>NC_083736.1:75326208-76576208 GCF_028564815.1 Eubalaena glacialis | reverse complement strand
CTATTAAGAGAGAATAAGGAGAATAGTTTTTTTAAACATTCAATTTTTAAAAAAAATTCATTCACTATTCCTAACCCTCGTTCAATACAAGTTTCATAGCCATCACTGTAGTTCAGAACCTCATCAAATTATATCTGTATTACTCCACCAGCCTTCTAGCTATTCTCTTTTTTTTTTAACATCTTTATTGGAGTATAATTGCTTTACAATGGTGTGTTAATTTCTGCTTTATAACAAAGTGTATCAGCTATACATATACATATATCCCCATATCTCCTCCCTCTTGTGTCTCCCTTCCACCCTCCCTATCACACCCCTCTAGGTGGTCACAAAGCACCCAGCTGATCTCCCTGTGCTATGTGGCTGCTTCCCACTAGCTATCTATTTTACATTTGGTAGTATATATAAGTCCATGCCACTCTCTCACTTCGTCCCAGCTTACCCTTCCCACTCCCCATGTCCTCAAGTCCATTCTCTATGTCTGCGTCTTTATTCCTGTCCTGCCCCTAGGTTCTTCAGAACCTTTTTTTTTTTTTTTTAGATTCCATACATATGTGTTTAGCTATTCTCTTTTATTCCAGTCTTTTTCTTTTCTCCCCAGACTGCATAACATGCTTCGTTTAGCTTGATTTGCATAATTCCTTCCACCCCTGGTCAAGGAAATCCATTGATTGACTAGAATCAAATCAAAACATCTCAGCTTGATAAACAAGACCTTTCATTGATATGTTACCCTGTTTCCATTAACCTCATCACATTCCTCCCTAACATAACTCTGTGCTCTGGCTAGATTTGCTTCATTAATCCCCTGATCATATTTTGTTTACTCTTGTCTCCATGTTCCCTTAACAGAGTTTGTACTCCATTTTTGGAATATTTTCTTGGTTAGTCCACTGGCATCACATGTTTCAAAGCTCATGGATTAGGTTGAATTTTCTTAAATAGCTTTAATAAGTATTTTCCTTACGTATTGCATATGCACTGAAGACACTGTAGAAAATGCAAATACACAAAGAGCCAAATGTAAAACTAGCCCACACCCTAGAACAGAAATTCTCAAAAAAGTGCATAGAAGAATCATCTGCTGTGCTTGTTAAAACTCGAGAGTCCCAGGCCCCACCCCCACATATTTTTGCTCAAAAAGTTTATGATGGAGCCTGAGAATCTGAATTTTTCAAGTGCCTATGTGGTTCTGATACAAGCAATCTCCATACCACACTTTAAGAAATACTTCTTGAATAGTTCAGATGTTCTTGTTATACTTCTTCAAGGAAACTATCAGTATGTTAAGGTCCTTGAGAGCAAGAGCCATATCTGTCTTGTTCACCACTGTATCCTACAGAGATTTGCATGTACTAAGCGCTTGATAAATAGTTCTTGAATGAATGGATGCATTTTTTAATTTAGTTTCTTTATTTTTTTTCAAATTACAACAGCAACTCATGCTTGTGGTTATGAATGAAAAAATAGAGTACAAAGATATATAAAAGCAAAGTCTACCCTCTGCTTCACACCTCTCAACTTCCCTCCCATGCTTCTGAAGTAATTTGTGAGAGGCTTGTTTGTATCGTAGCCCACATTATCCTTACTATATGAATTTGTTGAATTATGGAATAATGGAAGTATGTTATTATACCACCATAAATAGGAAGTATTAACATTTCCATGTATTTCTTTGAATCCTTGAGTGTTTGAGCTAGTAGAGAATTCAAAAAAGCTAAGTTTAACCCCCACTCTCATTTCATAAATGAAAAACTTGAATTCCATGAGGACAAATGGTGACTTTGATATATATGTGGAAGAAGACTCATCAGATTAGATATAGCAGACAGGAGCAGTGAAAGACAGGAATAAAAAAATAATTTTAAGGCTGTCTTTCTAGACGAATAGGTGAATGATTGTGTCAATGGTGGTAAAAGCCAAAGTGGTGTCTGGGGGATGAACTGAATTTCTTTTTGACAGATTAAATCTCAAGTGTCAGGAATTCATAAAAAGGGATTTATTAAGAATTTAACTGAAGTTAGTATTGTAAAGTGGAGAACAGGGACTGGTCTGGGGTTATAAATCAAACATTTTAGTTCCGGCTCTGTCAGTAACTATCTGTGTGATCTTGGAAGGTCATAATTTCTGTGAGCCTCAAGTTTCGCCATTTGCAAAATCTGAATAAGTCCATTCTGCTAATTTATAAAATGTTGTAAGGAACACAAAATGTACATAAAAGCACCTATGATGTAATAGGTGTTCTTAATTGAATTATGGGCTCAGCTGAATCTGAACATATGTGAAAGTGCTTTGTAAATTATAAAGAACTCTGTAAATATAAATGATGATTATGGTGATGGTTACCATCATTATTGAATGTTCATACTGTGCTATGCTAATAGCCATATGAAATGACCCAAAGAGACATAATTAGAGCCTGTCAAGATAATCACAAGTAGTCATCCTCCAAGCCTAAGTACATAGGCAATTGCCAAGAAATGTCTACAATTAACACCTAGGAATACTTTGACAATTCCTGTGAATATATGTGTATGTGTGTCTGAGACTGAAATTTCCATTAATGCTTAAAGAATTTCAACCTAGTCTTTCTCACTTAGTTTTACTTGATATAACCTCTTTCTCTTGGCCTTCGTCCTTTGCAAATTTAAGAGATATTACATGCTACTTCATGGACTGCTGTTATAAGCAAATTTTATGTGTCTGACAGGGTTGAACAGGTATTCTTGTGTCATGTTTTAATAACGAATACTCAATGTTTTTCTAATACCTGAGCAAATGGAAATTCAACTTAATTAATCCTCATTGCTGTACATGACAACCTCCCTCTTCCTGTTTCCTTACTCCTCTCCCAACACCACCTTGCACTGTAATATTTCAGAAGAGTATCCTCAGTTTCTTCTTTCTTCTTTGCCCTCCTCCCTTCTATCAAACATGTCCACAAATACACCCATCTACCACCACCAACACTACAACTAACAATATTAAGGAAATGTTTTGTGTGTGGTTTTGTGTTCAGTTCACTCAGAACTTTCTGAGTACCTAATATGTGCAAGGCCCTATGCTAGACTCTATAAGCGACACACAAAAAATTGGACTAGCATTTGTGAGCATCTATTATGTGCTAGACACTCTGCTATGAATTTTCCTAACAACAACTCTTGTGATTTAAGTACAATTAACTTCATTTTATTGATGAGTAAACTGAGACTCATAGAAGACAAGAAACCTGTCCAAGGTTCCTGTCCTCAAGACATCAGTTGTGGTTGGCAGACAAAGCTTATAACCATAAAACAGTTTACATACATGACATGTTGATAGGAGCCCCTTATGAACTTCAGTAATTGGGAAAGGTTCCAAGGAGGAGTTAAGACCTGAGCTGAGTGTTGAAGAAGGTGTGGAATTTGGATAGACATAATTGCAAGCGAAGATACTACAAAAGAGGAGAAAAGAACTGTGGGAGTTGATGTGTGTTTAATGAGAAAACCAACGTAACTAAAACAGAAATAGTCTTCTTGGGGAGAAATAGAAAGGGGTCACACTTCAGAGTGCTTTAAAATTATGCTGGCAATGGGGAGGGCAAAAAATGTAGGTTTTTAATCAGGTATAATAAGTACTTATTATTCAATAATTATTTCTTTAGAACCACCTATATGTAAGGCACCGTGACATAATGAAAGCAGGGAGATAAATCTGATAGAAGTGTGTTGGATAAAGAGGTAATAAAGAGACCAGTTAGAAAACCATTGCCATAATCCAGTCATTAATTGATTTAAAATAGGACTGGGTCATTTTATATGCTGCAGGAAGGATTGTGGCAGGAAAGGAATAAGGTTGTGTCAAAAGCATCTCCCAGTTTTCACATTTGAGTGACTAGAAAATGTCATTGATAAAAATAGATAACTTTAGAATAGGTACTACTTTAAAGGTAAGGTATAAGGGGGTGAAAAATTGAATTCCAGATATATTGTTTGAGTTGACAGTGGATCCTCTCAGTGGTGATGTCTGGTAGGTAGATTATGCAGAGTGCTAGAATAGATTGGGGCATTATGCCTAGCTCAGACCATGGACTCCTAAAGAACAAAGTCACTAATCATCTGAAAAAATGTGATTACCACATAACACTACAATGCTTCCAGGTGAGACTGTCTCCAGTGACTTTTAAGTATAGGTTTCTTGCCTTAACTTTGTAATCAGGATTCTTTTGCAACTACAGCATCATTCTGCAATTCATACTCATTTGTCCCTGATCCTTACCTCCTTTCTCTCTACTTTGTGCACTACTAGTTCAAGAGCACACAAAGCATTACACTCATATTCATGCATCATGTTTCTTTTTTAATGGCACCTACACCATGTCTCAAAGCATAACTGACAACTTAGATTACAACCCACTATACCTTTTGCATGTATTTTGATAAGTAGAGTACATTATACACTCTATGAGGCAAAATGCCATCTGTTGAACAATCATTGTTAGTAAGAATTGAGCATTTGTTTTCTATAACTAAGAAATTAAATTTTCTAGTGTTTGCAAGAATAAAGTCCTGCAAGCTCATCATGAAGAGTAATTTTCTTAGTTTGTTTCTTAGAGGAGAGGCAGCATTGTGCAGTAGAAAGAGCATGGTATAGAGTCCAGAGATCTGAAATATATACCCTGATCTGCTATTAAAAATGTATATGACCTTGGAGAAGACTTTCTTACCCAGGGGACTAGTTCTGTGATCCCTTCCAGCTCTAACACTAAAATTTAATAAAAGTTATTTCTGAAGAATACTGTCAGTTCACTGTGGTATGTTTGTCTACTTGAGAAGAAAAGAACTTTCTGTGGAACTCCCATTAGTGTAGATTTCAATAATTTTGACTATGGTTGCTTCAAAATTTTTGTTCATACATGCACATATAATGCTCCTAGCTTAATTTTACTAAATGGGTCAACTACTCTGATGATTTACTATTCTATTTAATAAGACAGAATTTGGGTTGGAATAGGACCCAGTAGTTCTTACATACCTATCTTCTACTCAAACATGAGAGTACAATGTTACGTATCAGCCTGACAACCTTTATCAATGAAATAGTTTTTGCACTTGGGATTCTTTTTTTCCTTGATATTATGTAGCTCAGCTAATGGGCTTGAAATGACCACCTCTAAGTTGCCTGATAAGATGTGTCATTGGGAAGGAAAAGAGAAAAAGCATTGTTATATGGCAATTTTGTACTTTTGTGGATATGGTATAACCTCAGTAATATGGAAAATTGATGGATGGTAATGTGGGTGGCAGCCTACATTCACAGTGCACGTTGGAAGTTTATTGTCCATCTGAATATTTAATTAATATTATATGAACCAAATCAGAAGGTATTCATAAAAGATGAAGCTTTGGGATGATTTTTTTAAAGTTCCCAGTAATTATCAAGCATAATTAAAATAATGCTATTGCTCTGAGGCAAGTCCAGCAATCAAGAGACTTGGTAGAAAGTGTGACCACTTGTTGCCGTAGCCTTGTGTTTCATTTATTCATGTTTTCATTCAGTAAATATTTCTTGAAAGTCTATTGGGGATATGGCAGTGGAGTAAAAAAAAAAAGTGTAACCCGATGGAGTGTACGTGTTTAACAGGGGGAGACAGACAATAATGAACAACATAAACAAAATAAACAAGTAGGTCATATAATATATTCATGATTTAGATAAAAATCACACAGGAAAGGAGGACAGGACAAAGAATGCTGGAGCTAGAAGTTTGTAGTTTTGAATAAGGTATTCAGGAAATGCCTCACCAAAAATGTGAGTTTGAGCAAATACTTGTAAAAATCTGAGGAAAGAAACTTCTTGATGGAAGAAATAGTAAGTTTAAAACCTCTGAGGCAGTATTATTCTGGCTGTTATGACCTCTTTGTTCTTCTTCAGCATACTAGGCATTCTCCTGTCCTAAGGGCTTTTGAATTTACTTTTCCACAGGAGTAGTAGATGAGGTCAGAGAAGCAACAAGAATCCAGACCTTACACAACAGAGCAGTGGAAGTGATGAGAAGGCTCTAAATTCTGGAAAAAATTTTAAGGAGAGCCAATAGTATTTGCTGACTTATTGGATGTAGGGTGTGAGAGAAAGAGTGGAGTGAAGGATGCCTCTAAGGTTTCTGGCCTAGCAACTGAAAGGTTGGAGTTGCCTTTAACTGAAATAAGGAAGCCTATGGGTGAAGGAAGTTAAGAAGTCATTGGGTAATCTGCATTTCAGTTTGGGACACATATGTTTCATTTAATCTATTAGACATCATCTTTTACATTTAGATATCTATAAAAGAGGCAGTTTACAATCATAACTGCCATTTCTCTACCCTCCCTGAAGCCAACCCAACTCATTACAGAAAATAAAACAGGGCTAATACCAGTAATTGTGTTCTTTAATTGCACTTTCAAACTTTTAGTTCTGTAGCTCAATGCTATAAGTAGAGTGAGTCTCTATGCATGTTGATGTTGGAAGTACATATCACTCTAGGAACTATTCTGATTTCCTTAGCCCTTCATTGTTTTTATTATTTTTTTTCTATTATAAGTTTGTCTAAGTCTAAGCAAGCAAATTATCCAGCAATTCAATTATCAACACTGGTGCTTTTAAAGAGAGAAAGCATGAGTGGAAAAGGTGAATTTGTTCAGATGTGAGCATGATGTAGAGGAAAGTGTGCTGGACTTGGAGCCAGATAACATGGAAATTAGTAGAGTTAAGTAATTTGCCCATGTAAACAGAGCTAATCTCAGTTTCTTTATCTATAAAATATAGCTTCATTCTGCCAATCACATTAAAGATGAAATATTGGAAAGCATTTTATCTGGAAATTATATATATATATATATATATATATATATATATATATATATATATATAAAATACAGTATAATATGTAAGATGACATTATTTGTGTTACTTTTGGACAATGAGAAATACTATCAAACAAAGTGATAAATCATTAGTTATGATACCTTTCTTTTCCTTACAGAGAATTTTAAGTCCTGGCACTTTTAAATCTTTCCTGTTTGGCCATGCATTTCTGGCCATACATTTTATATTCTTATAAACAAGCTCAAAGCATAGTCCAACCTAGTAATAATTATTGTATACTGCCAAAATCATCACTTCCAGTGGAAAAGTAGATTAAATTTTAAATTTCTGTTTTGTTTTGTTATGTTTACTATGACCTTTCCACCACAATAATTACGATAAAAATTGATGTTAATGTAGCAATGAGGAAAGCACAACAATGAATGACATCAGGCAATTCAGTTTGGTACCAGACCACTGGGCAGATTTGTCAGGAGGCCAGGCCCCTAGAGTATAAGAGAAGCTGCATTTCAAATAAGCCTGACATAAAGACTATCATTTCCCTGATGGCTAAGGGAGTAAAGTCGAGGACTCTCTATGACATTTCTTGAAGAGATGGAGGAGGTGACCTTCAATTTCCTGAAACACCCTGGAGTCAGCACATGCTTTTTAACTTCATATTACCTTTTTTGCTATGTGAATTGGAAATCCTATTGTAGAGCTTATGCAGCTCATTCTAAATGTGAAAGCGGTGGTTGGGAGCAGGGAAACCATTTGTAGAAAGCATCTGAGTTAGCCCACTACTTAGTGCTTCACTAGGTAGTTCTGTCTGAGTCAGGATTCACGGTAGTAGTCCAAGTTCAGTGGGGAAATTTGGGAGAGGTAACTTTGGTGTCAGAGTGTCAGGCAGTGGAATTCTGACATGGGTGAGCCAGAAACAGGAGGTTGGAAATCTTGTGAAAAGTAGGGCAGTAACAACTAAAGTGTTAGAATAAAATTAGACCTTTCTAGGTCATCACATACAGTCCCATGGCTGTAGATGTCATTTGTACCCTGATGATTACCAAGTTAATATATCCAGTCTCTATCTCTCCTTTGGTCTTCAAACTCATATATTCAACTGTCTGATTTATATTTCCAAACTTAACATGGGCAAAATGGAACTCTTGATTTCCACCCCTCTATCCTGTCCTTTCCTCAGTCTTCTCCATCTCAGTAAATGGTACCACCACTCACCCAGTTCTTCAAACAAAAATCTAGAAAGCATTCCTGATTCTTCTTTTTTTTCATCACCAGTATCTATCCCCTCCCCATACTGAGTCCATTAGCAAGTCCTATGAGTTATATTTTCAAAATATGTCCTAACTGTGTCCTTCTCTGTGTATCTCCACTACCAGCAGCTAGTCAAATCCAGTATCAACTCTCATCAGGAGTACAGGAATTATCTCCTATCTGATTTCCTTGATTCTATTTGTCCCTTCCCTTTCTCCAGTTCTCTACACAGCAGCCATAGTGATCTTAAAGTGTAAATTGGATCAAGCCATTGCCCAACTTAAAACCCTCCAATTGACTTTCCATTACACTTAGAATAAAATCCATATCAATGCAAATAAAACCTACCATGAGATACCACTTCATACACACTAAGATGGCTGTAATAAAAAAGAGAGTTAATAAAATTATCAACAAAGAGTAGAGGAATTGGAGTCCTCATTGTGGAGTGGTGCAGCTGCTTTGTTGGATGGTCTGGTAGTTTCTCAGACAGTTATACGTGGAGTTGCCATATTATCTAAGAGAAGTAAAACATGTCTTCACAAAGACCTGTATATGAATATTCATGGTAACATTATTCGGAATATCCCAGAAGTGAAAATAACCCAAATGCCCATAAACTGATGAGTAGATAAATAAAATATCATATATTCATATAAGGGAAAATTATTCTCCAATAAAAAGAAATAAAATACTGATACCAGCTGCAATGTGGATGATTCTCAAAAACATATGCTAAGTGAAAGAATCCAGTTACAAAAGACCACAGATTATATGATTCCATTTATATAAAATGTCCAGAATAGGCAAATCTATAGAGACATAAAGTAGATTGGTGGTTGCCTAGAACTTGAGGGGATGGGAAGATTATGAGATGATGGTTAAGGGGTGGGAGGTTTCTTTTTGGGATAATGAATGTGTTCTAAAATTGATTATGGTCATTGATGCATGACTCTGAGTATTCTAAAAGCCATTGAAGTTTACACTTTAAATGGGTGAGTTGTACGGTATGTGAATTATATCTCAAGTAAACTGTTTTAAAAATAAATAAAATAAAATCCATATCCCTTACCATAGCCTAAAAAAAATCTGATCCCTATCTCCTCTGTGACCTACTTACTTATCACTCTTCCCTTTGCTCATTATACTCTACTCAAACTGGCCTTTTTTCTATCCTTCGAACCTATCAACCTTGCTATTTCTACTCCATGAAATTATCTGCCCCCAGATTCTCATATGACTCACACCATCTGGTCATTCTTTTCTTAGCTGAAATGAAACCTCCTCAGAGAGGTCTTCCCTGCCCACACGTTCTAAAGTAGTCCCCTCCAACCCCCCAGTCAGTATCTATCATTTTTTTCTCTATTTTACAATTCCCATTATAGTACTTAATCATACATCAAAATTATTTTATTCATGTGTTCTCTTGCTCACTTTTTTTCTGCCTCTACTTGAATGTAATCTCCATAAGAGCAGGAATGTTGTCTGTCATGTATATCACTATATCTTTAGCACCCAGAACAATGCCTGTCACATAATAGAAGCTCAATACAATAATTATTGACTGATCAATGAAAGAATAAATTTATGAACCAGGGAAATTTTCTGTCTCAGCTCTAGCTTCCCCTATTCCTTCCTGTTCCAATGAGAAAAAATGCTCTGCACGTACCAGATTAGAGGGCTGAGATACTATCATTTTTCTAATAAGGAGATAATAAAGATACTACAGTTATTATTATCTATTCAGAAGCTTAGTTAGAGGGATTTTCAGGACCACTGTGTTAAATGTAAAAAATCTTTAAAATCCAGCAAGCAGCTATGCTAGGTTTCTGCCCAGACATCAATCCCAGAATATGAGTAGTTGTGTGATATTTGTAATCACATGAGGAATGACATTCTAAAATAATTAGGCTAAAAGTTGGTACCTTTCTCTGATGAAGTTAGAGTAGTGGAATGCCTAGAAATCAGTGAGCATTGTTCCAGAAATCTAGATTTTTTCCCAGATTTCTATATGCAGCTATGTCTTAGCTGGCTAACCTCAGTTGGAATAGATGTAGAAATGGCAGTTTACTAATTGGCTTTCCTAAGGCTCTAGGGATGAATTAGAGGAGGAACCTGCTGTCCTAAAAGCTATGATGAGGAACTTCACTCAGATCACAGAAAATCACCATTCTTGTTAAACTCCCATGAGATTCAAACATCTTTGAAAATGTACAAGAAAATGGATCATGATACTGTGATGTTAGGGCAGGAATTTATGTTAAGGGCTTTTAAGCAATTTTGAGGTTATCATGCTTTCTTGGTAAAACAAAAAATGGGGACATCAATTCTGTGCCTAACTATTTAAATATGTGCTAAAACAGCTCCTATATCTCTATGGTTTTCAAATATAGCCACACTTCTTTTTCTAATTTCTTATTCTTCACACAAATATTTTAATGTCTATTTTATTCTTTCTAATTATGGTTAGTTCCACCACTACATATATGGCATTACAAAGTAAAAATTAAATGGACAAGTTTGAGGCTTTTTAAGATGCTGAAAAACCTTTTGACTTCTGTGAGATTGATATAAAACTCAAATAATTCAAATTTTGACAGGTTTAGACTCGCCAATTATTTTCTTGCTTGGTTTCAATTACTTTATTCTAATTTCCAAGTGGTTTTATAGTTGACACCTCAGTCTTTAACCACTTCCAAAGCACTAATATAATTTATGACTTCTTGCTTTCTCTTATATTGGTAAAAGAGCAGTGGGCAATCAAAAGGTTTGATCATTTGGAAATTCTTGAGATTCAGAGAAACTAGTTAATATGAAAGTTCTGGCCAAAGACTAAAGATAATTTTATTGATTATGCTGAAATATCCTTTCACAGTGGCCAATTTTTTCTTAGTAATTGATTAGCATTTTTATCTCTGGGTACAGGATGACAGCAATATTACCTCTGATTTATTTTATTACCTCAGGATTGTTTCCAAAAATTATTTTTTTCATGGTGTCTAGAGAGAACCATTTCTTGTGGTATGGAGGGGAAATGAGAAATGTGTTTTTCTCTTTAAAAATGGCTATAATGTTTACCTCACTTATTAATAAAGTCCATCATGATACAATCCATCAGTGGCCTAATCCTGTGGAGAAGAGTTAAAACTTTGAAAAGGAAAATAATGTCTCAGATAAATCATTTTAATGACTCTACCTTTGGGAAATTCTGAATCTACACTTTACACAACCCATTTACTTAAAAATAGCTAAATTTGGAATGAACATAACTGTAGTGTGGCAGTTAGAGGTGTATATGTTGTAGACCTTTTTCCATCTCCATTTAAGTATGCAAAATACCAAAACTGCAGTCCCCTAGAAACAAATTGTTGTATGAACCTTATTAACATCAAATGAAAAAATAGATACTACTAAATTTCAAGACAGTGTACCCCACAAATTTATTTTCAACATCCATACAACCTGCTTTATAAGAATGATATACCTAATTTCATACTCATTAGTAATGGAAACTACAAACACATCTATCACACTATGCTTTCCTGGTAATTCATATGTTCACTAACTAAGCCAGAGGTTAGGGCTAATTGTGCCAAACCCCTCTAGTGTCATCAATATTTCAAAGGCATATTTCAAAGTTTTCCCTCCGACTTCCCCTTGTGTTCCTTGAATTTCAATACTAAGGTTATTTTAGCATCATTGAAAGTCCCCACGAATTTGCAGAGATGTTATTTGCATTGATTTTTATACTTAGGGAGCCTAAAATAGCCACTTCACATTTGTCCATAGTCAAAGGATCTAAGTAGACCAATGGCTATTACAGTTCTCCTAAACATTACTGACACATTAATTAGCTGTTGGTATGGGTCCTTGATAAAAGATTTAGAAAAGCATCAGTCCTGGAATAAATATTTACTGTGCATTTACTCAAAATATGACTGACACTGCACTGGGAGCTATACTTTCAAAGAAATACATATATTCTTACCTTCAAGGATATTATGGTCTATTTATATAGAGACAGACACTAGTGAAAAGTTAAAATACAAAATAACCATATAAATGATATCATTAAGCAATAAATGAACAGTATACATAATGAGGGCTGCAGCAGCTCATCGGAGGAAGTGATCACCATTGCTTGAAGTCAGAGAAGGCTTTTGGAGGAGGTAGGACGTGCACTGGATAGGTGACCAATAGGACATATTTTTCCATCACCATTAAACAATTGTGAATATGAATTCAGAATTACTATGCTATTTTTCTCAGCTGCCTTAAAAATAAATCTTACGATTTTTTCAAACTATGTGTAAACCTATGAATCTTCAAGAATTATGCATTCAATATTACATTGTTTTCTACTTCTTGATATATCACTTCACAGATGTTTCCAAGTTTCATTATATGTGGTTTGTTACCCAGGCTCACCATCACTCTGAGCCAAGACTGTGAAGGTTTCAGTAGCAAACACTGGCAATAGTATACTTTATTCTTTCTTCTCCTTTCCCTCAACAGCCAGGTAAGATTTATAAAATAATTAATAATATCATAAAAAGTCACATTTTAATTGTAGCAGGTAAATTACACAAAATATGACTTAGAGTGCGATTTTCTTATCCGTATGTGAATCTAAGTTAATAATACTCGTTTCATGCCTCAGCATAATGTAATCTCCTTGAGAACTGGGACCACGTTTAATTCATGTTTGCATAATCTCTTTTCCACTATACACATTTTGCATGATGGCCACTCAATAAATGTTTATTGAACTGAATCACTTTGCTGTACAGTTAAAAATTTTAGAAAAAGACCTGACACCAATGTTGAAGGTATGGATGTGGGAAAGAGCAATGGAAAAATTCAAGAGAAATTAACAAGTAAGAAATTTAAATTCAATATCCTATTTGGAAATAATTTTATATACTGAAAGTATTTGGACAACACATATTCAATTTACTGATCACACTTTCTATTACATCCCCATTTGTCTTCTTCTTTTCCAGCCAGAAGGTGTGGTATTTTAAATAGTTTACTAAAAATACATGTCTACATTTGAGTTTTGATTTGCATTTCTCTAATAATTAGTGATGTTGAGCATCTTTTCATGTGTTTCTTGACCATCTTTATGTCTTCTTTGGAAAAATGTTTATTTAGATCTTCTGCCCATTTTTTGATTGGGTTGTTTGTTTTTTTGATATTCAGCTGCATGGGCTGTTTGTATATTTCAGAGATTAATTCCTTGTCCATTGTTTCATTTGCAAATATTTTCTCCCATTCTGAGGGTTGTTTTTTCGTTTTGTTTATGGTTTCCTCTGCTGTGAAAAAACTTTTAAGTTTAATTAGGTCCCATTTGTTTATTTTGATTTTATGTACATTACTCTAAGAGATGGATCAAAAAAGATATTGCTGTAATTTAGGTCAAACCAGCTTGATGACAAATCCTTAAGGAACTTCTCTAGGCAGGAAACACAACAGAAGGAAAAGACCTACAATAACAAACCCCCCAAAATTAAGAAAATGGTAATAGGAACATACCTATCAATAATTACCTTAAATGTAAATAGATTAAATGCTCCAACCAAAAGACATAGACTGGCGGAATGGATAAAAAAACAAGACCCATATATATGCTGTCTAGAAGAGACCCACTTCAGACCTAGGGACACATACAGACTGAAAGTGAGGGGATGGACAAAGATATTCTATGCAAATGGAAATCAAAAGAAAGCTGGAGTAGCAATTCTCATATAAGAAAAAATAGACTTTAAAATAAAGACTATTACAAGAGACAAAGAAAGACACTACATAATGATCAAGGGATCAATCCAAGAAGAAGACATAATAATTATATTTATGCACCCAACATAGGAGCACCTCAATACATAAGGCAAATGCTAACAGCCATAAAAGGAGAAATCGACAGTAACATGATCAGAGTAGGGGACTTTAACACCGCACTTTCACCAATGGACAGATCACCCAAAATGAAAATAAATAAGGAAACACAAACTTTAAAAGACACATTGGGCCAGATAGACTTCATTGATATTTATAGGACATTCCATCCAAGAACAACAGAATACAGTGTGTTCTCAAGTGCTCATGGAACATTCTCCAAGATAGATCATATCTTGGGTCACAAATCAAGCCTTGGTAAATTTAAGAAAATTGAAATTGTATCAAGTATGTTTTCTAACCACAACACTGTGAGACTAGATTTCAATTACAGGAAAAAAACTATAAAAAATACAAACACATGGAGGCTAAACCATATGCTACTAAATAAACAAGAGATCACTGAAGAAATCAGAGGAAGTCAAAAAACACATAAAAACAAATGACAATGAAAACAAGATGGACCAAAACCTATGGGATACAACAAAAGAAGTTCTGAGAGGGAAGTTTATAGCAATACAATCCTACCTCAAGGAACAAGAAAAATCTCAAATAAACAACCTAAACTTACACCCAAAGCAATTAGAGAAAGAAGAACAAAAAACCCCCAAAGTTAGCAGAAGGAAAGAAATCGGAAAGATCAGAAATAAATGAAAAAGAAATGAAGGAAACAATAGCAAAGATCAATAAAACTAAAAGCTGGTTCTTTGAGAAGATAAACAAAATTGATAAACCATTAGCCAGACTCATCAAGAAAAAAAGGGAGAAGTCTCAAATCAACAGAATTAAAAATGAAAAAGGAGAAGTAACAACTGACACTGCAGAACTGCAAGGGATCATGATAGATTACTAAAAGGGAGTATATGCCAATAAAATGGACAACCTGGAAGAAATGGACAAATTCTTAGAAAAGCACAGCATTCTGAGACTTAACCAGGAAGAAATAGAAAATATAACAGACCAATCACAAGCACTGAAATTGAAACTGTGATTAAAACTCTGCCAACAAACAAAAGCTCATGACTAGATGGCTTCACATGCAAATTCTAAAAATTATTTAGAGAAGAGCTAACACCTATCCTTCTCAAACTCTTCCAAAATACAGCAGAGGGAGGAACACTCCCAAACTCATTCTACAAGGCCACCATCACCCTGATACCAAAACCAGACAAAGATGTCACAAAGAAAGAAAACTACAGACCAATATCACTGACGAACATAGATGCAAAAATCCTCACCAAAATACTAGCAAACAGAATCCAACAGCACATTAAAAGGATCATACACAATGATCAAGTGGGGTTTATCCCAGTAATGCAAGGATTCTTCAATATACGCAAATCAATCAATGTGATACACCATATTAACAAATTGAAGGAGAAAAACCATTTGATCATATCAATAGATGCAGAAAAAGCTTTCGACAAAATTCAACACCCATTTATGATAAAAACTCTCCAGAAAGTAGGCATAGAGGGAAGTTACCTCAACATAATAAAGGCCATATATGACAAACCCACAGCCTACATCATTCTCAATGGTGAAAAACTAAAACCATTTCCACTAAGATCAGCAACAAGGCAAGGTTGCCCACTCTCACCAGTATTATTCAATATAGTTTTGGAAGTTTTAGCCATAGCAATCAGAGTAGAAAAAGAAAAAAAAAGAATGCAAATCGGAAAAGCAGAAGTAAAACTGTCACTGTTTGCTGATGACATGATACTATACGTAAAGAATCCTGAAGATCCTACCAGAGAACTACTAGAGCTAATCAATGAATTTGGTAAAGTAGCAGGATACAAAATTAATGTACAGAAGTCTCTTGCATTCCTATACACTAATGATGAAAAATCTGAAAGAGAAATTAAGGAAACACTCCCATTTACCATTGCAACAAATAGAACAAAATACCTAGGAATAAACCTACCTAAGGAGACAAAAGACCTGTATGCAGAAAATTATAAGACACTGATGAAAGAAATTAAAGATGTTACAAACAGATGGAAAGATATACCATGTTCTTGGATTGGAAGAATCACTATTGTGAAAATGACTCTACTACCCTAAGCAATCTACAGATTCAATGCAATCCGTATCAAACTACCAATGGCATTTTTCACAGAACTAGAACCAAAAATTTCAGAATTTGTATGGAAACACAAAAGACCCCGAATAACTAAAGCAATCTAAAGAAAGAAAGACCGAGCTGGTGGAATCAGGCTCCATGTCTTCAGACTATATTACAAACATACAGTAATCAAGACAGTATGGTACTGGCACAAAAACAGAAATACAGATCAATGGAACAGGATAGAAAGCCCAGAGGTAAACCCACACACATATGGTCACCTTATCATCTTTGATAAATGAGGCAAGAATATACAATGGAGAAAAGACAGCCTCTTCAATAAGAGATGCTGGGAAAACTGGACAGCTCCATGTAAAAGGATGTAATTAGAGCCCTCCCTAACACCATACACTAAAATAAACTCAAAATGGATTAAAGACCTAAATGTAAGGGCAAACACTATAAAACACTTAGAGAAAATCATAGGCAGAACACTCTATGACATAAATCACAGCAAGATGCTTTTTGACCCACCTCCTAGAGAAATGGAAATAAAAACAAAAATAAACAAATGGGACCTAATGAAACTTAAAAGCTTTTGCACAGCAAAGGAAACCATAAACAAGACCAAAAAACAACGCTCAGAGTGGGAGAAAATATTTGCAAATGAAGCAACTGGCAAAGGATTAATCCCCAAAGTATATAAGCAGCTCATGCAGCTCAATAAAAAAAAAAAAAACAGCCCAATCCAAAAATGGGCAGAATACCTAAATAGACATTTCTCCAAAGAAGATATACAGATTGCCATCAAACACATGAGGTGATGCTCAACATCATTAATCATTAGAGAAATACATATCAAAACTACAATGAGACATCACCTCACACCGGTCAGAATGGGCATCATCAAAAATCTACAAACTGTAGGTGCTGGAGAGGGTGTGGACAGTGGTGGTGGCCCTCTTGCACTGTTGGTGGAAATGTAGATTGATATAGCCACTATGGAAAACAATATGTAGGTTCCTTAAAAAACTAGAAATAGAACTACCATATGACCCAGCAATCCCACTACCTGGCATATACCCTGAGAAAACCATAATTCAAAAAGAGTCATGTACCACGGTGTTCATTGCAGCACTATTTACAATAGCCAGGACATGGAAGCAACGTAAGTGTCCATCGACAGATGAATGGATAAAGAAGATGTGGCACATATATACAATGGAATATTACTCAGCCATAAAAAGAAGTGAAATTGAGTTTTTTGTAGTGAGGTGGATGGACCTAGAGTGTGTCATACAGATTGAAGTAAGTCAGAAAGAGAAAAACAAATACCGTAGGTTAACACATATATATGGAATCTTAAAAAAAAATATTTCTGATGAAACTAGTGGCAAGACAGGAATAAAGACACAGGTGTAGAGAATGGACTTGAGGACACAGGGAGCGGAAGGTTAAGCTAGGACGAAGTGAGAGAGTGGCATGGACATATATACACTACCAAACGTAAAATAGATAGCTAGTGGGAAACAGCCGCATAGAACAGGGAGATCAGCTCGGTACTTTGTGACCACCTAGAGGGTTGGGACAAGGAGGGTGGGAGGGAGACGCAGGAGGGATGGGATATGGGGATATATGTATACGTATAGCTAATTCACTTTGTTATACAGCAGAAACTAACACAACATTGTACAGCAATTATACTACAATAAAGATGTTAAAAAAAAAAGAAACTAAAAATAGAGGTAAGATATGATCCAGCAATCCCACCCCTGGGCATATATCCAGAGAAAGCCATAAGTCGAAAGGATGCATGCACCCCAATATTCATTGCAGCACTATCTACAATAGCCAGGACATGGAAGTAACCAAAATGTCGATCGACAGTGGAATGGATAAAGAAGATGTGGTACATATATACAATGGAATAATACTCAGCCATAAAAAGGAATGAAATGTTGCCATTTGCTGTGCAATGGACGGACCTAGATATTGTCATGCAGAGTGAAGTAAGTCAGACAGAGAAAGACAAATATCGTATAATATTGCTTATATGTGGAATCTAGAAAAATGATACAGATGAACTTATTTGCAAAGCAGAAATAGAGCTATAGATATAGAAAACAAACTTATGGTTACCAAGTGGGGGAGGAGGGGATGGGATGAATTGGGAGATTGGGATTGACATATATACCCTACTATGTATAGAATAGATAACTAATGAGAACCTACTGTATAGCACAGGGAACTCTACTCAGCCCTATATGGTGACCTAGATGGGAAGGGAATCTATGTTTTTTTTGTGGATATATATATATATATATATATATATATGTATAACTGATTCACTTTGCTGTACAGGAGAAACTAACACAACATTGTAAAGCAACTATAATCCAGTAAAAATTAATAAAAATACATGTCTATACACTTACATACAATAATGGGACTTTCTTGGGAGAAGAGACCTGGTCTTCTAATGTTTGCTTATTAGTAATTAAAAGGCTAATTTAAATCAGTTCTAGTTCTCACCATCTTTACTACATCACTTTAGTAAGATGATGCACAAAGAAACTTCTAGATACTTTTAGAACTTATCAATACCTATTTGCACTAAGATTTCCAATACTTTAGATTTCATTTATTCATTTTATGTGTCAATATTATCAGAGTAAGTAATGCCTTTGTTTTTTGTAGATAATTGCATGAAAATTTTTTTTACCAAGTCTCTTCAGTCTGGGAATAACAAACTTTTGAAAGAACAAAAGTGAGGGCAGACCTCAAAATGAATTTTGGGGGCACTCTAATTACCTTTACCTTACAACATAAAGCTTTAAAAGTGATATTATTATTTTGTATAATCCTCAAGTTAATAAGGAAGCAATTTGGACCCTTAAAATATATTTCAGGATATAATTAGAGCCACATCTCCTATGCCACCTAGCTGGGTCACATAAATGTTACATTTTTACAAATAGGTTTCATGTTTCACAACTCTAATGATGCAAATCTGCTCAAATTCATTTTGGAAACTAGCTTATCAATTTTAATATTGATATTATAAATCTGTACTTATTTCATTATCTTATCCTCAATTCTAGGTATAACTAATGAGCCAGAATTATGTAGAAGGGAGACTGTTCCTTCAAGTTGACTTGGGACAAGCCCACTAATTACAAGACATGTTTTTCCAAGTAGTGAAAAAGAAACTTGCTCATCTCCGTATTTAAAGTGTTTACAGTTTATAAAAGAGAAAACACATGTATTTGTTTTGTTTTTGTTTTTTTTAACTTTTTATTTTATATTGGAGTATAGTTGATTAACAATGTTGTGATAGTTTCGGATGCATTGCAAAGTGATTCATTTATATATATACATGTATCTATTCTTTTTCAAATTCTTTCCCATTTAGATTGTTACGTAATGTTGAACAGAGTTCCCTATGCTATACAGGAGGTCCTTGTTGGTTATCTATTTTAAATACAGCTGTGTGTACATGTCAATCCCAAACTCCCTAACTATCCCTTCCCCCCACCATTCCCCTCCCCACCCCTGTAACCATAAGTTTGTTCTCTAAGTCTGTGAGTCTGTTTCTGTTTTGTAAATAAGTTCATTTGTATCATTTCTTTTTTTTTTTTTTTTGACTTTGTTGAGGGGGCACAGCTGGGCTTTGAGACCTGGGGCAAGAACGGAAACCTTCACCCAAGTAGACTTTGATCCTAACCTTTGGTTGGATGTGGAGCATATAGGTTTATGAAGGATGGGCATTTCCCAGTGGCAAAGTGATGTTGACAAGGATCCCGAGAAGTCGCTGTGAAGTTCTTTAATTCGTTCTAGGGCTTGGCATTACATGGTGAGTTCTAGGGGGATAATATACCTTGGGTGGAGGGCTTTATACTGCCAGCACAGATTAGATTGGTGATAAAAGTTGTTTATTTAATTTTCTACATATGTATGTGTGTGTGTATCTATTTTCACATCTTTGTGCACTTTTAATGCAAACTTCCTGGAAGTGTCATCCATGCTATGCAGCCCAGGCCCCAGGCATAGAAACTGGTTTTTTTTTTTTTTTTTTTTTTTAAACATCTTTATTGAAGTATAATTGCTTTACAATGGTGTGCTAGCTTCTGCTTTACAACAAAGTGAATCAGTTACACATATACATATGTTGCCATATCTCTTCCCTCTTGCATCTCCCTCCCTCCCACCCTCCCTATCCCACCCCTCTAGGTGGTCACAAAGCACCGAGCTGATCTCCCTGTGCTATGCGGCTGCTTCCCACTAGCCATCTATTTTACATTTGGTAGTGTATATATGTCCATGACACTCTCTCACCCTGTCACATCTCACCCCTCCCCCTCCCCATATCCTCAAGTCCATTCTCTAGTAGATCTGTGTCTTTATTCCCATCTTGCCACTAGGTTCTTCATGACCTCTTTTTTTTTTTTTTTTTTCACTTAGATTCCATATATATGTGTTAGCATACTGTATTTGTTTTTCTCTTTCTGACTTACTTCACTCTGTATGACAGACTCTAACTCCATCCACCTCATTACAAACACCTCCATTTCATTTCTTTTTATGGCTGAGTAATATTCCATTGTATATATGTGCCACATCTTCTTTATCCATTCATCCGATGATGGACACCTAGGTTGCTTCCATGTCCTGGCTATTGTAAACAGAGCTGCAATGAATATTTTGGTACATGACTCTTTCTGAATTATGGTTTTCTCAGGGTATATGCCCAGTAGTGGGATTGCTGGGTCATATGGTAGTTCTATTTTTAGTTTTTTAAGGAACCTCCATACTGTTCTCCATAGTGGCTGTATCAATTTACATTCCCACCAACAGTGCAAGAGTGTTCCCTTTTCTCCACACCCTCTCCAGCATTTATTGTTTCTAGATTTTTTGATGATGGCCATTCTGACCGGTGTGAGATGATACCTCATTGTAGTTTTGATTTGCATTTCTCTAATGATTAATGATGTTGAGCATTCTTTCATGTGTCTGTTGGCAATCTGTATCTCTTCTTTGGAGAAATGTCTATTTAGGTCTTCTGCCCATTTTTGGATTGGGTTGTTTGTTTTTTTGTTATTGAGCTGCATGAGCTGCTTGTAAATCTTGGAGATTAATCCTTTGTCCGTTGCTTCATTTGCAAATATTTTCTCCCATTCTGAGGGTTGTCTTTTGGTCTTGTTTATGGTTTCCTTTGCTGTGCAAAAGCTTTTAAGTTTCATTAGGTCCCATTTGTTTATTTGTGTTTTTATTTCCATTTCGCTAGGACCTGGGTCAAAAAGGATCTTGCTGTGACTTATGTCATACAGTGTTCTGCCTATGTTTTCCTCTAAGAGTTTGATAGTGTCTGGCCTTACACTTAGGTCTTTAATCCATTTTGAGTTTATTTTTGTGTATGGTGTCAGGGAGTGTTCTAATTTCATACTTTTACATGTACCTGTCCAATTTTCCCAGCACCACTTATTGAAGAGGCTGTCTTTTCTCCACTGTATATGCTTGCCTCCTTTATCAAAGATAAGGTGACCATATGTGCGTGGGCTTATCTCTGGGCTTTCTATCCTGTTCCATTGATCTATATTTCTGTTTTTGTGCCAGTACCAAACTGTCTTGATTACTGTAGCTTTGTAATATAGTCTGAAGTCAGGGAGCCTGATTCCTCCAGCTCCATTTTTCGTTCTCAAGATGGCTTTGGCTATTCGGGGTCTTTTGTGTTTCCATACAAATTGTGAAATTTTTTGTTCTAGTTCTGTGAAAAATGCCAGTGGTAGTTTGATAGGGATTGCATTGAATCTGTAGATTGCTTTGGGTAGCAGAGTCATTTTCACAATGTTTATTCTTCCAATCCAAGAACATGGTATATCTCTCCATCTGTTTGTATCATCTTTAATTTCTTTCATCAGTGTCCTATAATTTTCTGCATACAGGTCTTTTGTCTCCTTAGGTAGGTTTATTCCTAGGTATTTTATTCTTTTTGTTGCAATGGTAAACGGGAGTGTTTTCTTAATTTCACTTTCAGATTTTTCATCATTAGTATACAGGAATGCAAGAGATTTCTGTGCATTAATTTTGTATCCTGCTACTTTACCAAATTCATTGATTAGCTCTAGTAGTTTTCTGGTAGCATCTTTTGGATTCTCTATGTATAGTATCATGTCATCTGCAAACAGTGACAGCTTTACTTCTTCTTTTCCGATTTGGATTCCTTTTATTTCTTTTTCGTCTCTGATTGCTGTGGCTAACACTTCCAAAACTATGTTGAATAATAGTGGTGAGAGTGGGCAACCTTGTCTTGTTCCTGATCTTAGTGGAAATGGTTTCAGTTTTTCACCATTGAGGACAATGTTGGCTGTGGGTTTGTCATATACGGCCTTTATTATGTTGAGGAAAGTTCCCTCTATGCCTACTTTCTGCAGGACTTTTATCATAAATGGGTGTTGAATTTTGTCGAAAGCTTTCTCTGCATCTATTGAGATGATCATATGGTTTTTCTCCTTCAATTTGTTAATATGATGTATCACGTTGATTGATTTGCGTATATTGAAGAATCCTTGCATTCCTGGAATAAACCCCACTTGATCATGGTGTATGATCCTTTTAATGTGCTGTTGGATTCTGTTTGCTAGTATTTTGTTGAGGATTTTTGCATCTATGTTCATCAGTGATATTGGCCTGTAGTTTTCATTCTTTGTGACATCTTTGCCTGGTTTTGGTATCAGGGTGATGGTGGCCTCGTAGAATGAGTTGGGGAGTGTTCCTCCCTCTGCAATATTTTGGAAGAGTTTGAGAAGGATAGGTGTTAGCTCTTCTCTAAATGTTTGATAGAATTCGCCTGTGAAGCCATCTGGTCCTGGGCTTTTGTGTGTTGGAAGATTTTTAATCACAGTTTCAATTTCAGTGCTTGTGATTGGTCTGTTCATATTTTCTATTTCTTCCTGGTTCAGTCTCGGCAGGTTGTGCATTTCTAAGAATCTGTCCATTTCTTCCAGGTTGTCCATTTTATTAGCATAGAGTTGCTTGTAGTAATCTCTTATGATCGTTTGTATTTCTGCAGTGTCAGTGGTTACTTCTCCTTTTTCATTTCTAATTCTATTAATTTGAGTCTTCTCCTTTTTTCTCTTGATGAGTCTGGCTAATGGTTTATCAATTTTGTTTATCTTCTCAAAGAACCAGCTTTTAGTTTCATTGATTTTTGCTATTGTTTCCTTCATTTCTTTTTCATTTATTTCTGATCTGATCTTTATGATTTCTTTCCTTCTGCTAGCTTTGGGGTTTTTTTGTTCTTCTTTCTCTAATTGCTTTAGGTGCAAGGTTAGGTTGTTTCTTCGAGATGTTTCCTGTTTCTTGATGTAGGCTTGTATTGCTATAAACTTCCCTCTTAGAACTGCTTTTGCTGCATCCCATAGGTTTTGGATCGTCGTGTCTCCATTGTCATTTGTTTCTAGGTATTTTTTGATTTCCCCTTTGATTTCTTCAGTGATCACTTCGTTATTAAGTAGTGTATTGTGTAGCCTCCATGTGTTTGTATTTTTTACAGATCTTTTCCTGTAATTGATATCTAGTCTCATAGCGTTGTGGTCGGAAAAGATACTTGATACGATTTCAATTTTTTTAAATTTACCAAGGCTTGATTTGTGACCCAAGATATGATCTATCCTGGAGAATGTTCCATGAGCACTTGAGAAAAATGTGTATTCTGTTGTTTTTGGGTGGAATGTCCTATAAATATCAATTAAGTCCATCTTGTTTAATGTATCATTTAAAGCTTGTGTTTCCTTATTTATTTTCATTTTGGATGATCTGTCCATTGGTGAAAGTGGGGTGTTAAAGTCCCCTACTATGATTGTGTTGCTGTCGATTTCCCCTTTTATGGCTGTTAGTATTTGCCTTATGTATTGAGGTGCTCCTATGTTGGGTGCATAAATATTTACAATTGTTATACCTTCCTCTTGGATCGATCCCTTGATCATTATATAGTGTCCTTCTTTGTGTCTTGTAATAGTCTTTATTTTAAAGTCTATTTTGTCTGATATGAGAATTGCTACTCCAGCTTTCTTTTTATTTCCATTTGCATGGGATATCTTTTTCCATCCCCTCACTTTCAGTCTGTATGTGTCTCTAGGTCTGAAGTGGGTCTCTTGTAGACAGCATATATATGGGTCATGTTTTTGTATCCATTCAGCCAGTCTGTGTCTTTTGGTGGGAGCATTTAATCCATTTACATTTAAGGTAATTATCGATATGTATGTTCCTATTCCCATTTTCTTAAATGTTTTGGGTTTGTTATTGTAGGTGCTTTCCTTCTCTTGTGTTTCTTGCCTAGAATATTTCCTTTAGCATTTGTTGTAAAGCTGGTTTGGTGGTGCTGAACTCTCTCAGCTTTTGCTTGTCTGTAAAGGTTTTAATTTCTCCATCAAATCTGAAGGAGATCCTTGCTGGGTAGAGTAATCTTGGTTGTAGGTTTTTCTCCTTCATGACTTTAAGTATATCCTGCCACTCCCTTCTGGCTTGCAGAGTTTCTGCTGAAAGATCAGCTGTTAACCTTATGGGGATGCCCTTGTGTGTTATCTGTTGTTTTTCCCTTGCTGCTTTTAATATGTTTTCTTTATATTTAACTTTTGATAGTTTGATTAATATGTGTCTTGGTGTGTTTCTCTTTGGATTTATCCTGTATGGGACTCTCTGTGCTTCCAGGAGTTGATTAACTATTTCCTTTCCCATATTAGGGAAGTTTTCAACTATAATCTCTTCAAATATTTTCTCAGTCCCTTTCTTTTTCTCTTCTTCTTCTGGGACCCCTATAATTCGAATGTTGGTGCGTTTAATGTTGTCCCAGACGTCTCTGAGACTGTCCTCAGTTCTTTTCATTCTTTTTTCTTTATTCTGCTCTGCAGTAGTTATTTCCACCATTTTATCTTCCAGGTCACTTATCCGTTCTTCTGCCTCAATTATTCTGCTATTGATCCCATCTAGAGTATTTTTAATTTCATTTATTGTGTTTTTCATCGTTGCTTGGTTCCTCTTATTTCTTCTACGTCCTTGTTAAATGTTTCTTGCATTTTGTCTATTCTATTTCCAAGATTTTGGATCATCCTTACTATCATTATTCTGAATTCTTTTTCAGGTAGACTACCTATTTCCTCTTCATTTGTTAGGTCTGGTGTGTTTTGACCCTGCTCCTTCATCTGCTGTGTGTTTTTCTGTCTTCTCATTTTGCTTATCTTACTGTGTTTGGTGTCTCCTTTTCACAGGCTGCAGGTTCGTAGTTCCCGTTGTTTTTGGTATCTGTCCCCAGTGGCTAAGGTTGGTTCAGTGGGTTGTGTAGGTTTCCTGGTGGAGGGAACTAGTGCCTATGTTCTGGTGGATGAGGCTGGATGTTGTCTTTCTGGTGGGCTCGTCCACGTCTGGTGGTGTGTTTTGGGGTGTCTGTGGCCTTATTATGATTTTAGGCAGCCTCTCTGTTAATGGATGGGGCTGTGTTCCTGTCTTGCTAGTTGTTTGGCATGGGGTGTCCAGCACTGTAGCTTGCTGGTCGTTGAGTGAAGCTGGGTCTTGATGGTGAGATGGAGATCTCTGAGAGATTTTCGCCGTTTGGTATTACGTGGAGTTGGGAGGTCTCTTGTGGACCAGTGTCCTGAAGTTGGCTCTCCCACCTCAGAGGCACAGCCCTGATGCCTGGCTGGAGCACCAAGAGCCTTTCATCCACACGGCTCAGAATAAAAGGGAGAAAAAATGGAAAGAAAGAAAAAAAGAGGATAAAATAAAATAAAATAAAGCAATTATAATAAAAAATAAGAAAAAAAACTTATTAAGAGTAAATTTCTTAAGAAAAAAAATTATTTTTTAATTTTTAAAAATAGATTTATTAATTTTTTATACTAAAAATAAGAAAAAAATTATTTAGAAAAAATTTATTAAGAAAAAAAATTTTTTAATTTTTTTAAAATAAAAAATATGAAAAAACTTATTAAAAATTTTTTTTAAAAATAGAAAATAAGGAAAAAATTATTAAGAAAACATTTATTAGGGAAAAAAAAAATTTTTAAGCCAAGAAAAAAAAAAAAAAACGGACGGACCTAACCCTAGGACTAACGGTGAGAGCAAAGCTATACAGACAAAATCTCACCCAGAAGCATACACATCTAGACTCACAAAAAAAAAGGAAAAGGGGAAAAGTTAATATATCCTGCTCCCAAAGTCCATCTCCTAAATTTGGGATGATTCGTTGTCTATTCAGGTATTCAACAGATGCAGGCACATCAAGTTGTTTGTGGAGCTTTAATCCGCTGCTTCTGAGGCTGCTGGGAGAGATTTCCCTTTCTCTTCTTTGTTCATACAGCTCCCGGGGTTCAGCTTTGGATTTGGACCCGCCTCTGCATGTAGGTCCCCTGAGGGCGTCTGTTCCCCGCCCAGACAGAACGGGGTTAAAGGAGCAGATGATTCGGGGGCTCTGGCTCAGTCAGGCCGGGGGGAGGGAGCGGTACGGAGGAGGCGGGGCTGCGGCGGCAGAAGCCGGCGTGACGTTGCAGCAGCCTGAGACGTGCCGTGCGTTCTCCCGGGGAAGTTGTCCCCGGATTACGGGATCCTGGCCGTGGCGGGCTGCACAGGCTCCCGGGAGGGGCGGTGTGGAGAATGACCTGTGCTCGCCAACAGGCTGTTTGGTGGCGGCAGCAGCAGCCTTAGCGTCTCATGCCCGTCTCTGGGGTCCGCGCTGATAGCCGCGGCTCGCGCCCGTCTCTGGAGTTCGTTTAAGTGGCGCTCTGAATCCCCTCTCCTTGCACGCCGCGAAACAAAGAGGCAAGAAAAAGTCTCCTGCCTCTTCGGCAGCTGCAGACTTTTTCTCGTGCACCCTCCCGGCTAGTTGTGGTGCGCTAGACCCTTCAGGCTGTGTTCACGCAGCCAACCCCAGTCCTCTCCCTGGGATCCGACCGAAGCCCGCGCCTCAGCTCCCAGCCCCCGCCCGCCCCGGCGGGTGAGCAGACAAGCCTCTCGGGCTGGTGAGTGCTGCTCGGCGCCGAGCCTCCGCGCGGGAATCTCTCCGTTTTTCCCTCTGCGTCCCTGTTGCCGTGGGATCCGCGCTGATAGCCGCGGCTCGCGCCCGTCTCTGGAGCTCGCCCAGGCGGCGCTCTGAATCCCCTCTCCCTGCGCGCCGCGAAACAAAGAGGCAAGAAAAATTCTCTTGCCTCTTTGGCAGCCGCAGTCTTTTTCCCGGACTCCCTCCCGGCTAGCACCGAAGCCCGAGCCCCAGCTCCCAGGCCCCGCCCGCCCCGGCGGCTGAGCAGACAAGCCTCTCGGGCTGGTGAGTGCTGGTCGGCACCGCTCCTCTGCGCGGGAATCTCCGCTTTGCCCTCCGCACCAATGTGGCTGCGCTCTCCTCCGTGGCTCCGAAGCTTCCCCCCTCTGCTACCCGCAGTCTCTGCCCACGAAGGGGCTTCCTAGTGTGTGGAAACCTTTCCTCCTTCACAGCTCCCTCCCACTGGTGCAGGTCCTGTCCCTATTCTTTTGTCTCTGTTATTTCTTTTTTCTTTTGCCCTACCCAAGTACGTGGGGATTTTCTTGCCTTTTGGGAGGTCTGACGTCTTCTGCCAGCGTTCAGTGGGTGTTCTGTAGGAGCAGTTCCACGTGTAGATGTATTTGTCATGTATCTGTGGGGAGGAAGGTGATCTCCGCGTCTTACTCTTCCGCCATCTTGCCCCTCCCTCTGTATCATTTCTTTTTAGATTCTGCATATAAGCGATAACATACTATATTTCTCTTTCTCTGTCTGACTTATTTCACTCTGCATGACAATCTCTAGGTCCATCCATGTTGCTGCAACTGGAATTATTTCATTCTTTTTAATTGCTGAGCAATATTCCATTGTATATAGGTACCACATCTTCTTTATCCATTCCTCTGTTGATGGACATTTAAGTAGCTTCCATGTCTTGGCTATTGTAAACAGTGCTGCAATGAACATTTGGGTGCATGTATCCTTTTGGACCATGTTTTTCTCTGGATATATGCCCAGGAGTGAGATTGCAGGGTCATATGGTAGCTCCATTTTCAGGTTTTTAAGGAACCTCTGTACTGTTCTCCGCAGTGGCTGTATCAATTTACATTCCCACCAACAGAGTAGGAGGGTTCCCTTCTTTCCACACCCTCTCCAGCATTTATTGTTTGTGGATTTTTTGATGATAGCCATTTTGTCAGGTGTGAGGTGATATCTCATTGTAGTTTTGATTTGCATTTCTCTAAAAATTAGCGATGTTGAATATCTTTTCATGTGCCTCCTGGCCATCTTATGTCTTCTTTGGAGAAATATCTATTTAGGTCTTCTGCCCATTTTTTTATTAGGTTGTTTGTTTTGATGACATTAAGCTGCATGAGCAGTTTGTAAATTTTGGATATCAATCCCACATCATTTGCAAATATTTTCTCCCAATCTGTGGGTTGTCTTTTCGTTTTGTTTATGGTTTCCTTTGCTGTGCAAAAGCTTTTGAGTTTAATGAAAGCACATGTATTTGGAAAGTGATTCTTGACCAATAGCATTCTTCCAAAAATTTGATTAAGTGTTTAAAAGTATGTAAGATTGTAAAGGTTTTATAAGTACCTTTATTGTCATTTAATTATTTCAATACTTTGAAGCTTTAGATTTCTTTTTGGAGCCAACTAATGTAAAATGGATCTGATGTTATTTTTTAAAGTATTATTTAATGTCATATGATGGTTGCCAGTAACTCTATTATGTCAGATTTAAATACAGTACTCTGGTCTGGAAATGTATATTTGAAGCATTCTTCCAAATTACTGGAAACACTACCAATTGTCCCATCTTTGCTCTAGAGTCCTATTCAGGGCAAGGTAAAACACTGAGTATAATCTGCACGTTCTATCACATCTGGAGTAACTTTTTTTTGATGATAGAGAACAGTCCTTAGTTTCTTGGGACCTAGAAAACAGTAAAATAATTATTTAAGCTCATTCAATCAATCAAGAACTTTAGGGCTTCCCTGGTGGCGCAGTGGTTGAGAATCTGCCTGCCAATGCAGGGGACACGGGTTCGAGCCCTGGTCTGGGAAGATCCCACATGCCGCGGAGCAACTAGGCCCGTGAGCCACAATTACTGAGCCTGCGCGTCTGGAGCCTGTGCTCCGCAACAAGAGAGGCTGCAATAGTGAGAGGCCCGCGCACCGCGATGAAGAGTGGCCCCCACTTGCCGCAACTAGAGAAAGCCCTCGCACAGAAACGAAGACCCAACACAGCCATAAATAAATAAATAAATAAACCCAAAAGTTAAAAAAAAAAAAAAAAAGAGTTCTGTGCACACAGTCTATGTGTGAGGATCCTTTAAAAAAAAAAAAAAAGAACTTTATTGCCCAGTCTATATCTTCTTGAAAGGCCATTTCACCTCTTCTCCACCTTATACTTTTCTACTCACCATTCAGGACTCAATTCAAATCTCACAACATTCATTCATCCAGTCATTCAATAAATATTTCTTAGGTTTCTACTATGTGTCAGGTATTGTGTTATGTGCATAGTGAGCAGAATTAGAAATAGTTTCTATAGTCATAGAGTTTAAAGTTTATCAGAGGGAACTGAGGAGACAATCACATAACTACCCATAAAATACAAAATAACTGTGACTAGTGCTATTTAAGAAAGTAACATGGTACTCTGAGAGCTTAGAAATGAGTTATTTGACTTGAGAATTATGCCTCATTTCTTTTTAAGCAGTGTGAGTCACTACCTTCTCTGTGCTCTACTCACTTTTCTGTGCTCCCACAGTATTTGGTATATATATTTCTATTATAGCACTTAATCACATTACATTGCAAGCATTTCTTCATATTGCTATATCTCTTATAAGACTGTAAGCTCAGGATTTGAAGATAGACAGACATGGGTTCAAATTCTGTTTCTGCCTTTTGGAAGCTATGACCTTGGGAAAATTACTTAACTTCTCTGAACTGCAGTTTACACAACTGTAAAATGAGGATGATGATACGTTCTTTGAAATGTAAGAATAAGTCATATTATGCAAACCAGCTAGCACAGAACTGGGAATAAATTCTCTTCCTTAATGGTCAGAGGCCTTCCACATTTATTTTTATTCCTTAAACAGTACCTAATCCATCATAGCTATCCAATACATGCTGCTGAATGAATTTTCAATACAGAACAGAACATCCCCACTTTTAGATAGAAAGTATTTCTGGAGACCATACACTAAAGTATATTGTAAAATTGAGAATGCATGTGAAATGTATCTTGATGTTTCAGAGCTGCTAACTCTATTTTAACACTAGAGGATATTGTTGAATACATTGGTAAAAATTTTTATAGGAAGCTGACCTTTCTTGAGCAGCCCCAAATGAGAGGAGTGGAAAGGTTCAAAAGGGAGAAAATTGCTGGCTACTTTTATTAACAAACAATTATCCAATTTTGTGCCAGGCAAGAGAAATGTAAGACATGACTTCTTCAGTTAAGAAACTTACAATGTAGTTGAGAAGACTGACTCATGAAACTATTATAACAATTAAGAACAAAATTGTGTGGTGCTGGTTCTCAGTGCAGTAGGAGTCTGGGAAAGAGAGAAATCACTGTGAGCTGCAGAATGTCAGGAAAAGCTATTAAGTTAAAGCTTCAAATGAAAAGGTGATATTTTCAGACCTAAGAATACAAGTGAAGAAAAAAAGAGATTATTTTTAAGATCTTGATTGTACCATTGTTCTTTTCTTTAGAATTCCATACTTGAAAAAAGAAATACACTTAATACCTCACACATTTAAAACAAAATATTCCCTCTCATAGTTGACACAATATGTTTCTTCACATGAGGCCTGTTATAAAACATTTCTAATTCATAATGTGAAAAGAGAAAATAATATTATGTGTAGCATATAATAATAATAATAATCCCCATGTAAATACTTCACTATTACATTATATTATAAAACATGATATTAGTTAAAAATTAAAACCTTACTTGCAGCTACATACCTCTTTGATTATGAGAAAAACCTAATTTCAATAACAGAACTATTTGTGTTAAAATGGATGCACATTAAAAATATTAACTTGTACTACCAAGTTTTAGGTTTTATTTTAAAGACAAATGTTTGACCTTTATTGTAAATCAAACTTTTATTTATTTTTAATTTCTAACATCTTTTCACTTTTTTTGTTTCTTACGAATTTTCTACTTTTCACCAGTGTATTTTAATGGAAGCAATGAGCACAGCATGGTATAAGGAAAAATAAGTTTCATAAAATTGGCACTCCCCTTGTATGGCTGAGTATGCATTTGTGCAGACAAGATTGAGGTAAACTTAGAGTATGATAGTTTCAATCTTTGGCAGAAACTAGTATAATATTACCTATAAACATATCCTGCAAGACTATGAATATGCATCATCTTTCCCATGTTATGTATCATCAGTCTTGTTATGAGGCTCTCCATAATATAAAAAGAACAAACCAAACCCCCCAAAACATACATTATTCTAGAACAGATAAGCAAAATGTTGACACATTTTAGAAAACAGCCATGGAATAAAGAAATAGGTGATTCAATTAAGAAAATATTTGTTAATTATTCTTGAGGAATAGAGTATGAATTCCTCCTGAATTTAAATTGTGGATGGATAGAGTTACTTTATACGACAATAACAGGATGCAGCTATATATAAGAGCTCCAAATCCTTTGTTTTATATTAACATTTAATGGAAGGGAATGGATGACTGGGCAATCCAAAGCACCAAGCAATCTAACCATCATTCGAATATTTTTTTTTATTATGTTAGGGTTTTTTAATTATTGAAGTATAGTAAATTTATAATATTTTATTAGTTTCAGGTGCACAGTGTAATGAGTCAGTATTTTTACAGATTTTACTCTATTAAAAGTTATTACACGATAATGGCTATAATTCCTTGTGCTATATAATACATCCTTGTTGCTTATCTATTTTATACATAATAGTCTGTATCTCTTAATCCTATACCCCTAACTTCCCCTTCCCCCTTTCTTCTCCGCTCTGGTAACCACTAGTTTGTTTTCCATATCTATGAGTCTGTTTCTGTTTTGCATATACATTCATTTGTATTATATTTAGACTCTGCATATGTCATACCATATAGTATTTATCTTTCTGTACCTGACTTATTTTTATACATAATATTCTCTAGGTACATCCACATTGCTGTAAAATACATAAACAGCTCATACAACTCAATATCAAAAAAATGAACAATCAAAAAATGGCCAGAGCACCTGAATAGACATTTTCCCAGAGAAGACATACAAATGGCTAACAGGCACATGAAAAGATGCTCAACATCGCTAATTATTAGGGAAATACAAATCAAAACCAAAATGAGCTATCACCTCACACCTGTCAGAATGGCTCTCATCAAAAAGTCTACAAGTTACAAATGTTGGAGAGGATGTGGAGAAAAGGGAACCTGTACACTGCTGGTAGAAATGTAAAATGGTGCAGCCACTATGGAAAGCAGTATGGAATTTCCTCAAAAAACTAAAAATAGAATTACCATATGATACAGCAATTCCACCCCTGGGTATGTATCTGGAAAAAACAAAAACACTAATTCAAAAAGATAAATACACCCCAATGTTCATAGCAACATTATTTACATTAGCCAACATATGGAAGCAACCTAAGTGTCCATCAACAGATGAGTGGATAAAGATGTGATATATATATATACATATATATGTGTATATATATGTATATATATATACACATACTATATATATAGTGGATATATAATATTCCATTATATATATATAGTGGAATATTACTCAACCTTAAAAAAGAATGAAATTCTGCCTTCATTCCAATTTGCATTAACACTATTTCATATGTACATTTCTTTTCTGAGTAGATGGGTTCCTTCAACATTGGAAGTGAATATGTGTTTATGTGAGAAATCATATTTGATATGCTTTAAGGTTAATCATTAATAAATAATTTATTTTATAAACTAAAAATTATTTTCTTTTATAATTCAAGGAGACACAGTTATATAAAACCTTTCTATATGAAGAGCAATGTTGTATGTGAGGAGATGAAGAAGATATAGTCCCTGCCCACCAGTTTACAAGATAGTGAAAAAGAAATGCATACAAACTATCATAATACCAAGCAGATGGTGACAAGTGCTATAGTTATGAATGCAAAAACATTCTTCATAATACTTTCTTATATAGGACCCACAATAAAATATTCAAATGTAGTTCTATAAAGACGTTTATGAAGAATTTAACTATGTTGGTCTGGATAAGTAGATTTCTGGGGCTCTAACTTAGTATAAGGATATAGCTTATAAATCCTAAATGACAGTCTTTAATACGTCCCTTACACTATCTCAAATATCAAAAGCCTCAAGTAGGATTTGGAAGAAACTAGACTGTTATTAATTTCACTCTGTTCATGACTGAAAGGAACTTCTTAAACTACCAAGCACATTATCAGAGGTACATAGTACTGTGAGAGCATAAATAGGAAAGAAACAAAATATAAGACAGAGCTTCTGCGGTGAAAGGTTTGGGAACACTTCAGAATGGATGTGCTGTTATTTAAATTTGCCGCATAGTGTGATAAAACTTGAGTGTAAGATATGTGGGAGTTCAGAGAAAAGATTATAGAGAGGGGAAACTAGAAGGTAGGTTAGGAACAGATTATGGAGGACTTTCAATACTGCTCTTCTATTAGAATTTTGGGGGTTATGCTGTAGGTAATAAAGAAAGTTAAGTATCAGCACAATAAAAATGGAGCCAGATTTTTTAGATTTTGGTTTTTTTTCTGCAGGCAATGTGAACACTATACTGAAGTGGAAATATATTAATGGTGTGGAAAACGTTTGTGACCACTGTAACAGTTCAGGTGAGAAATTATGAGGTCTGAGACTATAATAATGTTAGCACACATTTAAGGAAAGAGACAGATATGAAAAAGATTGCAAAGGCAAAATCAAAAGTACTTAACTATTTTAGATGTGAGGAGGTGAACACAGAGTATATGGTGACCCTATGGAAGATATAAATAGACATTTCTCCAAAGAAGACATACAGATGGCCAAAAAGCACATGAAAATATGCTCAACATCACTAATTATTAGAGAAATGCAAATCAAAACTACAATGAGGCATCACCTCACACCAGTCAGAATGGCCATCATCAAAAAATCTACAAACAATAAATGCTGGAGAAGGTGTGGAGTAAAGGGAACCCTCCTACACTGTTGGTGGGAATGTAAATTGGTACAGCCACTATGGAGAACAGTACGGAGGTTCCTTAAGAAACTAAAAATAGAACTACCATATGACCCATCAATCCCACTCCTGGGCATACACCCTGAGAAAACCAAAATTCCAAAAGATACATGAACCCCATTGTTCATTGCAGCACTATTCACAATAGCCAGGACATGGAAGCAACCTAAATGTCTATCAACAGAGGAATGGATAAAAAAGATGTGGTAAATATATACAATGGAATATTACTCAGCCATAAAAATGAATGAAATTGTGCCATTTACAGCAACATGGATGGACCTAGAGATTGTCATACTGAGTGAAGTAAGTCAGACAGAGAAAGACAAATATCATATGATATCACTTATATGTGGAATCTAATGAAAGGGTACAAATGCACTTTTCTACAAAACAGAAATAGAGTTACAGATGTAGAAAACAAACTTATGGTTACCAGGGTGTAAGGTGGGGAGGGACAAATTGGGAGATTGGGATTGACATAATCACACTATTATATGTAAAATAGATAACTAATAAGGACCTGCTGTATAGCACAGGGAACTGTACTCAATACTCTGTAATGGTCTATATGGGAAAAGAATCTAAAAAAGAGTGGATATATGTATATGTACAACTGATTCACTTTGCTGTACACCTGAAACTAACACAACATTGTAAATCAACTATACTCCAATAAAGATGTTAAAAAAATAAGTAAATGAATAAATAAATATAATGTGACAGCAAAAAACATAAAAGAAAAAAGAGTATATGGTAACCCTAGATTCTTGTGAAGATGGCAGTGCCATTAATAGAGTTGGGGATACAAAAAGATAAATAAATATAAAGATAAATTCTATTTTTTAAAAAAAATTTTGTTGAAGCATAGTTGATTTACATTGTTGTGTTAATTACTACTGTGAAGCAAAGTTATTCAGTTATACATATATATATACATTCTTTTTTTAAATATTATTTTCCATTATGGTTTATCATAGGATGTTGAATATGGTTCTCTGAGCTATACAGTAGGACCTTGTTGTTTATCCATTCTATGTATAAAAGCTTACATCTACTAACCCCAATTCCATTTCTGATGGGTTAATTTTAGCATAGCAGTAGATAATCAGAAGGAATTTGGAAATATGAATCTGTAGATCAAAATAAGAAGTTACAGGGTAAGAGAAGGAACACATGATTATTACCAACAATAATGGTAGTAAGTTCTTTTTTGGAAAAATGTAATACTACTCTCAGTGGACTTTTTCTTTAGGATATTTTTAGTAGACTGCAGGAGGGTAGAGATAATTTTTTTTAGTAACATGATTGCTTCTATGATGCCAAAGTAAAGTATGCTATTTCTAAGATGTATGCAGGGCTTCATACTTTTCATCCAAATATCAATCATTTACAAATAAAAATATTTGTAATGCTATAGAAAATCTAGTTCTAGTCTTAATTTGTGGTGTTTGTTCTTTGAGGAAGAAGAAAGAGTAAGAATATATATTTGTATAATAATTTAATATCCTTTTGTCACACGGATCACAAGAAACAATAGTGACCATCTCTAACAGGTATCCATCAGTAATATTTGGAGCAGGGGATGACTAAAAATGTCTTACCTGAGAAAAAGAAATCTGAAGTCTTTACAGTAAGTCAATGTTTCTTAATATTGAATTAGATACTAGATTAAAAGGTTAAAAGCATATCCTGTGTAATAAAAAGTGGATATGTAACTCTTTCATGGAAGATATTTCTAGGACAGTTCACTGAACTGCATTTTTTATTATATGTCTCAGGTGTACACATTATAATTTATCTGTACACACTACAAAGTGATCAGCATTGCAAGTCTAGTTGCCATCCATCACCATACACTTGACCTCCTTCACCCGTTTTGCCACCCACCAACTCCCTTCCCCTCTGGTAACCACTAATCTGTTCACTGTATCTATGCGTTTGTTTTTGTTTTATTTTGTTTGTTCCTTTCTTTCTTTTTTTTTTTAGATTTCACATATAAGTGAAATCATACAGTAATTTGTCTTTATCCATGTGACTTATTTCACTTAGCATAATATCTTCAATGTCTATCCATGTTGTTGCAAATGGCTGGAGTTCATTATTTTTTATGGATGAGTAATATTTCATTTTATATATACATGCCACATTTTCTTTATGCATTCATCCATCGATGGATACTTATGTTGTTTCCATATCTTGGCTATAAATTAATGCTGTAATGAACATAGGGGTGCATATATCTTTTGAAATTACTGCTTCTATGTTCTTCAAATAAATACCCAGAAGTGGAAAACCTGGGTCATATGCAAGAGTTCCCTTTTCTTCACATCCTCTCCAACATTTTTTTTATTTCTTGTCTTTTCAATAATAGTCATTCTAACAGGTGTGAGGTGATATCTCATTTCAGTTTTGATTTGCATTTCCCTAATAGTTAGTGATGTTAAACATCTTTTCATGTACCTGTTGGACATCTGTATGTCTCTTTGGAAAAGTGTCTATTCAGATCCTCTGCCCATTTTTTAATCAGGTTGTTTGGTTTTCTTTTTTGTTGAGTTTTATGAGTTTTTTATGTATTTTGAATATTAACCCTTTATCAGATATTTGATTTGCAAATATCTACTCCCATTCAGTAGGTTGCCTTTTCATTTTGATAATGGTTTCCTTTGTTGTGAAGAAGCTTTTTAGTTTGATGTAGTTCCATTTGTTTATTTTTGCTTATGCTTCCCTTGCCTTTGGAGTCAGATCCATAAAAGCATTGCTAAGACTAATGCCAATGAACTTACTGCCTTTGTTTTCTTCTAGGAATTTTATGGTTTCATGTCTTACACTCAAGTCTTTGATCCATTTTGAGTTAATTTTTGTATATGGCATAAGATAGTGGTCTGGGTTCATTCCTTTGCATGTGGCTGTCCAGTTTTCCCAGCACCATTTATTGAAGAGACTGTCCTTTCTCCGTTGTATGTTCTTTGCTCCTTTGTGATAAATTGATTGTCCATATATGTGTAGGCTTATTTCTGGACTCTTCTCTTCCATTGATCTCCATGTCTATTTTTGTGCCAGTACCATACTGTTTTGATTGCTATGGCTTCATAGTATCGGTTGAAATCAGGGAGTGTGATACCTCCAGCTTTGTTCTTCTTTCTCAAGGTTGTTTTGACTATTTGGCTGAAATACCTTTTAATTGATCTCACCTGAATCACATAATTGAATGCTTAACTCCAAATTGTTTTTACATGTAAATTTCTCTTTTACTTAAAAGTAGATTTTCCTCTTACTTCTGAGTATATCCTCTGAACTGAATTTGCAGAAGCGTCCAGGGATTAAATGTAAACCTCTAGAGTGTTTAAGTTAAATAAAATTGCTGGCAGGATTTTGCTGGTTGTTGTAGGTGTAATGAAACACTTCTTTGGCTTTTTAGGGGGCAGGGAGAAAATTAGTAAAGAAAGGTGTTAGTAACTTAGAAAAGCCTCACTGTCTTTTATATAGGAAGTTAAGTCTGGATCTGTTGCCTCCATGTGCAAGTGAGAACATAAGAAAAAGTGTCATGTTGCTCTGAAGGCAGGGGAGAATTGGAAACTGAATTTTCTTCTGCAGGCCTTTGCTCTGCAATACCACTGCAGTAAGTTCTGTGATGATAGCATTCTTATTGTGAGCCAGCCCAGAAAAATCATCATAGTGAAGTTGGGGCTATATGATTCTCCGACCCTAGCTCTAGGCATCTTAGGCAAAAAAGCGTCATTACCCAGAATGAAAATTTCTTATTTGAAGACCCAATTTCTTATGAACTCTGTGATTACATATCAAACTAAAAAACTACAAAACTACAAAATGGCCAAGAGAAATTTCAGGTGTCATTGGGCTACATAACACATGAATTAATACATTTTTCTAACATTATCTCCTCAAAAACAGAGGCTTTTTAAATGTGTACATATGAGATATTGGAAAGCTTGCTGGTAGATGGCATATCATTTCATTACATATACAGTAAAATATCACTTCTCTACAAAGGTGAAATCAGCAAAAAAATCTGAAGTCAAAAATATACCTTTAAAATTGAGAGCTCTATGTTAAGATTGATTGTGTGAGGTATGTTTTGAAGATGTGTTTACTGAATCCACTAAAAATTTAAAAATGCAATTTTGGTAATTTAAGTTATCAAATTAAAGTATGGAAACTATACCTGCAACTATAAACCTATAAATGGCCTGAAACTTGGTCTCCTACAAATACTTGTTTGAAATGTCTTGTCTTTCTGGTACTGATGAGGCAAAAATAAATGAATCTGAGTCAAACCACTTGGTTTCCAGCCTGGACTATGTCACTTATTAGCTACCTGACCTTAAGCAAGTCAGTTAACATCTCTGAAAATCACTTTTGCCCTATGTAAAATAGGAATGTAATACTCACTTCACAGAGCTATTGGAAGACAAAAAGAAAACTATAATACCAAAAGAAAATTCTAAATCTAAACAGTAGATTTTAAAGAGTGTTTTCTTAACAATGTATGGAGAAAAGATGGCAAATTATTCAAGAAATGGTGTTGACAATTATTTGAAAAAATGGTTTTAATTCTTATATCATACACCAAAAATAAATTTTAAATAAATTTAAGAGCTAAATATAAACTTTGAAACTATAAAATATCAAAAATAAATGAATAGCATATTATCTGAGCTATAACAATAAAGATATTTCTATGTATTTAGGCAAAAAAATGGGAAGTGATTAATGGCTTTGGTAACACCATAAACAAAAGCAAATAATAGACTGGAAAAAAGTATTTGCAACATGTATTATAGGCAAAGAGTTAATGTCCATAAGGCAGAGTTCTTATAAGCCAATTAAGTAGAGATTAACATTTGATTTTGTTTCCATTTCCTTAGCTTTAGTTTTTCTATTAATATCTTTTTTTGTTTGTTTTTCTTCCAGTTTTATTGAGATATAGTTGACATACAGCACTGTGTAAGTTTAAGGTGTACAGCATAATGATTTGACTTACATCATGAAATGACTACCACAATAAGTTTACTGAACACCCACCATCTCATATAGATACAAAATTAAAGAAATAGAAAAAAAATATTTTTCCTTGTGATGAGAACTCTTAGAATTTACTATCTTAAAATCGTTCATGTATAACATACAGCAATGTTAATTATATTTATTATGTTTTACATTATATCACTAGTACTTATTTATCTTATAACTGGAAGTTTGTAACTTTTGACTATCTTCACCCAATTTTCCCTCCCCACCCCCCAACTCTGATAACCACAAATATGATCTCTTTTTCTATGAGTTTATTTGTTTGCTTGTTTCTTTTTGAAGTATAATTGGCCTACAACACTGTGTTAGTTCCTGGTACACGACATAGTGATTCGATATTTCTATACATTTCAAAATGAGCACCACAATAAGTCTAGTTACGATCTGTCACTATACAAGATATTACATAATTATTGACTATCTTCCCCACACTGTACATTTCATACCCATGACTCATTTGTTTTACAACTGGAAGTTTATACCTCTTAATCTCCCTCAACTATTTCTCTCCTACTCCCACCCAACTAACACTTGACTTTGAAAAATGAGCTAAGATCATAAATAAGCAATTCACAAAAGAATTTTTTTTAAATTACAGTAATCTAAGAAATGCAAGATAAAATGAAATTTCATTTTTTCCTTATAGGTTTGGCAATTTATAATAATAATATTCAGAGTCAGAAAAGGTAAAATGAAAGGTCTGCTGCTGGTGATACTGTAAACTGGTAAAATTTTTTGAAGCAAAATTTGGCAGTATGTATGCAGAGTTTTTAAAATGTGCATAATCCTTGACCCAGCAGTTGAAATAATTTATGCATAAAGGTATTCATTTCAGAATTATAATATCACAAAACTGAAGATAACCAACATGTCCAGCAATGGGGATTGATTAAATCATGGTAGGCTATACAATTTAATGATATGCAGTCATTAAAATTCATGTTAAGGAAAATTTCACTTCATGTTGAGCGATAAATTATAAAATAGGATTTCAATATTATTTGAATTTGGTTTATACAAATACGAATTCACATACACACACACATACTTGAAAGATATACACCAAAACTTTACCAATTTTTTGCTTTGTGTTATTTTTTATTTTGTAAGTTTTCTAAAATGAAGATGTGTTAACCCAAAAAAGTATATATATATATATATTTTTTTTAAATAAATTTATTTATTTATTTATTTATTTATTTTAGCTATGTTGGGTCTTCGTTTCCGTGCGAGGGCTTTCTCTAGTTGCGGCAAGCGGGGGCCACTCTTCATTGCGGTGCGCGGGCCTCTCACTATCGCGGCCTCTCTTGTTGCAGAGCACAGGCTCCAGATGCGCAGGCTCAGTAGTTGTGGCTCACGGGCCCAGTTGCTCCGCGGCATGTGGGATCTTCCCAGACCAGGGCTCGAACCCGTGTCCCCTGCATTGGCAGGCAGATTCTCAACCACTGCGTCACCAGGGAAGCCCAAAAGTATATATTTTTAAAGCCCTGTAATTTTGAATCAAAATATACATATTTAAATGAAAATATTATATAAGAACCCCTAGAATAATCCATATGAAACATTTAGCACATAGTAAGTACTGTGTAAATATTCTTTATTACTGTTGTTGCTATTATTATCATTGATACTCAGCAGAAATATTTAAAGTTCCTTTTCTGTACTTGCAACATGTCAGTTCAATGATTTAAACAGTTTGTGCTGAAAGGATAGTTAAAGATATTCTAGCTCAACTCCCTTATTTTATCAGTGAGATGTGAAGCATTGATATGACTTGTTTAAAGGAGTATGGTTTATGGAAACCTAGGATCCAAATCCAACATTCTTCATATGATCCACATACGTGTTGCTATATTGGAATGGCATTGGTTTTAGGTCTCACTGAGGTAACTGTTAAAACAGGACATGACCCTAATTACTTAGCAAATTCTTGGATCCTGAAAACCCTCCATGCTCCAAGGGCATACAAGTTGTCAATTTTTTAAATGTCCAGAAACTTGGCCTCAAATCACATGATGAAACACTGTGGTCTGAGCCTCATTGGGACATCAATATGAAGCTGAAGGTTTTGAATCTTTGAGCACCAGGGCTTTTTTCATAATAATTCTAAACAATGAAAAATGAATTAATGAAGTAGTTAGCATCAGAGAAATATTGATTTATTCATTCAACAAATTTTTATTAAGTGGCTACTGTACGCTAAGCAATGTATGAGGCACTGGGGAAATGAATGGTGAACACAATTCCTCTGGTGTCTGTGCTCATGTAGATTTCAGTCCAAGATACAAAAAAAGCCTTCAGTTTAATCTAGAACACAATTTAGGAAACAATCAAACTTCTGTTTCTGCTAAACCTTTCAAACAATGTACTTATTTGTGATGTCATCACCCAACTCTACTGAGTTTGATATCTCTATAAATTTGATTTGGCTGGAGTTTAGCCCCTGAATTATGGACAGATATTTTTCTATTCCTGCTTCCTTGTCCTAGTGGTAGGGGATGTAGCCCCTACCTCCTAGTGGTAGAGCATTTAACCCTAGACATGACTTTCTGCCCCAGAACAGAGCTTTATAACAGGGATCTGTATTTGTAAATTTGGCACTCCTGACTCTTTATTAGGTATTCAAGCTATTGAGCTTGAGTGAACAAACTTTGAAAAAGTTTTCAATTCATTCTCTGCCTACAAATCAGTATATTGAAGGTAAATAACTAAGTATCTTTTACTGTATCATATAATAATTCTATTTTTAATTTTTTGAGGAACCTCCATACTGTTTTCCACAGTAGCTGCACACCAACTTACATCCCCACCAACAGTGTATAAGGTTCCAATTTCTCCTAATCTTGCCATCACTTGTTATCTTTAGGTTATTTATTTTTTTATAATAGCCATTCTAACAGATGTGAGGTGATAGCTCATTGTGGTTTCGACTTGCATTTCCCTGATGATAATTATATTGAACATATTTTTATTTATCTGTTGGCCAGTTGCATGTCTTCTTTAGAGAAATGTCTATTCAAATCTTTTACCCATTTTTTAATTGGGTAATTTGAAGTTTTCTCCTTTCTTTTTTTTTTCTTTTTTGCTATTGAGTTGTAGGGGTTCCTTATATATTTTAGATGTTAACCCCTTATCAGATATATGCTACACATGTTTTCTCCAATTCCAGAGGTTGCCTTTTCATTCTGCTGATTATTTCCTTGGCCATGCAGAAGTTTTTTAGTTTGGTTTAGTCCCACTTGTCTATTTTTGCTGTTGTTGCTTGTACTCTTAGTGTCATATCCAAGAAATCATTGCCTAGAACCATATCATGAAGATTTTCCCTTATGTTTTTTTCTAGGAGTTTCACAATTTCATGTCTTAGTTTAACTCTTTAATCCATTTTTAGATAATTTTTATGTTTGGTTTTCCCAAAATATGATACAGCAGTTCCACTTCTGGACATACATCCAAAAGTATTGAAATCAGGATCTCAAGAGATATTTGCACTCTCATGTTCATTGCAACATTATTCACAATAACCAAGCTATGGACGCAACCTAAATGTCCATTGAACGATGAATTGATAAAGAAAATGTGGTATATACATACAATGGAATATTATTAAAAGGAGGTAAATCCTGCCATATGTGACCTGGATGAACATGGAGGACATTATACTAAATAAAATAAGCCAGTCCACAGGACAAATACTGCATGAATCCATTATATGAGAACGATTATAAAATAGTTCAAATCAGAAACAGACAGTAGAATGGTAGTTGCCAGGGACTGAGGGGAGGGGAAAATGGGAGTTCCAGTTCTATGGGTATAAGATTCAGTTATACAAGGTGAACAAATTCTAGAAATCTGTTGTACAACATTGTGCCTATAGTTAGTGTTACTGTATTGTGCACTTCCAAATATAGATATGTTAAGTGCTCTTATCACAATAAAAATTTAATTAGTTGCCTAGAACGTTTTTTATTTGGCAAGTTGTTAATTATAAACAAAGGACAGAACGAGCCCTGAGGCCTCATCTCTTACTGTTAAGGTTGGGATCCGAGTGGTTTACAGATGAGTTTGAAAGGTCAAGGGCCAGGAGAACTTAGCCAGAAATTAAGGTTCAAGACCCTGAAGAGTTTAAATCAAGTAACTGCTGTGCTAGCAGATTGAAAAATAGTTTTTTTGGACTAAAATATTTGAATTTGGATGTAGCAAGTGATTAAACCTTTAGGACCTGCAGAATCTGTAAACAGTAACTGCCTATACATCCCAAGGATTTAGAGCTCTAAAGGGAGTGGTGTATTTCTTGATTTCTTTAAATGGGGTTCATGACAGATACCTCCCATCAGGTTTAACATATTGTTAATGGTCCAGGTGCTGGTATGAAACTGTCAAGGAAGTAGAAAATCAATTATCATGAAAACTTATTAGAGACATTTCCAGGATCCAGAAACTGGTTCTGGCTTTACTTCTAATGACTGAATTTGCTATGAGAGCTGTGAGAGTTGGAAGGATTTTGATACATATAGATATAGATATAGAGATATAGATATAGATTATTTTTCCTGTCAGAGTAATTATATTTGAGTATCTGAAGACTAGTCACGTTAGAGAAGGTATTTCCAGAACCCAAATCTTCATATACCACTTTTTCAACAATTCATTTTTTATTTCTTTAAATAGTAAAATACTTCAGACTCATAAAATGTATAGATAATAATAACAACCTTGTTCAGACTCTTAAATCTATCATTTATACAATTGAAATTTCTTACCCCTATGTCATTATCCTCGTCCCCTCATTGTTACATATTGCCAAATATTAAATATTTCTATTATTTTGCACTCCTACAGTTGTATGAGTTCTTGTTGCCTCACATTCTTCCCATCATTTGTTATTATCAGACTTCTAATTTTTGCCAATATTATGGGTGTGACCTTGTGTTTCACTGTCAGTTTAGTGTGCATTTCCTTAATCTTTAGAGAGATTGCAATATGTTTATTGGACATTCATGTTTACCCTTCTATGAAAAGTCTATTAATGTCTTCTGATTGTTTGTATTGGGTTTTATTCCTCATTGAGTTGTAGGACTTTTATGTAAAACAAGTATCTGTAAGTAATAGAGAATTACATATATGTTCTCTCAGCCTACATTTTTCCCAGTCATTTATGATATCTTTCTATGCAGTTAATATTTTTTGAGGAAAAAATGGAGGTAATATATTAAAGTTCTTAGTATAGTACATGACAGGGCATATACTCAGTGATTACTAATTACAACTATCATGATTTATTTTTCATGGCGGCAAATATACAGAACATAAAATTAATCATTTTAGTCATTTTTAGATTTTACATGTACACTTCAGTGGCATTAAGTACATTCACAAAGTTGTGCAACCATCACAACTATCCAGAACTTTTTCCTCATCCCAAAAATAAACTCTGTACTCATTAAACAATAACTTCCTATTCTTGCTCACCCCTAAGTCCCTGGTAACTTTTATTATAATTTCTGTCTCTATGAATTTACCTACTCTAGGAACCACATATAAAAACATCATATAATATTTTTCATAGCATAATATCCTCAAGGTTCATCCATGTTTTAGCATGTGTCCGAATTTCCTTCATTTTTAAGGCTGAGTAATATTCCCTGGTGCATGTATATACACACAAATATATGTATATACATGTATATGAATATATATATATAGTATATATATTACATTTTTTATTCATTCATCCTTCGATGGACATTGGGTTGGCTTTTGGCTGGACTTTTGGCTATCATGAATAATGCTGCTGTGAACATTGGTGTGCAATGATCTGCCTGAGTCCTGCTTTCAATTTTTTTCGGTATATATCTTGAAGTGGAATTACTGGAACATATGTTAATTCTATTTTTAACTTTTTGAGAAACCACCATACTGATTTCCACAGCTGGTACATCATTTTACATTCCCACCAGCAATGCACAAAAGTTCCAATTTCTTCATATCCTCACAAACACTTATTTCTCTAATGGGTTTGAAATGGTATCTCATCGTGGTTTTTCAGTTGTATTTCCCTAATGACTAATGATGCTTAGCATCTTTTCATTTGCTTATTGGCCATTTGTATATCTTCTCTGGAGAAATGTTTATTCAAGTCCAATGTTTTCTTTAGCTCTTATGTTTAGATCTTTGATCCACTTTGAGTTAACTTTTGTACATGTTGTAAGAGTCAAAATTCATTCTTTTGCATGTGGATATCCAATTTTCCCAGAACCATTTGTTGAAAAGACTGTCCTTTCCCCATTGAATGGTCTTGGCACACTTGTCAAAAATTATATAACCATATATGCAAGGGATTCTATCTGGGGTCTCTATTCTATTCCATTGGTTTGCATGTATGTTTTTATATGAGAACCACACTGTTCTGACTACTGTAGCCCTGCAGTTATTTTTGAAATCAGGAAGTGTGAAGCCACCAACTTTGTTATTCTGTTTCAAGATTGTTTGGCTATTCTGGGTCTATTGAGATTCCATCAGCCTGTTAGGATAGGTTTTTCTATTTCTGCAAAAATATGTCATTAGAGTTTTGATAGGGATTGCATTGAACCTGTAGATCACTTTGGGTAGTACAGCCTTCTTAACTAAGCCTTCCAATCCATGAAAATAGGATTCTTTCCATTTATTTATATCTTCCTTATTTCAGTAATGTCTTAAAATCTTTAGTATTCAAGGCTTTTGCCTTCTTGGTTAAATTTTTTGCTACGTATTTATTCTTTTTGAAGCTATTGTAAATTGAATTATTTTCTTATTTTCCTTTATGAACTGTTCATTGTTAGTGTATAGAAATATAATAGATTTTTCTGTTGATTTTGTATCCTGCAACTGTACTGAATTCACTTATTAGTTCTAAAAATTCTTTGTGAAATCTTTAGGATTTTCTATATATAAGATCACATCATCTATAAACAAAAATAATTTTACTTCTTTCAAATTTGGATGACTTTTATGCATTTTTCTTGCCTTAATTCTCTAGATAAAACTTCTAATACTGTATTGAATAGAAGTGGCATAAGCAGGCAGCCTTGTCTTGTTCCTGATCTTGTGGGAAAGCTTTCAGTCTTTTACCACTGCCTATGATATTAGCTGTGGATTTTTCATATATAGCCTGTATTATCTTGAAGAATTTTCTTACTATTCCTAGTCTATTATTTTTATCAATAAATGGTGCTTCATTTAGTCAAATAATTTTTCTGCATCAATTAAGATGACCACTTGTTTTTCATTCCTTCATTTTATTAATGTGGTATATTCCATTGATTGATTGTTATATGTTTAACCATCCTTGCATTCCAAGAATAAATCTCACCTGGTCATGGTGTATAATAATTTTAATATGCTGCCAAATTTGGTTTGCCAGTATTTCGTTGAGACATTTTGCATCAGTATTCATAAGGGATATTGGTCTGTAGTTTTCTATTCTTGTGGTGTCTTTCTCTGGCTTTGTTAGCAGACTTTACAGAATGAGTTAGGAAGTGTTCCCTTCTCTCCAATATGATGGAAGAATTTGAGAAGGACTGGTGGTAATTCTTAAATATTTGGCAGATTTCACCAATTATGCCATCTGGTCCTGAGCTTTCCTTTATTGGGAAGTGTTTGATTACCGATTCAACCTCCTTAGTAGTTATAGGTTTATTCGGATTTTTTTCTTCATGAATCAGTTTTGACAGATTGTTTGTTTCTAGGAATTTGTCCATGTCATCTAAATTATCCAATTTGTTGGTGTAGAAATGTTCATCATAATCTCTTATAATCCTGTTTTACTTCTGTAAAATAAGCAGTAATGTCCTCACTTTCATTTTTGATTTCATAATTTGAGTCATCTCTCCCTCTCTCTCTTTCCCTCTCTCTCTGTCTCTCCCCCTTTCTCTTTTGGCTAGCCAATGTAGCTAAATGTTTGTCAGTTTTGTTGATCTTCTCAAAGTTGATCTTTTCTAGTTCCTGACGGTGTAGAGTTAGGTTATTCATTGGAGATCTTTCTTCTCTTTCACTATATGCATTTAGACGTATAAGTTTTCCTTTAAGCCCTGTTTTCACTGCATCCTATAAGTTTTGTTTTTTATTTAAGAAGTTCCTCCCTACCTTGACATCATGAAGAGCTTGTACTGTCTTTGAAAAGCTTGATGCTTTTGCCATTCATAGTTGGATTTATTGGTATGATATGAGGCAGAGTTTGACTTACTTTTTTCAACATGGATACCTTGTATCTCAGACCATTTATTGAAAAGTTATTAATTTCCCACTAATCTTTAATGCCACCTCTGTCATATATGCAATGTCTATATATTCATGAAACTTTTTCTGGTCTGTTTTCTGTTCCACTGGCTTATGTGTCCCTTCCAGAATCAGTACCATACTATCTTAATTACTGTAAATTTTAACATAATTCTTGATAACTGGTAGAACAATTTCTCCCACATTCTTCTTCAAGAGTGTCTTGGCTGTTCTTGGCCATTTCTACGTACATGTACATATCAGAATCAGCTTTTCAAATTCTTTTTAAAAATTGCATTTTTTTACACTGTAATTACATTGCATCTGTAGATCAATTTGGGGAGAACTGACATCTTTACAATACTGAGTCTTCCAATCTTTAAACGTGCTATATCTCTTAAAATGTTAGGTATTCTTTAATGTCTCTAAATAATGTACAAAAAGTTTCTATGTGCAAGGATCTTGCATATATTAACTTATATTTATTCCTAGATATGTAGATATAGAAATAAATATTTTAATCTTAGTTTAACTGCTTGGTGTTGGTACATTAAAGAACTATTGATTTTTATATGCAGGAACATGTTGAGCTCATTTATTATTAAAAGAATTGACAAATTCTTTTAACTTTCTACATAGACAATTACATTATTTGTGAAAAATGACACTTTATTTTCTTCCTTCCCACTCCTTATACCTTTATTTCACAGTCTTGCTTTACTGTGCTAAGACTTCTAGCAAACTGTTGAGTAGAAATGGTGATAGCAATTATCCTTATTTTGTGTCCTGATATCAAAAGGCAAGTTCTTAATGTTTCATCATGAAATATGAAATCTTATATAGCTTTTGCTTTTTGATTTTGGGGGCTACATACCTAGAATCAGATTAAATTTATTTCTATTTTTCCGCTACTACGAGTTTTGTTTGTATTTTAGTCATAAAAAGATGTTGAATTTTATCAAACATTTTTAATCTACCGAGATAATTTCATAAGTTTTCTCTTTCAATCTATTAAAGTGATGAATTATATTATTTGATTTCCTAATGTTAAATATATGTTGCTTTTCAAGAAAAAGTTCAATGGTCATAGCATATTATCCTTTTTACACATTGTTGTACTCTATTAATATTTTGTTTAGAATCTTTATATCTGTGTTCATTAGTAATATTGCCTTTAATTATTTTTACTTGTACATTCCTTGATGGATTTTGGTGTCATGGATATTCTGTTTTCATAAAATGAGTTGGGGAGCTTTCATTCTTTTACTTGTTCTCTTGAAGAGTTTGCATACCAAAAATTACTTTTTAAGAATATTTTTTATTGGAGTAGGTTGCTTTACAATGTTGTGTTAGTTTCTACTGTACAGCAAAATGAATCAGCAATACATATACATATAGCTCTTCCCTTTTGGACTTCCTTCCCATTCAGGTCACTACAGCGCATTAAATAGAGTTCCCTGTGCTATAGTATGTTCTCATTAGTTATCTATTTTATACATAGTATCAATAGTGTATATGTGTCAATCCCCATCTCCCAATTCCTCCCACCCCCCCTTTCCCCCTTGGTATCCATATATTTGTTCTCTATGTCTGTTTCTCTGTTTCTGCTTTGCAAATAGAATCATCTATACCATTTTTCTAGATTCCACATATATGTGTTAATATACGATATTTGTTTTTCTCTTTCTGACTTAGTTCTCTCTGTATGATAGTCTCTAGGTCCATCCACATCTCTACAAATGACCCAATTTTGTTCTTTTTTATGACTGAGTAATATTCCATTGTATATATGTACCATATCTTCTATCCATTCATCTGTTGATGGACATTTAGGTTGTTTCAATATCCTGACTATTGTAAATAGTGCTGCTATGAACATTGGGGTGCATGTGTCTCTTTGAATTATGGTTTTCTCTGGGTATATGCCCAGTAATGGGATTTCTGGGTCATATGGTAGTTCTATTTTTAGTTTTTTAAGTAACCTCCATACTGTTTTCCATAGTGGCTGTATCAATTTACACTCCCACCAACAGTTCATGAGGGTTCCTTTTCTCCACACTGTCTCCAGTTTATTGTTTGTAGATTTTTTGATGATAGCCATAGTGACCAGTGTGAGGTGCTACCTCATTGTAGTTTTGATTTGCATTTCTCTAATGATTAATGATGTTGAGCATTCTTTCATGTGTTTGTTGGCCATCTGTATGTCTTCTTTGGAGAAATGTCTATTTAGGGCTTCTGCCCATTTTTGGATTGGGTTTTTTGTTTCTTTAATATTGAGCTGAATGAGCTGTTTATATATTTTGGAGATTAATCCTTTGTCAGTTGCTTCATTTGCAAATATTTTCTCCCATTCTGAGGGTTGTCTTTTCATCTCGTTTATGGTTTCCTTTGCTGTGCAAAAGCTTTTAAGTTTCATTAGGTCCCATTTGTTGATTTTTGTTTTTATTTCCATTTCCCTAGGAGGTGGGTCAAAAAGGATCTTGCTGTGGGTTGTGTCATAGAGGGGATGCTATTTTAAATAGATTGGTCCCTGAAGACACATCTGAGGAGGTGAATTTTAGCAGACAATCTGAGTGGAGAAGTGTGCTATGTGGAGATCTGAGGAAAGAGTTTTCAAAGAAGGCACAAGTGTAACATCTATAAAGAGGGAACAGGCTTTCCAGAAAGAGGGGAGTGGGGTGGAGGCAAAGGCCAGTGTAACATAGTGAACTAGGGCAGAAAAAAGTGGTGGAAAATAAGCCATAACAAGGATTTAGAATTTTATCGTTAATCTAGTGGGAAGCATTTGGAGGGCTTTAAGCTGGGGAATGATATGATCTGATTCAACTTTGTAAAGAATATTTTAACTGATGTTAAGAATAAGTATCAATATTAAAGAAGGACAATAGAAGACGATAGGAAATCATGTAAGATGCTTTTGTATTGGTTCGAGCTAGAAGTGACTGGTGTAGTAGTAATGGTGGAAGTGAGGAGTGCTCATCTTTGGAGCGTATTTTTGAAGGTACAGCGTACTGGTGGCTTGAATATGGAGTGTGAGGGGAAAAGAAGAATGATCAATAGATGAATTTAATTACCTCTTTTTGTACTCTGGTTTCATATATGTCTTCTCTTGTCATTTGGGCTATAAATTTTTCAACGGTAAGGAAGCTGCCCTTCTTTTTCTCTCAGATCACCTCAGTTCAAGGTATGCAATAGGTACTTAATGAATATGTTAATCCATCATAGGTTGGTCATCTCTGAATTCTCCACTTTCACCCTTATCATTCCTTCTTTGAAACATCTCAACTTCAATTATTTATCTTTATTTATGTTCTTAACATCCTGATCTCAACCCAAGTCATCTAGAACCTGGATTACTACTACAATTATCTAACAGACCTCTCTCACTACAGCCTATCCCCAATCTGTTTCAAACTGCAAATTGATGACTGACCAACCACTTGAAAAATTTTCTTTCAGTCATTCATTCAAAAAGTGCTTACTGATTTGTCTACTTTGTGTCCAGGACTCTTCTAGATGCCAGGGATATAATAATAAAACAGACAGAAACGCCCACCTTCATGGACCTTATATTTTCAATAACTAAAAATATAGAGTATGTTAGTAATAAGTGCTATAAGGAAATATTAAAAAGTGAAGGGGTATAGGTAGGTATAGGGAGTGTTGAGAGGATCACAATTTGAAATATGGTTACTGTGTAACCTCTTTAAATTTTAAAGAAGTTACTTTTTAATCTGCAAACCATAAATGCTGGAGAGGGTGTGGAGAAGAGGGAACCCTCTTTCACTGTTGGTGGGAATGTAAGTTGATACAGCCACTATGGAGAACAGTATAGAGTTTCCTTAAAAAACTAAAAATAGAACTACCATACGACCCAGCAATCCCACTACTGGGCATATACCCTGAAAAAACCATAATTCAAAAAGAGTCATGTACCACAATGTTCATTGCAGCTCTATTTACAATTGCCAGGACATGGAAGCAACCTATGTGTCCATCGACAGATGAATGGGTAAAAAAGATGTGGCACATACATACAATGGAATATTACTCACCATAAAAAGAAAGGAAATTGAGTTATTTGTAGTGAGGTGGATGGACCTAGAGTCTGTCATACAGAGTGAAGTAAGTCAGAAAGAGAAAAACAAATACCGTATGCTAACACATATATATATGGAATCTAAAAAAAAAAGAAAAAAAAAGGTTCTGAAGAACCTAGGGGCAGAACAGGAATAAAGACGCAGACGTAGAGAATGGACTTGAGGACACGGGGAGGGGGAAAGGTAAGCTGGGATGAAGTGAGAGAGTGGCATGGACTTATATATACACTACCAAATGTAAAATAGATAGCTAGTGGGAAGCAGTCGCATAGCACAGGGAGATCAGCTCGGTGCTTTGTGACCACCTGGAGGGGTGGGATAGGGAGGGAGGGAGGGAGGGAGACGCAAGCGGGAAGAGATATGGGGATATATGTATGTGTAGAGCTGATTCACTTTGTTATAAAGCAGAAACTAACAAACACAGCATTGTAAAGCAATTATACTCCAATAAAGATGTTTAAAGAAAATTTTTTTTAAAGATATAAATGGTCTGCAAAAAGATCAGCTGTGCTGTTCTTTGGAATGGCATTCTTTCCTTCAGATGAATTCAGGAAAAGAATAAAAATTAGCTGGTCAGTGAATTAAATCCATAGGATTGATTTCATAAACATGGGGTTTGTATGAAAATATATCCAAGAGGTTGTCTCTTGACACTACAAACAGTTAGTTAAGACAAAAAGAATCAGCTAGAATATTTTTTTCTCATGTGGGAAAAACGTATCTGTTACTTGTTATTTAAGATATTTCCAATGGGTTGTATTTTCCTATTTGTCCTCTGGGGCATCAACAAGCCTATTTCCTCAGTATGTTAAGACTCTGTCAAAATAAAGGAGCAATTCTGGAAACATTAAAAAAAAATTAAAGAAGTTACTTTTTAAAGAAGTTACGTAAAATTGATATATTTTAAAGAGGTTACATTTGAGGAGAGATGTGAATCAAGAGAAGAACTGAGTCCTACAAAGATCAGAGGGAACAATAGTGCAAAGGCCCTGATGTGGTCATGAATTTAATTTGTTTGAGAAATGGAGAAAGGCTGGTGTGATTGGAAAGTGAGTTAGTGGCAGAGTGGCAGGAAATGAGGCGAGAGAGATGGGAAAAGCCATATCATTTAAGACCTCGGGGCTAATTTGTATTTTGTAGTATATGTGAATGGAAGCCATTGAATAATCTGGAGCTGGGCATGATCTGACTTTTGTTTAAAAAAAAAAACACTCAAGCTGCTCTAAAAATAATCGACTAGAGAGGTCTGATGTACCCTGCCCTAAGGCCTTTGGTGGCTTTTAATAAAATCAAAGTTCTCTGCCTACTTTCAAAGGCTTTTAGTATCAGTCTATCCTATCTCCCACTAGTCCTCAACATACACCCTCTATTCGTTAGGCTGATTTCATCATGGACCTCCTCACAGTTTATATATATATATATATATATATATATATATATATATATATATATATATATATATATATATACTTTCCTACTTTTGCCCATTTCTTCCTCTTTAAGACAGTGTTTTCCATCCTCTCTTATCCACCATTCAAGAAACAGTTCAAATTTCAATTACAACATAGAATGTTTCCCAACTATCCTCACCTCACTGATGTTTTCAGTCATTAACGATGTAACTCTTGTCTGTAGTTCATGACTACATGACTGAGCACATGATCATGTACTTTATTATATTGTGAAAGTTTAATGTGTGCTAGTCACATCTTCCGAATGATATTATAAGTTCTATAATAGCAGAGGACCAATGAATTCTACATCTCTCATGGCATCCAGCATATTTTGGAAGTGTATCAAGTGTGTTAACTGGTGTAACATATGGCTTGAGGTTTTTTTTCCTGTAATGGTGTAATGGTGATTACTCAAGTAACTTCCAGCAGAACAGATATTAAGGTTAGGTGAACAGAAGCAATAATTTAAATTTCTTCAGTCGCCAGAGTCAACTGGAGACATAAAACAGTACACTCACTCTTATCGACAAATTCTAAAGGCTCAATGGACACCTTCTTGATTTCAGTAACACTGAATATACATTTGTCAATTGACCACTGACCACAAAAAAACTATATTTCTGTATGTGATCATTTGATTTTGGCAGCGTGCAACGATTCTGCTGCAAGCGAATCTCAAGTCGGAAGACCAGGCAGCACCTGCTCAAATGGCTGGCATATAACTACTATAGTCACAGGGATGCTGGGCGTTCACTTCTACTCAGGAAGGGAGAGGTACAGAGAGGCCTGGCTTTGGATGCAGCTGATATGTGCGGGGAAGAGGCAGCCCCACTGCAGGCAGCTATTTCTCCTCCCCCCTCCCCACTCTTGGGTTCTGGGCTGAGGCCAGGGACTGTCCGGAGCTGATCTCGGCTCCCATTGGCCGCTGTCTTTTGTGACGTCACGATCATGATGAGAATTGATGATCGGACACGCTGATTTCATTGTCTGAGGAGGCAGTGGAGACCCAGGAAAAATCTCCCTGAATACGCCTGCCCCAGCCCTGGCTTGATCTGGGATCCTCTGATCCCTCCCGTCACTGCACCACGCCCGAGGTAAGCACCCAGCATGGGTAGGTGTGAAGGGCGAAGGAGGGCGAGCAAGGCACCGAGGTAATGCTCTGCCCAGTGGGGGGCACGGAGATTCAGAGGCCTAAAGAGGCTGCCAACAAACTGGTGCGGCTTTGGGGGAGCCAACTGCCTCTACCCTCCGAGTGAAGCCTGGCGGCAGCGTGAGATTAAAAACGAGATGAGGATAGGGATACAGTAGACACTGGCAGAGAGCGAAGGACCTTGCTCTGAGAGAGTGCGACGTTTGGGACGCGCTTCTGGCCCCTGAGTAGGAGGAAGTGGCGCCTCTGCCTCCGAAGAAAGGAGGGGGAGTGAATTCTAACACTTCTAGATTTCACTGGACTGTGGATTTCTCACAGCCCTACTCAAACGCGCTGGAGGTGCTGCGCCTGCGCAATAACAACCTCTGCGGGGAGGTGGGGGTGGTAGGGCGGAGTTCGTGGCGAGGGGTATAGGCGTGGAGTTTGCGTTTGCGCATGCGCCTTTTCCGTTTCGCTGGAGGGGGTTGGGCTGAGGTCTGTCTGGGCAGAATATGCGAAGGGTTGGTAAGTTGGCCTTGTGATGTTTCAAGCGCTAGTCGATGGAAAGAATCTGCCAGTTATTTTGAATCTGGCCTAATGAGCATATGCAGCCCCAGAGTGGGCCTGAAAAATTTAAGAAGGCAAATTCTTAATCTACAGTTATCAGGTTTAGAATAATGGAAAGAACTCAGATAGGAGTTTGGAATAGAAATTACTGAGATGAGAAACCATTTGGAGAATAGAAACACTAATTATTCAAGTGAGTCCAACTTTTAGTCTTCAAGGAACTCTGATTTGGCGTGCCGCTCAGTGATTTTTGAAACAAACTCTTTGGAGAGACTCAGAGTAAGAAATTTTCCTTTCTTGTCTTTTTTTTTTTTCCTTCTTGGAAAGGTTTCTTTTAAAGCTTTGGTCTCGGTTTCAGGTTTGGCGCCAAGTCCTTCCTTCTTCCTCTGTGTCTCTGTTAGAACCACCAAGGTCAAATCCTATTTTGAGAGATCCTGTACGACTCCCCTTTATTGGGAGGGGCTATATCACTCGGCAACCATGAGGAACATCCTGCCTGTCTGTCCTTGGTGGAGAAATTGTATAATAGTGTTAATACTTCTGCTCCACTGTCTGATCATGAACTCCTATTTTACAGAGGAATCTGGATTTTTCTCCATTTCTCATAGTTAAGGGATTATCAAGTCCTGGTGAGTTTTCCTTTGAAAGCCTCTCCTACCATTTTTCCCTTATTTTACAGTCTAAACTCTCATTACCACCCATCCAGTCATTCCAGGAGCCTCCTAGCCAGCCTTCTAATTCATCCTGTCAGACTAACGGCTTGATGACTTCCTTCATCAAGTCATTTTTCTTCACCAAAATATTATTGGCTTCTTATTTTCTATTGTTCCAAGCCCAGTTACACTTGGATTGCAAAGAGCTTTGTAATCTGACTTTATTATACCACAGGAACCTTATCTTAGTTTATTTCTCAGTGCACAACTCTCCCTAATGTCGCCAGAACAATCTACCTCCATAACTTTGCTCCTTGTACCACTACCACTCCCTTCACCTAAGATGCTCTCTCTTTGCCTATTCACGTCTTACCCACTTTGGAAGCTCAACCTAAGTTGCACCTCTCTGTAAGTACCTTCCAAGTCTAATCCAACCATTATTAAGCTCACCTTTTCTAGAACTCCTACATCAGTTCTTATATTTGTCACTTTCTTATAGTCTGCCTTATACTGTCTTATTTTTTAATTTTATTGTGTGTGTGTGTATGTATGTGTGTGTTAGACTAGACTCATCAACTGGATTTTAAACCTGTTCTTAAGAGTTGGGACCATGCCATCTACCGTATACTTCTTTATCCAAAGCATCTGGATGACTATTTGAAATATCTACAGCTGTATATGGTCTTTGTTTTCCAATTTCTTGGGAAACAAAGTAATACAGTTATCAAAAGAACTGTATATATGTGAAAACTTATTCATCATTAGTCAAGCAAGGGACCCTCCAGTGACTGAATAAACCTCAATATGATTCAAAGAAAATGCAATACAGAAAAACAGACATCTCTATATATTGGGTAGCCTGCAAATATGTTCTGTCCTCATAAATAAGACCAAGGGAACATTATCCCAGAAGTGGTTCTGTCTGTAATTTTCTCAGTCTGAAAAATACTAAGACATTTTCCATTGTCTGTATTTCTCTTTGATAACATTTCATTATGCATCTTCTCTTAAATCCAGTAATTATTCACTCTTTTTATTGCAGGATGTCTTGCATTTGCTGCTTTACATTGACTGTCACTGATAGTTTTCATCTTGAATCAGAGCTAATCATTGTGATGGCTGCCATAATTGCTATTTTATAATATATCAGTTGTCACTTCCCTACCCCTTGGGCTTCAAACTGCATTGTTCCATGGAGCTCAGTTTTATTTGAAAGAAAGTGATTGTGGTTTAATACAGGGGCTTTCTACAGATTTCACTTGGACTGCTGCTTCACTTTGAGGCACCATCCCAATATCACATCAAGGTTTGGGGTTTAGGAAAATGGATGAAAAGCAGTCCAAAAGGGTATTATATTCTGTAAATTTGAAAACTATTGTCATAGACTATTGTAAGTATACTATGAATATTTTAAAAATATATATTTAATTAATTCTGCTTTTAAAATTGTATTCCCAGAGGGAATTATATTTTTATGTAGTGTAATCCCCAACAAGGTAAAAATATTTGAATTGTTGACTTTGATTTTACAGTGGAATCAGTTAGCTAAACATGAAATTGGTGGTGTCTTATACTTGCACTGAGTACACTATATCTAGGCATAGTGATTTGGAAGTAAACAGTGAAAATTCTAGAGAGATATATTCTGCATACAAAGGGGACTGGAGAGGTTGGTATATTCAGAAACTGTCACTGACACCCTGAGACCTTTCTAGCCTGCATAAAATTTCAAGACAATAAACTGAAACTTGTCTGTGCAAATGGAATCATCCTTGTGCCAACTAGTAGCAAAATTGCCTGGATTAACCAGAGATCTAGGTACATGGGAACTGAACAATTGACATTATATTGTCAATCAAATGCTATACTTTACATCTGACATCTGTAAAGAAATCTACAACAGCAGAGCTGTCTTACCTTCTTGATCTCCTGTTGTTTTACATGAGACTTATGTCCAATTGGGTTGATCCTTAGAATCTTTAAATGTGTTATTTGTTAGAGTGGCAAAAATTGAGGAAAACATTTTCTTAGCTTCTCTTCCCTTGGGGTTGGGGGAAGTTTATTTTATGGTTCTTAAAACAGCCATGGAAACATGTGACTTACATGCCCTGGGTAGGCACTTTTCTCAGGTAAACAAGCATAGTGCTTGTCCAGGGTCATACAAGTAGTAAGTGGCAGAGCCAGTACTTCAAAGCAAGTGTCATTCTAGAGGCTTCATTCTTAACTACTAGGTTATAGGTTGGAGAGCTAGAGTGAGGCCCTTCTTCATTTGTTTTCAAAAATTGTGTTTGTGTGTGTGTAAAATTTCTCCCTGACTTACTCTCTTTATGAGTCTGTAATGCCTGTGACATTTTCCTTTCTCTCTCAGTGGAAATGAAAATTTTTAACAGATAGGATGACTTTTAAGAGAAAGGGATCCTTGTTTTGACTCCAGTGGCTTCGGTGGCAGAAGGCATGTAGACCCATACACTATTTTTTCTATTGTCAAGTACCAAGCAATGGTGAAAGCGTTTCTTCATTGGGTTTTGTGAAAGGATAGATCATAAGTTTTCTCCAACACTGATATATTGCTTTAATATATTTCTTTATATATTATACTTTCTTACTTGGTTAGCTTGGTCTACCTACAGTGTGCTTCATGGATGAAATGGCTATGCCATTTAGGAAAGTAATTATCCCAGACCCATTCTCCAAATAGCTTTGCCCTTTCATAGACCAATCGTTTATTGTGTTGAAATCTCCTCAACAGAGAAACAATTGGAAGAGATCTGAGGAATTGTGAGGTGTGGAAGAAGAAATATATTCTACATTAATGGGAAGTATTACATTAGGTATAGAATGCTCAGCCTTTACTCATCCCCACTATTCTAAGACAACATGAAGTTATTTTTGAATATGTATGTAAGTTATTAAAATAATCAGTCAAGCATTTTAATTAGAACCTAGAGGCTCACTTTTATCACCAATGAATGCTTAAGAGATGCTAAAGGTCGTTTTTTTTTTTTTTTTTTTTTTTTTCCTTTTCCCAACTAGTACTTAATGTAGAGAGAGACTACTTTTGAACTCAGTATTGGTTGTGATTTGGAGCCAGTTTACTTATCTGGTAGGGTTTGGTGCATCTGTGTCTATTAAATCCTTGCAATTCAAAGTGTGTTCCATGGAGTAGCAGTATGGGCATCACTTGGGGACTTCTTAGAAACTGCAGAATCTCTGGCTCCACCCAAGACCTACTGAATCAGAATCTGCATTTTAATAAGATCCCTGGGTGATTCATATGCACATAAGAGTCTGAGAAACACTGATACAAAGTGAAATATGAATTCCTGTACAACTTAAACTTTTTAAAAGCTGGTAGTTATAGAAAACTCTGAATTTCCTTTTGTCCATTTTCACATGTGTAAAGTAATATGTAATCAAAGTATTATCTGGCTAATATACATCAGTTTTGCTCCGTTCTGGAGTCAACATTGTCTCTTTGAGAAGATAGCTACACCTATGTGATGGGTAAAATTGTTAAGAGTGACTGAACCCACTTATTTTGTTGATAATAATGACCTTACCATTAAAATGATATTTATCCTAATTACTTGACATGTCAACAGTGTTACAGAAGAGTATAGATTTACTGGGGTTACTGTTGCTAATACCTTCAAGAGGAACTGTATTAGTTTTCTATTTGCTCCTGTAATAAATTACCACAAACACATGGCTTTAAACAACACATGTATTATCTTACAGTTCTGGTGGTTAGAGGTCTGAAACAGGTCTCACAGGGTGAAAATCAAAGTGTCGTCAGGGCTTTCCTTTCTGGAAGCTCTAGGGAAGAATCTGTTTCCTTATCTTTTCTAGCTTCTAGAGGCTATCGACATTCCTTGGCATGTGGCCCTCTTTCATCTTCAAAGTCAGCAATGTTTGATCACATCTTTCACATTGCATCACTGTGACACTTACTCTTTGCCTCCATCTTCCACATTTAAAGATAATTGTGATTACACTGGGCCCACTAAAATAATCTAGGATAATCTCTTTATTTTAAGGTCAACTGATTAGCAGCCTTAATTCCTCCTGCAACCTTCATTCACTTTTCCCATGGAGTCTAACATATTCACAGGTTCCAGGAATGAGGATATAGATACCTCGGGGTGCAGCGGGGTAAGGGTCGGCACAGGAATTGATGGCCTTTTTGACTGATAAAGGAAGCCAGCCTCTAATCTTGTTATTGGGATAAGTAATCGGTCAGTGTTCAGGGAGAATGCCATCTAAACATGAAGATGGCCATTTACAAGAGAGGCCTACAACCCATCCTTCCCTCATTGTCCTCAGAAGGAACCAACCCTACCAACACCTTGATCTCAGACTTCTAGTCTTTAGAACTGCAAGACAATAAATTTCTGTTTAAGCCACCATGTTTTTGGTACTTTGTTATAGCAGCTCTAGCAAACTAATATAGTCAGGGTAGCCCTTTAGTTGATATTTAAGTTGATCCTCAAAAGCACTTATTTATTAAGTTTGTGTTCTTTAATATTCTAGGTGTTGGATAAAGTGAATTAGGCATCAAAGAGTTTATAATACACATTAGACATTTTTCGTAAAACAAGTTTGAAATACATCACATCTCTGGCCCTCAGTTTATTCAACCGTGAAATGAGGGCATGATCTTCATAATACCTAAGGATATCTCTAGCTTTAAAATTCTATGATTCTATTTATTAATTAAATTTTAAGAAGTTATTAAATCCATATATTAAAAAAAAGTACTAGGTGCAGACAAAATTGTGTTAATGTTCTCTTCAGGAAACAGTATTTTAATAACTACCATCCCTGCCATTCATCACCCACTTCCTAACCTTCAACTTTAAAGAGAAGTAATAAAGATATTATTGAGAAACACCTTTGTTCTTTTGACTCTCTAGACTCCTTTGAAATTGGTTTAAGACTTAGGTTCAGAACACAGTAAATTAATAGCTCTCTATATGCAAATATATGCTTAATAAATAAAATTTTAAGTGACTAAATTAAAATATCTGTGGTAATTCACTTATATATTGGCTGCTTTTGAGAGCAGTGACTTGGAGAGGAGAGGGTTATTTTGCAAAAAGTTTTGCTCTGACTTCTCACTACTGCAAAGTATATTGAAGCAATATGTGTTCTGACAATTCACAAGTGAAGCTATAGTTTCTAAGTAGCCTTGAGAATATTTTTGCAAATGGTTATCTGGTTACCTGAATTAAATATTAGTGGTAAAATAACAATTGCTGAATATGGTCATGATTAAACCTTGGATAGTATAGTCCATGTGTTCAGATCTAGTCTGATTAACACCAGTGAATAGCATTGTGATGAAATACACAGAAGCACATTTGTTATGTAACAATCTCTCCTTTTGTGCCTCATATCCAAGTGAAAAACATGACTAGGCAGGAGAAATGCAGTGCTGACAAAAACATTAGGGGTCACTCTTTATCCCACTCTTCAAACATATATACGTCTATGATTTGGTAATAACATATGTTTTCTATCTTAATGTCATAGGCTTAACATAGGGCGGTGTCTCTAAAAATTGAGGTCTGCAGACCCCTAGGGGTCCAAGGACGTGTTCTCAGAGATCTGCAAGTTTTATGAAAATTTTTAAATTTGAGGGTTTTATTTCACTGATAATCTTGAAAAGAAAACCCCACAATCTGCATGTGTTCACTTACACACAGAGCCTTTCCACCAGGTATAACGATAAAACTTCTCTTTTATAGTCATAAGTCACAATTAAAATACATTTGATGGAATGAATTGAGTACCTTAAGGCAGAGTTCCTCAGACAGAGACCCAAAGGTGGATTTGGACAATATAGGAAAGATTTTGTTTTCCTCTTTTAAAGGAAGAAGAAAGAAAAGACTTTACCTGTGACTATCAGATTTTAGTTGCACTCCATGAGGCTTTTAAACCATTAAGCAGTACTTAGTCTATTAAAATTATTTGTAGGGATAAATTTATGCTTCCACTATTTGATGAATTAGATATGTGTGTGTGTGTTGGTTCAACACTATACATGTGTGTAATTATATACTGTTACCTACTTACCACCAGATGGGGTGCTTTGAGAAATCTTCCTCCAACTCCCAAAGAACAGATGTATACTTTTTCCCCCAAAGTTTTTGCAATAAAATCAGGAATGGAAAGTATGAGAGTCAAACAGTCCATCTCTTTGCTTCTAGGTAAAACTACCCTTAAATATTAACATATACTATGTAAATCTGACTCATAAAACACCAAAAGAATATCTAGTTTAAGTGAATAAATATGGCTTTAACATTTTAAAAACAAATTTTAGTTACCAATGGAAATTCTTGCTGGGAGTGCGAGAAGAGGTAGGATAGAGTAGGAGAGAGTTGTGTGGATGATAGAAAAAAGTTAAGAGAGAACTAATAAGGATAAATTCACAGTATGGTGAAATTAAAGAGACATATATATTATTTTGATATAATGAGTAATTTATTAACAATCACTTTTGCAATGTGCAGCTATGAGAAATTTTATAGAGCTACCCTCAATAGTAAATTAAAATGCAACCTATATTTAAAGGTATTAGAATGTTAATTGCAGGATGTTAGGGGTCAGTGCTTATGGCAGTGGAATCACTATCATGAACTAGTGAAAGATAGAAATGATTTACTTGCACGATTTGCTTGAGGCTAGAAATGTAAAAAGAAATAGAATTTAGTCACAAATATATATGGATCAAGGTAGTATTTAACTCATCAGGAGATGCTATATATCACTGGTCATTAATTGTCATTTTTTTCTGTTTGAGTGTATGCATGTGGGATTGTATGAAAGCAGAGCTAAAGACAACAGGAAATCAATTATCCAATTGAGGCCCTGTTTATGCTTCTGTTGTCCAACTGATTATCTGTTTGAAATTGATCTTTCTTATTTTGTTATGAGTTTTGACATCTGAGTGTATGATAAGGTATTTGTAGTTTAAAGGTATTTTATTATTTTAACATTGCCACTTTGTGATAAAAGCAAGTGTCACTAAAAGCTAACAAATTATTATAATTGATGAAAAAATCTGAGATTAGTATATCTACTTGCCAGTGATTGTTTTTGAACAAACATTCATCATCTTTGAATTTAGACATTAGACATGTGGCTATAGAGATATATGTCACTGTAGATATATCTTTTCATCTATTTATATGGAAAATTTATACATAATATTATCTTGGAATTTATGCCCATGTCATTATGAATATATATTTAGCTTTCATGTAGCTGGAAAATATGAACATTAATTATATAGAATTCTTAAGTGTTTTTTAAAGTGAGGTCAGTGTACAATCTCTTTGTGCCCTGAGAAAGTTTTCTGGGTTGTAGTTAAAATTTCCTGTTTCATATTTCCACCTAAGTGATAGAGGCCAATTATACCTCTAAAATGGAAGATAAGAGATGTGTGCAATGCATTTCAGTAGTTATAGCCCAATAAACAAATAATGAATATCCTTTCATAGTATTTGAATAGATGCAATGCCTGTTACTTGACTTTATGCTTAGAAGATGTTGAAATGTATTTTTTTGAAATATCTGCAAATTCTGGCAAGTTAATTATAAAATAACTAAATAGAACTGCTGTTTGTAAAGATGAGGATCATTAAATGTAAATGATACATTAAAGTGACAGCTTCTGAAAACAGATTTACCATAAATTCTTTTTTTTTTAATAAATAAACTTATTTATTTATTTATTTATTGGCTGTATTGGGTCTTCGTTGCTGTGTGCAGGCTTTCTCTACTTGCAGCAATCAGGGGCTACTCTTTGTTGCACTGCACAGGCTTCTCATTGCTGTGGCTTCTCTTGTTGCGGAGCATGGGCTTTAGGTGCACGGGCTTCAGTAGTTGTGGCACGTGGGCTCAGTGGTTGTGGTTTGAGGGCTCTAGAGCACAGGCTCAGTATTTGTGGCACACAGGCTTACTTGCTCCACGGCATGTAGGATCTTCCCAGACCAGGGCTCGAACCCGTGTCCCCTGCATTGGCAGGCAGATTCTTAACCACTGCGCCACCAGGGAAGTCCACCATAGCAATTCTTTTGCACGTATTCAAATTTCATTAAGTTCAAAGTGTCAGTTCATTATTGTATATTTAATCAAGCTTTTGCTAAATATTACATTAAAAAATTATGCAGAGGCACCTACATACATGGACACCATGCCCATTGGTGTTGTGCTTAATTTTTTCATTCTCCAAAACTTTAAAAGATCAAACTCTCATTACATAGAAGAGGGTCAGGATCTGTCTTCCTTTTGCCATGAGAATATATTAATGTATGTTTCCTTTATTTGAGGTTTATTACACATGATGTGGGAGTGGTTTGGTATATGTTAAATTAATTATTACTAGTAGGAATGACAAGTTGGTTACATAAATGTTTACAATTAACAAAAATAACTTTTGCATAGCACATTATAGTTTACCAAGTATTTTAATTAACATAATTCATCATGTGAAGAAGAGTAGGACAGATTTTATAACTTTATTTTCCAGATGAAACTGAGGCCCAAGAGGTCAATTATCTTTGCTAAGGTCACAAAAATAGCAAGTAGTGAAGCTTAATAGGAACAGAGATGTCCTGACTCCTAACATAGTGTTCCCACTCCACCACTCCAAAAGGCCACCTGAACTTCTGCTTACAGCTATGATGAAGTAACAAGAACAGGATTTACCCTCTCATCTTAAATATCTAAAAACAAACAAACAAAAAACAGCAAAAATATGTATGAAACAGTGGATTTTGGACATTTGACAAAAAGTAGCACAGGACCACGATTTTTTGAGAGAAGGGAAACAAATAAGATAAGCCCTGTGAATGTCCCACCTCACTGCCTGGAGAAAGTATCCAGACCACAACCAAGGGAAAGGGAACCAAACAGCCTGGAAGTCTCTCTGAGTTGAGGAGACAGAATTCAGAGTTCACAGAGGACAGGGTGACTAGAATTTGAGTACTGGAGGGGAGAATGCTCACAGGAGAAAACTGCACATAGATAGACCTCTGGAGATTTGTAGAGGGGCCCCTTGAATCTTTGGCTGAATACTGATCAACTCCAGTGTGTGAGAAAACTATTGCAGATGGGGAAAGAACCACTAGAAAGGATCAGGCAAACAATCCTCAGAGCTCACATAAGACCAGGAATAGTTTAGGTTTTCAACCACCAGGCTGGAAAACTATATTTCATGGAATATCTAGGAAGGTCCTCAGAAAGGTATTACTTTAGTAATGAGACAAATTAGCCCTAGACTAAAGGCAATTTTGGATTTGCCTAACAAAGCAAACCTCAGATGAATCAATTTCCAAGTAATTTAAATATATCCCAGAACAAAGTTCCAAAATATTTAAAGAATATAAAAACATCCAGTATCGAAGAGCATCATTAGCAATATCTGCCATTAAATGAAAAACTACAAAAAGCATGCAAAGAAACAAGAAAATACAGCTCATAGTGTGGTGAAGAAACAATTAAAAAAACAGAATGAAAAATAATAGATTTTAGAATTAGTAGAGAATGTAAAAGCAGCTATTAAAACTGTATTCTCTATGTTCAAGAAGGTAGAGGAAAGCACAAGCCTGATGAGGAAAGAAATGGAAGATTTATTAAAAGATCCAAATTGAAATTCTAGAGACAAAAGTAAAACTATGGGGAAAAAAATGAATGGACCAACAATGAGCTGTGGGACAATATCACTCAATGTAATATACATGTTTTTTGAGTCCCAGAAGGTGAAGAAAAGTATTTTTAATTAACAGTTGAAAATTTTCCAAATTTGATGAAAACTATGAACCCACATAGTCAAGAAGCTTAACAAATTCTGAGAAGAAGAAAGCTAAAGGAAATGGCTCCAAGGCATCTCCTAATCTAACTGCTGAAATCCAGAGAAAAAAGAAAACTTAAAAGTATCCAGGGGAAAAAAAGTCACTTTTATGTACAGGGGAACAAACATTAGAATGACAGGAGGCATCTTGTTGAAAACAATGCAAGCCAGAAGACAATGGAACGACATGTTTAAAGCACTGAAAGATTATAAAAAAATCTGTTAACCTAGAATTCTATATCAAAATATCAAAGCAAAACAAAGGTTTTCTTACTCATTCTAAAGAAAAAAAAAATGCACTGACAGCAGAAACACACTACCAAAAATGTTCAAGGAAATCTTTCAGGCAGAAGGAAAATGATGCCAAATTGAAATTAATTTTTCTTCATTATTATGTTTTTGTTTTGTATGTAGCCTGTAAAGAATTAAAGAAAATGAAGGGCATTACTACAGTAAAGCTCCTTGCATTTGCACCTAAAAAAAGAACTTTGGACCTACACAATGGAAGTAAAAAATATGTAGGTAAATATGTATGATTTTTAATTTTTGAAAATCACTTTCAATGATAACTGTTTAATTTTTTTTAAATAACCGTTTATTGGAGGTTTTATAACATATGTAAAAGCAAAATGTATGACAACAATAGCACAAAAGACAGTAGAACAGAAATACAGGTATACTATTGTAAGATTCTTCTATTATATGTGAAGTAGTATATATAATATTATGATAAATTATCTTGATAATAAATTAAAGGTGTATACCATGGTCACTAAAACAACCATTAAAATAACATGACAAAGAGTGATGAGCTAACCAAGAAGATAAAATAGAATTATAAATAATGTTTAATTAAAATAAAAATAGGAAAAAGGAAAAAAAGGAACAAAAAACATATGAGGCAAATAGAAAACAAATAGATTGTATCTAAGCCCAACCATATCAATAATTATATTAATTGCAAAATGGTCTAAACATACCAGTTAAAAGGCAGGTATTGTCACATTAGACTTTAACTCATCTATAAATCTCTACAACTAACCCACCTAAGTATAAAGAAATAGATAGGTTAAACATAAATAAATGAAAAAATATATACCATGAATCTAAATAAAGTTGACTATATTCATATCAGATAAAGAAGATTTCAGAGGAAAAAATATCAGCGGTAAAGAACATCATTCATATTGATAAGGGGATCAATTAATTAAGAGAACATAAAAATCCTAAATATTTATGTACCTAATAACAGAGCTCCAAAATATATGAATCAAAAACTGTTAAAAGAGACATGAGAAACAGACTAGTATACAATTAGAAATGTTAACAGCTTCTCTCAGTAATTCCTAAAATAGAGAGAAAATAACTGTTTAAGACTTGAACAACACTTTCAACAAACTCAACCTAATTGACTCCACCCAAAGAGAGCAGAGTACACATTATTCCCAGAAGCACATAGAAAATTGATCAACATGGACCATATTTTGGGCCATAAAACAAACCATCAAAAGTTAAAAAGTTGAAGTCATATGAGGGATGTTCTCTGATCATAAAGGAATTAAACTAAAAATCAATAAATCAAAGATATCTGGGAAATCCCCAAATAGTTGGAAAGTAAACAACACAGTTGTAAGTAACCAATGGGTCAAAGGAGAGCCCTCAAGGGAAATTAGAAAGCACTATGTAATCAGTGAAAATGAAATTGCAACATATCAAAATATGTGGAATACAGTTAAATCAGCACTTAGAGTTCATTTAGAGCATTAAACACTTGTAGAAAAGTAGAAAGCTTGAAAATCTGTTACTTGAGCTTCACTTTAACAAAATATAACTAGAAGATCAAATTAAGCCCAAAGCAAGCAGAAAGAAGTAAATAATAAGAGCAGAAATAAATGAAATAGAAAACAGTAACAGATACAAACTACTATATATAAAACAGACAAGCAACAAGGATATACTGTATAGCACAGGGAATTAGACCCAGTATCTTGTAATAACTTATAGTGGAATATAAGCTGCAAAAATTCCTGAATCACTATGCTGTACACCTGAAACTAACACAATGTAGTAAATCAACTATACTTCAATTTAAAAAAATAGAGAAATGCAATGAAACCAAAATCTGGATATTTGAGAAAAGGATGTACACCAAAAAGAAAGAAGACACAAATTACCAATATCAGGAATGAGAGAAAGGATATCACTACAGACTGTACAGACATTTAAAAATATACTAATGGACTATTAACTTTACACCTATAAAGTAAACAACTTAAAGTAAATGTATATATTCTTTGAAAGACAGAAATCATCAAAGCTTGTTTGAGAAGAAATACAATAACTGAACACTTTATTAAAGAACTTGAATTTGTGATTAAAAATCTTTCTTTTCAGAAATCTCCAAGCCCAAATTACTACACTAGTGAATTCTACAAAACACTTAAGAAAGATAAAAATTTACAGGTTCAAGATCCCTTGAAACAAGTTAAACTCAAAGGAAATCATGCCCAGACACATTATAATCAAATTGCTAAAAATCAAAGATATAGTGTTGAAAAAAGCTGGAGAAAATCAAAATACATGGGGAAACAAAGATTTGGAAATGACCATGGATTTTTCATGACAAAACATGGAAAACAAAGTCAGTGGAAAAACCACTTCAAAAATATGGAAAGAAATGTAGCCCAAAAGCCAATGAATTAAAACATTACAAAGACATATTAAAATAATAAAAAAGAAGTTGGAGAAAGGGGAACAGCAAAACGAACAATCAGAAGGACAAACAGAAAACAACTAATAAAATGGTGCACCCAAATCCATCCATATTAGTAATTACGTTAAATGTAAGTGATCTAAACACACTGTCATACTGTCATACACATACCATCATATTGGGTTTTTAAAGCCCAACTGTATCCTACTTATAGGAAACCTACTTTATATATAAAGACATAAATTAAAATAAAATGAAAGAAAATTATATACTATGACAGATTATTCAAAACAAAGCTGAAGTATATTCATTAGTGTCAGACAATTTAAATACAGAACAAGGAATAGTATGAGGAATAAAGAGGGGGTATTACATAATGAATAAAGGATCAATTCACCAAAAATATGTAACAATATTAGTTGCATATGCGTCTAACAACAGATCTTCAAAATGCATAAAGCAAAACCGATACAATTAAAAGTAGAAATAGACAAGTTCACAATTATACTTGGGGACTTCACCTTTCCTCTTTCGGTAATTGATAGAACAAGTAGTCAGGAAATCAGTAAAGACACAGAAGATCTGAACGACACTATTAAGCAACGTGACCTAATTGACATTATTAGAACTATCTACCTAACAATAGCCAAAGATACATTCCTTTCAGATGTTCATGGAGCATTCTTTTTTTTTTTTTTAAAGAGACTCCTCTTTTTCTTTTTAAATTTTATTTATTTATTTATTTATTTATTTATTGGCTGTGTTGGGTCTTCGTTTCTGTGCGAGGGCTTCCTCTAGTTGCGGCAAGTGGAGGCCTCTCTTCATCGCGGTGCGCGGGCCTCTCACTGTCATGGCCTCTCTTCTTGCGGAGCACAGGCTCCAGACGCACAGGCTCAGTAGTTGTGGTGCACGGGCTTAGTTGCTCCGCGGCATGTGGGATCTTCCCAGATCAGGGCTCGAACCCGTGTCCCCTGCATTGGCAGGCAGATTCTCAACCACTGCGCCACCAGGGAAGCCCCATGGAGCATTCTTTAAAAGAAACCATATTCTGCCTTGGCCATAAACTTTAAAAAATTTAAAACAGTTGAAATAATATAAAGTATGTTCTCTATTCATAACCACACTAAACTAGAAATTGATAACAAAGATATCTGGAAAATACTTAAATATTTTAAACAATAAACAGGAGAATTAATATTTTGAACTGAATGACAATTAAAACACACCCTTTGTCAAGATAGTTTTTATTTGCATTTCCCTGATAATTAATGATGTTGAGCATCTTTCAAATACCTGTTGACCATTTGTTTGTCTTCTTCAGAGAAATGTCTGTTCAAGCCCTTTGCCCATTTTTAATTGGATAATTAGTTATTTTGCTATTGAGTTTTAGGAGTTTCTTATATATTTTGGAAATTAACCCTAATCAGATATATGGCTTCAAATATTTTCTTTCATTCTGTAGGTTGCCTTTTTTTTTTTTTTACTGTAGTTGATTGTTGACTGTCCTTTGCTTTGCAGAATATTTTTAATATGATGTAGTCCCACTTGTCCATTTTTGCTTTTGTTGCCTGTGCTTTTGTTGACGTTTCCAAGAAATCGTTGCCAAGACCAAAGTCCAGAAGCTTTTTCTGTATGCTTTCTTCTAGGAGTTTTACAGTTTTGGGTCTTATGTTTAAGTCTTTATTTTGAGTTGATTTTTTTGTGTATGGTGTTCACACTTGTTGGGATGCCTATTATTAAAAAACCAAAACATAAAAAGTGTTGGCAAAGCTGTGGAGAAATTGGAACCCCTGTACATTGTTGGTGGGAATGTAAATTAATGTTCAGCAGCTATTGCAAACAACATGGAGATTCCTCAAAAAGGTTAAAAATAGAACTACCATATGATCCAGCAATCCCACATCTGGGTATATAGTCATCCCTTTGTTTCCATGGATGTGGAACCCATGGATAGGTGGATACAGAAGGTCAACTGTAATGGACTTGAGCATCCTTGGATTTTGGTATCTGTGGGGGGTCCTGGAGCTAATCTCCCACAGATAGCAAGGGACAACTATCCAAAAGTATTGGAATCAGGATCTTGAAGAAATATCTGCATGCCCATGTTTATTGCTGCACTATTCACAATAGCCACAATATGGAAATAGCCAAGTGTCCATCGACAGATAAAGAAAATGTAATATATACATACCATGGGATGTTATTCAGTCTTTAAAGAGAAGGAAATTCTGCCATTTGCAACAACATGGATGAAACTGGAGGACACTATTCTAAGTGAAATAAGCTAGTCACAGGACAAATACCACATGATTCCACTTATGTGTGCTATCTAAAATAGTCAGAAGCAGAGAATGCAATGGTGGTTGCCAGGATGGAGGGTGAGGGAAATGGGAAGTTGTTATTCAGTGGGTAGATAGTTTCAGTTATGCCAAATGAATAAATTCTAGAGATCTGTTGTAGAACATAATACCTATAGTTAACAATACAGTATTGTGCACTTCAAAATTTGTTAACAGGGTTGATCTCATGTTGTGTTCTTATTACAGAACAAATAAACAATGGGACACAAGGAAACTCTGGGAAGTGTTGGATATGCTGATTATTTTGATTATGGTGATGGTTTCACTAGTTTTTGCATAAGGCCAAACTCATCAAATTGTAGACATTAAATATTGTGCAGCTGTATGTACCTCAGATATACCTCAATAAGGCTGTTAAAAAATCCAATCTATCAAAATTTGTAGAATGCAGCCAAAGCAGTACTTAGAAGTAAATTTATAGCATTAATTGCTTATATTTAGAAAAGAAGAAAGGTCAAAGATCAATAATCTAAGTTCCCACCTTAAGAAACTAGAAAAAAGAAGAGCAAATTAAGTACAAATAAGCAGAATGAAGGGAATAGTAATGATAAGAGCAGGAGTCAATGTAAATGAAGACAGAAAAACAATAGACAAAAGTCAATGAAACCAAAAGCTAATTATTTCAGAAGATCAATAAAAGTGATAAGCCTCTTGTCAACTGACCAAGACAAAAGAAACAAATTGCCAATATCAAGAAGGAAAAATACATCACAATAGACCCTATGAATATTAAATGGATGATAAAGGAATAGTATATAAGAAACTTTACACCTTTAAATTCAGCAACTTTGATAAAATGGACCAATTCTTTGAAAGACACAAACTGCCCAAACTCACTCAAGAAGAAATAGATTATCTGAATAATATAGAAATGTAATGCATAGCTTAAAACTTTCCAACAAAGAAAATTCCATGCTCAGATGGCTTCATTGGTGATTTCTAACAAAGATTTAATGAAAAAATAATAATTCTATGTAAACTCTTCTAGAGCATATAAGTAGAAGGAACACTTCCTAACTCATTGCCTGTACCAAACCAAATACAATACAAGAAAAAATCACAAACATCCTCATGAATGCAGACTCAAAAATTTTCAACAATATATTTCCAAATGAAATAAATATATAAAAAGAATAATACATCACCACCAACTGGGGTTTATTCCAGGAACAGAATACTCATTCAACACTTGAAAATCAACCAACATAATTTACCATATCAAAAGGTTAAAGAAAAAAATCTGTACAATTATCTCAATACATGCAGCAAAAAGCATTTTACAAAATTCAATATCCATTCATTATAATGATGATAGTAATAGTAATAATAAAAACTCTCAGTTTAATAGAAATAAAAGGAAACTTCCTTAAACTTGTAAAGCATGTGAAAAACCTACAGCTGACATAACACTCAATGGTGAAAGACTGAATGCTTTTCTTCTAAAATTGAGAACGAGGAACAAATGTCCACTCTCACAGCTCTGATTAAAACATTATACTATAGGTCTTAGACAGTGCAATAAAGAAATAAAAGACCAGTACCTACAGAAATATAGGTCAATGGGACAGGATAGAAAGCCCAGAGATAAACCCATGCAAATATGGTCACCTTATTTTTGATAAAGGAGGCAAGAATATAAAACAGAGAAAAGACAGCCTCTTCAATAAGTGGTGCTGGGAAAACTGGACAGCTGCATGTCAAAGAATGAAAGTAGAACACTCCCTAACACCATACACAAAAATAAACTCAAAATGGATTAAAGATGTAAATGTAAGGCCAGACACAGATCCTTTTTGACCCACCTCCTAGAGAAATGGAAATAAAAACAAAAATAAACAAATGGGACCTAATGAAACTTAAAAGCTTTTGCACAGCAAAGGAAAACATAAACAAGCCGAAAAGACAACCCACAGAATGGGAGAAAATATTTGCAAATGAAGCAGCTGACAGAGGATTAATCTCCAAAATTTACAAGCAGCTCATGCAGCTCAATATCAAAAAGCAAACAACCCAATCCAAAAATGGGCAGAAGACCTAAATAGACATTTCTCCAAAGAAGATGTACAGATTGCCAACAAACACATGAAAGGATGCTCAACATCACTAATCATTAGAGAAATGTAACTCAAAACTACAATGAGGTATCACCTCACACCAGTCAGAATGACCATCATCAAAAAATCTACAAACAGTAACTTCTGGAGAGGGTGTGGAGAAAAGGGAACCCTCTTTCACTGTTGGTGGGAATGTAAATTGATACAGCCACTATGGAGAACAGTATGGAGGTTCCTTAAAAAACTAAAAATAGAACTACCATACGACCCAGCAATCCCACTACTGGGCATATACCCTGAGAAAACCATAATTCAAAGAGTCATGCACCACAATGTTCATTGCAGTTCTATTTACAATAGCCAGCACATGGAAGCAACCTAAGTGTCCATCAACAGATGAATGGATAAAGAAGATGTGGCACATATATACAATGGAATATTAATCAGCCATATAAAGAAACGAAATTGAGTTATTTGTAGTGAGGTGGATGGACCTAGAGTCTGTCATACAGAGTGAAGTAAGTCAGAAAGAGAAAAACAAATACCGTATGCTAACACATATATATGGAATCTAAAAAAAAAAAAAAGTGGTTCTGAAGAACCTAGGGACAGGACAGGAATAAAGACGCAGATGTAGAGAATGGACTTGAGGACATGGGGATGGGGAAGGGTAAGCTGGGACGAAGTGAGAGAGTGGCATGGACATATATACACTACCAAATGTAAAATAGATCGCTAGTGGGAAGCAGCCACATAGCAGAGGGAGATCAGCTTGGTGCTTTGTCACCACCTAGAATGGTGGGATAGGGAGGGTGGGAGGGAGATGCAAGAGGGAGGAGATATGGGGATATATGTATATGTATAGCTGATTCACTTTGTTATACAGCAGAAACTAACACACCATTGTAAAGCAATTACACTCCAATAATGATGTTTAAAAAAAAAAAAAGAAAGAAAAGGCAAATGTATTGGAAAAGAAGAAACAAGCCTTTCTCTGTGGATGACATAATTGTTTAGAAAATACCAGACAATCAACAAAAAAGCTGCTGGAACCAATAAATGAATTTAGCAAAGTGAATATACCAAAATAAGTTGTATGTTGATATCCTAGTAATGAACAATTGGATTTTTTTAAAATTTCCAGCTCTATTGAGGTATAATTTACAAATGAAAATTGTATATATTTAAGGTGTACAATGTGATGGTTTGATATATATATATATATGTATTATGAAATGATTAGTACAATCAAGGTAATGCATATGTGATATCCATCACCTCACATAGTTCTATTTCTTTTTGGTGTAGTGAGAACACTTAAGATCTACTCTCTTAGCAAATTTCAAATATACACTACATTACTTTAAACTATAGTAACCATGATTTTAAAAATACCATTTACAATAGCCCCCTCCCCCTTCAAAAAAACCATACACATATAAGAAATACACAGGTATAAATTTAACAGACTATGTACTGAATCTGTATACTGAAAACTATAAAACTCTGAGGAAAGAAATCAAACAAGATCTAAATAATTAGAGAGAAGTATATCATATTCATGATTTGGAAGACACAGCAATTGTCCCTAAACTGATCTATAGATTCAATCCAATCCCAGCAGAATTTTTTGTTGGTACCAACAATCTGATTCTAAAATTCATATGAGAATGTAAAGGATGTAGGATAGCTAAATTCATTTTTAAAAGTACAGTATTAGAAGACTCACACTTCCTGATTCAACAGTCATGATAAAGCTCCAGTAGTTAAGACAGTGTGGTTTTAATGAAAGAATTGACACATAGATCAATGGAACAGAAAAGAGTGTCCAGAAAAAGAGCCACACATATACGGTCAAGTGATTCTTAACAAAGATGAAAAAGCAATTCAATAAAAAGTTTTTTTCAATTAATGGTACTGGAACAATTGGATATCCATATGCAAAAAACCCCACAAAACTTCGACCTGTACTTCACACCTTACACAAAAATCAACTCCAAATGTATCCTAAACTAAAATGTGAAATGCGAAAATATAAAGCTACTAAAAGAAAACATAGGAAAAAGTTTCTGTGACCTTGTGCTAGACAAAGATTTCTAAGGTATGGCACTAAAAGCACAATCCATAAAACTAAAGAGCAGTGATAAATTGGGCTTCATCAAAATTAAAAACTGCTCTGTGAAATACACTTAATAAAATAAAAACAAGGCACAAGCGAGGAGAAAATATTTGAAAATCATATTTCTCATAAAGGACTTGTGTCCAGACTATGTAATGAACCCTAAAAGTTAAATAATAAGAAACAAACAATCCAATTTAAAAACTTGCAAAATATTTGGACACTTCTACAGAGAAGATGTATGAATGACAAATAAGAATAGCAAAAGATGCTCAATATCATTATCACTAGGGAAATACAAATTAAAACCACAATAATAATACACAATTACACAACTATTAAAATAACTAATTTTTTAGAAATATATGATAATAATTCTGGTAAGGAAGTGAAAGAACTGAAACTTTCATAGAATGTTGGTGCAAAAGCAAATTTATACAGCCACTTTTTTTTTCAAAACTGATCAATTTCATTTCACAATTACCCCCTCATCACCCCTGTTCAGTGGGAAGTAGCCAGAAAGATCATTGCCCCTTTTTCCCACAAGATTGTATAAAAGCAGCCTGAATTGGGACTAGGATAAGATGGGTTTTTTGGTTTTGTTTTGTTTTGTTTTAAAATTTTATTTATTTATTTTTGGCTGTGTTGGGTCTTCCTCTAGTTGCGTCAAGCGGGGGCCACTCTTCATCGCGGTGCGCGGGCCTCTCACTATCGTGGCCTCTCGTTGCGGAGCACGGGCTCCAGACGCACAGGCTCAGTAGTTGTGGCTCACGTGCCTAGTTGCTCCGCGGCATGTGGGATCTTCCCAGACCAGGGCTCGAACCCGTGTCCCCTGCATTAGCAGGCAGATTCTCAACCACTGCGGCACCAGGGAAGCCCCTGTACAGCCACTTTTGAAAAGGGTTTATATTTAACTTATAAAGTTAAGTATACATTTACTATAGGACCCAGCAGTCCAACTCCTAGGTATTTACTCAAGAGAAATGGAAACTTATTTGCAGACAGAAACCTGCACACAAATGTTTTTAACAGTTTTATTCATAATAGCTAAGAACTTAAAACAGCCCACATGTCCTTCAATGGATGAATGGATAAACTGTGGTATATTCTTACAATGGAATGCTACTCTGCAAGAAAAGGGAGCAAATTACTAATACAGACAACACAGATGAATCTCAAATACATTATGCTAAATGAAAGAAGCTAGTCTCAGAAAAAATACATACTGTATTATTCTGTTTATATGGCATTCTATAAAAGCAAAATAATAGGAACAGAATAGGGATTGTCAGGGGCTGGGTGGCTAGAGAGATTGATTATAAATAAGCAGCATAAAGGTTTTTTTCAGAATGATAGAACTGTTCTGTACCTTAATTGTGATGGTGGTTTCATGACTATATACGTTTGTTTTAACTCATAAAACCATACATGAAAAATAGTGATTTTTACTGTATGTAAATTTAAAAGTGAATAATAATAATGGATTAAAAGGACAATGTTAATAGAGACATGTTGGCCAAGATAAAGATATTCAAGGTATTATATTAACCTAAGCTCAACTCTTTGTAAACAAACGAACAAAAAAGTTGATGGCTTACCCAAAATTCAAATTTTTAGTGTTGGCAAGAATGTATTCTATTTGAATTGGTGATGATTTTATGGACTCATTCCATTTTTAAAACCAGGTTTTCCAAGAACGAATCCTTAATGAGTAAAATTTTTTGGTACTTTTCAAATGATTTAGCCACTTAAAACATTATTAGGGCATTATTAGAGCTGGTTTTAAGTACGATATCAGATATATAAGGACAGTGTTACATAGGAATTTATCTGAAATATTCCAATGTAAAAATAGAGCCTTAGCTATATTTTAGCTATTTCATTCCTCAAAGCTGTATTTTTCAAGTATTTCCAAAGCAATACATCTAAAATATTTCACTCATTGCTCTGCTTGTTTGAATAGAACATACTGAGCATAATTTAATCTTTTGCCAATGGCTCAGGGTCTTCATTAAAACACCAAATCCTAAAGCTGAGAGCAACCTAAGAAATTCCATATCTGAATATGATAGATAAATTGAAGGGCCTAGTTATCCTTAAAAATATAAATATGTTACAACTATAACATGCTTTAAAATTTTAGAAAAATGAGAATTCCCTGGCAGTCCAGTGGTTAAGACCCCATGCTTCCACTGCAGGGGGCACAGGTTCCATCCCTGGTTGGGGAACTAAGATCCCACAAGCCGCAGAGTGCGGCTGAAAAAATATTTAAGAAAAATGAGTTCACATATCTTAAATTATTTTTAACAATCCAGACTGGTAAGTAAAACAAGTCATATAATCCAGAATTTTACAAACTAGGAAATGAATGCTCATAGAAATTAAGTGATTTACCAAATAGTCTCCAGTGGAGTTGAGAGTAGGACACAGGTTGTCTTATTCCTTGTGGGCTGGCATGTGCTCAGTGGGTAGTACAATGCAAAGAGAATTAGACTAGGAAATCATGAGGTAAAGCTAAATGACTTGTTATTTCAATATTTAATCCCCTAGTTCAGTTAGTTACCGTCCCTACCCCAATATAGTAGACCTCAATTTCTGTGAATCCAATGGATTGTCATTTTATCTTCCACATAAATAACAACCCAACTTTTAAAATGAAAGTTTTTACAACTTTTTTTTCCTGATTTTTGTGCAAACGATTAAGAACTTTGGCTGTGCAGTCATTCAATAACTTGCCACTCCATAGACCAAGATAACTAATCTGCCATGCTTTTTAAGATTCATATCATACTGGAGCAACAGTTGTAGCCAGCCAATAGGAAACCATTCCTACATAAAGCAGATATAGTGATACACTTGGGGATCAGCCATATCTTGTACTCTAGGCTTTTTTATGGTAGTTACAGCCCTACAGAGAAGAATCAGAGCCATTACCCGTATTATGCATTAGTGAATTGAAATTTACCACACTCCTCAGATCTCATTCCAAAGTACTGGAATACCAATACCTTGCTTCTTAATCCACAACAGATGAGGTATTTCAGGTATTTGACCTTCATCTTCTGGCTCCTCTCCTGACTGTAGCTGAACCACTTAGGAAAATGAACCCCAAATTGCTCTGAAAACTGGAAAACATGATAGTAATATTGCTTTGATGAATATCGTCCCTACCCTCTGGCCCAAACATCCTTGAAAATTTATTCAGTTTGCAGATAAGAGGTTTACATTTCCACATTGTTGTACTTGAATGAGATCCCCTTCATAAAGTGGAGTTATTTGTTTCTGAAAGTTCCTGCCCTCTCTCACATGTGACTTTCTCTCATCAGATCTCTTAACATTATATAGGAAAACGTTTGCATGGTCAAGAAAACAAGTCGTGTACAGATTTCACTGGATGCCTATGTGACTGTCTTTAATTTCTTCATGAAACTGCTTTATTGTTCAAAATATTCAAAAAATGGAAATTATTTTTTATTTCCATGTCAATGTACTTAGTTGTTTCCATACCCAGTATACTAGAATGATTTCTGTTTGGTTTGGCTTATATTGTTTTAGTTGTCACTGTTTTCCTAATTTTGAAGAGATTCATTCCTTGAAAAGGGTTTTCTTTCTGTCAGCTTTTAGGAATAACAATTTTAGTGTGACAGCTTTTAAGAGGAACCTGAAATTGCCTTTATCTAATTATGTGTTCGTCTTTATAAAATGCACTACTAGAATCCATCTCCTTTATGAAGAGTTTGACCTGCTTCTTATTTGTGAGATTCACAGAGTTGTTTTCCCTTAATATTAAACATCTTGCCTATTGGCAAGAAGAGCAATGTGTTTTTAAAAATTTCTCTTGTCTAATTATGATGTTGTCGATTAAAAGTACTTGGTATATTTTTAGTAAACTATACATGATTTTTAATTTTGATTTATATACTACAGCTATTAAAAATAATTATTTTGGTTAGTGTTGCCTAAAGCAAATACATTTTCAGTCACTAAAACTTCCTGTTTATTTTAAAGCTTTAAAGAGAGATTTTGACTTAATATATAAAATGAACCCCTTTATCCCAGAAAAAGAAAAAAATAAACGCACCCTTTTGTTTCAGAGCACATCTTTTGGCTGTAAGACATATGCCAGATGCCTTGCTTGACAAAGAACAGTGAGTGTCCCTGTTGATAATTGACCACCTATGGCTACTACCATACCACAATCTCTGGCTTTACTAGCCATAAATATTTATTTCGGTGAAAGAAGCTTTTTTTCTCCATGCACTGACACTAACCAGACAAGAGCTTTCCGCTTTTTTTTTTTTTTTTTTTGTCTTTAAAACTGATACTTTTTCTGAACAAATTCAATAAGGGTTCGCATTATGCATAATATTCATTGAGAACCTGTCTCCCTTTAGCACACAAATTATTGCCCATTATTGGGATTATTTCACTTAAAGAAATCTTGCAGCTTGAAAGCATTGAAATTGTATCAAAAAACAAAAACGTGCAAATTCTACACAAACCCAATTTTTATTCAAATTTTCAGAGTATCTTCTTTTATTTTTAGATGAATCTACGTTCTGTATTTACTGTAGAACAACAAAGGATTTTACAGCGTTATTATGAAAATGGAATGACAAATCAAAGTAAAAATTGCTTTCAGCTCATATTACAGTGTGCACAGGAGACTAAGCTGGACTTCAGTGTAGTCAGGGTAAGTATTGAGGTCTTAAACTCTTGAATTTATAGCTTTGTATTACAAGTCATAATTGCTTAATATGAGAAAAACTATCAGGGTGTGAAGTCACTAACTATAAACAGCTTCATTTCCCTGGTATAAAATTACTATTTTTTAATAAATAGCTAATCATTTAGTATGTACTTTTTTCTATAAGTACCTTGAAAGCACTAAAACTTTTGCATTTTAAATATATCTTTTAAAAATCCCAGTCCTTTGAACTAATAAGTACCTTTAGGATTAGTTGCTGATCTCATGCTTGGTTTACACCTAGAATTTATCTAGATATAACCCTCCAAACTGATATTAGTAAAACAGGCATTTACCAAGGGAGTTAGCATATTTTCTTGTGTTTAAATTTTTTTCAGCAGGCATTTATGAATTTAGTATTTTTGTCTTTTTAGTAAAACCTATCCTTTTTATGAATATCTCTTCCTCCTTCTAAGTAAAATGTATGCATTTTAATGGGTTAGCAAGTAAGGGACAAGAAATCCCTAGGGAGGAAAATTTCCTTTATCACAACCATTGTTATTCAGCTGTAAAAATCAGAGCTGCTACACATTTGGGAAAGGCAGTGAGAAGGTGATAGAGAGGAGGCAAGAGATAAACCTAACAGAAGTAGTCACAGATTTCATAGTGAGTGCATAGGTCCTTTCATGATTGCTTGAACGTGCTACAAATCCCACTGGAGCGAAACCTTAGGGATTCAAAGATTAGCAGCTTTCCCATCCTTGTCATTCATTAGGCTAATTTGTTAAGAGAAAGGACTTCTGTTTAAGTTTATTTTTCTGTTGGAGGAACTTTTAAAGACCCCAAGATAAAAATCTCTTGATAAGAAGAACTCTTTGGAAAATCTTTTTTTTAAAGACTGAAAGATATATTCACCTTCAAATAGGGAATTATGCCACCAGTTCTAGGAGGGAAATATCCAGGATATCTGTTTTTTGTTTGCTGAGATCAACCATCATACTCAGATTTTTGTAAGAACTAGAAATATCTCCTGTTGATAGCTCTAAATTCCCTATTTGCAATACCTTTAGTAAAACCTCGAGAAAAAATTTAATTGTCTTAGAAAAATTATTTTAAAATGTGTAATATTTCAAGTTGATGAGCTTTCCATTTTATAAGTACAAACTCATTTTTTTCTGCAATAACTTCTTTCTTTTCTTCTCTCTCATTTTACCATTACTTTAAAATGAAAAGTCTTCTTAGGCAGCTGCTTTGTGGACTGTGACCTTTCATATTTACAGTTTGCTATTGCAATCTTCCCCCTAATAATTTACTTGATTGTACTTGAATATTGAGAGTGTTGAAATACAAAGGTTTATATCTTGCTCCAAATGGTGTGAAATCTGTAACAAGTAATGGAAATGAAAGAAATAAACTTTCTAGAACGTAAGCTTACAAGTAAAATGTTATGTAAGTTATAAGGAATGGTGTAAAACAGATTCATTCTCTCTGTTCTAGGAGAGTGTAAATTCTGCAGAAATTCAGTCTTTCTAATCTAAATTTCAACACAATTTTGGCGGCTTTTCCAGCCAGAGGAGAAGGGAACTGTTTATAGACCCATTATTCCACAACCTCCCCTACCCCTGATATTCTGCTAGGTCTATATGTTCTACTTGAAAGAGACCTTCCTTTATTATTTTTAATATAGTACTTGAGCCTAATATTTTGCTAGGTCTACATGTTCTACTTCAAAGAGATCTTCCTTTATTATTTTAATATAGTATTTATTGTGTTTTTTTCCTCAAAAGAACTAAAATCCCACTGTACTAAGAACTTGATCCCAATGTAAAAAGAACTTAAAAGGTTAAAACATCCATGCAATATATATATATATATATATATATATATATATATATATATATATATATAGTGGGGTAAAGGAACAGGAAAACAAAAAGGAGGTATAGAAAAAGGAGAAGTTTGGAGACATTGACTTTCTAAAAAAGGACTGAAAAAGAATTTAATGGACACCAAGGATTGGTGACCCAAATTTATTGCCTTTCTTTTTTTTCTATGTAGTATCACTTTATTAGTTCCAAAACCCAAATGCTCATCATATCAATTTGATTGACCCATTTTTTCTCTCTCACCAATGAAACATTTGGAATGAGAAATTTATATCCTATAGGCATTGGTAAATTTTGGATCCTGTAACTGAATGACTTTTAGTAAAATTTAATTCAGTTACTGGTAACCCTTAGGTAATGAATTTTCTTTATTTTCAACATTTTAATAAAAAATATTTCTTAACTATATACTTTCCTACTTTACTTCAATAGAGACTATTGAAAATAACTGAACCTTTACTTTTTGACTCAGAGTTTTACTATGGAAATCAATTATTGTACTGTGCTATAAAATAATAATGCTTACAACATGGTAAGGTATATGGAGTGACTTTCTCCTTTACTAAAGAACCCCAGACCATTTAATGATTTCTCACAACAATTCTCTTTTATTTTTCCTTTCTTCTCCTTTTTAGTGAGTAATATTTAATGAACATTCTTAGTTTTGGTGCTGTCAAGGTGCTTTCAACAGCAATCACTATTACCAAAGCCCCCTCCTGTTTTGTTATTTCTAATTTACTGTAGATTAAGATACCAGGTTTGGTAAAATTATGTGTAAAATAAGATAAAGTGTGTTTTAAGATCAAGTGTTGTCTTTTCAGTAAAGTACATGGGACTTGTGCCATCTATATTGGCTGCATTCTGCACAAGTGAAGTTGTTAGATAGCTGAGTTTCATATTCATGTGATATTCTATTACATTTTACTTTTTTATGAGTACATGATATAGATATCTAGTAAACTATGTAAGTAACTATATATATGAACTATAAAACTATAAAAGTAAGCCATAAATTTGCAGTGCACTAAGATCACTTAAAATTCCTGTGTTAAGGTAGGTATTGTGATGCGAACATGGTAGGTTGTTTGTTTTCTTAGAAATCTTGCCCAGAGTTGCCCTCCAGATGTAGTAGATCTTGAGTTTAAATTTTACCAATTCACTATGCTTTCCCATTGAAAGTTTTAAAATGTTGAAATTACAAACAAATGCATCATGCTTCCTTTTCATATTGTTATTCGAAAAGCCATAACACAGTGACTTATTTTGAATATCTGTAATATTCACCTTTTTGAACCATAAATTGAAATTATATATATCCCCAAACATTTCTTTTTTTTTTTTAAACATCTTTGTTGGAGTATAATTGCTTTACATTGGTGTGTTAGCTTCTGCTTTATAACAAAGTGAATCAGCTACACATATACATATATCCAGCTAGTGGGAAGCAGCCACATAACATTTCTTTTTAAATATTTCTCTCGAGTATATACTTTAGAACCTTTTAGTTTTTCTCCCCTGCCTCCTTCTCTTGTGACATTTATATTCATTTGTCTCTCTGCTTATAATTCTCACCTCTGCTGTTTAGTAAAGCTAAATAAGAGTGAGTTTTAAATTCCCACAGCCTCATGTGGAGCAAAATGGAGCATCTCAGTTTCTGGAACATTTTATTAGATAAGTACTAATTATAAAAGTAAAATGGCCAACAGAAATGACCAACTCCATTTCAGGAGTTTCTCACCATAGTGGAAGGAGAATGTTCTTTGAGGTCAAGTTAAATTGATTTTGATTCCTTGCTCTGCCAGTAGCTGACAGGATATCTTTCCGCAAGCTAGTTAATATTTCTGAATCTCAGTTTCTTCATTTATACAATTAGAAAATAATACCTAGCAAAGGAGCTAATACATATGAAAACACATAATGGGGATTCAATACATGTTAGCTTTTATTTATAGTATTACAACATTTAATGTTGTATATAATATAAATATACATTGAAAATTGGATAATTTATGTGGTTTTCAAAAGCACATCACACAAAATTAACCAAATACACTCTGCACCATGTTTGTGCAAGGCTAGTTCATTTAATGTTTTCACTTATTTATTTTTTGAAATTCTTAATAGATTAATGTGTTTTGGTAGTTTATAATATGGTATGTATTTTGAAATAATTATAAAGTTTACTAATCATTTTATGGAACATAATATTTCTTATTGCATATTTTAAGAAGAATCATGATTCAGTGTAATAATACTAAGATTATTATAATAAATTACTTATATAAAAGTACATATTTTGTAATCAAATTCTAAATGCCTACCACTGGTATTATTTTTATTAATTTTTGGTTTATAAAAGTAATACATATTCACTGTATAAGATTTGGTAAATTGAGAAAAACATAAAGAAGAAAATAACTACCACAAATTAATGACAAACTGGGAAAAATATTTGCAACTTGTGACAAAGTGCTGCTGCCTCTAGTAGGAAATTGCTCTTATAAATCAATTAAAAATGACAAATACCCTAATATAAAAATTAGTAGAGGTAATCAGTAAGCAACTCTATCAAAGTAATATAGTAACCATAGAAACTCAAATCAAAACAGCAATTATATACCTTTTCTTAACTCCTGGGCTAGTAGAGACTACAAAAAGATAATGCAAAGTGTTGTTGAGGGTGTGGGGAAACCAGAACTCTTATACATTGGAGGGTAGTTTGAAAATATCAAAAAGCCCAGCAATTTTCCTTCTAAAGATGGCATTCTAATGGACCAATAGTACAAAGATGCATGCACAATGAAGTGTATTGCTATATGGTTTATAATAGTGAATATTTCTAAAAGTAATCTAAATATCTAGCAATATTAAATTAACCAAGTTATGATATATTCATAGAAGTTGTTAAATCTGAAGATTCCTAGTGTATATTTCTTTAACAATACTATGAGCATTTTCCAATGTCATTAAACATCCTACCTCTAGTATGTTTCCAATTTTTCACTATTATACATAAATATGATGAACATCTTTGCATATAAACTTTGTATACATCTAGGATTACTTTTAGGATAAATTCCCAAAAATGAATATACTAGGTCAAGGGATATAAACATTTTAGGGTTCTTGCTACATATTAATTGGATGGGTTTTGAGGAGAAGAAGAACAATAATACAATTCTTCTATCAAAGTTCCTAGATATTTATTATGTGTTGGTCCCTGATTATCTCTGACCTTATACTTTAGTTACTTTTTCTTTTATTGTATATTTTTTCTTTTAAATTTGTATAGGCCTTGACTTTATGACAAATGAGAATATAATTTATCACATAGAAATTGTTTTTTCTTGTTTTTTGGTTAAGAACTTTTCCATAATATCATTTTTTTATCCTTCCAGACGTGGGTTGGCAATAAGAGAAGAAAAATGAGTAGTAAGAATTCTGAATCAGGAGCAGCAACAACAGGAACTGTTTCTGGTACTCCTTTGGCAGCTCCAGACGTTACAGTCAGAAATGTGGTTAATATTGCTCCACCCGCAAGCCAACAGTCTTCTTGGACATTGCCCAATAATGATGTCATTGTAACTGGTATATACAGTCCAGCCAGTTCATCAAGTAGGCAAGGGACAACCAAACATACAAATACACAAATTACAGAAGCACATAAAATCCCTAGTCAGAAAACAGCCAGTAAAAATGATACTGAGTTTCAGTTGCACATTCCTGTTCAAAGACAAGTAGCACACTGTAAAAATGCCTCTCTGCTCTTAGGTGAAAAAACAATTATTTTGTCAAGACAGACAAGTGTGCTAAATGCTGGAAACTCTGTATACAATCACACAAAGAAACACTATGGAAGCTCTTCAATGCAAGCCTCTGAGTTGACGGTACCACAAAAGCCATCTGTGTGCCACCAACCTTGCAAAATTGAACCAGTCGGAATTCAAAGATCATATAAGCCTGAACACACGGGTCTAGCATCACAAAACTTATGCGGGCAAAAGCCACCTATTAGAGACCCTTACTGCAGAACACAAAACTTGGAAATCCGTGAAGTATTTTCATTGGCAGTTAGTGATTACCCCCAGAGAATTCTGGGAGGAAATGCCCCACAGAAGCCTCCTAGTTCAACAGAAGGAATTTGTTTGTCCATTGCAATGGAGACTGGAGATGCTGATGATGAGTATGCCAGAGAGGAAGAGTTGGCATTGATGGGAGCACAGATACCAAGCTACTCAAGATTTTATGAAAGTGGCAGTTCCCTTCGAGCTGAGAACCAAAGTACAGTTTTGCCCGGACCAGGAAGAAATATGCCAAATTCACAAATGGTGAATATTAGAGACTTGTCAGACAATGTACTGTATCAAAACAGAGAATACCATTTGACACCACGGACCTCATTACATACAGCATCTACTACAATGTACAGTAATACAAATCCATCACGGAGTAATTTTTCTTCACATTTTGCATCATCAAACCAATTGAGGTTATCACAAAACCAAAACAATTACCAGGTAATGTGTATGTTTATTTTATAAAGGTTTTATAAAAGTTTGTTTGGTGTAAAAAATTGTGTTGGTAATCAATTAGACTTGAGATCTGGGTCACTTAACTCATTTTGAAGTACTTTGATTTGTTTGCTTCTAAATAGTGGTTTCGGGTAAACTCTTTAAAGAATCTTGTGCTTTCTTTGTCACATTTAAAAATGGTGAGTCCTTTTTTTCATGGAATATAATAATTTTTATAACATGACAACTGTCTCCTGACATTTCAAATGATTTTGTTCAGGAAATAATAGCCTTATGGGAAGCATGGCATTTCCCATCACTAAAATAGGACTGAATTGGCTAGACTCATCCTCTTGAACATAGATTATTCCTGTTATGACTTTTACTTGCAGTTTGGGAAGATGTCACTAGATGAGTGGTGCTTTCCCTGGGTACATAGTCAGGCAAGTCAATCATTTCTCTAGGTGACAATGGTTGAGAAGTCAGAGCCTGCAGTAACTCAGCCAGCTGTTTTTTTCTAAAAGTAAATGCTTTATTAAAACATTAAGTGCAACATTAATCAAATTGTCTTTTTTAAAATGTTTAGAGGGAAGAGACACATTCAAAGTAAGAATTAAAGCAATTTTAAACCTGTGCAAAAAATAAGCATTATTTCTTTACTGTTTCACATATTCAGTTGTTTAGATATGCTTCAAATAATCTCAACAGTGAGGTATAAACCTACCTCAGAATATCTCTTAAGGCCATAGATCTTCTTTCTGAAAAAATCTGCTTTAGAGAATTTGAATAGCAAAGCAAGAATGTTTGCCATTTTTTCTTGCTGCTAGCTAGACCCTTTAATTTGTTCAACCACAGTATTTTTTATCTGTATTTAAAATGCTTCCAGGCTATTATCAACCAATATAAGGAACCAACTTCTCTTGACTCCTTTTATCTTATACCTCCCTGCTACAAAATGAAAAGCAATAACAGAGTATAGGAAGTATCCCTCTGGCACCTATCTCTAACAGAAGAGTACTCCATCATCATCATTAGTAGACATTTCTTATTAAGGATCTTTTCATTTTTCTGTGTTTGCTCTTTCTTAAATCATGCTTAAAGTAACATTGAACCATACCTTTAAGATCCTCCCCAATGCCCCTTTTCATTCACCTCTTTTGTACTTTTTACCCCTTCAGCGGTATTGTTCCTAATAATTGTAATAATAATAACATTTATGATTTCTTGAGGGTCTTGCATGTACTAGGCACCATCAGTAAATTTATATACCTGATCTCATTTAATCTTCATGGCAATCTGGTCATATAAGCATTTTATCCATGTTTTAATATCTTGTCTAGAATCATACAGCCAATACATGACAGAACCAGGATTACAACTCAGAAATATATCATGTGGGTTTTTTTTCTGCTTTACCATGCAGCCTAACAATTTCAACTTTATTGGAATATTTGGAGGCTTGAGAGTGCAAAGTTTAAGTTTTAATTTTTCATAAACCGATTGCTCCCTAAAGGATAATTTAGCCTAAAAAAAGACCTTTTTATAGTCTTTATCTTTTTTCCTGACAGAACTTTTAAAGAAATTAAATTTATTTTATATAAAAGAACCTTTTAAATGGAATAAAACTTAGCAATATTTTTTGGAAAAGTAATCTCTTTAAAGAAAGACAATCTGACATAATTTAGAGCATGGGCTCAGAGCCAGACAGACCTGGATTCAAATCTAGGCTCTGCTACTTTCTACTTGTGTGACCTCAGGCAAGTGTCATAACCTCTCTGGGTAACAGTTTCCTAATTTGTATAATGCACTTAATAATATATACTTCACAGGAATGCTATACATGAAATGACACAATCTGTGCAAGCCTCCTTATACATTCCCTGGCACATAAACTTTCTTGTACTTATGACATCATAGTTGGAAAGTTAATGAAACTCTGCTAGTCCAGGTCTTCTTTACATTCCATTTCAAGTAAAATATTGCATAGCCCACAGTTATCACAGTGTGATTGAGGAAGAAATAGCTGTAGTGCTGGCTGAAAGAAGATTGGTGATCAGCTTTCAACCTCACCATAATCTATGTATTAAAAGCCCATATATTTCTATTTATATTATAACAGACCTCCTCCAACTTGACCTGAGACAGTATGGTAGAGAGTCTTTGCATAGAACTCTTGGGCATCACTTTGCCCCACCTTTCTTTTTTGTTTGTTTGTATTTATATATTTTTAAATTGAAGTATAGTTGACACACTATTATATTAGTTTCATGCCCCACCCTTATTTTAATTAGTAGAGATTTTAGGGAACCAAGGTAGCCTGGGGAAGTGTAGTCCATGAAGACTAATGTTTTAGTCCATTTGGGCTTCTATTACAAAAATATCATAGACTGGGTGACTTAAAACCCAACAAACATTTATTTCTCACAGTTCTAGAGTCTGGGAAGCCCAAGATCAAGGTGCTGGCTGACTTAGTATCTGGTGAGTGCCTGCTTCCTAATTCATAGATGGCTATCTTCTCACTGAGTCATCATGTGTCAGAAGTAGTAAGGGAGCCCTCTGGGGTCTCTTTTGTAAGGACACTAATCCCATTCATGAGGGCTCCATTCTCACAACATAATCACCTCCCAAAAGCCCCACCTCCAATTGCCATTACATTGGGGATTAGGTTTCAACATATGAATTCAGCTGCGACCCAAACTTTCAGTCCATGGTAGTTATCCTCCAAGATTTTGATGACACTCTATTACCAAGCTATATTATTAGTAGATCTGGACTTAGAAAAATAAAACCTATGACCATCTTGTCCACTTTCTAGCTATGAAACTATAAGCAAGCAAGCAGTTCTCTTTAGTTTCTGACCCTGGGACTATAATATAACAGAGATATCTGCCTCTTCTCTCTGTTGTACCAGGTATCTTCAAGCCGAGGTCCTATTCCTAGAGTATAGTCTAGTTCCAAGCTATATAGGTGACTGAGTACAAACTGAGGAAATCCATGAGGATGATAAAGAGTTGAAATCGGCTCTGTTTTGGAGTCACTTTGGAATACCATATTAAGAGTTGAAGTAATGAGAAGGAAACTGTCAGGAGGTAACTATACCAGGGTACTATAGCCCAGTTCTATTTCAAAGACTTTATGGGCTGACCTCACTCCTTTGGAGCTAGATTGCAACTGTATTGGTCTCCGAAGTGCCTTTCACTTTTCATATTATGTCTATGTCAGTCCATCTTGAGTGCTGTGTTGATTACAGATTAATAATTGATGATAATCTATGTGAAGATATTGGGGTATTTTGGAAAACAAGTGCTATACATTCAGGATTTTGTCGTAATTATTATTGTTACTTAAAAATTAACTGCATTCCCAACTCTTGTGAGCTTCTTAAGAACTTAGAAGTTAATAGACGTAGAGCACTTTGAGCTTTCTTTAAAAGCTACTAAATAAGTACAATGTATCCCCCACCAGTGGAAGTACTTTGGTAGTACCCTCCAAATTTATTCAGTATTTGTGTGCTTGAGTTCATTTCTTAAATAAACATGGACATTTAATAGTTGTAAAAACTTTAAACATCATGACATTCTAAACCAATAAAAATGGTATTTTGACCCGAGGAAAGTGAGGGCCAGTAAGATTGACTTTGCTAAAATAACTCTCAGGTAAATAGTCAACTTTAAAAAAGCAACAGTAATCTGTGTTGAATAGGTGTAGTTAGCATGGATCATTTTTAAATGACTTTATTAAGATATAATTCACATAATACAGCAGTCACACATCAGAAGTGTACAATTAAATATTTTTTAATATAGTCACAGCTCTGTTCAAGCAGTACCACAATCGAATTTTAGAACATTTTGTTACTTCAAAACTAAACTACATACTGATTAGCACAACAAATCCCCCATCGCAATACTAGACAACCGTTAATCTTTCTCTATGGATTTACCTATTCTGAATATTATTATAAGTGGAATAATACAGTATAATGGTTTTTTATGACTGGCTTCTTTCAGTTAGCATAATGTTTTCAAGGTCCATGCTATAGTATATATCAGCACTTCATTCTTTTACATTGTTCTATGATATTCTATTGTGTATATATAGCATAAATTGTTTATCCATTCATTAGCTGATGGATATTTGAGTTGTTTACATTTTGTCTATTATGAATAGTGCTGCTATGAACATTCATATACAAATTTCTGTGTGGAAATATGTTTTCATATCTCTTGGTTATATATCTAGGAGTGCATTTCTAGTTCATATTGTAATTCTATGCTTAAAGTTTTGAGGAAATGCCAAAATTTTTTCCAAAGTGGTTGTGTCACTTTACAATCCAACCATCAATGTAAAAGAATTCTAATTTCTCCACATCCTGACCAACACTTGTCATGTCAGTCATTTGATTATAGCCAGTATCATGGGTGTGAAATATCTCAGGGAGATCTTGATTTGCATTTCCCTAACAGCTAACAATGTTAACTCCTTTTTCATGTGCTTATTGGCCATTCAAATATCGTATTTGGAGAAACGTCTATTCAGAGAATTTGACCATTTTGTAAATTGTTCTTTGAGTTGTGTTTAGATCTTCATATTTTCTATACTAGTCCTTATCAGATATATGACTAGCAAATATTTTCTCTCACTCCACATGCTTCCTTTTCACTTTCTTGAGGGTATTGTTTAAACACAATTTTTTAAATTTTGATGAAGTCCAATTTATCTATTTTTTTCTGTCAGTACTTGTGCTTTTGGTGTTGTATCTAAGAACTTATTATCTAAGCCAAAATAACAAAGACTGACTCATATGTTTTCTTCTAAGAATTTTATACTTGTATCTCTTATATGTAGGCGTTTCAGCTGTTTTGAGCTTGTTTTTGTGTATGATATGAGGTAGGAGTTCACCTTGATTATTTTGCATATAAATATCCAGCTGTCCCATCATCATTTGTTTAAAAGATTATACTTACCCCGTTGAATGGTCTTGTCATCCTTCTCTAAATCAATTAATCATATGGAAGAGTTTATTTCTGGACTCTCAGTTCTATTGTATTGATATATATGTTTCTTCTTATGCTGATACAACACTGTTTGTATTACTGTACCTTTGTAGTAAGTTTTGAAATTGTGAAGTGTGAGTCCTCCAAATGTCTACTATTTTATCTAAATTATTTTAACTATTCTAGGTCCCTTAAATTTGCATGTGAATTTTAAGATCAGCTTATCAATTTCTGCAAAAACAACAGATGGAATTTTGATAGAGATCATATTCGATCTGTAGATCAATTTGGGGAGTATTGCCATATCAATAATATGAACATGGTACCATGAACATGGTATGCCTTTCCACTTATTAGATCTTCTTTAATTTCTTTTAACAATGTGTTGTACTTTTCAGTTGTCTTGCATTTATTTTGTTAAATTTATATATAAGTATATAACTTTTAATGTTATTTTAAATGGAATTTCTTTCTTAATTTAATTGTTGGATTGTTCATTGATTTTTGTACATTGATCTTGTATCCTGAAAAAGTACTGAACTAATCTATTAGCTATATTAGACACTAGTGGATTTCTTAGGGTTTTATTTATGTAAAGTCATGCCATCTACAAGCACAAATAGTTTTACTTGTGTAGAAACTTACTGCATTTTCTTTTTCTTAACTAATTGCTAGAACCTCCAATCCAATGCTAAGTAGAAGTGGTAAGACATCTTACTCTTCTTCTTAATCTTAAATGGAAAAAATTCAGTGTCTCACAATTAAATATGGTGTTACCTGTGGTGTTTTTGTAGATGGTCTTTATCAGGATGATAAAGAATAAAAGACCCCTTTTATTCCTGGTTTAGAGTGCTTTCATCATGAAAATGTGTTGGATTTTTGTCAAATGCTATTTCTGCATCTAAAGAGGTATATTCATGTGCATTTTTCCATTTATTTTTATATTAATATGGAGTATTACATTAATTTTTTTCTTTTCATTTTCTTTTTTTGGTATCTATTTTGCATATCTTTTTTCAGTTTTACTAAGATATAATTGACATACAGTACTATGTAAATTTAAAGTGTTCAGCATAATGATTTCATTTACATATATTGTGAAATTATTACTAAGCAATAAGTTTAGTTAACATCCATTATCTAATGTATATTTTTAAAAAAGAAAAAGAAAAAAATCTTTCTTTCCTTGTGATGAGAACTCTTGGGAACTACTTTCTCAACAACTTTCAAATATACCATACAGCAGCAGTGTTAACTATAGTCATGACACTGTACATTATATCCTTAGTACTTATTTATCTTATAAGTGGAACTTTGTACCTTTTGATCACCTTCGTCCAATTCCCACTCCCCCACTCCCTGCCTCTGGGAACTGCAAATCAGATCTCCTTTTCTATGAGGCTGATTTATTTTGTCTGTTCGTTTGTTTTAGATCCCATGTATGAGATCATACAACTAATTGTCTTCCTCTGTCTGACTTATTTCATGTAGCATAATGCCCTTGAGGTCCATTCATGTTACTGCCAATGGCAGGACTTCATTCTTTTTATGGCTGAATAATATTCAATTCTATATATATTTCACAACTTCTTTATCCATTAATCTGTTGATGGGCACTTAGGTTGTTTTCATGTCTTGGCTATTGTAAATAATGCTATGAATATGAGGGTGCAAATATCTTTTCAAGTTAGTGTTTTCATTTCCATTAGATATATTCCCAGAAGTGAAATTGCTTGATTATATGGTAGTTTTATTTTTAAATTATTGAGTATCCTTAATACTGTTTTGCGTAGTGCCAGTACCAATTTACAATCCCACCAACACTGTGCAAGTTTTCACTTTTATCCACATCTTTGACAGCATTTTTAATCTCTTGTCTTTTTGATGATAGGCATTATAACAAGCATGAGGTGATATCTCATTGTGAGATTAATTTGCATTTACCTTATGATTAGTGATGCTGAGCACATTCAATATACCTGCTGGCTATTCATTTATCTTCTTTGGAAAATATCTATTGATATCTTAATTGGATTATTAAATTGGATTATTTGTTTTTTGCTATTGAGTTGCATGAATTTTTTATATATTTTGGATATTAACCCCTAACCAGATACATGGTTTGCAAATATTTTTTCTAATTCCATAGATTGTCCTTACATTTTATCAATCATTTCTTTGGCTGTGCAGAAGCTTTTTAGTCTGATGTAGTTCCACTTGTCTATTTTTGATTTTGTTGCTTGTGCTTTAGGTGTCATATACAAAAAAATCATTGCCAAGATCCATGTTAAGGAGATTGTTTTTCTGTTTTCTTCTAGGGGTCTTATGGTTTCTAGAGTTATATTTAAGTCCTTAATCCATTCTCACTTAATTTTTGTGAGTGATGTAAGATAGTGGTCTAGTTTCATTCTTTTGCATGTGAATATCCAGTTTTCCCAGCACCATTTATTGAAGAGATTGTCTTTTCTCCACTGAGTGATCTTGGCTTCATAGTTAAATATTAGTTGAACATATATGGATTGGTTCATTTCTGAGCTTTTGATTCTGCTCCATTGGTCTATGTATCTGTTTTTATGCCAGTGCCACACTGTTTTGATTACTGTAGCTTTTTTTCCTTCCAGTTTTATTGAGATACAATTGACATACAGCACCATATAAGTTTTAATGTGTACAGCTTAATGTTTTGACTTACACACATCATGAAATGATTACCATCATATCATATAGCCACAGATTTAAAAAAATAAAAGAACAAAGTGGTTTTCCTTGTGATGAGAACTCAGGATTTATTCTCTTAACAACTTTCATATATAGCATACAGCAGTATTAATTATATTAATCATGTTGTACATTATATCCCTAGTTCTTATTTATCTTATAACTGGAAGTTGGCACCTTTTTGACCACCTTCATCCAATTCTCCTTCTCCCCTTCCCTGACTCTGGTAACCACAAATTTGATCTCTTTCTATGAGCTTGTTTATTTGTTTGTTGAAGTATAATTGACCTACAACACTATGTGAGTTCCAAGTATAAAACATAGTGAGTTGATATTTCCATACATTACAAAATGATCACCATGATAAGTCTAGTTACCATGTCACCATACAAAGATATTACATTATTATTGACTATATTCCCCAAGCTGAACATTTCTTCCCCATGACTCATTTATTTTGCAACTGGAAGTTTGTACCTCTTAACTCTCACCTATTTCACTCATTCCCCACACCCCCAGCAACCACCTGTTTGTTCTCTGTCTCTATGGCTCTGTTTCTGTTTTGTTATGTTTGTTCATTTGTTTTGTTTTTTAGATTCCACATATAAGTGAAATCATGTGATATTTGTCTTTCTCTGTCTGACTTATTTCACTTAGCATAATGTTCTCTAGGTCCATCCATGTCACAGATGGCAAGATTTCATTCTTTTTTATGGCTGAGTAATATTCCAGTGTGTGTGTGTGTGTGTGTGTGTGTGTGTATCAGATTTCTCTTTATACAATCATCTATTGATGGGCACTTAGGTAGCTTCCATACCTTGGCTATTGCGGATAATGCTGCAATGAACATCGGGGTGCATATATATTTTTGAAATAATGTTTTTGTTTTATTCAGCAAAATACCCAGAAATGGAATTGCTAGATCATATGGTAGTTCTATTTTTAATTTTTTGAAGATCTTCCATCTTGTTTTCCATAGTGATTACTGTAGCTTTTTAATATAGCTTGAAATCAGGGAGTGTGATACCTCCTGCCTTGCTTTTTCTCTGAATTATTTTGGCTATTTGGAGTCTTTTGTGGTTTCACATGAATTTTGGGATTATTTTCTACTTCTATAAAAAATTCCATTGGAATCTTGATAGGGATTGCATTGAATCTATAGATGGCTTTAGGTAGTACTGACATTTTAACAATATTAATTTTTCCAATCCATGAACACAGGATACTGTCTCGCTTATTTGTGTCTTCTATTTCTTTCATTAATGTCCTGTAGTTTTCAGAGTAGACATCTTTCACCTCCTTGGTTTAATATATTCCAAAGTATTTTATTGTTTTGATGCTATCGTAAGTGGGATTATTTTCTTTTTCAGATAATTCAATTGTTAGTGTATAGAAATGTTACTGATTTTTATATGTTAATGTTGTCTCAGTCTACTTTACTGAATTCATGGATTAGCTCAAACAGTTTTTTGGTGGACTCTAGGATTTTCTATACATAAAATTTTGTCATATGAAAATAGAGCCAATTTTATTTCTTCCTTTCCACTTGTGATGTATTTTATTTATTTTTCTTGCCCTATTACTCTGGCTAGGACTTCCAGTACTAGCTTGAATAAGAGTGATGAGAGTCAACACCCTTGTCTTATTCCTGATCTGAAAAGTAAGGCTTTCAACCTTTCACCATTGAGTATAATGTTAGCTGTGGGCTTTTCATATATGGCCTCTTTATGTTTAAGCATGTTCCTTCTATATCTAATTTGCTAAAAGTTTTTATCATGAGGATTCTGATGTCACCCATATGGCAACATAGATTGTTCCTGACTTCACTTCCCCTCACAACAAAAACAGCTAACAAGAATTGACAACTAACAACAGCTAGCAACTCAAGAATAAGACACTACTGAGAGAATCCTTGAACATGGGGATAAGAATGAAGCATCCTGCTGCACCACAGAGACCAAGACAGACTGCATTAGAAGGGTAATGTATATTGACTGCATTGTCTCTCACCCAGGCCAGCACAGCACCATGTGGACAGGTCTCAGCTGAGCCTTTGGTTCCTCCAGTGGGAAGAGAGAAAATAGGGGGACAACCAGCCCACCCCCAGCATTGTTCAGCACTTTGCAGTAGCACCTACTTTGCAACATGGACGTTATCAGGGGAATCTGTGAGGCTCGACCACTAGGAATCTGACTGTGATGGGGGGAGGGGCTTGTAAAACTAACACACAGATCTTGGAAGACTGCATTCATATTTGCAAATATGATAGTATATTTGCTATATAGTAATCCCAACCAGCAGCTTTGCTCATATGAAGGACCAAATAGTAATCCCACCCAGCAGCTCTGCTCATCTGCGGAACCAAGTTGGGGCTGCATTCTGACCATGGAACATGGCGGGGTAAAGATCTGCCTGATTTGGATTCTCAAAGAGGAGTTTTGCTGACCCACCTGCTGTGGAGAGTGCCTTCTGGCCCCATCTGACCAGAAGGGCTGGTGACAACTCTTGGAAGCTGTGAGGCTCAGCAACACTTGAGCTAAGAGGTGGGCAGATAGAGCCAATAGTTGGCAGAACAACATCAGTGGTCCTGTTCAGTAAGGGAACTTGGGGTATGGGTTGGCTTTGGTTAAGACAACAAACCAAGAGGCTTTCTGACCTTGGAGATGATTCTTTTGCTTAGCCTAGGCAGGGAAAATAATTCACAGCCCCACCCATTTCTGAATATAACCTTCAGTCCAACTGAAGAGGGAACCTAACCCAGTGCACATGAGAAGGTATATAGCCCATCCAACAGCCTGCTTACAGTGGAACGTAAATAGAGAGCACAGCCATGGCTTTCTCCATCTGCAGAAGAAAATCTGGAGCCTTGTTTGGCCACAGAAATCAGAACATAGTCTTGCCTGATTTTGGTCCTTAAACAAGGTGATATGCAAATCATGGGGCCTTTTCTACTGCCCTGACAAGGCAGGGAATCAAATTCACAGCCATGCTTACACTGGAATATAAATCCCAGTCCTAAACACTTAGTTAACCTGAACAAAGAGTCCAAGCAACTGCAGAGCACTTTCTATAGCCTCACATAGGCAGGAAACCAAGCCAGCGGTTCTATCCAACTATTCTGAACCAGTGGCACACACCCCTATCTCTGTCCTCAGAGCTCTCGGACAGCGACCTTGCCCAAAAATAGACCCTGATAAAAGTCCCACTTGCCCAAGGACATTACCAGCAGACATGCCCAGAAATCCAACCTGAGTTGATGGGTGAAGAACTATCTCTGCCAAAGAGAAACTTTAAAGTCTGAGAGAGGAAACCACTTACTCAAATGCACAGATACCATCTTAAAGAATCAAGGATCACTAAAAAATTAGGTAAATGTGACATCACCAAAGGAAAATAATATAGCTCCAATAACTGATCCTAAAGAAATAAAGACCTATGAACTGTCAGAAATAATTCAGTGATCATCTTAAGGAAGTTTAGTGTACTACGCAAAACCACAGAGAAACAACTTAATGAAATAAGGGAAACAATGTATAAACAAAACAAGTTCAATGAGGAAATAACAACCATCAAAAAACAAACAAACAAACAAACAAATCCTAGAGTTGAAAAATAAAATAACTGAACTGAAAAATTCAGTAGAGGTTAAAAAAATAGATTTGAAGATGAAGAAGAAACATTCAATGACCTGGAGGACAGGACAATGGAAATTACCCAGAGGAACAAAAAGAAAAAAGAATAAAAAAAGAGTGAAGAAAGCTGATGGGAATTATGGGACATGATGAAAAGCGAAATATTCACATCATGAGAATTCCAGAAGGATAAGGGAAAGAGAAAGGGACAGAAAATATATTCATAGCAATAATGGTTCAAAATTTCCCAAACCTGAGGAGAGGAAAGGACAACCAGAAGCATGAGGCCCAAAGAATCTCAAACAGGTTGAACCTGAATAGGACCATGGTAAGAGACATTATGATTCAATTCACGGAAGTCAAAGGCAAAGATAGAATTTTAGAGCACAAAAAAAAGAGAGTAGTTACATAAAAAAGAATACTCATACAACTATTGGTGGATTTTTCAACAAAAACTGTTCAGGCCTGGAGAGACTGGGATGGCATGGCATATTCAAAATATTGAAATAAAATAACTCAACCAAGAATTCTATACCAGCAAAGATGTCCATCTGAAACAAAGGAGGGATAAAGACTTTCCAGAACAAACGAAAGCCAGTGGAGTTCATTACCACCACACCTGCCTTACAAGAAATGCTAGAGTTCTTTGAGTGGAAGTAAAAAGACACTAATTAAGAACATACATAGAAAGGTAGCATAAATCTCACTGGCAATATTAAATAAATAGTCATAGTTATAGCCTGCAATATGGTAATAGCAGTGCATAATTTACTAGTTTAAAAGTAGTTTAAAAGTTAAACTAGTTTAAAAGTTTAAAAAATAGCCAAAGTAAACATAACTGAAATAATATGTTATTAGTTACACAATATTAAAAAACTTGTAAATTGTAACAACAACCATATGAAATGTAAAGGGAAAGAGAATTAAAAGTGTAAAATTAAGAAATTCTATTAAAGTTAAGTTTATCAGTTTAAAATAAGGTATTATATATTTAAGATATTTTATGTAAGCCTCATGTTCAACACAAGGGTAAATCCTGTAGTAATTACACAAAAGAACATGATAAAGAATTCAAAGCATGCTGATATCAAAAGAGACAAAAACACAAAAAAGACAGCAGGATAAAATACAAGGTACAACAATATCAAAAGAGACAAAAGCACAAAAAAGACAGCAGGATAAAATACAAGGTACAACGGATCTACAAAATATTCAGAAAACAACTTTGAAAATGGCAATAGTAAGTGCTTACCTATTAATTATTTTGAATATAAACAGAATAAATTCTTCAATTAAAAGACATGGAATGTCTGAATGAATGAAAGAACAAGATCCAATGATATGCTGCCTACAAGAGGCTCACTTTAGGCTTAAAGACACACATAGATTAACAGAGAACGGATGGAGAAAAGACATTTCAAGCAAACGGTAACCAAAAGAAAGCATGGGTAGCAATATTTATATCAAACAAAATAGACTTTAAAATGAAAATGGTAAAAGGAGACAAAGAAGGTCATATAATGATAAAAGGGTCAATCCATCAAGAAGATAGAAGAGTTGTAAATATGTATGAACCCAACATTAGAGCATCTAAATATATAAAGGAAAAACTAACAGAGCTAAAGAAGAAATAAACAGTAATAAAATAATAGTTAGGGACTTTATACCTCACTCTCAACAATGGATATAGCATCCAGAGAGAGAAACAATAAGGAAACAGTGCACATGAACAATACTATACCAAATAAACCTAACAGACATATACAGAACATTCTAACAACAGCAGAGTACACATTCTTCTCAAGCACACATAGAACATTTTCTAGGATAGACAATATGTTAGGCTACAAAACAAGTCTTAGCACATTCAAGAAGATTTACATCATACCAAGTATTCTCTGACCACAATGGCATGAAACTAGAAATCAATAACAAGAGGAAAACTGGAAAATTTAAGAACAAAATGAAATTAAACAACTCTCCTGAATAACCAAAGAATCAGAGAAGTAATTAAGAGGGAAATAAGTTTCTCAAGGCAAACTAAAATGGAAACACAACATACTAGCACTTATGGGATTCAGCAAAAGCAGTTCTAAGGGGGAAATTCATAGCAATAAATGTCTACATATTAAGAAGCAAGTAAGATTGCAAGTAAACAATCTAATTCTATGCCTCAAGGAACTAGAAAAACAAAAACAAACTGAGCCAAAAGGTAGTAGATGGAAAGAAATAATCAATATAAGATCAGAAATAAATGAAATAGAGAACAGGAAAAAATAAGAAATATTTAAAAAATCAAGAGATAGTTCTTTGAAAAGTCAAACAAATTTGAGAAACCTTTAGCTAGACTACACAAGGATAAAAGAGAGAGGAAACAAATCAACAAAATTATAAATGAAAAAGGAAACATTACTATTGACACCACAGAAATACAAAGGATCATGAGGCTACTATGAACAAGTATACACAAAAAATTGCACAACCTAGAAGAAATGGAAAAATCCTTACAAACATACAACTTGCCAAGACTGAATCAGGAAGAAATAGAAATCTGAAAAGATCAATTACTAATAAAATGATTGAATCAGTAATCAAAAATCTCTCAATGAATAAAGGCCCAGGACCATTTGGCTTCTCCAGTGAATTTTACCTAACATTAAAAGAAGCATTAACTCCAATCTGTCTCAAACTCTTCCAAAAAAATCATAGAGTAGAGAACACCCCCAAACTCATTTTAAGAAACCAGTGTTGTCCTGATACTAAAACCAGAAAAAGGATACTGCTGGAAAAGAAAACTGCAGGCCAATACCCCAGATGAATATAAATGCAAAAATTATCAATAAAATAATAGAAAACTGAATTCAACAGTATATTAAAATTATGATTCACCATGATCAAGTGGGAATTATCCCTGGGATGCAAGGATACTTCAACATATCCTTGTTCAACATATTCAACAATTATATTCAACATATCCTATGTTCAACATATTCAATGTATTTAACATCAATATGTTGGTGTTAATCAACATATTGTTACCACACATTAATAAAATGAAAAAAAGAATCATGTGAACATCTCAATAGACACAGAAAAAAACATTTAATAAAACTGAACACCCATTTATGATAAAAACATTTGTTAATTTAAAATGAAGCAAGTTAAATTATTTAATTTTTTAAGGGACACACATCACTGTATAAGTTTAAGGCTTAGAACATGTTGGTTTGATTTACATATATTGTGAAATGATTATCATAATGGGTTCAGCTAACATCCATATTCTCATATAAATAGAATAAAAATATTTCTTATGATGGCAACTCTTACGACTATTTAACAACTTACATCTTTATAATACATCAATGTTAGCTATCATCATGATGTTGTACATTACATCCCTAGTATTTATTTATCTTATAACTGGAAGTTTGTAACTTTTGACCACCTTCCTCCATTTCTCCCTCCTCCCACATTCCAACTTTGGTAAACACAACTCTGATCTCTTTTTCTATGAATTTGGTGATTTTTTTTTTGTAGTTTCCACATATAAGTGAGATTATACAGTATTTCATTCTCTGACTTATTTCACTTAGCATAATGCCTTCAAGGTACCTACATGGTGTTACAAATTATATGGTTTCCTTGTTTTTTTATGGCTGAATAATATTCTATGGTACATATATACCACACCTGCTTTACCCATCCATCCATCAATGGAGAGTTAGGTTATTTTTTTTTTTTAAAACATATCTGTAATTTATTTATTTTTTTAACATCTTTTTTAGAGTATAATTGCTTTACAATGTTGTGTTAGTTTCTGCTAACAAATTAACAAAGTGATTCATCTATGTATATACATATATCCCAATATCCCCTCCCTCTTGTGTCTCCCTCCAACCCTCCCTATTCCAACCCTCTAGGTGGTCAAAAGCACTGAGCTGATCTCCCTGTGCTATGCAGCTGCTTCCAACTAGCTATCTATTTTATATTTGGTAGTGTATATCTGTCCATGCTACTTTCTTACTTCATCCCAACTTACCCTTCCCCCACCCCATGCCATGTCTTCAGGTCCATTTTCTAAGCCTGCATCTTTATTCTTGTCCTGCCCCTAGCTGAATCAGAATCATTTTTTTTTTTAGATTCCATATATATGTATTACCATACAATATTTGTTTTTCTCTTTCTGACACACTTCACTCTGTATGACAGACTCTAGGTGCATCTACCTCACTGCAAATAACTCAATTTCATTTCGTTTTATGGCTGAGTAGTATTCCATTGTATATAAGTGCCACAACTTCTTTATCCATTCATCTGTCAATGGACACTTAGGTTGCTTCCATGTCCTGGCTAATGTAAATAGTGCTGCAATGAACATTGTGGTATATGTCTCTTTTTGAATTACAGTTTTCTCAGGGTATATGCCCAGTAGTAAGATTGCTGGGTCATATGGTAGTTATATTTTTAGTTTTCTAAGGAACCTCCATACTGTTCTCCATAGTGGCCATATCACTTTACATTCCCACCAACAGTGCCGGAGGGTTCCCTTTCCTCCACACCCTCTTCAGCATTTATTGTTTGTAGATTTTTTGATGACTGGTGTGAGGTGATACCTCATTGTAGTTTTGATTTGCATTTCTCTAATGATTAGTGATGTTGAGCATTCTTTCATGTGCTTGCTGGCAATCTGTATATCTTCTTTGGAGAAATGTCTATTTAGGTCTTCTGCTCACTTTTGGATTGGGTCATTTGTTTTTTTGATATTGAGCTTCATGAGTTGCCTGTATATTTTGGAGATTGATCCTTTGTCACTTGCTTCATTTGCAAATATTTCCTCTCATTCTGAGTGTTGTCTTTTTGTCTTGTTTAAGGTTTCCTTTGCTGTGCAAAAGCTTTTAAATTTCATGAGGTCCCATTTGTTTATTTTTGATTTTATTTCCACTTCTCTAGGAGGTGGGTCAAAAAGGATATTGCTGTGATTTATGTCATAGAGTGTTCTGCCTATGTTTTCCTCTAAGAGATTAATAGGGTTTGGCCTTACATTTAGGTCTTTAATCCATTTAGAGTTTATTTTTGTGTATGGTGTTAGGAAGTGTTCTAATTTCATTCTTTTACATGCAGTTGTCCAGTTTTCCCAGCACCACTTATTGAAGAGGCTGTCTTTTCCCCATTGTATATTCTTTCCTCCTTTATCAAAAATAAGGTGACCATATGTGCCTGGATTTACCTCTGGGCTTTCTATCCTGCTCCACTGATCTATATTTCTGTTTTTGTGCCAGTACCATATTGTCTTGAATACTTAGCTTTGCAGTATAGTAAGAAGTCATGGAGCCTGATTCCTCCACCTCCAGTTTTTTTTCTCAAGATTGCTTTGGCTATTCGGGGTCTTTTGTTTTTCCATACAAATTGTGAAATTTTTTTTCTAGTTCTGTGAAAAATGCCATTGGTAGTTTGATAAAGATTGCATTGAATCTGGAGATTGCTTTGGGTAGTATAATCATTTTCACAATGTTGATTCTTCCAGTCCAAGAACATGGTATATCTCTCCATCTGTTTGTATTGTCTTTAATTTCTTTCATCAGTGTCTTATAGTGTTCTGCATACAGGTCTTTTGTCTCCTTAGGTAGGTTTATTCCTAGGTATTTTATTCTTTTAATTGCAATGGTAAATGGGAGTGATTCCTTAACTTCTCTTTCAGATTTTTCGTCATTACTGTACAGGAATGCAAGAGATTTCAGTACATTAATTGTGTATCCAGCTACTTTACCAAAGTCATTGATCAGCTCTAGTAGTTTTCTGGTAGCATCTTTAGGATTCTCTATGTATAGTATCATGTCATCTGCAAAGAGTGACAGCTTTACTTCTTCTTTTCTGATTTGGATTCCTTTTATTTCTTTTTCTTCTCTGATTGCTGTGGCTAAAACTTCCAAAACTATGTTGAATAATAGTGGTGAGAGTCGGCAACCTTGTCTTGTTCCAGATCTTAGAGGAAATGGCTTCAGTTTTTCACCATTGAGAATGATGCTGGCTGAAGGTTTGTCATATATAGCCTTTATTATGTTGAGGTGGGTTCCCTCTATGCCTACATTCTAAAGAGTTTTTAACATAAATGGGTGTTGAATTTTGTCAAAAGCTTTTGCTGCATCTATTGAGATTATCAAATGGTTTTATCCTTCTGTTTTTTAATATGGTTTATCACATTGATTGATTTGCATATATTGAAGAATCCTTGCATTCCTGGGATAAACCCCACTTGATCATGGTGTATGATCTTTTTAATGTGCTGGTGGATTCTGTTTGCTAGTATTTTGTTGAGGAGTTTTCCATCTATATTCCTCAGTGATATTGTCCTGTAGTTTTCTTTTTTTGTGACATCTTTGATTGGCTTTGGTATCAGGGTGATGGTGGCCACATAGAATGAGTTTGGGAGCGTTCCTCCCTCTGCTGTATTTTGGAAGACTTTGAGAAGGACAGGTGTTAGTTCTTCTCTAAATGTTTGATAGAAGTTGACTCTGAAGCCATCTGGTCCTGGACTTTTGTTTGTTGGAAGATTTTTAATCACAGTTTCAGTTTCGGTGCTTGTTATTCATCTGTTTATATTTTCTATTTTTTCCTGGTTTAGTCTTGGGAGGTTGTGGTTTTCTAAGAATTTGTCCATTTCTTCCAGATTGTCCATTTTATTGGCATATGGTTGCTTGTAATAATCTCTCATGATCCTTTGTATTTCTGCAGTGTCAGTTGTTACTTCTTTTTCACTACTAATTCTGTGATATGAGTCTTCTCCCTTTTTTTCTTGATGCGTGTGGCTAATGGTTTGTCAATTTAGTTTATCTCCTCAAAGAACCAGCTTTTATTTTTATTGATCTTTGCTATTTTTTCCTTCATTTCTTTTTCATTTATTTCTGGTCTGATCTTTATGATTTCTATCCTTCTGCTAACTTTGGGGTTTTTTTGCTCTTCTTTCTCTAATTGCTTTAGGTGTAAGGTTAGATTGTTTATCTGAGATTTTTCTTGTTTCTTCAGGTAGGATTTTATTGCTATAAACTTCCCTCTTAGAACTCCTTTTGCTGCATCCCAAAGGTTTTGGGTTGTCATGTTTTCATTGTCATTCATTTCTAGGTAGTTTTTTGATTTCCTCTTTGATTTCTTCAGTGATCTCTCGGTTATTTAGTAGCATATTTTTTCGCCTCCATGTGTTTGTAATTTTTAGTTTTTTTCCTGTACTTGGTATCCAGTCTCATAGCATTGTGGTCAGAAAAGATACTTGATGTGATTTCAATTTTCTTAAATTTACCAAGGCTTGATTTGTCACCTAATATGTGACCTATCCTGGAGAATGTTCCATGAGCACTTGAGAAGAAAGTGTATTCTGTTGTTTTTGGATGGAATGTCCTATAAATATCAATTAACTCCGCCTTGTTTAATGTATCATTTAAAGCTAGTGTTTCCTTATTTATTTTCATTTTGGATGATCTGTCCACTGGTGAAATTGGGGTGTTAAAGTCCCCTACTATTATTGTGTTACTGTCAATTTCCCTTTTTATGGTTGTTAGCATTTGTCTTATGTATTTAGGTGCTCCTATGTTGGGTGCATAAATATTTACAATTGTTATATCTTCTTTTTGGATTGATCCCTTGATCATTATGTAGTGTCCTTCTTTGTGTCTTGTGATAGTCTTTATTTTAAAGTTTATTTTGTCTGATATGAGAATTGCTACTCCAGCTTTCTTTTGATTTCTATTTGCACAGAATATCTTTTTCCATCCCCTCACTTTCAGTTTGTATTTGTCCCTAGGTCTAAACTGGGTCTCTTGTAGACGGCATATATACAGGTCTTGTTTTTGTATTCATTCAGCCAGTCTATGTCTTTTGGTTGGAGCATTTAATCAATTTACATTTAAGGTAATTATCAATATGTATGTTTTCTTAACTGTTTTGGGTTTGTTATTGTAGGTCTGTTCCTTCTCTTGTGTTTTCTGCCTAAAGAATTTCCTTTAGCATTTGTTGTAAACCTGGTTTGGTGCTGCTGAATTCTCTTAACTTTTGCTTGTCTGTAAAGGTTTTAATTTCTCCATCAAATCTGAATGAGATCCTTGCTAGGTAGAGTAATCTTGGTTGTAGGTTTTTCCCTTCCATCACTTTAAATATGTCTTGCCACTCCCTTATGGCTTGCAGAGCTTTTGCTGAAAAATCAGGTCTTAAATTTATGGGGCTTCCCTTGTATGTTATTTGTTATTTTCCCTTGCTGCTTTTAATATTTTTTCTTTGTATTTAATTTTTGATAGCTTTATTAATATGTGTCTTGCCTTGTTTATCCTGGGATTTATCCTGTATGGGAGTCTCTGTGCTTCCTGGACTTGATTGACTATTTCCTTTCCTGCGTTAGGGAAGTTTTTATCTATAATCTCTTCAAATATTTTCTCAGTTCCTTTCTTTTTCCCTTCTTCTAGGGCCCCTATAATTCGAATGTTGGTGCATTTAATGTTGCCCCAGAGCTCTCTGAGACTGTCCTCAATTCTTCTCATTCTTTTATTTTATTCTGCTCTGCAATATTTATATCCACTATTTTTTCTTCCATGTCACTTATCCGTTCTTCTGCATCTGTTTATCTGCTCTTGATTCCTTCTAGAGAATTTTTTTATTTCACTTATTGTGTTGTTCATCATTGTTTGCTGTTTAGTTCTTCTAGGTCCTTGTTAAATGTTTCTTGTATTTTCTCCATTCTTTTTCCAAGATTTTGGATCATCTTTACTGTCATTACTCTGAATTCTTTTTCAGGTAGACTGCCTACTTCCTCTTCATTTATTTGGTCTGGTGGGTTTTTTTCCTTGCTCCTTCATCTCCTATGTATTTCTCTGTCTTCTCATTTTGTTTAACTTACTGTGTTTGGGGGTCTCCTTTCCGCAGGCTGCATGTTCGTATTTCCTGTTGTTTTTGGTGTCTGCCCCCAGTGGGTGAGGTTGGTTCAGTGGGTTGTGTAGGCTTCCTGGTGGAGGGGACTAGTGCCTGTGTTCTGGTGCGTGGGGCTGGATCTTGTCTTTCTGTTGGCAGGACCGCGTCTGGTGGTGTGTTTTGGTATGTCTATGAACTTAATATGATTTTAGGCAGCATCTCTGCTAATGGGTGGGTTTGTGTTCCTGTCTTGCTAGTTGTTTGGCATGGTGTGTCCAGCACTGGAGATTGCTGGCTGTTGTGTGGAGCTGGGTCTTAGCTTTGAGACAGAGATCTCTGGTAGAGCTTTTGCTGAATGATATTATGTGGGGCTGGGAGGTCTCTTATTGTTCAGTGTACTGAACTCAGCTCTCCCACCACAGAGGCTCTGGCCTGACACCAGGCTGGAGCACCAAGACCCTGTCAGCCACACGGAATTATCAAGATAGTGGTCACTGGCAAGTGAAACCACAAGAGAAGGGGCCCTTGCTATGCCTGGTCTTGCTGAGCAATTTTCAGACTTCACCTCATTCTGTCAACTGGGCGACTGGGTCAGCGACACAAGGCAGGATGGGGTCCAGGAGGCACGTGACACTCAGCTAGTGCATGGCCTGAGGGGTCCAGTTGAAGGCCTCGGGTAAGGCCTACAGCAGCCAGGACTCGGCCTCCTGTGGGTGCGGCCCCTTTGGGGTCTCCCTCCCGGCATCAAGTCACTCTCACTCCTCCTTTGGTGGCCGTGCAGTGTGCGAGGTGGCTCTGGCTGAGGCGGGGGGGGAGGGGACTGGTGACGGGGGTGCTGCGGCTGAGGCTGGGGCTCCAGCCAGCGGCTCCAGGGCAAAGTGACCTTACAGAGGCCGCTGCGGTCTCTGCCTTCAATGCACAGAGATTGTGGCATGTGGTGAAGAGGGGCTTCGACTGTACTGTTTAAAGTTTTTAAAAATCACAACACAAATATCGGTAAGTTCCTGGGCAGTCCTTAGTAGAGTCATCCTTTGGCCACATTTCCACATCTGGTATGCCTGCAGCAATTATACCCTATGCAAACGCCGCCATCTTAGGTCTTAGATGAGCCAGTAATTTTCATATCTTCGCTACTGTAAATACTACTGCTATGAACATGGGGTAAAGGTGTCTTTTCATTTTAGTGTTTTCATTTCCTTTGGACATTTTCCCATAAGTGGAATTGCTGGATCATATGGTAGTTCTATTCTTAATTTTTTGAGGAAACTCCATACTGTTTGCTATAGAGGCTGTATCCATTTACAATCTCTCCAGCACTGCACAAGTGTTCCCTTTTTTCCACATCCACCCCAGCATTTGGTTATCTCCTGCTTTTTGATGATGGCCATTCTTATAGACTTGAGGTGATATCTTGCTTTGGTTTTAATTTGCATTTCCCTAATGACTAGTGAAGTTGAGCATTTTTTTATGTACCTGGTGGCCTTTTATATACCTTCTTCGGAGAAATGTGTACTCAGGTCCTTTGCCCACTTCTTTTTTTTTTTTTTTTTTTTCCCCACACACACTGTATTTTATTTTTACAAGAGATAAATAGACTGACACCAAGCATTGTACATGGATGACCACAACAAAAGCAACAATGATTGCAATTACCAAACATGAAACACACTCATACTATGTTATAATATTGACATTCAGTCCAGTAATCCTCCACTGTAACAGCTCCTTTACTTTGCAGTGAAAATTGATTTGTATATTCTTTGCCTCTGAGTCCTTGTGGGATTTTTTCTTTTTTTAAATTCAACCAGAAAGTCACAAAAATTATACTCATCCTCATCAATTCACTCACTCCCATGTAATTAATTTTTTTTTTTCATCTTGATCTTTTGTTAGCACTTTTATGAGCTCATCAGTTTTTCATTAGAGTTCTGAAAATGCTTATTCATTCAGTTCAGCAGTACAGTCAGGTACCAGAAACCTGTACTTGTCAGAGTCTTTTCCATGAATTTCCTGAAGATGAAACCCTTTTATAGGAACATATTTACAAAAGCATCAGAGTACACCCAGAACTGTCTGTAAATGACAAGACTTAAAAATGACCACGGTTAAAGATTTGATGAAAGTTCATAATAATGCAGTTGACAAGAAAATTAGTTATTTCTGAGATATACATTTTAAATAACTAGGATTATGACTTATAACATTGCCCACTTCTTAATTGGGTTATTTGGGTTTTGGCTATTAAGTTGTATGTGTTCTTTATACACTTGGGATATTAACCCCTTCTCAGCTATATGGTTTACAAACATTTTTTCCCACTCCATAGTTTGTCTTTTCACTTTGTGGATAATTCTTTTGCTGTGCAGCAGCTTTTTAGTTTGATGTAGTCCCACTTGTTTATTTTTTATTTTGTTGCTTGTTCTTTAGGTGTCATATATAAAAAATCGTTGCCAAGATCCATGTCAGGAGAATTTTTCCTATTTTCTTGTAGGGGTCTTATGGCTTCTGGTTTTACATTTAAGACTATTTTCAGTTAATTCTTGTCAGTGTGTTATATAGGGGTCTAGTTTCATTCTTTTGCATGTGAAATCCAATTTTCCCAGCACCATTTATTAGACTGTCTTTTCTCCATTGCATACTCTTGGCTCCCTTGCCAAATATTAGTTGACCATAAATGCTTTGGCTTATTTCTGTTATCAAATGAAATATTCTATATATGTCTGTTAAAACCATTTTGTCTACAGTATTGGTTAAATCCTCTGCTTCTTTATTGATATTCTTCCTAAATGACCTATTCCTTTTTGAAAGTGGGGTATTAAAGTCCCCAACTATTCTTGCATTGCTGTTTATCTCTTCTTTTACTTCTGTTAGTGTTTGCTTTATATATTTAGGTGCTCCAAAGTTGGGTGCATACATATTTATAATCATTATAGTTTCTTGATAGAGTGAACCCTTTATCATTATATAATGACTTTCATTTTCCCTTTTACCAATTTCATTTTAAAGTCTACTTTTCCTATTATAAGTATAGCTACCCCTGCTCTCTTTTTTTTACCATTTGCTTGAAATGTCTTTTCCCATCCCTTCACTGTAAGTCTATGTGTGTATCTAAGGCTAAACTGAGGGTCTTGTAAGCTATCAGTGGATCTTGTTCTTTCATCCTTTCAGCCATTCTGTTTCTTTTGATTGGAAATTTAATCCATTTACATTTAAATTCATTACTGATAAGTAAGGACTTACTATTGTCAATTGCTAATTATTTTCTGGCTGTTTTGTAGATCCATTGTGCCTTGTTTCTTATCCTGATGTTTTTTTTAATATCTGTTTTGATGTCTTTTGGTATCAATATGCCTTGATTTATTATGTTCTTTTTTGTGATTACTACATGATTTTTCCATTCTGGTTACTGTAAGACTTACATAAAACATCTTAAAATTATAACACCCTATTTTTAATTGATAACAACTTAACTTCAATAGCATTTCTAAACTTTATACTTTTTATTGAAGTATAGATCATTTACAGTATTATATTAGTTTCAGGTGTACAACATCACGATTCAATATTTCTATAGATTATACTCCATTTAAAGTTATTACAAAATAATGGCTATATTTCTCTGTGCTGTACAATATATCCTTGTTCCTTATCTGTTTTATACATAGTAGTTTGTATCTCTTAATCTCATACCCTTATTTTGCCTGTACCTCCTTTCCTCTCCCCACTGGTAACCACTAGTTTGCTTTTTTATCTATGAATCTGTTTCTGCTTTCTTATATATATTCGTTTGTTTTATTTTTTTATATTCCACATATAAGTGATGACATAGATTATTTGTCTTTCTCTTTCTGACATTTCATTAAACATAATACTCTCTAGGTCCATCCATGCTGTTACAAATGGCAGAATTTTATTCTTCTTTATGGCTGAGTAATATTCCATTTTAATATTCCATTCCATCCACATCTTCTTTTTCCATTCATCTGTTGATGGACACTTAGGTTGTTTCCATAACTTGGCTAATGTAAATAATGCTGCTATGAACATTGGGGTGCATGTATCTTTTCAAATTAATGTTTTCATTTTCTTTGGATATATACACAGGAGTGTTAGTTCTATTTTTAGTTTTTTAGGAACCTCCATACTGTTTTCCATAATGGCTGCACTTTACACTTTTAATTCTCCTCCAACTGACATTTTAGGCTATAGACATTATACTTTACATAGTTTTATATTACACAACCAATAACAAATTATTATAGTTATGGTTAATTTTTACTGTCTCTGTTTTTTAACTTTTAAACTACAGTTGTATGTGAATTATGCACTATCATTACCATATTACAGAATCTAACTTTGACTATATCTTTACCACTTGCAGTGAGTTTTATGCTACCTTCGTACATTTTTATGATGTTAATTAGTGTCTTTTAACTTCCACTCAAAGAACTCCTCCTAGCATTTTTTTCTAAGGCAGGTCTAGTGAAATCCCTTAGCTTTCGTTTATTCAAGAAAATATTTTTTCTTCATTTCTGAAGGGTAGCATTGTCAGATATAGAATTCTTGGCTGATAGCTTATTTCTTTCAATATTTTGAATATATCATCCCATTCTTTTCTAGGCTGAAGTTTCTGTTGAGAAATCTGCCTTTAGTCTTATGGGGGTTTCCTTGTATATAACTTCTCTCTTCTCTTTTGCTACTTTCAAAATCTTCTCCTTCTGGAATTCCCATAATATATTCTTTTTTATTGTGTCCTATAAATTCTTTGGGCTTTCTTCATTCTTTTTAATTCTTTTTTGTTTTTGCTTCTCTGACTGGATAATTTAAAATGTCTTCCTGGTCTTCTAGGTCACTGAATCTTTCTTCTGTGTGATCAAGTCTTCCTTTGAAGCTCTCTATTGAATTCTTCAGTCACTGTAATTTGCATCTCTAAGGTTTATTGTTGCTGTTGTTTTCTTATTGTTTCTGTTTCTTTGTAACTCATTTTGTTTATGTTCTGTTTTCCTAATTTCATTTGTACGTGTGTTTCTGTAGTTCACTAAACTTCTCTAAGAACATTATTCTGAATTCTTTGTATGAAAAGTCAAAGATTTCCATTTCTTTAGCACAGTTATTGAGTTTTATTAGTTCCCTTTGGAGGTATCGTGTTTACCTGGTATTTTATGACCCTTGATTCTTTGGTATCTGCACATTTGAGTAAGTTGTGTCTTTCAGACTTTACAGGTTCTCTCTGGCAGAGACAGTTCTTCACCAGTCAGCTCAGGTTGGGTTTCTGGATGTGTCTGCTGGTTATGTCCTTGGACAGGTGGTGGGGCTTGCTATCAGGGTCTATTTTTAGGTGAGGCCACTGACCAAGCTTTTTGTTTGGGTGGGATGCAGCTGGCCGAGAATGGTTGTATAGTACTGCTGGCTTGGTTTCCTACCCAAGTGAGGCTGTAGGATATAACAGCTCTGCAGTTGTCTGTATTCTCTGGACAGGCTTACTAGATAGTCAGATCTAGGTACTATACTCAGTAGTTTGTGAGGCTATGAATTTGATTCTCTGCCCTGGCAGGGCAGCAGGACAGCACCAAGGGCCTATACAGCTCATTCTTTGGGGAACAGAATCATGCTAGAGTGTGCACTGAATTCCCTGGTCAGAGGAGGCCTGTGGTTTTGCTTTGCAGATGGGGAAGCCATGGGTTGTGCTCTCTTTGAGTGCCACTGTACACGGGGCTGTTGAATTAGCTGTGTAGCTTTCTGTGTACTCTCATTAAGTTCCTTGACTGGGCAGACTGAGAGCTGTATTCAGACATGAACAGGACTATGAGTTTGTTTCCCTACCTGTGGGTAGCTGGAGAAACAGCTCCAAAGCTGGTAAAGCTCTTTGATTTTGGTCTTGACTCAAGGTAACCCACTCTGTCAAGTTCCCTGGCTGAATGGGGCCATTGGTTTTGCTCTGTGGATGATCAACTCTGCCTGCTGGACTCTCCACTTGAGCATTGTTGGGCTCTCCAGGTGTTTTGGCCAGGCTTTCTTGTTGGGCAGGACAGAGAGGTACACTCAGCAGTGAGCAGGCTTGCTAACTAGCTCCCCTGCCTGGGCAGAACAGGAGGGCCAGCCCCAAGAAGGCTTTCAGGTATTCTGGGTCAGGGTCTCCTGTCTTGAGGGGCCTGGAGCTATATTCAGCAAAGGGTGGAGCTAGAATTAGCTCCCCTGCCTGGGCAGAACAGGTAAACTGACTCCAAGCTGGGCAAGGCTCTTTATTTGTCATCTTGAATCAGCTGACCCCCTCCCCAAGTCTTCTGGCTGAACGGTGCCCCTAGGTTTTCTCTGTGGATGATCAGTTCTGCCTGCCATACTCTGCTTGAGTGTTGTTGGGCTGTGTAGCTTTCAGGTCTTCTGACCAGCCTTTCTGATCAGATGGGGCTGGGAGCTACGCTCAACAGTGGATTGGGCTATGACTCAGCTACCCTGCCTGAGTCAGGGAAGACCATGCTCCAGGACTGGAATGCTCTTCTTTTGAGGACCAAAATCAGGCAGACCTGCACCCTGTCAAGTTCCCTGGTCAGACTGTGCCATCGACTTGGCTTTGCAAATGAGCAAAGCCACTGTTTGGGACCACTACTTGGGTGCTCCAGGTAGGAACTTGGTCTACAAAGATGCAAGTTCTGGTTGTTGCTAGCCTCTCCCCTTTCCTCCATCACAATCAGATTCATAGTGGTCAAGCCCCACAAATTCCCCCATAATCCCTGTGGGATAGACCAGAGTGGGGAATCCCAAGAAGTGACCCACAATGCAGGGGGTGCTGGATGTCTACCCTGAGTGCTTTCTTTCCACTGGAAGAACTGTAGACTCAGAGGAAACCTCTTGGTGTGGTGCTGTGTCCGCTTGGGGGAGGGGCAATGTGGTCAGCATGTAGCTGCTCCTCTTACCATTCTAGTATGGTCTGTCTTGGTCTCTGTGGTGCAAGGTGCTGCTTCATCCTCACAGCACTGTTCTAAGATTTTCTCTGTGGTGTCTTGTCCAGTAATAGTTGTTATTTGTTCTTGTGAGAGGGAGCAAAGTCAGGAAAGACCTATGTCCCATCTTAGTGGCTTCACTCCTGATTAGTTTTTATATGTTGAACCAACCATAAACTCTTGAGATAAGCCCCACTGGGTCATTGTGAATAATCTTTTTAAAATGTTTTTTTCTATGACCATTGAGGTTATCATGTGATTTTTGTCCATTATTCTAGGAATATGATATATTATGTTAATTGATTTTTAGATGTTCAGTCAACCTTGCATACCTGTGATAAATTTCACTTAAACATGGTGTAAATCCTTTTTACATGTTGCTGGCTTTTGTTTGCTACTATTTTGTGGAAGATTTCTGGGGGTATATTCATAAGAGATATTGGCTTATAGCTTTCTTTATTATAATACTTTGGTTTGATATCAGGGCAATACTGGCCTCATAGAATGAGTTGTGAAGTGTTCTCTCCTGATTTTTGGATTAGTTTGTAAAGAATTGTTATTAATTCTTTAAATGCTTGGTAGAATTCACCAATGAAGCCATCTTGGCTGGGACTTTTTTGTTGGAGATTTTGGTATTACAAATTTTTTACTTGTTTAAGCCCATTCAGATTTTCTATTTATTCTTGGATCACTTTGTGGATTTTAGGTCTTTCTAGATATCTATTTTGGATAAGTTATCTAGTTTGTTGGCATAAGGTTTTTCATAGTATTCCCTTTTCATGTTTTAGATGTTTGTAAGTTTGGTAGAGAGTGCCTTCTTTCATTCCTAATTTTAGTAATTTTTGTTCCTCATTTCTCTTTCTTTTCCCTTTGGTTAGTGTATTAATTTCCTAGGGTTTCTATAGCAAATAACCACAAATTGAGTGGCTTACATCAGTAGAAACTTATTCTCTCACCGTTCTGGAGTCTAGAAATCTGCAATCAAGGTGTCCTCAGGGTCGTACTCCCTCTGATGGCTCAAGGGGGGAATACTTCCTTGCCTCTTTCAATTTCTTGTGGTTCCAGGTATTCTTTCACTTGTAACTGCATAATTCCAATCTATGCCTCCATCTTCACATGACCTCTTCTCATCTCTTCTCTTCTTTCTCTTGTAAGGATACTAGTCCTTGGATTTAGAGTCCACCTGAATAATCTGGGATGATCACATCTCAAGATCCTTAACTTAATTACATCTTCAAAGGCCCTTATTCCAAATAAAGTCACATTCAGATTCCAGTGGTTAAGACATGGACATATCTTTTTGACAGTCACCAGTCAACACACTACAGTCAATCTGCCTGAAGTTTTTTAAATGTATTGCTCTTTTAAAAAATTTGTTTTCATTGATTTTTCTATTGTTTTTCTTCCATTCTCTTTTGTATTTTTTTCTCTTCTAATACTTTCATTTCCTCCCTACTCCATTCTTTCCTTTAATTTGATCTTCCTTTGCCTTTTTAAAATCAGATTGCTTCTGTATTGTAGATTGTAAGGGTTCTTTATATATTCTGTATATTAACTCCTTATTGGATATATGATTTACAAATATTTTCTGCCATTTCATTGGTTGCCTTTTCGTTCTACTGATAGTATCCTTTTGATTCACAAAAGTGTTTAATTTTGATCTAGTTCAATTTATCTAGTTTTTATTTTGTTCTTATGCTTTTAGTGTCATATCTAAGAAATCATTGCCAAATCCAATATCAAGAAGCTGTTCTATCTTCTTCTAAAAAGTTTATAGTTTTAGCTTTTATGTTTAAGCCTTTGTCCCATTTGAGCTAATTCTGTATATGGTGTAAGGTAAGGTTCCTTAGATCTATAGTGAGTCTGTTGTAGACAGCCTATGGTTGGATCCTGTTTTTTTAATCCATTCTTCTAATCTGTCTTTTAATTGGGAAAGTCAATCCAATTACATTTAAAGTAATTACTGATAGTGAAGGACTTACTATTACCATTATGTTACTTATCTTCTGAATGCTTTAAATATTTTTGTCCCTCATTTCCTCCATTACTACCTTCCTTCCTGTTTAACTGTCTTTTTTATAGTAACTCTTTTTGGTTCCTTTCTCATTTCCTTTTGTATATATTCTATACATATTTTCTTTCTGTTTACCATGGGGGTTACATATAATGTCTTAAAGTTATAACAATCTATTTTAAATTGATAGTAACAACTTCAATTATATGCAAAAACTTTAATCCTTTACAGTTCTGTCCTACCATTTTACTGATATCACAACTTACATTTTTATATATTGTGTACCTATTAACATAGATTTATAACTATTTTATGCCTTCATCTTTAAATTCCTGTAGAAAAATGAAAAATGGAGTTACAAACCAAACGTTACATTAATACTTGTTTTTATATTTGTCCATGTATTTACCTTTACTGGAGAAACTTATAATTTCATATGGCTTCAATTTAATGTCTAGTGTCTTTTCATTTCAACTTGAAGAACTCCCATTAGCATTTCTTGCAGAACAGATTTAGTGGTAATAAACTTACTCAACTTATATTTATCTAGAAATGTCTTAATTTCTCCTTCATTTTTGAAGGACAGTTTCCTAGATATATAATTCTCAGCTGATAATTTTTTCTTTTACCACTTTAAATATATCGTCCAACTTCCTTCTTACCTGCAAGCTTTCAGCTATGAAATCCTCTGATAATCTTACAGAGAATCCCCTGTATGTGATGAGTCACTTTTGCTGCTTCCAGTATTCTTTCACTGTCTTTGTCTTTTGACAGTTTGATTATAATGTGTCTCTGTGTGGAATTCTTTGTATTTATCCTACTTGGAGTTTTTTAAACTGCTTGGATTTGTATATCAATGACTTTTCTCAAATTTGGGAAGTTTTCAGGTATTTATTCAAATCATCTTTCTGTCTCTTTGCCTTTCTCTCTTCCTTCTGGGACTTCTATAATGCATGTATTGGTCTGCTTTTGATGTCCCATTAGTCTCTTAGGCCCTGTTCACATTTTTATTGATAAGAATTATTTTTCCTTTTTTGCTCCTCAAGCTTCATAATATGAAATGACCTCTTTTCAAGTTCACTGATCCTTTCTTCCACCTCTTTTGTCTTCTGTTGAACTCCTTCAGTGAATTTTTCCATTCAGTTATAGTATTTTCAGCTCTAAAATTTCCGTTTGATTCCTTTTATAATCTCTATTTCTGCTGATATTCTCATTTTGTACAAATATTGTCACCCTTATTTCTTTTATTTCTTTATGTTTTTCTTTAGTTCTTTGAGCAGATTTAATGTAATTGTTTTAAAGTATTTGTGTAGTAAATCCAATGTTCATGTTTCTTCAGGGACATTTTCTGGACATTTATTTTGTTCTTTTGAATGGCTGATGTTTTCCTATTTCTCTGTATATTTTGTGATTTTTTTTAATTGGGCATTTGAATAAACCACCACCTCTCCCAGTCTTTGCAGTCTGGGTCTGCACAGTTGAAGACCTTCACTAATTAGACTGGTGTAAAGGCTTAAGGTCTTTGTAGGCCTTTCCTGGGCATGTGTCTCCCCTGGTCTTGTGTGCATGTTTTGTACTGATTCCCCTCTGTACACAGCTACTTTTAAATATCTTTATTTCCTGAAGATTCTCATTCTTGCTTATCCTAGACCCTTAGATGGTCTAGTATATTCATCAATCAGTAATCTCTTTCTCCAGGTGTATGAGGGTCTATAGTCTTCTTGCCATTTTCTTGAGTCTTGCCTGATGCTTCCTGCTACTTCTCCTAGCCTGAGATCTGAGTCATGCCACTTTTGGCTATGTGAGCTCCAAGTTAGGAGCTAAAGAGATGAATCTCTCAAGCAGCCCAAAGCCAGGTTAGAATGTTGTAAATTCTGTCTACTCTGTTCTCTTTGGTTCACATAAGGGGACTGGTGACAAGGCCAACACTTTCCCTGATCCATGTCATGCTACACAAGGAAGAGAGTGTGACACTTTTTAAAATGCTGTGAAATTTCCTACATTTTTAGTATGGCTTTTTCTTGGTTGTTTATTTGCTTGGTTGCTGTAAAATCTTTGACTAATTTCTACCATGATGTTATTCTTGTCAGTCTCTAGTTTTTAATTTGATGTTTCTGGGGAAGAAGGATGAGACTCTAGGTCTGCTTAGTCTTTCATCTTGCTGCTGTCTCTGCTGTTTGTTTTTTAAATTACAGAGTAAGTGTATCAGTACATATAGTGTTAGTGCAACAAACAGCCAGGGTGTTTGATTTCTTTTAAATGCCTATGTTTTGGTTCAACAAGGATCCATGTGCAAAAACAAAGACATGAAACCATGATTCATGTTAAGAATGCTAGTCCAGCCCAGCAAGGATTGTAGCCTGATAAGAGCTATAAATCTTTTGCTGTTTTTTAAGGAACTGATCTCTGAGTATACATGTAATAAAACATTTAATTTCAGTTGTAAAAATATATGTAGAACTTAAAGCTAAAATTTGACACTTTATTTTCTAAAGTTAGTAAAGAATTTTTATGTTTTCTCAATTTTTTTTACATGAGTAGCATTGAGATAATATCTTAAAATATTTTTGAGAGTATAATTTCAGGGGATCCAGATTTGTACTTGTAAACTCTCCAGGTCCTTGGCATCAGAACTTAATCATTCCACATAATAATTTATATTATTTTACTTATATCCTTCCATTATTTTTAACAGCCAGTATCTCTAGAATCAGTATGGTGAAATCAGGCTTGTTATGCCATGTATGTGTACTTTTTATAATTCCATTGAAATGTCCTAGAATTCCAGTTTCCCTGATCTTAATCTCTTAAGGTTTGTGAATTTTTAACTAGTAAAATTATATAGAAAAAACAAATAGCATCTTGGTTGTCAATTGCAAGAATTTGTCAGGCTAGTAAACTTTTCTAATTTCATGTGACTTAATATAAGAACAATCCATATGCTTAAAAAAGGGTGTTAGTCCCTTAGCCAAAAGTTGTAATATTAAAATTTCAGTTGTAAGCTTATTTAGTTTCTGAAAGCTTTTCTAGACTTGGTAGAGAGAGGAGGGGGAAATATTTTTAAATAAGCCAGTACTTCTTTTCTTCTTTGCTCCAGAACACATTGTTCTCAACCAGAAACAACTTACTCCCTTCCTCCCAACTGCCTACCCTATATAATGGTCACTTGTATATTTCCACTCTTGGCCTTTGTTGAATTATGGCAAGTGAAGCTAGTTAATAATAAAGGCACAAGTTAATTCAATCATTCAATCAGCATATATTTATTGATTGCCTACCACACGCCCAGCAGTGTCCTCTATGCTCTATAACTCATAATTGAAAGACATCTAGGAAGCCCTGCTGATTAAAGCAGAATGCTTGATAGGTTTGATAGGTTTTAATGCTCAACTGATACCAAAACAACTTATGGAAAGCTAAAACATTAATTTATGAATCACTTATTGATGAACTTTGCTGAGAGACATGGTTATTGTCTGAGTGTTTCAGATAATCAAATTCTCTTTAAGCATATGCTAATTAATAATATACTTAATTTTCCTGGCTTATATAAAATATAGTATATTTCAGATAGGAGCTTTGTTAGACCCATGAACTGCTCTGAAGTTTTAAAAATATAATACCTATGATATGTGTAGAATTGTCTTTCTAACAGAAAGACTTTTGAAATCAAACAAATGCTTTTTTGTGTATATTCTCTGTTACTATATAAAAATAATTAGACTAAATTGTTTTAAACATGATACTTTGCCCTTAAGAATCTCATAGTCTAGAAAAAATATTACAACAGAGTCATATGTAGGGTCTAAATCGTATAAAATAAAATATAGTAAAAATTGTTTTAAAAATTCCTTAAATCATCCACAAAAGTAACTATATGCATGCTTTCCTGTGAATGTATAACCATGTATAATAATGTGTGTATAAAATGTATAATTAATATTCTGATATACGGTATCTATTTTAAGTATAATTTTCAATGAGAAAGGTAAGTGTTATAGCTGGATTCACAAATCTTAACTATCCATATGATGTGACTCCAGTTTACATCAAAATTAGTGTGTTACATACTTTAGTGTATCCACTCTTAGCCAAGAGAAGCAGATTTCCAACATTAGGCACTTCCTTGCATTCACATTCAAAGTTGTGACTCTGCAACTCTCCATTAGTTTGAGCAGGACAGCCATTTGTGGAGGCAGTTTTATGATGGCCATAAAAAGACTATTCCAGTAATCTCCTGACTGTCTAGTTATCTTCTATCTCATGCACAAGACCTTTCTTTAGAAATATGTTTTATATTTCTCTTCTCAATTCCTACCTCCTCTAACCTAGTTCCAAGCCTAGATTACCTCTTGCCTAAATTATTGTGAAAGTTTCCATACTTATTCAATTCACTATACACATTTAGTCACATTAATCATCCTAATGTATAAAAGTACAATTCTGACCATATAACTCATCTGCTTAAAAACTTTCAATGACTCCCCATTTTCTACAGAATTAGATATAAATGTACCTTGGCATTCATGGCCTCCACAAAGACCCTAACTCCCTTTCTAGTTCTAGCTGAATTCACCATTCCCAAACACACCCTATCCTTTTATTCCACAATATTCATGCCATTCTTTACCCCTGGAATGCTCTTTTATTTCTATCAAGATTCTGCTCATCTTTTAAGGTTCAGCTGAGATATAAATCCTCAAGTTGATGTAATTTTGCCGTGTCTTTAACTCCTATTGTACCTCCCTTGTGGCACTTATCATATTTATCTTTGTATTACAGCCATTCATGTACCTGTCTTATCTTTCCCTCTAAGATCATAGTTCTTTCCCTCCAGGAAATTATGTTTTACCCATCTTTTTATTTCCTGTAGCACCCAAAACAGCACCTAGTACAGAGATGCCTGATAAATATTTGAAGAGAATTCAAATTAGTTACCTTGGAAAGTTATCTATACTTATTTCAATAATGTTCAATTTGTCAAAAAGTTTCTGAAGTTCTTTTACAATTGCTTTAAGGACCTGTGGGATTCTTTTAAATGCTTTCAGTGGTGACAAATCTTCATCATTTCAGGGAAAATTTGATTTTGGAAAATAGAATTCATTCTGAGACGCGTTTAGTGAATAATATGGATGTTCAATCTGAGCTGTTATATTTTCAGTTAAAACAAAGAGAATATGAATGAGACAGAATATCTGGGTGAGTCATGAACTAACAACTCCAAAAGAAAAGTTCCCAAAGTGCTTTCAACAATAGCAACATCACTGTAATGACTTTATAACTTCCAAAGATTTTTATTTTGAAACACAAAGTACTCATTTGGATATGTAAATTCTAATATATTTGTTAAATTAGTCTTGTCTTGTAGATTCATTTTGCAATTTTCCAAACCAGGGTGTTGAAAAGTGTGTTTGGAACTTAAATATCACTTAAATGAGAAGTATATTTTCCGACTCATTTGAAATACTGTATTTTATAGCTTCTGGTGAGGGAGAAACCTTGTCATCACTCTTGCACCGAAGAAAACGTTCCAAATTTGAGGGAAACATTTATACAGTACTATGATTCAAAAAAGCCTACAAATTTAGCTACTATGCTTGGCCATTCTTAAGTTTTAGCAGAAACATAAGGAACTGAAAGATAGATTTAAAGTAAATAATAGAGGGTAGTTGAATATAACATTTGAGTATCATGTAACTGGTGCCACAGAATTATAAAACAAAAACATGAAACTTCATCTTTTCCCAAATCACATGGAATTTATAATATTTGTATGTTAAGGTGCTTATAGGAGTTTTCCATTTTCTTGGTTACATACAACTGACTTAATCAAGAAACCACATTTTATAGTCTTATAATGTATAAGGTCCATGTTTAAAGAAATTCAATTTCCATGTTTATTATGTGTATCATTTTTATGGTTTCATATTAACTTTTTATTAGTAGTTTATGGGGGGGTTGCAATTCATTTGGTTTAACATGTTTTCTTTAGCAACTTTACATAATCAGTTTTAAAATATCCTCACTAATAGATGGAAGTATGTGCACAAATATTCCAAAATAGTTGGATATCTCTATTCTTTCAAGAGTATATTATGTGATTATTTTAGCAGATTTACCTCCTTCATTGAGACTAGCAATCAATTTACTCTGCAAACATTGTATCATATACCAAGTATTAGTGGGAGGACAAGAAAGTATACTTTTTAAAGAATTTTTCTGTAGAAATTTTCTTTTCACTCTTGTTCACCATTTAAAAAAATCAATTATTCAAACCTTCTCATGACCCTCAAGGATTCTAGTTAATTGTCATTTTACCGTAATGGTATTTTAACTTTAGTAAAATTTTTCCTTACAACTATTATTTGGAGTTTATATAATTTTTAGCCTGTCCCTAGCATATTGATGCATTTTGAACTCAAAGTAAAATGGCAGGTCTGGTGGCCAGGGACAGTATTCTTTTACCTGAAATTTGAATAATTGAGGATATTACTCTACTATTTACTTTGACTGTTTGATCATCACTTCTTATCAGTAAGCATAATACAAATTAATTGGCCATCACTGAATATAATTTATCAAAACCAATAAATGTTTGATTGAATACCACATTCCCACCACCACTACCGCTTAGCAACGCTGATTTGACTTGTCGGTCTCTCAGGAAACACATATTTGGAAGGGAAGGAGAGGGCAAGGGGAGAGTTTGGAGTACTCCCCAATTCTTGTGTGTCCCAGGAAAAGGTATGGTTAAGTCCAGACTAACCTGAGCCATAGCTCACAGAAACACCTTGGTCTCTTTAAACACTCCCCAGAATCCTATGAGAGTAGCATCTCTCTCCTTGAGCGGCAATGTTGATGTAATAAGGTGTTACTAGCTATTCACCTTAGTAGTTTCTACCTAAAAAGGGACTTGCAGTTATGTAAGATGAATAAACCTAGAGAGCTAATATACAGTATGATGACTATAGTTAATTATTTAATTATTGTAACATTTATTCCACAGAATACTGCATTTTTATTATAATAATTTTCTTGTCCATAGATTTCCAAACCTTCCAAACCGGGTACTTCGAGGCCCGAAAAATGTCTTCAAAATTTTCTTGAATTTTCAGAGGAACTGCACTACTTCTTGAATTTTCCCACAAAGGAAAGCTTTTAAAATCTCTTGCTTTCAATAAGGTAACAACATTGTCCACATGGGAGATATGCTCTGAATGCAGACCTATCTTGACATCTTGTATGAATTCTTTGGTGTTGATCAACATTCCAATAGTGTCAATGCATACCTTACTGAGATTCCATTTGTTGTTTCCACAGATTTCAGGAAACCTTACTGTGCCTTGGATTACAGGGTGTTCTAGAAAAAGAGCAGTAAGTAATCTTTCATTTAAAGCAGCAAATGGGTTTCCCCCTGTCTCGTTAGTAAGAATGCCATTGAGAAAGTTGTTATGATATTTGTAAAGTTGGCAAAACTGAACTTCAATAAGTTAATTAATCTCAAAGGACATATTTTGAGATGATAATATTTATATATACTAAAAAGGTAACCTTAAATAAAATGCAGTAAGCAGCACATTGTATAATCTTTGAGCAGGTTTTTGTAGTTTAAAAAAAAATTTAAAGGTATTTCATAAAATATCATAATTTTTCTACATCTAATAAGCCCAGTTAATTTGATCATAGAATTGATTGATATAAACATCTCAATCAAAGTTAAATAATTTACATTACTATTTATTATTTGTGTATTTCAGTATTTAGAAATGATGAGTAACTAATATTTTAACAATACTATTTTCTGGCTTTCTGCTACAACTGTTATGGTTCTTAAAATATTAATATAACAGAATTTCATTAAAATTGTGCTTTCTCAAAGAAGCTCATTCAGTTGGTCTGTATAGGACCCATAAATTTGCATTTTAACATGCAGGAGATTTTGATGTAACTTTTCCTTAGAAGGGAAACTATTAAAGGATTTCAAAAGTAAAAAAAAGACATGAGTAGACTTTTAGAAAGATAGCTCAAGTTATTGTATGGTAGATAGCTTTGGAACAATGGAACAGAATTGAGAGTGCAGAAATAAGTTGTTATATTTATAGTCAATTGATTTTATACAAAGATGTTATGACAGTTCATTGCAGAGGAGAAAGATAGTCTGTTCAACAAAGTATAGTGCATAAAATTTAAAAATGGATAAATTGGATCTCAACAAAATTCAAAACTTTAGCACTTCAAAAGACCATGAAGAAAATGAAAAGACAAGCAACAGCCTAGAAGGAAATACTTACAAATCACTTATCCATTAAAAGACTTGTAACCAGAATATACAAAAAACTCTTACAAAGAAAAACAATCTGATCATAAAATGGACAAAAGATATGAACAGATATTTCAACAAAGCAGATACATGAATTTTTAATAAATACATGAGCAGATGCTCAAAATCATACATCATTCAGGAAATGCCTATTAAACCCAAAATAAGGTATTTCACACTCTCTCCAATAACAAATATTGGCAAAGATATGAAGATAAAGGAACAATCATACATTGATGGTGAGAATGTAAAATGGCACAGCCACTTTGGAAAACAGTTTGGTAGTTTCTGAAAACGTCAAACATAAACTACCGTACAACCCAGCAATTCCACTCATCAGTATCTGCCAAAGAGAAACAAAAACACTTCTACATGTAGGATTGCATGCATATGTTCAGCAGTTGATGTAACATCTTTAATAATAACCAAAAATTGGAAGCAACCTAAAAGCCCATCAACTTGTAAATGGATAGACAAAGTACAGTATATCCATACAATGTAATACAATTCAGTAATAAAAAGGAATTAACTAGTGACACATGGTGCATCATAGATGAACCTCAAAAAGATTATGCACTGTGACAGAAGCTAGACACAAGAGATCACATATTATATGTTTCTATTTATATGAAATGTCCAAAGACAAATACAAATTCATAGAGACAGGAAATAGATCAGTAGTTGCCTGAGGTTGGGAATAGGAATGTGGAACATCTGGAAATAGACATGAGAGATATATTACAGAGATTACAATGTTCTAAAACTGATATATGATGATGTTTTCACCACTAAGTGAAGTTACTAAAAATCATTGAACTGTATACTTTAACTCAACATATTCAAAATTTTATTTAAACATGTAATTAGTATAAAAATTGAGATTTTTACATATTATTTTTACTTTACAAAATCTTTGAAATCATGTGTATTTTACATTTATAGTACATGTCAGTTTGAATGTTAAATTTTCATCATACAAACTTGATCTATATGTAAATTTCGTAAGATTTACAGTTGAAAATCTGTTTATATTATGTAAACATAATACTGTAGTAAAGTTGTTTTTATAAAGAGATACCATTAAGAGAATGAAAGACAAACCACAGATAGGGAGAAAATAATTACAAATGGTACAGCTGATAAAGGACCTGTGTCCGGGATACAGAAAGAATTCTCAAAATTCAATAATAAGGGAACACAACCCAATAAAAAATGGGCAAAATATTTGAAAGACACTTCACCAAAGAAGATATGGAGATAGCCAATAAGAGCATGTAAAGGTGCTCAACACCATTAGTCATAAGATAAATGTAAATTTAAACCACAATATGACCACCCATTATAATAGCTAAATTTTTTTAATCATACCAAGTTTTGGTAAGGATGTGAAGGAATCGAAAATATAATACTATAAAACTGACAACAAATATTGGCAAAGATATGGAGATAAAGGAACAATCAAACGTTGATGGTGGGAATGTGAAATGGTACAACCACTCTGGAAAACAGTTTGGCAGTTTCTTAAAAAGCTAAACATACACCTACCCTATGATCCAGCTATTCTGATAAGTATTTACCCAAGAGGAGTGATAGCACATATCCATACAAAGATTTGTACATAAATGTTTATAGCAGCTTTATTTATAATAGCCTAAAATTAGAAACAAACTAAATGTTCATTAACAGGTGAATGGATAAACAATTTTTTTTGTTCGTATAGGGAAATAGTACTCAACATTAAAAATATGAACTATTGATGCACACATCAACATGAATGAATCTCAAAATAATCAGCCTGAGTGAAAGAAACCAGATGAAAAAAAGAGTACATACTGTATGCTTCCATCTGTATAAAATTATTGAAAATGCAAACAAGAAGCAGATCAGTGGTTGCATGGTAAGGCAGGAGGGCAAAAGGTAGGGCAAACTGATTGAAAGGGAGCATTAGGAAACTTTTAGGGATGATGAGTATGTTTGTCCAAGATTGTTTCTTGATCATATACATATATCAAAACATCAAATTGTATAATTTAAATATGTGTAGTTTAGTTTTTGTTAATTATACCTCAATAAAACTTTAAAAAGATAACAATTCAGTTATTAGAAAACCTAGGTATTTGAATCTTCTTTTTCAACTGTAAATCTTATGAAATTTACATATAGATCAAGTTTGTATGATGAAAATTTAACATTCAAACTGACATGTACTATAAATGTAAAATACACATGATTTCAAAGATTTTGTACAGTAAAAATAATATGTAAAAATCTCAATTTTTGTACTAATTACATGTTTAAATAAAATTTTGAATATATTGTGTTAAAGTATATTATTAAAATTAATTTTTCCATCTGTTTTTCATTTTTTTAATGTTGCTACTAGAAAATGTAAGCCTACGTATGTGTCTCATATTGTATTTCTATTGTACTACACAGGTCAACAATGTGCCAGATATTGTGCTTGATCTTAGGGATACAATGGTGAGAAAAAACAGATGTTTTCCCTGCTCTCATGGAGCTAATGACCTAGATTTAATAAGAAGAGAGGTATTCATGAAATAATTACATAATCATAATTGCCATTGTGACAAACGCCCATGTTGGTCACTTTCTAGCTTCTTCTGGAAGCACACTTTATACACACAATGGAATATAACCATTGCCTCTGAAAATTCTCTCACCCACTTCCAAGGAAAATTTTACCAGTGTCAATGTCCCTCAGTCAAACCCACTAAGAAAAAACCAGTAGTTAAATAAGTTGTGTTTATTACTTGTTGCAGCAAAGGAGAACACATACCATGGAGAGCCATGACACATCACAGTAAGAAGATGTTAGAAATAACTTACTGGAGGATTTGGGCTTTGGTTGAGTGATTTAAGGGAGGGTATAAGGAAGTGAGGATTTGTTCTAGATTGGATGCTGTGAGAAAGTGGGAGCAATTCTGTGATAGGGTATTTTGCATGTGGCATTGCAAACTTGGTTTTGTCTGTTGAGGCAAAATTATGAAGAAGCCTTGTTTTGTTTCATCTTATCATAGTCTCTGAGTAATCTTGTTTTAGATTGTACTCTGTGAAATTAAACAATGTGTTCAACAAGAGAACAAAATAGCCTGACTGTGAGTGTCAGGCCAGCATGTAATAATATTGTAGTCTAGCTCTGAACATCAGTTTAATTTTGGATGACGGTGGCTGCTTTTTTTTTTTTCTATCTCACTAGTATATATCTTGACATCATTATGCACACTGTGTTCAACATTCTATTCATATTACAGTTACTGTCCATGCACACCATCCTGAAAAGTCATCTTTGTGAAACTGATTGTTAAATGGATGGTTAGTATCAGTAAGTGTCCAAGCAGGAAAACAGAAAACTCGCCAGAAGAATTTAATATGATAAATTATTTAGACAGGTTTTAGAGGATTTTAAAAAGCAAAAAGGAAACTGTGAAGCAACAAAAGTGTTAAATTCAGGAAGGTAACTATTACCCCTTGGGCTAGGAAAACAAAGAGAAATTTGTATTTTCAGAAACTACAAAATTAGAGGAGAGGTTTGCTGAGATGGGACTCATTTCTGAGTTTGGTACACTGCCAGCTAATGCTGGTACCTCTGGGGGGCACAATGAGGTTGATTCTGGTAGTGTAGAAAATCAGGAACCAACTGCGACTATTACCAACAACCAATGTCAGGATGAAGCGTTGTCCCTTGGGTGATACTGATAGGAATAGGAAGCAAAACAGGAAGGACCATCTTCTCTTCTTCAGCCTTCTAGTCTCCTTCTACTGCTCTCTATTGTCAGAATCTCATTCAAAGACATTTGGTAAGCAGAAATATACTTTGCAGAGTCCCATCAAAAACATGGTATAGAAGACTGCATTTGGAACTGAGAAAATGTAGTGTAATTACCAATACAGAAGAAATTAGGAATTTTCATTTGCTTTAGTTTTTTGTATAACCAGACTGTATGAGTGTATGCTGCCACTTGTGGAATCAAAATAAGTCTATATAAATTAGGGAATTACTATAGAATTTTAAAAATCTGGTTAGTGTCTTTTTGACTTTTGAAGACTACAAATGGTTCTGATTGTTCTTATTATAACAAACTATTTATGTATGTTAATACTACTCACATTAGGTTGTGGCTTTTCAATAGTAAAAATAATATTAGCATATGTATAGTATTTTATAGTTCAAAGTCATTTTACTTAGATTATCTCATTCTAATCCTTGTAAAAATGTAGAGAGGTAGATAGGGCAGGCGTTTCTATTTAGACTTTATAGATGAAAAAGCTAAATTCAAGATGGTTAAGTTACTTGAAAAGACTACATATCTAGTAAATGATTGAATTTGGATTAGAACTCAAGTCTTTTATGACTTGTAGTTCCACTATCTTTAGTATTTTGCCTCATAGCAGCATCAGGAAAGGGGAAAAGCTGTTTGTTTACAGCAGAAGTCCTCAGCTTTTTGTTTTTCATTTTGTTTTGTTTTTGAGTAAGAACGCCTTTTTTTTTTTTTTAAGATTTCTTTGGAGTCTCAACATGCCTGCAACAGGGTCTGACTAAAAGGAAAGTGGAAGGATGAATGTAGTTAATTATCTGTTTCAGTCAGTTTTGGAAAGATATGGAAGTATAACCTTTTAAGTAAGTCATTGCAAGTGGATTCTAATGGCAACTCTATTCTCTTCAGCCCCTGGAATGAAGGGAAAGCCTGGAGAAAACAGTCAGTAACGTGAAGATCCGTCCAGTCAGTATGTGTTTCCCAACCTTGCCTGATCATAAGAATCATTGGAGTTTGTACGTTGGGGGTAATGGTGACCTGTTAAAAATAAATGTCTGGATACTACCCAAGATATACTGAATCAGAAGCTCTAGAGGAAAACCTGGAAATAGTATTCTTAATAAATGGCCCAGTGATTCTTATGATGAGCCAAGGTTGTGAAACACTGTCCTGGTTCTAGTGGTTAGTGGTACACTGATCAGACTCCATTGTCTAGCAATAACTGTGCCATATTGTGAAAATTAATTCCACCAAACTTTTTAAATGACTTTTTTCCCAAAAGGCTACAGGTCGATGGAAGCTACATGATTTATTTACAATTTCAATTAAATCCTCTCTAATTTTCTGTCACTTCTATCTATACACTGAGATTTTCTTAAAATATTTTCTCATATTGTAACTTTCAGCAGAAAGGAGAACTTAAAAAATACAGATTGGTACTTAGTGATCTACTCACTTAGGTTAATTGCAATATATTTTCAATTCTGCTAATAACGTAATTTCAGGATTTCTAAGAAATCCAGTGAAAGCATGAGAGCACCATGTTTTAAACATGTAATAAAATTTAAAACCACCAAAAATACAATGCATTCCCCTCAGAAAAAAAGAGCAATAAGAGTCACATAAAATAATATTAAACTAAACCTTTGAAACTCTAGTTTTACTCTCTTTAAAAAAATAATGGGAATGGTGTCAGCAAGATTCTCCTTCCCCACATGACATCCCAATTCAACAGCAATACACAGTTCAGTTCCTTTTGTGAGAAATCAAGACACAAGTTAGAGGCTCCTGCACTCAGGGCAAATATGAAACTAGCCACGTTAAACTGGTAAGAAAATTGGAGATACCTTCTCATCATAATCCCCACCCCTGGCACAGAACCATACAATTGGGAGGAAACCCTCAGTGCACAGCTTCTTCCTGAGTAGGGAAAGACATGTACCAAACATCCAATATCCTAACTTTTCCAGGTGCTATCTGAAGAACTGGCTTCTATCTCACTTGTCTCAGAGTCCTGATGAGACACAGCATATACTAAACCTCTGGGAGCTACAGAAACAAAGGAGATAACACACCCAAACTCATTTTTAGGGGCTAGCATTACCATGATACCAAAGCCAGAAACACTATAAAAGGGACTTCCCTGGTGGTACAGTGGTTAGGAATCTGCCTGCCAATGCAGGGGACACGGGTTCAAGCCCTGGTCTGGGAAGATCCCACATGCTGTAGAGCAACTAAGCCTATTCACCACAACTACTGAGCCTGCACTCTAGAACCTGCAAGCCACAACTACTGAGCCCACATGCCACAATTACTGAAGCCCACATGCCACAACTACTGAAGCCTGCGTGCCACAACTACTGAAGCCTGCGTGCCACAACTACTGAAGCCTGCGTGCCTAGAGCCTGTGCTCTGGAACAAGAGAAACCATCACAGTGAGAAGCCCGTGCACCACAACGAAGAGTAGCCCCCACTCGCTGCAACTAGAGAAAGCTCACACGCAGCAAGGAAGACACAATGTGGCCAAAAATAAATTAATTAATTTATTAATTAAATTTTAAAAACTTAAAAAAAAACACTATAAGAAAACTACAAACCAATATTCCTGATGAATGTAGATGCAAAAATCCTTGAACATATACTAGAAAACTGAATTCAACAGCATGTTAAAAAGATCATACATCATGACCAAGTTGGATGTATCCCAGGGATGCAAGGATGTTTCAACATGTGAAAATCAGTTAATGTAATGCAATATATTAAAATAATATAGGATACTCACATGATCATCTCAATAGATGCAGAAAAAGCATTTGATAAAATTCAGCCCCATTTCATGATAAAAACCCTCAACAAACTAGGAATAGAAGGATAGGACCTCAGTATGATAAAGCTCATATATGAAGAGCCAAAAACTAACACCATACTCAAGGGGGAAAAATAGAAAGCTTTCCTCTAAGATCAGGAACAAGGCAAGGATGCTCACTCTTACCACTTCTATTCAACATAGTACTGGAAGTCCTAGCCAGAGCAGTTAGGCAAGATGAAATAAAAGGCAACAAAATTGGAAAGGAAAAAGTAAAATGATCTCCCTTTGCAGTTGACATGATCTTATACACAGAAAACCATAAATAACTCTACAAAAGACCCCGTTAAGACTAATGACTGAATTCAGTAAGGTTGCAGGATACAAAAATCTGCTGTGTTTCTATACACTAACAATGAACTATCTGAAAAAGAAATTGGGGAAATAATCCCATTTGCAATAGCATCAAAAAGAATAAAATACTTAGGAATAAACCTAACTAAGGAGGTAAAAGATGTACAGGCATGCCTCAGAAATATTTTGGGTTCGGTTCCAGATTACCACAATAAAGCAAATATTGCAATAAAGTGAGTCACACAAATTTTTGGTTTCCCAGTGCATATAAAAGTTATGTTTATGCTATGCTGTAGTCTATTAACTGTGCACTAGCATTATGTCTAAAAAAACAATGGACATACCTTAATTAAAAACACTTTATTGCTAAAAATAGCTAACCATCATCTGAGCCTTCAGCGAGTTGTAATCTTTTCACAATAGTAACATCAAGGATTACTGATCACACTATAATAAATATAATAATAATGAAGGAGTTTAAAATATTGTGAGAATTACTGAAATGTGACACAGAGACTTGAAATGGGCAAATGCTGTTGGAAAAATGGCACCAGTAGACTTGCTCGATGCAGGGTTTCTACAAACCGTCTATTTGTAAAACAAACAAACAAACAAAAAAAACCAGTATCCACAAAGTGCAATAAAGTGAAATGCAGTGAAACGAGATATGCCTGTACACTGAAAACTACAAAACATTAATGAAGAAATTAAAGACACAAACAAATGAAAAAACATCCCATGTTCATGGATTGGAAGACAATGTTAAAATGTTCGTACTACCCAAAATAATCTACAGATTCAGTGCAATCCCTGTCAAAATGTCAATGGCACTTTTTACAGAAGTAGGAAAAAATATTCTAAAATTCATGTGGAACCACAAAGGACTCAGCCAAAACAGTGTTAAAAAGGACAGACTTGAAGGCCTTACACTTCCACTTTTCAAAATATATTACAAAACTACATTTAGATCTCATCTTAAGTGTCCTTACAACAATAAAATAAAAATAATTGTAAAAAATAATGATAGAAACACTGTTGAGAAATGACCCATTACATGCCTCTAAAATTTTTAATTTGAGTGTTTTTTTCTTACTTAGTTTCAAATGAAATAAATTTGTAAATCAATAGTTTAATTTGATAAATAGGAAGGAAACCTTCTGAGTTAAAACCATAAATCTAAACACTAAACTAAACTTGTAAAATGCTCATGAATGCATGATAGCAGTAAGAGAGTATTATTTAATGGCCATTTGTTTAGCCTACTTTGTTATTAATTTTGGTGTAATTGTCTCATATCTTGAACATGTAAAAGTGAAGCTCTGTGAACTTTTTAATAACACCTATGTCTAGAGATATAAGTGTATATAGATATTTTATATAGATATGTATTTATGTATGTAGTATATGTGTCTCACTATTCAGGTCACAGCTCAAATGTCACCTCTTTTGGGAGAGGTTTTCCTTTATCACTCTATCTAAAAACTCCTCTCTAGCCCAAGTTGCTCTTTATCCTACTACTCTATTTAATTTTCTTCTTGCACAAAACATTAACCCAAAGTAGCACATTTATCTGTTTGCTTGTGGTTTTTTTCCACCACCAGATTTTAAACTCCATGAGAATATGAACCTTGTTTATCTTGGCCACAGTCTGTAGCTTAGTAATTATTTTTGTATGAGTCATATTTGTTGCAATAAGCCATCTGTCATATGCTGGACCTACACTGCTGACCAGATAGAATCTGAAATTTTTTAAAAGTTAGTCACCTAGGCAGGGGTCATTTAAATATTAAATTTACAAAGGTCACTTGAACATGGGATTCATGGATTCATGTATGCATGTGGTCTGTGGTTAATACTGTAGGCTTTTTAGATTTAAAACCATGTCCCACAACTTACTATTTGTGTAACCTTAAGCAAATTATTTAACCACTCTAGACATCAATTCCCAAATCTGTAAAAATCTAGATAATAATATATACCACTCACGGTTATTTTGAGGTTTAAATGAAATCAATTTGAAAGTGCTCAATAATGGTGTATGTTGTAGTTGAATGTATTTTTTAGGTTTACTATGGTTCTGGGATTAGAGTCCAGCTTATTAAAAAGGATTATAGTTTATGCTTCAAACTAAGTTGGCACCAAGAGAAGAAAAAATACATTTTCCAAATAGATTAATAGCATTCTCTAATACTTTTGTAAAAACATAAAGCCTGTCAGACCCTCAATCCATAGTTCCAAAATAAGAAAGCAATAGGACAATATCACAAATCAATCAGCCACTGCAGTCATCAGACTGAGTCTCTGAAGAAGTCATAGTACATGTGCAACAACTATGGAATACAAATAAAAATATAGTGGAAAGACATTTTTAATTCACATAATGCTACTCTTAAGAAGCATTTCTTCTTTTTTCCATATCTGTTTAGGTGGACCTTTTTAAAGTTACTAACTTGTACGTAGACACATATTTAAAATGTGAAAACTATGTCAAAAAAGAAGATACTGGTCTGGTCTATCAGAGGTTGAAATTTTTCTCATGTAAAATATTTAGAACTTTAAGGAAAATAAGTTGGACTCGTTGTGAATATTTATATTTTTAAAAGTTGAATGACCTTGGTCATCTAAATTTCTGGATGGGAATTAAGTTTTTCTAAAAAGAATAGATCATTGGTAGATGGAGTTTGATATAAAATCTTATAATTCTTGTTGTTTTGTAGTTCTTTTTCTTTTTAGAATATTGCCTATAAACAAAATTTTTAAACTAAATTTTTTCCCTTCATATTTATGTAAAATCAGTACAAGTAAAATCTCAATTCAATGATTATTATTCCATTAAAATTTTCATATAATATGTATGCAAAGATGGATTTTTTTTACAACACAAAACCCAGTGGAACAAGTGTACGCTTCATTCTCTGCCTATTTAATTACCCTTCTATATTGAGAACATAAGTGATATGCCCTTTCAATGAAGGAAAAAATCTCCTGTCAAGTTATAGTTAATTCTCCTTATTCTTTCTACTTCACACACCTCATCTTTCAACTTCTCACTCAAATCAAAGTAATTATTCAAGAAACTTAGAAGATAAAGGTAGTTAAACATATAAATATTTACACGATACCTCCTGCTTTCTCCTTTTCACCTATTTATAAACAACTCTTTATATCTTGCTTCTTTAAACTGAGAATGCAATAGATTATAATTCATTTTAATAAAATTCCCATATTCATCCATTTATTCAATTATTCATTTAACAAATTTTTATTTGAAGTTCCTACTCTGTTCCAGGAATTGATGTAAGCGTTTGACATATATTAGGAACCATACAGACAAAGATCCTTGCCTTTGTGGAGCTCACTTTGTAGTCAGGGGACATATACGGTAAACAAATAAAATAAGCAAATAAATTGTATGTCAGAAGATTTTAAGTACTATGTAGAAAAAAGGAAGCAGAGTAGGGATAATTGCAAGGGTTTAAGGGTGGGAGGGACAGACTGCAGTAGTAAATAGTCCTCATTGCAGTGAAAGAATATTTACTGCAGTGTGTGTGCATGTTTATACTTGACTGTTCCATTACTCAAAAGATATTTTGCTTTTGTAGTCTCAGCAACACTATTGTGGAATTTCTTTAGAGTTAATTGTTATGAAATGTAGCGGTTTAAAAAATATAGTGTATTACTTATATATGAATTATTTGTCCATTATTTAATAATTATATACCAGTCTTTGCTTTGATTTGGAATTCATAGTTATATTCCTTTCCCTTGTGATATTTGCAATATGTTACCCCAGTTTGGTTTCTATAATCCTGTTTAGCATTTATATAGTTTCTTTCATGTCCCTCTTCTGTTGATTCAGCTACTGTGTCTCCTCATTGCCTGTGGAATCTACTAAAACTTATTCTAACATTAGAGCTCGCTATTTTCTGGTTCCACCTTGCCTGTTTAAATATATTTTTCAGTAGAGGTTGTTGTCTCCTTTTGTCACTTGAGCAAATCTATTGTGTTCGCTGGTATCCTCACCTACACTTTCACTTTCTCACTTCCTCTATTATCTCTCTCTAGTCAACTGTTACTCATGCCTCAAGCCTCAACTCACAATCCTCCCCAGTGACCACCTACTAGCTCTCTTTCGTCTGAAATTCCATAGCACTTACTGTTTGTACCACACATTTCAGTCTTTAATTCCACTTAGCCTTCAATTTCTGTTTACCCAGCCTTCCCAGCAAGCCTCTCTTCTATCACCTATAATACTTTAAAAAGTTCTGAGCCTTTACCTGTAAGCATGTTGAAATGAATGGGTAATGTATTACATTACAGTATTCTCTATCTGAGGACCTTAGATCTGCTATTTTGACTTAATCGATCAGTCAGTTACTGGACAATAATCAATTTGATGATTTTTCAAAAACTGTGCTGATTGTTTCTAAATTTGTTGACTCATACCATTGCTTAAATATACTATAGTTGTGACACAGCTATGGTATTGGGAAAATAGTAGGAATTGTATGTAATAAGAATCACAGGAGCTATGTATATTTTTAACAACACAAAGGTGTGTATTTTAAAAAGTATTTTTATAATTCAGATAATTTTTATGGTCTAAGAAACAACTAGATTAATCCATTTTTTTGTTCAGGAATTAGATGGTTAGAACAGTTACTTGCCAGTTAATTAAGATAGGCTCTCTTTATACAGGGTTAACCAAAAAATAAGAATTATGAATTTTTAAAAATAAGATTAACAGTCTGATTTATTCAGAGATACTTTAGTTTTTTTTATAAAACTCTTTTTATTTATTTATGGCTGTGTTGAGTCTTCGTTACTGCCCACGAGGGCTCAGTAGTTGTGGCTCACGGGATCTAGAGCGCAGGCTCAGTAGTTGTGGCACATGGGCTTAGTTGCTCCGCGGCACGTGGGATTTTCCAGGACCAGGGCTCGAACCCGAGTCCCCAGCATTGGCAGGCGGATTCTTAACCACTGCACCACCAGGGAAGTCCCCAGAGATACTTTAAAGTATCGCAGCGTCTTTTCCTTTCTGTCTTTTCTCTATTCTAAATTAATGTGTACTCTTTTTTTTTTCTGACAGTATTAAGTGTAAACCTGGTAAAACACATCCATCTTCTGTTGAGTGGGTGTCATATAAAACTTCTGTGAGACTTTAATATATCATGTTTTCATGATAAACATTTTAAACTACCTATCTACATATATATTGGTTTGTTTTTTAATTGTAATGAGGTTTAAATTTAAAGAGCTTAATTTACAGACATTGTGTATGTCTGTTGAAGGACATTCGTTATCTGGCTGTATATACCAAAAAAATGTTACTTAAGAAGTTGGTTACTAAGCCTATACTTTGTGGTTTACTGTTGAGCTATTAGATAACTCAAATTTCTGTACCTGGTGTCAAGTCTGTTGCAATATATCCAAATTAGTAAAAACTAAGATCCGTACTAAATCTGATTTTGGACTTACTTAGAACTTGAAATCTCTTTCGGGCACTGATTCCTCTTTGTTGTTTGTTAATATGGAGTAGGGACCTGGATTTTCTTCTGGTGGTGCTATAGCTCCCAAATGATAATTCTGCAATATATTCTTCTGGATTTTTTAGTTTTATTTTTGTTTATTTTTCAGTTTTGTTTTCGAATTGGCTGTCTCAATGTCAGCAAAAAAAGTTTCAGCTTTTTAGTTTTATTGAGATATAATTGTCATACAGCACTGTTATAAGTTTAAAGTGTGCAGCATGATTTGACATATATATATTGTGAAATGATTACCACAGTAAGTTTAGTCAATATCCATCATCTTATATAGATACAAAAAAAACAAGAAAAAAAAATTTTTTCTTGTGATGACAACTCTTAGGATCTACTCTCTTAACAACTTTCAAATATACTATATAGCAGTGTTAACTATAGTCATCAGGTTGTACATTACTTTCCAATACTTATTTATCTTATATCTGGAAGTTTGTACCTTTTGACAACCTTCGTCCATGTCCCCCACCCCTTTTTTAGTGTTACATAAAGTACAAAGGACATTCTATTTAACCCTTATTTTATCTATCAGTGTTTCTTAATTTGCTTATTTAGATTACAATCGCTTGATGTTTCAGAGTCAAATTTACTGGAAAGCTTGACCAGAGTCTAGCATTTTCTGTATGCAAGTAGCAAATAGTTCATTCTAAGGTGATTGATAAAATGAGTTAGTTACTTTGATTTTTCCCGAAGTCATATTGGAGCAAATAGTTCCAGACTTTTTAGAATATTTTCTAAGCAAGCATAAATTTTATCATAAACACATGTTTAAGCTCAAATATAAAATTATAATTTTAAAGGTTATTTGGGGAAGAAATTCACACAAAGATGACTTTGCAAGGTACCAGTGTCTTTAGTGTGAAAATTCCATGTGATTTTCGATTGTATATGTTTTAGGTTAAAGGTTATACATCCATTAGAATGGCTAAATTCAAAATGCTAAGATAGCAATTTCTGATGAGGAGCAACAGGAACTCTCATTTATTGATGGTGGGAATGTAAAATAGTACAACCACTTTGGAAGACAGTCTGGCAGTTTCTTTCAAAGCTAAACATAGTCTTACCATATGATCCATCAGTCACGCTACTAGGTATTTACCCAACTGATTTGAAATTTTATTTCTACCCAAATCCTTAATGCAAATGCTTATAGCAGCTTTATTCATACTCACCAAAAACTGGAAGCAACAAAGATGTCTTTCAATAAGCAAAGGGATAAACAAACTGGTACACTGAATAGAATTGGAATACTATTCAGTGATAATAAGGAATGATCTATGAAGTCATGCAAAGACATTGATGAATCTTAAACATATATTGCTAAGAGAAGCAGCCAATTTGAAAAGGCTTTACACTGTATGATTCCATTTCCGATTCCTCAGAAGACTGTAGAGATATGCATAATGCCTGCATTGTATTGCACAATATTTCAGCCTTTCAAGTTAAATTCATTGAAGAGTAGTTCTCAAGTTCTACATTTAACTGCTTTAATCAGTAACACTTATCCACATTATAGATTTAAGTCTTGTTATGAGACAGGTCTCCATTTGAATACTTTATTGTTAAGCATGATAAAGCATGAATTTCTTCTGACTACCTCTCTAAACTATTTTCCTATGCAAGAAGATGTTTGTATGAAAAATAATTAAGCCAATCCTTTTATTCTTTTACTTAGAATTTAATTACAATGGATTGCAAAAGTTGCCATAAATTAAAATCTCCTGGTTACTTGCATAGATCCTCCTTTTGTACACTGGATAACAATAGATGAATACTGATACTTATTTATCTTGGATAATTTTGAAATTGTCCAGCCTGGACTGGGGAATTGCTAGAGATCTCTTTCTCTGCAGTTCTATGAGCCACATGCCCCTGAATTATGCTCTTAAATCTATGCTAAGCATTATACAAAGAAAAGCTAAGTCTTTCAATCTGTGCCCTCTAGTAGCTTATAATTAAAAGCTAAGCAAATTTTTGGAATATGATAAAAAAATTTATACCATTACAAGTGCAGCACAACAGAGGATACTAAACTACAATATTGGAAACAGGAATTAACTTTTTAAAATTTTTTCTGTAAAAGTTTATTTAACATAGGACAGAGTAAAACTGGATATGAATTATTGCCTTAATGACATTTATATTTTATTTTATTTTTCCCAGTTTTATTGAGACATAATTGGCATATAACATTGCATTCATCCAAGCATAATACGTACATGTTGAAGCATATGTACAGCATAATGATTTGATATGTATATAGCATGAAATTTTAACCACAATAAGTTTAGTTAACATCAATCACAGGTTAACAATTTACTGGAAAAAATAGAATTTTTTATTACACTTATCAACAGCAGATTATTTTAAGACTCCCTAGGACTATATGCTTTAGAACTAGATGCATGTGTGAATAGAGATTGGGATGGTTGATGCTTCTAGGTACACAATGTAATAGTAACAAAATAATAACAACAGTAGCATAATAACAACAGTAGCAGGTAAATGTAGCCAAACATATGGTCTTGATGACTTTTAACACTTTTAGTACTTATTACTGAAGTTAACAGTGAAAACTGCATATAATGCATGTTAATATAAAATTACAGTAGACTTGAAACAAGTTTTTCTCAATTTTACCACAAAAAGCAATAAACTAATGTACATTATTTTGGAAGTTGTTTTTAAATCTGGATTGGGTGCAGATTTCTCTATTTATGGTTTATGTTATCATGTATGAAATCAGGTTTCAAAATTCATGTGCAATATTATAAAATCACCTAAGAAAATCTCTTCTCCCTTTGGGTGACTTAATTTCAGTCATCTGTAAACATTCATGTTAATTCTAAACATTTGCTAGTGTAAGTCTGCATTCCCAAAAGCTTTTCTTCCTGTATTGGTGTTGCCATCATTCTACAGATAGATTAAGAAGGACCAAAATTGAGAAGAAAGCTATCTTTTTATCTTATATATACCACTTTTGAAATTTATATAATTGTTCATATTTTCAAAATGGTCACAACCTAATTTGGTTATCAAAACTATTTTAAGAATTATTTTTCTTTTTTTAAGATAAAGTTTCTAAGTGATTCAAATGCACTTTGTAATTTGGATTTTTAATATACATGCTATTTAGCTATCATGTTCAAAGTGTCAAGATTCAGAAACTAAATCTTTTTGCTTAGCCACATTACCTACTAGATTCTGGTGTTTCTAAACATGGATTGAAGCCCATTTAAAAGCAAGGTTTTCCAAACATATGGTTATTAAAGGGGATCGCAGGGGGCAGTGGGAGGGTACGGGGAGAGAAATAAATTAGGAGTTTTGAATTAATATATACACACTACCATATATAAAATAGAAAATCAACAATGACCTACTGTAACTCTACTCAGGGAACTCTACTCAACATTCTGTAATAACCTAAATGGGAAAAGAATTTGAAAAAGAATAGATATATGTATATGTATAACTGAATCACTTTGCTGTACACCTGAAGCTAACAAAAAATTGTAAATGAAATATACTCCAATATAAAATAAAAATTTAAAAATAATAAAGATAATAAAAATAAAAAATAGATAAAAACAATGATCTACTGTATAGCACAGGGAACTATATTTAATATCTTGTAATAACCTATAATGGAAAAGAATCTGAAAAATAATATATATATATGTATAACTGAATCACTTTGCTGTACACCTGAAACTAACACAACATTGTAAAGTAACTATACTTCAATTTCAAAACATGGTTAAAAATATATATCGTCTTTAACTTGCTATCAATTGATTTCAACTCCATGTAAAAAATAGATAAATAAATTTAAAAAAACAATAAGTGTTTTCAATAAAAAATGCACCAGTCAAATGAATTTGGATTTTTAATCTATTGTGCAAGTCTTCAGAATAGCTCTGGTCTTCATTCTTTCACACTTGAGTAGGTTAGGGACATCCTGGCTGGTAAGACATAGTTTTCCCCTAACTTAGGCCTTATTCTTTAGATAATGTTTATGGACTTGTTTTTGTTTTGTTTTAATCTGTTTTTTCAAAACATCAGCCTTTATGAATAAGTTATTTTTAAATAGCATACTTTAAGGCAAGAAGTATGTCCTGTCGCTCACATGCTGCAAATGAAACATCTTAATTTTTATGATTATATTTGTTTTATACTCATTGCAAAAGCTTTCCCATTCTCAGGTAAGAACCCTGACTGAAAAGTCATACCTTCTGATAAACCTTTTGGAGTTTAATTACATTTTACAAGAATAATTCTCATTTTTAGGTCTGTGTTATACCTTAGTTCAGTAAGATAAAAATATTTTTTAAAAAATGTAAGAACAAAAAAGAACCTGTACAATGCAGTGAAATTAAAGAAAAGAAGAATTTAAGTGGCAAAAGTCTGCTGGGGTTCAAACTTATATTACAGAATCCTCAGCGACACATGAGTTTTAGTGACAGCAAATGTAAACTTATAAACAGTAAATCTGTATGCTTATGTATCATGCAGTAGACACCCAATAATGTTAATTGACTGTCTGACAAAATTTCCCATCTAGTGGAAGGTTTATCACTGATTTTTCTTCTCACTTAAGGTTATGCAAAAAGTTACTGTCATTCGATGTCTTAAAATTGCATATTAAGTATGGATGTGCATAACTTAATATCCATATATGATGCCAAAAATGTACTTAACACTGAAAAATTTAACAGCACTTTCTGCTACTGGATTAAGATTGTGAGACATATGTAAGGAAAAATTATGTAAGTTTTCCTCAGTGCTGAACTACCTGATTTACTACTATGCTTACCCCCTTTGTGTCTAATTCTATGATCCTGTATTCTCCTTTCTGTCCTAGTGGCTGCTGTTTTATTAGATCTGAACATTCCAAGATGTCTACAGGTTTATTCTATTGTATCAATAAGAGACTCCTCTCAAATTACATTTTAAAAAAATTTTATTGGAGTATAGTTGACTTACAATGTTGTGTTTGTTTCAGGTGTACAGCAAAGTGAATCAGTTATACATATACATATATCCATTCTTTTTAAGATTCTTTTCCCATATAGGCCATTACAGAGTGAGTAGAGTTCCCTGTGCTATACAGTAGGTCCCTATTAGTTATCTATTTTATATATAGTAATGTGTATATGTCAATCCCAATCTTCCAATTTATCTTCCCCACCCCCACGCTTACACCCTGGTAACCATAAGTTTGTTTTTGACATCTGTAACTCTATTTCTGTTTTGTACATAAGTTCATTTGTATCCTTTGATGTGGGCTTCCTATTTTGATTTATTTTTTAACTTTTTCCTAATTTTATTAATTACTAAATTAATAATGGAGAAATACCACCAATGTATAAGAACTATAGGAAGTAAGCAGCAGAAGTAGTGGCAATGAGCAGATGACCAAGTGCCATATTGCAGAAGGATCCTGCAGCAGTTTGCCTTTTAGGTCCAGAACTTTGCTTCAGGACTCCCAAATATTGGACTCCCAATATTTAATTTAGTCAACAAAGAAAGTTCCTCAGACAGCACATAATAGCTGGCAGTACCAAATGTGAACCTGAGCAGCCATCACAGGGGGATCTCTATAAGACCTTCTGAATGGTGATGTGATACTGGCAAGACAGGAAATCAGACCTTCTTAACATGCTAGCTATCATCCAAGTGACATCTGTGTTCCCTGGGAACTGTGACTAAAATAGAAATAGTAAAAAAAAAAAAAAAAAAAAAAAAGCTACATCCTCTGTCTTGAATATATGCAAAGGTATAATTTCTAAAAGAAGAAAAAAGTAGGCAGGATGAGATGCCCTTCACAAAGAAGCTGGGGCAAATTCCAAGCATGCCCAGCTACAACTGTTTTTTGCTTTGTTTTTTTTTTTTTTTTCTAAAATAGCAGGTTTTTCCCTCAGGTATATGTGATTCTTCTTTTAAATTAGTCTTCCCCTAATAGCACCTTGTACTTTCTTCCTGTTTAGGATAGAGGTAGGGGTGTGGGGAGCGGAGTAGGTGCCAGGGGGAGACTAACGTTTATTGGGTCCCTCTATGAGCATGTTTTGTTTTATAAGGGTTTTCTCTTTTAATCTTTTTAGCAGTCCTATGAGGTAGGTAGTATTATTCCCATTTCCAGATAAGGAAACTAAGCCTCAGAGATTAAGTCACTTGCCCACAACTAGGAAGAGACAAAGTTAAGATTAAAATCTAGGACTTTCTTGATTCCCACTATTTTGCACTAAGGAGTAAAATTACAGTTCACTACTTGTTACCAGATTTAAGCCCCTACTATATGCACAACAATATCAGAATCTCTGCTGCCTCTGGCTTTTAATTTTTGTTGCTAGAGAAGTTTTGTATACATGTTGAAGTGATGTGAGATTTTGTTGTGTTGTGTTTTGTTTTCAGCAAATTTGCTCTTGTATGTAGAGGGTTACCAGCGATTCCTTTATTTTGTATTGAGACTACTGCCTGCTAAGTTTAGAGAAAAAACCCTTATTTGATTCTTTCCAAAGAGGATGAGTCAGTTTCTCCAGGGAATTCTTTAAAAGTCTAGTTATCTGCATTCAATGTTTTTAAACTTACCTATGATAATAAGGGTTTTTGCTTTACATCTGCTCATCAGTATAAAGAAGTTTTCTGTTTCTGCCTGATACATTTTGTATGGTGTTCCTGTAGCAGAAGATTGTGATTGAAACTGTACATGAGACAAGAAAAATATCAGCTGGACACTGTCAGTTTAAATTCTAGAGTTGGCTGTTGATCTTTTTAAAAGAATGAAACCAAAAATGACAGTAAGTTCTTATATGTGGTGGCTTTTGAAGGACATTGAGTCAAGGATTTGGATGACAGTATTCCTAGGACTAAAGATTCAAGATACCCTATGCCCAGACACCTATAGTGTAAAGTTGAAGGATGTTCTTCTCAAGATTAAAGTACAAGTGGCCTTAGGTTTATAAAGAGATTAGTCAGAGTTCTCCAGAGAAACAGAACCAATAAGATGTATGTATGTATATATGTGTATGTATATTTATATGAGGGGAGAGAGAAAGTATATATATGTGTGTGTATATATATATATATAGATATATAGAGAGAGAGAGACAGAGAGAGAGAGAGAGAGATTATAAGGGATTGGCTCACACAATTATGGAGGCTTAAGATGTCCCAAGATCTGCAGTCAGCAAGCTAGGGAACTAGGAAAGCCAGAGTGTAGTTCCAGTCGAAGTCCAAAGACTTGAGAATCAGGACAGCTGATAGTGCAAGGTCCAGTCTGTAAGCCAGCAGGCTCCAGTCCCAAGAACAGCTACTGTTTCAGTCTGAGTCCAAAGGCTAGAAAAGACCAATGTTGTAGCTCAAGCAATCAGGCAGAAGGAGTACCCTCTTACTCAGTGTTTTTATTCTATTCATGTCTTCATTTGATTGGACGAGGCACACCCGAAGTAGGGAGGGTGATCTGCTTAATTCAATCTACTGATTGAAATGTTAATCTTATCTTGAAACACCATCACAGATACACTCAGAATAATGTTTGACCAAATGTCCGGGCACCCTATGGCCCAGTCAAGTTGACACATAAAATTAATCATCACAGGAATATATCTCAGAAATTCAAGGACTAAAAATTATGAGAACTTAAAAGATAAATCTCTTATCTGATAAGGTGTTAATATTAGGAATACATAAAGAACTCCTACAACTCAACAACAGAAAAACAAATAACATGATTAAAAAATGGGCAAGGGGAAGAACTCCAAGATGGCGTAAGAGTAATAGGCAGAAATCACCTTCCTCCCCACAAATACATCAGAAATACATCTACATGTGGAACAACTCCTACAGAACACTTACTGAACGCTGGCAGAAGACCTCAGACCTCCCAAAAGGCAAGAAACTCCCCACGTACCTGGATAGGGCAAAAGAAAAAAGAAAAAACAGAGATAAAGAATAGGGATGGGACCTGCATCTCTGGGAGGGAGCTGTGAAGGAGGAAAAGCTTCCACACACGAGGAAGTCCCTTCACTGACGGAGATGGGGGGTGGGCAGCGGGGAAGCTTCGGAGCCACGGAGGAGAGTGCAGCAACAGGGGTGTGGAGGGCAAAGCAGAGAGATTCCTACACAGAGGATCAGTGCCAACCAGCATTCACCAGACCGAGAGGCTTGTCTGCTCACCCGCCGGGGCGGGTGGGGGCTGGGAACTGAGGCTCGGGCTTCGGAGGTCAGATCCCAGGGAGAGGACTGGGGTTGGCTGCGTGAACACAGCCTGAAGGGGGCTAGTGTGCCACAGCTAGCCAGGAGGGAGTCCGGGAAAAAGTCTGGAGCTGCCAAAGAGGCAAAGGACTTTTTCTTACCTCTTTGTTTCCTGGTGCGGTAAGAGAGGGGATTAAGAGCGCCACTTAAAGGAACTCCAGAGATGGGCGCGAGCCGCGACTATCAGCGCAGACCTCAGAGATGGGCATGAGACGCTAAGGCTGCTGCTGCAGCCACCAAGAAGCCTGTGTGCAAGCACAGGTCACTATCCACACTGCCCCTCCCGGGAGCCTGAGCAGCCTGCCACTGCCAGGGTCCCGTGATCCAGGGACAACTTCCCCGGGAGAACACACGGCACGCCTCACGCTGGTGCAAAGTCACGCCGGCCTCTGCCGCCACAGACTCGCCCTGCATTCCGTACCCCTCCCTGACCCCGGCCTAAGTGAGCCAGAGCACCTAAAGCAGCTGCTCCTTTAACCCTATCCTGTCTGAGCGAAGAACAGATGCCCTCAGGTGACCTACACGCAGATGCGGGTCCAAATCAAAGCTGAACCCCAGGAGCTGTGCTAACAAAGAAGAGAAAGGGAAATTTCTCCCAGCAGCATCATGAGCAGTGGATTAAATCTCCACAATCAACTTGATGTACCCTGCATCTGTGGAATACCTGAATAGACAACGAACCATCCCAAATTGAGGAGGTGGATTTTGGGAGTAACAATATACATATTTTTTTCACTTTTTCTTTTTGTGAGTGTGTATGTGTATGCTACTGTGTGTGATTTTGTCTGTATAGCTTTCCTTTTACCATTTGTCCTAGGGTTCTGTCTGTCTGTGTTTTTTTTTTTTTTCTTTTTAGTATAGTTTTTAGCACTTGTTACCATTGGTGGATTTGTTTTTAGGTTTGGTTGCTCTCTCCTTTCTCTCTTTTTTTTTATTATTTAAAAACAATTTTTTAAATAATTATTTTTTATTTTTTATTTTAATAACATTATTTTATTTTATTTTACTTTATTTTATATTATTTTATCTTCTTCTTTCTTTCTTTCCTTTTTTTCTCCCTTTTATTCTGACCTGTGTGGATGACACGCTCTTGGTGCTCCAGCCAGGCATCAGGGCTGTGCCTCTGAAGTGGGAGAGCCAAGTTAAGGACACTGGTCCACTGGTCCCAGCTCCATGTAATATCAAATGGAAAAAATCTCCCAGAGATCTCCATCTCAATGACAAGACCCAGCCCCACTCAATGACCAGCAAGCTACAGTGCTGGACACCCTATGCCAAACAACAAGCAAGAGAGGAACACAACCCCACCCATTAACAGAGAGGCTGCCTAAAATCATAATAAGGCCACAGACACCCCAAAACACACCACCAGACGTGGACATGCCCACCAGAAAGACAAGATCCAACCTCATCCACCAGAGCACAGACACAACTGCCCTCCACCAGGAAGCCTACACAACCCACGGAACCAACCTTAGCCACTGGGGACAGACACCAAGAACAACAGGAACTACAAAACTGCAGCCTGCGAAAAGGAGACCCCAAACACAGTAAGTTAAGCAAAAAGAGAAGACAGAAAAACACACAGAAGATGAAGGAGCAAGGCAAAAACCCACCAGACCTAACAAATTAAGAGGAAATAGGCAGTCCACCTGAAAAAGAATTGAGAATAATGATAGTAAAGATGATCCAAAATCTTGGAAATAGAATGGAGAAAATACAAGAAACGCTTAATAAGGACCTAGAAGAATTAAAGAGAAAACAAACAGTGATTAACAACACAATAAATGAAATTAAAAATTCTCTAAAACAGATCAATAGCAGAATAACTGAGGCAGAAGAACGGGTAAGTGACCTGGAAGATAAAAGAGTGGAAATAACTACTGCAAATCAGAATAAAGATAAAAGAATGAAAAGATTGAGGACAGTCTCAGAGACCTCTGGGACAACATTAAACACACCAACATTTAAATTATAGGGGTCCCAGAAGAAGAAGAGAAAAAGAAAGGGGCTGAGAAACTATTCGAAGAGATTATAGTTGAAAACTTCCCTAATATGGGAAAGGAAATAGTTAATCAAGGCCAGGAAGCACAGAGAGTCCCACACAAGATAAATCCAAGGATAAACACGCCAAGACACATATTAATCAAACTATCAAAAATTAAATACAAAAAAAATATTAAAAGCAGCAAGGGAAAAACAACAAATAACATACAAGGGAATCCCCATAAGGTTAACAGCTGATATTTCAGCAGAAACTCTGCAAGCCAGAAGGGAGTGGCAGGACATATTTAAAGTGAGGAAGGGGAAAAACCTACAATCAAGATTATTCTACCCAGCAAGGATCTCATTAAGATTTCATGGAGAAATTAAAACCTTTATAGACAAGCAAAAGCTAAGAGAATTCAGCACCACCAAACCAGCTTTACAACAAATGCTAAAGGCACTTCTGTAGGCAGGAAACACAAGAGAAGGAAAAGACCTACAAAAACAAACACAAAACAGTTAAGAAAATGGTAATAGGAACATACATATTGATAATTACCTTAAATATAAATGTATTAAATGCTTCAACAAAACACATAGACTGGCTGAATGGATACAAAAACAAGACCCATCTATATGCTGTCTACAAGAGACCCACTTCAGACCTAGGGACACATACAGACTGAAAGTGAGTGGATAGAAAAATGTATTCCATTCAAATGGAAATCAAAAGAAAGCTGGAGTAGCAATTCTTATACCAGACAAAATAGACTTTAAAACAAAGACTATTACAAGGTACAAAGAAGGACACTACATAATGATGAAGGGATCAATCCAAGCAGAAGACATAACACTTGTAAACATTTATTCACCCAACATAGGAGCACCTCAATACATAAGGCAAATGATAACAGCCATAAAAGGGGAAATCGACAGTAACACAATCATAGTAGGGGACATTAACACCCCACTTTCACCAATGGACAGGTCATCCAAAATGAAAATAAATAAGGAAACACAAGCTTTAAATGATACATTAAACAAGATGGACTTAATTGATATTTATAGGCTATTCCATCCAAAAACAACAGAATACATATTTTTCTCAAGTGCTCATGGAACATTCTCCAGGATAGATCATATCTTGGGTCACAAATCAAGCCTTGGTAAATATAAGAAAATTGAAATCGTATCAGGTATATTTTCCGACCACAACGCTATGAGACTAGATATCAATTACAGAAAAAAAATCTGTAAAAAATACAAACACATGGAGGCTAAAGAATACACTACTAAATAAGCACGAGATCACTGAAGAAATCAAAGAGGAAATCAAAACATACCCAGAAACGATTGAAAATGAAAACACAACGACCCAAACCTATAGGATGCAGCAAAAACAGTTCTAAGAGGGAAGTTTATAGCAATACAATCCTACCTCAAGAAACAAGAAACATATCAAATAAACAACCTAACCTTACACCTAAAGCAATGAGAGAAAGAAGAACAAAAAAACCCCCAAAGTTAGCAGAAGGTAAGAAATCATAAAGATCAGAGCAGAAATAAATGAAAAAGAAATGAAGGAAACGATACTAAAGATCAATAAAACTAAAAGCTGGTCCTTTGAGAAGATAAACAAAATCGATAAACCATTAGCCAGACTCATCAAGAAAAAAAGGGAGAAGACTCAAATCAGTAGAGTTAGAAATGAAAATGGAGAAGTAACAACTGACACTGCAGAAATACAAAGAATCATGAGAGATTACTACAAGCAAGTATATGCCAATAAAATGGACAAACTTGAAGAAATGGACAACCTTGAAGAAATGGACAAATTCTTAGAAATACACAACCTTCTGAAACTGATCCAGGAAGAAATAGAAAATATGAACAGACCAATCACAAGCACTGAAATTGAAACTGTGATTAAAAATCTTCCAACAAACAAAAGCCCAGGACCAGATGGCTTCACAGGCAAATTCTATCAAATATTTAGAGAAGAGCTAACACCTATCCTTCTCAAACTCTTCCAAAACTGTTCCTTCCCCTTCCAGATGGAGGAACACTCCCCAGCTCATTCTGCCAGGCCACCATCACCGTGATACCAAAACCAGAGAAAGTTGTCACAAAAAAGAAAACTACAGACCAATATCACTGATGAACATAGATGCAAAAGTTCTCAACAGAATACTAGCAAACAGAATCCAACAGCACATTAAAAGGATCATACACCAAAATCAAGTGTGGTTTATCCCAGGAATGCAAGGAATCTTCAATATATGCAAATCAATCAATGTGATACACCATATTAACAAATTGAAGGGGAAAAACCATATGATCATCTCAATAGGTGCACAGAAAGCTTTTGACAAAATTTAACACCCATTTATGGTACAAACCCTCTTGAAAGTAGGCATAGAGCGAAGTTAATAACTTCGCTCAACATAAAAAAGGCCATATATGACAAACCCACAGCCAACATCGTCCTCAGTGGTGAAAACTGAAACCATTTCCACTAAGATCAGGAACAAGACAAGGTTGCCCACTCTCACCACTATTATTTAACATACCTCTGGAAGTTTTAGCCACAGCAATCAGAGAAGAAAAAGAAATAAAAGGAATCCAAATCGGAAAAGAAGAAGTAAAGCTGTCACTGTTTGCAGATAACATGATACTATGACTAGAGAATCCTAAATATGCTATCAGAAAATTACTAGAGCTAATCAATGAATTTCGTAAAGTAGCAGGATACAAAATTAATGCACAGAAATCTCTTGCATTCCTATGCACTAATAATGAAAAATCTGAAAGTGAAATTAAGAAAACACTCCCATTTACCACTGCAACAAAAAGAATAAAGTATCTAGGAATAAACCTACCTAAGGAGACAAAAGTCCTGTATGCAGAAAATTATAAGACACTGATGAAAGAAATTGAAGATGATACAAATAGATGGAGAGATGTAACATGTTCTTGGATTGGAAGAATCAACATTGTGAAAATGAATATACTACTCAAAGCAATGTACAGATTCAATGCAATCCCTATCAAACTACCACTGTTATTTTTCACAGAACTAGCACAAAAAAATTTCACAATTTGTTTGGAAACACAAAAGACCCAGAATTTCCAAAGCAATCTTGAGAAAGAAAAACGGAGCTGGAGAAATCAGGCTGCCTGACTTCAGACTATACTACAAAGCTACAGTAATCAAGACAGTATGGTACTGGCACAAAAACAGAAATATAGATCATTGGAACAGGATAGAAAGCCCAGAGATAAACCCACGCACATATGGTCCCCTTATCTTTGATAAAGGAGGCAAGAATATACAGTGGAGAAAAGACAGTCTCTTCAATAAGTGGTGCTGGGAAAACTGGACAGGTACATGTAAAAGTGTGAAATTAGAACACTCCTTAACACCATACACAAAAATAAACTCAAAATGGATTAAAGACCTAAGTGTAAGGCCAGACACTATCAAACTCTTAGAGGAAAACATAGGCAGAACACTCTATGACATAAAGCACAGCAAGATCCTTTTTGACCCACCTTCTTGAGAAATGGAAATAAAAACAAAAATAAACAAATGGGACCTAATGAAACTTAAAAGCTTTTGCACAGCAAAGGAAACCATAAACAAGACCAAAAGACAACCCTCAGAATGGGAAAAATTATTTGCAAATGAAGCAACTGACAAAGGATTAATCTCCAAAATTTACAAGCAGCTCATGCAGCTCAATAACAAAAAAACGAACAACCCAATTCAAAAATGGGCAGAAGACCTAAATAGACATTTCTCCAAAGAAGATATACAGATTGCCAACAAACACATGAAAGAATGCTCAACATCATTAATCATTAGAGAAATGCAAATCAAAACTACAATGAGATATCATCTCACACCAGTCAGAATGCCCATCATCAAAAAATCTACAAATAATAAATGCTGGAGAGGGTGTAGAGAAAAGGGAACCTTCTTGCACTCTTGGTGGGAATGTAAATTGATACAGCCACTATGGAGAACAGTATGGAGGTTCCTTAAAAAACTAAAAATAGAACTACCCTACGACCCAGCAATCCCACTACTAGGCATTTACCGTGAGAAAACCATAATTCAAAAAGAGTCATGTACCACAATGTTCATTGCAGCTCTATTTACAATAGCCAGGACATGGAAGCAACCTAAGTATTCATTGATAGATGAATGGATAAAGAAGATGTGGCACATATATACAATGGAATATTCCTCAGCCAGAAAAAGAAATGAAATTGAGTTATTTGTAGTGAGGTGGATGGGCCTAGAATCTTTCACACAGAGTGAAGTAAGTCAGAAAGAGAAAAACAAATACCGTATGCTAACACATATATATGGAATCTAAAAAAAAAAAAAAAAAAAGGTCGTGAAGAACCTAGGGGCAAGATGGGAATAAAGACATAAAGACGGAGACCTACTAGAGAATGGACTTGAGGATACGGGGAGGGGGAAGGGTAAGCTGGGACAAAGCGAGAGAGTGTCATGGACATATATACACTACCAAATGTAAAATAGATAGCTAGTGGGAAGGAGGTTCATAGCGCAGGGAGATCAGCTAGGTGCTTTTTGACCTAGCTGGGGTGGGATAGGGAGGGTGGGAGGGAGGGTGACACAAAAGAGAAGATATATGGGGATATATGTATATGTATAACTGATTCACTTTGTTATAAAACAGAAACTAACACACCATTGTAAAGCAATTATACTCCAATAAAGATGTTTTTAAAAAAATGGGCAAAAGACTTCAATAGACATTTGTCAAATAAAATATACAAATGGGTAACAAGTATATAAAAAATGCCCAACATCACAGGAAAATGCAAATAAAAACCACAATGAAATATCACCTCATACCCATTAGCATGGTAACTATTAAAAAATTAAGCTAACAAGTGTTCATGAGCATATGGAGAAAGTAGTACACTTGTGCACTGTTGATGGGAATGTAAAATGGTACAGTCACTATGGAAAGCGCTATGATGGTTCCTCCAAAAATTAAAAATACGATTACCATATGATCCAGACATTCAATTTCTGGGTGTATACCCCAAAGAGTTGAAAGGAGGGACTCAAACAGATACCTGTACACCAACATTTGTAGTAGCTTTTTTCACAATAGCCAAAATGTGGAAGCAACCCAAATGTTCATCAGCAGATACATTGATGAACAAATGTGGTATATACATGAAAGGGAATATTATTCATTCTTAAAAAGAGAGGAAATTCTGACACATGCTACAACATGGGTGGACCTTGAGGAAATTATGCTAAGTGAAATAAATCAGCTACAAAAAGACCAATACTGTATTGTTCCACTTTGATAAGCTATCTGGAGTATTCAAACTCATAGAAACAGAAAGTAGAATGCTGGTTGCCAGTGGCTGGACAGATGAGGAAATGGGAGTTTTTGTTTAATGGCTATGAAAAATTTTGGAGATTGGTTGCACAGCAATGTGAATGTATTTACCACTATTGAATTGTACACTTAAAAATAGTTAAAATGGTACATCTTATATTAGTGTGTTTGATCACAATTTGGAAAAAATTAGTTAAATTAAATTTCCACCCAGAAGTCACAAAAGAGTATTCTTTATGAGGACCCCATATTCAATCTCTTATAGATAAGAAGACATTTTCACTGGGGGTAGGTACTGTTATCAGTAAGTAAATTGAATGGAATAATATATCTGTAAAGCATACATTTTTTAAAATCATACAGTTTAAAAGGGTAATGCATTGCTAATCATAGAAAATGTATTTCATATGATTAAAAATATCATTGTTTACAAAAAAGATATCTAACATATGTTTAGCACAGTTCTGGTCACTAAGGGTATACAATTTTTTTAAAAAATAATAAATAAGAAAGAAAAGCATTTCTGTGAAATATAAGGCCAATAAGCATATAAAAACGCTTGGTCTTTCTTAAAGAAATATAAATCAAAACAGCACAATACCATTTTTCACTAAACTAGCAAAAATTATAAAGTTGGATAATACCTAGCATTGATAAAGATATAGGAAAATAAGGACTATCATACATTTCAGCCTTTGTCCAGGCAATTTGTCTATATTTACAAAAAAGAAAATTAAATGCACATACTCTTTGGACAACCAATTCCATTTTGTGGTATAAGATCTAAAATTAAGTCCCCATATTATATGTGTCTTGATATCTGGGGATAGCCGAGAGGGTCTTGAATGATGGCCCAATCACAAGTTCCCCTTACCATCGTGTTCCTGAAGATAAAGTACCATATTCAAACAACTCTCCTTAGCATGGGGACCAGGCACAGTGCCTGCTTATCCCTGAATAGCAAGCTTCGGTTCCCTGCTAGCCCACAGAATGATTCAAACAAGTCAATCACATTCTCCTGTGGGAAACAGAGATTTCACCATGCCTAGGGGTTACACCACAGCCTCTGCTTGTTCATTCTGTTTCCAAGTAGAATTACCCTATGGCCCTGCATGGCATACAATGTTCTCCTCTTATAGGCTGTAAGTATATGTGACTAATACACTACTGTTGATTTCATCTGTCTAGTGTTGGGAATCAGTTGTTTATCAATCCTCATAACCCTAAGCAGGAATCCCTTCCTTATCAACTGGAAGAAGTGGAGGTGATCAAAACATATGGCTTGGAATTTCCCATCATATATAATTGCAAATATAAAGCAAGATATAGGTACCAGAATGTCCATTTCAGCATTGTTTTTAATAGCAATAACCTGAAAACCACCTAAATGTTCACCATTAGATAACTAAATTAGATAATATAATTAGAAAATATTAGATAACAATTACATAAGTAAATTGTATAGTGTCCATATGATGGAGCACAAAGTAGCAGTTAAAAAGACTGAAGTATATCTGTATCTGATGATATAGAAAGATCTTCAAGATACACTAAGTGAAAAAAATTAAATTATAGTATCATCAATTTTTTTTCTAAATGTATATGCATTTTTACCCTGGAATGTTACCCAGGAAACTACTGACAGTGGTTGCCTTTGGTGTCAGGATTGGAAGTTTGTAACTAAGGAAGGAGAGAGACGGTAGCTCATTTTATACCTTTCTAATTGTTTGACTTTTTTTTAATCAAGTGCATAATTACTTTTATTTTTACAATGAAAATAAAAGTAAAAAGGCATGATACCTGCTATTAAGCAGCCCATTGTCTAGTGAAAAAATGAACAAGATTTCACAAAACAAGTTTGAAATCTCAACAGCATGGGTTAATATCTGGACTGATGATTGGGATAAGGCAGAGTAGTGCACAGCCTATGGAAAACTGAGGGAGTAAGGTGAAGGAAGTGCTAATTGAGCTATAAATTTTTTAATAGTTCTCACTTCAAAAGGGTTACTTCTAAGTACAAATATATAATTCAGTTCCACATTTAACTAAGATACATACTTAAAACAGGAAACTCTGCTCCCCAATATCAGAGTTTTGTCACTTAGTTTTATTTTTAAGAGAAAAATAAAAGAACTAAATTCCTAGAAGTGTCCTTGAGGCTGGTGAAGAGGCCAGAAGGTTTTTTTCTATTGTGTTACAATATAATCCAGGTGAAATCAAAACAATTGTCTTGTCACATGGGCCAAACCTCAGCTTTCACCTAGATTTCCAGGGTTACTGGAATGTTACTCTTCACAACATCAGCAAGATAATTGACTAATATGTCTCCCTCACTTAAGTCAGCAGTTAAGGCTGAGGGATGTCTTGTAAAGTGAAAGTGGCTTTAGATTTCAATAGAGAGACAAAACTGATTTCAACTTCAAGCTCCTCGGGGAAGAATTCACCTTCTCTTTTAAGTGTCCACATTTTTTTTCTTCAGTAAATGAGTATTCAGTTTTAATGTTAATTGATTTTTATTACCTTATTTATTTTCTTAGTTAAAATATGCTCTTAGGAGCTTTAAAAATAACTGCCCTTTTCCCCATGAGCTTCTACTTATCAGGCGTTGTCTTAATAAGTTGCCTTCAGCATTGCTAATGCAGGAAATTTCTAACAAATCAAATCAGCTTTTATTTAGTTCAATTTAAGGGATGAATCAGCTTTGGATGTCCTCTAAATGAATTACAAATTAATTGGCTCAGTGTGTTCAGTGTTTTGTTCATTATTCCTTCCAGTTTGACAATAATGTAGGCTAGCTTATAGTGGAGAATTTGGTTCAACGGAAAAATATGGGAATATTTATGCTGGCTGCTATGAATTATTTGAATCTACCTAGAAACTTACTACCATTTATTTTGCTCTTTGTTTTGCTTTGAGAATTTTAGCTCCACAACTATTGTACAATAAATATAGGAGGGACATATAATGAGATTTTTATGTTATAAATATTATAACTTGAGGGTTATTTCACTTGATTAAAAAAAAACTTGGATGACATGTTTTGATTCTTTTATTGGAAACATGTAATTTAGTATCAGTACTTGTAATAAATGTTACGCATCAGGGTTTTTTTTTTAACTGGGGGGAGAACAGATCTAGCTGGTAAGGAAATTGATTGACACACACTCAAAGAAAAACTGTACTATATGTCTTATGAAAAGACACATACTAATTGTACAATCTAACTTCACTTTCTTGGTGGTAAACTGAGAATTCATACATTGTTTTTCCTCCTGATAGCTAAAATTTCTTTTCAAAAGATTGTAGCTTTAAAACAAATTTGCACCTGTTGTTTAGTATTGTATCAGTTTTAGTTATGATAACTCTTTTATTTAAGTCATGGTTTATATGTTGTGTACATTATTTCCTGTTGTTACCTGTATCTAATTTAGGAGAGGGTTCCATTTTAAATTTCAGTTAGGAAGGAAACATTGAAAGCATTTTATGTCTAGGAAGGCTTTGAAGTCTAACCTCTCTGTGGGACCAGATCATTTATTCTTAGGTAGAAGGTAGCAACAGAACCTCACATCTCATGCCATCATGATTTGCCACTTTTGTCCTCAATTCATTCAGTCTCACAGGCTTTCTCTCTCTCTCACTCTCGCTCTCACCACATTCTTTCATCACAAACACACACATACACATACAGGGTTTTGCAGCATATAGATAGATAGATAGATATAGATATTTAGTTTTCAAATTTTATTTTTATTTAAAATTTTGGTCATAAAGGTTCCTATTAAATTTTTTAAACAATATTTAACTTAGGAAGTGAAAAGTCTTCTGTTTTCCCTATATATAGTTGGTTATTATATATTCTTGCAGAACTTCTTCCACGTGTCAGCATTTTTCTTTTGTTTTCCTTTTTGTTTTTTTAACATCTTTATTGCAGTATAATTGCTTTACAATGGTGTGTTAGTTTCTGCTGTATAGCAAAGTGAATCAGCTATATGTATACACATATCCCCATATCCCCTCAACAGCATATATATATATTTTTTTAAATAAATTTATTTATTTATTTATTTTTGACTGCATTGGGTCTTCGTTGCTGTGCACAGGCTTTCTCTAGTTGTGGCGAGCGGGGGTTACTCTTTGTTGTGGTTGAGGTGTGCGGGCTTCTCATTACGGTGGGTTCTCTTTGTTGCGGAGCACAGGCTCTAGGCACGTGGGCTGAAGTAGTTGTGGCACGCAGGCTCAGTAGTTGTGGCCCGCAGGCTTAGTTGCTCCACGGCATGTGAGATCCTCCCGGACCAGGGCTCAAACCCATGTCCCTTGTATTGGCAGGCAGATTCTTAACCACTGCACCATCAGGGAAGTCCCTATATTTTTAATTAAAGTTAATTTTCAGATTTTTTTACCACCCCTTGAGATAATTGGAGACACCATAGGGATAAAGCTACTAGAAAAAAATCAGATATATTTCTACATCTAGCCCTGCTATGGTCTCTCTGTGCCCTGTTGAATAAGTCCTTTAACCTTTCTTTTCATGACTCCTTATTCACAAATAGAGGTCATTATTCTATCATGCTTCTAATTTATTTCCTAGGGGTGCCTCCAGGATTCATTGAATTCAAACAGTATATAAAGTCCATAGTTTATTGGTTTAAAAAAACCCTAAGAAAAAAAAGGATGGGCTTATTCTGAAACTTTCAGAAGCCATAAATATGATTCTTTTAAAACAACATTATCTTTGGGGCTTCCCTGGTGGCGCAGTGGTTGAGAATCTGCCTGCTAATGCAGGGGATGCGGGTTCGAGCCCTGGTCTGGGAAGATCCCACATGCCGCGGAGCATCTGAGCCCGTGAGCCACAACTACTGAGCCTGCGCGTCTGGAGCCTGTGCTCCACAACAAGAGAGGCCATGATAGTGAGAGGCCCGCACACCGCGATGAAGAGTGGCCCCCGCTCGCCGCAACTAGAGAAAGCCCTCGCACAGAAACGAAGACCCAACACAGCCAAAAATAAATAAATAAATAAATTAATTAATTAAAAAAACCAACATTATCTTATTACATTTCTCTTATTTAGTCTTTTAATTAATTATAACATTAGTAGGAGCCTATCTATGGTAAGTCTAGATTAATTTATCAAAAGACAACACCGTGACATGATCCTGACTCTGGTATTTTTTAAATATATGTAGTGTGAATGTGAATACATGTATTATAGAAAAAAGTTTGAAAGAACATATATTAGAATTAACAAGTGTAATTTCAGGATTGTTAGTGATTTAAATTCTCTTCTTTTTAAATATATCTGTATTTTCTACTATTAATACGTATTATTTGTGTCACTACAACCATTTTAAGTCACCATTGCTTGATTGTTATCAGGTAAATTTTTTTACTCATTTTACTCTAGCACACTTTCATGTCAGAGTAATAAATACCATGATAATGCCCATTTCAGCAAGGGGGAACACAGAGTAAGAATTGTGAAATTAATTTATGTGTTGAAAGTAACCTAGCACATATCACTCTGATGATTTAATATTCTTCCTTTGAGTATTCTAATTTTTAAAAATGTTTTTTACAGCTACAAGACCGCACTCAGTTCAGTGACCAAGACTTAGCCACCCTTAAGAAGTACTGGGACAATGGCATGACCAGCCTTGGCTCTGTTTGTAGAGAGAAAATTGAAGCAGTTGCAACTGAATTGAATGTTGACTGTGAAATAGTTCGGGTAAGGCATTTTCAATAATTTTCATGTTTTGGTTGATGAGTGTCATAAATGAAAGCCCTAAAAAGTTGTATGGTTTGCATTTCTCTAATTAGTGATGTGGAGCATCTTTTCATGTGCTTTTTGGCCATCTGTATGTCTTCTTTGGAGAAATGTCTATTTAGAGATTCTGCCCATTTTTTGGTTGGGTTGTTTGTTTTTTTCATATTGAGCTGCATGAGCTGTTTGTATATTTTGGAGATTAATCCCTTGTCAGTCGCTTCATTTGCAAATATTTTCTCCCATTCTGAGGGTTGTGTTTTCATTTTGTTTATGGTTTCCTTTGCTGTGAAAAACCTTTTAAGTTTCATTAGGTCCCATTTGTTTATTTTTGTTTTTATTTCCATTTCTCTAGGAGGTAGGTCAAAAAAGATCTTGCTGTGATTTATGTCAAAGAGTGTTCTGCCTATGTTTTCCTCTAAGAGTTTTATAGTGTCTGGCCTTACATTTAGGTCTTTAATCCATTTAGAGTTTATTTTTGTGTATGGTGTTAGGGAGTGTTCTATTTTCATTCTTTTACATGTAGCTGTCCAGTTTTCCCAGCACTACTTACTGAAGAGATTGTCTTTTCTCCATTGTATATTCTTGCCTCCTTAGTCAGAGATTAGTTGACCATAGGTGAATGGATTTATCTCTGGACTTTCTGTCCTGTTCCATTGATTTATATATCTGTTTTTGTGTCAGTACCATACTTTTTTGATTACTGTTTTGATTACTGTAGCTTTGTAGTATAGTCTGAAGTCAGCCTGATTCCTTCAGCTCCATTCTTCTTTTTCAAGATCGCTTTGGCTATTTGGGGTCTTCTGTGTTTCCATACAAATTCTAAAATTTTTTGCTCTAGTTCTCTGAAAAATGCCTCACACTGGTCAGAATGGCCATCATCAAAAAATCTACAAACAATAAATACTGGAGAGAGTGTGAAGAAAAGGGGACCCTCCTACACTGTTAGTGAGAATGTAAATTGGTACAACCATTATGGAGAACAGTATGGAGGTTTCTTAAAAAACTAAATATAGAGCTACCATATGATCCAGCAATCCCACTCCTGGGCATATATCCAGAGAAAACCAAAATTCAAAAAGATACATACATCCCAATGTTCACTGCAGCACTATTTACAGTAGCCAAGACATGGAAGCAACCTAAATGTCCATCAACAGAGGAATGGATAAAGAAGATGTGGTACATATATGCAATGGAATATTACTCAGCCATAAAAAGAGAATGAAATAATGCCATTTGCAGCAACATGAATGGACCTAGAGATTATCATACTAAGTGAAGTAAGTCAGACAGAGAAAGACAAATAGCATATGTTATCACTTATATGTGGAATCTAATTTTAAAAATGATACAAATGGACTTATATACAAAAGAGAAACAGACTCACAGATCTTGAAATCAACCTTATGGTTACCAAAGGGAAAATGTGGCAGGAAGTGATAAATTAGGAGATTGAGATTAACATATACATACTTCTATATAGAAAATTGATAACTAAAAAGGACCTACTCTGTAACACAGGGAACTTTACTCAATATTCTCTAATAACCTCTATGGGAAAAGAATCTGAAAAAGAATGGATATATGTATAACTGATTCACTTTGCTGTATACCTGAAACTAACACAACATTGTAAATCAACTATACTCCAATAAAAATTAATTTAAAAAATTGTATGAGGTGCTTTAAACAATGCTATCAATAAAGTGAAAAAGATAACCCACAGAATGGGAGGAAATATGTTCAAATCATATATCTGATAAGGATCTTATCCAGACTATGTAAAGAACTCTTACATATCAATAATAAAAAAACAAATAATGCAATTTAAAAATGGGCAATAGATTAGAATAGTCATTTTTCCAAAGAAGATGTACAAGTGGCCAATAAATACGCTAAAATATGTTCAACATCATTTGTCATTATGGAAATCAAAACCACAATGAGATACCTCTTAACACCCACTATGATGGCTATAATAAGAAAGACAGGTAATAAGTGTTGGCCAGGATGTGGAGCAATTGGAACCATTTTACACTTCTGGTGAAAATATAAAATGTTTTAACCACTTTGGAAAACAGTCCTCAAAATTTTTAACATAGAGTTATCATATGACAGCAATTCCATTCTTAGGTATACACTCAAAAGAAATGAAAAGTATGTCCACTCAAAAACTTATACATGGAGATGCAGAATCTCTCGTATGGAGGGCCAACTATGGGACTTGAGTATCTGTGGATTTTTGTATCCCCGATGGGTCTTGGAACCAATCCCCCCAAGGCTACTTCCCGACTGTAGAGTCACATAACTAAGTTGTTGAAAGCATACTTAAAATGTTTCCAATAATTGCATCAAGTAAAAAAAAAAAAAAAAGGTATTTCCTTTAGTGTTTACATCTACATTGATAACATCAATTCATCATGTTTTTTTTTTGTTATTCAGACCAGAGCAGCTTGTTTCTTTATTGCAGATAATACAGTTCATTCAGAGCTTTCAAAATGTGCTTGAAGAGAGAGTTGTAGAATTATGCAACATCATTTCAACATATATGACTACAGAACACTTTTTTCAAAAGACTGACATTACACAGGGACATCAGTTAAGGGGTCATTGCTTTAAGTGTCTTCACACTTGTGATATTTTATTTTTTCTTTGAAATAGTCCTATGAGGTATAGAAGAACAAGGTCACACCTTTCAGATAAAAATGTTGCTAATAAATAATTAAAACTAACTGATATATCAAGTATTAATCGAATATATAGGATGTCATTTACTATTCTAGTCACCATAGGGCTAGAATGAAAATGTAAATCTTAGTTCTTGCTCTACTTGAAGAGATAAGTCATACAAGAGGAAAACAACCATGAAATGGTACTTTCTTTTTATCCAACAATATTTTTATACAAGTTTTAGTACATAATGGTATCTGATGTTGCCTGATTACTGAAAATAAGACACATGGACGGTAAATTATTCACTGAAGTTATAAGCAGGTCAGTTCTAGACCTTACGTTACCACTTGAGCTTTGTGAATTCCAAAAGAAAATCACTAACTGGTATAATGTCTATCATATAAAGAAAAGAAAGGATAACTAGATCCCCCAATAATTAGTCAGCAATATCAATGCACCAGCACTGGGGTATTGTTGAATCCAACCTTGTGATCTTCGAAAAATGACCATTCAAAAGTCCCTGGGAAATCACCAGACTCCTTCAGAAGGATCTAGCTAGAACTATCTGTGTTTCTATAATAATATTTTATTGATCAAGATTGACAAAGTAGAACATTACCCTTCGTTTCCAAAGAGAGACACAAGGTCCTTGGCTTTGTTATTTAAGAAATGTGTCCTCACCAAATGAACCTACCTACGAAACAGAAACAGACTCACAGACATAGAGAACAGACCTGTGGTTGCCAAGGGTGGGGGGTGGGGGAGAGATGGAGTGAGAGTTTGGGGTTAGCAGATGCAAACTATTATATACAGAAGAGATAAACAGCAAGGTCTTACTGTATTGCACAGGGAACTGTATTCAATATCCTGTGATAAACCATAGTGGAAAAGAATATAAAAAAGAATGTGCATATATATATATAACTGAATCACTTTGCTGTACAGCAGAAATTAACACAACATTGTAAATCAACTATACTTCAATTTAAAAAAAAGAAGAGTGTCCTGTAAAATTAACATTATCTTTAGTCTTAATGAAAGATTATTACAAGGGCTTCTAACAATGGGGAACTTACACTACAAAACTTGGCCAGCATGTAATAATGAGAGATATTCTTCTGTCATATAATTTTTAAAAGACTGTATATTTGCTTTGGTTGGAGGTTTTGGCATTCTCCACTAATGACCTCTCTACTACCTGTTACATTATTAACATTAACTTGTTTTGAGAATTGGCAAAAAGTTGCTATATCATATTACTTCAAGTGGTTCTATGGTACTACAAACATAAACTAGGGACCAAAGAAACAATAAAAATATTCATCTATGTTAAGAGACTTATTATTCATAATGGTCAGAAATTCTGAATTCTACATATAATACAAGGTGGAATTTCAATTAACGCTTTAATATTATGGTGACAGCATTCACAGCTCAACCAGTAACTAATGGGATAACTTTGGGTGTCACTCTCTAAAATTCAGTGTTCACAGCTGTTTAAAAAGAGAGAGAGAGAGAGAGAGAGAGAGAGAGAGAGAACAAATTACCTGCTTCACTGAGGTGAAAGAAATGAGAACTGAATATGTTCTAAGGATCACTGGTCCCTTCAGGGAGCCAGTTCCAAATTACTTAGGAAAACACTTAATACTATACCTTTCCCATGCCCCCAGGAGATTAGTATAAGTATCAACATACTCCAAGGCTCTGTGAAGTTCTGCTGTATTGAAATTTATTAACTTTCCATAACCAAGTATTTCTCCAGTCTACTTGTTCCCAAAACAATTCTGCTTTTTCCTGTTAACACCTATTTGTACCCCCAGGAATCAGTGCTCCCCAGAACACACTTGAGGGTGATGCCTCATGAAAACAAAAAGATGAATTTTAATGACCTCCAGGAATAAAAGTTTTGAACTTGATGATGTTATTCTTTCTGATTATAAGCAACACACACAATAAGACACCCTTGCCACCCTTGCTGGAGGTAGCTGCAGAGTTCAAGTACCGATAATGTAACAGTGATGAGTTTGTACGGAGAGCAAATTGGATGCATCTCGTGATGCTACCTATACAGAATGAGGTAAAGCTCTCTTGAGTGTGAACATCGATTCATCTTTTTTAAGAAAAATTGATTTGACTTTGAAGCAAAAGTTTATCAATTTCAAAATTATATCTATTCAAATTTAATAAGACTGTCAATTCTTGTGTCAGCTTACCATCATTAACATGAAAATCAAAAAGACATACTATAAATTGAAAAGAAACTCTAAGCTTATGAATATCAACAAAGTATCCTTCAAATTTTTCTTGTAATTTTTGAAATCCTTGTATATAGAACTGGTGATTACTGCTACAATCTGCACATTGATTCATGTTAGAAAAGTGTATAAAATAATCATTTTTATTGATTTGAAAAGTTTTAATCTTAGCAAAAATTATCACACTTGTCTGGGTAGTTCACAAATAAGCTCTTCCTTTCATTGAATCTTCAAATTTAACTTGATCTTATGCAGTGTGATCTCAGTGAAAAAAGTAGAAATCACATTGCCAGTTTTGTCTTTTATTAGTGAATATTCGGTAAACATTACTACTGTGGACTTATTGTTTGTGTCACTTCCAAATTCAGATGTTGAAACCCTAATCCACAATATGATGATATTTGGAGGTGGGGCCTTTGTAAGGTAATTAGGTTAAATTAGTTCCTGAGAGTGAGGACCTCAAGATGGGATTAATGCCATAATGAAAAGAGCCACATCTCTCTTTCTCTCTCTTGGCCCTGTGAGGACACATGGAGAAGTTGGCTGTCTACAAGCCAGGAAGTGGACTCTCACCAGACACCAGGTCTGGTGGTGCCTTGATCTAGACAAATATTTGTTGTTTAAAGAAAACTTATACATGGATATTCATAACAGCATTATTCATAATAGCAAAAAAGTGGGAAAAAATGTTCATCAAGTGAATGAATAGACAAAATGTGATATATGCATATAGTGGAATATTATAGAACCATATAAAGGAATGAAATACTGAAACATACTACAAAATAGATGAATCTTGAAAACATTATGCCAAGTGAAAGAAGCCAGTCACAAAAGACTGCATATTTTATAGTTCCATTTATATGAAATGTCCAGAATAGGCACATCTATAGAGACAGAGGGTATATTAGTGGTTGCCAGGGGCTGGGGGGAGGGAGGAATGGGGAGTGACTGCTAATGGGTATAGGGTTTGTTTTTGGCATGATGAAAATGTTCTGGAATTAGCTAGTGGTAATTGCTGCACAACTCTGTGAATATGTTAAAAATCTTTTCACTGTACACATTAAATGAGTGAGTTGTATGGCATGTTAAATATATCGATAACACTGTTTTTAAAATTGCATGAGATATCTGCCCTCTTAGCGCAGCTGGCAGCACATCAGTCTCATAAAATTGCATGAGGTGATCTGAAATACAGTACTCCCCCCTTATCTGTGGTTTTGCTTTCTGCAATTTCAGTTACCTGTGCTCAACTGCAGTCTGAAAATATTAAATGGACAATTCCAGAAATAAACAATTCATAAGTTTTCATTTGTGCTCTGTTTGGAGTAGCATGATAGATCTTGTGTCCTCCTGCTCCATCCTAGGATGTGAATCATCCCTTTCTCCAGCGTATTCATGCTGTATATGCTACCCACCCATTAGTCACTTAGTAGCCATCTAAGTTATCAGATTGACTGTCATGGTATCTCAGTGCTTGTGTTCAAGTAACCCTTATTTTACTTAATAATTGCCCCAAATCTCAAGAGTAGTTATGCTGGCAACTCGAATATTCTCTTACTGTGCCTAGTTTATAAATTAAACTTTATTGTAGGTGTGTGTATAGAAAAAAAAAGTATATATAGCGTTCGATACTATCCCTGGTTTCAGGCATTCACTCAGATAATGGGGGAGTACTGTACATCTCACATATTATATAATTAATGATAGATTGAAAAATTATATTGATCAGTCATGGGAACTGTAGTTTACATTCCATTTAAAAGATACTTGTATAAGATTTAGACAGTGGCAGAGGTGTGCTGGTATTTAACAACCAGCTTTTTAAGGAAAAAAAAAGCCCTGATTTATAACATTTGTTGATTTCTATGATATAAAGATTCCTGCCATGGCTGATTCCATGTCTCATTCAATGCAGAGTTCAAAAGAGATGTTAACAATTGGCTCTTGTGAGCAAGTATAAGTAGGCTTCAGCTCACACTGGAGGATCATTACAGAAAATCAAGAGTTAAGTACTATTAAAGAAAAAGGACAAAACGCAGAACTCTTCCAGAGGAAGAAATAAAGTATTTTCTCATACATACATGAAGAAAGAGGGAGAAATATAGGGATAAATCATAGAGCACATTCCTCAAAATAAATAGTATTCTCAAAATAAATACTGCCCTGTCCAGAGCCGTGCTTTTAATTTTTTTTAGGATTCAGATGAGAAATCAAATAAAATCCTGTATTTACTGAGCATGCTATGTGTTATATATACGAACAGGGAACTAGAAATGCATTAGACACTTGTCCTATTTCTAAGGAGCTTAAAGTCTAGCAAAAGGGGTGACAAAAGAATATAAATGACTGAAGAGGAATTGGAGTGGCATCATGGTATGAGGAGCCTAAGCAAAAGCCACAATTAGGGAAATACAGAGCATGTGTTTTTGTTGTCATTGTTGTTTTTAATGTTTCTTTAAATCAAAGTTATACATGCACATAGCTTAAGGAGTTAAGTTCTGTGGAACTTGCTACAAAACCAACATTTTTTTTTTAAAGCCACAAGCATTTATTTATTTATTTATTTTTTTAATGGATGAAAATATTTGAATACTTTTATTTTATTTTATTTTTTAAACATCTTTATTGGAGTATAATTGCTTTACAATGGTGTGTTAGTTTCTGCGAAACCAACATTCTTTACTCCTCTCCTCCTACCATTTCCCGATAGCCAGAGTCAACTACTTTCTACTCTTTTAGATGATCCCTTTTGTATTTACCACCATCTGAATAATGTGGTATATTAATTAGAATTAGGTTTTGCTGTGAATAACAAAAAGACTCAAAATAACAGTGGCTTAAACAAGATATTTCAATTCCATGTACAAGTCCAGAGCTGGCATGGCCGTTCTGCCTTGTGAAGTCCTCAAGAGACTCTAATGCCTTCCATCTTCCATTCTGCCATCCCTATGATGTAGCCCTGGTCCTCAAGGTCCAAAATTATGGCATTTATGGTCCAGGCAGCATGACAGAGATGGGGAGAAAGAAGGGACAAAAAGTGTGCACTAGCTATCTTTTAAAAGGGATTCCCAGAAACTGCCACAAGACACATTCACTTAAATCCCATTGGCTAAATATTAGTCACATGGTTGTACCTAACTACAAGGGAAGCTGCAAATGTAGTTATATTGTAGGGAGTCATGTGCCCAGCTAAACTTTCAGTTATTATTGGAAGAGGGAGAAAGATATTGGGGAACACCTAGCTGTCTCATCTATCTGTTTATATCACTACTTCTTGATTTTTCAGTGCTAGGCATTGTTGATTGATTTTTGACTATGAAATGCAAGGCATTTTTTCTAACTCTTTCAAGATCTCTTTATTGATCCTTTCACCTACATGCATACTTCTTCTCTTCTTATCCTCACAGTATAATTATTCCATAATTTTGGTTAGTTTGATATTCAGTGTTAACATTGTTATGACTATGTAAATGCTTTACACATTTGACTTGTGTGGTATAATATTATTTTTTGTCCTTTTCTGCATACTATTATTTTGTTTCCTTGGAGTTCTTTATTTACTTAGGTTTTGGTTTTTGTATGTTTGCTTGCTTAATTTTCTAGGTACTACTACTAATTTATCCTCAAAACCTTCCCCAGTTGTACATACCTCCTTTCAATACATTCATACACATTTGGTAGTGCAGCAATTTTATCATCTTAAAGAAACTTTCCTGGAACTTCTGATCTGCTCCAACATGAATTGGTTACTCTGCACCTGGAGCACAACTGTTACCCTGAGATTTCCATATTCAATCTGTTTGTTTTTTTGCTATACTTTCAGTAAGATATCCTCAAATTTATCTTCCAACTTTTCTACTGAGTTTTTTTCATTTTTGTTCTTATTCAATCTGCCACTGATACTAATAAACTCCACGTGCCATGACAGCAGCATTCAGGCTCCATGGACTGTCGTAAGGGTTCCTGGAGACCCCATTCTGCAGGAGAGAGGACACAGAGACAGAGTATTACTAAAAACATACTCTTCCAAAATGAAAGATAAGATAACCACAGGGTTCCTCACTAGGATTCTATTTGATATAAAGGAGTTTTAGGCATAACTGAGGTTAAAAATGGTCAAAGCCATGGATACTGTGCAGAAATCTTTATCCCTATAGAAAATACTAACATACAGAAAAAGAAAGAAGTATTACCATTTTCTTCTTGCTTATGGCTTGTTAAAGCTTCTACTAGAGGAAAGAGTAGTGAACTGCTTACTATCTTTTCATTTTTAGTGGTTTTCCAAAATGCATCATGCCCACAGCAGAAAGAAACTTTGAAAAGGTTATGTGTTGTAATAGGACCTCTTTTGTAATATTAGATAAACTGCCAATAAGAATATGTTTGCCACATAAATATATTCCTGAGATTGTGGTAGAAACTATGTAGATGTTTTAAAGTCTAATAGACCTTCTAGTTATTGATCACCAAAATGAACTTTGCCTCAGGATGTCTAGTTAGCCATTACTTGTGGAATAATGTGGAAATTTTAGATTCATGTTTCCTTGTTATATCTTATGCTTCTAAAAAAGTCTAGGAAGCAAATTTGGTATATTTTCCCTTTAAATTCATTGAATATTATGTACATACATTTCTTTAATGTGGAATGTTTTCCCCGGTTCGTGCCTATTATTTAGTGACTTATTTATTCATGAAAGATAAACCGAACACCTATTATGTGCCAGAACTATTCTAGAGGCCATGAGAAAAACGCAGCTCTCCTTCAGAATTTGCAATTTAGCATGGTCAAATTTTTTAAAGTCTCTGTGCTTCAGTAAACAGTAAATGGACATAATATAACAGAGGGTTGTTTTGAGATAATGTATGTGGATAATAAGTGTAAAGCACTATAAGTCACCCGTAAAAGTTTGTTCCCTCCCCTATCTCTCTGCAATTCAGTTTAATGCCTGCCCTTTCCATCTGTGTTTTCATTGTAGTGGACATATGTAAAAACAAACTCTTGTATGGTCAAATATTTATATAAACAACACATGTTTGAATGTTTAAAATACATTTTGAAAGACAAGTAAATTTCATGGAAAACAGATGTATGTTTTTACATTTTAGATTATGTTTATTTTCCAAGGATCATGGCTAAATTTGAAATGCCTTTAAATAGAAGAATGCTTTTCACTTATACTGTTTTTAGCTTGTTTTTGCATTAAATATAACCCTCCACCACCACTGTGTATGAAAAACAAATTGTAAACTCTCTATTATATAACATGGAGGTTGACTTAAAGCTGGTGGGCATCTTGAGATTGAATACCATACTCTTATTTTATATAAGAAAAGTGTAGATAGATGGGGGTATGGCTCACCGAAGGTCACACAGCTGGTCAGTGATTAGAGTCCAGATCTCTTTATTACCAGTCTACCATTATTTTCATTTCCAATTCACCAGTCTATGCCTTGCCATAAGAATTACTTTGCATATTTCTTAAAAGTACAGAATCTTGTTAAAGCTAAAGCCTCTGGCAAGTACTGAAATTGGAATTGATCATTTCCTAAGGTGCAGCATTAATCTCTCTTACTTAATGTATCACCATGTACATATTTTTCTACATGAGCTTCTCTGAGGACAACAGTTATAAACGCTTGATGGGGCATATGCCAGAGTGTAAAAAAGAAAAATATACTGATTAACAAGACTCAAAAAGAAAGGTGGGGGGAGACCTTCCAGATAGTGGAGGAGTAAGATGCGGAGATCACCTTCCTCCCCACAAATACATCAAAAAATACATCTACATGTGGAACAACTCCTACATAACACCTACTGAATGCTGGCAGAAGACCTCAGACTTCCCAAAAGGCAAGAAATTCCCCACATACCTAGGTAGGGCAAAAGAAAAAAGGAAAAACAGAGACAAAAGAATAGGAATGGGACCTGCACATCTGAGAGGGAGCTGTGAAGGAGGAAAAGTTTCCATACACTAGGAAGCCCCTTCAGTGGCGGAGACAGGCGGTGGGCAGGGGGGAAGCTTTGGAGCCATGGAGGAGAGTACAGCAACAGGGGTGTAGAGGGCAAAACAGAGAGATTCCTGCACAGAGGATCAGTGCTGACCAGCACTCACCAGCCTGAGAGGCTTGTCTGCTCACCCACCAGGGCAGGTGGGGGCTGGGAGCTGAGGCTCTGGCTTCGGAGGTAAGATCCCAGGCAGAGGACTGGGGCTGGCTGTGTGAACACAGCCTGACGGGGGCTAGTGCACCACAGCTAGCTGGGAGGGAGTCTGGGAAAAAATCTGGACCTGCCTAAGAGGCAAGAGACAATTGTTTCAGGGTGCTCGAGGAGAGGAGATTTAGAGCACTGCCTAAACAACCTCCAGAGATGGGCATGAGCAGGCTATCAGCACAGACACCAAAGACGGCCATGAAATGCTAAGGAGCTCCAGAGAAGGGCACGAGCTGCGGCTATCAACGCGGACCCCAGAGATGGGCATGAAATGCTAAGGCTGCTGCTGCAGCCACCAAGAATCCTGTGTGCAAGCACAGGTCACTATCCACACCTCCCCTCCCAGGAGCCTGTGCAGCCCACCACTACCAGGGTCCCATGATCCAGGGGCAACTTCCCCAGAAGAACACACGGTGCACCTCAAGCTCTTGCAACATCATGCCAGCCTCTGCCACCACAGGCTCAACCTGCATTCCATACCCCTGCCACCCCCTGGGCTGAGTGAGCCAGAGACCCCTAAACAACTGCTACTTTAACCCCGTCCTGTCTGGGCAAAGAACAGACACCCTCAGGTGACCTACACACAGAGGCAGGGCAAAACCCAATGCCAAACCCCAGGAGCTGTGCAAACAAAGAAGAGAAAGGGGAATTTTTCCCAGCAGCCTCAGGGGCAGTGGATTAAATGTCCACAATCAATTTGATGTAGCCTGCATCTGTGAAATACCTGACTAGATAACAAATGATCCCAAAATTGAGGTGGTGAATTTTGGGAGCAACTGTAGACTTGGGGTTGGCCTTCTGCATCTAATTTGTTTCTGATTTTAAGTTATTTTAGTTTAGTATTTAGAGTTTATTATCATTGGTAGATTTGTTTATCAATTTGGTTGCCCTCTTCCTCCTTTTTTTTTCTCTTATATATAGATATATATTTTTCCTTATTCTCTTTTTGTGATGGTGTATGTATATGCTTCTTTGTGTGATTTGTCTGCATAGCTTTGCTTTTACCATTTGTCCTAGGGCTCTGTTTGTCCATTTTTTTTGTTTGTCTGTTTGATTTTTAGTATAGTTTTTAGCGCTTGTTATAATTGGTAGTTTGTTTTTTGGATTGGCTGCTTTCTTCTTGCTATCATTCTTTGTTTTTCCTTTTTTTATTACCTTATAATTTTTTTAATTTTTAATAATTATTTTTTATTTTAATAACATTTTAATTTTATTTTATTTTATTTTTTTCTTCCTTTCTTTTTTTCTCCCTTTTTTTCTGAGCCGTGTGGCTGACATGGTCCTGGTGCTCCGGCCAGGTGTAAGGCCTGTGCCACTGAGGTGGGAGAGCCAAGTTCAGGACATTGGTCCAACAGAGACCTCCAAAATCCACATAATATGAAGCAACAAAAGTTCTCCCAGAGATCACCATCTCCACGCTAAGAGCCAGCTCCACTCGACAACCAGCAAGGTACAGTGTTGGACACCCTATGTAAAACAACTAGCAAAACAGGAATACAACCCCACCCATTAACAGAGAGGCTGCGTAAAATCATAAAAAGGTCACAGACACCCCAAAACAAACCACCGGATGTGGTCCTGCCACAAGAAAGAAAAGATCCAGCCTCATCCACAAGAACACAGACACCAATCCCCTCCAGAGGAAGCCTACACAAACCACTGAACCAACCTCAACCGCTGGGGGCAGACACCAAAAACGACAGGAACTATGAAGCTGTAACCTGCAAAAAGGAGACCCCAACACAGTAAGTTAAGCAAAAGGAGAATACAGAGAAACACACAGCAGATGAAGGAGCAAGGTAAAAAACCACCAGACCAAACAAATGAAGAGGAAATAGGTACTCTACCTGAAATAGAATTCAGAGAAATGATAATAAAGATGATACAAAATCTTGGAAACAGAATGGAGAAAATACAAGAAACGTTTAACAAGGACCTAGAAGAACTAAAGAGCAAACAAACAATGATGAAGAACACAATAAATGGAGTTAAAAATTCTCGAGAAGGAATCAATAGCAGAATAACTGAGGCAGAAGAACGGATAAGTGACCTGGAAGATGAAATAGTGGAAATAACTATTGCAGAGAAGAATAAAGAAAGAAAGAATGAAAGGAATTGAGGACAGTCTTAGAGACCTCTGGGACAACATTAAACACACCAACATTCGAATCATAGGGGTCCCAGAAGAAAAAGAGAAAAAGAAAGGGACGGAGAAAATATTTGAAGAGATTATAGTTGAAAACTTCCCTAATATGGCAAAGGAAATAAGCAATCAAGTCCAAGAAGCAAAGAGAGTCCCATACAGGATAAATCCAAGGAGAAACACGCCAAGACACATATTAATCAAACTATCAAAAGTTAAATACAAAGAAAAAATATTAAAAGCAGCAAGGGAAAAACAACAAATAATACACAAGGGAATCCCCATAAGGTTAACAGCTGATCTTTCAGCAGAAACTCTGCAAGCCACAAGGGAGTGGCAGGACATACTTAAAGTGAAGAAAGGGAAAAACCTACAGCCAAGATTACTCTACCCATCAAGGATCTCATTCAGATTCAATGAAGAAATTAAAATCTTGACAAAAAAGCAAAAGTTAAGAGAATTCAGCAACACCAAACCAGCTTTACAACAAATGCTAAAGGAATTTCTCTAGGCAGGAAACACAAGAGAAGGAAAATACCTACAATAACAACCCAAAACAATTAAGAAAAAAGGTAATCGGGATTGCATATCGACAACTACCTTAAATGCAAATGGATTAAATGCTCCAACCAAAAGGCATAGACTGGCTGAATGGATACAAAAGCAAGACCCGTATATATGCTGTCTACAAGAGACCCACTTCAGACCCAGGGACACATACAGACTGAAAGTGAGGGGATGGAAAAAGATATTCCATGCAAATGGAAATCAAAAGAAAGCTGGAATAGCAATTCTCATATCAGACAAAATAGACTGTAAAATAAAGACTATTACATGAGACAAAGAAGGAAACTACATAATGATGAAGGGATCAATCCAAGCAGAAGATATAACAATTGTAAATATTTATGCACCCAACGTAGGGGCACCTCAATACCTAGGGCAAATACTAGTAACCATAAAACGGGAAATCAACAATAACACAATCATAGTAGGGGACTTTAACACCCCATTTTAGGCAATGGACAGATCATACAAAATGAAAATATATAAGGAAACACAAGCTTTAAATGATACATTAAACAAGATGGACTTAATTGATATTTATAGGACATTCCGATGTACTTAATTGATATTTATAGGACATTCCATCCAAAAACAACAGAATGCACTTTCTTCTCAAATGCTCATGGAACATTCTCCAGGGTAGATCATACCTTGGGTCACAAATCTATCCTTGGTAAATTTAAGAAAATTGAATTTGTACCAAGTATGTTTTCTGACCACAACACATTGACACTAGATATCAATTACAGGGAAAAATCTGTAAAAAATACAAACACATAGAGGCTAAACAATACACTACTAAACAACCAAGAGATCACTGAAGAAATCAAAGAGGAAATCAAAAAATCCCTAGAAACAAATGACAATGAAAACACAATGACCCAAAACCTATGGGATGCAGCAAAAGTAGTGATTAGAGGGAAGTTTATAGCAATACATCTTACCTTCAGAAACAAGAAACATCTCAAATAAACAAGCTAAACTTACACCTAAAGCAATTAGAGAAAGAAGAACAAAAAAATCCTAAAGTTAGCAGAAGGAAAGAAATCATAAAGATCAGGTCAGAAACAAATGAAAAAGAAATGAAGGAAATGAGAGCAAAGATCAATAAAACTAAAAGCTGGTTCCTTGATAAGATAAACAAGATTGATAAACCATTACCCAGACTCATCAAGAAAAAAAGGGAGAAGACCCGAATCAGTAGAATTAGAAATGAAAAGGGATAAGAAACAACTGGCTCTCCAGAAATACAAAGAATCGAGATTTGGAAGCAAGATGGCAGAGTAGAAGGACGTGCTCTCACTCCCTCTTGCGAGAACACCAGATTCACAACTAACTGCTGAACAATCATCAACAGAAAGACACTGGAACACACCAAAAAAGATATCCCACATCCAAAGGCAAAGGAGAAGCCACAATGAGATGGTAAGAGAGGCGCAATCACAATAAAATCAAATCCCATAACTGCTGGGTGGGTGACTCACAAACTGGAGAACACTTATACCACAGAAGTCCACCCACTGGAGTGAAGGTCCTGAGCCCCACGTCAGGCTTCCCACCCTGGGGGTCCATCAACAGGAGGAGGAATTCCTAGAAAATCAGACTTTGAAAGCTAGCGGGATTTGACTGCAGGACTCTCACAGGATTGGGGGAAACAGAGACTCCACTCTTGGAGGGCACACACGAAGTAGTGTGCGCATCAGGACCCAGGGAAAGGAGCAGTGACCCCAGGGTAGACTGAACCAGACCTACCTGCCAGTGTTGGAGGGTCTCCTGCAGAGGTGGGTGGTGGTTGTGACTCACCGTGAGGACAAGGACACTGGCAGCAGAAGTTCTGGAAAGTATTCCTTGGCGTGAGCCCTCCCAGAGTCCGCCACTGGCCCCATCAAAGAGCCCAGGTAGGCTCCTGTGTTGGGTTGCTTCAGGTCAAACAACCAACAGGGAGGGAACCCAGCCCCACCCATCAGCAGTCAAGCGGATTAAAGTTTTACTGAGCTCTGCCCACCACAGCAACAGCCAGCTCTACCCACCACCAGTCCCTCCCATCAGGAAACTTGCACAAGCCTCTTAGATAGCCTCATCCACCAGAGGGCAGATAGCAGAAGCAAGGAGAACTACAATCCTGCAGCCTGTGGAACAAAAATCACATTCACTGAAAGACAAACAAGATGAAAAGGCAGAGGGCTATGTACCAGATGAAGGAAAAAGATGAAAACCCAGAAAAACAACAAAATGAAGTGGAGATAGGCAACCATCCAGAAAATGATTTCAGAATAATGATAGTGAAGATGATCCAGGACCTCGGAAAAAGAATGGAGGCAAAGATCGAGAAGATGCAAGAAATATTTAATAAAGATCTAGAAGAATTAAAGAACAAACAAATAGAGATGAACAATACAATAACTGAAATGAAACCTACACTAGAAGGAAGCAATAGCAGAATAACTGAGACAGAAGAACAGATAAGTGACCTGGAAGACAGAATGGTGGAATTCACTGCTGTGGAACAGAAAAAGAAAAAAGAATGAAAAGAAATGAAGACAGCCAAAGAGACCTCTGGGACAACATTAAATGAAGCAACTTTCGCATCATAGGGGTCCCAGAAGGAGAAGAGAGAGAGAAAGGACTCGAAAAAATATTTGAAGAGATTACAGTCAAAAACTTGCCTAACATGGGAAAGAAAATAGCCATCCAACTACAGGAAGCACAGAGCATCCCACACAGGATAAACCCAAGGAGAAACACGCTGAGACAAATAGTAATCAAATTGGCAAAAATTAAAGACAAAGAAAAATTACCGAAAGCAGCAAGGGAAAAATGACAAATAACATACAAGGGAACTCCCATAAGGTTAACAGCTGCTTTCTCAGCAGAAATTCTACAAGCCAGAAAGGAGTGCCATGATATACTTAAAGTGATGAAAGGGAGGAACCCACAACCAAGATTACTCTACCCAGCAAAGATCTCATTCAGATTCGATGGAGAAATCAAAAGCTTTAAAGACAAGAAAAAGCTAAGAGAATTCAGCACAACCAAACCAGCTCTACAACAAATGCTGAAGGAACTTCTCTGAGTGGGGAACACAAGAGAAGAAAAAGACCTACAAAAACAAACCCAAAACAAATAAGAAAATGACCATAGGAACATACATATCGATAATTACCGTAAACGTGAATGGATAAAATGCTCCAACCAAAAGACACAGGCTTGCTGATTGGATAGAAAAACAAGAACCATCTATATGCTGTCAACAAGAGACCCACTTCAGACCTAAGGACACATACAGACAGAAAGTGAGGGGATGGAAAAAGATATTCAATGCAAATGGAAATCAAAAGAGAGCTGGAGTAGCAATACTCATATCAGATACAAAAGACTTTAAAATAAAGAATGTTACAAGAGACAAGGAAGGATGCTACATAATGATCAAGGGATCAATCCAAGAAAAAGATGTAACAATTATAAATATATATGCACCCAACATAGGAGCACCTCAATACATGAGGCAACTGCTAACAGCTATAAAAGAGGAAATCGACAGTAACACAATAATAGTGGCGGACTTTAACACCTCACTTACACCAATGGACAGATCATCCAAAATGAAAATAAATAAGGAAACAGAAGCTTTAAAAGACACAATAGACCAGATAGATTTAATTGACATTTATAGGACATTTCATCCAAAAACAGCAGATTACACTTCCTTCTCAAGTGCGCATGGAACATTCTCCGGGATAGATCAAATCTTGGGTCACAAATCAAGCCTCAGTAAATTTAAGAAAATTGAAATCATATCAAGCGTCTTTTCTGACCACAGTGCTATGAGATTAGAAATGAATTACAGGGAAAAAACGTAAAAGAAAACAAACATGTGGAGGCTAAACAGTACGTTACTAAATAACCAAGAGATCACTGAAGAAATCAAAGAGGAAATCAAAAAATACCTAGAGACAAAAGGCAATGAAAAAAAGACGATCCAAAACCTATGGGATGCAGCAAAAGCAGTTCTAAGAGGGAAGTTTATAGCTATACAAGCCTACCTCAAGTAACAAGAAAAATCTCAAGTAAACAATCTAACCTTACACCTAAAGGAACTAGAGAAAGAAGAACAAAGAACACCCAAAGTTAGCAGAAGGAAACAAATCGTAAAGATTAGAGCACAAATAAATGAAACGGAAACAAAGAAAACAATAGCAGAGATCAATAAAACTAAAAGCTGGTTCTTTGGGAAGACAAACCAAATTGATAAACCATTAGCCAGACTAATCAATAAAAAGAGGGAGAGGATACAAATCAATAAAATTAAAAATGAGAAAGGAGAAGTTATAACAGACACCACAGAAATACAAAGCATCCTAAGAGACTACTACAAGCAACTCTATGCCAATAAGACGGACAACCTGGAAGAAATGGACAAATTCTTAGAAAGGTATAAACTTCCAAGATTGAACCAGGAAGAAATAGAAAATATGAACAGAGAAACCACAAGTAACGAAATTGAAGCTGTGATTAAAAATCTTCCAACAAACAAAAGTCCAGGACAAGATGGCTTCACAGGTGAATTCTGTCAAACATTTAGAGATGAGCTAACACCCATCCTTCTCAAACTCTTCCAAAAATTGCAAAGGAAGGAACACTCCCAAACTCATTTTATGAGGCCACCATCGCCCTGATACCAAAACAAGACAAAGATAATTTTTAAAAAATTACAGACCAATATCACTGATGAATATAGATGCAAAAATCCTCAGCAAAATACTAGCAAACAGAATCCAACAACACATTAAAAGGATCATACACCATGATCAAGTGAGATTTATCCCAGGGATGCAATGGTTCTTCAATATACGCAAGTCAATCAATGTGATACACTGTATTAACAAATTGAAGAATAAAAACAATATGATCTTCTCAATAGATGCAGAAAAAGCTTTTGACAAAATTCAACACCCGTTTATGATAAAAACTCTCCAGAAAGTGGGCATAGAGGGAACCTACTTCATCATAATAAAGGCCATATATGACAAACCCACAGCAAACATCATTCTCAATGATGAAAAACTGAAAGCATTTCCTCTAAGATCAGGAACAAGACAAGGATGTCCACTCTCACCACTATTATTCAACATAGTTTTATAAGTGCTACCCATGGCAATCAGAGAAGGACAAGAAATACAAGGAATACAAATTGGAAAAGAAGAAGTAAAGCTGTCACTGTTTGCAGATGACATGATACTATACATAGAGCATCCTAAAGATGCCACCAGAAATCTACTAGAGCTAATCAATGAATTTGGTAAAGTAGCAGGATACAAAATTAATGCACAGAAATCTCTTGCATTCCTATACACTAATGATGAAAAATCTGAAAGAGAAATTAAGGAAAAACTCCCATTTACCATTACAACAAAAAGAATAAAATACCTAGGTATAAACCTACCTAGGGAGACAAAAGACCTGTATGCAGAAAACTATAAGACACTGATAAAAGAAATTAAAGATGATACCAACAGGTGGAGAGATATACCATGTTCTTGGATTGGAAGAATCAATATTGTGAAAATGACTCTACTACCCAAAGCAATCTACAGATTCAATGCAATCCCTATCAAACTACCAATGGCATTTTTTATGGAACTAGAACAAATCATCTTAAAATTTGTATGGAGACACAAAAGACCCTGAATAGCCAAAGCAGTCTTGAGGGAAAAAAGCAGAGCTGGATGAATCAGATTCCCTGACTTCAGACTATACTACAAAGGTACAATATGTAATCAAGAAATATGGTACTGGCACAAAAACAGAAATATATATCAATGGAACAAAATAGAAAGCCCTGAGATAAACCCACGCACCTATGGTCAACTAATCTATAACAAAGGAGGCAAGGATATACAATGGAGAAAAGACAGTCTCTTCAATAAATGGTGCTGGGAAAACTGCACAGCTACATGTAAAAGAATGAAATTAGAACACTCCCTAATACCTTACACAAAAATAAACTCAAAATGGATTAGAGACCTAAATGTAAGAACAAACACTATAAAACTCTTAGAGTAAAACACTGGAAGAACACTCTTTGATATAAATCACAGCAAGACCTTTTTTGATCCACCTCCTACAGTAATGGAAATAAAAACAAAAATAAACAAATGGGACCTAATGAAACTTCAAAGCTTTTGCACAGGAAAGGAAACCATAAACAAGATTAAAAGACAACCCTCAGAATGGGAGAAAATATTTGCAAATGAATCAATGGACAAAGGATTAATATCCAAAATATATAAACAGCTCATGCAGCTCAATATTAAAAAAACAAACATCCCAATCCAAAAATGGGCAGAAGACCTAAATAGACATTTCTCCAAAGAAGACATACAGATGGCCAAGAAGCACATGAATAGCTGCTCAACATCACTAATTACTAGAAAAATGCAAATCAAAACTACAATGAGGAATCACCTCACACCAGTTAGAATGGGCATCATCAGAAAGTTTACGAACAACAAAATTTGTGGAGGGTGTGGAGAAAAGGGAACCCTCTTGCCCTGTTGGTGGGAATGTAAATTGATACAGCCACTATGGAGAACAGTATGGAGGTTCCTTAAAAAACTAAAAATAGAATTACCATATGATCCAGCAATCCCAATACTGGGCATATACCCAGAAAAAACCATAATTCAAAAACACACATGCACCCCAATGTTCATTGCAGCACTATTTACAATAGCCAGGTCATGGAAACAACCTAAATGCCCATCGACAGACGAATGGATAAAGAAGATGTGGTACATATATACAATGGAATATTACTCAGCCATAAAAAGGAATGAAATTAGGTGATTTGTTGAGACATGGATGGATCTAGAGACTGTCATACAGAGTGAAGTAAGTCAGCAAGAGAAAAAAAATATCGTATATTAACGCATATATGTGGAACCTAGAAAAATGGTATGGACGAACCGCTTTGCAGGGCAGAAATTGAGACACAGATGTAGAGAAGAAACATATGGACACCAATGGGGTAAAGCAGCGTGGGGGGGTGCGGGGGGTGTGTGATGAATTGGGCGACTGGGTTTGACATGTACACCTTGATGTGTATAAAATTGATGACTAATAAGAACCTGCTATATAAAAAAATAAATAAAAGTCAAAAGTTCAAAAAAAAAACAAAAAAGAAATACAAAGGATCATGAGAGATTACTACAAGCAACTATATGCCAATAAAATGGACAACCTGGAAGAAATGGACAAATTCTTAGTAAAGCACAACATTCCAAGACTGAACCAGGAAGAAATAGAAAATATAAACAGGCCAATCACAAGCACTGAAATTGAAAATGTGATTAAAAATCTTCCAACAAACAAAAGCCCAGAACCAGATGGCTTCACAGATGAATTCTATCAAACATTTAGAGAAGAGCTAACACCCATCCTTCTCAAACGCTTCCAAAATATAGCAGAGGGAGGAACACTCCCAAACACATTCTACGAGGCCACCATCACTCTGATACCAAAACCAGGCAAAGATGTCACAAAAAAAGAAAACTACAGGCCAATATCACTGATGAACACAGATGCACAAATCCTCAACTAATTACTATCAAACAGAATCCAACAGCACATTAAAGGGAGCGTACACCATGATCAAGTGGGGTTTATCCCAGGGATGCAAGGACTCTTCAATATACATCAATCAATCAATGCGATACACCACATTAATAAACTGACTAATAAAAACCATATGATCATCTCAATAGATGCAGAAAAAGCTTTCAACGAAATTCAACACCCATTTATAATAAAAACCCTCCAGAAAGTAGGCATAGAGGGAACTTACCTCAGCATAATAAAGGCCATATATGACAAACCCACAGCCAGCATCGTTCTAAATGGTGAAAAACTGAAACCATTTCCACTAAGATCAGGAAGAAGACACTCTCACTAGTATTATTCAACATAGATTTGGGAGTTTTAGCCACTGCAATCAGAGAAGAAAAAGAAATAAAAGGAATCCAAATCGGAAAAGAAGAAGTAAAGTGTCAATGTTTTCAGATTACATGATACTATACATAGCGAATCCTAAAGATGCTACCAGAAAAGTACTACAGCTAATCAATGAATTTGGTAAAGTAGCAGGATACAAAATTAATGCACAGAAATCTCTTGCATTCCTATATACTAATGATGAAAAATCTGAAAGAGAAGTTAAAGAAACACTCCCATTTATCATTACAACCGAAAGAATAAAATACCTAGGAATAAACCAAAAGAAGGAGACAAAAGACCTGTATGCAGAAAATATGACACTGACGAAAGAAATTAAAGATTATTCAAACAGATGGAGAGATATACCATGTTCTTGGATTCGAAGAATCAATATTGTGAAAATGACTCTACTACCCAAAGCAATCTACAGATTCAGTGCAATCCCTTTCAAACTACCAATGGCATTTGTCACAGAACTAGAACAAAAAATTTCACAATTTGTATGGAAACACAAAAGACCCCAAATAGCCAAAGAAATCTTGAGAACGAAAAATGGAGCTGGAGGAATCAGGCTCCTGGACTTCAGACTATATTACAAAGCTGCAGTAATCAAGACAGTATGGTACTGGCACAAAAACAAAAATATAGATCAATGGAACAGGATAGAAAGCCCAGATATAAACCTGCACACATGTGGTCACCTTATGTTTGATAAAGGAGGCAAGAATATTCAATGGGGAAAAGACAGACTCTTCAATAACTGGTGCTGGGAAAACTGGACAGCTACATGTAAAAAAATGAAATTAGAACACTCCCTAACACCATACACAAAAATAAACTCAAAATGGATTAAAGACCTAAATGTAAGGCCAGACACTATCAAACTCTTAGAGGAAAACATAGGCAGAACACTCTATGACATAAATCACAGCAAGATCCTTTTTGTTCCACCTCCTAGAGAAATGGAAATAAAAACAAAAATAACCAAATGGGACCTAATGAAACTTAAAAGCTTTTGCACAGCAAACGAATCTATAAAGAAGACAAAAAGACAACCCTCAGAATGGGAAAAATATTTGCAAATGAAGCAACTGACAAAGGATTAATCTCCAAAATATACAAGCAGCTCATGCAGCTCAATATCAAAAACACAAACAACCGAATCCAAAAATGGGCAGAAGACCTAAATAGACATTTCTCCAAGGAAGATATAGAGATTGCCAACAAACACATGAAAGGATGCTCAACATCACTAATCATTAGAGAAATGCAAATCAAAGCTACAATGAGGTATCACCTCACAGCAGTCAGAATGGCCATAGTTAAAATATCTACAAACAATAAATGCTGGAGAGGGTGTGGAGAAAAGGGAACCCTCTTGCATTGTTGGTGGGGATATAAATTGATACAGCCACTATGGAGAACAGTATGGAGGTTCCTTAAAAAACTAAAAATAGAACTACAATATGGCCCAGCAATCCCACTGCTGGTCATATATCCTGAAAAACCATAACTCAAAAAGAGTCATGTACCACAATGTTCATTGCAGCACTATTTACAATAGCCAGGACATGGAAGCAACCTAAGTGTCCATTGATAGACGAATGGATAAAGAAGATGTGGCACATATATACAACGGAATATTACTCAGCCATATAAAGAAAGGAAATTGAGTTATTTGCAGTGAGGTGGATGGACCTAGAGTCTGTCATACAGAGTGACGTAAGTCAGAAAGAGAAAAACAAATACTGTATGCTAACACATATATATGGAATCTAAAAAAAAATTAAAAAGGTCTGAAGAACCTACGTTCAGACAGGAATAAAGACACAGATGTAGAGAATGGACTTGAGGACACGGGGAGGGGGAAACGTAAGCTGGGACGAAGTGAGAGAGTGGCTTGGACATATATACACTACCAAATGTAAAATAGATAGCTAGTGGGAAGCAGCCGCATGGCACAGGGAGATTAGCTCAGTGCTTTGTGTCCACTACGAGGGGTGATATAAGGAGGGTGGGAGGGAGACACAAGAGGGAGGAGAATTGGGGATATATGTATATGTATAGCTGATTCACTTTGTTATACAGCAGAAACTAACCCACCATTGTAAAGCAATTATCCTCCAATAAATATGTTAAAAAATATACAGATCACCCCATCCCAGACCTACTAATCAGGATTTTCAGGGAAGGACCTTGGAATCTATATATTTCCTTTCCCCCAGTAATTCTGATGATGGGCAAATTTGGAAAGGATTTCACTTCACTACACTATGTCATTGTGGCTAAATATTCTAGTTGGTGCTTTCCCTCCATAATAATTGGTCAAATTTTGTGATTTGTATTTTTCTTGTCTATTTGTTTATTGTGTATACATCTTCTGGATTGTAAATTCAAGCTCCACAAGGGTATATATCAGGCCTGCTTGTTCACTACTCTATCCCCAGCACTAGAACAGTGCTTGGTATGTACTTGATGTTCAGTAATATTTGTGGAATGAAAGAATGAATTTTTTATACTATTTTAAAGGTTACACTCCATTTACAGTTATTACAAAACATTGGCTATATTCCCTGTGTTATACAGTACATCCTTGTAGCCTTTCACTCAACTGTTTGTACCTCCCACTGCCCCATCTCTATATTGCCCTTCCCCTCCCCACCACTGGTAATCATTAGTTTGTTCTTTGTATCTGTGAGTCTGCTTCTTTTTTGTTATATTCACTAATTTGTTGTAGTTTTTAGATTCCATATATAAGTGATATCATATATATTTGTCTTTCTCAGTCTGACTTATTTCACTTAGCATAATGCCCTCCAAGTCCATCCATGTTGCTACAAATGGCAAAATTTTTGTTCTTTTTATGGCTGAGTAGTATTGCAGTGTGTGTGTGTGTGTGTGTGTGTACCACATCTTCTTTATCCATCCATCTGTTGATGGGCACTTGGCTTGCTTCCTTATCTTGGCAATTGTAAATAATGCTGCTAAGAACATTGGAGTGCATGTATTTTTTGAATTAGTGTTTTTATTTTATTTTTTTGATATGTACAGGAGTGGAATTGCTGGATCATATGGTAGTTCTATTTTTAGTTTTTGGAGAAACCTCTATACTGTTTTTCATAGTGGCTGCATCAATTTACATTCCCACCAACACTGTAAGAGGGTTTCCTTTGAACGAATGAACGTTTAACAGAAAGGTGTGCCCTCTATTTATAGCACACAGAATACAAATATATAATAATATACATTTAAACTAATGGCAGTTTGGAATATTGGGTTTTTTTATTATTTTAATAGAAATGTACTTAGAAGCTAATAGGGCCTGAAAGTCCTCATTTTAAATAGCTAATATATTTGAGCTGTCAATACATAGGAGTTATGGTTATAGAAGATACTTATTCTATAAATTTATGAGCAACTCTGGAGGGATAAAGTTTATCCAGGAGACTAAAGATTTGGAAACCAATTATCTCAATTTCCAGTTTCCTCAGTTAAGGAATATGAGTCCCAGAGTGATAAAATAACTTGACCATGGGTCATATAAAATGGTTGAAAAACTGTATTATACTAAATTAGGGGCATTTATTTTGAAACAAAGAAATAAATACTTGAATTCCCTGGTGGCCTAGTGATTAGAATTTGGCGCTTTCACTGCCGTGGCCTGGGTTCAATCCCTGGTCGGGGAACTGAGATTCTGCAAGCCACATGGCACAGCCAAAAATAGGAATAAATACTCTTTACATAATTGATAGCTGGAATGTAGAAGAGGCTATTTGGAGTAAGGTGGTTCCATAGTGAAAAACTGGAACCAAGGCCTAGAATTAATAAGACAATAGATACTGTTTCAGTTTTAGGAAGAACATTTTTGGAAAAAAAAAAAAAACACTATCCAAAAACTGGACTGAGGAACCTTGCAAAGTAGTATGTTCCATATTCCTGAAATTTTCATGCAAAGACTGAATAGCCATCCACCTATAATGCTGAAGAAGGAACTTTTACCTTAAATGGAAGGTTAGACTAGTTGGCTTCTAAGATCCCTTCCATCTTCTATGATTCTTTGAAAATGTAATAAACCCATTAAGATTATGTTTGTATACTGAATTATTTTCCTGGTGCCTTCCAGTTTTGAGAAATATCCAGAGAGGAACTATGTCAGCCCTAGTATGTAATAAATTCCCATATAGTCCCAATGTTCACATATTATTTTACCTTTATCATTATACAGTATATAATCACTCATTTCTCCCAAGAAGGGTGAAAAAAGAAGTTGAAAATAAATGGACATTGGTTTCTGTTTTCTGTTTTCTTCTCTCTTCCTAAGCCTTTATGACCCAAAGGAAGCCAAAAGCATCCTAAGAAAACTGGTATCGTTCTTCTTCTGCCCACACCATCATTTTCCCAAGCATCTGTGGCTAAGATTATTGTGAAAAAGAAGCATCAGCATTTGATAAGCATCAGTATTCAAAGACAGGAAATAGAGAAAGTACATGACAATTTAATGGAACTTTAGTAAGAAGTTGAAATTCTTTACTTTTTCTGAAGTCTAGTAGCTTATTCTCAATGAGACCATATACTGGGAAATTGAAATGGAACTATATTCTTTAAAATAGTGTTTCTTCTATGGGAGAATTTAGCAAAGCTAGGAAAATTAATATCCATAAATATTTGCCTTTTCTACCAGGTAATTTTCACTTGGGAGCCTACAAAGCAATCCATGTGTTTCAGGTTTCACATTTAGCAATGAATGCTAAATACATCAAAGGTACTACATATCCTGAATTTGAAGAGAAAATGCCCCCCCCAAAAAAAAATTATAAAGAAGAATTGATCTTCTTGGACTAACTGAATAGTTCTTCTGTTTTGCCCTGTATTTTTTTTTTTTTTTTTGCAAAATCTTACCACGTAAAAGTTAACTTTATTCATGTTTTTTATTTACATTAGAGAATATCTAAGGTGGCTTTGTATGGACGTGGACCTTGTTGTATAGAAGCAATTCTACTTTTTATACAAAGAAAGGGTACCATAATCAAATTTAGATCTGAAATTATGAAATGCTATTGAATGACTTTCTACACTAAAAGAGAATACACAGGTTTTAAGAATTCTTCTTCCACTTTGTAGATTGGCGTGGCAATTCTACTTTGTAGAGTCACATGTCAAAACTATAAAGGTTACAAACTCTAATCATATAAAATGAGCTTTTTGAAAATTGCATGAGAAACTTGAGAATAAAATTGGTTTTAGACTGCGGCTTCCAAAAAATGTTGGAGTACACATAATTTTCCCTATCCTTCCCACTAAGTACAACTAAAATCCCTGGACATTATATATAAAACAAATATAAGAAGACTGTGAAGGGTGGAAAGAACTCACATCTGCTAGGGACCACAGGACCTAAGGAATAACATAAAAAATATATACATTCATTTATTTATTGTTAACCATTTTTTAATTGAAGTATAGTTCATTTACAATGTTGTGTTAGTTTCAGGTGTACAGCAAAGTGATTCAGTTACATGTATATACACATATATGTATATATATATTCTTTTTCAGATTCTTTTCCATTATAGGTTATTACAAGATATTGAATATAGTACCCTGTGCTAGACAGTAGATTCTTGTTGGTTATCTATTTTATATATAATAGTGTATATATGTTAATCCCAAACTCCTAATTTATCTCTTCCCCCACCCCACTATCCCCTTTGGTAATAAGTTTGTTTTCTATGTCTGTAAGTCTTATTTCTGTTTTGTAAATAAGTTCATTTGTATCATTTTTTTAGATTCCACATATAAGTGATATCATATGATATTTGTCTTTCTCTGTCTGACTTCACTTAATACGATAATCTCTAGGTCCATCTGTGTTGCTGAAAATGGCATTATTTCATTCTTTTTTATGGCTGAGTAATATTCCATTGTATATATATACCACATGTTTATCCATTCATCTGTCAATGGACATTTAGGCTGTCCTATAATTATTAAGGAAATTGAATTCAAAACAATCTCCCCAAAAAAGAATCTACAAGCACCTAAAACCTACAGCTAACATCATACTTTAATGGTGAAAAATAGAATGCTTTCCCTCTGAGACCAGAAACAAGATGTCCACTCTAACCACCTATATTCAATTTGGTAGTAGAAGTTCTAACCAGCACAATAAATCGAGAAAAGGAAATAAAAGATACACATGATTAGCTGTGTAGAAAATCCTAAAGAATCTACAAAACACTCTTACAACTAATAAGTGAATTCACCAAAGTCTCTGGATACAAGATCATCATATAAAAATCAATTGCATGTCTATATAGTAAAAATGAATGCAATGAAATTGAAATTTGAGATATTAATAAATTATTTGCAATCACTCAAAAAATCAAATACTTACATGTAACTCTAACAAAACATGTACAGGACTTGTATGCTGAAAACTACAAAACACTGATGAAAGAAATTCTAACTAAATGGAGAGACATTCTGTGTTCATGTACTGGAAGACTCGACATAGTAAAAATGTAAATTCTCCCCAAATTGATATTCAGGTTTAACATAATTCCTATAAAATTCCAGCAAGATTGTTTGTTGATGTAGACAAGATAATTCTAAAATTCACATGGAAAGGAAATATGCTAGTATAGCTAAAACAGTTCTTGACAAAAAGAATAAAGTGGAAGAAATCCATCTACCCAATTTCAAGACTTATTATATAACTACAGTAACCAAGACTGTGGTATTGGCAGGGTGATAAGACGTATAGATCATTGGAACAGAATGGAGAGCCCAGAAATAGTCCTGCACAACCATGGCCAACTCAGTTGATTTTTGACAAACGTGCAAAAGCAATTCAATGGAGGGAGTCTTTTCAAGAAATGGTGCTGGAACAATTGGATATCTATAGGAAAACATAAATTAACCTTGATGTAAGTCTCACACCTTATACAAAGTGAATTCATAATGGATCAGAGATTTAAATGTAAAAAATAAAACTATAAAAATGTTAGATAACATAGGAGAAAATCTTTGTGGCTTAGGGCTTGGTGAAGAATTCTTAGGAATAGGACTAAAAGCATAATCCATAAAAGAAAAAAGCAGTAGCTTGGACTTCATCAAAATTAAAAAAACTTTTGTGCTGCAAAAGACCAGGATGATGAAAATACAAGCTACAGATGAGGAGAAAATATTTGCAAACCACATATCTGACAAAGAACTCATATCTACTAGAGAATGGGAGAAAATTTTGCAAAACCACATATCTGACAAAAATTCATATCTAGAATATATAAAGTACTTTCAAAACTTAATATTAAGGGCTTCCCTGGTGGCGCAGTGGTTGAGAATCTGCCTGCTAATGCAGGGGATGCGGGTTCGAGCCCTGGTCTGGGAAGATCCCACATGCCGCGGAGCAACTAGGCCCGTGAGCCACAACTACTGAGCCTGCGCGTCTGGAGCCTGTGCTCCGCAACAAGAGAGGCCACGATAGTGAGAGGCCCACGCACCGCGATGAAGAGTGCCCCCGTTTGCCACAACTAGAGAAAGCCGTCGCACAGAAACAAAGACTCAACACAGCCAAAAATAAATTAATTAATTAATTAATTTTAAAAACTTAATATTAAAGAAAAAACAACAATTACAAAATGGACAAGAGACATGAAGAGACATTTCACTGATATATGGATGGCACAAAGCACATGAAAAGATTTTCAGCATCACTAGCCTTTGGGGAAATTAAATTAAGAACTTGATGATCTATTGCTACATGCACCAATGAGAACAGCTAAAAAAAAGAATTACTTATAATACGAAGTCCTGGCAAGAATGCCAAGAAACTGGATCTCTCATACATTGCTGGTAGAAATATAAAATGGCACAACTTTTATGGAAACAATTTGGCAGTTTCTTTTAAAATTAAACATATAATTACCATTTGACCCAGCAGTTGCATTCTTGGGCATTTATCTTAGAGAAATGAAAACTTACATCAGCACAAAAACCTGTACATGACTGTTCATAGAAGCTTTTTAGCTGTATATAATAGCCAAAAATTAGAAACAACCCAAGTGTCCTCCAACAAGTGAAGGGTTAAAAAAACATTGCAAAGAAACAGAAACAAAATGGTACATAAGTATCATGGAAGACTACTTAGCAATAGAAAGGAATGGACTATTGATATATGTGACTTTAATAAATTTCCAGGAAATTAAGCTGAATGAGAAAAGCCAATTTTTTGAAATTTTTGAAGTCACATGCTGTATGACTCCGTTTATATAACATTCTCAAAATGACACAATTATAGAGGTGGAAAACAGATTGGTGGTTGCCAGGGGTTGAGGATGGTGGGAGGGAGGAGAAGAATGGTGTGATAAAGGAACATAGAATTGTACACATATATTGTACAATATCAATTTCCTTTTTCTGTTATGGTGCTATAATTATGTAAAATGTAAATTGGAGAAAACTGAGTGAAGAAGACCAATTTTTGCAACTTCCTGTAACTCGAAATTTATTTTACTATAAAAAGTTTAAAAAATTGGTTCTAAATCTAATAAAATGCAATTTTAGAATACTTAAAATACCCAGGTAGTCATTATGGAGCCAAACAAAGTTACTAGAAGGCACATTTTCACGTACGAAGAGCAAGATTGGAAATGGGATATGAACTATAGTTAGAGCTGCATGCTTGGTTCCTTTCAGAAAAGAACAAATTCATGTTTCTTTTGAAATATTTGGTGGATAATTTTCACCAGAAAAAAAACAAAAACAAAAAAGTGTTCTGCGACGGGCTGCATGTTGCTTGAAAGTCTGAGTATTTAGATAAATATTTCTTCTAATAAGGTATTTTAAAATAAAAGCAATTACTTTTATTTTAACTTATTGAGTAATAATAAAACTGCATTATTCTAGGTATCTACTTATTCTTTTTAATCATATTTTATGTAGTATCCATTCATTATTTTAATGGCTAGAACTGCTAAGGTTTCTATTTTTACAAAACTTTCTCTGCTATTTCTCTTACAAAGACTTGGATTGGGAATCGAAGAAGGAAATATCGTTTAATGGGGATTGAAGTTCCACCTCCAAGAGGAGGCCCTGCTGATTTTTCTGAGCAACCCGAATCTGGTTCTTTATCTGCACTCACACCAGGAGAGGAAGCTGGTCCTGAAGTAGGAGAGGATAATGACAGAAATGATGAAGTATCCATCTGTTTGTCTGAAGGAAGCTCGCAAGGTATTTTATATGCTCCACCTCCTAATGATATCTTTTGTGAATTTGATGCTTTTTTACTTGCTTTTCAGCTTACCGTACTTCAAATCTAAAGTCCTCAAAACATTTGGTTAAACATTTGAAAAGAATAGACATATTTTTATTCTATTTTAAAATAATAGTTGTATATATTTGAAGTGTGCAACATATTTAGATATACATATACGTAGTGAAATGATTACTACAGTCAAGCTAATTAACATATCCATCTCCTCACATAGTTACCTTTGTGTGTGTGTGTGGTGAGAGCACCTGAAATCTACTCCCAAAGCAAATTTCCAGCATACAATATAGTACAGTTGACCCTTAAACAACATGGGTTTGAACTGCACTGGTCCACTTTCAATAAATACATTGGAAAAATTTTTGGAGATTTGCAACAATTTGGAAAAACTTGCAGACAAACCGTGTCGCCTAGAAATATCAAAAAAGTTAAGAAAAAGGTATGTCATGAATGCATAAAATATATGTAATATACATATAACATACAAAATATGTGTTAATCAACTGTTTATGTTATTGGTAAGGCTTCTGGTCAACAGTAGGCTATTAGTAGTTAAGTTTTGGAGGAGTCAAAATTTATACTTGGATTTTTAACTGTGCAGGGGGGTTGGTGCCCATAACCCCCACATTGTTCAAGGGTCAACTGTATTGTTACCTTTAGTCATCATGCTCTACATTAGTTATCTAGACTTATTCATCCTATGTAATTGCAATTTTGTACCCTTTGACCAATATTTCCCCATTTTCCCCACCTCTTCACCCTGGTACCTACCATTCTACTCTCTGCTTCTATGTATTTGACTTTTTTTGATTCCACATGTAAGATCATGCAATGCTTTTCTTTCTGTGTTTGGCTTATTTCAGTTAGCATAATGTCCTCTAGGTTCATCTAAGCAGTCGCAAATGGCAGGATTTTTTTTAAAGACTAATATTCCATTGTATATGTATACCATGGTTTCTTTATCCATTCATCTGTTAATGGACACTTAGGTTGTTTCCATACCTTGACTACTGTGATGAATGCTGCAATGAACATGGAAGCATAGATATCTCTTTGAGGTACTGATTTCATTTCCTTTGGATATATACCCAGAAGAGGAATCGCTGAATCATATGGTAGTTTCATTTTTAATTTTTTGAGGAACTTTCATACTGTTTTTCATAATGGCTCTACCCCTTTTTTCCATATCCTCACCAACACTTGTATTTTACCTTTTTGATTTTTAATGCTTCCACCTAAGCAGTCTCCCACATCGTCATCACAAAAAGTGACACTCATCTACCACAATAATGATCTCCATGATTTGAAATATTGGTTATTACAACAATCCATAAATTATAGTATATGATCGTTTTAATTTTATTGGAATTCTAGTCAATTTGGGTTAGAGCAATTTAAATGCATTGTAATCAAAGAGAGTATGGTATAATGTATAATGTGACAAATACCAGACTAGTAGTTGGATAACCTGGGTACAAGTCCTAGATCTTCCACTAGCTGATTATGTGACTTCAGGCAAAGTATTTAATTCATCATGCTTTAGTTTTCTCATCTGCAAAATAAGGGAATTAGGCCGGATCATCTTTATAATACTTCTCAGTGCTTCCCTAAATGAGAATTCAAATAATAACATGTAATTATACCATTTGTCTGTGAGAAGTATTTTTCATTTGACTTCAAGCATAGAAAGAGTCCTCTCCTGACACTTTTTTTATGAACACTTTTATTGAGGTTTAATTTACATAGAATAAAATTCATCCATTGCAAAAGTAGAATTCAATGATTTTTAGTAAATTTATAGTTGTACAACCATCACCATCACTAAAATCAAATTTTAGAATAATCTCTTCAAATCACTAAAATCCAATTATAGAATATTTTCACCACTTCAAAAAATTTCCTTGAGCCCATTTTCAGCCAGTACCCACTCCCACCTCCAAACCTAGGCAACCACAGATCTGATTTCTGACTATATAAATTTGTCTTTTCTGGGCATTTCATATAAATGAATCATATAATATATAGTGGGGGGGTTGCATCTGTAATAGAGAGAGAGAATTTTGCATTGGCCCATTTTGTTTGTTTTTATTTTATCGATTTTATAGGGTATTTACACTATATTTTCCAGTTTATTTTTGCCTTCTAAATTTGCTTATGGGGTTTTCAAATGTCAGAACTTTTGTTTGTAATTTTTGTATTGTTAAATATACCAATTCTTTCCTTTATGGTTTGTGACTTTGGTGTCAGGATTACAAAATCCTTCCTTGTACTACAATTATGTAAACATACCCCATGTTTGCTTCATGTATCCTTATGGTTTCATTTTTACAACATGATATTTATCCCACCTAGAAATTGTTTTGCTTTAAGATACGTGAAGACAATACCTAATTTTGTTTTTCCAAATTTTAATCAAAGATAGATAGATAGATAGATAGATAGATAGATAGATAGATAGATGACAGAGAAATAGATAGATAGACACAAATTCATGTATGTATACATACACACATGGATTAAACTCTGGATTTCCTATTATGTTAGATTGATCTGATTGTTTATAATTGTGGTTTTATAAGATATCTGAAGATCTGGCAAGGCTCTCATTCTTAGCTCTTGTAGTACACTGATTCTTCTAGATGAACTTAGTTCATACCTTTACCCAATACCCCTCCCCAAATTCATTTAAGATTTTTATTGTTACTGCACTAAATGGATAGGATAATGTGGGAAGATGAATGCAGTTTTGCATGTGCTGAGTTTTAAATGAGGGCAGGACATCCATGTGGAGCTGTCCAGCAGACCCTTGGATAATATGGGTCTGGAGCTCAGAAGAAGGGGTAAGATATGAGAAGAAATATTGGAGTCACCCACATCGAGGCCAAAAAAAAATGTCTAGCCATAGAAATAGATGATTTAGTTAGGTGAGAAAATGGAAAACAAGAAAGGAAGATGGACAAGGACAGTGTGTTGAGAAATATCCAGATTCCTGGAGGAGAAAAAGGAGCCATTGAAAGAATGGTCAGATATAGGAGAATCAAGATAGTATGCTATTACCAAAACCAAGGAAAGAAAAAGATTTCAGAAGGAAGAGGCATCATTATCTCAATGGTCTCATAGAGGTTGAGTAGAAATTCCTCTCATATAAGGCATCTAAAGTTGTTAAAGTTATATAAGTGGACGATAGAACAGTGGTATGAGGGAGTGGAGGGAGAGAGATATGGGGAGCTGTTGTTCAATGGATATAAAGTTACAGTTACAGAAGAGGAGAACTGCTGAACAACTCAGTGCCTGTAGTTAGTAATAAGTGATTGTATACTTAAAAACTTAAGAGGGTAAATCATGTTAAGCATTTGTAACACAAAAAAAGGGACACAGGGAAACTTTTGGAGGTGATGGATACGTTTATTACTTGGATTGTGGTGATGGCAACAAAAGTATATACACGTTCAAATTCACCAAATTGTATACATTAATTATGTGCAGCTTTTGTGTACAAATATTTTCAGTGATTCTAAATAGATCCTTAGCGAATGATGTCTGGCAGCTATTTGAGGGATAGTGGGGAAGTAGGGATTTGTATGTTTCTATGGGTGGGTCAGAGAGCTGTGAGGAAATATTCTGATAAAAGGAAATTACATAAGCCCTTAAGGGGAGTTTGATTCCCCAACTCCATCTTCCCCACCTAAAAGGGAATTTTAAAAAATAAAGTAGTTAATGGGAAAAAAGTGAGTTAATTTTAAGGTTGCTAATGGACCACTGCTCCTACACTAGCATCCTTTGTCATTTAATAGCGTGCTCTCTAGACAGCTGACATAGTAATCAAGATCTAATGAGAAAAAGGAGAGAGAATTTAATGCATGAATCAAAAAACACTTGATGGGAAGTGAGATTGCCTAGGATTCCTCTCGGTGGCTTATTTTTCACAGCTGCATGGTAACCTTTTCATTCTCATCAGAAATTGCAAAATAAAAGCATAAAAGAATTTTCAAATACTGAAAAGAGTCTTTTTCTGTATGGTTTCCTACTAGTGCTGTCCTGTTACCATCCTCATTTTACTGATGGAAAATACTAATCTGATTTAACTGTGTGATTCTTTTGTGACAATTAAGTGAATTGTATCATCCAGCCTAGATTAATATAATACCTTTAAAATATGCTGACCATATTCTCTTCCAGTTATGAAAATGTAGTCGAATGTATGTTTACTTTGAGCTTCCATTAATTACATCTTAGAGATATGGAGGCAAGATAATCAGAGTAGCTTCCCATACTATTTCAAAAAACTAACAACTTGAAACTCAGGGTCCTTTATAATACAGCTGTTGATTCAATAGGGTTAGAGTCTTTTAAATGTCTAAGAAGAAAAAAATGTCTTTAAATCAGGGCTCACATTTTATATGTCAAAAAACAATTAAAATCACTTTAAAATATTCTAGAAAAAAACTCTACAAGCAAAAACAAGGATTATTTTTTAAAACACAGTAAAAGGCAGGGTTAGCCAAAGTCACGAAAAAGTGCTGTTGATCTTTTAGTGGTTTCAAGTCCATTCTTTTGCTTCTGGGAGAGTAGGTACTTCCCTGATACATAGCTTCTGACTTACCTCTAATTTCCTCCTTCTACTTCCCACCTTCGCTTCTCCCATTTCCTTTGCCTTTCCATGTGTGGAGGTGAAGTGAAAGGAGATGTGGTTGGGATTGATAAAGAAAAGGCTACCTGGATTCACCCCCCACACCCAACTGCAAACTTTAGCAAATGTAATAGATGACTCAGCTCCTTAATTTCAAGTTTTGTGTCTACCAAAATATATTTATGGTTGAGCAACTTTAAAAATTTATACTATCCTGAGAAGTGAACTGTCTAAAGTATAGGAACAATTAACATCTATAACGTTAAATTCATTAAATTTTATAACAAAGCCTCTTTTCAACTGTACCTATTATGTATGTGGATATGCACATGAAAGATAATTCTGCGTACAGTTACTTAGTGTGAGCATGCGGCCACCACATAAAGTGCCCTCTAGAGTTTTCACTGATTAGTAATTCTACTTATTTGTTTATTTTCCAATTAAGAGAGCTGCTTTTGTTGAGTAATAACCAGACAAATTGACAGTATTTAGCTTTCAAACTTTTACAAATGTGGAAGCTATCTGTAAGCAAAAGAAAACATGCCTTATTCAGCTGTATCATTTCATACCTTTTTATTTTAGAAATCCTCAAAACAGTTTTTATATGCATCTTATAAAAGAATCAAATGATGGATGAATCTGTTGCTGGTAAAGCAGAACTGTGTACCAAGGTATGAGCAAGTGAGAACAGAAATGTAAGGCAAACCTCTAAGGAATGATACCAGTAAAGATCTGTTGATGAGCAATATAACTCCTATTCTGAGGGCACCAGTACTAATACGAGCTCTGCAGCTAAATCTGATGACAATTTTCCCTTCCTTCATATCATTTAGTTGCTGATTACACAGGACTTGAAATGCGGTGATTTGAAATGTCCTAATAATTAATAAAATTTCCTCTATCTAGGAACCACTTTTTTTTTTAACTTTTTATTTTATATTGCAGTATAGCCGATTAACAATGTTGTGATAGTTTCAGTTGCACAGCAAAGCGACTCAGCCATACATATACATGTATCTATTCTCCCCCAGACTCCCCTCCCATCCAGGCTGCCACATAACATTGAGCAGAGATCCCTGTGCTATACAGTAGGTCCTTGTCGGTTATGCTTTTTAAATATAACAGTGTGTACATGATATAAATCCCCAAAACTCCCTAACTATCCCTTCCCTCCACCCTTCTCCCACTGGTAACCGTTAAGTTCATTCTCAAAGTCTGTGAGTCTGTTTCTGTTTTGTAAGTACGTTCATTTTTATTGTTTCTTTTTAGTTTCCACATATAAGTGATATCATATGATATTTCTCTTTCTCTGTCTGACTTACTTCACTCAGTATGAAAATCTCTAGGCGCATCCATGTTGCTGCAAATGGCATTATTTCATTCTCTTTTTATGGCTGAGTAATATTCCATTGTATATATGTACCACATCTTCTTTATCCATTCCTCTGTCAATGGACATTAAGGCTGCTTCCATGTCTTGGCTATTGTAAACAGTGCTGCAATGAACATTGGGGTGCATGTATCCTTTTGGACCATGTTTTTCTCCCGATATATGCCCAGGAGTGTGATTGCAGGGTCATATGGTAGTTCTATTTTTAGTTTTTTAAGGAACCTCCATACTGTTCTCCATAGTGGCTGTACCAATTTACATTCCCACCCACAGAGTAGGAGGGTTAGGAACCACTCTTTTATAGAAAAAAATCAATTGAATTTTTAGTGGACTTTGCGTTAAAACTCTGGTAAAACTTCCCTGAATATATATTTTTTTAAGCCTTTTTAAAAAAAATTTATTTATTAATTTATGGCTGTGTTGGATCTTCGTTTCTGTGCAAGGGCTTTCTCTAGTTGCGGCAAGCGGGGGCCACTCTTCATCGCGGTGCGCGGGCCTCTCACTGTCACGGCCTCTCTTGTTGCGGAGCACAGGCTCCAGATGCGCAGGCTCAGTGGTTGTGGCTCACGGACCTAGTTGCTCCATGGCACGTGGGATCCTCCCAGACCAGGGCTCGAACCCGTGTCCCCTGCAATGGCAGGCAGATTCTCAACCACTGCACCACCAGGGAAGCCCCTTCCCTGAATATCTTTCATTCTCAATGCACTCATGTGAGTTCCTGGATGAGCAATGTTTTCCTCCTAGTCATTTCCCATGTTCATACACGGCACCCTTATATGTCTTTCCATGGGAAGGAATGGACTCAAAAAATCTTAGGAGAACTGATAACTATTTTTGTTCTGCTTTCTATGGTGAAATAAATTGTTCATTACCGAGGGGCTGAGAACTTCCACTAGTATTTATCCAAATAATCTATGACATGGCTGTGCAGAAAGAAAAGAGAGAACATTAGCCCTATTTTTCTAAGGGATAGAGGTAGGGGAAATCTTAAGACAGAGGATTATCTTGTAGACACACCATGCTGTGAATTAGCCACTTCCCCTAGCCCAGCACAGAGAATTTTTTAGTACACTGATTTTTCTGAGTTAATTTTTCTTTTATTTTTTCTTTTCTCATTTTTTAAACTATCGAGGTTTTTAAAAAATTTCATTGCTGTTTTATTAGTATGACAGCCAGGGATTGACTACTCATTCATACTTACAGCATGCAAACTTCTTTTTCCAGTTTTGTTGAGATATATTGACCTACAGCACAGTATAAGTTTAAGGTGTACAACATAATAATTTGACTTACATACATCATCAAATGATTACCACAAAAGTTTTAGTAAAAATCCCTCACCTCATATAGAAACAACGTTAAAGAAATAGAAAAAAAAATTTTTTCCTTGTGATGAGAGCTCTTAGGATTTACTCTCTTAACAATTTTCATTTATAACACACAGCAGTGCTAATTATCTTTATCATGTTGTGCATTACATCCCTAGTATTTATTTATCTTATAACTGGAAGTTTGTACCTTTTGACCACCTTCATCCAATCTCCCATCCACCCACCCCCTGCCTCTGGTAGCCACAAATCTGATCTCTTTTTGTATGAGTTTGTTTGTTTCTGAAGTATAATTGACCTACAATGCTTTGTTAATTCCTGATATAAAAAAATAGTGATTCAATATTTCTATACACTTCAAAACATTCACCAGGACAAGTATAGTTGTCATGTGTCACTACGAAGATATTATATAATTATTGACTGTAATTCCCCACACTGTACATTTCATACCTGTAACTAATTTATTTTGTAATTGAAAGTTTCTACCAATTAATCTTCCTCAACTATTTCTCTCCTGCCCCCACCCCACCCCATCTGACAACCACCTGTTTGTTCTCTGTATCTATGACTCTATTTCTTTTTGATTAGTTTGTTCATCTGTTTTGTTTTTTAGATTCCACATATAAGTGAAATCACACAGTATTTGTCATTCACTGTTTGACTTATTTCATTTAGCATAATACCCTCTAGGCCCATCCACGTTTTTGCAAATGGCAAGATTTCATTCTTTTTATGGCTGAGTAATATTCCACTGTGTGTGTGTGTATGTGTGTGTGTGTGTGTGTATACCAGATTTTTCTTTATCCATTCATCTATCAATGGTCACTTAAGTTGCTTCCATTTCTTGGCTATTGTAAGCAATGCTGCAATGAACATAGGGGTGCATATATCTTTTTGAATTAGTGTTCTCATTTTCTTTGGTGAATACCCAGAAGTGGAATTGCTAGATCATATGGTAGTTTTATTTTTAATTTTTGAGGAGTCTCCATGCTGTTTTCCATAGTATCTGCCAGCACCAATGTACATTCCCACTAACGGTACACGAGGGTTCCCTTTTCTCCCCATCCTCACCAACAGTTGTTATTTCTTGCCTTTTTGATAATAGGCATTCTGGCAGATGTGAAGTGATATCTCACCATGGTTTTGATTTGCATTTCTGTAATGATTAGTGATGTTGAGCATCTTTTCCTGTTGGTCATCTGTATGTCTTCTTCGAAAAAAATGTCTATTCAGGTCCTCTACTCATTTTTTACTTGGGTTGTTTGTATTTTTGATATTGAGTTGTATGAGATCTTGGTATATTTTGAATCTTAACCCCTTATCGGATACATCCTTTGCAAATATTTTCTCCCATTCAGTAGGCGGCCTTTTAGTTTTGTTGACAGTTTCCTTTACTGTGCAAAAGCTTTTTAGTTTGATGTAGTCTCGTTTGTTCATTTTTGCTTATGTTTTCCTTGACTGAGGATATATATCCAAAAAAATACTGCTAAGACTGATGTCAAAGAACTTATTACCTATGTTTTCTTCTAGAAGTTTTATAATATCAGGTCTTACAGTTAAACCTTTAATCTGTTTTGAGTTTTTGTATATGGTGTGAGAAAGTAGTCTATTTTGATTCTTTTCTATGTAGCTGACTAGTTTTTTAAACACTATTTATTGAAGAAGCTGTACTTTCCCTATTGTATATTCTTGCCTCCCTGGTCATAGATTAATTGCCCTTATAAGTGTGGGTTCATTTCTGGGCTCTCTGTTTGGTTCTGTTGATCTATGTATCTGTTTTTGTGCTAGAATCTTACTGTTGATTACTGTAGCTTTGTAGTATAGTATGAAATCAAGGAGCGTGCTACCTCTTGTTTTGTTCTTCTTTCTTAAGATTATTTCAGCTATTCGGGGTCTTTTGTGTTTCCATACAAATTTTAGAATTATTTTTTCTAGTTCTTTGAAAAATGCCATTGGTATTTTGGTAGGGAATGCATTGAATCTGTAAATTGCTTTGGGTAGTATGGTTCTTTTAACAATATTAATTCTTCCAACCCATGAATGCAGAATTTCTTTCCATCTGTTTTGTCATCTTCAATTTCTTTCCTCAGTATCTTATAATTTTCAGAGTACAGATCTTTTACCTCCTTAGTTAGATGTATTCCCTGGTAATTTATTCTTTTTGATGCGATTGTGAATGGGATTGTTTTCATAAATTCTCTTTCTGGTAGTTCACTGTTAGTGTATAGAAACACAACAGATTTCTGCATATTAATTTGCTATCCTGCAACTTTACCAAATTCATTGACGAGTTCTAGTAGTTTTTAGTGGTATCTTTAGTATTTTCTATGTATAGTGTCATATCATCTGCAAACAGTAACAGTTTTCCTTGTTCCTTTCCAATTTAGTTGTCTTTTATTTCTTTTTCTTATCTGATTGCTATGTCTAGGACTTCAATACTATGTTGAATAAAAGTGGTGACAGTGCCACTCACTGATGGGCAGAGTTGTGTCCCACAGTCTCTGGCTATAGGGCCCTGGGAGTCCTGGGGTTAGTGCAGGTGCACTGGTGACCTGGGCCAGGTCCTGGGCACTCTGGTGGATGTGGTCAGGTCCCAGAGCAGCTGGGAGCTTAGGAGATCCTAAGGCAGTCAGCTTGCTCATGGGTGAGGCTGTGTCCCTTCCTGGCTAGCTGTTTGGCCTGGGGCATCCCAGAACTGGTGCCCACCGGTTGGTGGGCAGGGTGGGTCCTGGCACTAATAAGCTAGAGGGGGGATTCCAAAGTAGTGCTTACCAGCACCAGTGTCCTTATGGTGGAATGAACTCCCCCAAATGGCTACTGCCAGCGTCTGTGTCTCCAAGATGAGTTTTAATTGCCTCCTGCTTCTCCAGGAGGCTCTCCAAGATCAGCAAGTACATCTGACCCAGGCTCCTTTCAAATTACTGCTTCTGCCCTGGATCTTGGAGGGTGTGAGATTTTGTGTGTGACCTTTAAGAGTGGAGTCTTTTTCCCACAGCCCTCTGGCTCTCCTGAAAGTAAGCCCTGCTGCCCTTCAAAGCCAAACTTTCTGGGTGGCTCATCTTCCCAGTGCAGGACCCCTGGGCTGAGGAGCCTGATGTGGGGCTTCAATCCCTTGCTCCTTGGGGAGAACCTCTGCAATTATAATTATCCTCCTGTTTGTGGGTCACCTTCACCAGGTGTATGGGTCTTCACTGTACTGTGTCTTCACCCCTCCTACCCCTCTTCTTGTGGCTCCTTCATTATATGTCTAGCAGTAAAGATTCTTTTCTGCTAATCTTCATGTTGCTCTCATGGATAGTTGCTCTGAAATAGTTGCAATTTTGGTATGCCCATGGGAGGAGGTGAGCTCAGGGTCTTCCTACTCTGCCATCTTGGCCACTCCCCCTACAGTATCAGAATACTAAATTTTGATCATAAAAAGAATACATGTTCATTATATAAAATATTGGAACATACAATGAAAAAGTTAGAAATAATCCTACCCCTCAGTGATATCCTCTCTTGAAATGGGGGTGAGAGAATACTTATGCCAGTGTTTTCTCTGCATATATACAGGTTTGTTTGTGTGTGTGTGTATACTCATATACACATCCCTTTTTACAAAATTGAAAATGTACTATATTTATAGCTTTATATCATGTATTTGAACATTATTTGTATCACTTTTTTCTTGTTAAAATGAGCAATACATGTTTATTGTAGAAAATATTTAAATATAAATAAGCAAATGAAAGAAAATAGGAAATATTAAAGCAAGTAAATTAGACAAAATGAAGAGTAATAAAAGTTGCCTGTAATTTCAATCAGAAATAATAATGGCAATGTTTTGGTATAAATAACATCAGTCTTTCTTTTCTCCATGAAAATGTATACTTTTTTTCTTTTACAAAATTAAGATCACAGTGTACCTATAGAGTAGATTTTGTCACCTTCAGTTTTTCTCCTTCCAATAGATCATGAATATTCTCTTTATTATCAACTATTCTTCTACTTCATTTTTAGTGGCTTTCTAGTATTTATTGTAAGGATAAGCCCTACATGATTTATCCAAGCCTTCATTGTTAAGCACATAGGTTACTTCATTTTTTTTAATTATAAACAGCACAGTGATGACCATCCTTAAATTCAAATCCATCCACACTTATTTCCTTAGAATACATTGTTAGAAGTAGAATTGCCATTTGTGTCTTTTTACAATAGAGAAATTATTTAAGTGATTTTGAAAAAAGCATTCTCAATAAAGTTTTAAGGAATGAAAAATGAAATCATGGCCTTCTTTGTTTCTGTAGAGGAGTCCAGTGAAGTTGTTCCAAATGAGGCAAGGGCTCATAAGGAGGAGAACCACCATACAGTATCCGCAGATAATGTGGTATGTACGTTTTGAAATTCTTTCCTCATTACATGATGGATTCCAAGGATTTGTTTCCAGTTGGTGACAATATCAGCGTTGTCAGAATAAAGTCTTGCTTCACTTCACAAACCAAAATGGATCTGTTACCAATGCAATGATATATCTTATAGGGTTTAATAAATGAAATTTAAAGCAATGTCATTTGTACCATTTTTTAATTTGAGATTTGCAAATATAAAAACCTAATGCTTACTACACATGTGACATTTTATACATAACAAGTTATTTTGCTTCAACACATTTAGCAAAGAGCAGATTTCTTCTCATTTGACAGATGGCAGAGTTAAAAAAGTTTAGCCTGAGACCATGGAGGAAGGCTTTCTTAGTTCTGGGACTTGTATCCAAGGATTCCTGATTCTTGTGTTCTTTGTTCAGACCATACCTATCTATACTGTTTTTGGAAACTTTTCTTCTTTTTAGTTAAATTGGACTCTGCTAGTCATCTTAAAAATTGCAGCAATGGAAGAAAGGCAGTATTAAGAAACTGAATAGCAAGCAGACACAGCCTACATGTGGATTAAACTGAGTTTGTGAAAATGTAAACATTGATATATAGAGATCTTCTCTAAGCAGCTGTATTAGCAGCATCTGTTTATATTCTGACTCCATCAAATAATACAGAAATCAAGATGGTATTAACCTGAAGTCAGACATAAAGGCAAATGTCATTGTCCTTTTGCTTTTGCTTTTGAATCAGTGTTTTGTGCTTGTGCTTGATTGCAGACTTTACAAATGGTCCCTATAATGGATTTTTCTGTTACAAAATGGCTGTAACTTCAAGATTTACCCTAGCTTCCATTACAAACATTATTTATCTGACACTATAATTCTATCACATCTCCTTAATAAAAGTTGAGCACATAAAATACAGTTTTGTTCTTTTTTTGTTAGATTTCGACAATATATAACAGTGTTTTCCACATACAGAGTGTAGTTTAGGATTGCATTTTACTGATTTCAGTCCTGATTTAAGTTTATATTTGACCCTTCTAACAGTAAATTGAATGGGCATATAGGAAAACATACTTTTATTCTGAGGCAAAGTTGTGTTTTCATTAGATAGCTAGTAATAATTGTTTTCCGCAATTATTAATTGTGCTAATATTCTTAATTCCACCAAGTAATAATCTCCTTTGCTCCAGATTTGAGTAATACTATTACAAATTATATACAATTATTTACAAATTGGAACTCTTTTCCCCTAAAGACATGCTCATTTTTAGTCTGAATTTCTCAACATTGGATCTCCCCTGTGGCAGACATTTGAAGATAATGAATGAAGTCATGGCATGGGATGACTCACAGTCACTTAGGCACCTAATTTTTCAAGAGCAATTGATTTTCAGAGACAAAACTCCAAACTTTCAAAAGTTGATCTCCTCTGCCTATAACTTTTGAATGTCCCCAATTATTCATGGATGACAAATCACAAAGACATACAAGACCTATTTATATGTGCAAATCTATACAGTGGCCCTTGGGGCCTTCCTCCCTGGATTACTTAGCTCTTTTTTCCCAGAACCAATCCAAATAGAAAAATCTAAAAAACAACATCGAAAAAGATATCAAATCTGCATTCTGGTGAGAGATGACATGATTAAGCCCCAAGTTTATAGTGATTATAATAGAAAACAAAACATTAGATTCATCTCCAGGCAGCAGTAGAAAGCAACTTCATTGCAGCTGTCCTCCTGACTCAGAAGCCTGCAGGTCACAAACACTGTTATGGTATCATGTCCTCATAGGCAATGTATCAAATATGATCATTCCCAGTTCATTTGTGATTTTTAATCACCATATCTATTGCTGGGTAGGAAACTTGATTTCAAATTCTGCCTACGACATGTTGCTATTAATGTGATTGTTCTTAAAAGACTGCCTAGTGACTAACTCTAGCTTAGCTTTTCTCTTTTTTAAATTTTCTTTTGGGTTGGCAGGATTTAAATGTTTAAAAGTGTTTTTTCTTAACTGTGTTTTTCATATGCAAAAGAAAAATTAAAGCCGATTTTGTTTTTTCGTTTTGCTTTTGCTTTTTTTAAAAAAAATTCTATGATTAGAGAACTTGCCTTGCCTCCATGGTTGGAGCTTAATGGTCACTTTTTTTTCCATCAGTGCTAAGCTGTTTTGTTCATTCTTTTGACAAATATTTAATTAGTACCTACTGTGTGCGAGATACTGTACGAATTATGCTGTACCTTAATTCTAAAGCTAAGGGCAGTTTAGTGCGTCTCTTGTTCTGGCTCTCTTCTCCTTCTTACTGTCTAGTGAAGGAAACAAATCATCCTGCTCTTTTCGCCATTACATTATAAATGTCTGCTTTCAATTGTATAACTAATGGAGTGCTGTAAATAAGTGAATTTTTAAAAAATTATATTTGACTTTGCAATACATGTCATATGTTGATATTTTACATTACAAGTTGCAAAGAGATATATGGAAACTTAAAAAAGAAAGCCCTTCCAACCAATTAAATTTGGTTATCATTAAATAGACTACACTTATAGGAAGCAAGCTCCCTTCCTGGAGGGCACTATTTAAGCAGAGTTCGAATGCCTACTTTTTCAGGGATATTGTGAAAGTGTTTTTTTCTGTTTTAAATAGTATCACAATAATTTTCTGTTACTAAGGGAGGTGGCTCAGACACATACTGGGTGTAAAGCTGAGGAGCCAGTCAGTTAGAGTTATTCTGGATAACCTAGACTAGATAACCCCATCACTAAAACTGAATATTGAATGTATATATGCTCTATACATTATTGAGTATAGTGATGATCAGATATATATTTAGCAAAACTTCTTTACTTGTGTTACAGAAAATAGAAATTATTGATGATGAAGAAAGTGACATGATAAGTAATTCTGAAGTAGAACAAGTGAATTCTCTCTTGGATTATAAGGTAAAAGTATTTTCAGATTCTGAATTTTTTAAGAGAAGGTATTAAAGGAGGCAGACTTTTACAGTACCTATGTACCGGTTTATTTCACTTCCATTTGATAAATTAGGTATACCGGGACTCTGCATTGACTCTCTCAGGCACTTGGATATCAGTCAGAGTGCCGAACATTTTAATTAATGCTGGCTGGTTTAGTGGTTATGGTTTTAAGCACAGTTTGCTGAGCATGAGTAATTATTGATGGTGTATGGCAAGATGAGGCATAGTGGTGGTTAATGTGAAATGTATGACAATGTTTTTTTTAAAGCCCATGTACATTTTTAAATGATGGTAAAGGGGATATTTTTTCCAGTGTCCCTTGCTAATTTTATCTTGAATTTCAATTTCTGAAGACTTTTTTTTAACATAATAATATACCTGTTTTAGAAGTTTAAAAACAATCCCCAAAGCAAATACTGAATGAATATGAATAGAAATGACCTTTTCTTAATGTCACTTGTTACTGAACTGAAAGACTTACTTTGACAGTGTGCCATACATAATTTTGTTTTTATTAAATTTTGACATAAGCTATCAGTCTATATGTCAATATGTTTTCTGCATAGATGTGTAATTGTTTTCCCTTTGTTAATCAATATCCTGTCTTACTAGGTAATTTGGGGCCTTCTGAAATTTGGCAACAGATTCATTCCTTTCATGCACAAAAGTTATTTTCTTGAATATCATACATCTTCAAAGCAGAGACTAGTAATCTTAAGATGTTAACAAAAAAAAACATTTAATCAGAAAAGCCAACAGCTGTCATTTTCTCAAAAATCTTTTCAGTTTTACTATAATTGAAAGTTATGTCATTCAACAGATTCTGTTTTCCAAATGTTCATAACATGTCAGACTTTAAAATATTGAACATTGTAAACACAGAAGGAAATTAGTTTTTGAAATTTATTTGCTAAGTGGTCAAAGAGCACAATATAATCCTATATTTAAACTGTATTTTCAACTAATAAAATTATAAAGTTGTTGGTTCGGAAGTACAGGAGATCCTTCTAATCTCTCCTACATGGTCATATAATATTTCTAAATGCCCAGTTCAGAATTAAAATGGCTCTGCAAGCCACCACTTGGCACAGGCTATGGAAACTACAGATGAGAGGACTGGATTGCACAGCTGTTAAGTGTGCTCCACTTAGTACACTCAAACAGTTCAGATAGGGCTGGGCCCAGAACTCAGAGGATTCTTTCCAGGACCTTTCCCCTCTGGGGCACCAGCCCACTTGAGAAGGTTTCAAGCTGAAGACCTGGGCAGGCCAGAGTATCCAGCCCAGAAATTTCAATTATCATTTTCATTGACTTCTAAAGGACATTTAATGATCCAGTGTTTTCCATTTTGGTAAATGCTGTGGGAACAAGGGGTCTTTCGCTACCTTATTAAGGATATCTTTTATAAAACTTCACCATCCTAGATGAACTTTTATTTAACTCTCAAAAATTAGCACCTATATAGAAAATATGTCTCTTTATAATCATTATTTAAGATATTTCAGTTCACTTCATCAGTGAATTTTGTTACCTTAATTCTGAAGTAAGTGTAAGTGAAACCTCATATAGCAGTTCTCATTGCCGATTTCAGTAAGTTGATTTAAAATAGCCTTACCAGGGACTTCCCTGGTGGTCCAGTGGTTAAGACTCTGCACTCCCAGTGCAGGAGGCACAAGGTTCGATCCCTGGCCAGGGAACGAAGATCCCGCATGCCGTGTAGTGCAGCCAGAAAAATAAATAAATAAATAAATAAAATAGCCTTACCAGTTTGGAAATTTAATCTTCCTTGAGAGAACATTGTTTTATTCTATTTGCATACACATGCTAGTGTTCTTTGTTTTGGGATCAAAATCACCTTGCTGGTTTCTTGAATATATTCATCATATGCTTCTTGTAGATACTTATCTTATTCATGTATATGTTATCTGGTCTAGTGCCTAGGACATAGGTGTCCAGTAACTAGTTCCTGAGTGAGTGAATAAATTAATTAATTTATCCTTGGAAATACTTTTAATATTATTATGCAAGTGCTCACTTATATAAAATCAATTAAGATCCGCAGCTGGATTATTATAACTTTTTTCCCCCCACACTAAATTGAACAATCTCTCATTGTTCTTGGGATTCACTGTAGCAAAATGAAAGAATGTTTTTTATGTGTGTTTGGTAATTACTACTATGCAAAAATCAATATTCATTGTGGGCATAGTGGAGTTTCTGACTGAGATATTTGCTAGAAATCCATATTGCTAGGAGTTCTAACTAACCCCAAATGCTTATAAAACAAGTTGATTAGCTGAGTTTCTGAGGCATGAGTAGCTATATCATAAAATAACACCTCAAGTTTGGCATCCATCAGTAGCCTGCTCAGAGATCAAAGCCCCGGTCCACATGAAGCCTTGAGTGCTCCCTACAGTTATCTTGGAGAATTGACAAAGCTTAGTGGGAATGTAGGGAAGATTTTAAAAAGGAAAATGAGCTAGGTCTTTTTTCGTGAAATGCAGTGACTGATGTTATCTTACTAGTTCCTCTCGCAAACCATTTGCTTAGGAAAATCTTGAAAGTACACATAAATTACTGCCTGTAATCTAGGAAGTGTTTAATAGGCTTGCAAAAAGCAGCTCCAAGAAGAAAATGTCTGAAATATTAAATTATCTTAAAGCTGTTTATGTTTTAAAAACATTGCATAAATACTGAGGAGGAGGAATATTTGCATGAGAAATTAGAGATCTGCATACCAAAAGATGCTTCCTGACTTTTGCAAATGTGAATTACTGTTTTTAAAATGTTTTCTAATGGACTGTGAGTGTAGCTCAAAAGGACTGTGCTTTCAAACGACACTGTGATAATGATGATCGATATCTCCTGTATTCAAAAAGACTCCCTGGTCAGCACTTTACTAATACTGCTGTTCTGACAATGAATACTAAAAATACAAAAAGTTTAGAATTAGTCAAGTGTATTATAGCAGAAGCACGTGGAATTTTATTATAATGCTTACTTATAACTTAGATTACTGTAGAGTGCCTTTGAACAAGGAATTTAGCTTGAATCATCATTTGCAGATCATTCACTTGATATTAAATGGTCTGAAAAGGAAGCAGTTTTATTAGGTAAAATAAGTTCTAAACTGAGCTGATAAAATAATTGATGCAGTTAACATATTCATAGATAGAATATGATTAATACAACTGTATCCTCTCAACTGAAACAAGAATGCCCATAGAATTAACTAATTTTAATGTATTTTATGCAGCTTTTTGAGCAAATGTTGTTAAAGGTCCTGCTATGCTCTTTGAGACAGATTCTCTGGTTGCAGAGAATACGCACAGCTTATTTTCACGTTTTTGGCAAGAGGGCTGGGTAATAAATTTTTTAATCAGGTTTTTTGATATATAAGTTACATACAATAAAATTCACCTTTTCATACATTTAGTTTTGACAATTGGACACAGTTGTGTAACCATGAACACAATTTGTTATTCATCTGCTGATGAACACTTGTGTTACTTCTAGTTTGGGGCTATTATGAATAAAGCTGCTATGAATATTCATATCTGTCTTCTTGTGGACATGTGTTTTCATTTCCCTTGGGTAAATACTTAAGAGTAGGATTGCTGAGTCAGATGGTAAAAAATAGTATGTTTAATTTTATAAGAAACTGCCAAAACATTTTCCAAAGTTGCTGTACTGCTTTACACTCCCACTAGCAAAGTATGAGACTTCTAATTGCTCCACATTCTCATCAGCACTTGCTATTGTCAGTCTCTTTAACATTAGCCATTGTAGTATGTTGGTGGTAGTATCTCTTTGTGATTTTAATTTGCATTTCCTTAATGATAAACGATATTAAGCATTTTTCACATATTTATTGGCCATTCACATTTCTTCTTTGATAAAGTGTATGTTCAAATATTTTGCCTGCTTTTTATTCTGTTGCTGGTCCTATATTTGTGCTACAAGAGCTCTTTATGTATTCTGCATGCAAGTCCTTTATCAGATATGTGATTTACAAATTTTTTCTCCTAATATGTAGCATGTATTTTTATTTTCTTAAGTGTCTTTTGAAAAGCAAAGGTTGTGTTTTGTTTTGTTTTTTTTTAATGAAATCCTTCTTTTAAGTTTCATGCTTTTTGTGTCCTATTGAAAAATCTTTGCCTAACCCAAGGACATAAAGATTTTTTTCCTCTGTTTTCCTCTAGAAGTTTTATAGTTTTAGGTTCTACATTTAGGCCTACGATCCATTTCTTATTAAATTTTGTACATGATGTGAGGTAAGAGTTAATAATCATTTTTGGAGGGGGTATGGATTTACAATTGTTCAACCACTGTTTGTTGAAAGACTGTTCTTTCTTTGTCCATTGAACTACCTCAGCATCTTCATCAAAAATCAACCAAATATGTATGTGTATGTATATATATATATTTATGTATGTATTATATATGTATAAAGTAATATATAATAAATATTTCTGGACTCTGTTCTGTCCATTGATCTATACGTCCACCCTTTTGACAATACCACACTTTCTTGACTATTGTAGCTTAAATAGTAAATCTATTCAGAGCAATTTCATGGCCATTATCTTATTTGAGCCTTATAACCCTCAAGCTAGAATTCCCAAAGACTGCTAGTACTATATCCATTTTATTGATGAGTAAATAGAATCACAGGTTAATTGGCCTGCCCAACTTTACACAATTATCAGTAGACCTGGCACTAAAATCCTCCCAAAACCTAGTCTATTGTTCTTTTCCTACACAACTAGGAAAAATAGTGGAGACTGGGTTTCAAATCAGTGGTACACAGTGGTAAATTTGGAGATATTTTCTAAATAACAAACTCTTACATAAAGGTGGGGGCCTCAGCAAACTACTTAAGACAGTCTTATTAAAAATTTGAGTCCTTTCTTGGTACAAAATAATAACCTCAGTATTTGACTTTGTGAATGGTACATTCAGCATTACTGCATCTGCTATTGCTCTTTACTTGGGGTTAATTGAGCTCTATTATTAATCCTAATTCAAATGCTAATTAGGTTTAATGTAGGAGGAGTCTTTCCAAGAGGGGAACTGTTTCTTGATTTTTCTCTTACTGGAATTTATTTGATTCGATTTTTGACCTTGCAGATTATTTTCTGTTGGTGATTTGCTTAAAAGGCAGCCTTTGAGTAACAGGATAATTTACTTCTGTGCTTTATATTCCTTTATGCTAAAATGTTATCTTCTTTATTGTCCCTCTAAGTTGATTGCTTTTTAAAAATTTATTGTACATCAAACATGTACAGTCCTAGGTTTGCATAGAGTAATTGTATTATTCGATGTTTTCTCCTTCAGAATGAAGAAGTCAGATTCATTGAAAATGAGCTAGAGATTCAAAAGCAAAAATATTTTAAACTTCAGACATTTGTAAGAAGCTTGATACTAGCTATAAAAGCTGACGATAAGGAACAACAGCAGGTAAGTGACAGAAGAGAATAGTAAGCTGTAATGTATCATGTTGAAAAGTAGCATGTCACACTTGGGTTCTACATATTTTTTTGTTTTTATACCTCATTCCTACTTGGCATCAAGGAAGGATTTGTTACTTTGGGACTTTTTTTAAAGCACAGCTTTATTGAGAAAAAATACTCAGATTTTGTGTGCTACTTTAGTGGAAAATCAAAATAACTGATTAACATACTTTGTTAATTCCAAGCCGCCATTAAGTAGGGAAAACATTTAAAATATTATCTACATAATTATTGACTGTATTCCCCATCTTGTTCATATCATTTCATTTAATTAGTTTTAAAGAAATTCTCAAAATGTTTGTAGAGATGGGGCTACACTAACTGGAGAGGCACATATTTTGGGACCTTTTTTGAATGAAAGAAGTGAGGCATTTGCCTCTCTTCTGGATTTCAGTTACATTCCAGCCCCTACTAGAGTTCACAGGTGTTTGAATACCTTTTATTTCATGATATGTTGCTCATCACTAAAAAAAGGTGAGATTACTTTGTGAAATTCTTTGTGACCACAGTGCAGCATTCACTTTTCCCAATTTAACCATAGTGTTTGGTTCCTCTACCCCAGCGGTCCCCAACCTTTTTGGCACCAAGGATTGGTTTCACGGAAGACAATTTTTCCACGGACCAGGTGGTGGGGGGGGGATGGTTCAGGTGGTAATGCGAGCGATGGGGAGCGATGGTGAGATGAGCGGCAGATGAAGCTTCCCTCTCGCACCCGCTGCTCACCTCCTGCTGTGTGGTCCGGTTCCTAACATGTCGAGGACCGGTACCAGTCCGCAGCCTAGGGGTTGAGGACCCCTGCTCTACCCCAAAGATGAAATGCAACATCTTTTGTTTGTCACTGTGGATTTTTGTTTACAAATTTCTCCCAAAGCACATTTTCTGTCTCATTTTTTCAGTTAAAATTTGTGAAATAATGTATTAATCTTGCTAAAAAGGAATATAGAATTATGTTAAATATTCCATTTAATGCTAAAAGATACTAAATTTGCCTCTGAGTTGTATACTACCATGTTGATTCTTTATCAGAGAAATTCAATGTAAGTAGTATGTCACACAGGTAACCATTAATTAAGCAGTCTCAGAGTTTTTTATTCAGCCGGAGTACAAACATTTATCCCTTATATTCAAGCAAGACTGCACATACACAGCCTAACCGAGTTATCTCTAGGGAAAAAGATTAGTGTCTTAGCATCCAACAATTCTCCCTTTTTTATAAGAAAAAAGTCGTTATATATTTCACAAAAGTACTGAACCACAAAATTTAAACTATAAAAGAATTTACTCATGAGGCGTAAACCAGCATGTACATTATGTGTCCAGTTTCATGAATTGTGCTCCCCCCATGCTGTACATACACAGACATCCCAAGACAGTAGTTTTCAGTTACCTTTGCCAGTTTTATTTAAGCATTTTGCTTTACTATGTGAGTTATGCATATTCCATGGCATATTGAAAATGTATTTGTTTTTTAGAACCGAAAGTACAGATTTTTAAATAAATAAGGTGGTAGTTTTTTGTTTTTTTTTTAACATCTTTATTGGAGTATAACTGCTTTACAATGGTGTGTTAGTTTCTGCTTTATAACAAAGTGAATCAGCTATACATATACATATATCCCCATATCTCTTCCCTCTTGCGTCACCCTCCCTCCTACCCTCCCTATCCCACCCCTCTAGATGATCACAAAGCACCGAGCTGATCTCCTTGTGCTATGCTGCTGCTTCCCACTAGCTATCGGTTTTACATCTAGCAGTGTATATATGTACATGCCACTTGAACATGGTCCCAAAGGAACTGTAAATTTTAATTAAATAAATGTTAAAAAGAAAAAAAAAGCAGAATTAGGTCCAACTATGGGAGTAACTTGGAGTGTGGTCCTGGTCCCAAAAGTCGTAGCATGGTTTGGAACGGTCAGCTTCTTAGCAGTTGTTTACGTCTCTTGATATCAAGGCGTGGCACACAAACTGCACTTTATTTTCTAATTCTAACCTGGCTTTATTCTTTCCCCAAAACCACTAACAAGAAAGAAAAGTACCCATGGTACATTTTATTTTTCTCTTTTTCTTGTACTTTTCCTCTGGTAAAAGGCTGATGAACTAAGATATGAACAAAACATTGGCTGGGGGGAAAGAGAGACAGTTATACAAAAATTATACTGAAAATCATGGCCTATATAATCAGCCCCCAAATAGAAACTACTGATTTTCATAGTTGAGATTGGGTATAATGGATCTCAAAATATGGTCTAAAAATATAGAAGACACCTATAGTAGTCCACAAAAGTTATCCAGGTCATCTCTTAAACTACTGATCTTTATACTATGAAATACTTAGAGGTTTATTTCTGGAAGGAATTAATTTTTATTCTGCCTAATAAAAGAGAACCATATTGTCACTGGTTTCTCATTTTAAAAGTCTGTTTTTCTATTAATCTTGATTTTGGTAAGTTGAGTGAGATGAGTGGTCCACAGAATACTTTGCTCCAATGAAGCAGTCCAGGATTTAAAAATATATGGAAATGTCTGACTGAAATATTAGATTATCCAAATATTTTTTTAATCAATAGCCATTTTAAAATAAAAATAATGTTCCCAGGACTGTGCTAAGTCATTAGTTATGGTCTTTCTTCCCTTGATAATTCACTATGTGATTCTAGCCAGGTCAATTGCCTTTCTTGAACTTCGATTTCTCCACTTTTCAAGGAGGATAAGAATGATTAACATTATGGAACTTGGCATTCACACCCTAGGGCCTAGAATAAGTATTATAGAGACTGATGATATATTTGGGAAATGCCTTAATCTCTTAGGAAGAGTGACACTAGGTCAGGCTCTGACTGATGAAGAACCTGGAGTGAAGAAAGCTCATTGTGTTCACTTTGGTCTATGAAAAAGACAGTTCTAGCAACTGACATAATCTGAAGATTTGTTCAGTGTGCCAATGTTGCAATCCAGAAAGATACTGAAAAGGAGAATTTTAAAGTGGACTTCATGCATTAGTTGTGCCTTATACTGCCTCAGATATTAAAGTTTTCCTATTTCATACTACACTTATTTTAGTCAACTACATTAAGTGCAATGAGAAAGAAATAAATAGTAGTGCTTCTTTGATTTGAAGGTCTCCCCATTAGAATTTAGAATGTCATTAACTCTGCTCATCTACTTTGACTTTCCAGTACTCTAAGCTATGTTAATTGGAACACTTTGCCCTCTTTAATGGGGCTTCTTCACACTTGCAAAGTGAAATAAATCCAGTGATGTATTTCTCATAAACTATGATCAACCAATATCAGCAAAGTCTTTGTTTCACCTAGACTGGGTTAGTGGTAAACAACTGATCTAGAAGAAAATGGCTCTGTGTCCTATGACTGCAATCTAGAAACCTTAGAGAGTATGTAGTACCTTTAGGTGACTGCTTTGTAAACAGTACTCTCAGTTTCACCAAGAAGTTCATGGACTATTTAATAGCATAAAATAAATAATAAATTTTTGTTCAGAAGGAGTTAGCCTTTCCTTTTGCAGCCTGACAGAAAGCTCTAATCTTTCCTCTTTGCTCTAAGACAAAAACTATAGGATTTATAGCTGTCACTTCTTTTAATAAAGAGAATAGGAGAGTAATGTCTTATTTCAACAGTGGATTTCATGTGTTCTCTAACATGCCCTGTTTTTCCGTTCCGTATTTGGGTAGTGGCAAGCTTACATTTGTTCCTGTTCCCTTAATCTTTGTTTACTGCTGCACCCAAAGCCCACACTACAAGTAACGTTGTCTAAAAATTGCCGAGATATGCTACATTCTTTTTGGTATTAGGAGCAGCGAATTAACCATTTAATTTGCAATTTCTGATGGTCAAATGGGCATCAGCACTACCAACCAGAAAAAACTTGATTAATTATTTATTTCTCTAGTATGAATGCATGTTCTGCAACTCCAGATGAAACAATTACACCATGGCACAGTTTAGTTCATGGCTCTTGGCTTATCCTAATTACTCCAGCAGAAAAATGAGCAGCCCTCTAGATACATCATTACACAGCCAAATTCACTGGTTCAGCAGTGTCTTGGTGAATGCTTGGCCATCTGTAGATACGGGCATGGCCTAAGAAAAGAAAAAAAATCACTTGGACTTTTAAATTGTTAAAGTTTAATCTAAAGTAGAGTAGCTGAACTTTTTCCCTAACTGCTAAGTTCTTTCTCCCACTGAAGTACAAAATAGTCTTTTGTGAAATGTGTTTTAGTCTGAAGGACACAGCATAACCAAGCAGGACTATTTTAATAAGGAATATAATTTTAAAGCCCTTTAGCAGTGATCATTGAACACTCAAAACTAGTATGAAAATCACTTATCTCAAACACTTCAAAGCATTTGGTTCAGAATAGTTGCTCATTTCTCTCCTTATTTCCCTTTTGTCCAGGGTTCCACACTATATAATCCACACTCTCAAGATCTAGTATTTTGTTACTTCCTTAATAGTATATGAAGAATTTTTCTCTTAGGTAAGATATTGTATAAGGACCTGAAAGAGAAATGATCCTTTATTTAAATCTGTAAGAATAAATCAATGTGAAAGGACCACAACTATAAAATTGGAAAAAATATGTCCACATACTAATTCAAAACAATTGATTTTTCTGACTCAGGCACTGCTGTCAGATTTACCTCCTGAATTAGAAGAGATGGATTTCAATCATGCCTCACCGGAGCCTGATGATACCTCATTCAGTGTGTCTTCTTTATCAGAGAAAAATGCCTCAGACAGTTTGTGATTGGGTGGGGGGAGGATATATGATACAGCCTTTTGGCTACCTAACAGGTATGCATTTCAACATAGTTGCATTCTGTTGCCCCGAAATTCTTCATTTGGAAAAAGATATTGTCAAACAATGTATACTGAAGGATTAACAAGATACAATGGCTGTGGTGCAAAAAGATGTATGTAAAATTTAAAAGCATTGTTTGAGAGTTTTTTCCAAACTGATGGAACTCTGGGAAAAAATGTATTTAATTTTGAGCAGTTTAGCTATGAAATGCATAATGTCTAATTTATGAAAGGTCTTTTTGGTTTTATAGAAGAATCTTAGTTTTAGTAATAGTTTTGACCAGAGACACAAAAACAAAGATATTTCAACATAGCTTATCAAGTTACTGAAGCTTGATTAGTCTTGTTTTTGTAGCCATTACATCTTCTTTCTTCCTCTCTCCTTTTCCTGTCATCCACATACACCTTTATTCAGGAAAGTGGACTGAAAATTGAAAACAAAACCTTAAAAATGTTTTAACCTGGATGAGTCTTGGGATTTATTTTTAAACCCCTATGAGAATTTGACTTAAGTTAATGATTGAAAATTGAAGTGATTACTAGTATATAATTGTAAATTATTGGTATTCTTCCATTATGTAACCCAAATATTTTTTGGGGGGGAAGCATTATGGAAAAGTAATTCATGAACATGAAGTCAAATAAATTATTAAGTGTATAGAACAAAATGTTGTAAAAGATTAATCTTAATGGGAGCTCTTCATTGCTGCAAATGACAAATATTGATAAGATTCACATTCTACTAGTAAATTTGTATAACTGAGTTAGACGAAATGTTGCACAAATATTACAAGTTTATCACCATCACCATAATATTTCTTCAGTTCTTACACTTTATGAAACAAGAAGTCAAGGTAAGCCACTGAGTTTTCTTTGCATTTTTTTTTTTAATCTAGTCACTTAGCTTTGCCACAAAATTTACCTCATTTCCATGCGAGACTTGTACAGAGTCATCAGCCAAGGATAATATCCAAAAAGAATTATACTACTTTGGTTGTAAATCACATTCCTCTGAATTTCCTGGATACTATTCTATGAGTACACTCCTAAAATGGGCATGCTACCCAGTTGTTCTATTAGTAGCTACCAGATAGCACCACACTGTAGACAATTTTTTGCAGACCTTCCCTTCCAGGGTACCAGATGGCATTACCATGACCCATAGAAGGGAAAATGCTAGTTTCTCCCTGAGCACACAATATCACATATTTGTGAGTTGGCAGTGTGGAATTGTATCACATGATTAAAATACTATCTATATCTAAAAGATTAATGAAGTAACTAGATGGCTCTTTTGGCCATCAAGCTTCTATGTCAGATATTTTTGTAATTTGTAAGTAAAATCAATTTTGATCTTGGAATTCACAGGTACCAACTTATGAATACAAAAATGCAGTCATGAATGTCTTTGACCTTTAAATGTCCCCTCCCACACACACAAATAGGTAAGGTTCATTGATAATCATTCACTTTGTCAGCTATTTGTTTGATTTAATATTACTGCCATGCTACTGTTATGGTTCTTTGTTAGCAGAAATATTTCAGTGGTTAGGTATGCTCCCTTTTAGCTGAGAGCTGTATGGTTCTTCATAAACAATTTTTAGTACTCCTTGTTGACAAGACAAATTCCATTCAGAGAAAAGAGGGCTGAGTAACAGAACCTTGGATATTAAGTTTAAATTTATCAGTCACACTAATTCCCCTATGAGATAAAGAGTCTCTATTATATACAGCAAATATAGAAACCATTTCTTGAAGTAACATGAACAAATTCCAGGCCTTCGAGTCTCTCTTAGGATCCTTTTTACTAGTTGTTGAGTTTATCTTTAAATTCTAATTTCTCCTGCTTCAATTTAAGCCCCTTATTATTGAGTTCTTGTTACTAAGTAAAGATAGGTGATTCTCTCCTACATCTTTCAACTCTATGGATTACGCTTGTCACACTTCAGCAATTAGTCAATAAATCAAAAAATATTCATTGAACTCCTGCAATAGGGATATTGGATTTCTACTCCCCAGCAAGCCATAAACTTCAAAATAAATTATTTCTTTTCACTTTTTCAGGGATATAAATAAAATTATTTAAGTAGAAATTTTAATAGACTTAAGGATTTTACTAGGTATGGCATAGATGATTCCCTTGTCCCTGTTTAAAGTTCCATTAAAATAGAAACTGCATAAATCATAACAGTACACTTAGGAATCCTTTTGTCTTGACATTTGTGTTTCAGCCCTAAAATTATTTCTTTTACTATCATTGAATGTAAAACATTTCTAAAACAAAATACAGTTTTTCTGTAGCAGGAACCAAAGGAAATAGATGTATCCAGAAAAAAAGATCAAAATTGGCAGAATGAAATTATACACCATAGATTTTGAAAATGATGCCAAGGTCAAGTATTAAAAATCTACTTTGAAGAAAATATATTTTCACATGTATAGATTGGAATTGATTTTGAGACATTTTAGAGCAGGAAAATATCAGTTTATGGACTCTTTTTGTGAACATCATCATGACTGGGAGAAGAAAAACAACTAGTGTTTTTTCTTTAGGGCTTTGACACAATAATAAAACAGAACATACTATCTGAAGCCATACTATCTCTCACAAAGACAGATGCCAATATGAAAAATTTTTTTTCCTTTTCTTTTAACTATCCTTTGATGTCTGCTTTTGGCCTGTTTCTAAACAGGGAATGTGTATCTAAAAGCAGTTACCAGGACTTCCCTGGCAGTCCAGTGGTTAAGACTCTGAGCTCCCAATGGCTCCGCCAAAAAAAAAAAAAAGAGCACTTACCTTTCAAAATGTGCATTAAAAAAAAAACCTGAAGTACCTTTCTTATTTCAGCCAAGCTAAAATTAGTCCCAAGAAAATGAGAACTGCAGTTACCCTGGAGAATAGGAAAATTAGCACATGCAAGGAAAACATTGAAGAAATCGGCCTCTTCATGGAACCTAGGGATGTTTTGTTGTAACTTCAGTTATTGACAGAAGGAATTTTGTACTACCATTGAAATCTTGTGATAGAAATGTTTGTTATTGTTGGAGAAGAAAAGGCTGCAGCCCAATTACATCCTAAGCTCTGTATACTACCAAGACCTCAAAAGATGTCCAAGAGGTAATTTCTCCAAAGACAGTAACATCTATTTTAAGACATTTTCACAGTCAGCAGTATGTAAGTTTGTAGGAGAAACCATAAGTGGTATATTTAAAAGAATTCTAGCCTCTAAGATTGACTTTGTTGCCCTTTTTTAGGGAGGAGGGAGCATTCAGCCCATTTCCAAGAATAGTTTCCTCACCTTGGCCTGATAGCTTACGATCATATTTAAGAAGAATTCTGAAAACTCTAACCCTTGTCCTTCCTCCATATTGCAGTGATGGTATACAGGGAATATTGCTTATTTTTTTAAATATTAGATCTTCATTCAGATCCTAAAAATGCCAAATTCTGATAGATTAGCCTTTTAAGGGAGTTATCAGTACCATGGTGTCTAGATGATGAATAAACGGGTTTATCTTTGAAGTTGGTGTTATCCTTGGCAGACAGCACTGTATCATGCTCTTCACTAAGCTATGCTCTGTGATGTTATAATGGAGGAGCCTACTAACTTGTGAGCCTACAGTCAACATACCATTGCCCAAAACAAACCTTTATTAAGAACAGATTTGCTAAGGGATAAAAGAGAATAAAGTGATATTTTCATGGAAATATATTATGATTGTTCCATTAAAGTGTATACTGAGTATATATTTCTCCACATTGAAATTTTATTTTGCATTAACTTGTTAATTACTTTTAGTAATCTTGTGTCCCATTTTACTGGCACTACCTCTGAAACATACTATCATGTTAAAACCACATCAGACTGTATAATGTGAAATTTTGTAGTGTTTTTATTTAAACTTTTATAGAGGCAATAAATGATTTCCAACTAATAAAGGCATCTCTTTCTTGTAATGTTTATTTCTCTTTCTTGTAATATTTATTTTTCTAAGTCTTTGTGTTTTAAGCATTGTTCCCCTTTCACAGATAATTTTTTCCTCCCCAAAATAAGGTTCTGATAAAAAGACCAAAAAATGCAGAGAATAATAAGGTATTTCGAGTCAGAAAAGGGAGAACATGGAGTGCTCAAATGGAAATTTGGTTGATTTCCAAGCTGACATGTGTATCATCTTTAATTGACTTTACATAACAAAGAATTACTCCAACACCAGTGGAATAGAGTGAATATTCAGAATAGACAACAGATTCAAATGGTTAAAACAGCAAGTAAATCTCCACAGTATAAACAAAGAATGCTATTTTTACAACAGATTTTTTTTTAAGTGTCAGTGGTTGCATCTAACTTCTGGCTCTCTTTTTGACACCCGTTGAACAGGTTTTTAGTTTGGGTGAAATACACCCATAATTTTTTGGTTAAAGTCTTATGCCAATTAAAACTTTTCATGTTATCAAATGTGGGAGGGCATGGGATGAGCTTCAAATAACACATCAGCAGTTTTCCTTCCCAGTTGATACATTTTCAGGAATGTTGGAAGGACAAAATGCACTTCAGATGACCCAAGTCTTTCTCAGATCTGCAAAATCATTGACTTAAGGTGGTGAAATCCTTTGATTTTATAAAAATGAATGGGAATCATTACAAATATACTTAAAAGACAAGTCGATGGATGAGTATGTCCAAAAAATTGAATGATGTTTTTCATACTCTTTGAGACTAGTTTTTTATATTTCTTGTTTATATCATATTATAAAAATAATAGATGTTCTTTGCAGACATTTTAGAAAATGTAGCTAATATAAAGACAAAAACACTTGCAATCCCACTCCCCAATAATAATCATTGTTATCATCTTAGTATATTTAATTCATCTTAGTATATTTCATTTCTTGTGCATATTACATATATTCAGCAATAGTGGGATTATACTGAATATGCAGTTATTTGTCCTGCTTTTTCTCTTAACAATGTATTGAGAGCATTTTCCCATGTGACCATCTGTCACCAAGATGTTTTAGTCTCAATTACATTTGGACCTAAAGGGGATTTTTTAAAAAATTTATACAGGAAAAAATCAAACCTTCTACTAATGAAAATACATTTATTCTAGAGAATTAACAAGTAGCTGCTTTACATAAATAATATACTTTTTAACTTAGATTTAAAACAAATGATGCTATTAATCTACTTTCACAATAATAAAGTAGCTATATTTTGGCTGCAAGTTACAAGGTACTTCTCCTTGATACTTCTACCTAAGTAATGTTTTTATTACCTATACTAGTAAACTATTCTAAACTCAAAAAATAAAACAAAATCATTTTTAGGTATGAAAGGTCTCCTACTGTGTACACCAATATGCACTTGGAGTAATAATTTTTTGAAATCAGTTGGAATTTAATTCCAATTTTTCTCTAAAGAGTAAGACTGTTTCTTTTTATTACAGTGTTCTGTTTCAGCCAGTTTTGGAAGTTTGGAAAATGTTACCAATTCTGGATTTTGTTGTGAAATAGCAATCAATATTTATATCTCCATTTTATGATATAATACAATGTATACCAAGACTATCATAATCAAGTACCTCCTCTGTGACCTAGGCCATGTGAAACTAATCTTTCCCAGTACCCAGATCACTCCCTATTTAAAAGTTACATCTGTAGGGAGGCTTATTAATTCTTTCAAGCTGTTAGGAGACCATTCAATGCAGTGCTTCAATAATGTCAGAACTGGTATCAATAACTCTTGTTAGCACAGTTCTGAGACCCAGGTCACAGGTTTGATCTCCATTCAGATCAGTTAGTTTATACAAAAGGGAAAAAACCTTCTGCTACAGGGTCACCATGTTCAAATCTTGTCTTGCAGTCTATCAGTAGTCACAGAGCACCCGGGGGAAGATGTGGGTGGATGTAGTCAACAGTATATGTGGCTTAAATGGTATAAAATAATGGATGTTGGGAAGGTTCTCTTGTCCCTACTCACCTCCCATGCCTCTTCTGGAAGTTTATTGGTAGTAATTTACTGGGAATAGTTTGGTATAAAATGTGATCATCTTTGACAAAGATAAGGGGATCTATAAGGTGTTCATACCATAATAGCATTCGCCTAATCAGCTGCATTCTTTTATTTTTTTTTCCAGATTCTCCTGTTCTTTTTTTCAGCTTTACTGAGGTATAATTGACGGACAAAATTGTAAGATTTTTTTTCACACACACACACTGTATTTTATTTTTACAAGAGATAAATAAACTGACACCAAGCATTGTAAATGGATGACCACAACAAAAGCAACAATGATTGCAATTACCAAACACGAAACACACTCATACTATGTCATAATATTAACATTCAGTCCAGTAATCCTCCACTGTAACAGCTCCTTTACTTTGAAATGAAAATTGATTTGTATATTTTTTGCCTCTGAGTCTTTGTGGGATTTTTTTTTTATTCAAACAGAAAGTCACAAAAATTATAATCATCCTCATCAGTTCACTCAGTCCCATGTAATTAATTTTTCTTTTTATCTTGATCTTTTGTTAGCACTTTTATGAATTCATCAGTTTTCCATTAGAGTTCTGAAAATGCTTATTCATTCAGTTCAGCAGTATAGTCAGTTACCAGAAACCTGTACTTGTCAGTCTTTTCCATGAATTCCTTGAAGATGAAACCCTTTTATAGAAACATTTTTGTGAAAGCATCAGAGTACACCCAGAACTGTCTGTAAATGACAAAAGACTTAAAAATGACCACGGTTAAAGATTTCATGAAAGTTCATAATGATGCAATTGACAAGGAAATTTAGTTATTTCTGAGATACACATTTTAAAGTAATAACTAGAATTATGACTTATAACATTATACCAGAACATATAAGATTTTTAGAAATTTCATGTAATGTCTGAAACATTTATATTAACATATTTCCATACAAATAACCCAAAGAAAGTTTAGTATTAGTTGGTTTTTTTTTGATTGTTTGTTTTATTATACTACAGGTTCTTATTAGTCATCAATTTTATACACATCAGTGTATACATGTCAGCCCCAATCGCCCAATCCAGCACACCACCATCCCCACCCGACCACGGTTTTCCCCCCTTGGTGTCCATATGTTTGTTCTCTAAATCTGTGTCTCAACTTCTGCCCTGCAAACCGGTTCATCTGTACCATTTTTCTAGGTTCCACATATATGTGTTAATATACGATATTTGTTTTTCTCTTTCTGACTTATTTCACTCTGTGTGACAGTCTCTAGATCCATCCACGTCTCAACAAATGACTCAATTTCGTTCCGTTTTATGGCTGAGTAATATTCCATTGTATATATGTACCACATCTTCTTTATCCATTCGTCTGTCGATGGGCATTTAGGTTGCTTCCATGACCTGGCTATTGTAAATAGTGCTGCAATGAACATTGGGGTGCATGTGTCTTTTTGAATTACGGTTTTCTCTGGGTATATGCCCAGTATTGGGATTGCTGGATCATATGGTAATTCTATTTTTAGTTTTTTAAGGAACCTCCATACTGTTCTCCATAGTGGCTGTATCAATTTACATTCCCACCAACAGAGCAAGAGGGTTCCCTTTTCTCCACACCCTCTCCAGCATTTGTTGTTTGTAGACTTTCTGATGATGCCCATCCTAACTGGTGTGAGGTGATACCTCATTGTAGTTTTGATTTGCATTTCTCTAATAATCAGTGATGTTGAGCAACTTTTCATGTTCTTCTTGTCCATCTGTATGTCTTCTTTGCAGAAATGTCTTTTTAGGTCTTCTGACCATTTTTGGATTGGGTTCTTTGTTTCTTTAATATTGAGCTGCATGAGCTGTTTATATATTTTGGAGATTAATCCTTTGTCTGTTGATTCGTTTGCGAGTATTTTCTCCCATTCTGAGGGTTGTCTTTTCATCTTGTTTATGGTTTCCTTTGCTGTGCAGAAGCTTTGAAGTTTCATTAGGTCCCATTTGTTTATTTTTGTTTTTATTTCCATTACTCTAGGAGGTGGATCAAAAAAGATCTTGCTGTGATTTATGTCAAAGAGTGTTCTTCTTATGTTTTCCTCTAAGAGTTTTATAGTGTCCAGTCTTACATTTAGTTCTCAAATCCATTTTGAGTTTATTTTTGTGTATGGTGTTAAGGAGTGCTCTAATTTCATTCTTTTACATGTAGCTGTCCAGTTTTCCCAGCTCCACTTATTGAAGAGACTGTCTTTTCTCCATTGTATATCTTTCCCTCCTTTGTCATAGATTAGTTGACCATAGGTGCGTGGGTTTATCTCTGAGCTTTCTATCTTGTTCCATTGATCTGTGTTTCTGTTTTTGTGCCAGTACCATATTGTCTTGATTACTGTAGCTTTGTAGTATAGTCTGAAGTCAGGGAGTCTGATTCCAGCAGGTCCTTTTTTCCCTTAAGACCGCTTTGGCTATTCAGGGTCTTTTGTGTCTCCATACAAATTTTAAGATGATTTGTTCTCGTTCCATAAAAAATGCCATTGGTAGTTTGATAGGGATTGCATTGAATCTGTAGATTGCTTTGGGTAGTATAGTCATTTTCACAATGTTGATTCTTCCAATCCAAGAACATGGGGTATCTCTCCATCTGTTGGTATCATCTTTAATTTCTTTCATCAGTGTCTTATAGTTTTCTGCATACAGGTCTTTTGTCTCCCTAGGTAGGTTTATACCTAGGTATTTTATTCTTTTTGTTGCAATGGTAAATGGGAGTGTTTCAATAATTTCTCTTTCAGATGTTTCATCATTAGTGTATAGGAATGCAAGAGATTTCTGTGCATTAATTTTGTATCCTGCTACTTTACCAAATTCATTGATTAGCTCTAGTAGTTTTCTGGTGGCATTTTTAGGATTCTCTATATATAGTATCATGTCATCTGCAAACAGTGACAGTTTTACATCTTCTTTTCCAATTTGTTTTGCTTTTATTTCTTTTTATTCTCTGATTTCCATGGCTAGGACTTCCAAAACTATGTTGAATAATAGTGGTGAGAGTGGACATCCTTGTCTTGTTCCTGATCTTAGAGGAAATGCTTTCAGTTTTTCACCATTGAGAATGATGTTTGCTGTGGGTTTGTCGTATATGGCCTTTGTTATGTTGAGGTAGGTTACCTCTATGCCCACTTTCTGGAGAGTTTTTATCATAAATGGGTGTTGAATTTTGCCAAAAGCTTTTTCTGCATCTATTGAGATGATCATATGATTTTTATTCTTCAATTTGTTAATATGGTGTATCACATTGTTGATTTGCATATATTGAAGAATACTTGCATCCCTGGGATAAATCCCACTTGATCATGGTGTATGATCCTTTTAATGTGTTGTTGGATTCTGTTTGCTAGTATTTTGATGAGAATTTTTGCATTATATTCATCAGTGATATTGGTCTGTAATTTTCTTTTTTTGTAGTATCTTTGTCTGGTTTTGGTATCAGGGTGATGGTGGCCTCATAGAATGAGTTTGGGAGTGTTCCTTCCTCTGCAATTTTTTGGAAGAGTTTGAGAAGGATGGGTGTTAGCTCTTCTCTAAATGTTTGATAGAATTCATCTGTGAAGCCATCTGGTTCTGGGCTTTTGTTTGTTGGAAGATTTTTAATCACAGTTTCAATTTCAGTGCTTGTGATTTGTCTGTTCATATTTTCTATTTCTTCCTGGTTCAGTCTTGGAAGGTTATACCTTTCTAAGAATTTGTCCATTTCTTCCAGGTTGTCCATTTTATTGGCATAGAGTTGCTTGTAGTAGTCTCTTAGGATGCTTTGTATTTCTGCCGTGTCTATTGTAACTTCTCCTTTTTCATTTCTAATTTTATTGATTTGAGTCCTCTCCCTCTTTTTCTTGATGAGTCTGGCTAATGGTTTATCAATTTTGTTTATTTTCTCAAAGAACCAGCTTTTAGTTTTATTGATCTTTGCTATTGTTTTCTTTGTTTCTATTTCTTTTATTTCCACTCTGATCTTTATGGTTTCTTTCCTTCTGCTAACTTTGTTTTTTGTTTTTTCTTCTTTCTCTAGTTCCTTTACTTGTAAGGTTAGATTTTTTACTTGACATTTTTCTTGTTTCTTGATGTAGGCTTGTATAGCTATAAACTTCCCTCTTAGAACTGCTTTTGCTGCATCCCATAGGTTTTGGATTGTCGTGTTTTCATTGTCATCTGTCTCTAGGTATTTTTTGATTTCCTCTTTGATTTCTTCAGTGATCTCTTGGTTATTTAGTAATGCATTCTTTAGCCTCCATGTGTTTGTGTTTTTTACATTTTTTTCCCCTGTAATTCATTTTTAATCTCATAGCGTTTTGGTCAGAAAAGATGCTTGATATGATTTCAATTTTCTTAAATTTACTGAGGCTTGATTTGTGACCCAAGATGTGATCTATCCTGGAGAATGTTCCGTGCACACTTGAGAAGAAAGTGTAATCTGCTGTTTTTGGATGGAATGTCCTATAAATATCAATTAAATCTATCTGGTCTATTGTGTCATTTAAAGCTTCTTTTTCCTTATTTGTTTTCATTTTGGATGATCTGTCCATTGGTGTAAGTGAGGTGTTAAAGTCCCCCACTATTATTGTGTTACTGTCGATTTCCTCTTTTATAATCAGCTGTCTTCTTTACAACTTTGGGTGAAGAAGATCAGGGCACTGAGAGGAGGATAGCTGGGGAAGTGGGCAATTAAAACCAGAGACGGATAAATACCTCTAGAACCTCTAGAAGTCTTGAGGGAGGCATAACAATGGAGGGCCCTAAGTGTCTGGTGGGCAGGAAAGAGGGAATTCTAGGCTCTAAAATATAGAAGGTTAAATGTAGGTAGAGTATTATAGTGCAGGGGTTAGGATAGAATATTGTAAGAGTTAAGTTATGGGGTCAAATCTGAGTTTTATACTTACTGGCTCTGTGATCTTGGACAAGTTATTTGAACTCTCTGTGTTTAAGTTTCTTTGCAAAATGTGAATAATTATAATACCTATCTCATTGGGTTGTTGTGAGGAATATGATAACCTACCATAAAGTGCTTAGCACAGTGCCTAGCACACAGTAAATGCTCAGTAAATGTTAGCCAATGCTATTATTATTACTTACAGAAAGGAAATGGAGGGGATCCAAATATAATACCCAACTACCAATTTTACCCTGGACAAAAATGGCTCAAAACAAACATCTAGGAGGATCAAAACACAATTCAAAACAATTTCACCTATATTTAGTTTCTTACTAGCAGGGTTGTCACATTCAATGGATGGCACAGTTTATTGGTAGTGCCCTCAGTATTCTTCTCACTGCCTTAAAGAGTTAAGAGCCCTTCCTCTCTATCAAAGAGCTGCCGTGGGAACTGGGGCAAATCAGACTTACCTTGCATTGAATAAAATATTGATGTCATATAACATATTTCATCCAGTTTCATTGATCTGTTATCTGTATGTGTACAGTTTTATAATCTTACATGAGCCAAACTCGTTGTGGAAAATGATATTTCTTTAAACATTCATTTGACTGTTTATACACCAAGTGCTGGTCTCCAGCTTAATGTGTATGTGTATGCAGGTGAATTTCTGACAGATTTTTGAAATTATCTGCAGAAATTTTAGATTACTTGCTTTTTTGTGGTTTGTCTTCAGTTTCTAATCAAGTGAATCCAGGAACAAATCACTGATACATGCAACAACTTGGATGAACCTCAAAGACATTATGCTATGTAAAAAGAAACCAGACACAAAAGGCTACATACTGTTTTCTATTTATATGAAATTCTGGGAAAGAAAAAACTATAGAAACAGAAATCAGATCAGTGGTTACCAGAGATTGGGGTAGGTGCAGGACTTAGACCGCAAGCTGGCACAAGGGAATTTTTTAGAGCAATAGAAAAAAAAATGAATTCTAGCCAGTTATTACTGCTTCTGGAATACATTAACTTGTTTTGTTCAAGCACATGTTATTTATCATTTGAAAACACATTATGGTTTTTCTAACTACATGTTCTATATTTACAGGCAGGTTTCCTTCCAGTCTATTCATGGGCACACATTTTGCTTTCTAAGGAAAGGTTATTCTTTCTAATCAAATGCCATTTGAAAATACTTAGTTCACCCCTGTGTCAAGGATTGTACAACCTGTATCTTCACTGGCACACTGGGTCAGAGGAAAGGGCTGTTTACCTTCCCTAAGGCTGGTTACTAGATGCAAGGCTCTTTTACTAAATCTATTAATATAGGTGCTGGAGAAATTAGATAAATATTTCAATGGATTCATTTTATTATATGGCCTTATAAATTTTTATATTCATATCTCATTTTTAAAGCATTAACACACATCTTAACTGGAAAACCGGCAACAACAGCAATAACAAAATTTCAGACATAAAAAGAAAGAGACCTCGGGTTCAATAGGATAAGATATATTGACCCATTTGGATACAAATGCTTGCTGGAAACCAGGAAGGAAAAAAAAAGCCTAGATAAAGGAATTTAGAAAACCTTAGAACCAAGACAATATCAAGGTCAAAATGTAATAAAGCTACTTATCCAATAATTAATGTTCCTCCTCATGCTAATTTGAAACTCATAATATTCTGGGCTTTTATCCCCCCACTCTTTTTGGTACTTTTCTAGTACCAACATTTTTAGTAGAAGGGGCTGAAATTCTTGAGATGGAAAGTTCCTGGATCTTAAAACCTATGCCCCAGCCTCTCTTTTCTCCAGTAAGATACATTGTAGTGTGGTAGAAAAGAAAGATCACTGGTTATGTGATTTTGCTCAAGCTGTAAATTCTTTAAGCCTCAATTTCTTCATCTATGAAATGGAAATAATATGTGTTCTGATTGCCTCTCACAGTGGTTGTGAAAATCATGAACTAGTTTTAAAAGCACTTTACAACTTACAAAGCAATACAGAAAAAAAGATTACCATCTATTAATACTCATTGATTGCCTATATATTCAACATTATATAGGCTCTGGGGGCCATATGGAAAGCATTTTCACTGGCTTCCAGGAGCTTGGTGTACTTTTAAAAATTATGCTTAAACAGATAAAATGTAACATACAAGGCAACATACAATTGAGTGTTAAATGTCATGGTGTGGTTACTAAGAGGTTGGTGAGGAGTTGTTTGGAGGGGACCTAAATCAGGGGCAGTTGTCAAAAGAAGCTTTGTGTAAGAGGGTAAGTTTGAGCTGATTGGATCCAGCCAAGAATTCATCCCTGATGGCCACCAAAAGATGATGTGGGGAAAAATACATGATTTGTCTTCATGGGTTTAAAGATAGCTCCCAAACATTTTCCTAGCTTTCATTAAGGCATTGTTCATTACATATCTGTCACCTGAGAACTTATTCAATTCCAGTTTGAACATGTTTATATTTTCTGTTTTCATTCACATAATTGATATTGAATCCATATTATGTGCCAGGAATTGTGCTGGGTGCTAGGTTCTATGACCTCCCGGAACAAGTTCAATTAATTTAATGTCCTCTGTGTAGATTCATACAATGTTAGGGCTGAAGACCTTAGTTCCTCTGGATCAAATCTCTCACTGTAAAAAGAAGGAAAATGAGGCTCATAGAGATGACATCACTTAGCCAAGATCTCACAGATGATAAAAGGCGAAGCTAGAACTAGACCCTAGGTCTCCTCCTACCCAGATCAGTATGTTTTCCATCATACTAGATTATAGAATAGTACCTTATTTTACTGATTCTAAACTACCTCTTTAAAACAATGGTTCTCAAAGTTAAAATTGCATAAGAATCATTGGGGAGGGAGTTTTTTAAAATGCAAGTTCTTAGGCCTCATAGCCAGAGATTCTAGAAACCTGAGACTTGGGGTTTTGGTTTGTTTGGGGTTTTGTTGTTGTTGTTTGTTTGTTTTGCTTTTTTACTTTCTTTTAACCTTGTCATTTACCCAAGTGATTGCGATGTAGTGGCCCTCAGCTCACACTTGGAGAAACTCTGTATTAAAGTTTTAAGTAATGACTATACATAGTTTCATTGTTCTGTGAATTGCTGTTACTCATTAATAATCTTCATAATTTTAAGGACTTCATTGATCTGTATCAGCCTTGGTCTTTGCATATATAAAAAGCCTACACTTTAAGTTCTTTTCTTACATTGAAGTCTTCCATAGCTTTGAAATTTTTAGTTCCTTCATCATAGAATAAGAAGTGACTACCCCATACCCTTACTACCACAGCAGTGGCCCCAGACTGAGTTGGTTGTTCATGAATCAATACCTGTCTGGGGTTTTCAGAAAATTAGAAAGGATTCTATGTTAGAGCAGAGCAACTGGTGCCTAGTGCAGACCCTAAAACCATGTCTTGATGACAACAGATGTAGGCTTCTAAGGAAGATGTAGGCCTCTAAGCTCACAGTAAAAGTCTATCTAAAGCAACACACATACACACACATAACACACATAATAACAATTCACAAATAGGAATGGCACCAACTGATGGATCAGATTCTAGGAAAATAATTGGGTCACCTGTTGCTAGTGGGTGGGACAACTATGTGTGAAAATATCATTAATGTTGGTGTCTCTGTCTCTCTCTCTCTGGACCTTTTTTAACCTCCTCCTTCCATGAACTTAAGAGTGTCAAAAGGCATGGTCCACTGATGCCTGCTCACCTCTTCTCAAGCACATCTTTTCAGTATGCTATACTATGCAGCCAGCTGGTGGCTGATCTGACTGATTTGGGCTCAGGAAAAATACCCCTGTTAAGTTCCCTGTCTAAACTTGTTTTCCAATCATTTTTACACTAATCTCAGCACTAGGTTTTTACAAACCCAGTTAATAATACAGTCACACTTTACTTTCTCATTTACCATTGTTTCTCATGTGATCTCTCTTTCAGTGACCTCAAAGTGGGGAAAGGGTGATTGGTGTGGTAGAGTTTGGATATTCTTGAGTCTCCATAGCACTCCAAAGCCTAACAGTAGCAGAGAAATATTTTAAGACTGAATATCATTGAACTTTTTTATCATGAGGAAAGTAAGTTGTCCAAGGTCCAAGAGTTACATAAGAACTCAGGAGCCAGGATAGAACCCAGGAATCTTGTGTTCACTGTCTTATACCCTTTGTACCAAACAATTACATGCTAAGCGGCTACTTGAGGTTACCTATTCCCAGAGTTAGTAGTTCTTGTGTGTGTGTGTGTGTGTTTTACACTTCCCAGAAACAAAATGGAATCACAATATGCAATGTTTAGAAAGCAGACTTTCTCACATTTTATCTTAAGGGCTGGAGGTTTTGTCTTTCACCAATATCTAATCAAAAAATTGTGGTGGGGGCTTCCCTGGTGGCGCAGTGGTTGAGAATCTGCCTGCCAATGCAGGGGACACGGGTTCGAGCCCTGGTCTGGGAAGATCCCACATGCCGCGGAGCAACTAGGCCCGTGAGCCACAATTACTGAGCCTGCGCGTCTGGAGCCTGTGCTCCGCAACAAGAGAGGCCGCGATAATGAGAGGCCCGCGCACCGCGATGAAGAGTGGCCCCCACTTGCCGCAACTAGGGAAAGCCCTCGCATAGAAACGAAGACCCAACGCAGCCATAAATAAATAAATAAATAAACCCAAAGTTTAAAAAAAAAAAAAAGTTGTGCCATTTAAAAAAAAAAATTGTGGTGACCATATATCTAATTTTAAGAATGAATACAGTACTTTATATACAATAGTCTCCCAAATATGCTTGTTGATAGTGATATCTTATTCTAAAAATACTAATCCTATGGACAAAATCCACTGGGTCAATTTCAGTATAGAGCCTCAGACTAGAAAGACACTTTAAACAACACCAGATCAATTTTTAAGCCACCAAAGATCCTTTCAAATATCAATGGCATATAGTCCTCCAGATTCTACTTGGACACTTCTAGTGATCTCTCCTTAAAAAGACAGTCTATTCCATTGTGACATCCTTCAAGCATTCTAAAGAATTAAATTCAGACTTTTTATAACTTCTACCTATCGATCCAAATTTTGCCCTCTTAATTGGCACAGAGCAATTCTCCATTTTGTATGTAAAATCCCTGTAAATACTTGAATCCAATAAGCATGGCCTCTCTCTCCATCCACAACTCAAATTTTCATCCCTAAAAAACATTTCCCACGTCAAACAGCCATAGAAATTTCCAACAATTCCACATTTGACTTCATAACCAAACTCAAAGCCAACCTGGTCACTCTCCTGTAGAATATCTGAGATTGTTGCACCTGGAAAGAAATAAAATTCCAGTTGCAATATAGGCAGTCAGGAGTAAAGTAGAGCTACTAATGGCATTGCTCTGGATTTCTATACAGTTAAAGAAGCCTGAGCTACATACTAGAAAAGCTAAAATATTGAAACCATACTAAAGAAGCTCTCACATCTTTTACTTTATTCAAATTAGCATCCTATTGAAATTTGGAGATCTGTACAACTAATAACATGTTTAGGAATGGCCAACTATAGTCATTTACATCCCTTAAAAATCTCTAAATTGCTGAGCAAAGAAATATTCTGCTTCCTGAATTCTTAACAATTGATCTTAAAAGAAAAAAGAACAAAGTCTTCTATTTTCAGGAGACATTAATTATGCCTTCCTCTATGTCTGTGTTATAAAACAACCTATCATTGATCACAACTGTACTTGAACTTTCTGCACAGTTGCAGAAAGGTTAATATAAAATAGACCTTCTTATACAGTGTGCAAATTGCCTTTAGAAAGATGGAGGTTTTAAGAACATGACTATTCCCAAAAGGGAATAAAGAGTAAAGAGTAAATTTTCAATACTTTTGTTATGCAGGCTAAACCACAAGATTACAAAATTACTAATAAAGAAGAAAATTAAACTATTAGCAGTAATTAGTAGTTATCAGAGCTGTTTCTAGAAGAGTATGGACTATCTCTAAGAGATAGTGATAATATTGGGAGTAGTGATGGTGCATATTATTGTACAGTTTCCCACTGTACCTATGTACTCAGGCAAGGGATAAAATGGGTGCTGAAATGCAATTTGTGCACCCCTTGTTAAGACTTGCAACCTCAGAATGGAAGGAAGACTAAAAGGGGCACCCTTTTAAAATTCACCAGGCCAGAGGAGACACTGTTTTGTAATGTTGATCTTAAACAAATAGACTGTCAGTTATTTCTCCAGCAAAAGTGGGCTTATTTGGTATTAGCAAATAATTGCAATTTGGGGTCTGCAACCATGGCAAGCCACATGCAAGTCCCCACACAGCAAGCAAAGGAGAACATTTTTAAAGAGGGGAAAAGGAAGTTGGGATGGCTGTGTTAAACAAAAAGTCCATTGGAGGAATTGAGAATTCAAAGTATAGTGCCTTTCATTGGATGAGTTCTTACAGTCCCTCACTGGCTGAGCTCTTACCAGGCAAGAAGAGGGAGACTTTCTTCTTCCTGTTGGGCTCTGCTATCATCATAGGGCTTGAGAGCACCCCTTTCTAACCTCCCAACTCTATTTTAATTGATGTTTCTACTTATTAGTTTTTACATTTCCCTCTTTTGATCACGATCTTTCTCTGAAAGCATCACTGATCAAGAGTCAGGTTTTCCAGTTTCAGCAGCTTCTGTCCGTCAATGCCAGGAAAGACCTTTCCTGGGTGTAGTGTCCCATGTCAGAGGGAAAGTGCACAGATTGGAAACCTATTGAGGTCTCATTCAAGTAACAAGGAGGGAGAACTGGGTTGTAGTCCACACTAAGTTTGGTATCAATATGGTGACCTCCCAGGAGTAGGGGAACACCTGATTGCCTAGGGGGAGGTGAATTGGCCCAGGTCAGAAATGGAACAGGTCAGCAGCATTTGTATAAAAACACTTTGATTGGGAACCCTAGGACAATACTTGTGCTTTACCCCTTGCTCTTCCTCAGACATTTATATTTAGATTAAATTAGTCATTAAACAGAAAAGACACAAAAAAAATGTACAAATTTAGAAGGCTTTGTGGGAGGGTTAGTTAGAGTTGGAAAGTCCTTCCCTTTGTTATAAGATGAAGGTCAGTGAACAAATATTTATAAAACATTTACAATGTGTCACTCATTAAGACAATTATTAGCAAGACAGGAACCATCTTTATCCTTATGTCTCTTTCAGTCTATTCACTTTAGTGTGAAAGTTTATGGACTGGACTTAGGCCTCTTTTTTGTTTGTTTAAATATCATCTAAGAGCGTCATCATCTTCTCCTCTATAGTCTGCCTCTCTTAGTCACTTCCTAGTTTCTAGAGTGAGCTCTCCACCACACACACACAAATCCTGAGGCCTGGAGTAATAACCACCATCCCTTAGGGGCAGCTCTACTACTCAGGCATGTTTTAAACTCAAAGCAAAATAGATGAATTGGAGGTTAGAGGAATAAAAAAGACCATCCAGAAGGAAATATGGATGACCTTGAGCCTGCTTAATGCATTGCTGTAAATAAGGGGGTTTTGCAGGGGTTTTTTGTTTTGTTTTTGCCCTTGACTTGAAATATCTCTCTTCTCCTTAGGTTTCTACAACAATTCTTTGAAAATTTCCAACAGCTTAACTTTAACCAATACAGATTGATCCTTCTGTATAAGCAGGCTGAAGAAGAAAAAATTTCCTTTTTATAGCTAAAGAGCCTTTGGCAGATTAACAAGGGTGTTCATATCCATTATTTCTTTTGATTCTCATAACAACCTCATGAGGTAGACAAGGCAGCCTTATTTTTCATATTTTCAATAAAGAAATTGAGACTCCTAAAGAATTAAATGATTTGCCTCTGGTCATATGACTAATAAATTATAGAAGTGAAAATTAAACCCAAAATTCTCACTCTAAATTCAGTGCTCTTTTTATTGATCATCACTGTGTCAGTTAAAAACCAACAAAACAAATCACACTATATATTTAAGAACAAATATAACAGATTTTCCTCATTGGAGAATGGTAGGTAAATGAGCCTTTTTTTTTTTAACATCTTTATTGGAGTATAACTGCTTTACAATGGTGTGTTAGATTCTGCTTTATAACAAAGTGAATCAGCTATACATATATACATATCCCCATATCTCCTCCCTCTTGCGTCTCCCTCCCACCCTCCCTATCCCACCCCTTTAGGTGGACACAAAGCACTGAGCTGATATCCCTGTGCTATGTGGCTGCTTCCCACTAGCTATCTATTTTACATTTGGTAGTATACATAAGTCCATGCCACTCTCTCACTTTGTCCCAGCTTACCCTTCCCCCTCCCCGTGTCCTCAAGTCCATTCTCCACGTCTGCATCTTTATTCTTGTCCAGCCCCTAGGTTCTTCAGAACCTTTTTTTTTTTTTAGATTCCATATATACGTGTTAGCATACAGTATTCATTTTTCTCTTTCTGACTTGGTTCCTTAAAAAACTAAAATTAGAACTACCATACAACCCAGCAATCCCACTACTGGGCATATACCCTGAGAAAACCATAATTCAAAAAGAGTCATTTACCACAATGTCCATTGCAGCTCTATTTATAATAGCCAGGACATGAAAGCAACCTAAGTGTCCATCAACAGATGAATGGATAAAGAAGATGTGGCACATATATACAATGGAATATTACTCAACCATAAAAAGAAAAGAAATTGAGTTATTTGTAGTGAGGTGGATGGACCTAGAGTCTGTCATACAGAATGAAGTAAATGAGAGTTTTAATGATCAGATTGCATGGTTCATTCTAACTCTTAGATTCTTGGACTTCCTTAAAGAGAGAAAGAAAGATTCAATTCAATGATTAACTACAACTCCTCAAGCAAACTGACTTTAAATGGAACATTTCTCTTGAGGTAATCCATTCAGTTACTGGGAATTTAAAATAAATCAGTATATTGTTAAATGTTTAAAAGTTTTTAAATAGCTCCATCTATAGGTTAATATGTTTGTTTTCTATACCCATTCTAGATTTTACATGTGGATATACTGAAAATAAATGTAAGTTACCTTGTTAAGAGAAAGCACAGAACCCATAGTACCTGACGTGGTATCTGAAAATGTACCTACTCTGTAAATGCTTTTTTAATGGATAGATGCACAGATAGATGAATGGACGGATGGATGGATGGATAAAGATGGCAGACATCAAGGACTCAGTTCTACATAAGAGTGGGTGTACAAGGAGGAGACTATTTAAAGCAATGATTTGGTTTGCATTTTCATTTATTTAAATGTTCAGTGGGAGACAAATAAAGCAACAACTACTATTCCTAAATGTTTTATAGACCGGAGTGTGTGTGAAAATGAAGTGGAACTAGAATGAAGAAATAAAAATCTCACTATTGAGATCTGCTAAAGAAGAGAACCGTTCTCACGTTCACATATATTCCTCTAAGAAGGCATTGGTACTATCCTTGAAATTGGGTAACCAGCTGAGACTGACTCTAGTGACCTCCTTCTTACATATTTCTTCTGATCATTAGTCTTTGGAAAGCATTTGCTCAAAATCTCATTTACATTTTCTTAGCCAGAGTTTGATACTATTTGATTTGTACTGATTTGTGGAAATTAAAACACGATAAAATATAAGTAAGTCTCTGGTCAAAGTTATGAAGACCACACAACAAAAGGAAATGTCTTACTTCTGCTGTTCCTTGTTTTATCTGAGATTTTCCATTGCTGGCAAAAAAACAAAAACAAAAAATCAGTTTCTCCAAACATGTCAAAACTGTTTTCTACAGGGTCAGAAAAGATCTTTGAATAACACCAAACTCTCGGACCCTAACTTTTGTTATAATTGGATTTTAAAGTAAAATAACTTAACCCTGGCAACAGCATTAAAAGGTCAGGAAATAATGGGTCCAAACTGAACTTCTAAGTCATCAAGTCTAACCCATGCTTCCCAGCAATATTGTACAAAACTCCTCTTTCTTCAAACAGGAATATTGTTTAGCTGAATTATTCTGGTATTCAAAGCCCTCCCCAGTATGGACTGAACCATTTTCCCTTCCTCTGGATCTTATACTCCAGTTACATTGAGCTATCTGGATTTCCCAAATGTACCTAAACCTTCCTACCTTTTATGCTTTGCTCATGAGACTACTTTTGCTTAAAATATTTTCACCTCATCTCCACTGGCCCAAATTCTGCCCATATTTCAAGGTCCAGATTAAATGCCAACTCCATGAAATCTTATAGAGTCACACAGAACTTTGCTTATAACTCTATCAACTTTCTGTTCACACTCTGCCTTCTATGTTAGATGTCTGAGCATTTTCTTTTCACCTTTGGATCCTCTGGTGTCTTACTCATAGTAGGAACTCAGTAAATATTTGTTGAATACTGACTAAAGTACTATATTTTCTCCTAGGTATAGCCATTCATTCACTCATTCATTCACTCATTCAAAAAACATTTACTGGGGATACAGCATTAAACATGATAGACAACATCTCTATCTTTTTAAAGTTTTCATTCTAGTGGAAGAGACAAAAAAAATCAATATATAATTTAGGGAGTGATAAAATGCTATGAAGAAGGTTGAAAACTCCCTACAAGCAGTGAAGGTGTGAGATTCATCTTTATTTCACTACAGTGCCAATAAATATGTGCTGAAAGTTTTGAATGGTTTCATTTTTACAAAAAATGAATTAATAACCATACCTTACATTTTTTATAGCATTTAGCTATTTCAAAGCATTTTTTCAGTTTTTCTGATTTGGTCTTCACAACATGCTTGTGGACTAGATATGATTGTTACCGTTCCCATTTCATAGATGAGGCCCAGAAAGTTTTTTTATTCAATATCAAAAAATGGTTCCCTTTGGGTCTTTCATTCATTTATTCATTCAAGAAATATTTGTTGATAGCCTACTCTGTGAGAGATATATAAAGCTAAATAAGACATGTTCCTAAGGAGCTTTATTTAAAAGAGGGAAAGGTGTAGAATTAACTGTAACCAAAAATAATATGACCTCAGTGTCCTGAGAAAGGTATCAACGAGGTACTCTGGCAGTTCAGAGGAGGGAGGGTTTGCCTCTGACTGAGGAGAATCAGACAAAGTTTTCGGAAATAGTTGGGCATTTAAGCCAGGTCTGAATTTTCCCTCATTTATAATGGTAGCAAGGATGTAATCACAGATGAGTTCCCACTAAGAGAAACAGTCCTGCCATTTTGTCCCGCACATTATACGAGGCATGACTATAAAGTGGTAGGACTGATTTCCTCATGTTGCTCATAAATTTGCTCTGCTGGAAGCTCCAAAAGAGAAGTTCTTGCATGGTTTAGAGCAAAGGCAGCACCATTAGAACAAAACATATAGTTCTCAAAGTTATTACTTTGAAGGGAGCACCACTCATTTGACTGTACAATTCCAATAATTTATAATAAGTTGACACCTCATTTTCAGATAAGGATTATTTCAGTTTTACAAGGGTGTTGTCTCCATGTGGCTGAATTATATACAAGGAGTTGGGAGGGCATAAAATGATAGCATCTTAGAGCTGTAATGTAATCTTCTGTATCCTATCATCTTAAAGAAAAAGGTAGAGGGGACTCAGAGCTGAATTGCTATGACATGACCCTTTGAGACTCCTGAGAACCTCCTGACTAAAATAAAGCTCCTGTGTTGCTAGAGTCAGGAGACCAATATAATAACATTTAGAGTGAGACTGAATAAGTATAAATTTGAGAATACAAGATGAAGAAATTTGAATGAGCTGCACCTCCTTCTTTGACTGCAGTAATTTACTGCAATAAAATAGTTTTACACGGATCATGTGACTAAGCCAAATGTTACTATTAAGTCATGCTTTAAAGATTGAAATACAGTATCTTAGAAATGTATACAAAGATGTGAACCTTTTTCTTTCTTTTTTTATTGAAGTATAGTTAATTTACAATATTGTAATAGTTTCAGGTGTACAGCAAAGTAATTCAGTTATTTTTTTCAGATAATTTTCCATTATAGATTATTACAAGATACTGAATATAGTTCCCTGTGCTATACAGTAAATCCTTGTTGCTTATCTATTTTATGTATACTAGTTTGTATCTGTAAATCCCATACCACTAATTTACCGCTCCACTCCTTTTTCCCTCTTTGGTAACCATAAGTTTGTTTTCTATGTCTGTGAGTCTGTTTCACTTTTATATACAGATTCATTTGTATTATTTTTTAGATTCTGCATATAAGTGCTATCATATCATATTTGTCTTTCTCTGTCTGACTTACTTCACTAAAAGTATAATAATCTCTAGGTCAATTTATGCTGCTGCAAATAGCAATATTTCATGCTTTTTATGGCTGAGTAATATTCCATTGTGTGTGTGTGTGTGTGTGTGTGTGTGTGTGTATACCACATCTTCTTAAGCCAATAGTCTGTTGCTGTACATTTGGATTGTTTCCATGTCTTGGATATTGTAAATAGTGCTACTATGAACATTGGTGTGCACGTATCTTTTGAATTAGAGTTTTCATCTTTTTCCAGATATATAGCCAGGAGTGGGATTGCTGGATCATATGATAGCTCTACTTTTACTTTACTAAGGAGCCTCTGTACTGTTTTCCATAGTGGCTGAACCAATTTACGTTCCTACCAACAGTGTAGAAGGGTTCCCTTTTCTCTACTCCCACTCTAGCATTCTTTGTAAATTTGTTGACGATAGGCATTCTGACCAGTGTGAGGTGATACATCATTGTGGTTTTGATTTGCATTTCTCTGATAATTCGTGATGTTGAGCATCTTTTCATGTGCATGCTGATCATCTGTATGTGTTCTTTGGAGAAACGTCTATTTAGGTCTTCCACCCATTTTTTGATTGGGTTGTTTGTTCTTTTGATATTGAGTCATATGAGCTGTTTGTATATTTTGGATATTAACCACAGGTCGACTGCTTCTTTTGCAAATAATTTCTCCCATTCCATAGATTATCTTTTCTTTTTGTGTGTGTGGTTTCCTTTGCTGTGCAAAAGTTTTTAAGTTTGATTAGGTCCCATTTGTTTATTTTTGCTTTTATTTATTTATTTTTCCCCCTGGGAGACTGATCTAAGAAAATATTGCTATGATTTATGTCAAAGAATGTCTTGCCTATGTTCTTCTCTAGGAGTCTTATGGTGTCATGTCTTATATTTAGGTCGTTAAAACATTTTGAGTTTATTTCTGTATATGGTGTGAGGGAGTGTTCTAATTTTATTGATTTACATGTAGCTGTACAGGTTTCCCATCACCACTTGTTTAAGTGCCTGTCTTTTCTCCATTGTATATTCTTGCCTCCTTTGTTGTAAATTAATTGACCATAGGTACATGGGTTTATTTCTGGGCTCTTTATTCTTTTCCATTGATCTATATGTCTGTTTTGTGCCAATACCATGCTGTTTTGATTTCTGTAGCATTGTAGTATAGTCTTAAATCTAGAAGGGTTATTCCTTCAGCTTTGTTCCTTTTCTTCAGGATTGTTTTTGGCAATTCTGGGTCTTTTGTAGTTCTACATAAATTTTAGGATTATTTGTTCTAGTTCTGTGAAAAATGTCATGGGTTTTTGTTTACCTCTTCCCTTTCAAACTGGATAACTTTTATTTCTTTTTTTGTCTGATTGCTCTGGCTAGGACTTCCAATACTATGTTGAATAGAAGTGGTTAGAGTGGGCATCCTTAGCAGGAAGGCTTTCAGTTTTTCACCTTTGAGTATTATTTTGGCTGTGAGTTTGTCATAAATGACTTTTATTATGTTGAGATATGTTCACTCTGTACCCACTTTGGTGAGAGTTATCATAAATGGATGCTGAATTTTGTCAACAAAATTCTGTGACTATTGAGATGAGCATGTGGTTTTTATTTTTCCTTTTATTAATGTGGTGTACCATGTTGACTGATTTGCATATGTTGAATCATCCTTGTGACAATGGAATGAATCCAACTTGATCATGGTGTATGATTCTTTTTATATATTGCTGGATTTGGTTTGATAGTATTTTGTTGAGGATTTTTGCATCTATATTCATCAAAGATATTGTCCAGTAATTTTCTTTTTTTGTAGTGTCTTTGTCTGGTTTTGGTATCAGGGTGATAGTGGCTTCATAGAATGAATTTGAGAGTATTGCCTCCTCTTAAATTTTTTGGAATAGTTTGAGAAGGCTAGGTATAAGTTCTCTTTATGTTTGGTAGAATTCTCCAGTGAAGCTATTCAGTCCTTCAAATTATCTGTTTCTTTTTGACTCAGTTTTGACAGGCTGTATGTTTCTAGAAACTTGTCCATTTCTTCTAGGTTGTCCAATTTGTTGGCATATAACTGTTCATAATATTCTCTGATGATTTTTTGTATTTCTATGGTATCTGTTGTTATTCCTCCCTTTCATTTCTTATTTTATTTATTTGGGTCCTCTCTCTTCTTGGTGAGCCTGTCTAAATATTTATCAATTTTGTTTATATTTTCAAAAAACCAGCTCTTGGTTTTATTGATCTTTTCTATTTTTTTAATCTCTATTTTATTTATTTCCTCTCTGATCTTTATTATTTCCTTCCTTCTGCTTCTTTCTTCTTCATAGACAGATCTCTATGAATTTAGGAGAAATAGTTATCTACTGTAGTCTTGAAGTGTTTTTATGTGGGAGCCTCCCTGTGTAGACTGTGTGTGTCCAATAGTTTTGGTGCAAGGGCCGGTTTTAGTACGGATGCTAGCCACATCTTTCCTCAGGGTATGCTGGCCATTATCCCCTTGATAGGGGCTGTGATTGGTGTTGTGGTGTCCATAGTCTATGCTGGATGTGAGGTGGGGCCTCCTCTTTGCTCTGAAACTGTCACCATCCTATCAGGAGTGTGGTCTGCTCCACAGTTGTTGGAGTAGAAGCCCTGAGGGTGGGGCTTGATCAAGCTCCATTGCCCTTGAGAGCATGCCTTGCCTAAAAGGAGGTGACTACTGAAGCAAGTAAGGCCTCTGTGGTCACAGTGCACCAATGCACTTCCCATGCAGGCATCCAAGGTTCCCCCCAGAAGCAGCCCAAGGTCGCGGCCCTTTCTCTGTTGTGTTTGTCCCAGACCTGGTGCAAGACTTTGGTGTGAAATAGGCTGGTGCTGGGGGCGGGGGCACTATGCTTACAGGAATTGAGGTGGCCCTGCTGCCGCCTGAGACCTGGGCTGTCTCTGTGGCAGACTTCTCCCAGGACCTGTCAGCCCCTGATCCGGGGCCAAGCTGAGTTGGGGAGTGGGAGGATCCCTCCAGGAAATGAACCACGAGATGACATTCCAGATCCTCTGGGCTTTCTCCATGTAGTTAGATCAAGTCCTCCCCCAGGGCCTGTCTGCCCGAGATTCAGTGCCCAACCACTGCACATTCCTGTGGTGCTGCCTTGTGCAGGCACTGACAATGTTCACCATGGTCAGACCTGCCCCCACTCTGTGTGCACTGACAACGGGCTCCACAGTTCCCCCTGGATCACACCCCAGGTGCCCTTGTCTGTCTCTGCACAACTAGACCAACTCTCTGCCTTGATCTCATTCCAGGCTGTGGTGTGGAGTGGGCCAAGGTGTTTGTCCCTTTAGATTGGGAAGTGCAGGGAGGCAGCAGCTGCCAGTGCAAGTCTCTCTCCACCCTGATTGTTAGCAAGCCAGCACACGTGCTCCTCCTGAGTAGAGTCTAGGTTTTTCCAGACCCTCTATTTGTCCCAGTGGATTTCTCAGCAGTCAACAGGTCTCCCCAGGGTGAGTGTCTGCCTTTGTGAACCTTCTCTTCCTTACAGATCTCTCCCAGGGGCACTGATGCCTTTTTTTTTTTTCCATCCTACTCGGTTATGTGGGGATCTTTCTTGCAAGTTTGGTCATAGAGGAGACCTTCTACCAGTTTCCAGTTAGCTTTTTGTGAGAATTGTTCCACATGTAGATGTATTTTTATGTGTTTGTGAGAGAAATGAGCCCCACGTCCTCTTACTTGGCCATCTTGATCTCCATCCGAAGATGTGAACCTTTAAAGTATTAATTAAAATGATTTGGGGAGCATATAGCATGACATCTCATGAAAATGATTTCTCATTTAATTATTCATAAAGTTTATTTTTAAATAAGTTTATCATTCTTTCTAGAATATTTTTTAAATTGTGGTAAAAAGACACAAAATATACAATTTACCGTCTTAACCATTTTTAAGTATACAGTTTAGTAAAGTGTTAACTATATTCACATTGCTATGTAACAGACCTTTAGAACTTCTTTATCTTGAAAAATTGAAACTCTATACTGATTGAAAAACAACTCCCAATTTTCCCCTCACCTTAACCCTTAGAAACTACTATTCTACATTCTGTTTTGATGACTTTGCCTATTCAAGATATCTCATTTAAATGGAATTATTCAGTATTTGTTCTTTTGTAACTGGATTATTTCAATCAGCATAATATCTTCAAGGATCATACATATTGTAGCATCAGACAGGATTTCCTTCTTTATAAAGGCTGAATAATATTCCATTGTACGTATATATCACATTTTCTTTATCCATTTATCTATCGATGGATATTTGTGTTGCTTCCACCTCTTGAGTACTGTGAATAATGCTACAATGAACACATATGTGCAAATACCTATTTGAGATCCTGCTTTCAATTATTTTGGATATATATCCAGAAATGGGATTGCTGGATCATATGGTAATTCTATTTTTAGTTTTTAGAGGACCTTCTGTACTATTTTCCATAGTGGCTGCACCATTTTATGTTCACACCAGCAGTGCACAAGAGTTCCCAATTCTCTACAATCTCATGACACTTATTTTGATTTTTTTGATAATGGCGATACTAATGGGTGTGAGGTGATATCTCATTATGACTTTGATTTAAATTTCTCTAATGATTAATGATTTTCAACAGCTTTTTATATGTTTGTTGGCCATTTGTATACTTCTTTTTTTTAATTTTTGAATTTTATTTTATTTTTTTATACAGCAGGTTCTTCTTAGTCATCAATTTTATACACATCAGTGTATACATGTCAATCCCAATCGTCCAAATCATCAAACCACCACCCCCACCACCCCGCCGCTTTCCCCACTTGGTGTGCATACACTTGTTCTCTACATCTGGGTCTCATTTTCTGCCCTGCAAACCAGTTCATCTGTACCATTTTTCTAGGTTCCACATATATGCGATAATATACGATATTTGTTTTTCTCTTTCTGACTTACTTCACTCTGTATGACAGTCTCCAGATCCATCCATGTCTCTACAAATGACCCAATTTAGTTCCTTTTTTATGGTTGAGTAATATTGCATTGTATATATATACCAGTTCTTCTTTATCCATTCGTCTGTCGATGGACACTTAGGTTGCTTCCATGACCTGGCTATTGTAAATAGCGCTGCAGTGAATATTGGGGTGCATGTGTCTTTTTGAATTATGGTTTTCTCTGGGTATATGCCCGGTAGTGAGATTGGTGGATCATATAGTAATTCTATTTTTAGTTTTTTAAGGAACCTCCATACTGTTCTCCATAGTGGCTGTATCAATTTACATTCGCACCAACAGTGCAAGAGGATTCCCTTTTCTCCACACCCTCTCCAGCATTTGTTGTTTGTAGACTTTCTGATGATGCCCATTCTAACTGGTGTGAGGTGATGTCTTATTGTAGTTGTGATTTGCATTCGCTAATAATTAGTGATATTGAGCAGCTTTTCATGTGCTTCTTGGCCAACTGTATGTCTTCTTTGGAGAAATGTCTATTTAGGTCTTCTGCCCATTTTTGGATTGGGTTGTTTTTTTTTTAATATTGAGCTGCATGAACTGTTTATATATTTTGGAGATTAATCCTTTGTCTGTTGATTCATTTTCAAATATTTTCTCCCATTCTGAGGGTTATCTTTTTGTCTTGTTTATGGTATCCTTTGCTGTGCAAAAGCTTTTAAGTTTCATTAGGTCCCATTTGCTTATTTTTGTTTTTATTTCCATTACTCTAGGAGGTGGGTCAAAAAGGATCTTGCTGTGATGTATGTTATAGAGTGTTCTGCCTATGTTTTCCTCTAAAAGTTTTACAGTGTCTGGCCTTACATTTAGGTCTTTAATCCATTTTGAGTTTATTTTTGTATATGGTGTTAGGGAGGGATCTAATTTCATTCTTTTACGTGTACCTGTCCAGTTTTCCCAGCACCATTTATTGAAGAGACTGTCTTTTCTCCATTGTATGTCCTTGCCTCCTTTGTCATAGATTAGTTGACCATAGCTGTGTGAGTTTATCTCTGGGCTTTCTATGTTGTTCCATTGATCTGTGTTTCTGTTTTTGTGCCAATACCATACTGTCTTGATTAATGTAGCTTTATAGTATAGTCTGAAGTCAGGGAGCCTGATTCCTCCAGCTCCGCTTTTTTCCCTCAAGACTGCTTTGGCTATTCGGGGTCTTCTGTGTCTCCATACAAATTTTAAGACTTTTTGTTCTAGTTCCGTAATAAATGCCATTGGTAATTTGATAGGGATTGCATTGAATCTGTAGATTGCTTTGGGTAGTATGGTCATTTTCACAATATTGATTCTTCCAATCCAAGAACATGGTACATCTCTCCATCTGTTGGTATCATCTATAATTTCTTTCATCAGTGTCTTATAGTTTTCTGCATACAGGTCTTTTGTCTCCCTAGGTAGGTTCATTCCTAGGTATTTTACTCTTTTTGTTGTTATGGTAAATGGGAGTGTTTCCTTATTTTCTCTTTCAGATTTTTTATCATTAGTGTATAGGAATGCAAGAGATTTCTGTGCATTAATTTTGTATCCTGCAACTTTACCAAATTCATTGACTAGCTCTAGTAGTTTTCTGGTGAGATCTTTAGGATTCTCCATGTATACTATCATGTCATCTGCAAACAGTGACAGTTTTACTTCTTCTTTTCCAATTTATATTGCTTTTATTTCTTTTTTTTCTCTGATTGCTGTGGTTAGGACTTCCAAAACTATGTTGAATAATAGTGGCGAGAGTGGACATCCTTGTCTTGTTCCTGATCTTAGAGGAAATGTTTTCAGTTTTTCACCATTGAGAATGATGTTTGCTGTGGGTTTGTCATATATGGCCTTTATTATGCTGAGGTAGGTTCCCTCTATGCCCACTTTCTGGAGAGTTTTTATCATAAATTGGTGTTGAATTTTGTCAAAAGCTTTTTCTGCATCTATTGAGATGATCATATGGTTTTTATTCTTCAATTTGTTAATATGGTGTATCACATTGTTGATTTGTGTATATTGAAGAATCCTTGCATCCCTGGGATAAATTCCAGTTGATCATGGTGTATGATCCTTTTAATGTGTTGTTGGATTCTGTTTGCTAGTATTTTGTAGTATCTTTGTCTGGTTTTAGTATCAGGGGGATTGTGGCCTCATAGATTGAGTTTGGGAGTATTCCTTCCTCTACAATTTTTTGGAGGAGTTTGAGAAGGATGGGTGCTAGCTCTTCTCTAAATGTTTGATAGAATTCACCTGTGAAGCCATCTGGTCCTGGGCTTTTGTTTGTTGGAAGATGTTTAATCACAGTTTCAATTTCATTACTTGTGATTAGTCTGTTCATATTTTCTATTTCTTCCTGGTTCAATCTTGGAGGGCTATACCTTTCTAAGAAATTGTCCATTTCTTCCAGGTTGTCCATTTTATTAGCATAGAGTTGCTTGTAGTAGTCTCTTAGCATGTTTTGTATTTCTGCGGTGTTCATTGTAACTTCTCCTTTGTCATTTCTAATTTTATTGATTTGAGTCCTCTGCTTCTTTTTCTTGATGAGTCTGGCTAATGGTTTATCAATTTTGTTTATCTTCTCAAAGAACCAGCTTTTAGTTTTATTGATTTTTGCTATTGTTTTCTTTGTTTCTATTTCATTTATTTCTGCTCTGATCTTTATGATTTCTTTCCTTCTGCTAAATTTGGGTTTTGTTTGTTCTTCTTTCTCTAATTCCTTTAGGTGTAAGGTTAGATTGTGTATCTGAGATTTTTCTTGTTTCTTGAGGTAGGATTGTATAGCTATAAACTTCCCTCTTAGAACTGCTTTTGCTGCATCCCATAGGTTTTGGATCGTCATGTTTTCATTGTCATTTGTCTCTAGGTATTTTTTTTATTTCCTGTTTTATTTCTTCAGTGATCTCTTGGTTATTTAGTAATGCATTGTTTAGCCTCCATGTCTTTGTGCTTTTTTTATGTTTTTTCCCTGTAATTCATTTCTAATCTCATAGCATTCTGGTCAGAAAACATGTTTGATATGACTTCAATTTTCTGAAATTTACTGTGGCTTGATTTGTGACCGGAGATGTGATCTATCCTGGAGAATGTTCCATGCACACTTGAGAAGAAAGTGTAATCTGCTGTTTTTGGATGGAATGTCCTATAAATATCAATTAATTCTATCTGGTCTATTGTGTCATTTAAAGCTTCTGTTTTCTTATTTATTTTTATTTTGGATGATCTGTCCATTGATGTAAGTAAGGTGTTAAAGTCTCCCACTAGTATTGTGTTACTGTCAATTTCCTCTTTTATAGTTTAGCAGTTGCCTTATGTATTGAGGTGCTCCTATGATAGGTGCATATATATTTATAATTGTTATATCTTCTTCTTGGATCGATCCCTTGATCATTATGTAGTGTCCTTCCTTGTCTCTTGTAACATTCTTTATTTTAAAGTCTATTTTATCTGATATGAGTATAGCTACTCCAGCTTTCTTTTGATTTCCATTTGCATGGAATATGTTTTTCCATCCCCTCCCTTTCAGTTTGAATGTGTCCTTAGGTCTGAAGTGGGTCTCTTGTAGACAGCATATATATGGGTCTTGTTTTTGTATCCATTCAGCAAGCCTGTGTCTTTTGGTTGGAGCATTTAATCCATTCACGTTTAAGGTAATTATCGATATGTATGTTCCTATGACCATTTTCTTAATTGTTTTGGGTTTGTTTTTGTAGTTCCTTTTCTTGTCTTGTGTTTCCCACTTAGAGAAGTTCCTTTAGCATTTGTTGTAAAGCTGGTTTGGTGGTGCTGAATTCTCTTAGCTTTTGCTTGTCTGTAAAGCTTTTGATTTCTCCATCGAATCTGCATGAGATCCTTGCCGGGTAGAGTAATCTTGGTTGTGGGTTCTTCCCTTTCATCACTTTAAATATATCAATCCATTCCCTTCTGGCTTGTAGAGTTTCTGCTGAAAAATCAGCTGTTAACCTTATGGGAGTTACCTTGTATGTTATTTGTTGTTTTTCCCCTGCTGCTTTCAATAATTTTTCTTTTTCTTTAATTTTTGCCAATTTGATTACTATGTGTCTCGGTGTGTTTCTCCTTGGGTTTATCCTGCAGGGACTGGCTGCGCTTCCTGGACTTGCGTGGCTATTTCCTTTCCCATGTTAGGGAAGTTTTCGACTATAATCTCTTCAAATATTTTCTCGGGCCCTTTCTCTCTCTCTTCTCCTTCTGGGACCCCTATAATGCGAATGTTGTTGCATTTAATGTTGTCCCAGAGGTCTCTTAGGTTGTCTTCATTTCTTTTCATTCTTTTTTCTTTATTCTGTTCCACAGCAGTGAATTCCACCATTCTGTCTTCCAGGTCACTTATCCGTTCTTCTGCCTCAATTATTCTGCTATTGATTCCTTCTAGTATAGTTTTTATTTCAGTTATTGTATTTTTCATCTCTGTTTGTTTGTTCTTTAATTCTTCTAGGTCTTTGTTAAACATTTCTTGCATCTTCTCGATCTTTGCCTCCATTCTTTTTCCGAGGTCCTGGATCATCTTCACTATCATTATTTTGAATTAGTTTTCTGGAAGTTTGCCTATCTCCACTTCCTTTAGTTGTTTTTCTGAGGTTTTATCTTGTTCCTTCATCTGGTACATAGCCCTCTGCCTTTTCATCTTGTCTATCTTTGTGTGAATGTGGTTTTTGTTCCACAGGCTGCAGGATTGTAGTTCTTCTTGTTTCTGCTGTCTGCCCTCTGGTGGATGAGGCTATCTAAGAGGCTTGTGCAAGTTTCCTGATGAGAGGGACTGGTGGTGGGTAGAGCTGACTGTTGCTCTGGTTGGCAGAGCTCAGTAAAACTTTAATCCACTTGACTGCTTGTTGGTGGGGCTGGGTTCCCGCCCTGTTGGTTGTTTGGCCTGAGGCAACCCAACACTGGAGCCTCCCTGGGCTCTTTGGTGGGGCTAATGGCGGACTCTGGGAGGTCTCACGCCCAGGAGTACTTCCCAGAACTTCTGCTGCCAGTGTCCTTGTCCCCACGGTGAGCCACAGCCACCCACCGCCTCTGCAGAAGACCCCCCAACACTAGTAGGTAGGTTTGGTTCAGTCTCCCCTGTGTTCACTGCTCTTTCCCTTGTATCCCGATGCGCACACTACTTTGTGTGTGCCCTCCAAGAGTGGAGTCTCTGTTTCCCCCAGTTCTGTCGAGGTCCTGCAATCAAATCCCAGTAGCCTTCAAAGTCTGATTCTCTAAGAATTCCTCCTCCCGTTGCCGGACCCCCGGGTTGGAAAGCCTGGCATGGGGCTCAAAACCTTCACTCTAGTGGTTGGACTTCTGTGGTATAAGTGTTCTCCAGTCTGTGACTCACCCACCCAGCAGTTATGGGATTTGATTTTACTGTGATTGCGTCCCTCCTACCATCTCACTGTGGCTTCTCCTTTGTCTTTGGATGTGGGGTATCTTTTTTGGTGAATTCCAGTGTCTTCGTGTCGATGATTGTCCAGCAGCTAGTTGTGATTCTGGTGTTCTCGCAAGAGGGAGTGAGAGCACGTACTTCTACCTTGTATATCTTCTTTGAAGAAATGTCTATTCAGTTCCTTTGCCAATTTTTAATTGGATTATTTGGGATCTTGTTGATGAGTTGTAGGATTTCTTTGTACATTCTAGATATTAACCTCTTATCAGATATGATTTTCAATTATTTTCTCTCATTCCATAGGTTGCCTTTTCACTTTGTTGATTGTTTCCTTTGTTATGCAGATTTTTTTAAGTTTGATGTAGTCCTATTTGTCTTATTTTGTTGCCTGTGGTTTTGCTGTCTTAGACAAGAAATCGTTGACAATGCCAATGTCCAAAAGCATTTTTCCTGTGTTTTCTTCTAGGAATTTTATAGTTTAAGATTTTAATTTTAAGTCTTTATTCCATTTGGAGTTAATTTTTTACATTATGTAAGATAAAGGTCCAACTTCATTCTTTGCATATGGATATCCAATTTTCTCAACACCATTTTCTGAAGAGACTGTCTTTTCCCCCATTGTGTGTTCTTGGTGCCATTGTCAAAGACTAGCTGACTACACAAGGGTTTATTTCTGGACTCTCTATTCTGTTCCATTGTTCTATGTGTCTGTCTCTATGCCAGTACCACACTGTTTTGATTACTGTAGATTTGTATATTTTGAAACCAGGAAGTATGAGGCCACCAAATTTTTGAGTTTTTTTTTTTTTTTAAGATTGTTTTGGCAATTTGGATTCTTTGAGATTCCATATGAATTATAGAATTTTTTCCCTCTATTTCAGCAATAATTCCATTGAGATTTTGCCTGGGATTGCACTGAATCTGCAGATTTCTTTAGGTAGTATGGACTAGAAATTTACTTAGGTAGTATGGACCAGAATACTATAGATATTTCTATAGTATTTAATAGATAGATGGTGTAAATGTTGGTAACCATTGGTAAATACTGTTATATATGTTATTTTCCTCATTTTACACGTGAAAAATCTGGAAAATGAGAGGTAAGTTTGACTACATTTTAAGCAGTGAGAAATAATTCTGCCTTCTATTTCTTTAGAGAACTAAACCACACTACCTCAGTCTTCTCTTTCAGTCTTTAAGCAATAAGAAATAATGATTCTGCTCTGTACCTTCATAAAGAACACAAGGAGGTGATGTACATGAATCTCAGTCAAGAGATTGAAACCATGGATAGGTTAGCTCTCAGCCAGTTTGTGTGAACTATGGTAGAATCCCTTTTATGCTAGCCAGCAGTGACTCCAATAGTATGATCTCAGGGGACTATTGTCTGGAAGTGACCGTATTGAAGATTTGATGCTTGAACTGATATGGATACATAGCAGATATTGAAAAATACAGCCATAAAATACAATGACATCATATTAAGGAGCTGGTATAATTTTATATTCTGTAAATGAAGAAAATAAGGCCACTCTGAGGTTATATGACTCATCCAAAGTCAGGTTAAAAATGGAAAGCTAGGGACTTCCCTGGTGGCACAGGGGTTAAGAATCTGTCTGCCAATGCAGGGGACATGGGTTCAATCCCTGGTCCAGGAAGATCTCACATGCCGTGGAGCAACTAAGCCCATGCACCTCAACTGCTGAGCCTGCACTCTAAAGCCCGCGAGCCACAACTACTGAGCCCATGCTCCACAACGAGAGAAGCCACTGCAACGAGACGCTCAAGCACCACAATGAAGAGTAGCCCCCGCTCACCACAACTAGAGAAAGTCCACGCACAGCAACGAAGACCTAACACAGCCAAAAATAAATAAATAAATAAATAAATTTTTTTTAAATGGAAAGCTATGCTTGAAATAAAATCTGAAGTTCCTAATCCCCTGATATAAACTGCAGCCATTAATTCTTTAAAAGATATTTCTTTTTCTGTCTATAATGAAATATATTGTCTATAACATGCTCACTAGAAAGATTCCCTGAAGATATTAAAGCTGAGCCTACTTGATATCAAAATAACCAATCGATTCTGTCAGCTGGGTAAAAAGAATCTGTCAAACTAGTTGGCTGTATGACTCAATCAGCTGAGAAAACCGGGCAACCTTTAAAAAGACCAGCAAAATGAGCAAAATGATGGTGAGTGACTGATCACTGTTCTATCTTTGGAAGCCTAAAGTTTTATATCCCATTCATCTCAAGCATTGGATGAGGCTTAATTTGTGAAATTTAAACGAATGAGACTGCTGTTCTCCTAATGTTTTTTTATCTGCATTCACTACAAGGGGGCAGCACAGCCATACAGATACATTCACACTGCTTCTCCAGAGTTTATAAATATTCAGGGTCACATTTCCTAAGACCTCCTCTGGGCTTTCACTTCATGTGTGTGTAAAATTTCTACTTGCACTTGAGCTAAGTGTGAAAAGGTCAGGCACATTTCCAGTATGACTTTCAGGCTGACCTTTAGTGCAAAGTCCATCTGACTTTCCGAGAACAACTTAGAAAATTGCATTTTCTTTGAAAATAAGGTCAGAGTGTGGGTGGGGTGTGTCAGGGAAAATTTTTTCTTCCCCTCTTCTAGGTTCTTTTGGTTGGCTTAAGAATTAAACTGACATGAGACAGATTAAGAGGAGGAAATCACACAAAATTTTAATAACATGTATACATGGGAGAGATGTAGGAAAACTAACTCACCAAAATGACTGAAGCCCTCACCTTAGATACCATCCTCAGCTAAAGACAAAAGGGGATGTTGAGAGTGAGGAGTCAGTTATGGAAGCCACCAGGAAAAAAAACACAGTAAACAAGGGTAAGTTTGTTATTCAGATTTGTCCTTGCTTTTTCTGATAGATTTCTAGAGGTTTGGTCATTCTCCTCTTCCTGGTACAGAGAGGGAAACATGCTTACAAATGGAGATTTTTCTTATAAGTGTAAACATTTCTTACAAAAGAGTAACTCCTACTTGGTTTTCAGAGTTTTTCCCAGGTGCCTGCTGTTTCTTAGGAAATAACCAGCTTAAAATAATTAATATGCCAAGAACACATATTTTAGGGTGGCAAATTCTACTCCCCTACAGGTGGAAGTGTTCAGAGAACTTCCAAGGAGAGGCAATTCCTTGTGCCTAGACTCCTAATACTAGTGTTTGAACTAATAATCTACTGTTAAGGAAAGGTGAAAAACACAACTAACCATCACAGACTTAGCTTTTACATTGCTCACTACTCTTTTAGTGAAAAGAAATTTGTACTTCATTTTTATTTCTGTTCCCTCATGATAATTGTATGGCTTATAAAGTTAGGATTAATTATTTTGTTAAACTAAAGAGAAATAACATTAAAGAGTATCATGAAGACTCAAAGAAGGAGACTATCATATCCAGTGAGAAGGAATTAAGAAAAGCTTCATAGGAAAAAATGGTGATTAAGACAAACTTTGAGATGCAGATGTAGAGAATGGACTTGAAGACACGGGGAGGGGGAACGGTAAGCTGGGACGAAGTAAGAGAGTGGTATGGACATATACACACTACCAAATGTAAAATAGATAGCTAGTGGGAAGCAGTCCCATAGCACAGGGAGATCAGCTCGGTGCTTTGTGACCACCTAGAGGGGCTGGATAGGGAGGATGGGAGGGAGACGCAAGAGGGAAGAGATATGGGAATATATGTGTATGTATAGCTGGTTCACTTTGCTATAAAGCAGAAACTAACGCACCATTGTAAAGCAATTATACTCCAATAAAGATGTTAAATAAATAAATAAAGACAAACTGTGAAAAATTAGTAGAATTCTAAATGACAGAGATGGAAAGTGATGGGGCTGGTGCTTTCCAAAGAGAAAAAATGGCATAAATGAAGAACAAAAGCATGAACAACATTAAGGGGTCAATTTTGGCCAAATGGAAGTTTCTTGTGAGGAAGAATTGGGAGGCAAGACTGGAATGTTAGAACTAATTAACTTTCTATGGAAAATACTTTGTTCAATAAGATACTACGGTAATTAGCAAAGAAAGTAGATCTTTACTGTAATATTTAAATTTTGGAGGATTTTTTTTTCCCTTTGGCTACATCACTTATAGCAATGTGATGACCTATGGACAAACATTCACCCAACTAACTTTGTGAATCAAGCCTTTAATAGACTACCCTCCACCCCTTACCTTTGCCCCAAGAGTTGCACTTTTAAGGAGCTTCAATTCAACTAGCTAGCCAACATCCTTGCCTGAGTGGCAATGCTAAAGTTTTAGTGATATAAAATCTTTAGCAGGAATTAGTGAGAATGTATGGCAGAACAAGCTCTGGATAGACAAAGACAAAAGAGATCTGCTAAAGTTTGGAAGGGGGCACCAAAAATTGATTTGCAAATTTCTGAATATTGTCATAAATTTACTTGAATTTGTTGCAGGAAGGGGGACCCCGTCCAGGGCCTGAGAGTGGGCTCTTGTCTAACACTCAGAAATGAATTGTCTGAGGAGACACACATACTGACAAAGCAAGAAACTTTTTTGGGAAGCGGCACCCGGGTCGAGAGCAGAAGGGTAAGGGAACCCAGGAGGACTGCTCTGCCACGTGACTCGCAGTCTCCAGTTTTATGGTGATGGGGTTAGTTTCCGGGTTGTCTCTGGCCAATCATTCTGACTCAGGGTCTTTCCTGGTGGTGCATGCATCTCTCAGCCAAGATGGATTACAGTGAGAAGGATTCTGGGAGGTTGGTAGGACATATGGGCTGGCGTCTCCTCTCTCCTTTTGACCTTTCCCGAATTCTTCCAGTTGGTGGCAGCTTGTCAGTTCCGCATTCCTTAACAGGACCTCCTGTTGTTAAGATAACTCATGCAAGTGGCTACTATCTTGCCTGGCCAGGGCGGGCAGTTTCAGTGGTTCCCCTAACAAATTTACTGGTAAATCTTATGAAGACCCATGAAGTTCAGTATGTTATATTATCAGCTAGTCATCGTTTACATTTTAAATGCCCCCCTGAATAAAATATTAGTGTTAAAAGTGACTTTTTAAGATCATCTGAACCAGTGATTACCAATGATATGAAGTTTTCTATGAGAAATATAAAGACAAATTCAATTGTTCATAAACCTGAATTTAAGTAACTTTGAGAATTATTTTTTCCTATAATTTTGCTCTTATTAATCCTATTAATTTTGTTAAAATATCTTTTATGTATTGAATTAATGATAATGATGATAATAACAATAATATAAATTAAATGTTTACTATGTGCCACGTGCTGTTCTAAATACTTTACATATATTAATTCATTTAATCCTCACAACAACCCTGTGAGGTAAGTACCATTTTGTTCCTAGTTTCTTGATGATGGCAATAGTAGATGGTAGAGTATTTTTTAAATTATCTTCTAAAGTATCTTTATTGGTAAGATAAAAATTAAGCAACCCCATATTTGCACCCCACCTTTTTATTAGGTCTGAAAAATAAAAAGAGAGAATAAATTATTTAAAAATTAAAGAAATTGAGGCCCAAAAAGAAGAAGAAAATTGCACAAGAGCAAATAGCTAACCAATAGCAGAGGCCAGGACTAGCACTCAGATATTCTTTCACCTAGACTAGCCCTTTTTTCCTAATACCCTAAGTTGTCTTGCAAGGGAACTTTACAACTTTGTTCATGAACATGTTGAAAATGTTAACATTTGACTTTTTCCTACTGCACAACTCTGAGATGCTTTCCCCTGCCTCTTATAACAGTTAATTTAAATCCAGGCCCTTAAGCAAAATGTCAGAATGGAACCCCTTGGATTCTTAGTCAACTGTCATCTCCCTATAGGAGAATCAAGGATCTCTCATTCTTTGATCCTCCCTTAACACACACAGCTGTGCAGTGGGTATTTCTAATCATGCTGTCACCCAGAAGATACACCTGTCACTCCTCAGGTCCTGAAAATGTTCTACTCTGCCTTGAGTCAAGATAGCTTTTATGCTTTTGGAATTTCCTGCTGCAAAAGAACTCTCTGCCTGGGGCTCTGACCTTCAGGGGATTGTGTAAGACACACATTATTAGTCCAGCTTTCCCTTGAGTCTGGTGTATTGAGAGACTTAGTTGAGAGTACTTTGTCCTCTGCTTTCTCACCACCTGCATGCTTCACATATACACTCTTGCATTTATTTCTGATTTGGGGAAAGTCAGGACAACCTTGTCATCTGTTTGATTTTACTAAACTCATGGCCCCACCTGCTTCCTAAAAAATGTTTTTCTGGGTTATATTTATTTCTTTCTGTTAAGAATTAAATATAATTTCCTTTTAGAGAATGTCATGCTGCCCCTGGAGACAATTTGCCTCCCCAGGGCTGAGAAGCCCAACTCTGTTACTTTGAACCTATTACAAGAACAGTGGAAAGAAATGAATAACAAATTGACTATGGTGCTGTTTAATTTGTTTAAAGTGGCTCCCAGTTTCTGATTTACCATCTCAAAAACTGATTTGTAGCCAATATATAAAGCAGAAAATCCTATTCACATGATAGCATCTGAATTATGAATACTTTCCCTGGCTCAGAATGGCTAGAACCATCTACAAAGCAGCTACATGAGATAAAGATTAAAAGTCCCATACCTCATGGTTGTTCTCATAATTCTCGGATGGTGCCCATCCATAAAGACGACTAAATAGCAGAATCCAGAGTGGGGTGGGTTTGAAAAAGCTAAATGATGAATATTATGTTGGAAATTATTTTAGCAATCCTAGGGGAGATCGCAAGGGGATATATGTATGGGGAGGGTGGGGATAATTCAAGAAAAACTCAAATTAGTAACTGTTCTCCTCACTGAATCTAGCCACATGTTAAAAACTCAGCTTGATATGTTTGTACTTTGCATTATTAACTCATTAAGCTATACGCACGGACTATAGAATGGGAAACTGGCTGTAGTGTCCTTGTTGTTAGCACTATCCAGATGGCTCCCTACTATACTGGGCAGCCTTATGCATAGAGTGAAATAGATGGCCAGCTCCATGCAGTGATATGAAGAGCAGTAAGAGGCATCCCATCCCCAAAGTGTTGTCCCTTCCTTAGCTTGCTACTTCCATCAACAAAGGATTAAAAGCCTTTGTTAGAATATAAATGTTACCCGAAATGGGCAGGGGATTAGTGATTGAATAATTACAATCATTAGTCTCAACCATCTCAACTAGTTTTTCCTTGAGCAGGATTCTGAGAAATTGTGACAGAGGACAGGCAAATATTGGTGGTTGGAGGGAAAGGAACTGACAGTACTGGTAAGTAGGAAGAGAAAATTGGAAATGAGTATTTTTTTCCCCAGGCATTTCTGTCAGTGGAAAAGAACTGAAGTAGATGGCATGGAAAATTTGGAGATCTACAAAAACAAGAATGTTAACATAAGACTTTAATCTTGACCTCCTTCACCATATCTGTCCTCATTTTCCCTTTTTGGACATACTAATTTTGGGGATACATGCACATCAGCCTAGAAGTCAGGATTTCCTGATGCTCTGGCTGTGATCCTGATCATAAAGAAGCTGCTCCTAAATGGGAGAGTTACAGAGCTAGCTGCTTTTTTCCACCTTCTTTAATAATCCATTAACAATGGAAACCTCAACGTTTCTTCTGCTGAGAAAGGACAAGTTCTGCTTCCATCCCCATCATCTCTTTGTTCTTTTCTAATTGTTATTCACCGCCAGCTTGGTTTCTTGGGATCAAACTTAAATGAACTTAACCTTGACTTTAGGCATGACTGAGGTTAGTTCCACTGAACTCTGAATCTTAAGATTTACCAGCAGACTGCTTAGAATTCCAAAAGTGTCTCTAGGCCTCCCTTTGACCCTGTAGGCCTAGTGAGCAGTAAGGTGAGAAGATCTCTAAGTCTCCATTGCCTCCTTCTCACAATTGTCTGAGCTATGTGCACAAATTTTACCTACACTCATGAAGATAATAGGGAGGTTTTTACAGTGAGGAACAAATTGTCTGATGGGCCTTCAGATCAGACACAGTCATTTGCATGTGTAAGGAGTAGAAAGTATTAATTCCCAGCCTCTGACCTAATTCCCTCACTCTCCTTCTCTGGTGCCCTGGCCTGGCTTCATGCCTTCTGAGGATATTATTATTTTAGCAAATGCATTTTTAGAATTCATGTCATCTCTTCAAAAAGGAAAGCACGTGAGTCTGAGGGAAGGGTGTGTAGGATGGTTATGAAGGCTTCACCTGAAAAGATACAAATGACAGGATAATTTGGCTTTCTGTTGATTGTTTTGTTTCAGACTAAGGAATGATTCATCAACCAATTATAGCCAGAAGAAATGAACACATGAGTGGGCTTACATGAGAATAGAACTTCAGCCCCATCAAAGTTAGCTAATAGCTGGCTACTTGCTGGCTGTCACAGAGCACCCTGAAACTGTGCCTCTCTGCCCAATCTTCAATATAAAACTTCATAAGGAAAATAGGAGGTGCATAGGAAAAGGAGGACAGAATTGCAGTATGACTAGATTCTGGGGGTGATAGGAATCTGGAGAATTCCTGTATCTGCATGGTAATGTGTCTGGCTGATATCACAATGCTTATTTATAAGTTTCACAATGTTAGAGTAGATAGAATACTAAAATTGGAAGTACAAGCTCTGAGTCCTAGTTCTACTGCTGTTACTAACTGTGTGAATCCTTAGAAGAAAGAGCCTCTTCATTTTCTCCAGCACCAAAATGAGGTAGCTGGGTAAGAAGACCTCTAAGGTACCTTCCAAATCTAGTGTACTGTGGATATGAGCCTACAGTTTTCATGAGCAATCAAAAATTATAATAATCAAACAATATCCCAATAAGGTGACCCAAAACAAAATGTACAAATATGTTGTGTTGGAGCCATTGAATTTTCTTTGAATTTTCTTTCTTCCTCTGAAGTTTATTCATGCTATTCTCTTAACCTTATATATACTTTACCACAATATCCCCAAATTGTACTTGTCGAAATCCTGCCCTCCTTCAAAGCCTAGCCCAAAGATTATTTTCACAATTGCATTTTCTCTGATACTCTAAAGCAGGAAATAAGCTCTCCTTCTTCTGAGTGCCTGTAACACGTGATCTGCCTTTCTCTTATAACAGTATCCACAGCTCTTCATCTTGGTTGAGTATGTCTTTTTTTTCTATTACCCTGAGACGTGAGACTAAGTCTTACTTATTTTAGTGTCTTCCACATTTTCCAGTACCTATCATATGGGATGTGTTCAATACATGACATATTGAATCTCTTCAAGCAAATATTAAGGAGCATCTTGTCTCTCTGAAATGTGATAGCAAGTTAATAAAAGAACAAAAGTACGTGCTGTGTTCAGAAATATGAAGCAATTTTAAGTTTTATTTTAACTTTGCATTTTACAACAATTTCAGACTTACAGAAACAGTTGCAAAGAATTACCAAGTACCCTTCATCAGATTCATCATACATAACCATAGCATGACTATCAAAATCAGGAAATTAACAATGATCCAATGGTAGTATCTAATCTACAGACCTTATTTAAATTTCACCAGTGGCCCCACTAATGTGCTTTGTGTGATCCAGAATCTAATTCAAAAACACATGTTACGTCCCATTGCCTCACGCCGGAGCAGCTTCATCCTGCCCTTACATGCCCTGCCAACAAATTTATTTTCATTATTTTTAAAGAGTTTTCCCCAACAAGACCTTCAAGATGGCAGAAGAGTAAGACGTGGAGATCACTTTCCTCCCCACAAATACATCAGAAATACATCTACATGTGGAACAACTCCTACAGAACACCTACTGAACTCTAGCTGAAGACCTCAGGCTTCCCAAATGGCAAGAAACTCCCCCAAGTACCTGAGTAGGGCAAAAGAAAAAAGGAAAAACAGAGACAAAAAATAGGGATGGGACCTGTACCTCTGGGAGGGAGCTGTGAAGCAGGAAAAGTTTCCACACACTAGGAAGCCCTTTCCCTGGTGGAGGCGGGGGTTGGCGGTGGGGGAAACTTCAGAGCCACGGAGGACAGAACAGCAAAGGGGTGCAGAGGGCAAAGTGGAGAGATTCCCACACAGAGAATCAGTGCCAACCAGCACTCACCAGCCTGAGAGGCTTGTCTGCTCACCAACAAGGGCGGGTGGGGCCTGGGAGCTGAGGCTCCAGCTTGGGAGGTCAGATCCCAGGGAGAGGACTGGAGTTGGCTGTGTGAACACAGCCTAAAGGAGGATAGTGTGCCACAGCTAGCCGGGAGGGAGTCCAGGAAAATGTCTGGAACTGCCTAAGAAGCAAGAGACCATTGTTTCAGGGTGCACAAGGAGAGGGGATTCAGAGCACCACTGAAACGAGTTCCACAGATGGGCATGAGCTGTGGCTATCAGCACAGACACCAAAAACTGGCGTGAAACTCTAAGGCTGCTAATGCAACCACCAAGAAGCCTGTGTGGAAGCACAGGTCACAATCCACACCTACCCTCCCAAGAGCCTGTGCAGCCTGCCACTGCCAGAGTCCCGTGATCCAGGGACAACTTCCCCAGGAGAACACACAGCCCACCACAGGCTGTTGCAACATCATGCCGGCCTCTGCCGCCACAGGCTCACCCCACATTCCATACCCCTCCCTCCTCCCAGCCTGATTGAGCCAGAGCCCCCTAATCAGCTGCTACTTTAACCCTGTCCTGTCTGGGCAGGGAACAGATGCCCTCAGGTGACCTACACACAGAGGCAGGGCCAAATCCAAAGCTGAACCCCGGGAACTGTGTGAACAAAGAAGAGAAAGGGAATTTTCTCCCAGCAACCTCAGGAGCAACGGGTTAAATCTCCACAATCAACTTGATGTACCCTGTATCTGTGGAACAGCTGAATAGACAACAAATCATCCCAAAATTGAGGTGGTGGACTTTGGGAGCAACTGTAGACTTGGGGTTTGCTTTCTGCATCTAAATTGTTTCTGATTTTAAGTTTATTTTAGTTTAGCATTTAGAGTTTATTATCATTGGTAGATTTGTTTCCTGATTTGGTTGCCCTCTTCCTCCTCTTGTTTTTTTTTTTTTCTTATATATAGATATATTTTTTTTCCTTTTTCCCTTTTTGTGACTGTGTATGTGTATGCTTCTTTGTGTGACTTTGTCTGTATAGCTTTGCTTTTACCATTTGTCCTAGTGTTCTGTATGTCCATTTTTTAATTTGTTTGCTTGTTTTTTAGTATAGTTTTTAGCTCTTGCTATCATTGGTTGTTTGTTTTTTGGTTTTGTTGTTCTCTTCTTTCTTTCTTTCTTACTTTTTCTTTCTTTTATTACTTTTCAATTTTTAAATTTTTAATAATTATTTTTTATTTTAATAACTTTTAAATTTTTTTTCTTCCTTTCTTTTTTTCTCCCTTTTTTTCGGAGTGTGTGGCTGACAGGGTCTTGGTGCTCTGGTCAGGTGTCAGGCCTGTGCCTCTGAGGTGGGAGAGCCGAGTTCAGGATGTTGGTCCACCAGAGACCTCCTGGATCCACGTAATATTAAACACCAAAAGCTCTCCCAGAGATCTCCATCTCAACACTAAGACCCAGCTCCACTCAATGACCAGCAAGCTACAGTGTTTGACACACTATGCCAAACAGCTAGCAAAACAGGAACACAACACCACCCATTAACAGAGAGGCTGCCTAAAATAATAAAAAGGTCACAGACACCACCAAACACACCAACAGATGTGGTCCTTCCACCAGAAAGACAAGATCCAGCCTCATCCATGAAAACACAGACACCAGTCCCCTCCACAGGAAGCCTACACAACCCACTGAACCAACCTCAACCACTGGGGCAGACACCAAAAACAACAGGAACTATGAACCTGTAGCCTGCAAAAATGAGACCCCAACACAGTAAGTTAAGCAAAATAAGAATACAGAGAAACACACAGCAGATGAAGGAGCAAGGATGAACCCACAAGACCAAATAAATGAGGAGGAAATAGGCAGTCTACCTGAAATAGAATTCAGACTAATGATCATAAAGATGATCCAAAATCCTGGAAATAGAATAGAGAAAATACAAGAAACGTTTAACAAGGACCTAGAAGAATTAAAGAGCAAAACAAACAATGGTGAACAACACAATAAGTGAAATTAAAAATTCTCTACAAGGAATCAATAGCAGAATAACTGAGGCAGAAGAACGGATAAATGACCTGGAAGATAAAATAGTGGAAATAACTACTGCAGAGCAGAATAAAGAAAAAAGAATGAAAACAATTGTGCACAGTCTTAGAGACCTCTGGGACAACATTAAACACACCAACATTCGAATTATAAGGGTCCCAGAAGAAGAATAGAAAAAGAAAGGGACTGAGAAAATATTTGAAGAGATTATGGTTGAAAACGTCCCTAATATGGCAAAGGAAATAGTCAATCAAGTCCAGAAAGCGCAGAGAGTCCCATACAGGATAAATCCAAGGAGAAACATGCCAAGACACATATTTATCAAGTTATCAAAAATTAAATACAAAGAAAACATATTAAAAGCAGCAAAGGAAAAACAACAAATAACATACAAGAGTATCCCCATAAGGTCAACAGCTGATCTTTCAGCAGAAACTCTGCAAGCCAGAAGGGAGTGGCAGGACGTATTTAAAGTGAAGAAATGGAAAAACCTACAACCAAGATTACTTTACCCATCAAGGATCTCATTCAGATTCGATGGAGAAATTAAAACCTTGACAAACAAGCAAAAGCTAAGAGAATTCAGCAGCAACAAACCAGCTCTACAACAAATGCTAAAGGCACTTCTCTAGGCAGGAAACACAAGAGAAGGAAAACACCTACAATAACAAACCCAAAACAATTAAGAAAATGGGAAAAGGAACATACATATTGATAATTACCTTAAATATAAATGGAATAAATGCTCCAACTAAAAGACATAGACTGGCTGAATGGATACAAAAACAAGACCCATATATATGCTGTCTACAAGAGACCCACTTCAGACCTAGGGACACATACAGACTGAAAGTGAGGGGTGGGGAAAAGATATTCCATGCAAATGGAAATCAGAAGAAAGCTGGAGTAGCAATTCACATACCAGAAAAAATAGACTTCAAAATAAAAACTATTACAACAGACAAAGAAGGACACTACATAATTATCAAGGGATCAATCCAAGAAGAAGGTGTAACAATTGTAAATATTTATGCACCCAACATAGGAGCACCTCAATACCTAAGGCAAATGCTAATAGCCATAAAAGGGGAAATAGACAGTAACAAAATAAGAGTAGGGGACTTTAACACCCCACTTTCACCAATGGCCAGATTATCCAAAATGGAAATAAATAAGGAAACAGAGGCTTTAAATGATACATTAAACAAGATGGACTTAATTGATTTTTACAGGCCATTCCATCCAAAAATAACAGAATACATTTTCTTCTCAAGTGCTCATGGGACACTCTCCAGGATAGACCATATCTTGGGTCACAAATCAAGCCTTGGTTAATTTAAGAAAATTTAAATCGTATTAAGCATCTCTTCTGAGCACAATGCTATGAGACTAGATATCAATTACAGGGAAAAAAAACTGTAAGAAACACAAACACATGGAGGATAAACAATGCACTACTTAATAACCAAGTGATCACTTAAGAAATCAAAGAGGAAATCAAAAAACACCTAGAAACAAATGACAATGAAAGCATGATGACCCAAAACCTATGGGATGCATCAAAAGCAGTACTAACAGGGAAGGTTATAACAATACCATCGTACCTCAAGAAACAAGAAATATCTCAAATAAACAATCTAACCTTCCACCTAAAGCAATAAGAGAAAGAAGAACAAAAAAACCCCAAAGTTAGCAGAAAGAAAGAAATCATTAAGATCAGATCAGAAATAAATGAAAAAGGAATGAAGGAAACGATAGCAAAGATCAATAAAACTAAAAGCTGGGTCTTTGAGAAGATAAAAAAAGCTGATAAACCATTAGACACACTCATCAAGAAAAAAAGGGAGAAGATTCAAATCAACAGAATTAGAAATGAAAAAGGAGAATTAACAACTGACACTGCAGAAATACAAAGGATCATGAGAGATTACTACAAGCAACACTATGCCAATAAAATGGACAATGTGGAAGAAATATACAAATTCTTAGAAAAGCACAACGTTTCGAGACTGAACCAGGAAGAAATAGAAAATATAAACAGACCAATCACAAGCACTGTAATTGAGACTGTGATTAAAATCTTCCAACACTCAACAGCCCAGGAACAGATGGCTTCACAGGCGAATTCTATCAAACATTTAGAGAAGAGCTAATACGTAACCTTCTCAAAATCTTCCAAACTCTAGCAGAGGGAGGAACACTCCCAAACTCGTTTTATGAGGCCACCATCACCCTGATACCAAAACCAGACAAAGATGTCACAAAGGAAGAAAACTACAGGCCAATATCACTGATGAACATAGGTGCAAATATCCTCAAGAAAATACTAGCAAACAGAATCCAACAGCACATTAAAAGGATCATACACCATGACCAGGTGGGGTTTATCCCAGGAGTACAAGGATTCTACAATATATGCAAATCAATCAATGTGCTGCACCATATTAGCAAATTGAAGAATAAAAACCATATGATCATCTCAATAGATGCAAAAAAATCTTTCAACAAAATTCCACACCCATTTATGATAAAAACCCTCCAGAAAGTAGGCATAGAGGGAACTTATCTCAACATAATAAAGGCCATATATGACAAACCCACAGCCAACATTGTTCTCAATGGTCAAAAACTGAAACAATTTCCTCTAAGATTAGGAAGAATACAAGGTTGTCCACTCTCACCACTAATATTCAACATAGTTTTGGAAGTTTTAGCCACAGCAATCAGAGAAAAAAAAGAAATAAAAGGAATCCAAATCGGAAAAGAAGAAATAAAGCTGTCACTTTTTGCAGATGACATGATACTATGCATAGAGAATCCTATAGATGCTACTAGAAAACTACTAGAACTAATCAATGGATTTGGTAAAGTAGCAGGATACAAAGTTAATGCACAGAAATCTCTTGCATTCCTCTACATGAATGATGAAAAATCTGAAAGGGAAATTAAGGAAACACTCCCATTTACCACTGCAACAAAAAGAATAAAATACCTAAGAATAAACCTACCTAAGGAGACAAAAGACCTGTATGCAGAAAACTATAAGACACTGATGAAAGAAATGAAAGATGATACAAACAGAAGGATAGATATACCATGATCTTGGATTGGAAGAATCAACATTGTGTGAATGACTATTCTACCCAAGGCAATCTACAGATTCATTGCAATCCCTATCAAACTACCAATGGCATTTTTCACAGAATTAGAAAAAAAAAATTTCAGAATCTGTATGAAAACACAAAAACCCTGAATAGCCAAAGCAATCTTGAGAAACAAAAATGGAGCTGGAGGAATCAGGCTCCTGGATTTCAGACAATATTACAAAGCTACAGTAATCAAGACAGTATGGTACAGGCACAAAAACAGACATATAGATCAATGGAACAGGATAGAAAACCCAGAGATTAACCCATGCACATATGGTCACCTTATTTTTGATAAAGGAGGCAAGAATATACAATGTAGAAATGACCGTCTCTTCAATAAGTGGTGCTGGGAAAACTGGACAGCTACATGTAAAAGAATGAAATTAGAACCCTCGCGAACACCATACACAAAAATAAACTCAAAATGGATTAAAGGCCTAACTATAAGGCCAGACACTATCAAACTCTTAGAGGAAAACATAGGGGGAACACTCTGACATAAATCACAGCAAGATCCCTTTTGACCCTCCTCCTAGAGAAATGTAAATAAAAACAAAAATAAACAAATGGGACCTAATGAAACTTAAAAGTTTTTGCACTGTAAAGGAAACCATAAACAAGACCAAAAGACAACCCTCAGAATGGGAGAAAATATTTGCAAATGAAGCAACTGACAAAGGATTAATCTCCAAAATGTACAAGCAGCTCATGCAGCTCAATATCAAAAAAACAAACAACCCAATCCAAAAATGGGCAAAAGACCTAAATAGACATTTCTCCAGAGAAGATATACAGATTGCCAACAAACACATGAAAGAATGCTCAACATCATTAATCATTAGAGAAATGCAAAACAAAACTACAATGAGATACCATCTCACACCGGTACAGAATGGCCATCATCAAAAAATCTACAAACAGTAAATGCTGGAGAGGGTGTGGAAAAAAGGGAATCCTCCTGCACTCTTGGTGGGAATGTAAATTGACACAGCCACTATGGAGAACAGTATGGAGGTTCCTTAAAAAACTAAAAATAGAACTACCATATGACCCAGCAATCCCACTACTGCGCATATACCCTGAAAAAACCATAATTCAAAAGAGTCATGTACCACAATGTTCATTGCAGCTCTATTTACAAAGGCCAGGACATGGAAGCAACCTAAGTCCATGGACAGATGAATGGATAAAGAAGATGTGGCACATATATACAATGGAATGTTACTCAGCCATAAAAAGTAATGAAATTGAGTTATTTGTAGTGAGGTGGATGGACCTAGAGACTGTCATACTGAGTGAAGTAAGTCAGAGAGGGAAAAACAAATACCGTATGCTAACACAAATGTTTGGAATTTAAAAAAAAAATGGTTCTGAAGAACCTAGGGGCAGGACAGGAATAAAGATGCAGAGGTAGAGAATGGACTTCAGGACATGGGGAGGGGGAAGCGTGACCTGGGACGAAGTGAGAGAGTAGTATTGACAAATATACACTACCAAATGTAAAATAGATAGCTAGTGGGATGCAGCCACATAGCACAGGGAGATCAGCTCTGTGCTTTGTGACCACCTAGAGGGGTGGGTTAGGGAGGGTGGGAGGGAGACGCAAGAGGGAGGAGATACGGGGATATATTTATATGTATAGCTGATTCACTTTGTTATTAAGCAGAAATTAACCCACCATTGTAAAGCAGTTATACTCCAATAAAGATGTTAAAAGAAAAAAAAAGAACACATGTTACATTTGTAGTTGTCATGTCTCATAAGTCTCTTTTAAACTGGAACCTGTCTTAGTCTTTCATTGTCTTTCTGAGCCTTGAAACCTTTAAAAAGTACTGGCAGTTTTTTTGTATAATGGTCCTCAACTTAGGTTTTTGATCAGTTTATGCATTTTGGTGGAAATAGCATAAAAGTAATGCATGCTTCTCGGTGGATCATATCAGGAATCATATCATGTCCTTTTGTCCCATTACTGGTGATGTTGTTAACTTTGATCATTTGGTTGAGGATTTCTCCACTCTAAATTTATTATTTTTTCTTTGGATAATCAATAATTATCTTGTTGGCGGGGCTGCTTTTAAACTATGCTATTATTGTGGTGTTTGGCAGATAGTGATTTTCTATTTCCATCATTTTTTCTACATTTACTAGCTGAAATTCTACTAGTAGATATGAGCTTTCTCTTCTCTCCCATTTGTTTACTTATTAAAAAATTTTTATATCAGCATGGACTCATTCATTCTTATTTTATATATACAATGGTTTATAATTCAACATCCCTATTCTTTATTTTGTTTCAGTCAACTTTTAAAGAGAAATTTTCAATTCTGATTTTATTCTGTTCTCTCTTCTGACCTAACCTTAGCCATACGAAGCTCTAACTCTCGATTAGGGCTACCCAAAGAATTGGAGGCCCATTTTTTCTTAAACAGCATCAAATCATGGGAGCACCTAGTATAATATCATGCAGCCAGTGAATATTCAAGAAGTGTTTTTTTTGTTGTTGTTGTTACTGAAGCAGGTAGTTCTGAAGCCTTAACAGAATGAAAGCCCAAACTTCTGATCATTATAAGTAATTTTATTTTGGGGCATATGTTCAGGCACTATTCTGTTCATCACTGTAGATATTGAGTACTGATGCAAGTTCTTTGCATGGAAAAATTTTCTAGAAGCACTGCTCACAGAACAAGAGGTAAATAATGTTGGCCTTGCTTCAAGATGAGATTGGAACACTGGTGTGTGTTGCTGTGCTAAATTTAGCCTTGCATGAAGGCTACTAAATGCATTCAGCTCAATGTAGAACCTGATTAAATACTGATAACTAGGACAGAAGAGAAAGCAAAGCTTGGGCCAGGGTCATGACCCTTCCTGTTGGTAGGGAAACAGCGTAAAAATAGGGAGAATCATGAAATAGAGAGCTATTTGCATGAGCCATTTCTCTCCCTGTGACTCCAAAGGGCAGAAAACAACCTACAGTTGCCTTCAAAGCAGTCAAGTGAAGAAAATAATTTATCAAATGCAAAAAGAAGATTTTTTTCTTTCCTGTGTATTCTGGCAAACTCAGAGCTACAAGCTGGAGAGTCACACTTCAGGTAACTAAGGTTATTCACTCTAAGCAGGATATGGTAAAAAGAGTGTCTATTTGGAACCCAGTCCACAGGGTTCTAACTACATAGGAGCTAGAGCATGCTTGTGATATGGTAGACACAGAATAGATCTAGTTTTGTAGGGCCTGAAATGTATATAACATGACATTTCCTATTTAAGAAAAATAATGTGTGCAGTTTACTTGCAAATTTTACACAAGCATGTGAACATGTGAACACATTGCTAAGGTGCCTCTCACAGCCTTGGAAAGCATCTATGCAAGTGAGGGGCCCTGAAGCTTCAACTTTATTAGCTTCACAGTAAATCTGCATCTGGATGGATCCACAGCATGGACAACCTGATATGAGGCTCCAATAACTTTCTTTGCCTGCTACAAATCTATAGGTTGATTGCCATAGTTGTAACCAGATCTAGAGATGCCAAAAAGAGACTGTATTGCTTCTGTTGGAATTGTAGGACCATTGGATGGCTTTTGTAAAAGCAGACTACCCTGTGGAAGCCGCTGCCCCAAAGCAATGATTTGGTAGATTTCCTGTAGCAAAGGAGTGGTGTAGGAGAAAAAGTTGGATCAGACAATGCTTATGGGCGGATTATATCTAAAAATGTACTAACAAGTATAACTCTTTGTGGTTTGTGACTTTATGGTTTTAGCTACATGAAGATTTAACAAGAAAGGATTTCATCTCACAATTTTTGAACCTTAACCCTGCCTAAATCATCTCTCTCTGTCTTCATAATCCTGAGGTTTTGTGTTCCTCTAAAACACTTGCTATTGCAAATTTTTTATAGCTTTTAGGAAAAATGCTAAAAGTTAAGGTACAAACTTCTTTATTAGTTTTAACTGTTTATTAGCTTTTCACAGACACTCCACAGCCCTTATAAAATAACAGAAGACAAAAGCATTTCATTTTACCTCAAGGCTGCAAAGAGCTTTGAGAAAAAGAAATGACTAGACTTTTGATAACTTTCTGAGAGAGAATGGGTATTTTTTGTAGAATCAGATTCTCCCTGGTTGGAGGATTCAGGCTGGCAAACTTGTGGTATCAGATATTTGCCATATATTTAAGAAATTAAGGGGTGCATTGTTCCACACTGGGAAACCTGGCATGAGATGTGTGACCAAACTATGTCCAAACACATTCAAGCTACGAGTATGCTTTACTGTAGTGAGGCAATATAAAATAGTGGTTGAGTGCTGATATTAGAATCAAAAAGACCTGTGTGACCATTTCTGCTGTGTGATCTTGAGCATATTACCTCCCTGAGCCTCACTTTCCTTGTCTGAAAATTGGAAAGAGAATATTATATTCTTGCATGACTGGGGACTATTGTGAAGGTTAAATGCATGAAGAACAATTAGCATAGTGCTTTGCACAGGAAATCATGTGTGTTTGTTAGCTGTTATTGTTATTGTAATAATTTAGCATCAATCTTGCTGGTAGGCTGATTACCATGTAGATGAGTGACAGAGCAAGGAAACTCCCAATATTGTTTTCCTGTGAACCCAGAAAGGGACTTAACAGTTAACCCACTGCATGTAAAGGAGAGAATAGAGTCCACAACACATGGAACATTTGTCTATGTGATTCATGCAGTCAAGATGGAGGTTTTTCCCGATCTTATTTTCCTATACTAATCCTATTGTAAAGTAAACCATTCTTGTCCTTATGTTACCAATTGGACTTTTAAAAAATAATCTAAACAATAAAATATAAAGTCCAGAAATAGACTGAAACTACTTTATGTATATATAGGATTGTGGATAATGAGAGCCAGGCTTCTCATTGTGAGAGAAAGAAGTTACAAATAAGAAAAGGGGGACGGCTAGAATTAATCCTGTTACGTTAGATTGGAATTGGGAATGAAAGTTGGAGACATCAAAATGAACTCGTATTTTGTTTAATATGTATACAGATGGATAGATACCGAAATAATAATAGATCTGTGTGCCAAGGAGCACCTAGAAGCAGTGAACCCCAGGAGCAATGAGGATACCTAGTTTTCAGATCTTGGTTTCAAATTACCATTCTCTAATAAAAGGAGCTGAGACTCCATGGAGAAATTCCTGATTCCAGGGCTGGGGCAGGGAATATAAAAGATGAGTGTGTAGCATCTTGTTGTCACAAGCACTGAAATTGAAACTGTGATTAAAAATCTTCCAACAAACAAAAGCCCAGGACCAGATGGCTTCACAGGGGAATTCTATCAAACATTTAGAGAAGAGCTAACACCTATCCTTCTCAAACTCTTCCAAAATATAACAGAGGGAGGAACACTCCCAAACTCATTCTACGAGGCCACCATCACCCTGATACCAAAACCAGACAAAGATGTCACAAAGAAAGAAAACTACAGGCCAATATCACTGATGAACATAAAAGCAAAAATCCTCAAAAAAATACTAGCAAACAGAATCCAACAGCACATTAAAAGGATCATACACCATGATCAAGTGGGGTTTATTCCAGGAATGCAAGGATTCTTCAATATATGCAAATCAATCAACGTGATACATCATATTAACAAATTGAAGGAGAAAAACCATATGATCATCTCAATAGATGCAGAGAAAGCTTTCGACAAAATTCAACACCCATTTATGATAAAAGCCCTGCAGAAAGTAGGCATAGAGGGAACTTTCCTCAACATAATAAAGGCCATATATGACAAACCCACAGCCAACATTGTCCTCAATGGTGAAAAACAGAAATCATTTCCACTAAGATCAGGAACAAGACAAGGTTGTCCACTCTCACCACTATTATTCAACATAGTTTTGGAAGTTTTAGCTACAGCAGTCAGAGAAGAAAAGGAAATAAAAGGAATCTAAATCGGAAAAGAAGAAATAAAGCTGTCACTGTTTGCAGGTGACATGATACTATACATAGAGAATCCTAAAGATGCTACCAGAAAACTACTAGAGCTAATGAATGAGTTTGGTAAAGTAGTTGGAAACAAAATTAATGCACAGAAATCTCTAGCATTCCTATACACTAATGATGAAAAATCTGAAAGTGAAATTAAGAAAACACTCCCATTTACCATTGCAAAAAGAAGAATAAAATATCTAGGGATAAACCTACCTAAGGAGACAAAAGTCCTGTATTCAGAAAATTATAAGACACTGATGAAAAAAAATTAAAGATGATACAAATAGATGGAGAGATATACCATGTTCTTGGATTGGAAGAATCAACATTGTGAAAATGACTCTACTACCCAAAGCAATGTGCAGATTCAATGCAATCCCTATCAAACTACCACTGGCATTTTTCACAGAACTAGAACAAAAAATTTCACAATTTGTATGGAAACGCAAAAGACCCTGAATAGCCAAAGCAATCTTGAGAAAGAAAAAAGGAGCTGGAGGAATCAGGCTCCCTGACTTCAGACTATATTACAAAGCTACAGTAATCCAGACAGTATGGTACTGGCACAAAAACAGAAATATAGATCAATGGAACAGGATAGAAAGCCCAGAGATAAACCCATGCACATATGGTCCCCTTATCTTTGATAAAGGAGGCAAGCATATACAGTGGAGAAAAGACAGCCTCTTCAATAAGTGATGCTGGGAAAACTGGACAGGTACATGTAAAAGTATGAAATTAGAACACTCCCTAACACCATACACGAAAATAAACTCAAAATGGATTAAAGACCTAAATGTAAGGCCAGACACTATCAAACTCTTAGAGGAAAACATAGGCAGAACACTCTATGACATAAATCACAGCAAGATCCTTTTTGACCCAACTCCTAGAGAAATGGAAATAAAAACAAAAATAAACAAATGGGACCTAATGAAACTTAAAAGCTTTTGCACAGCAAAGGCAACCATAAATAAGACCTAAAGACAACCTTCAGAATGGGAGAAAATATTTACAAATGAAGCAACTGACAAAGGATTAATCTCCAAAATGTACAAGCAGCACATGCAGCTCAATATCAAAAAAACAAACAACCCAATCCAAAAATGGGCAAAAGACCTAAATAAACATTTCTCCAGAGAAGATATACAGATTGCCAACAAACACATGAAAGAATGCTCAACATCATTAATCATTAGAGAAATGCAAATCAAAACTACAATGAGATATCATCACACACCGGTCAGAATGGCCATCATCAAAAAATCTAGAAACAGTAAATGCTGGAGAGGGTGTGGAGAAAAGGGAACTCTCTTGCACTGTTGGTGGGAATATAAATTGATACAGCCACTATGGAGAACAGTATGGAAGTTCCTTAAAAAACTAAAAATAGAACTACCATATGACCCAGCAATCCCACTGCTGGGCATATACCCTGAAAAAACCATAATTCAAAAAGTGTCATGCACCAAAATGTTCATTGCAGCTCTATTTACAATAGCCAGGACATGGAAGCAACCTAAGTGTCCATCAACATTTGAATGGATAAAGAAGATGTGGCACATATGTACAATGGAATATTTCTCAGCCCTAAAAAGAAACGAAATTGAGTTATTTGTAGTGAGGTGGAGGGACCTAGAGTCTGTCATACAGAGTGAAGTAAGTCAGAAAGAGAAAAACAACTACCATATGCTAACACATATATATGGAATCTAAGATAGAAAGAAAAAAAAAAAAGGTCATGAAGAACCTAGGGTCAAGACGGGAATAAGGACATAAACCTACTAGAGAATGGCCTTGAGGATATGGGGAGGGGGAATGGTAAGCTGTGACAACGTGAGAGAGTGGCATGGACATATATACACTACCAGATGTAAAATAGATAGCTAGTGGGGAGCAGCCACATAACACAGGGAGATCAGCTTGGTGCTTTGTGTCCCCCTAGAGGGGTGGGATAGGGAGTGTGGGAGGGAGGGAGACGCAAGAGGGAATAGATCTGGGAACATATGTATATGCATAACTGATTCACTTTGTTATAAAGCAAAAACTAACACACCATTGTAAAGCAATTATACTCCAATAAAGATGTTAAAGAAATAAAGAAGGAAAAAAAGAAAGAAAGAAAACCTAAATGTAAAATGTTACTTTTTTCAGAATAATTTTCTCCCATAACTAAGAATGGTACTAGCTGTTTAAGAGCTATGATCACCAACTGAACTAGCTAATTGCAGAGGTGAATGAGACATATAAACATATTGCCATTGGGATCACTATTGAGAAATCAGGAAAATCTGTTGCTCTCTCCTTTCTGAACTTCTCCTTCTCTTGGCCGTATCCCTTTTTCATTCCCCTCCCCCATTGCCCACAGGTCAGCTTCCAAGTGCTTTTTTATATGCCCCTTTCCCTATTTGAAGATGCCCTCAACTTTTTTCATGTTCCTGAGAATGTGCCTGGCACATGATAGACACTGTAAGTGTTTTATTGAATGAATAAACAGATATTGGAGCATTAGCAGTTTAATTGAGGAAGACATTTTGGGAATAATTGTGCTTTCTCACTGTACCCTTAAATCACACCGTAAAGGATCCTCCTTCTTCTTGTTAGTACAGTTCTTAAAATCAGAAGAAACATAAGTGGATTTAGAGTCCCTTAATTTTATTTTGACTTTCCAATGGTAAATTTCCTTTCACACCACAGACTAGATCAGAGATAGATTTGTGGAGGGAAAAGGTATATTGCTGATTTTGGTTCTTAAGTCTGTTGACTGAAAAAAAATGCACAACCTAGAAGTTGAGAATTATGTTTTATTTGGGGCATTACTGAGGGCCATAGCCTGGGACACAGCCACTCAGATATCTCTGAGAAACTGTTCTAAAGAGGTAATGGAGGAGACAAGATATATATATATATATATATTTTTTTTATTTCAGTTTTTGCTGGGGAAAAAAAAGTGTAGTCGAACATCAAAAGATTACTGCTAATAACAAAAAACAGACCTCTCAAGTTAATGATTTTAGTGCTGTTCTATGTATGGGAAGATGTGAGAGTATGGGCTCATTGAAATTATTCCTTTGATATGCATCTTAACTATCTAGGACCAGAATCTTATTTTCTACATTCTGAATTCCCCTCAGGGTACACTGTTGGGGGCTGCTGCAGTGGCTGATGGCTTTATGGCCACAACATCCTTTGTTTACTGAAGTGGCAGGTGACATTTTGTGTCCACAGGTCAGATGTAAAACAAAACTCATTTTGGAAGAGTGGTGACATGATAACAGATATTAGCACTTCTTCATAGTCTCAAAGTTTATTTGTTGGTATATCCATTCCACTGGCTTAGTTTATTGTTTTTCTGGCCTGAGTCAGGACAGTGAAAGACTTAAATCCATCTGACAAGTATGTCAGTTACAGCAGGAACTGCAATTTCCAACTCTCGGGGAAGTCACACCTTGTTGTAATGACTGAAGCAATGAGAAAGAAGCAGATAGACTTGGGGTGCCTATGGAAATAGCAATGTTAGGCCAGTGACTCACACATCATAGTGGAGAGGGGGGTGTGAGTGAATATCATTGATATATTTTCTTCTGTTCAGAGTTCCATTTCAAGGTAAGTCACTTGAAAACCAATGAAATGGTTGAACGCAAGCCACCTTGGATCTCAATGTACAGCGCTTCTCAAAATGGCCACAGCTCTCTTTAGAGGAGTTAGAAAGGAGAATCTTCACATTTTGATTCCTTGAGTTAAATATTTGGCTGACCTCTGGCACAAGTATCAGGTGAGGAAATGTTATACTCAGGGCCCTTCCACTTCTGTATGCAACCCATACTAAATCCCTGGGTAAGGCATATCAATAGGCAGATGCCTGAGTGATATCATTTGGAAGGTCCCTTCTTTTTAATGGGAATCATAGATACCTCTAAAAATGAAGAAAATTAATACTAATAACCTACCTAGTAGTCAGAAACTTCATGCAAAAGAAGTAGAGGGGCGTCTTACAGAACATGGGAATTCCAGAGGGGATCTCAATCCAGATAAGAATCCCTGCCCAAGGTAACTGGCTTGAGTCCATAGGGAGGTTTCTCCTCCCCCTTTTGTGGTTTTCCCTGTGCTCTACTCCCTGCTGGTGGTGCTTCTCCTACTCAGCTTCCATGTCTACTTCAGAATTAGACAAGCTGGAAACCAGAACTCCCCCTTACTTTTACTGCTACCCCTAGCTAGATTTTCCAGAGAATTCCATTTTCATGTATGCTGATTTATCTTGAGATGGAATTTGTTGTAAAAAAAACACCTTTAAGAAGAGGATTTGTTAAATTAGGCACAGTTGTACTCCTGGGAATGGCAACACATTAAGCCACCCACACCTTAGGGGTATTTGTTTGCTAAATGACCAGAGGGAAGGTGGTATTAAAAGAAGTAAGAATTAGCTGGAGGAAAGGGTACAAGTGGCACTCGACAAATCCACAATTTTGCCTAGGGCTGGATTTGCTCTCTAGCCTTCTACCCTTCTTAATTCCCTCCCTTTGTTTTATAACCACCCCCCACCCCCATGGAGGTGTATAACACATCTTCCTATGCATTTCTACCTTGGTTTCCATCCCTAGTTTTCAAACTTTGTAGGGTTCCCCAATCACCCCTAAATTCTGCAGATCCTGACAATGAAGTCCTTGATAATAGCTAATCTGATTATTCTAACTAAAGTGCTAATGGCTTAAGTGTTCTCTCTCCCAGATAGAGGGTTTGTATGCTAATGGATGCCTTTAATGACTTTACTGAAACCTGGGATGCTACCAATATTGAGTCCAGGCCACACTGTGTGCCAGTGGGGAAAGTAGATATTATTGAGACCCTACCCTTGGTAGTCTACTTTAACAACCATAAAAGAAGCAGTAAATGGGGTGGAGGAGGTGGTGAGCAAGTGGAGGTGATGATGGTAATAATAAGAGCTACCATCTATATTGAATTGCTATATGTCAGATACTCGTATATGCAAACCTATAAGGTAAATACTAATTTAATTGACATTTTACAAATGAGGAAACTGAGGCACGGAGATTAAGTGCTCGTGTCATAATTCAAACGCAGACAATCTAGCTCCAGAGTACTTGAATACTTGCCCTTAACCATTATGTTATACTGTTTCTTCCTCTTTCTGTTTTTTTTTTTCTTTTGGCTGCACCTCATGGCTTGTGGGATCTTAGTTCCCTGACCAGGGATCCAACCTGGGCCCTCGGCAGTGAAAGCACAGAGTCCTAACCACTGGACCTCCAGGGAATTCCTGACCATTATGTTACACTGTTTCTTGACATGTGAATTAGAGTTTATATATTTATTATCCTCACAAGAGCTCCACAAGGGAGCTATTTTAACCCCCATTTTACAGATGAGAAAAACAAGGCTTAGAAAGGTTTAGTAACTAATTTGAGGTCAGATAGCTAGGAAGTAGTATTTTTGGTGTTTGAACCCATGTCTGCAGTTCTAAAGTCCATGTTCTCTACCATGATGGCACACTGCCTCTGTAGGCACTCAGAAGACTTGCTTTGCATCTAGATTTTGCCTCTAAATCACTGTGGTACCCTGGCCAAGTCACCTTGTCCATTTTAAAATGAGAGGGTTGGGCTGAATGATCTCTAGTAACCTTCCAACTCATCTCCGTAGGCGATAGGTCTTTACCCTCCGTGTTGTAACAGAATATTGAAGATTACTAAACTTTTGCTTACTTCTCATGAATTCAGTGGAGGACATTCTACTTAGGTATCAATAAATGTTGAAAACACATCCTTTTTCTGCTAAGTTACTATAAGGGCTGGGAGGGTTTTACTGCACATCTGTAAATATGTATATGTATATATAGTTTAGTGAGAATGAGGTTTTCTATCCTATGATACCACTTTCATATGATGGTCAAGGCATTTCTTCTACATTCAATAGATCACGGTGAATCATCAACAGACTGAAATTTTGTGAAACTTTTCTCTTCTTGACTGCCTGCGCAGGGAGAGACATTACTTCTCATCAATCCCATTCTCTGAAAGAAGGTTGAAACTTCAAAAACTCATACTTTCTTTCTAGTTATTAAACACTATGTATAGGCATTTGACCCTATGAGAATGCAGTTCCTTCACTAATACAAAACCAATGTGTGATTCATTGGGCTTTTACCAACAGACAGACCAGCCAGCAAGTTATTATTTAAGTCTTTCACTTGTCTCACACTCCCAATCAGAGTGCTTGTTAAGAGTAAGTACACTAGGAACTCAACTTTACCAGGAACTAAAGGCCCTATATCACATTGTGAAGCAAAAATCCCAGAATGTTAGCCTCCGAAGGAGTTTTGATATTATCTAGTCCATCCCCCTTATCTTAACAAATGAGAAAACTGAGCTCCAGAGAGGTCTTACCAAGTGTTTGGTCTTCAGAGCTTTTTCTCCCTCCACCCCATCTTCCCATCCCAAAATATCTTCTTGTGTCTATACCTTTTTCCAACACTTTCCTCCACCCTATATATCCAGTCCATGAATACTGGCTTCTGAGGAGCCCATCTCATACCTCCTCCTTCAATTTCTCCTGGACTTCACCATCCCTTCCCAGGTCAACCTTAGATGGAATATTAGAAAAACCCTGTTCTCAGGGGTTTCCCCAATACCATCCTGCCCTTCTAACTACCTTCCCACCAAAAAAAAAAAACCTCAAAAATCTAAACTTCTGTGTATTTATCCTATTCCCTTCAGGCCTTGCTCCAGGCAAACCTGCTAGAGCTAATCTGAGAAAACTAATAAATGTTAATGGTGTGAACTGGTTAATATGTTACCTCTTCCAGGAATGATATTTGCATTTTAACAGAGACTATTGAGACAAAGCTAATGAACTGGAGTGACTCTTTCCTGGGAATTTCAGACCAGGCTAGTGAAGAATAAGGTTCTGAGTGGGAACCCTTTAACCTCGAATCACAAGATAGAGCCTATCACTGTACCTCAGGCTAACACTGTTACCCACCTTTAAGGATTTGTCTGTTTGGCAAATTAATATATAACCAACCATGTGCAAAGGCATCTGAATGTTTCTCTTAAAAAAAAAAAGAGACCAGTTCTTAAAGATGTTTTAAGGCAGGAACAACCTTGAAACCAGCTTTCAACTTCAAGGAAAAAGTCATTTGTATGGGCAAAAAGGTCTTCAGTGGGCCCTATTCCAGGTTAGGTACAGAATCAAACTATTTTTCCTTTCATATGACAAATTAGAGTTCTCCTCAGAAAACCATTTACCTAGTTTTCTTCTTTCTCCTTTCCAGCTTTGTTCAATCCCAGTCTCTATTCAATATTTTACATGGCTTAGCCTTCTCTTTCTCTTCGTATAAACTCTCTCTCTTTGATTAGTTCCTTTCCCTGACTCATCTGTCATTTTCCATATTCTTTCTCACATTTTCCTTTTCCTCTAGTTCTCTTTCCATTATTTCTCCTGCCAACCTTGGCACCTCACAGTACAGAGAAGCCCCTGATGATTTGGCTTTTAAAGAATCCAGGGAAATCCCACTTTCCAAAGGGAAAATTCCAACAACTCCAGTGCCACATTCCTGGTCTCTGGGGAAAAGTAGTGAGTAGTCCCCTTAATAAAATCAGGACACCTTAAAGATGTTACTACCAGTACTCTCTACAAGTGTAATATCTTTAACTTGAGTGATTTTTTAAAATGTTAAATGTTCACATTTCACTTTTCCCCTCTGAAGATTCATTCTCATGTAATATTGTGCTTAGTTTCAAGCTTACTATGTTCTTCAATTGTTTTTAATGTTCTTTTTTATAAGCAGGTATTTGTTTTTCTCATACTGAGTGTGCTACCTCCTCACCCACACTCTTCCCACCTCAGCAAGCATTGTTTTCAAGGCACGATTATTCTGCTTCTCCCTGTATCTGACATATTCTTGAATGACTCTAACTTTGTATCCCATGATTCTCAAACTTTAGTGGACATTAGAATCAGCTGAGGACCTTGATAAGGTGCAGATTCCGAGTCCTCACCAACCCAGGATATTATTATTTACAGCAGGTTGGAATGGAACCCTAGAACATGCATTCCAGGTGATTCTAATGAGGATAACCCCAGGTTACACTTTTTGAGATGTTGCTGTGTGGGTGATGAGATAACATCAATCCAAGTACTCTGAAAGGCCTTGTGCAGTATCTAAAGTTGACAACCAGGAGAGTACTTAGACAAGTACTTTTTGCTAAAAGAGCCATGTAACATAATGAAATAATTAGCATGTGCATGTCCTTTGACATCACTCACCTAGGCCAATGGTCAGAATTGTATCCTATATTCTCAGGCATGGAAATTCAATTGATGGAGGTGGAAGAGACCTTAGATATCTTCTAAATCAGTAAATCATTTTAGTTATAGAGGAACTATGGTCCTGAAAGGGAAAGTGACTTGCCGAATATAGTAAATATCTGGAGCAGGACTAGAACTCAGGTCTGCTAACTCAAATTTTATTATTTGCTCTTCTGAAAACTGAGATTTCCATAGCTAAATCTTATTTTTCCCTTACACTTATGTCCTTTCACTGACCTATATCAATTTAAAGGGTTCATTGGTGTTGGGGTTGTCCAGCCAGATTGGGATGTAGTTAAGGAAGCAGAGGACCAGGAGAAAGATTAAGAGCTAGAAGCATTTCAAACCCATTGCAGAGTGCTTTGAAATACCAGGACCTGGGCCCTATAAGATTGACCATGACTTCAAGATCGGAAGAATACGTTTTTACATTTAAACACTTTAACACTTTCCCTTTGAATTTAAACAAAATCTTGGAATGATCAAAGAGCTTCAGCAAAAATATATCCAGATAAGGTGAAATCAATAACTACTGATATAAAGCATTTAGAGAAAAATAATTATCTACTTTCTCATATTAAAATTAAATACAAAAATAGCTTCAATAAACAAATTGTACTAGATCACTTTTTAAAAGTTAAATAGCGGGCTTCCCTGGTGACGCAGTGGTTGAGGATCTGCCTGCCAATGCAGGGAACACGGGTTAGAGCCCTGGTCTGGGAAGATCCCACATGCCGCAGAGCAACTGGGCCCGTGAGCCACAACTACTGAGCCTGCACGTCTGGAGCCTGTGCTCCACAACAAGAGAGGCCGCGACAGTGAGAGGCCCGTGCACCGCGATGAAGAGTGGCCCCCGCTCGCTGCAACTAGAGAAAGCCCTTGCACAGAAACGAAGACCCAACACAGCCAAAAATAAATAAATTAATTAATTAATTTAAAAAAAATCAAACCCTACATTTAAAAAAAAAAGAAGTTAAATAGCATAGAGCAGTACTCTAAACCTGCATTTAATTAGGAAGTGGTGATAGTCTAAAGCAAATTTGGACTTCAGCAGCCTAGTCATAAATGTTGCAGAGGCTACAGCAAAAGTAAAGGTAAATAATTGCTCTCTCTCAAGCAATATATCTTGCGGAATCTAAGATTGATCATGGACTATTTTTCCTAAAATAGGGCTTTTTTGTCTTTGTTGTTGTTGTTAAAGATTTTTAGCTTCATATAATCCTTGTGAAAATATATTAAATTACAGCAATTCACTTCAATTCAGTCTTAATAAGTACATATGTGAAAATGTCCAGCTCTCTGTCTAGAACTGTGGGGAAAAAGGAAAACTATAAAAAAATACTCAACCTTTCTTATACTGGTCTAGTATTTTATCATTTACAACATTCTATATCATCTATCATCTCAACTGATCCTCTCATTCTCTCACCTCAAATATATGAGGAAGGCAAAACAGCATTATCCCCATTTTACAGATGTGAAAAGAGAGATTGTGAGACGTGATGAAACCAGGGCCCAAAAATGTGCACTAGGTGTTGTTACCTGGTGGTATTTGAGTTTTCTTAGGGGTCTCAAAGTATCTTTAAATAAATGCCTTTCCAGATCCTATAGAATGAATCTCTCATGGTATTATTTCCAGCTAGCAGAAAAGACAGCTGTTTCTGGGCCAGAAGCTGTCTTCAGATCATTATACTTGGGCCCAGGACCTAGCCTGGCACCCCAACTCTTGGTGCCCTTATGTCTTCTCACTCCAGGCCTAGTGCTGTTTTCCTGTTGCCTTCCATCTGCCCAGGGCCCCCTTACAATGTACATTCAGGTACTACTTGTTCTCTGAAACTTGTTTACTCCTTCTTTCTTCCTAATCAATATTGCTCTGTTTTGTGCTTGTGACCCAGTCCCTCAGGGCACTTTGCTCCTCGATAAGAAATCTCTCTCTAAGGTGTTAATAAGTGCTAATGAACTAATACATTACCCTCCCAGGGAACATAATTTGCATTTTAACTGAGGCTTTTTAGAGAACTGTGCTTCATCCTGTTCAAGTCACCCCCTGGATAAAACCTTCAAAGGCTCCCCACTATCAATCAAATTAATTTCAAATGCCACAACCATGAGGTATAAAGCCCCACACAATCTGATCTCAATCTAACCTTTCTCTCCCAGAAATCTACCCTGTGTGTCCAGCAAAATGGACTACTCTCTTTGCCCCAAATAGTCACACTTCAAAAGTTAACCACTCCTCTCCATAAATGCTTCCCTAATCCCTTCCTACTTCCCCACCTTCAGCATTTAAACTATTATCAGCTAACCTTTGAAGAACTTTAGGTTAGTTGTTGGAAGAAGTGGGGGAGGAATTGAAACAAGCAGCAAAATTAGAAGTGCCCACAGAATTAGGAAGACGGAAGGATTCCAGAGATAAGCTTTGCCAACTTCATACTTTTGCCAAGTATTATGCCTGGAAATGGATGTCTAGTAGTTATCAATTAGGAAGCTTTGTCCTAGATTCAGCTTTGCTGAAAAAGTGGGCCTATGGGTATCAGAGATTCACGAATATGAAGAATATCCCCAGAAATAGGAAAATTGAGGTCTGCTTCCAGAGAGGAAGTGACATACACAAGGTCATATAGCTAGTAAAGTGGCAAAACAGGACTTGTCTCATGCTTCACTGCTCTTGAAGCTCCCAATGGGAAGAAATTTGCCCTGTAAAGATATGCCTTTATACAGAGAAGGAAACCATCAACAAAACAAAAAGGCAACCAACTGACTGGGAGAAGATATTTGCAAACGATATAACAGATAATGGGTTAATATCTAAAATATATAAATATCTCATACAACTCAATATCAAAAACACCAAAAAATACAATTAAAAAACAGGCAGAGGACCTAATAGACCTTTTTCCAAAGAAGATAGGCAGATGGCCAACAGACACATGAAGAAATGCTCAACATCCCTAATCAACAGGGAATGCAAATCAAAACCACATGAGATATCACCTCACACCAGTCAGAATGTCCATCACTAAAAAGTCTACAAATAACAAATGCTGGAGAGGGTGTGGAGAAAAGAGAACCCTCCTACACTGTTGGTGGGAATGTAAATTGGTACAGCCACTATGGAAAACAGTATGGAGCTACATCAAAAAATTAAAAATGTAACTACTAAGATGATTCAGCAATTCCACTTCTGGGTATTTATCCAAAGAAAACAAAAACACTAATTCAAAAAGTTATATGCACCCCTATGTTCATTGCAGCATTACCAACAATAACCAGGATTTGGAAGTAAACTGTCTATTAATAGATGAATGGATATATATATATATATATATATATATATATATATATATATATGATTAAATGGAATAAATGTTTACTACTAGTCCTTTTCCTACAGATTCTCCACTCTTCTTTCAGTTGACCAGCCATTCATCATTTGGTAGGGTTTTTTATTTTAATGAAATACTTCATCATTTGGTAGTTCTCCCCTCTAAAAAAAGTTCTCATGCTAGTTATATAGTCTGAGTTCTTTCATGCTTTAGAATGTTTGCCTGTTAGATTTACAGTTAAACTTTGCTGGTATTCTTGTATCGCAATGTCTTTTAGAATACTTTATTCTTTTCCATTTTCTTCTGGCATTAGCTGTATCTCTGGAGAGGTACCATGTAAACAAGTTTGGTTTTTTTCTTTCCCCCTTGTGTATATGACTTGCCTTCTGTGCCTGGTTGCCATCTTTATCCTTGTTTAATAATGTAATCAGGATATGACTTGATTCCAATCAATATCTGTCAGATTCACCTCGAACACAGACTATAGTCTTTAGATTTACAAATGTAGTTCTTCGATTATTTCAGGAAATTTTTCTGCTGTTTTCTCTTCTAATATGTTCTCTGTTTTATTGTAGAATAGAAGTTATTCTGTTTCAGCATTATTATTATTAGATTATCTGTGATCCCAACTCTATCATTTTGTATCTAATTAGTTTAATTTGTCTTTATCCTTTTCATTCACCGTGACTACCCCAGAATTTTTCTTCATTTTATTAATTTGATTTTTAACAATTCTACTGAGTTCCTTGCTCTTTACATTAGTTCTTAAATGATGTTTTGGGGTCTCAATTTGTTTTCTCAACTATTTACAGATACTTGCTCAAGTCCCTGCTTTCAATTCTTTTGGATATAATCCTAGGAATGGAATTGCTTGGTCATATGTCAGCCAAGAATTTTATGCCCAGGAAAACTGTCCTTCAAAAATGAAGCAGAAATTAAAACATTTTCAGATAAAGAAAAGCTAATGGAGTTTGTTGCTAGTAGTTCTCCCCTACAATAAATGCTAAAGGGAGTCCTTCAGGCTGAAAGGAAAGGAAACTATATGGTAACTCAAAGTCATATGAAGAAATAAAGATCTACAGTAAAGGTAGATACATAGGTAAAAATAAAAGCTAGCATCATTGTAGTTTTGGTTTGTAACTTCTCTTTTTGTTTTTTATATGATTTATAAAAACAAATGCATAAAATGATAATTATAAATCTATGATAATGAGCACACAAAGTAAAAAGATTTAATTTGTGACAATAACAATATAAAGGGAGGGATGGAACTGGATAGGAGCAGAGTTAAGGTATGGTTCTTGAAGCTAATTTCGTGTCTTTTCAAATTAGATTGTTATAAATTTAGGATGTTAACTGTAATCTCCATGGCAACTACTAAGAACATAACTAAAACATGTAGAAAATAAAATAAAGAGGAAATCAAAATGTTACACTTAAAGAAATTAACCAAGATAAAGAAAAAAGCAATATTGGAAGAATAGAGGAACAAAACAGATATAAGATATATGTTAAAATAGCAAAATGGCAGAAGTAAGTCCTTCACTATCAGTAATCACTTTAAGTGTAAATGGATTAAACTCACCAATTAAAAGACAGAGACTGGCAGAATGGACAAAAACCACAATCCCACTATATGCTGCTTACAAATTATTCACTTTACACCCAAATACACAAATAGGTTGAAAACAAAAGGATGGAAAAAGATATTCCATGCAAATAGTAACCAAAAGGTAGCTGGGATAGCTATAATAATATCAGAAAAAAACTGACTTTTTACAAAATTTTTATTTTATATTGGAGTATAGTTGGTTAACAATGTTGCATTAATTTCAGGTGTACAGCAGAGTGATTCAGTTATACATATACGTGTATCTAGTCTTTTTCAAATTCATTTCCCATTTAGATTATTACAGAGTATTGAACAGAGTTCCCTGTGCTATACAGTAGGACCTTGTTGGTTATCTATTTTAAATATAGCAATGTGTACTTGTCAATCCCAAACTCCCAATCTATCCCTCCCCCCAACCCTTTCCCCTTGGTAACCATAAGTTCATTCTCTAAGTCTTTGAGTCTGTTTCTGTTTTGTAAATAAGTTTTTTTGTATTATTTTTTTTAGATTCTGCATATAAGTGATATCATATGATATTTGTATTTCTCTGTCTGACTTACTTCACTTAGTATGATCATCTCCAGGTCCATCCATGTTGCTGCAAATGACATTATTTCATTTTTTTAATGGCTGAGTAATATTCCATTGTATATATGTACCACTTCTTTTTTTTAATTTTGCCATGAAGTTATTAATTTATTCTGGGGAATATTTTTAGCTTTTAACATATCTGTTTATAATTAATAACCTAAGTAACAGGAGAAATTTTTTTTTAAGATTTTTAAAAAATTCATATTGGAGCATAGTTGATTTACAATGTTGTGTTAGTTTCAGGTGTACAGCAAAGTGAATCAGTTATACATATACATATATCCACTATTTGTTTTTTAGATTCTTTTTCCATATAGGCCTTGCAGAGTATTGAGTAGAGTTCCCTGTGCTATACAGCAGGTTCTTATTACTTATCTATTTTATATATAGTAGTGTGTATATATCAATCCCAATCTCCCAATTTATCTCTCCCCTGACTTACCCCCCTGGTAATCATAAGTTCGTTTTCTATATCCATGACTCTACTTCTGTTGTATAAATAAGTTCATTTGTACCCATTTTTTTAGATTCCACATATAATCGATATCATATGATATTTGTCTTTCTATGTCTGGCTTACGTCTGAGGTATGTCATACTGAGGTATGACAATCTCTAGGTCGATCCACATTGCTGCAAATGGCATTATTTTGTTCTTGTTTATGGCTGAGTAATATTCCATTGTATATATGTACCACATATTCTTTATCCATTCATCTGTCGATGGGCATTTAGGTTGCTTCTATGTTTTTGCTATTGTAAATAGTGCTGCAATGAACATTGGGGTACATGTATCCTTTTGAACCATGTAGTAAAAATTGATTTTAAATCTGAACAGTTACAATAGACAAAGAAGGGCATTATATATTAATAAAAGGTTTGGTTCAGTACAGCTAGAAGATATAACAATTATAAACATTTATGCATCTAATAGCAGATTCAAAATATATGAAGTAAAAATTGACAGACTGGAGGGGAGAAATAGACAGTTCTACAAGAATAGCTGGAGACTTCAATATCACACTTTCAGTAACAGATAGAATATTTAGTCAGAAAATCAATAAGGAAATAGAGGACTTGAACAACTCTATAATCCAACTAAACACAATAGACATATACAAAACAGTCCGCCTAACAACAGACTGTGCATTCTTCTCAAGTGCAGATTGAACATTTTCCCTAGGCCATAGGTTAGGCCACAGAAGAAGTCTTAATAAATTTTAAAAGATTGGAATCATACAAAGTATCTTCTCCCTCAACAGTGGGCTGAAGCTAGAAACCAATAACAAAAGGAAAATGAAAATTCACAAATATGTGAAATTAACAATACATTCTTTCTTTTTTTATTTTTTTTCATTAACAATATATTCTTAAACAACCATTGGATTAAAGAAGAAATCCTAGGGAAAGTAGAAAATACTTTGAGATTAATGCAAAGGAAATACAAATAACAAAATTTATTGGATGCAGCAAAAGCAGTGCTCAGATGGATGTTTGTAACTATAAATGCCTACATTAAGATCTCAAATCAGCTGCCTAACTTTACACTTTAAACAACTTGAAGAAGAGGAAAATTGTGAGAGGGGAAAGGGAGTATATTTTTGAGAGGTAACTCTATTATCAAAACTATACATACAATAATCTCATTTAATCCAGAAAACAACTCCATGTTTACAGAGGAAGAAACTGAGATTCAAGGAAGTTAAATAATTTGCCCAAGATCTCCCAGTAAGTTGTTGAGGTAAATCCAGATCTAAAAAGGTCTTTGTTTAGGCCAGTGCCTATGAGGACATAAAAAAGGGTACATATTGAAAGAAATACCAGAGACTACTGATAAGACATTATGAGAAATTACATGTAGGTACCAAGAGAGGGAAAAAATTCAAAGAAAACTCACCCCCAGTTTTCTGACTTGAGTGAGTAGATTATGATGTCAATAACTGATACTGGGAAATCAAGAGAAGCTGGTTTAGGGAAGGAAATTCATTCAGTTAAGAGCATGTTGAGTTTGAGGTGCCAGATGGACATCTAAGTTGAGTATGTCTAGTACTTAAAAGTACATCTAACACTGTTTGATCACCACTGTATGCCAGGTACTTTACATAGTTACATTCATTTATGTAAGGTGAGAGATAAAGATTTAGAATTCATCAGTCTGGAGGTAATGATGTTGAGAATGGAAAGGAAGGAATAGATACAAGAGATCTCACAAGGGAAGAATCTCCTAGATTTAGTAAGTGCCTGGATTTGGAGAAGTACTCCAAAGTCCCAGGCCTAGGTGCCTGGGTAAACAATGTTGTCCTTGACCCTGAATGAGAAAAACAATACTTTATATTTGTACTTGTCCTTATAGATGTCAAAACATCTTTCCCACTTTATTGAGAACTGACTTGGAACAGAAGGTGATAAATCTGACGTTTGATGGGTTTGAAGTGGCATCTAAATGTCGCTGTGGAAATGTCCAGGAGGCAGCTGTGATACAGATTTGGAGTTAGTGTGATAGGATAGGGCTGCAGATATAGATCTGGGAGTCGTCCACATAGATATGATAGTTGAAGCCATGTTAGTAGGCAAGATCTTAAAGGAAGAGAATGTAGAGGGAGAATAACTCCCAGAATAACTCTTGGTCTCCAGTGCTCCACGCCTTTTTGGTATGTCAACCAAAGGCATGAATTTCTCTTCCGGAATATTACTCCCTGGTAGTAATTTGTTATTTATGACACTGAAGTTAATATATCAAGGCTTCCCCTCCTTGAAAGCCAGGTCTTTGGCTGAATTCTCAGTAGATTCAGAGGCTGTTTGCTACATTGTTACTGGTTACCAATTTGTGCAGGGTTGGTCTCCTTCACTCTTGGAAGAGAATATTTATTTTTCCCCTGGCAAATATTTTATATCTGAACTGAAAAGCCACACATTTCTCCCAGTTTTCTGGTTTCCTGATGGAAAGGCTAGGCTCTTCCCTCCCTTGACCTATGACTCAAAACATTCCTCCTTCTTCTCAACATCACTAAGAAAAGCATTGGCATGCCATGGCCCTTTCATGCAATGTAAGGGAAAGAACTGATGTGGGGTTTTTGGCTTTTAGCTGCTATTTTAGCTGCCACTGGAGATTTCAATATTCCTTTGATAAGAGACTCTTAACCTGGTAGAGCTACAGGGGACTTTAGAAATCAACCTAATCCCCTTATTTTTATGAATGTGGAAGCTAAGGCTCAAAAAAATGTTGTAAAGCAGCAGCATTTCCTACTGGTTAAAAGTGTGAACTAAGGAGTCAGATGTACCTGAGTTTGAATCCTGGTTCTGATACTTACTAGCTGCTTGAACTTTGGTTCTGAAAATGTCCATAGCCTTAGGCCATGTGAAACTTTGGGCAATTTTCTCAACTTCTCTGAGCTTCAGTTACCTAATCTACAAATATTAATTATAATAGTTTCTATCTTGTAGGGATGTTGTAAAGATTAAATAGAATAGGGCATCTAAAGTGCTTCTTTCATTGCTTGGCAGATAGTAAATATGCAATACACATAAACTATTATCATTGTTACTGTTGTTATGCTGGGAAAGGAAAGTAACTTGCTTAAAGTTACACAGGAATTAAATGATGTATCTGGGACTAGAATGGAGATCTCAACTCCTAGTTCAGTGCTGTTTCCTCTACCCTAGGCTGCTTCTTTATCAAGAGTTTCTTTGAGGCATCCTCAAGTCCTCCCCAATACAACTGAATTATAGTATTCAATGTTGTTATTAGTACTTAGAACATTGTTAGTGTTAGACATTTTAAAATATATAGTAGATAAAATACAGAAGAAGAAATGTCCTTCAAATAAATCTGCATAATTCACAATTAGAATAAAGAAAAATACTATTAAGAAACTAGAAAAATACTAAATGAGAAGGTGGAAAATTTTTCTCAACATTTGGATTTGATTTTGATTCTGTCCAGTCTTTCCTGTCAACTTGATATTTATCGGTTTATAAATGAAATATGGGTCAAGGGTATCCTGAAAGATCTTGGTTTAAAATGACTTTAGAGAAAGTGATTGGCAATAGCTCTGTGAGGCCAACATATCCCAGGGAGCCAAGGAAAAGGCAAGAAATGAGGGGCAGAGGGCTAGGCAGAAAGGGGAGAAACAGTAAAACAGTCAGTGGAAGAGGAACTGGAAGATGGAAAAGGCAGCAAACTTGGGGAAATACAAAGAGTGAGCTCAGCCAAGAGATAGGCCCCAAGAGGCGGCACTAAGTTGCAGGATAAGACGTTTAATGACTACTGTTTTCCCTCTCAGAGAAGGGACCAGGTAAAAAGAGACAGGAGTGTTCTACTATCTCTCACACTGGTTTTCTAGTAAGGGCAGAATTCACCAAAAATCTTCGTAATTTCTTCTGGCTGTGATCTACCCTGTACAACCACACCCAGCAAATAGGTTAAAATCAACCAGAAACAAATAGATGCTGCTCTCAGATGAAAGCTAATTGACCTTACACATCTTTCATCCTCTTGACAACTTTCAGACCTCTAAGCCTCTTGAATCTGCTTTCCTTCATAACCAGTCTATTCCTTAATTTAGGCCTGTGCATCTGTCCAATATCTTATTTTATTTTATGGGGCAGAGCATATTAAACAACTAGAATATTGTTAGCCAAGACATGGAAACAACCTAAATGTCCATCAATAGATGAATCGGTAAAGAAGATGTGGTATATATATATATATATATATATATATATATATATATATATATATACACTCACAATGGAATATTACTCAGCCATAAAAAAGAATGAAATAATGCCATTTGCAGCAACATGGATGGACCTAGAGATTATCATACTAACTGAGGTAAGTCAGAGAGAGAAACACAAATACCATATGATATCATTTATGTGCGGTATCTAAAATACGACACAAATGAACATATCTATGAAACAGAAACAGACTCACAGAACATAGAGAACAGATTTGTGGTTGCCAAGGGGGAGGGCGGGTGGGGGAAGGAAGGATTGGGGGTTTGGGGTTAGGAGACACAAACTATTATATATAAGAAGTATAAACAACAAGGTCCTACTATATAGCACAGGGAACTATATTCAATATCCTGTGATAAACCATAATGGAAAAGAATATGGAAAAGGATATATATGTATAACTGAATCACTTTGCTGTACAGTTGATTATAAATCAACTATACTTCAGTAAAATTTTAAAAAAGAATTAAAATAGTCTTGATTGGGAAAGGAGCTTATATTGAATAGAATCAAGGGAGTTTAGAGAAGTAATTGTTGACTTTAAAAATCCATGAAGGGAATTCTCTGCAGGTCCAGTGGTTAAGACTCGGGGCTTTCACTGCAGTGGCCGGGGTTTAAACCCTGGTCAGGGAACTAAGATCCTGCAAGCTGCACGGCATGGCCAAAAAACAAAAATCCATGAATATATTCTCCCCCCCCCCTTTTTTCCCTTAGCCATTGTTTCTTGCAAGAATAAGCTTTTATAGTTACATTAGTAAGGTGAGGGATAGTTCTCTTCCACTCTAAGAAGCTTGGATTCCTTCCTATCTTTGATTGGTTGTCTTCCCCTTTCTTCCATTGCCCACTAATCTCAGTGGGTCTTAGATAGTTTTTCCCATTACACCTAAGGAAATAGTTGTACATAACTGAGGAATTTAAATCATGAGAGGATAAAAATAAAACTTCAGCTATGTAAAATAACTTCTCAAAATAGTTGATTCAATATATGAAGAATTTTACTACAACTTTACATCCTTTTAACAGCTGTGATTAAAGAGCTTAGAACGTTTTGCCTGGCTGTTTTACTGAGTAATTTATAATTCTATTCAATCAAAACCATTTATTGGGTGCCTATAGTACAATGTGCCAGGCTCTGTGCTAAATAGGCACTATGCCAGCTTCTACAAGGAAAGCTTCGTGTGGGTGTTATTTTAAATGGAGCCACTTGAGAACAAATTTAGTTTTTCTCCTGTGATTCTCTTTACACAATCTATTCCAACATCTGGTCACCATTTCACACCTTCAGCCCTTGGCATGGTATTTTGCTACCACCTGGCCCCTACTTTGCCAAATGCTTTTCATCAGTTCTCATTTCCATGGAGAACAGGGATGCGTATAGTTGTTTTTATGAATGAGAAGGCTGGTCTACATCAGATATAGCCCCGAGACACCTCTGGCAGGGACCAGTTTTACCATGACAAGTCCTGCCAAGAGTTAATACTATTTCCTCTCCCGTTCTTGTCCCCTATGGCCATTGACATGTGGTGAGGAGTAGACTTACCATAGCAGACCTCTTTCCTGGCATACTATCCCAAGTCCTGAGTTATATTCTGTGACAAACTAGTCTGAACTTGGAATAAGTATGAAGGTAAATGAGCAAGAAGCAATAAAGAGCACCAAGAGATAGAAAGAGAAGTATTTTGCCTACAAGCCATCCAGGACTGAATATGAGTTGGGATACCCTAATCTCCAAACCAGAAAGACAATCTTTTTTTTTTTTTTTAATTATTTATTTATTTATTTATTTATTTATGGCTGTGTTGGGTCTTCGTTTCTGTGCGAGGGCTTTCTCCAGTTGTGGCAAGCGGGGGCCACTCTTCATCGCGGTGTGCAGGCCTCTCACTATTGCGGCCTCTCTTGTTGCAGAGCACAGGCTCCAGACACGCAGGCTCAGTAATTGTGGCTCACGGGCCCAGCTGCTCCGCGGCATGTGGGATCCTCCCAGACCAGGGCTCGAACCCGTGTCCCCTGCATTGGCAGGCAGATTCTCAACCACTGCACCACCAGGGAAGCCCCAGAAAGACAATCTTTATATTCTATCTAGGTAGGGCATTTGTCCCAAGATTTAGTTAGACCCAGTATAATACCCCAAAACCCTGTACCCTGCTTGAGCTTCAAGTCTGAATCCTTATATAGCCCTACTTCCTTCTCTAGAGTTCTTGCTTTTCTATACCAGGTGAGGTACTGAAAACTGGTACTCCCAGCCTAAGAATTTCAGACATATTATGGCTTTTGTACTGTGGGGACCTATTTGAGTGTATCAGAGCTTAGGGCACTATTTTTAGACTCAGTTTGTACCCTGTTTTCCCCCTGTGTTTTATCTTTAGACTCCACTTCTTTTCATGCCAGTTAGGACGTCAAGTTACCAAATTCTGCTTGAGTGTTAGGACCCTTCTTTGGTATGTGCTCTTGTGCCAAGTCTGGATCTGTAAGCATTAAACCCACTGCCTATTTTAACTTTGCCCGTATCCTATTCCTTCTGTTTTAATATGACACCCGGGTCTCTGACCTTAGTTTTTCCCTTTGGATCCATTATACACTTGAGCCCCTTGTTCTGTAGGACTTGACTTCTCTCTTATTCTCCTCATGTTGCTTGTGAGTGAGACTTGTTCTCCAGAGGAATTGTCTGTGGGAACTGGGGAACCCAGGTACAGGGTCTGGACAGCAGGCATGAGACAGCAGCTTCTTGATTTTGAGGCCAAGTCCTGCCTTCAGTTAGGAAGCTGACAACACTGATGGAATGTCTACATAAACAGGTTTAAATCAGACATGGTCAAAAATTTGAGAATTCTGACTTAAGATTGGTGAGAACAGAGATTCCTGGAGTCCTGCCACTCCCAGGAGTGTATAAATGGGCAGCATTGAATTAGAATCATCACAGGTAGTAGACAGAAGGCAGACAGAGTGACTAGCACAGGCTCAGGAGCAGAGAGCAGCAATCAGGTAAGATTTCTGATTGCTATGGTATATGAACAGCCTGAGCCTTTCATTAAGATTGTGTGTGTGTGTGTGTGTGTGTGTGTGTGTTCTGGGCACTGAGAGCTTCTCAAGCAAGTTTCACTCAAATCACAGATTTCTCCCCTGGAGAGTGCTCCAGCTTTCTTTCTCCCCTGCTTCACACCTACCACATAGGTAGTTTGCGCCTGAAGAGTTGTTGGTGTTATAGAAGATGGAGTCTTTTCCTGAGGAGGACTGGACCTCTCTAGGAGAGACTAAAGCTGATGAAGAATAATTAAATTCAGCTGGCATCATTAAGGAGGAAGCTGGCAAGAGAAGGCTGGGTGGGAGGGATGGTGAAAGCTTCTGTTCCCAAGCCAGGTAGGACTTGGAGGGAGCAACCAGGAATTTGGGGATCCTGTGCCAAAGCTGAGGAGGCCTCGAGGGTGATACCAGAAGGGCTGGCATGAAATCTATTTGGATAATAATCCCTCACACTTGTACAGTGCTCTTTGCTTTGCAAAGTGCTTCCACCTCCATGATTTCATTGTGTTCTTCTAGTACCTCTGTGAGGTGGTTAGATCCGGTATTAGAGGTGAAGGAACTTGCTCAAGGTCACAAAACGAGTCAGTGACAGAGTTGGAACTAAAAATCCTAGGCTCCCACTTCCCTGTCCTGTGCCCTCCCACCGAAGCAGACTGGCTGCCTCTGGATGCCTATCAAAGGCCAACTTCTCTGTGGTGAGTAGTTTTTCAAGAGTGTTCTTAGAACAGGCGTGGAAGCCCCAGAGTGAAGGATTAACTTGTCACTGGTTATTCCTGGGGACTGGGGCTCCTTTTTCTCAGTACACTCAAAGAGCTTTCCAGAATTCAACTTTGCTTTCTTTAGCAGCCATTTTCTAATCTCTTTTCTAACAGACAGTTGTTGGTTATTGCTTTCTTTTATTCTTCCATTTTTAAGAAAATGTTTATTTCTGCTATTCAAGCTGATAACCTTGCCAAACATTGATTTTTCTTCCTGCAGAGCACTGGAAGTAAACAGGCAGGTCTTATACATCCCTTGTGAGGACCACTAGGCTGTCTTTTGATCACAGCCAGCCGTTTGAAGTGTGGTTGCTGTTCTAGAGAAGGACACTGGTATTGGCATTCAGAAACAGAGAGACTCAGAGATTAAGCAGGTAATCTCTCTTTGAATCATTATCTTCAAGCATTGTTCTAGTTGTTAAGGTGAGCTGAAAAATGGGCATTTTCTCTCCCCTAGTCAGTAGGCAGAACTGTTACTAGAATATGACAAGCGGTGCTGATCTTCATGGGGTTGTAAATTTTAGGTACCCCTGTGGGCAGATAGAAAGTAAGGGAGGCATTTCATCAACTGGTACTAAAAGGCCTGAAGCATATGTATGCAAACACATAAACATCCCATTCCCCCTCTGCAGCCACCCCCACCTGCTGCTCCAAGTTACAGCAGCCAGGGGTGGCTTCCTTTCCTCTCCTTCATACATGTGCCCTGAGGCTGACCACTAAGTGACTATTCTTTCACTCTCAGACTCCTTGTTATTTCTTGTAACACAAATGTTGAGAGAGGGAGAACAACACATAATTCCCCTAGGGCTCTCAGTATTCTAGGGATGACCCTACCTTTAAGCAAGTTATTGAGCACAGACATACCTAGGAAGACTACCTACCTACTTTTCTTCTCATTCATAATTGTGATATGGCCCTTCTATCTATCCGTAACTACAGGTATAGCTCAGCTTCTCTCCAGAATCAAGCAACTCTCTAACTATAGAAGTCAATTTGGTAGCTGCCCTAACTTTGAATCCCTTTAGCTCCTGAGCTATGTCACTATTGTTTAAAACTAAATGAGAGCATACAATAATAATATCTGAAAGAATAAGAGAAACTCTCAAAAGTACATCATGTATATAAACAAGTAGTGACTTACACTCTGGAAGAATCTGATTTACATTACCCCACATGGGTCTCATGTTTCAGTTATTAAAACACTGACAGTGCTATTAATTGATGATTTAGATATTAGCCTTATCAAAATGAGAATAAATCAGTCTTTATTTCTCAGACCTTAAAACTTTTGAAAGTTGCTACTGGGTGCACAATCCCCTTCCCCACCTCCCAACCCTCCAGTTTCTTCCTTAAGGATGGTTTCCTGCCTTTGTTTACATACAGTTTGTCAATGTCCTGATTCTTCAAATGTGCCCTCCCTCAAATATTTACACAGTGGATATGGTATGCTCCATTCAGAGAACTGTGTAAGAGCTTGATCTGGACTGTACTGTTTTAAATGACATTAACTTTGTTTTAAATTGCATTAGCTTTGTCTATTGGTGGTGGTGTTTTCTGTTCCTGGATTTTTTTTTCCAGCAGCTACTGGCTTATTGTGCTTACGATCAACAAAAAAAAAAGTTCCAGTGACCACTATATTCATACTGCCGTTAAGGCAGGTCTCCTTGTATAGATAATTTCATAAACTAAGATATTTTGCATTAATTACTTCCTCCATTTCATGTGGCTAGATTTTATCCATCCTTTCAGATTGGCATCACACTCATGTGCTCTCCCTTCCAGTTTTGTCATCTGCCAATTTAAAAAGCATTCCTTTTCTATTTTCATTTTGGGGTCCTGATAGCAATGTGAATAAAATAGGAGAGCCTATAACTTTCCACTATTGTCAACAACGAATTAATTAATACATTTGGTGGAATGGTTGGTTACCTAACTATAAATCCTCCTATTACCTCAGGCCACACTTTGTCTGTCTTAACAACAGGAAGATGATGTTTTTTTCAATTCAGATATGCTAGCTATAAGGCATTCATCTAATCTTTCAGACTATTCACACTATCAAAAAAGGAAATGAAGTTAGTTTGGCCCAACTCGTTCTTTGTGAACCCTTGCTAACTTATTGAAGGCGAAATGGTCTCTGTCTTGCCAGTTCGAGTTATCTGGATTTAACAAGGATAAATTATATGCCCTCAGACTTCAGAGCTCTTGTACTGTCCTAACCAACCCCAGAAGTGGAACTAAAATTCCAATCGACAGAGCTCATGTTTCAGGAGCAGCCATTTTTGATACAAAACTGAACCAGAAGTCAGGGTGATAGACAGAAATAAAAGCTGGAAAATTGTGAGAATATGACCTTTGTCTAATAGGAAAGAAAAGGAGAGAAATACTAGTCTGTCACCTTTTTTGTCCATTTTAAGCGATATTGTTTCTTTCTTCTCTACAGTTTGGGTTAGAGACCAGGTGGAAATTTAAAGTATGTGTGTTAATAGGAGGATTGAAGCAGCCTTAAACATCAAAAAGAAGCAAAAGGACTTAAGGCAGCTGCGGTCTAGTAAAAAGAGAGTAACTTGAGGTAAAAACTTGATCTCAAATATGAGACTCTAGTACATATTAGCTAAGTGACCTTGGGTAAGTCATTTAATACTTTTGAGCCCTGGTTTCGGGATTTTTGCTTTTTTTCAGATGGATGGTACCTCATAAAGTTTTTGTGAAGATTAAAATCCTTCCTTCACAAAATATAAAAGCAAAGAGAAACTGTGCTCAACAGGGACTTACTTTCCTGCTCTTCTAATTTTGGGGACTTTTTGGAGAGTCTTAGTTTGCCATTTTGTAAAGTTTCATTAGTGCAAGATACACATGTGAAACTGATAAAGTGTATAGGAATCTCCATGCCTTTTGAATTGATTGCAAAGCTTGAAATTCAGAGAGCATTATTAATGATGAGTATTTTACTATTTTTTTACCTTAGAAATTCAAAATGTTTTTTCTATAACCTGAATTTCTTATCAATAACCTCGGTTAGACAAATCAATATTTTTTTCAGTTTTTCAAATTGGAAAGACAAGGTATAGCTAAATTGTTTAGATAAGCGGTCTGCAACATGAGCTGTGCAAAACAAGCTATTGGAATATGGTAAGAAAAATAGTATAATTATTTATAGTTACTTTTAACTCACTCTTTTACATTTTCTACTTTTTGTGTAAGTTTCATATATAATTAGATTGATACATTAATATAATTGCCCTACAAATTTAGGGGACACATATCCAAAATTTACTGATAAGGTGTACAAAGTTTAAAGATCAGTGGTTTGGAGGATGAAGAAATAAGATTGGAGAACTTTTGCCAGAAATTCATCATGCCTGAAATCAAATGCCTCTGTTTCCCCTATGAATCTACTTCTCCTCTTGAACTACCTGGTTCTATAAATGATATGATCATTCTCCTAGTTATTAAACCTAGGAACTTAGGAGTCATTCTTTGCCCCCTCTCATGCATCACATAAAATTAGTTGCCACGTTCATCATTTCTGAAACATCTTTCATATCAGCCTCTCCCTTTTTAATTCTACTGCCACTGCACTAATTCATGCTTTAGGTTTTTTTTCTTGTTGTTTGTTTGTTTGTTTTTAACGTGGGTTACTGCAGTATTGTAACAGCTTCCTAACTGCCTCCTTTTCTTTTGACCCAATTTAACCTACCCACTTTTTTGTATGTATGCATGTCTTATCCCTACTATTTAGAGTGTGAGCAGGCATGGGCATGTCTTTTATCTCTTCTTATTTGGTGCTTTGCATGTGGTAGGCACTCAAATATTTCTAAGTGAACAAAATTAGATTGGGATTTGTTTTTCTGTCTGGAACTGAGAGTTAGGGTTCAGGCCTTGGGGTTTGGAGCTCACATAATTCTCTCCAATTTATACAATCAAGTAAGGTTAGAGTTAATCTGGCAGTCTGAAAAAAGCAGTGCTTCCTAAGATCATATTCAGCTATTTATTTATTCTTGTTAGCTACTCTGAAGAATCTCACTTTGTCTGAGAAAAGTATTTCATGAAGAAAATAAGCATTATCATGGATGAAATGCCACTTCTCCTTCCCAAAACACGCTCACAGGGAGCATTCTTTCATTCTTTCTCTTTGTCTTGGAAATCAGTGTTGAATTCTGGGCTGTACTTTTTATTCAACTTCCTACGATTACCTGGGTGAATTGTTACAAATCATAGGTTTGCTATGTTTATAGAAATAATCAGATCTGCCCTCCCTGCCCCCTTTACCTACCTTCCTCCGGCTACCTTATAGAGATGGAAGAAATGTGATCCTACATCTGACATGGCTTAATATTCTTAGAAGAAAAACTCTTTATAAATTCAGAACAATGTGATAAAGTTGCCTCTTGGGAAGAATGCGGAATGAAAATAAGATCGAACTGGATCATTCCTGTATAATTATGAACTTGCATTTTTACCTTGTTTAAAGATCTTCAGAAATAGTGTATATCAAATAGTCTCCATGAAAAGGACTTACTGAATGAATAGATAGTAACACCTATAGTCTTTCATACTCATGTTACAAATACACTTGGTGAATTCTGCCCTCCCTCCCTCTACCTACCCAGCCACCAGCTCTAACATTTCCCTTCGAGTTCCCCATGACAATTCCAATCCACTTCTGTATGGTATTTAGAATATAAACCATGTTCTTTCTATAAATCTCTCCTGCTTTCATTTTAAGCACTAATTCACATATTTAATATACACATCTTTCATTTCATGTTTCAAGCCCAAGGTTTCTTCCTTTTGTTTTTATCAGATCGTTTTAGCACCAGAGAAACTGAGCACTCAATGTTGATGATGACAGCAGTGGCTTCTCCTTGCTTAAGACTGATTATAGCCAACTTCTTTAGGTCTGCATGACAAAGAGGCTGCTGACATCACCATTGATTGCTCTGTTTCTCCCACACCAAAGCAATCTGTTAAATCAGTGCAAAATTGATTTTTGCAACTGGAAGCTACAAGGATACAATTGGTTTCTAAGCTGCCACATCAATCAGATGTTTTAAAAAATCGTTAGTGAGCCTAGGCGTGATTCATGGATGTGCCCACCCATGTGATTAGATGATGTATTCTATCTACATACATTTTTTCCTTGAGGATCATGTAATATGTGCAGAATAAAAAAATGCAGGGAAGTATACCATACTGTGTAGGCTACTTCACGTAGGTTACTTGTTGTGAATCAGAGCAATTGCTATAGCAAATTTCTAAGCAATACTTGACTGTTGAAGAGAGTATGTTCTTTAGGCCATTTTAAGCTGATAAAATCCCAGAGGCATTTTCTTGACCAGCTTCTAATTTGGTGAATTAAATTTTGCCATAGATCTTCTGCTTTTAGTAGTTCCAGCTGAGTAAGGTATAATTCTCTGGAGTCATTAGGGCTTCTACAGTTATCTCCATTTCACACATCCTATCGAAGCTTATTATAACAGTTTGCCTGAGCTTTAACTCTGTCAAATGCACTCCACCACAGAATTAGCTTTGTTATAAAGATGTATGGACAAATTTCTGCAACTGTTATGTTTGTGAAGAGTTTTTAGGCTATGGAGAGTACAAATAACTTCATAGTATTGAGAAGGATGGGATTTTGGTTTCTTTCCAGTACTGAGATTTTATGAAACTGTCACTCATGTTAGAAATAGGAATTTATTGTTTTGTAGGCATTTTCCATGTGTATACAGAGGGAACTGGAAAGATTTATATGATGGTAAACAAACTAACTAAAACTTCAGACAACTAGGTAGTGAAGTGAATTTATTCTAAAATTTGGATCCCAAAATCTTATGAGAGCAAACCTAGCTTATGTGACTGGTTTTGGAAAACAAGAACTAATGAAAGACAAGTACATAAATCGTTTCCTGATTGATATTCCTTCCTACTGGCTTCCTGGTGATTTATGCATGGGTTCTTAATAGCTGAGACCCTTGTATAAGGGTCCAATGCTTCATGTTATTTTAAGATCAGCTATACTTACTGCCACTATGTTCACAAGGAGAGGGAGTGCCTTAGTTTCGCCCCTCTTACCTCCTGTTTATGCACAAGGGAGTGTCTCTTCTCTGATCCACAGACTAAGAATGAATTTTATAAAAATAATGAATTAATTAATAAACTAAGAATTAATTTTATAAAAATGACATATTTCATGCAAGGTATTTTCATATAAGCTATAGCCATTCATCTCCATTACAATCCCCATTTCACAGTTGAAAGAAGTAAAGCTTACACATGTTAAGTCACTCATCCAAGGTCACAAATTAATAAAAGGCAGAATTGTTATTGGAGCCCCTCATCCTCTTGAATTGTTAATGATGAGACTGGAAGAATTTAGCTCTACCTGGACCCAAATACAAGCACCCAGGAAGAAACCATCTCCTAAGAGATGCTCTTTGTTTGTTGCTAATCTGGTGTAAATTCTTCATAACATGAAATCAGTTGCCCAATATTCTTACAGTAATTTGCTTTTGGGATATAAATATCCTGATAACTTGAAATAGTCTCTATAAATGCCACCTTGTAGATTGCACGGGGACATGATCTATAACCAGGATTTATCAACCGTCTAGTTACCAAACTGATGCCTGGAAATTTCTCTCCCCATTTACCAAAGCTACATTCTTAATTATTTTTTTATGTAAGTTTTTAAATATATACCTATTGAGAGACAACTGTGGAAAAGCAGCATGAGAGAGACTTGGAATCTGAAGGTCAGATTTTATGTTCTGGCTCTGTTGCTGTGACCTTGCACAAGCTACTTAGTCTATGGGAAACCAAGCTTAAATGATTGGTTGTAATGACTAACAGAGATGATGTTTGTGAAAGGCTTTGTAAACTGTGAAAGTACTATATAAAGTTTAGATAGTAAGCATAATAGCTACATCTGAATATTGCACAAGTGAACAAGTGAACTATGTCAGAGGGTTTGCTTAATGGCCAAATTCTTTGTCTCTTGGCCAGACTTTATTGGTTTGTTGTTATAGTTCTTCCCCAATGCATTTCATGATGATGATGAGAAATAGCCATAGAATTCTTTTATCAGCTTTATTTGAGAGATAATTATTGGTGAACCAAATGTGGTGAGGTCTTGTCTCTTGTTTTAAAATCAACCCTATATTTTTCACGTGTCAGTCTCTCTTAATTTGCTGGTGAATCTTGGGACCATTACTTTTATTTTGGTCAATATAATTTAAGAATCGCCACATATATTTGTAAGTTAAATGTGTGCCTCAATCACGCTTCCTTTTTAAAACAAAATGGCATATTTTAGTTTTTCTAAAGGATGTACAGTATTTTTATAAATCTCTGAAGAATTTGATCTGAATGTTATTTTCAATGACCATCATCCTAAATCACCAAACCCTTCAGTGTCACTAACCAAGCTATCTGTTTTTAGCCCTAAGATTAATTAGGTGTATGGGTTTCCCTGGTGGCGCAGTGGCTAAGAATCCGCCTGTCAATGCAGGGGACACGGGTTTGAGCCCTGGTCTGGGAAGATCCCACATGCCGCGGAGCAACTAAGCCTGTGCGCCACAACTACTAAGCCTGAGCTCTAGAGCCCACGAGCCACAACTACTGAGTCTGCGTGCCACAACTACTGAAGCCCACGCACCTAGAGTCCGTGTTCTGCAACAAGAGAAGCCGCTGCAGTGAGAAGCCCGTGCACTGCAACAAAGAGTAGCCCCCGCTCACCACAACTAGAGAAAGCCGCGCACAGCAATGAAGACCCAACGCAGCCAAAAATAAATTAAATAATAAATTTAAAAAAAAGATAATTAGATGTAGCTTTACATTTAAAATATTGCCTAAGCCAATATAAATCAGAATAATGAAACTCAGTTTTCAAGGTGGATTTTGCTCTTAGGTTGTTGTAGTATAATTAAGGAACAAATACACCATCACCCACTCTTATTTTAGTGGTGTAGAGCTAGTCATTTCCTCAATACTCTTATATAGATTATAATCATACTTACCCTAAAAGGTTTATTTCAAGTGTGACAGTTTGGGGGCAATTTAAATTTTCAATATTTATTATTCCTCTCCTTTGTCTCCATGTGAAAAGCCTATGGTTCAATTGCAGCTTTCAGTTGAGACATGATATTTTGTCATTAGTAGTCTGAGACTTCTGTCTGTTTTGTCCATTCTTATAAGCCGGCAGTCAAGTGTCACCAAAAAAAGCTGAGATTCTTTATAAACCTCTATCCCATTTCCAAATGATTACTAGTAAGTATCCTTAAGTCCTAAACTCCAAACTCACTTTCTCTTTCAGTAGTCCTTACATTGACCTTGCCAGGTAGATGTTCGTATAAATGAGTCCTTTTTCTTCTCTTCACCTCAAATCTCTATCTTTTCACTCTCTAGCGTTTCCACATTCCTTTCTCTCTATGGAATAAGTGTCACTCCTTTATTTACATTGCTAACCCCTATATCCATGCCCATAATTTTAATCTTATTCTGCCTTTACAGGAATTTTGCATCACCTATTATCAAGGTCTGTACACAGGACCAACTTTTGGCCCAATAACAAATCAAGTAAGTGAAGTTTTCTTCCTCCTTCCTTTATTTTAATATCTTCTGCTGCAATCTTGTCCTAAAGGCCCTTTCCACCGTAGAGTGTAGTACTCTCAACTAGTAGTCACATTTGTGAATTTAACTGTTAAAGTACTATGGTGTTAACAACTGATAATTATAAAAAGATCAGTGTTTGGCCTTCTTGTGGAATAATTACATTTCAATTTGGGGATAAAGGACATGCTGAAATCTACCAGCTTTGAAAACCTTTTATTAGTGAATCCATAAGGATGGAATTTCAACCATTAGTTAAAGAGGTAGTTTGGGGCATATGCCTTTCCCAATGTCTCGTAAATCACGCCAGATAGGCAGGCGCCTATTTTGGCTACTTTAAAATCAGCCTTGTTCACCATTCATATTATTCTTGTCACAGTTTGAGTGGGTATTTTCTAGAATTATTTGGTAGATGGTAAATGTCCACATGGTGGAATTTAAAGCAGTGCTGTCTAGTGCTGGTTTTTACAATATTACCTAGAAATATTTTTCAATAGCTCTGGGTATTGGCATGAGCATCTTTTATTAAAAATTCTGCAACAGTTCAGAACCTAGTACTTTCAGATGGCTAATGGGTATGGATAGCAAATTTTGTCCAGATAGTCTAGTGGGTAACATTTGAATAATTATCCATTAAATAATTTCCCATTTTGTTTAAAGCATGTTGCTTCAGTGCTATAATATTTTGTTGTTTCCTAAATGCGTGCCTAAAATTCCAAAATCTTATAACTGAGTGCCCAACCTCCTAATATTCAACTTGGAGCAGTTGTAATCAGTATAGCTTTTATTGTGGTTCTTCTAGAAATTCTTATTGAACTTAGCATGTGAATACTTTTCTAAACAGGTGACTTGTCTTCCCCTTCTCTCCAGCTCAGCTCCTGCTCTTTGAGGCTGGAGCTTATGTAAAATTCCAATTTTCATCAAAAAGTTAATCGAGGTAATTCATTAACACTTCTTGTAGACAGTGCTGTGACGTCCATAATCTCTACTATTATGAGACACAGCTTTCTTTTTTTTAAATTTATTATTATTATTATTTTTTAACATCTTTATTGGAGTATAATTGCTTTACAATGGTGTGTTAGTTTCTGCTTTATAACAAAGTGAATCAGCTATACATATACATATATCCCCATATCTCCTCCCTCTTGCGTCTCCCTCCCACCCTCCCTATCCCACCCCTCTAGGTGGTCACAAAGCACCGAGCTGATCTCCCTGTGCTCTGCAGCTGCTTCCCACTAGCTATCTATTTTACATTTGGTAGTGTATATATGTCAATGTTACTCTCTTACTTCATCCCAGATTTCCCTTCCCCTTCCTCGTGAGACACAGCTTTCTATTTGTGGCCTTTAATCTAGGCTATTCTTTCCTCTTTAGTCGCATAACCTTTAAGTAAATACTTAGTGAATGACTAGAGTTTAAAATAAATTCACTGTACTTGCTTTGGAATATTTTTAATAATTGACAGATTTGATGATATGTAACTTTTGGAGGAGAACATCCCTGGAATTCTGTCCAATGGAGCTTTAATATTTTTAAATAATCTCATGATAACATTAAGATAGTTTTCTATTACGTCAAACAGTTATAGACTCTTCATCCACAGGCACCACTTGATCTTTTTTTGTCTTCTTTCATCATTCCAAACAATAGCTTCATCTTCTGATTCATCAGCTGCAGGGGCGCCTTCATTTACTATTTGGTTAAGTTTCCATTCTTCTGCAACTTCCTGTTTAAAGGCATTGATTTTAGCTGTAGATAGCATGTTTCTTCCACTATGGCTTGCTGCCAATCTGCAATATTTTGTTCATTTTACCTACTTTCCTGTTCTGAATGAGGATGCAAGGGAAGGGGTGGAGGGGAGCTGTAGGGATCCATTGCTGGCCTATCCTTTGTTTTATCAGTTTCCAGTCGAGTGGCTTAATAAGAATAGCATAATTCCATCCCACTTGTCTATTTAATGTCCTGGTAAATGTGACTGGGTGATTAGTTGACTTGTATTTCAAACAATCACCCAGTATTTCCCAACCCCCTCTGAGACTGTTGTACTGGGTCTCTTGAAATCTTTTGTAGTGCCTAATCACTGGGTAGTAACAGTCATTCCACTGTCCACAATTTGAGACTGACTTTTGGTGAAAGCAATCTTTCACTTTTGCTCTGCCTCTTCTTATTTTGGTCATAGTAATCAAGACCTCCAGGAATGAGCCTTCACCATACTAATTTTATTTTCTCTCTTTCGGGATTGTAAAATCATCTTAAAAGGAATAAAATGGCAACCATTTCTTGATGAGGAGCCACTTGTATTTCACTGAAGTTTGTGATGGTTGCAGACATGCAGGGAAATATGAGTTGTTAATTTAAAGGATTAGTTACCTCCTGAACCAGATTGTTGCATGCAACCTCCCTCCACTAGGCTTCTCTGTAAATCTTAGAGAAGAACATGTGATTGGAGAAGCTGACCTACATATCAACATTTCAACCCTTGATCTACATGGCTTGGAGACCACCCAGGTAAGGCCTTGAGATCTACTAGTAGATCATCATCTAATTGTTGGGGACAGTTGACCTAGGCTGATTGGACTATAAGATGTTATATTTTGAGAGGATTGTTATTATTAATGACTAAGAATCCCACTAATAAAGAAAAAGCAGACGGAAAAAGCCATAGGGGAATAAGAAAGGGCATACTGACTCATTCTGTTGTTCTTCTCCATAAGGGATTGTGACTGATGATGCAAAGTGGATGGTATAACATCCCTCTGTAAATGATGACTAAGATAATATCTCCAGAAACCTTTATCATTCTCTTCCTAATGAGGGATTCATTCAAAACTTATCCTGAAAAAAAATATTTTAAAATATTTTAAAAGATCATCTCTATTTTCTTTTTTAAAATTAGTTCTCATTTCAACCAAATGATTTTGCCTAGATTAAGTATCAGCAAACGAGTCATGAAACTCCTGAGTGGTAAACCATCAAAGCTTGAAATTACAAATAATAAAATGGATTAAAATGATAAGAGGGTTTCAAGAGTTGAAAAAAAAACTTAATAAGAGATAGAAGAGATTATTGCAGAAAAAGTAAAGATGAATAATGAGAATTCCAAAAACAAAGAAGAGAATGATGGTCAGTAGGGAAATAGAGATAGACATTTATTGCCAGGAGAGTTAGAGATTTCTAAAAAAAAAAAAAATATATATATATATATGTGTGTGTGTATATATATATATATATATATATATATATATATACATATACATATATATATATTGTTTACCAAGAATAGAGGGAAGGAAATAAAATATAGATGCTTCCTCCCTATTTACCCCTCCTCCCCCAAATAATTTTTTTTCTGGAAGGAGGGGGAAAATGATTATTCAAGAAGAGAATAAAAAGGAAATGAAGCGTCTCAAAGCTGTCAGAATTCAAGGACTACAGACCAGATTGCAAAGAAACTTTTCAATCATTGCTTTGAATGAGGAGATATTAAATTTGAAAATCGAGCAGGGGGAGGGAGATATGAAAACTAAAAGACGGAGAATGGGGTGGGCGGAAAGCAATGGTGCTGGCATATCATAGGGTAACACCATTAGGGAGGAGAGTGAGCAGGGGAAGAAGAATTAACAGCTTCAAAGTTATTGTTAGAAAGCTATTGGATTTTTAAGACATCTGAAATCTTTGGGCTCAACTCAAAACTTTATACTGCTAAAAACTTAATCAAAATTAAGTACCTCTGAAGTTTTTAGCTCCTAGTTTGGGCTCACAAGAAAAATAAACTCTTAATTGGAATCTTATTTAACAGCAATCTACCCACCCCTACAGTATTCACTTAGCAGAGCAGAGCATGCACTGAATATGGATTGAGTAGCTCAGGTTTTCTAATGATTCAACCCACTGTTAATGAAAATGCATCCCTTTATATGACTGCCTTAAGTGATGAATAATGAACCGCTTTGTTTACCTCTCTCTATACCTTCATATCTGGTTACTGTAAACTGTGCTTTTAGGTACATTCAGAAGTAAGGGATTCTGGTTTGTGGACTGCTTTATCCTTAGGTCCTTTTGTTATTGCTGTTCCACAAGTATGAGCCATTTGATTTTCTTTTTTTCCTGCAGCTCTAGAGGGTAGACTTCATTTGTAATTTGAGAAGACAAAGCTAGAGGGGCAAAAATGGCAGTGTAAGGATTCAGTTTGGAGCCTGCGATTTCCTTTGAGAATTGACACTCTTGTCAACAAGTATTTATTGAACACATAATGCAGATTGGACTTTTTAAAAAGTGTGTAATTAAGACGCGGAACACTTTCTTCTTCTGCCAGCTGATAGAGTTTGAAGTAGCAGGAACAGTGCAGTTAAGTGATTTTCTTCTATTACTCTGTAAGTAGAGGAAAAGAGGTAGGAGTTGGGGGTTGTCAATGAACCAGGCATCCTTATTTTCAATCTAGTATTTCCTCTGGTGGCTCTCTGCTTCTCACTTCAGTCTACTCTAATTCAGCCGAGGACTATACTCATAGAAACAATAAGTAAAATCTAGAAATCAATTAAACATTATATCTACCCCCCCAAACGACTATTCCTTCTAAGACCACAGCAGTCTGCCAGATTGGATATCCAAAGCCTCCAACTAAAAGGAAAGCTTGAATCTCATCCATTACCCAAACAGAGAAACTCTTGGAATACTGTTTGTGTATGCACTGAACTTATTGGGATAAAAGTTTGAGATAGGCAATTTGTATGGTTTGTAAAGTATTTGTCAAATCAGAGCTTACACCAGATTTCTAATTTTGATTGCAAATCTAAGAGAGTTTACCTATTGTGGAAATATTTCTTCAAGGGAGACAATAATATTTGCCTTCATGGCCATAATCTTCCCCAGGAATGTTGAACAGGTTATTAATTTTAAAGAATATTTGGATTTCAATCAGTGCGTGCATCAGTAAATGATTCCACATAGCCTGAGTTAGTATATACCGTTCAGAGGAGAAAAACATTACTCATGTGTGCATTAGCATTTTCATTTTTACTGCAGCAATACATCATTCCTTTTTCAGGATGCTGAGAAATGCTGCTGCAAAATGCACTCCAGATCTCAGGTAAAAGTCCATGACTAGCCTTTAAAAAGCTGCTCATTTAAATACAAATATCAGCTGAAATGCAAGGGAAATATGCTTCATCATCTTTGCCTATTTGTTCACACTCTCCCAAGAGGATTAATACCTTCTGCTTCTTCTGTGTGATTATCAATTGCAATTTCTGATGCAGTGCTTGGTCAGTAATTAGGCAGATGGGCAGGAAGGGTTCTACTAGTTGACTCCAATGACTCAGAAAAAACAAGTGGCATTGGTTACAGCAGCTGCAAAGAATGATCATTTAGTCTTTGACAATGTGGACTGTAAATGAATGTGTAGGTATGAGTATGAGGGAGAAAAGAGACCTAGAGATAGAAAGGGAGATGGAGAGCTAATAGTGATTCATGGCAAGTATAAGAACAGAAGTAATTTTAAACGCAATGGATGACAGACTATAAAATAAGTCCACTTAACTCAATACTAAGGAGAAATTGTTGTGCTTAATGCTACCAAGTATTTTTCCTTAAAAAACCCTGTTTGGATGATTTGTATGACTTTTCATTTTAGAATTTCTATGATAGGTGTTATATAAAACAAAGCTTAAGCTAGAAAAATCTGAGGTGAGGTAATAAAAATTAAAATTAAAAAAAAACTTTCCCATCCACCATTTGAGTTAATAACCATCAGGGAGAAAATGGATTTTCTTGACTTGAAATAAACAAAAAGAGCTTTCAGAATTGTGTTTATGGGAAATAATTAAGCAAACTTTGAACTTTAGTGCTTTCAATTGAGCATATGAGCAGTTCTCAAATGGGTTTGGATTTATCCATGGTATTAACATTTTAAAATGCCATCCCTAGCATATATGTATGTAAGTCACAGAGTGTAGCCGAATGATTTGATTAGTGTAGCAGTGAATGGGTCTCTGCAAGGGCTGTACAGAGGCCTGACTAGGCACGTCCCCATTTGGCCTCTCCTTGCAATGCACAGGCACTAATTGGGTATTACCAGGAATGTGGGATTGAAAGGGTCACTGAACCCAGAGTATCCATTTGCCCCTAAGTGCTAACCAACGTGATCCTTTTACTGGTTTACTTATTCTTTCAGTTTATTAAGAAAAAAAAAAAGCCAAATGCAGAGGCCTCTTGAGCATATCCATAATTAATAACATAGGTGTCTTTGTCCAGGCACTTAACCACTTGCCAAACAGGGAGAATCACAATGTTAAGAAGGGAAAGAAAGGAAGAGATGCTGCAGGCAATATTTGATAAACTATAGAGGTTCTTTACTTTCACTGATTGTATGTGATAGGTAATAAGGTTTGATAGGTAAGAATAAAAGGAGAGAAAAAGGAAACTATGTGGCTGCTATCAATCTGCAAAGAAGCTCAAGAGATTCTAGTTGGCCTCTGCAGGATGATTTAAGGAGTACTAGAGAAGGCTGAAATCTCTCAAAAGTCTTCCATAGTGCCTGAAAGTATTGCACTTTGGGGTTAAGAAGATGTGGAAGGCTCTTATCACAGTCCTAACTTGCTACCTCAAAGCGGAAACTCATTAGGCTTTTATCATCTATTATCTTAATATGGGTTATTTTCTCAGATCAGTTTCAATTACCTAGCAAATCCTTGAGAGAAAAGAACACAATAATAGGTGAGGGTTGCTAGTGAGAAACAGGAGGAGAAATAGCCAGAGCATAAATGGCTACTCCAGCCAAACAGGTTTGGGTGGGGAACCTGCACAGTCGAGGTGATAATATAAAGACAATGGGGGCCTAGGCATCGTATGGGCAGGGGCTAGAAGAGAAGAGGTAGAGAAAGAAGACATAAGCACAAGGCCAAAAAAGCTTCTCTCTTTTATAGCTTAGCTGAGCATACTAGCCAGTCTAATATACTGTCTTCTCTCTATGGCATCTATTTTTTTCAGCCTTTTTTGAGCAGATGATGGCCATGGTAGTGAAAGAACACAGTTAGTAATCACAGGCCATCTCCTCACCTTTCTGGTCCTTTTCTTTTAAGGTTGACAGAGAACGAGGAAAAATATAAAACCAGCCTGACTCACAAGAGGCTGGGACATTGTTCTTCCTTGTGGGCATAGAGTATAAAGCTGAGGAGAAAAGTCTTGAGAAAGAGTAGAGTATAATATCAATTAATTGGAAACAATTTTGTCAAAATTTTGGGGTTGGTTAACAGACTTCTTTGTGAAAAGCCACCTGTAGGGGAATAATCAGCTTGCAGAAATTCCATAGTATTAATATTGTCTTCATGTGGAATCTGGCTGTAAAGAAGAGTGGCATTGATAAAGAGCTAGAAGTTGTACACCATGAGTAATTCATTAGTGTTTTTTAACCCCTACACACTCTCATTTGCAGACTGGAATTAATAAGAAAAAAAAAGACATTGCCTTTGTGTAGTTCTGAATAGAGGATTGGAAAAGACAAAGGCATTCCTGTTGTTTTGTTAAAATGCAGGTTCTCATCCTCTAAGCTGGATATCTTTTATTACTATAAAATGAGTCTTTAGTTTATTTGCTTTTTGGAAATAACATTCTATTTGGTTTAAGACTTGGAAAAACTGGAGGGACTCTCCTGAAATAATCAGCAAGATGGAGACTCAGCCCTAACACAATCAAGGCTACTCTGTCCAAAGAAGACAATAATAAGGGATAATGTAGTTGCTGTATACAAGAAAATGTAGGGGGGTTATGTAGAGAAAAGGGAGATGCTGACCACTTGTCTTCTATGACTATGAAATAGTTGGCAAAGGGAAAAAACAACTTAATTTTAAAGCAGAACAGATCTTGGTTGACCCAAAAATGTTTTTGAACATTAAGTCAAAAAAATTCATGGGAATGAAAACTGTGTGAGAAAGGTTGGGGAGTCTCTGAGTTCTTGAGGGATAATAATCATGAACACACAGGAATTTGCTGTAATATTCTTTATAGCTTTTTGTTATAAAATATATATATATATATATTTGCCACACCGTGCAGCATGCAGGATCTTAATTCCCCCACCAGGGATGGAACCCGTGCCCCCTGCAATGGAAGTGCGGAGTCTTAACCACTGGACCACCAGAGAAGTCCCTGTTATAAAAATATTTTAAAATAATAAAAACAGAATAATGATACCACTGTAGGAGATTATTTTCTTTTTTAAAAATTTTCTGTATTTTCTGATAATCCTACAATGAACACTATATTTTTTATAATTAGATAAAAAGTGATTAAACAGTGTTTATATTGAGAAAAAAATACGTCTATTTTCTATAGATTGGACATTTTTATATTTCCTTACCAAAACATCTTTGACATTTTTCTCTAGTTTTCATTTGTCTGCCCTCTCCATTTTGTTAAGATTTTTAAAAAAAATTATTCAATAACTTTTTAAGTGCCAATGTACTGTATGAAATGCATGGATACAAATATGACCAAAGCACAGCCTCTACCTTCACATTACTTACAGTCTTATGGGGGATACAGAGAAGTGAATGAAATAATGGGGTAATTATCACAGCAGAGTTGTGAATAGTCGGAAATGGAAACCTAGAGGAGTGAAGTCTTGGAGGGATACTTAATACAAAATCTGCAAGAGTCAAACTGAGTGAGATAAGTAGGAAATGTCCTAAGAAAAAAGAAAGAAAGGAGAGCATTTTAGGCACAGGAGCACTATTTGAAAAAGCACAGTCTAGAGAATGTTTAGAGAAAGGGCTGACCATGTCTAGAGAATGGTGAGAAGTTCAGTGAAGAAGGAGGAGTCAAGGTTGACATCTAGGTTTCTGGGTTAGGAAAACATTTGGTTGGTGAGTCCATTTACTGAGAATAGAAACAAAGGGGGAGGAGCCGTTCCAACATTTTGGGGTTGGAGACGGATGTTGATAAATTCAGTTTTGGTTATGTTGAATTGGAGTAGCCTGAAAGAAGTTCAAGTGGAGAAATCTAATAGTTTAGAAGGGAAGTCTGGATTGAGGATGAAGTTTGTGATATATTAACATACAGGAATAAGATCACATGGAGAAGAGAGTGTAAAATGAGAAAAGTTAAGGGCTAAGGGTAGGACATTAAAAAAGACCAATGTTTAAGGGACTTTTGAAGGAAGTAGAGTTCCCACCAAAAAAGACTTTGAAGCAGTAGCTAGGAGGAAAAGCAAGATACTGTCTTTTTTTTTTTTAAACACTTTTATTGGAGTATAATTGCTTTACAATGGTGTGTTAGTTTCTGCTTTATAACAAAGTGAATCAATTATACATATACATATGTCCCCATATCTCTTCCCTCTTGCGTCTCCCTCCCACCCTCCCTAACCCACCCCTCTAGGTGGTCACAAAGCACCGAGCTGATCTCCCTGTGCTATGTGGTTGCTCCCCACTAGCTATCTATTTTACATCTGGTAGTGTATATATGTCCATGCCACTCTCATTTGTCACAGCTTACCCTTCCCCCTCCCCATATCCTCAAGTCCATTCTCTAGTAGGTCTGTGTCTTTATTCCCGTCTTGCCCCTAGGTTCTTCATGACCTTTTTTTTTTTTTTTCTTAGATTCCATATATATGTGTTAGCATACGGTATTTGTTTTTATCTTTCTGACTTACTTCACTCTGTATGACAGACTCTAGGTCCCTCCACCTCACTACAAATAACTCAGTTTCATTTCTTTATAAGGCTGAGTAATATTCCATTGTATATATGTGCCACATCTTCTTTATCCATTCATCTGTTGATGGACACTTAGGTTGCTTCCATGTCCTGGCTATTGTAAATAGAGCTTCAATGAACATTGTGGTACATGACTCCTTTTGAATTATGGTTTTCTCAGGGTATATGCCCGGTAGTGGGATTGCTGGGTCATATGGTAGTTCTATTTTTAGTTTTTTAAGGAACCTCCATACTGTTCTCCATACTGGCTGTGTCAATTTACATTCCCACCAACAGTGCAAGAGGGTTCCCTTTTTTCCACACCCTCTCCAGCATTTATTGTTTGTAGATTTTTTGATGATGGCCATTCTGTACCGGTGTGAGATGGTATCTCATTGTAGTTTTGATTTGCATTTCTCTAATGATTAATGATGTTGAGCATTCTTTCATGTGTTTGTAGGCAATCTGTATATCTTCTTTGGAGAAATGTCTATTTCGGTCTTCTGCCCATTTTTGGATTGGGTTGTTTGTTTTTTTTGTTATTGAGCTGCATGAGCTGCTTGTAAATCTCGGAGATTAATCCTTTGTCGGTTGCTTCATTTGCAAATATTTTCTCCCATTCTGAGGGTTGTCTTTTGGTCTTGTTTATGGTTGCCTTTGCTGTGCAAAAGCTTTTAAGTTGCACTAGGTCTCATTTGTTTATTTGTGTTTTTATTTCCATTTCTCTAGGAGTTGGGTCAAAAAGGATCTTGCTGTGATTTATGTCATAGAGTGTTCTGCCTATGTTTTCCTCTAAGAGTTTGATAGTGTCTGGCCTTACACTTAGGTCTTTAATCCATTTTGAGTTTATTTTTGTGTATGGTGTTAGGGAGTGTTCTAATTTCATTCTTTTACATGTAGCTGTCCAGTTTTCCCAGCACCACTTATTGAAGAGGCTGTCTTCTCCACTGTATATTCTTGCCTCCTTTATCAAAGATAAGGTGACCATATGTGTGTGCGTTTATCTCTGGGTTTTCTATCCTGTTCCATTGATCTATATTTCTGTTTTTGTGCCAGTACCATACTGTCTTGATTACTGTAGCTTTGTAGTATAGTCTGAAGTCAGGGAGCCTGATGCCTCTGGCTCCATTTTTCTTTCTCAAGATTGCTTTGGCTATTCGGGGTCTTTTGTGATTCCATACAAAACTACAGGTCAATATCACTGATGAACATAGATGCTAAAATCCTCAACAAAATACTAGCAAACAGAATCCAACAGCACATTAAAAGGATCATACACCATGATCAAGTGGGGTTTATCCCGGGAATGCAAGGATTCTTCAGCATACGCAAATCAATCAATGTGATACACCATATTAACAAGTTGAAGGAGAAAAACTATATGATCATCTCAATAGATGCACAGAAAGCTTTTGACAAAATTCAATACCCATTTATGATAAAAACCCTCCAGGAAGTAGACATAAAGGGAACTTTCCTCAGCATAATAAAGGCCATATATGACAAACCCACAGCCACCATCGTCCTCAATGGTGAAAAACTGAAACCATTTCCACTAAGATCAGGAACAAGACAAGGTTGCCTACTCTCACCACTATTATTCAACATAGTTTTGGAAGCTTTAGCCACAGCAATCAGAGAAGAAAAAGAAATAAAAGGAATCCAAATCGGAAAAGAAGAAATAAAGCTGTCACTGTTTGCAGATGACATGATACTATATATAGAGAATCCTAAAGATGTTACCAGAAAACTACTAGAGCTAATGAATGAATTTGGTAAAGTAGCAGGATACAAAATTAATGCACAGAAATCTCTTGCATTCCTATACACTAATGATGAAAAATCTGAAAGTGAAATTAAGAAAACACTCCCATTTACCATTGCAACAAAAAGAATAAAATATCTAGGAATAAACCTACCTAAGGAGACAAAAGACCTGTATGCAGAAAATTGTAAGACACTGATGAAAGAAATTAAAGATGATACAAATAGATGGAGAGATATACCATGTTCTTGGATTGGAAGAATCAACATTGTGAAAATGACTCTACTACCCAAAGCATTCTACAGATTCAATGCAATCCCTATCAAACTACCACTGACATTTTTCACAGAACTAGAACAAGATAGTGTCTTAGAAACCAAAAGGCAAAGAGGCATTTTGGTAAGAGAGAGAGGTCAATATAACCATTGGATTTAGCAATAAATTGGTCATTGTAGACTGTGGAAATTCCAATGGATCAAGAGAGTGGAAACAAGATTATAGTAAGTTGCAGAGTAAATAAGATGTGTGGACATTGAACCAGTGATTGTAGACAACTCTTTAAAGAAACTTGGCTATTATGCAGAAGCAGTAATATTTCAGTAACTAGAAGGGGACATCAGATTAAAAGGAGTCATGTTTGTTTGCTTGCTTTTTTTAAAAATAGAGACTTAAGCATGTTTCAGTGCTGTTGGGAACTAGCAGGAAGGGAAAGGTTAAAGATACAGGAGAGAAAAAGAGTGAGTTTTGGATGGGGGGCTTGATAGAGTGGCAACCCTGAGATATCAGGAAGCAGTAAGATTAAGAACATATGTTATGTGGCAGAAGTGGATCATCTGGAGAGACTGAGAGCTGAGCAGGTATGTTTATAGGTAGTATGGCAGAAAATTTGAGGGGTTCTCATATGATGGTTTTTAATTTCTCCACATAGCAGGAGGTGAGATTGTCTAAAGAGACTACGGGGCAGAGGGGTGGTGGTGGTAGGAGAGATGAGAAGATTTGAAATAGCTGCTAAAAGAGAGGGAGATAGGAGGATAACTGGGTGGCATTGAAAGCAAGTCGAGATTAGAGACAAAGAATTTGCATTAGACCAATTTGTAATTTTCTCCAACAACATTCATGAGTTCAATACAGTAGGGCTAGAGACGTGGACATTTGGGTTGATATATATTTTGGAATTTACTGTGTGGATGGTACATAAGGACAGTGAATATGAAAGGTGAGGACATTGGCATACTGAAGTGATAGATAATGGGATCTAGGCTGGATAGGGCAGGTAACATAAGGATGGTCTCTTGATTAGTCTACTTTTCCCCTGATTGTGTTTCCAAGGGATATATAGCCCAAGAAAGCAGGTAGACAGTGGAATTACAGTTTCTGGGTTCTTAACTATGTCAAAACATTAGTAATCTTTATTGCCTAGCAGGACTATTTGATATGTTGTATAGCCTTATCAGAAGAGCAAAGATAAAAATTGAGTCTTGGAAGGGAATAAGTGTCAAATATAAAATACCAATCTTTGTAACTAAGATTTTAGTGGAGAGGCTTGGCAGAGGGAAGTGGTCAATGTGTAGTGATTTCGGATAACAGGGTAAGTAGTACAGTGAATGCATGGGATTTGGATTTAGTGAGATTCTGGAGGCACAATGCAAAATGCTGGTGGTAGATTTGTATGTCACTCCAGCTGTGGCTTGGGCAGGTGTGTCCAATTGACCTAAAGGCATAAGAACAGTGGGAAAGGAAGAATTTGATAGGAGTTGGTGATTGATGTGATAAAATGGGTAAGATGATGAATTGTAGATGGAAGAATGTTATGAGAGAGAGAGAGAGAGAGGGAAGGTGGGAGACAGGAAAGGGACATTTATGAGGAAAATATGATGAGTTCTGTTTTGGACTTGAAGAATCTATAGTAATGATTATTAGCCACGTAAACATTTTTAGTAAGATGTGTGAGACTGGATATTGCCCAAAGATCTAGCTTTAGCTGTCATCAACACAGATGTGATAGAATCCATGAAAATGAACGAAATTTCTAAGGTAAAGAGTGAAAAAATGGCAGGGACATTAAAAACTATGTCCACAGAAACATGTAGAAGTAAGAATAACCAGTGAAGTAAATAAAGAATAAATATGTGGGGAGAAAGGAAAAGAATCAGGATAGATACTGTTATGGAGGTCAGAGGAAGAAAGAGTTTCAAGATAGAGGTGATGGGTAACAATGTGCTGTGAAGAGAGAATGTGGATTTTTAAAATTAATTAATTAATTAATTAATTTTTGGCTGTGTTGGGTCTTCGTTGCTGTGCATGGGCTTTCTCTAGTTGCAGCCAACAGGGGTTACTTTTCGTTGCGGTGCACGGGCTTCTCATTGCGGTGGCTTCTCTTGTTGTGGAGCACGGGCTCTAGGCACATGGGCTTCAGTAGTTGTGGCACGTGAGCTCAGTAGTTGTGGCTCACGGGCTTAGCTGCTCCGCAGCATGTTGGATCTTCCTGGACCAGGGCTTGAACCCGTGTCCCCTGCAATGGCAGGCGGATTCTTAACCACTGTGCCACAAGGGAAGTCTCAGAATGTGGATTTTTTAAGAAAGAGGTTAGTGGTGAACTCTGAGAAGCAGTTGTCCTAGTGAGGTGGGGCAAAGTAAAAATTGAAGTACTATGTATAGGGAGGTTACATAGAAAAAGGAGAAAGTTTATGTACACCATTTGAAAAGTTTGACCATGAAAGAAAAAAAAAAAAAAGGTGGTAGCTAGAGAGAGCAATAGGATATCATAATAGTTGTTTTCAAGGTTGGGTATACCTATGTTTCCAAAAAGTTGTTAAATATTAAAATATTTAATTATTACATGCATGTTCTGGTTATAAAATCTTCTAGTTATTCTTCACATCCATCAAGCTGTCATCCAATGTACAGAGCCAATAAAGACCTTTAGTTGATTGTGCATTGGTGCTAAAATATTAATGCTACAGTCATGTCAGCTCATGTTTAATCATGTATAATATACCCTGACAATGTTTTCCTTAATTTGATCTTTGGAATAGAGTCTCAAGAGTTTATGTGTCAGTATAAATGATTAGATTATAAACACAGGCTAAATTGGGGGGCTTGGAATACTAATGGAATTTAATGCTTAGAAATAACAGTTCTAAGGTTTAATCCTTAGGATTCATTTTTCTGTTCTTTATTTCTAAACCCAGGAAAGAAAACTCTGCATCCATTTTTATCAACATAATTTATTTAGAAATAGTTCAACTCTGTAAATATATTTTGGAACTGAATAGAGAAGCTATATTATTTTGTTTTATTGTTCAGTCAAAATAGAAGAATAGTGGGGAAAGGAATGAGTAGCCACTCTATTGGAAATTAGTTTCTGTTTTTGTGCCTCATTCTTCATTATGTTCTCCCTTTACCAGAGTGGTGAGAGATGGAAAAGGCACAGCCTTTGAGCTCAGATTTCAATTCCAGTGTGAACTATGCCACTAATTAGCTGTGGGCACTTAACCTCTCTGAACTTTAGTTTTCTTACCTGCAAAATGGGGATGATATTATCTACTTTAGGATTTTGAGGATTTAAATTGTGTAAAGCATCTAGCTGATTGTCTAGCCTAGATTTTTTTCATTTCTTCTTGCATTTTCTTCTTCATATCAGCTACAAGGCTTATAGCCAACTATTAATTCAATCCAGGGTCATTAACAGTCATGAATTTGGTGGCCTTGGTAATTGATTCTAACAAATGTGAAGAAATGTTTTCAAAGAGTAATGCTGTTGAATGAGAAAAAAGACAATATCATATAGCAGTCATATTTACCTCTAATGGGGTGAACTCCTTTTTTTTTTTTAAATCACATTGTATTATTGGAGAGAGCTGAAAAGGAGGGAGATAGGGACACATTAGTTTGATGGAGAAAAATGTTCTATCACCCATCCATTCCTTAGAATAAAGATCTGCTCTTGCAGCAATACACTTTGTAATCTTCATCATCACTAAATACTCCTATAAAAAGGATACAACCATTTTTCAACCTAGTTATTTGGGGATATTTAAGTAAAACTTGAAGTGGTACAAATATACAGAATCTTTTTTAAAATATTTGAATGAAATACTTCAATAGTAATTGATGATAGCACATCTCCAATTCAATGTCAGCTGCTGCCTCTAATCCTTTTTAGAAGTACGTATAGTATAAGTTATAAATAAATAAAATAAAATTTCAATGTCAGACTCCAGCTGTCCTCTGTCCCACATAAATCCAAGTGCTTAAAACTGCAAATTAACTTTACCTACATCTATACTAGGGAAACTGAAATCCCAAGTATCTTTTCAATTAGTACATACTTTAATCTCCCAAAACACTTAATACTTGGTATTATCTATTTTAAGTTTCAGCACAAACTTACATTGACATAATAATACACTGGTTTATTGTAACTTAATATATATTGAATGTGAATGGCATAGTAGATGCTATCGATCAGGTTCACAGTCCAAATTAATTACTCATGCTGATATTTGTAACATCTAAATGCTGTATAATTAGGGATAATCTAATTATTGATAGAAGAGACATGCCAGTTGGCTGGAGGCCCAGAAGGTCTGAGCTGAGGTGGAAGGGTATATTTATGCCAGGAACTGCCCAGGGATAGAGAAAGTTCTGAGATGGGAATGCCAGGAATTTAAGTGAGAAAGAGTAAGTGAAGATCCCAGGAGAAAATAGATGAAAAGGGAATAATTCAGCCTATTTTCTCCTTCCGTGCCTGAGGAATATGTAAAACCCAGGCTTTATAGAGGGCGAAGTCTCATTCAATTTTTCTCCTGCCTTCTCTTCCCCTTGTCCAAGAGAGAGAGTTGACCTAAAGAGTTGCATTATTATTATTATTATTGTTACAGCAAGCATAAAACTTTCTGCATCCCCAGAGAGTAAGCGTTAAGGTAAGATCACCTATTCTGGAAACTTCTTCCCCTACTCCATCTCCTCTCCCTTCCCATTCATTGAATTGGTGTGTTTTCCAGCTCCACCACTGTTCTCCATCCCAGTCACATGTTTTTTTTCAGGCTGTACTCCAGGGGGAACACACTTATAGATAGTATCCATTTTGAGGCACAATGAGTTCTAGAAGGACACATCGTAGAGCGTCTGGCAATAGGTCCAACTCCAATTTAAGCCTGTGCTGTTGCCTTCCATTCTTCAAACATCATTGGAGACCTGAGAATCAGGTAAGAACATCTAGAAACAGGGCTTTAGGTTGTTTTTTTGTTTTGTTTTGTTTTTAAATAATGCTTTAGCCATCTCTGCTTTTATTTTTATTTTTTATTATTTATTTATTTGGCTGCATTGGGTCTTTGTGGCATGTGGGATCTTTCGTTGTGGCAAGCGGGCTCTTCATTGCGGTGCACAGGCTTCTCTCTAGTTTGTGGTGTGCAGGCTCTAGAGCACGCAGGCTCACTAGTTGCAGCATACGGGCTTAGTTGCCCTGCAGCATGTGGGATCTTAGTTCCCCGGCCAGGGATCGAACCCACGTCCCCTGCATTGGAAGGCAGATTCTTAACCACTGGACCACCAGGGAACTCCCAAGGCTTTGGGTTTTATTAGGCTGTGACTAAGGGACAAAATTTTGGGAAATGTTGAGTGTCTTAGTGTCATGACTGTGCAGATCTGCTAAATAGGTTTATCATGCTTGAGAGTTTCTCTAAGGAACTCATACAAGTCCAAAGAATTCTGCCTTTGTGGGTGGGTGTGGAGGATTGAGGAGGTGGGATAAGATTGGGATTCCAAACAATTTTGACAAGCTGAAGTGGGTAAAAATAAACAAAACAAAGTCTATTAAAGGCAAATTCACTTAGGGAAGAATACCAGATTACAGAAATGGGTACAAGATGGTTCTGGATTGGTTATGTATAAGTATAGGAAATAATTGCCTTGGGACTGTGGGAGTCATGAGTCAAAACGTCAGTAATAAAATGCCATATGGCTGAAAATGGTGAACATTATCTCCTATATAGATATAGAGATATATTAATGGCATGAAAGGGCTGAGATGTAATGTTCTTTTTGTATTCTGTATTAGTTAGGTTTTTATCATGTCTTCTATATGATAATATATTCTATATATAATATATATTCTATAATATATTGCTTGAGTATCTATGGCTTAAATGAGATGTGGGGTATTTAGAGAAGGGCCAGGGTAAGCTAGCCAAAGTGATTCCTTTGAAAGATTTAGAAAATTGTCTCTGTAAAATAAGCCTAAGAGAACTGAAGGGTTAGCTTAACCACGTCTTCAAATAGTTGGAAAGATATCATATGAGGAGTGGAAGGGGTGGATCAGGCAACTGTTCAACATATCCACTGAAGTCAGACCAGAGGAGATAAGCTTTAATTATAGTGGGGCAATCAGAAGTTTGTTTTTATGTAATAACACTTCTCACTCTACAGTAAGGAAAAAGTAGACTTCTTTAATAGTAAAGATAAATTTAAAAAATTTCCCTTTTGAAATTTCTTTGAATAGAGCAAACAGCTAACTTTATGAAATGACTTTATTGCAGATTGGCCATATGGCAAAGTGAATCTATTAGTAGATTTTTGGAAAGCCTTTTAAATAATAGAAGTCTGTGAAATAAGGTTCATTTGCATTGGCATCAACAGTTCAAAGGAGAAAATTGGATTCCTAAACATCTATTTTGTTTCTCATTATAATTTTGATAGCATTTGCCCTCAGGGGTGTTGTTAAACAGTTTCATAGACTTTAAGATTTCCCAGACCTCTTACATTTGCAAATATTTAACAATGACCTTTTTTTTTTTCAGTTCTTAATGTACCTACGCACTTGTAATTTGCTTATCCTAGGCTGTGTTCTAAAAACATAAACATGATATATGTGAAAATATTTCTATTTAATCATCACATTTCTGGTTTATCAGATTATTCTAGTTCTTACTTAGTTTTCTCCCCCTAGAATTTTTCTCCAAGTCCAAAGTAGATATTTGTGGCAATTGCTAAAATAAAGTGAGCTACTAAGCTGCCCCCAACTCATTTTTTATTCTGTACTGACATAAATTCTCATAACATAAACTTATTTCAAGAGATAAAATGAGCAATTGAAGAAAAGTAAGAATTTTTAATGTTCTAACTCACTGAATATATATGATTGAGCACTGTGGTAAGCATGCTGAAGGGATGCTTATTTTTCTTTATTCCAATTTCACCACGGCTATATCTAAATGTACTAAGGCTGGATAACCAAACAACTGGTAATTTCAGGCAATTAGCAACTTGTTTGGGCTTAAAGATACTCAACACTGGTTTGTGACTATTTTTTTTTTTCACTGAAATTTTCAGTGGAAGTTTCACTCAATTAGTTGTTTCACTCAAAGTGAAGTGAAGAACTGGAGCAATTATCCACACGATTTAAACAAAAAGATGACCTGTTTGACCTCAATTATAGTACCTGAATATTTTAAGCAAAATGTGAGTTTTGCTTGAAAACTGGAAAGAATGTTGGTGTTAAACATTTACAAATGTAAAATTTGTTGAGAAACTGCCTAAATCCTCAAATTCTTTGTTGGTCTATGTGTGTCTGAACATTAACTGCAATAATGCTAATTAATGCAATGCGTAGTATACTGATTCCTGATAAGAAAGTCATTGTTTGAAGACAAATAGCAATTCTAAACTATCCTTGTGAAAACAAGCTTATTAAAAAAGGAGAAAAGATAACAGAGATTCTAAGCTGTCTATAGTTACTGGTGTGGTATTGTACCAAAAATGTGTAATAAGGAAAAATAGACTCTAAAATTAACATTTGAAATGGCAGCAAGTCAAATAATACACAGCATACTAACAAGTGGCAACAAACAGTGGTGGCTGAGTAATTGGAGGGTTTTTTCTCCACTACAAACATGCATCGTTATTTCAGTGAGCTGAAATAGGGCAACAATAGTCATTTATTGCTGAACAGAGCTTTAAAACAATACAAAATGCAACATAATTAATTTATAATCATTACTTAGCAAATCAAGAAAACAAGAAAGCAAATCAGCCCAGATAACATGACTATGGAATAAGTTGTAGAGTCAGTGAATTTAGAATTTTGAAATTGAGGGTGTTTGTATAACTACAAAAAAACAGACAACACAATTATATAAATTTTGGCCTAGTGTGATCAATATAAATTAGTAACAGAATGGGCATACATTTGCAATAATTAACCATTACTATGGCACCTTCCATCCCCACCTCTCCCTCCTTCCAATTGCTAGTAGGCATTTCCATATATTATCTTTTATAATTCTCACAACTACTCTACAAGATAGCTTCAGTTACATAAATATAAAAATTGAGGAATTGGAAGTTAAGAGAGCTTAAGTAAATTTCCCAAGATCACATAGCCAACATGTGGTACAAGCCATAATTTAAATCCAAGTCTGTCAGAAGCTACATCACACTGCTACTTGTTGATGACAGAAAGTCTATATAGAGAAGTAGCCATTAAAACAATTGTTAGTGAATAGATGCCACTGTTTATGAATACATTTATTATGTTACAAGGTTTATTTAGAATCCAATTTGTAATATTTACTAGCTGTGTGACTTTGGGAAAATCTTTTAATCTGGGCCCAATTTTCTTCATTTATAGAAAAAAACATGCAAACGTATAAAGCCTTTTCTTGGCACTTCCATCTATATCATGTATGTAATTTCGTCAAAACCTCTCTGCTTTCAAGATAGTAGAATAGTCATGTACACAGGTAAGTGCAATAAGAGAGATATGTACAAAGTAAAGAAGTGACACAAAGGATCAATATTTATTCATCCAAAAATTGTTTATTGAACATTTACTATGTGCTAGGTGCTGTGCTGGATGATGGAAATATGCAGTGGTGAGAAAAAGCAGATATGACCTTGCCATCTTATAGTTTACATTTTAGTGGAAGACTCAGACAATAATAAAATGATATCACAAACTTGTATGTATACAGACTATAAGTGCTCTGAGGGAAAGGTATGTGATGTTATCAGAACAAAAAGGAGAGGAATTTGACATGATATGTTGAGTTAAGAAGGCTTCAGAGAGGAAGGGTTCCTTGAACTAGGCTACAACAGAAATTTAGGAGTCATTTGAGTAGATAAGGAGGGGAAGGGAGAAGTACAGAAATGGCTTGTACAAAGACACATAAACTTAAGCAACATGACATAGTTAAGGAAATACAAGATGTAAATGGAGAATTGTCAGAAGATGAAGCTGGAGAGGTATACAGGTACCAGTTCACAGAGGGTCTTATATGCTACTGAGTTTAGATTTAATTCTGAATGTGATGGGCAGTCGGTGAAGGTTTTTTAAGCCAGGAGATGATGTGATCAGATATATATGTTAGGAAGATCATCTTACCCTTCCTTCAAAGTCCAACTTAGATCTTAAATTCTAAAAAGCCTTCTTTTATTTTCTCATCTTGTAAGAATAAATCTTTTCTTTTTCCATAATGACAACATACAATCTGCTTTCTATCAGTATTACTGACATATGAGTCTGTCTCCCACATTAGATTGTAAACTTCTGAAGGTTGGGACATATCTTGATCTCCTACCATATCTTCAGGGGAAAGGTGCATGTGAAAAGCCAGAGAGATAAAATGAGGAGTCTCAGAGGCTTCACAAGTTAGACTCCCAGTTTAGGTCCAGAAAGCAAGTTAAGGAGACTATTTGGAGGCTCTTGAAATAGTCCAGGTGAAAAATGATGAGTGACATGGTGGGGACCAGTAAAAGGAGGAATGGAGAGGAGAGGACAGATCTAAGATATTCATTTATACCTGCATTTAATTTTTTCACAAAGATTTATTGAGCCCCTTATATGTGTCAGGAACTAACTTGGCTGTTGAAGATACAGCATCGAACAAGACAAATATAGTTCTTGTCCCAGTGAAGTTGGATGCAGTACAACATGGTAGTTCAGAGCATTGGCTCTGAAACAGCTGGGAATTGAACCTAGGTTCTCTCAGTTAGTTGTGTGACCTACGACAAGTTATTTAACCTTTCAAATCCTCCTCATCTATTAAATAGAGATATAAAAATCACCTGTCCCATAGTAAGTTTTCAATAGATATTAGTAAAATTATTATTAATAAGTGATACAAAAGTAAAATAGAGTGGCTTGAAAGTGTTTGGCAGGAGATTCTAATCTAGTGGAAGGAGTGGAGCCAGAAAAAGCTTTCCTAAGGAAAGGAAGGGGGCAGTTACATTGGGCACCCATGGACGAGTAGGAATTAGCTAAGCAAAATCTGAGGCATGGGGAAGAAGGTGGGAAAAGGGTCAGTGTGACTGGAATTTAGTAGTAAAATTAGGCTGGAGAGATACACAGAGCCTAAGAGGCCATTGAAAGGAGTTTGGATTTTATTTTAGGCATATTGAAGATCTGGTGAATGTTTTCAGAAAAGGAGATAGGATGGTTTCATTTGTGGAGAACTGACTGAACTTGTCAACTGGATGTGGGAAATGAGGAAGGCAGAGAAGTGAAAGATAATGACAATGTTTCTAACATAAATGGCTGTGTGCAAGATGATGGGGAGAAATAATGAATTTGGTTGGTTACACATTGAATTTGAAATGACTGAGGGATTTCATATAAAGGTGTTTAGCAGGTGTTCAAAGTTTACATTCAGAGTCAGGGAGAGGGTCTGACTGAAGATATTGATTTAGGAGTTATCAGTGTATAATGGTATAATGGGCTGGTTGAAGCTATAGGAATAGATGATGGATTGGATATGAGAGAGAGAGAGAATGAGAGAGAGAGAGAGAAATAAAAGGAAAAAGAATGTCTATATTTTAGAGGTGCTCAGAGAAAGAGGAGTCATCATAGAAGACTGAGGAAAGGTCAGAAAGTTATGAGAGAACCTGAAAGATACATTGAGAGAGAAGCTAAAATGAAATATAGTGAAGCCCAAACATATTTTATAATCTTTCAGACACAATCTGAAATGGATCATCCTGTTGAGTGTTTGGTGTGAGCACTCTGGCATAAACATTTATAGTATATTGTTCCCTGATGAAATCTGTAATCCCCAGTTGTCTGGAATCTTTCAAAATTCAGTCAAACCCACGTTGCATTAGTTCTATTCTGGGAAATGACCATTCATCGTTGAGGAAATAATTTATCTCAGTTGAGTGCTAAATATTGCTAATTTCCATCATTTAACTACTTGGATAATCATATGTAGATGAAATAACAGGAAAAGGTAGAACAAGTTATCTACCAAAAGAAAATGGTCAAATTGCCAGAGTAAATACAATGGACACGAACAGAAGTGACTGCATGGTAAATCCATACTTTTCAGAAACATTATGTATCATGCATGCCAAAACACATACACATAAACACAAACTCACCTTTTGCTCCAACACAAAGAAATTATATTCAGTCCCCCCAAAGCAACAGGCTTTCTCATGCTTCAGGACTTTTGTATATGCTGTTTCCTTTTGCCTAGAATATCTCCACTAATCTTCCCCTTTCCCTGCTCTCCCTCCTTCCGTCTTCAGGACAGACGCAAGCAAATCTCCATTTTCCCTTAAAGACTAATCTCTTGGAAACTCTCCAAACATCTCTCTCACTCAGGCTGTCCCCAATTGCCACAACACTGAGTACTGTCACCTTTCCTGTACTCCTAAATCACATTATACCTATAATTATAGAATTTATCACACAGATGTGCTTTTATTTATCCATTCTCCAGTATTCTTTTCCCACTAGACCATTTCATTTGTGATAAACCTTTTACTCTAAAACAGTTTTAGATTTAGAGAAAAGTTGTGAAGATAGTACGGAGAGTTTCCATATATCCCACACCAGTTTCCTCTATTGTAAACATTTTACATTAATAGGTACATTTGTCACAACTGATATTGATACATAATTACTAACTAAAGTCCATACTTTATTCAGATTTCCTAAGTTTTTATTTAATGTTATTTTTTTTTGTTCTTGGTTTCCATCCAGGATATCACATTACATTTTCTAGACTGTTTATAGACATAAGCTACCATGTTTTGTTCATTTCTCTATCACCACTACCTAGTAGAGTGCTTGTAGATGCTTAGAAAATATTTGTTGGATTAATAGAAGAATGAATGAATACAGAAATTGGTGAATAATATTTTGCAAAATATCATCAGGTATAGAGTGATAGTCTCTGTGTATATATATATATATATATATATATATATATACACACATATATGTGTATTTATATGTATATTATTTTAGAGAATTTAGAGAAGAGAGTCAAGAGGTAATATACTCTCCACCAAGGGCAACTTTTATCTCTCCTGATAGTGTTATGATTAGAGAATAGATTTGTGACTTTAACTACACCAATATAAAAAATACATATTGCAGATTTCATATTACACTACACATTATTAAATCTCCAATTACAAAATAAGATACTGCAAATGACTATGAAAGTCAACTGGAAAAATGATCCATTGAAACAGAAAATTAAATAATTAAATGGCATAATTTCTTGTATTTCTCTAATACTTTATTTGCAGAGCTCTTACACATGTATTATTTTACTTGAGCTTCATAACAACGCTGTGAAGATACCTTAATACTAAATATTTTTAAACGCCATTGTTAAGAACTTTGCTGTGGTGACACAGATTTAATAAAATTTACAACTGTCAGACTAGCACAGCATGACCCAGTAGGAGCTAATGAGTATCAATTATGCTGCCAAGGCTCAGGTGAACAGAGCAGAATCAAGATGGAACTGTTGAGGATTCCTCTACTTATGCACACTTAGGACATTGTGAAAGGAATATCTCATAAATTATGTGGTCAAAACAAGGCTTTTGGCAGCTAATTTCTATTTCTGCACAGAATAACTGTGGGTGAGACCATCTTGTACTCAGGATGAGGGCTAGGATCTTCCCTGTGGAGTTGGTCCTAGGCTGGATCAAGAAAGAGGAGAATGTAAATGAATAATCAAAAGTAGTAGGTTAAACAGAGATTAGGTCTGATAGAGATAGGTCTGGAGGGAACAAATAGTAAAGGAATCTTCTGTAGCAATAAGGTATTATCTAAAGAAATGGGCAGGAAGTGAAAGTAAAGGAATGGAGGGTAGGGTTTGGCAGAGATATCTTCGACTGAAGTTTTTGCAGAAAGAGTAGCTCATCCTGGACCAAATGCTACAATGGATTTGTTGTGCTGACAGAAGTTTGTAGCCAAATATTTCTGGCAACACAGTGGTTACGGCCTTTTCTTGACATACTATGCACAGAGTGAGCTTTTCTGGCTTTAAAGACTCCCAGCCCTTGGGGACAAAAGTCTATGCCTTCTTTAGACTAGGAGTTCCTACCTCCCCCTTGCCTCCTGAAAAAATCCGTTTTAGAAAAAAGGCATTCTACACTAGAAGGGAGTTGAAGAAATTGTCACTCTCTGATTTTTCCTTTGGGGTCAAGCCAGCCTCCTTGCAGCCTTGTATTTGACCATGATACTGACAACTCAGGCTCAATGGGGAGAAGTACTGGGAATGTAAAACAAGTTTTATATTGTGATATTTTACTTGTATTTTGTTTTCTATAAGTTATCCTTATTTATTTTATTCATTTGGTTCTAGGACAGACTAAAGCAGGGAACAATCATAAATATTTTAGCTATAAACAAGTTCTTCTTCCAATGATTGAAAAAGAAGACCTGCCAGAACATATGTCAGGGATGATACACAGTTCATTTCTATAATGGTTATAAGGTCAGGTTCATTAAATATTTTCTGGCAGCTTGATTTTTATCTCTGTAAACAAGATAGGATTATTTATCATAATGAATGAATATTTCTAAATCAGGATCTTTATTCAAGTGAATGGGACTTACCGTATATAATTGATCTAATTCTAATTTATCCATTAGGCATGTAAATCAAAATGCAGATTATTTTTAGAAGTATAAGTAGAAAAGTGAAAGTAATTTGCTTTAAAATTGCAAGTATATTAGCTTCTATGCTAGGTGGAGGTGATCTAATCTAAGCAGAGCCCTGTGCTTCTGATAAAGGTTTTAGTGCTGGTTCTAATCAAGTTGAGATCAACAGTGCATTGTTCTCTTTCTATAATTCAGATGAAACAAATGGGTTACATTAATTCAGGCCTGAGTAGATGGATAGCCATATCAGAGTAAGACAATTAAGACTGAAAAGTATCCTTATTTGAAGAGCTAACGTGGATGCAAGGACTGAATAAATTCTAAAGACTCCACTCTTCTGTCTAGTCATTCATGTAGAGTTTACCAAAGTAGCAACACCTGAAATTTCTGTAGTAGGAGAGAGATTCAGTATGCTAGGAAGAAAAGCATACTATGGGTGGGTAAATAGACTAAGAATGCCCTTTGCCAGTAGCAGATGGTAGCCATGGGTGGGCCATTATGAAGGCCTAATAGTCTGATGACCCCTGCTTACTTGTTGATGTCGGGCTGAAAATTTTTCTGACTACATGTACTATACTGACTCTTTCAGGTAACTGGAGCTCAGTATTGCAAGACAAGTGATTTAATAGAGATTTTATGATAGTCACTACATTTTCAGGAATTTGAAGAGAGTATGGCCCCAAGTTGGATTTTCTTTTATTAAGACAATTTTTTAAGAGCAGTTTTAGGTTTATAACAATATTGAGAGGGAGGTATGGATTCCCATATATCCCCTGCTCCCACACATGCATAGCCTTCTCCATTATCAACATCACTCACCAGAACGGTACTTTTTTTTTTTTTTTTTTTGAACCATGGATAAACCTACACTGACACATCACAATCACCCAAAGCCCATAGTTTACTGTAGAGTTCACTCTTAGTGCTGTACATTCTATAGGTTTGGAAAAATGTATAATAACATGTATCCATCATTATAATGCCATACAGAGTACTTTTCTCTGCCTGAAAAATCCTCTGTGCCCAAAGTTCTTTCTCCTTTTGCATAAATTATTGATCATCTCTTTTTCACAGCTTACCTACTACCAGTTCTCCACCCCAATGACTAAAGGAGAAATGTATTTAGACTTCACAATGCTATCTTTTTTTAAAATTTTATTTATTTATTTATTTATTTTTGGCTGCGTTGGGTCTTTGTTGCTGAGTGCGGGCTTTCTCTAGTTGCGGTGAGCGGTGGCTACTCTTCGTTGCGGTGCGCGAGCTTCTCATTGCGGTGGCTTCTCTTGTTGCGGAGCACGGGCTCTAGGCACTCGGGCTCAGTAGTTGTGGCGCACGGGCTTAGTCGCTCTGTGGCATGTGGGATCTTCCTGGACCAGGGCTCGAACCCGTGTCCCCTGCATTGGCAGGCAGATTCTTAACCACTGCGCCACCAGGGAGGTCCCACAATGCTATCTTATCCAGGCAATATAAATCATTATCATAGAACATGAGTAGAATTGGAAGGTTTCCATATGCAACTTGATATTACACGTATCACTTCTGTATTGAAATCAAGTCTTTTCAGGAGATGTGATACATTTTTTTCAAATTCCTTGTATTAAAAGCCTGCTTGTTGGTCAGCAAGGGAATATTATTTCTACCACCTTAATAAAATTGGAAATTGGATTATGTAACATACAATGTGTTCTAAATAATTTTTTACCCATTTTATTAAACATACTCAGATGTTCTAGCATCCATGTTTACATTATATTCTGTTGTAAGAAGAATAGCAATCAGAACATATGATCACCACTGTTTATGTCAGAATGGGAACTCAGAGGAAAGCATGATAGACCATGTGCCATGAGAGGCGAGTAACTGGAGTCTAACACGCCCAGTGGGATGGCCACTTTGGAATAAGTTTAGTTGCAGACAATAAAAAGACACACTGAAAGGCAGGTGGGAGTGTTTAGAAGGCATAGTGGCAGCTAAGAGTTGGTAATCAAAGTAGTAATAGGGAGGTAGTAAATGAGTGTTCCCCAAATCAGATGAGGGCCTAAGAGGAGAAGGGAGGGAGGGCGGGAGATCAGGGCGGACATAAGGAATGAGTGAGAAGGTGGCAAAAGGTTAGGGAACTGGGGCTGATGAGAAGGGAATGAGGGAGTAAGGAGAGAATGCAAAGGAGAGAGAAAGGGTGAGTTCTTGAGGGAAGAAGCACGGAAGAAGGGGGTGGAGAGAGTGCAAAGGGGCTCAGGAAGCCTGAACATAGAATAAGGAGAGAAGGAAGTGGGAAGGCAGAAGCAGGAGGGGGTTGGGAAGGGAGGTTGAAGGAGATGAGGTATTGTGGAGGCAATCAGCTTGTTATTACAGATTTTATGTTTTGCAAGCAAAGAGGATGGATGGCATCTATGGATAATTTAATTTTTATTAATTTGAGTCACTTATTTAATTCCTATTTCTTTGCTCCAGTGAATTTAAACAATGTGGCTCCTCAAATTGTTTTGGGGCATAGGCAGAGTAAATAAATTATATATGTAAACAAAGTATTAATAAATAATACAACTCTTTCACTACTAATCTACCTTCTAAAAAAGAGGTACAATTAAGATTAAGCAATGGGATAATTAACAATGGCATGTAGCCACCTGGTTAGGAGAGATGTTAGTTACTGAGAAGACTGGTATTATAGCTATCTTTTCTTTTCAAAGAAGTTTAAAGTGTTGCTTCTGTTTCTGAAATACTTCCATCTTGAATTTGTGATAATGTGAGAATGTGCACAGGCTTAAATTGTCATAAGAAACTACAAAAGGCAGTGTGCAAGAAGTAGCGTTAGCTTTTACTTTACGAAAATATTTGCAATATCAGTGTTTATTAAATCTGTACATACAGCATATTTATTTCTCTGATATTGAATATGAATGTTACATTTTAAAGATATTGTCTTTCCCAAACATACATTCCTAACTATACATATTTCAAACACTTTCCAAAGGAAATTAAGATCATTCAAATAATGATTTTTATTCCTCTTGTAAAATATGTTAAAAGGTAAGTCATTTCTCTGCCATTTAATAAAGCAATTTATGCTCTACTGTGGCCTCATTTAAAGAAAAACATATAAAATTTAAAATATCTAAATTTGAATGTGCTCCTTTCTGGGGATATCCAACAAAATTTTTTTAGGTAGAACAGTTGATGCTAGGGTGTAGCATATCAGAGCTATCCCTCTGGGCCTCCCATTTTAGGATGCTGTGCACTATTGTAGGGAATGTGTTGCTTGCACTGCACAAATACTCTGGAAGGACAGTGACTCAGTATGTTAGTGGGAGGGAAAAATCAGGTGACAGAACAGGCTATTGCTAAAAAGGATTTGAGGTATTCTTATATAATTAGCACATAAACACCCACACCCATAACCAAGGTAACAAGGCTAGTTTGGTCATAAGGTTTCCTGCCCTTTAAATACTTTCCTTGGGCCTCAAAATGCCCTTTTGCAAAATCCACTCTTTGTACTTCCTTACACACTCCTCGACTCTCTTTACATTACCCTCTACTATTGTTCACATTTTTTTTGTGTGTGTGTATTTCCTTTATTTTGGTCTGTTTGATGCCCTTTTTAAAAGTCAGGTTTATTGAAGAATACTTTTTATACAATAAAACACTATTTTTAGGGTATAGTTCTGTGTTTTGATTAACACATAAAGACATATAATCAAAAATACAGAACTTTTCCATCACCCACCAAAACATCTGCCTCTTTGAACAAAACCCTTCCTTTCACCTCCAGCCCCTGGCAACCACTAATCTGTTTTCTGCCCCTACAGTTTGCCTTTTCCAAGTTGTCACACAAAAGGTATAAGAGAGTATGAAGCTTTTTGAGGGTATGTTTTTTCACTTGAAATAATGTATTTACAATTCATTCATGTGTTGCAGGTACCAGTGGTTCCTTCATTTTTATTGCTGACTAATATTCCTTTCAATATACCACAGTTTATTTATCCATTTTCCAGTTGAAGGGCATTTTGGTGGTTTCCAGTTTTTGGAGATTATGATTAAAGCTGCTATAAACATTCACATGCAAGTTACTATGTGAAAATATATTTTAATTTCCTTGGATAAATCTAGGAGTAAGGTGCTAGGTTATTTGATAATTATATGTTTAACTTTACAGGAAACAGCCAAACTGTTTTCCTAAGTGGCTGTAAAATTTTGCATTCCAATTAGCAATCAAAGAGTGTTCCAGTTGCTGTGTGTTCTCTTTAGCTTTTGGTATTGTCAGGTTTTTCTTGTTTGTTTTTTTAGTCATTCTATTAGGTATTGTCTTAGTCCATTTGGGCTGCTACAACAAAATACCATAGATTGAGAGGCTTAAACAACGAGCATTTATTTTTCACATTTCTTGAGGCTGGGAAGTCCAAAACTAAGGTGCTGGCAGATCTGGTGTCTGGCGAGGGCCCACCTCCTGGTTCTTAGATGGCTGTCTTCTCATTACATCCTCACACGGCAGAAAAAGGACAAGAGAGCTCTCTTGAGTCCCTTTTATAAGGGCACTAATCCCATTTATGAGGGCTCCACCCTCATGACCCAATTACTTCCCAAAGGCCCCATCTCCTAATACGATCACATTGGTGTTATGGTTTCAAAATATGAATTTTGGGAGAAAACAAACATTCAGTCCCTAGTAGGTGCTCAGTGGCATCATATCGTGGTTTTCATGTGGATTTCCCTAATGACTAATTGTGTTTAGCATTTTCTCATATGCTTTTTCTTCATCAGTATATCTTTTTGGTGAGTTGTCTGGTCAAACAATTTGCACTTTTAAAAAATTCTTTTTCTTTTTATTATTGGGTTTTGAGAGTTCCTTATGTATTCTGGATACAAATCCTTTGTCAGATATATGATTTGCAAACATTTTCTCCCACCCTGTGGCTTGTCTCTTCATTCTCTTAATCGTGTCTTACAAGAGCAGACATTTTAAATTTTGATGAAGTCCAATTTTTTCTTTTATGGATAATGCTTTTAGTGTTAAATCTAAGAAACATCTGCCTTAAAAAAGTCACAAAATTTTTCTTCCTTTTTACAGTCTTTCTTCTAGGAATTTTATAGTTTTAGGTTTTACATTCATGTTTATGATCCATATTGAGTTACTCTTTGTATATGCTATAAGGAGTGGATCAAAGGTCATTTTTTTCCACATGGATACCCAATTTTTACACCTCCTGTTGTTGAAAAGTCTATTCTTTCTCCACTGAATTGCTTTTCCAACTTTGTAAACAGTTGACTATGCACGTATGGTTCTATTTCTGAGTCTATATTGTGTTCCATTGATCTATATCTAATAATACACTCTTTAGATTACTGTATTTTTATAATAAGTCTTGAAGTCTGATACTGCACATTTTTTAACTCTTGTTTTTGAGTTGTTTTGGCTATTCTAGGTCTTTTGCCTTTCTATATCAATTGTAGAATCAGCTTACAAATTTCTATAAAAATCATGCTGGGATTCTCATTTGAATTGCATTGAATCAATAGAGCGTATTGGAGAAAATTATGTTAATAATATTGAGACTTTGAATCTGAATCCAAATGCAGTCCATCTCTCCATTTACAGAGGTTTTCTTTGATTTCTTTCATCAGTGCTTTGTAGTTTCATCACACAAAGTCTGAAAATATTTTGTTAGGTTTATATCTAAGTGTTCCACATTCTTTTATGCTATTATAAATGGTACAGTTTATTTAATATTAATTTCCAATTCTTTGTTGCTAGTTTTTAGACATAAAAATGATTTTTTCATATTGATCTTGTAGCCTGTTACCTTGATAAACTCACTTACTAGTTCTAGTAGATTTTTAATATATATTTTTGGTTTTTCTATGTAGATACTCATGTTTTCTATGAATAAAGAGTTTTATTTTTTCCTTTCCAATCTATATGCCTTTTAATTATTTTTCATCTCATATTGCATTGGCTGGAAGTGCCAGTGTAATGTCAAATAGCAGTGGTGAGAATAGACATTCTCACCTTTCTTCTTCCTGATGTTTTTTTTTTTAATTTAAGGTAACATTGGTTTATAACATTATATAAGTTTCAAGTGTACAACATTATATTTCTACTTCTGTATACACTGCAGTGTGTTCACACACACAAAATTTTAGTTTCCATCCATAACCATATGGTTGACCACCTTTACGCATTTCACCCTCCTCCCCACCCCTTTCTCTCTGGTAACCACTACTCTGTTCTCAGTATCAACATGTTTGTTTTTGTTTGGCTTCATTTGTTCATTTATTTTGTTTTTGTTTTCTGTTGATTTGTTTTTTGTATTCCACATACAAGCGAAATCATATGATATTTGTCTTTCCCCATGTGACTTATTTCACTTAGCATAATACCCTCAAGTTTCATCCATGTTGTCACAAATGGCAAGATTTCATCTTTATGGCTGAGTAGCATTCCATTGTGTGTGTGTGTGTGTTTGTGTGTGTCTGTGTGTGTGTATCTTACATCTTCTTTATCCATTCGTCTGTTGATGGGCACTTAGGTTGGTTCCATGTATTGGCTATTATAAATAATGCTGATGATCTTGGTCGTGATCTTATGGGGAAAGCATTTGGTATTTTATCATTGAGTATGAAGTTAGCTGTATGTTTTTCATAGATGTCCTTATTCAGGTTGAGGAAGTTTCTTTCTGTTCTTAATTTTCTGAGAGTTTTTATCATGAATGGATGTCAGATTTTGTCAAATGCTTTTTCTGTGTCATTGAAACAATGTGATTTTTTCTTCTTCAGTCTCTTAATTTGTTGAATTATACTGACTGTGTTTCCAATATTGGACTAATCTTTCATTCTCATGAGAAATATCTTTTGGCCATAATGCCTTTTATTTTTTAATTTATTTGTGGACTCTTCTCATATTTTGGAGAAGATCTTTGCTTCTATGTTCTTGAAGTATACTGTATTTTTATTTTCTTGTAATTTCTCTCGTTTTGGTATCAGGTTAATATTGGAATTAAAAATAACTTGGAAAGTGTTTCCTCCTTTTATTTTCTGGAAGAGCTTGTGTAGAACTGGTATTATTTATTAACTAAATATGTGTTAAAACTCACCTGTTGAACTATCTGGGCCTAAATTTTCTTTGTTGGAATGTTTTTTTTTTTTTTTAAATAATTTTTTTTTTTATAAATTAATTTTATTTATTTATTTTTGGCTGCGCTGTGTGTTTGATACTGCTCACGGGCTTTCTCTAGTTGCGCCGAGCGGGGGCTACTCTTCGTAGTGGTGCGCGGGCCTCTCATTGCGGTGGTTTCTCTTGTTGCGGAGCACGGGCTCTAGGCGCGCAGGCTTCAGCAGTTGTGACACGGGGGATCTAGAGCGTAGGCTCAGTAGTCGTGGCGCACGGGCTTAGTTGCTCCGCGGCACGTGGGATCCTCCCGGACCAGGGCTCAAACCTTTTTTTTTTGCTTTTTAAAATTTTATTTATTTATTTATTTATTTTTGGCTGCGTTGGGTCTTCGTTGCTGCGTGCGGGCTTTCTCTAGTTGCAGCGAGCGGGGGCTACTGTTCGTTGCGGTGCGCAGGCTTCTCATTGCGGTGGCTTCTCTTGTTGCAGAGCACGGGCTCTAAGCGCGCAGGCTCAGTAGTTGTAGCTCGCGGGCTCTAGACCACAGGCTCGGTAGTTGTGGCTCAGGGGCTTAGCTGCTCCGCGGTATGTGGGATCTTCCCGGACCAGGGCTCGAACCCATGTACCCTGCATTGGCAGGCGGATTCCTAACCACTGCCCACCAGGGAAGCCCCTGTTGGAACGTTTTTAACTATGAATTCAATTAGTATAATAGATACAGGATTATATTCATGATATCTATTTATTTTTATTGATATATAATTCACATACTATAAAATTCACCCTTTTGAAGTGTAGAATTTAGTATATATATGAGATTGTATCACTGACACCACTATATAATTCCAGCACATTTTCATCTCCCCCAAAAGAAACCCACTACCCATTAGTAGTCACTCCTCATTTTCCCCTCCCCCCAGCCCCTGGAAACTACTAATCTACTTTCTATCTTTATGAATTTGCCTATTTTGGACATTTATATAAATGGAATCATAGAGGACTTCCCTGGTGGTGCAGTGGTTAAGAATCTGCCTGCCAATGCAAGGGACACTGGTTCGATCCCTGGTCTGGGAAGATCCCACATGCTGCGGAGCAACTAAGCCCATGCACCACAACTACTGAGCCTGTGCTCTAGAGCCCATGAGCCACAACTACTGAGCCTGCATGCCACAACTACTGAAGCCTGCGTGCTCTAGGGCCTGCATGCTGCAACTACTGAAGCCTGCACTCCTAGAGCCCGTGCTCCACAACAAGAGAAGCCACTACAATGAGAAGCCCACGCAGTGCAACAAAGAGTAGCCCCCTCTTGCCGCAACTAGAAAAAAGTCCACACACAGCCAAAAATTAAAAATAAATAAATAAATAAATAAATGGAATCATACAATATGTGGTCCTTTGTGTCTGGCTTCTTTCATTCAGCACAATGTTTTCAAGGTTCATCCATGTTGTAGCATGTTTCAATATTTCATTCCTTTTATGGCTGAATAATATTCCACTGAATCTTGAGTGAGCTTTTGTTGTTTGCTTCTTTCAAGTAACTGGTCACAACTAACACAACATTATAAATCAACTATACTCCAATATAAATTTTTTTAAAAAGTAAAAAATTTAAAAAATATAAAAAGAAAGAAACTGGTTACTTTTATCTATTGGATTTATTGGCATAAAGTTGTTTTTAGTATCCTTTATTATACTTTTCATATATGTAGAATTTGTAGTGATATTTCTTACTTCATTCTTGATATCTGTAGTTTGTGCCTTCTACCTTTTGTCTTGATTGGTGAAGACTGTGGCTTATAAATTTGATTCATCTTTTCAAGAAGTATCAGATTTTGGTTCTATTGATTTTCTTTACTGTTTTCTGTCTTCAATTTCATTGATTTTCAGTCTTATTTTAATTATTTCCTTCTTTCTGCTTGCTTTGAGTTCAATTTGTTCTTCTTTTACTACTTTATTAAGGTAGGACTTTAAGTTATTTATTTGAGAAGTTTCTTCTTTTCTAATATAAGCATTTAATGCTATCGATTCTAAGTACTAATCTAATATTGGGGGGACAAAAACATTCATACCATAGCAATGTTGAATATCTTATTTTTTAAAAAATAGACACTTTAAAGAGCAATTTTAGGTTCACAGCAAAATTGGGAGGAAAATACAGAGATTTTTCATATACTCCCTGCCTGTATATATGAACAGCCTCTCCCACTATCAGCATCTCACACCAGATGCATTTGTTACAACTGATGGACCTACACTGAAACATCATTATCACTAAAGTCCATAGTTTACATTAGGGTTCACTCTTGGTGTTGTACATTCTATGGGTTTTGACTAATATGTAATGGCCTGTATCCACTATTATAGTATCACACAGAATAATTTCACTGCTCTAAAAATCCTCTTTGCTCCACCTATTTATCCCTTCCTCCTCACTAACTCCTGATAACCATTGTTCTTTTTATGGTCTCCATAGATTTGCCTTTTCCAGAATGTCATATAATTGAAATCATAACCTTTTCAGATTGACTTCTTTCACTTAGTAATATGCATTTAAGGTTCTTCCATATATTTTAATGGCTTGATAGCTTATTTCTTTTTAGCACTGAATAATATATTATCTGGATATACCACAGTTTATGTATCCACTCACCTACTGAAGGACATCTTGATTGATTCCAAGTTTTGGCAATTATTAATAAAACTGCTATAAACATCCATGTGCAGGGTTTTGTGTAGACATAAGTTCTCAGTTCCTTTGGGTAAATAGCAAGGAGCACAATATCTGGATCATATGTTAAGAGCATGTTAAGTTTTTTAGGAAACTGGCAAACTGTCTTCCAGAGTAGTTTGTACCATTCTGCATTTCCATTAGCAATGAATGAGAGTTCCTGTTGTTCTACATCCTTGCCAGCATTTGATGTTGTCAGTGTTGAATATCTTTTCATGTGCTTATTGGCACATATGTTCTGTCTGGTGGAGTGTTTGTTCCAGTATTTTTCCTATTTTTAAATTCGATTTTTTTGGTATTTTTTTTCCTTTTGAGTTTACAGAATTCTTTATATATTCTGGACCAAGGCTTTTGTCAGATATGTAATTTGCAAACTTTTCCGCCAGTCTGTGGCTTATGTTTTCATACTTTTAATGGGATCTTTTGCAGAAAAATGTTTAATTAGATGAAGTCTAATTTATCAATTTGTTCTTCTATGGATCATAGCTTTGATGTCATATTTAAGAACTCTTCATCTACGACTTGTGACCCTAAGTCACAAAGATTTTTCTTATGTTTTCTTCTAAAAGTTTTATAATTTTAAATTTTACAATATGATCCATATTAAATTAATTTGCTGTTGCTTTTTATTTGGCACATGCTAGCATAGTGGTAGGACAAGGGGATTTCTCTGTTGTCCCGGTGTAGCCTCAGTCTTAGACAGACCTTGTGTCCCTTGGTTTACCAGAGTGGAGTTTTCTCAGCCATACTGCCTCTCCTCTGCATGGCAGCTAAATATTGCCTTATATCTTTGGTGGACCTTTGAAGGAAAGTTTTCTGCCCCTTCTCATTGCTAGGAAGCCTCTAATTGTCTGGGTCTGGAACAGCTTTCTGCCCCTCTCCTAAGGAACAGAGGGATTTTTTTTTCCTTTTACCCTTCCTTGGAAGCAGTGGGTGTTCACACATTTCCTGAGGGGCAACAGTGTGCGCTGCCACACCTCCCCCTACCAGCCAGTAGCATTTGTGCAGAATTTTTGCCTTTTCTGTAGCAATGGCTTCCCCCCTCTTCCAGGCCTGCAATATTCAGAGAGGCTTTACCTGGTGTTCTGCCCTGCCACCCATCTTTCTCATGATCACCAGGTGTAAGTCTGTGGAGAACAGCCGGAGAGTGGATGCCAACTTCCCTGGTCTTTGCAGTTCCAAGTTTTATAATATCATGGTACTCCACATTTGGACTTTAGAAAAATCATTTAAAAATTTAACTCAATTCTCCTTACTGCTTTATGGCATCATATATCTTTTACTCCTGTGTTGTGCTACAGGTGAACCAGTGCTAGCATTCCATTTCTCCTTGGAAGGCTTGTCTTTGGATTTTAGGCTACTCTGTTGCCCTGTAACCTCAGCTTTCCGATGGGTTCAAGAAAAGTTATTACTTTGTTGTTTATTTGCCTTTTTTGTTGTTGTTAGGAGAGAAATGATGCAGTTTCCATCTTTTCTACATCCTAGGCTGAAGTGGAATTCTGGGTGATATCTTTTAAAAAATCAATTTGTTTAAAGAATGTTTAGGGAGAGGTCATATAGGAGTTTCCTTTGGCACTGTATGTCCTTGTGTATAAGCCTAGTCATCTATTTTAGTTCTAAGATGTATTGTAATGTTAATATTTTATTATTTTTAAAAGGAGGTCAAATCTTCCCTGAGTTAAGGTAAAGTATTTATGTTTTTAATGAGATTTTTTCTCATTTAAATGCCATTTGATAAACAACAAAGGGTTTCTAAGGTATGAAATTAGATTCATTTTGAATAGCTATTAATTTAAGTAAGGCTTTAACTTAAATTCTTTTCTTGAAAGGGATTAAAATCCAAAAGATAATAAATGCCATTGCGGGACCTCTGATTAAGGGTCAATTTTACTAAAAATTGAACTACCATATGAACCAGTAATCCCTCTTCAGGGTATATACCCAAAGGAAATGAAATTAATATTTCAAAGAGATATCTGCACTCCCATATTCATTTCGGCATTAGTCACAGTAGTCAAGATATGGAAATGACCTAAGAGTCTATCGATGGATGAGTGGATTAAGAAAATGTGATATTTGAAATATTATTCAATCATAAAAAATTAGGAAATCCTGCCATTTGTAACAATATGGATGAATCTGAAGGACATCATGCCAAGTGAAATAAGTCAGACACAGAAAGAAAAGCACTGCATGGTCTCACTTATACGTAAAATCTAAAAAAGTTGAATACATGGAAACTGAGAGGAGAATGGTAGTTACCAAGGGCAAAGAGGTGAAGGAAATGGGGAAATATTGTCAAAGGGTACAAAGTTGCAGTTATGTAGGATGAATAGGTCTAGAGATTATCTACAACATGATGACTCTAGTTAATAATACTGTATTGAATCCTGGAAATTTGCTAAGAGAATAGATTTCAGGTGCTCTCATCAGACATCAAAAATGGTAACTGTGAGGATATATGTCAATTAGCTTGACTGTAGTAAACCTTTCACTATGTATATCGAATCGCCATATTGAACACCTTAAGCATACACAATTTTTATTTTAAAAATAGGTTTTAATCTTGCTTTAATTAAATGTCCAATTAAATATACTAGATCATACTCAAAGATGTAGAAAACAGAGAAGTTAGGTAGAAACTGTGTTGCCTTTGAGAACTTTTCCTGATTATATAGGATGTATTTTCTAAGAGTGTGCTAAAGAGTTACAAGATTATTTTCTATAACATTCACTTTGAAAATCTCTTGAAACTAGACTTTAGGTCAATTCAATAAATAATTTAGGAGCTAAATGAACTCTGAATCACTAAATGCAGAAAGAAAATAATAAAAATAATTCTCAGTTTTAGGATGGAAAGCCAATTATTGGTTTTAAAAGTCTTGTTTTGTCTAAATCTGTCAGGACCCTGACATAGGCCTACTTGGGATTCTAGATGTTTCCGATAGGGGTTCTGAATGTTACTTGGGAAATTAAAATAATCCTCTGCCCCCTAGTAACCAGGGGCTCAACTTTACATAAATGTGTGGGCTCCTTGAGCATTCATAATTCTAACAAGGAGTGGGGTTCTAAATAGAAAATAAAAAGTCTTAGGTGAGGCCAGACTTAAACTCAAAGCAAATTCTCCTCCAGGGAGCTATCCAGGGTACTACACTACATTTACCTGAAGTTGTCCTGATCCCCTGGACAAGAACCCTCTGCCCATATCAATGTCTACGTATCTTCCTAATTTCAACTTGCTTATCTCTGACTTGTTGACCATAAGTAACCTAGAAGCTTTGTCACCTGTCCCTGTCTGTGCCCAATCTGAATCTGAATATATATATATATATATATATATATATATATATATATATATATATATGTATATATAACTTTTTCTTCTGTAGCCACCTCCAAATTTGCCTATTTTCCCAGTTGAACTCCTAATATAGGGCATCAGGAAAAAGGCACTTTTATTACCTTCAACTATATATACTAATAATAAGTTGTTAGCTTGCCAACTGTTTTTATATAATGAGGTCTTAAAGGGCTTCAGTGGAGTTTGTACCTTTTATAAGATTTCCTTTGTAGATTTTTTTGCAGTTTAAATTCGCATTTACTTTCCAATCCCTATAATTTTTGATATGAGTTTAAAAATCTGAAATTTGAATGAATCATATAGGCTTTTTGAACAAAATTACTCTCTAAAATATCTGTCTCTTACTTTGGCTTATTATAACTTAAAACAGTGGTTCTCAAAGTTTGGCTCTAAGACCAGCAGCATCAGTATCACCTGGGAACTTGGTAGGAATGCAAACAGTCAGTCCCCAATCCAGATTTAATGAATCAGAAACACTGGGGCTGAGCAACCTGTGTTTTGACAAAGCCCTGCAGGTGATTCTGATGTGCACGAATCTTACCAACGACTTAGAGTACAATGTTAATAAGACCATGACCATAAGTCTGAAATTATCTGGTTCAGTTTAACATAATTCCTATTTAGAAACTTTTAATACCAGGGGAACCTAGTGAACATGTATGGATGGGCCTAGGGAAATCTTTTATCATTACCTCAGTCATGGGAACTCTGATCACATGTTTTATTGTAGGTGACAAGAGTCTTGCAAATTATATGCAAAAGACAGTCTGACACTAGGTAAATTGGTAGATGCAGAAATTTACATTTTTTATTGCTTTACAGACTTATGAGTTATGTTTGAAGTCTTAGTAGGGTAACATGGTTACTCTCATATCCTTAATCAAAGAATGGTCCACTTTTATCTCAGAAGGAACTCTCCTCAAAAAAGTTCTAAGATTTGCAAGGGACCCAATTGAAAAATTGTGAGCTAGGGAAGAGACATTATATAACCAGTCAAATTAATTGGCTGTACCTTGGTTAATAATGCTGTGAAGGATGTGGGCAGCCAGATTACCTTCATATCTGGTGCTATTGCTTGGGCTTTTTTTTTTTTTTTTTTTTTTTTTTTAAACATCTTTATTGAAGTATAATTGCTTTACAATGGTGTGCTAGCTTCTGCTTTACAACAAAGTGAATCAGTTACACATATACATATGTTGCCATATCTCTTCCCTCTTGCATCTCCCTCCCTCCCACCCTCCCTATCCCACCCCTCTAGGTGGTCACAAAGCACCGAGCTGATCTCCCTGTGCTATGCGGCTGCTTCCCACTAGTTATCTATTTTACATTTGGTAGTGTATATATGTCCATGACACTCTCTCACCCTGTCACATCTCACCCCTCCCCCTCCCCATATCCTCAAGTCCATTCTCTAGTAGGTCTGTGTCTTTATTCCCATCTTGCCACTAGGTTCTTCATGACCTCTTTTTTTTTTTTTTTCCCTTAGAATCCATATATATGTGTTAGCATACTGTATTTGTTTTTCTCTTTCTGACTTACTTCACTCTGTATGACAGACTCTAACTCCATCCACCTCATTACAAACACCTCCATTTCATTTCTTTTTATGGCTGAGTAATATTCCATTGTATATATGTGCCACATCTTCTTTATCCATTCATCCGATGATGGACACCTAGGTTGCTTCCATGTCCTGGCTATTGTAAACAGAGCTGCAATGAATATTTTGGTACATGACTCTTTCTGAGTTATGGTTTTCTCAGGGTATATGCCCAGTAGTGGGATTGCTGGGTCATATGGTAGTTCTATTTTTAGTTTTTTAAGGAACCTCCATACTGTTCTCCATAGTGGCTCTATCAATTTACATTCCCACCAACAGTGCAAGAGTGTTCCCTTTTCTCCACACCCTCTCCAGCATTTATTGTTTCTAGATTTTTTGATGATGGCCATTCTGACCGGTGTGAGATGATACCTCATTGTAGTTTTGATTTGCATTTCTCTAATGATTAATGATGTTGAGCATTCTTTCATGTGTCTGTTGGCAATCTGTATCTCTTCTTTGGAGAAATGTCTATTTAGGTCTTCTGCCCATTTTTGGATTGGGTTGTTTGTTTTTTTGTTATTGAGCTGCAATGGTAAACGGGAGTGTTTTCTTAATTTCACTTTCAGATTTTTCATCATTAGTATACAGGAATGCAAGAGATTTCTGTGCATTAATTTTGTATCCTGCTACTTTACCAAATTCATTGATTAGCTCTAGTAGTTTTCTGGTAGCATCTTTTGGATTCTCTATGTATAGTATCATGTCATCTGCAAACAGTGACAGCTTTACTTCTTCTTTTCCGATTTGGATTCCTTTTATTTCTTTTTCGTCTCTGATTGCTGTGGCTAACACTTCCAAAACTATGTTGAATAATAGTGGTGAGAGTGGGCAACCTTGTCTTGTTCCTGATCTTAGTGGAAATGGTTTCAGTTTTTCACCATTGAGGACAATGTTGGCTGTGGGTTTGTCATATACGGCCTTTATTATGTTGAGGAAAGTTCCCTCTATGCCTACTTTCTGCAGGACTTTTATCATAAATGGGTGTTGAATTTTGTCGAAAGCTTTCTCTCCATCTATTGAGATGATCATATGGTTTTTCTCCTTCAATTTGTTAATATGATGTATCACGTTGATTGATTTGCGTATATTGAAGAATCCTTGCATTCCTGGGATAAACCCCACTTGATCATGGTGTATGATCCTTTTAATGTGCTGTTGGATTCTGTTTGCTAGTATTTTGTTGAGGATTTTTGCATCTATGTTCATCAGTGATATTGGCCTGTAGTTTTCTTTCTTTGTGACATCTTTGTCTGGTTTTGGTATCAGGGTGATAGTGGCCTCGTAGAATGAGTTGGGGAGTGTTCCTCCCTCTGCAATATTTTGGAAGAGTTTGAGAAGGATAGGTGTTAGCTCTTCTCTAAATGTTTGATAGAATTCGCCTGTGAAGCCATCTGGTCCTGGGCTTTTGTGTGTTGGAAGATTTTTAATCACAGTTTCAATTTCAGTGCTTGTGATTGGTCTGTTCATATTTTCTATTTCTTCCTGGTTCAGTCTCGGCAGGTTGTGCATTTCTAAGAATCTGTCCATTTCTTCCAGGTTGTCCATTTTATTAGCATAGAGTTGCTTGTAGTAATCTCTTATGATCGTTTGTATTTCTGCAGTGTCAGTGGTTACTTCTCCTTTTTCATTTCTAATTCTATTAATTTGAGTCTTCTCCTTTTTTCTCTTGATGAGTCTGGCTAATGGTTTATCAATTTTGTTTATCTTCTCAAAGAACCAGCTTTTAGTTTCATTGATTTTTGCTATTGTTTCCTTCATTTCTTTTTCATTTATTTCTGATCTGATCTTTATGATTTCTTTCCTTCTGCTAGCTTTGGGGTTTTTTGGTTCTTCTTTCTCTAATTGCTTTAGGTGCAAGGTTAGGTTGTTTATTCGAGATGTTTCCTGTTTCTTGATGTAGGCTTGTATTGCTATAAACTTCCCTCTTAGAACTGCTTTTGCTGCATCCCATAGGTTTTGGATCGTCGTGTCTCCATTGTCATTTGTTTCTAGGTATTTTTTGATTTCCCCTTTGATTTCTTCAGTGATCACTTCGTTATTAAGTAGTGTATTGTGTAGCCTCCATGTGTTTGTATTTTTTACAGATCTTTTCCTGTAATTGATATCTAGTCTCATAGCATTGTGGTCGGAAAAGATACTTGATACGATTTCAATTTTTTAAAATTTACCAAGGCTTGATTTGTGACCCAAGATATGATCTATCCTGGAGAATGTTCCATGAGCACTTGAGAAAAATGTGTATTCTGTTGTTTTTGGGTGGAATGTCCTATAAATATCAATTAAGTCCATCTTGTTTAATGTATCATTTAAAGCTTGTGTTTCCTTATTTATTTTCATTTTGGATGATCTGTCCATTGGTGAAAGTGGGGTGTTAAAGTCCCCTACTATGATTGTGTTACTGTCGATTTCCCCTTTTATGGCTGTTAGTATTTGCCTTATGTATTGAGGTGCTCCTATGTTGGGTGCATAAATATTTACAATTGTTATACCTTCCTCTTGGATCGATCCCTTGATCATTATATAGTGTCCTTCTTTGTCTCTTGTAATAGTCTTTATTTTAAAGTCTATTTTGTCTGATATGAGAATTGCTACTCCAGCTTTCTTTTGATTTCCATTTGCATGGAATATCTTTTTCCATCCCCTCACTTTCAGTCTGTATGTGTCTCTAGGTCTGAAGTGGGTCTCTTGTAGACAGCATATATATGGGTCTTGTTTTTGTATCCATTCAGCCAGTCTGTGTCTTTTGGTGGGAGCATTTAATCCATTTACATTGAAGGTAATTATCGATATGTATGTTCCTATTCCCATTTTCTTAAATGTTTTGGGTTTGTTATTGTAGGTGTTTTCCTTCTCTTGTGTTTCTTGCCTAGAGAAGTTCCTTTAGCATTTGTTGTAAAGCTGGTTTGGTGGTGCTGAACTCTCTCAGCTTTTGCTTGTCTGTAAAGGTTTTAATTTCTCCATCAAATCTGAATGAGATCCTTGCTGGGTAGAGTAATCTTGGTTGTAGGTTTTTCTCCTTCATCACTTTAAGTATATCCTGCCACTCCCTTCTGGCTTGCAGCGTTTCTGCTGAAAGATCAGCTGTTAACCTTATGGGGATGCCCTTGTGTGTTATCTGTTGTTTTTCCCTTGCTGCTTTTAATATGTTTTCTTTATATTTAATTTTTGATAGTTTGATTAATATGTGTCTTGGTGTGTTTCTCCTTGGATTTATCCTGTATGGGACTCTCTGTGCTTCCAGGACTTGATTAACTATTTCCTTTCCCATATTAGGGAAGTTTTCAACTATAATCTCTTCAAATATTTTCTCAGTCCCTTTCTTTTTCTCTTCTTCTTCTGGGACCCCTATAATTCGAATGTTGGTGCGTTTAATGTTGTCCCAGAGGTCTCTGAGACTGTCCTCAGTTCTTTTCATTCTTTTTTCTTTATTCTGGTCTGCAGTAGTTATTTCCACCATTTTATCTTCCAGGTCACTTATCCGTTCTTCTGCCTCAGTTATTCTGCTATTGATCCCATCTAGAGTATTTTTAATTTCATTTATTGTGCTTGTCATCGTTTCTTGGTTCCTCTTTAGTTCTTCTACGTCCTTGTTAAATGTTTCTTGCATTTTGTCTATTCTATTTCCAAGACTTTGGATCATCCTTACTATCATTATTCTGAATTCTTTTTCAGGTAGACTACCTATTTCCTCTTCATTTGTTAGGTCTGGTGTGTTTTGACCCTGCTCCTTCATCTGCTGTGTGTTTTTCTGTCTTCTCATTTTGCTTATCTTACTGTGTTTGGGGTCTCCTTTTCACAGGCTGCAGGTTCGTAGTTCCCGTTGTTTTTGGTACCTGTCCCCAGTGGCTAAGGTTGGTTCAGTGGGTTGTGTAGGTTTCCTGGTGGAGGGAACTAGTGCCTGTGTTCTGGTGGATGAGGCTGGATGTTGTCTTTCTGGTGGGTTCGTCCACGTCTGGTGCTGTGTTTTGGGGTGTCTGTGGCCTTATTATGATTTTAGGCAGCCTCTCTGTTAATGGATGGGGCTGTGTTCCTCTCTTGCTAGTTGTTTGGCATAGGGTGTCCAGCAATGTAGCTTGCTGGTCGTTGAGTGAAGCTGGGTCTTGATGTTGAGATGGAGATCTGTGAGAGATTTTCGCCGTTTGGTATTACGTGGAGCTGGGAGGTCTCTTGTGGACCAGTGTCCTGAAGTTGGCTCTCCCACCTCAGAGGCACAGCCCTGATGCCTGGCTGGAGCACCAAGAGCCTTTCATCCACACGGCTTTTAGGGGACAGAAAATAACTTCAGGCTGAGAGCTGTTTCTGCACCTGTTTTCCATTTCTCCCCAGTTGCTCTGATAGCTAGTTCCCGATGTAACACATCCATAAAAGGGATCCTTCCAACAGTTAACGCTCCCCACTCCGTCTCCTCACACCTCAGCACCTCGAGAATGTGAGAATTCTGCTGCCACAAATCCCCCTCCAGGGAGCTTCCAGCCAGGAAGGAGAATGACCATTAGCACCAGCACCTTGACCTCTGGTTTTCTAGTTGCTTCTGGTGTTGATAGCAGGAAATGTCCCAGCCCAAGCACAAATGTGATTCAGGCATGTACCAGCAAGCCTGGAGTTAGAGGGAAGCCTCCAGGAGACTCGGGCTTTTTTTTTCTTGTCCTTTGTGCTTAGTGTAGTTTCACTGGCTCGTAGGGTGCTGCATGCAGAGGCCGCGTTCCCAGGTGGCCTCTTCAGACCCGAGTTCCCAGGTGTGAAACGGGGGCGCCAGCACCTCAACTTTAGCCGTGCGCAGAAGAGCCTAGAACGACCGCTTGGGCTTTTAAAAATGTATCTGTTTTGTCAACTATGGCTGGTTATTACATTTATGTATGTCATCCTCGGAATTCATTTCCTGTTTAGTAGATCCATCATTCTAACATTTTGGCAAACCCACTATTAAGATCAGCTGTTTTTTTTTTTTCCCAGAAAATGTCATTATAAGCAAATATGTTGGCTGGATTTAAAGATATTTAGAAATAAAAAGAAAATAAAATTTTACTTTTTGATATTTTGCTTGTATATAATACAGAAGAACTCCTTTGTAACCTGTGCCATTGTTAAAAATGAGATGAGTTGGAGTTCTAGCTAAATCGTAAAATGTAAGTATCTTTCATAAAAATCTTAGGAGTTAGACTACAAACAATCGTTACTACTCTTCCCCCTCTCTAGTATTATTAAGGGATTTTACTCTCTGTGTACTATAAACTTTAGTTACTGTCCAAAGAGGAATAACTACTAAACTATGGTCATATCTATCGTCTATTTACTGTTTAATCTCATTCATCTCAACAAAAAGGCAATAATGAAACATATTTCACAAGTATGTGTGACTTGCTCCCCCTTTTGAAGTTGATTTGTAGAGGGACCAAGGTTACTTAGTATTTTAAGAGAACAAAAGTTATCTGACACTCCTAAGGAATGATTTAAATATAAGTATTTGCTAAAACAAACATTTCCTGTTTCTGTACATAGATCCCATTTTTATATTTTTCAATCAGAGTAGCTCCAAGATAAAATATTTGAATATTTTTCTAATAGTGCTTTTATGCTCTGTGTTGGTTCATCACTTTCCAGCTATTTGGATTATAAACTTCGGGGAACTAGGCAGAGATTACTGAGGGATTGTGTGGCTCTTTCTATAATTATACCCTAAATATGCATTACTTTGTATATGTCACAGTTTTGGAATCAGAACCACAATGTAGGATCTGTGGGTGTTACGTGATCTTCTGATCAATGGTCCTTGGTTCATATTTCACACCCCCTCAGTGGAGCCAAGATGGGTTGTTTTTTATCTCCATATGGGTCAGTTAACTTTTTTCAGCTAAATTGCATGACCACCCACTTTCACACCTGACCCTGATCATCCAGTGTGTGCCATTTGTCACAGGGCAAAGAAGTCAGTGTGGAGGTTTGTGTACCCTTTCCCTAGTCCTGGAAATACTCAGAAAATATGCTCTAATGATGGTAGAGTCCATCTTATCATTTATTTTTTTTTTAGATTTTGTGGCTGAGCATTATTTTCTTAATTTTTAAAATGTATTTTATATTGGAGTATAGTTATTGTGAACAATATATTATTTAGAAACTAGTTATAGTACACCTCAGTTCCAGAACCACCAAAATATTGCCAAATATTTTGTAAACTTTTAATGCTATGCTACAATAATTGGAAATCCAGAGATACATAGGCATATAGAAATTTTGAGGCAAAAATGTCCTGAAGACTGAAGGGAAAGCAACAAACTCTGCTGTGTATACTTTGTAGAAGATTTAGAAGCTCCAGTCTTCATGTACTTTGTAGAAGATTTAGAAGTTCCAGTCTTCCTTAGTACATGCCTTTGTGCTTAAGTAAAGTCATCATATTTTTCACCAACAATTCAAGGGTCTTCTCGGCTAGTAGAAATTAGATCTAATAGTCCCTGGTTACTAATAACTTAAAATCAGATAATACGTCTTTTATACAGGGAGTCAACACAGAACAAGTAGGCATTAAACTTCGCAGAGTTAAGTACTGTCATACATTTTTATATCAGATCACAACTTTAATACAGTGTCTGGCTAAAGTAGAAAAGTGTTGTTTGTCCATCCAACATATTTATTGAGCACCAGCCATATGCTGTGAATGCAGAGCTTAATAGGTTAATACAGTAACATAAAACAGCTCAAAGTTCACTGGTAAAGAAAGATAGAGCAGTGCTGAAATTAGTATATGGAAAACATATTATGGAAGTACAGAGGAATGGGTGACTAATTTATCCCTGGGATGAGTGGAAAGAAGGAATGAAGAGGGGAAGTTAAGCTCAGAGAGGTTTCACAGAGCACCAGAGTGGGGTAGAAGGTTTGACACCAGGCAGACCTGGTTTTAATTCTAGATTTTTCATTTAATATCTGTGAGGTCTTGGGGAAATTACTGAACCTTAGGCTCAGGTTCCTCGTCTGTAAAATATAGATAATATAAATTTTCACAAGTTGTTATGCGGGCTAAATGAATTCATGAAGAGCATATGTCTGGAGCATAGTCAGCTCTCAGTAAGTAGTAGTTAATGTTGACTGCTATTAAGAGAAAGTTGTCTAGGAAGATTAGGATAGGGAGGAGACAATAACATATGCATAAATTTGACTGGAATATGAAATGGTAGATGAAGCTAGGAAGATAGTCAGAGGCCAGATGGTAAAAACATTTAAACATTTGCATTTAGAGCTAAGGAGTTTGGATATTTTACTGGAGATGATAGAAGAATCATTGGAGAATTTTGATCAGTGGGCTGCCAGTGAGGAGGATGGATTGGGGAGACAGTATAAATTTAGAGTCAGAGAGATCAGTTAAGGGGAATCATTGTTATCATTGGTTCAAGTAAATATTTTACAAGGTGAACTGAGTCAGTGGCAGTGGGGATAGAGCAGACATTGAAAAAATATTTGAGATAGAAGAAAAAAGACTTGTTAACTGATGGAAGGATTTGAAAAGTGGGAGTCTATTAAAACCATTGAGTTGAAGAAGGGATTTTAATTAATTTTTTAATGAGAGAGACATATGTATGTTTATAAGCTAAGGGGAATGTTGAATGAATGAACATATATGAAGGTTAAATTGTATATAGAAGCAGAGTAATACATTCATAGTGAGGAAGCTTCTTAATATAGTTTATGTGGTGTATTTATCAAATGCATAAAACAAGAGCAAAGGACAAATTCATTCATTCAGAAAATATTTACTGAGCCTCATTATGTTCCAGGCATTATGCTAGGTGCTGGAGGGAATAAATAAATAAATAAATAATATACCACATGTTGATTGGTGTTATGAAGAAAAAGCAGGGTGAGGTTAGATAATTATGGGATGGTGTTTTAGAATGGATGGCCATAGAAAGACTCTGAGGTGACATTTGAGCAAAAAACTAGTGGATGGTGGAGGTCATTAATTATTCTGAAGAAGACTAGGTGAGGAGCAGGTTGGTTAGGGTCGAATCAAGAATTCAGTTTGAATGGGTTGTTTGAGATCCCTACCAGGTATCCAAACAGAATAGGCAGTTGCATGTACAAGTCTTGATTTCAAGAAAGAGTTTATGGATGGAGGTAAAATTTGAGAGTCCTCAGCATACAGATGGGATTTAAAGCCATGGAACAGGATGGGATATGGAAATGCCTAGAATGTTGGGGAAGGTAGAGGTCAAGGATTGAGCCCTGAAGTTCCAACTTTTAGAGATTAGGAAGACGAAGGATGATCCGGCAAAGGACACTGAGAAGAAATGGCCAATGATGGAGGAGGAAAATGAACAATGTTTTGTTCTGGGGGCCAAGTGAAGAAAATGTTTAAAGAGTCATGAACTGCATCAAATGCTAACGAGTGGTCCAGCAAGTTGAAGTCAGTAACAGCATGTTTTTTTTTGATGGGAAATGTCCAGTAGAGGGAGGAAAATAGATGATGTGAAAGGGGCGGGCGGGGGGTGGGGCGAGGGATTGCAGAACAAAGCCTTTGAGTAGGCAAGTAAAGATGATATACAAATCTCAAAAGCGTTGGCCTAAGACCGCTGTCAGTTCAGCCAAAGGGGAGTTTATGTGCGTGTGCGCACACACTCACATATTTTCACTGTTTATAGCCCCATGCCCCCACTACTTTCAAAACTTTCATTTTCACAGAATCATATTCATAAAGCTCACTTTCTCCCTGGGATTTTAAGCAGAGTAGGTGGGAATGACCTACTAGTGATCTTTGTTTGCGATTCAGTGGCAATCTCTGTGGTCCGCTTTACTTTGCTAACGCTGGACACTACATGGTGAAATAAATAGAGGGCACAGTTCAACGTTTTCCGCGAGCACAGCACCACAGCCCTAGGTGTAGTAGGTGGGAGGGGGTGCTTTATGTCTACCGTTAGAAACCTCTCCAAGGTACTGAGCTGGCTTAGTCGCTGTTACAGTTGCTCTTTTAAGTTCTTTGAAGTGTCAAATATGGAATAACTTTTTAACTTTAGGTTCTGAAGTATTTCCATGAGCAGGATCTTGATCATCTCCCGTGTATGAGGCTGTACTTTATCTCAGTTAAATCGCTTGCGCCTAGTACAGCGTGTGGCTTAGAGTAGCAAAGCAGTACATGTTTGATTTGGAGAAGAGAGAAAAATGATAATTTCTGTCACTATAGGTCCAATATCCTCAGAGCGGGGTGGAGGTGAGGTTAGCTTCATACATTCTGCCTTTACTGCCACAAGTAGAGTCCAATAAGTGGTGGTGTATGTGAATACTGGAAACATTGTGTCATCAATAGTATGAAGACAACCAGCGTAAACACCAACACCGTGAGCGGAACAAGCGGGGGGCCGGGAGTTAGGGAGCGCAGGTGTATTGATTTATTTTAAATGGATTTCATTCCGGTCTCCAGCTTCTAGGAGGATAATGTAAAATGGACTAAAACCCCCGCCCTAGTATTTGTCACTAAGTACCAAAATGGGCGTGGTTCGGTGTATAGGGCGCCTGCTTTTGCGAGCCCGGCAAGCAGATATTCCTGGAGTCCTCCCCTGACACTGACCCCTCCAACGCTCAGGAGGGTCCCCGGTTCCCCCAACCTTTTTCGGAATCCTCTCGCCGGCAAGACTGCTCGGTAGACTTGAGAGGGCCTGCTGAGCATGTGTGAACAGCGCCGCGCATGCTCCGTGGAGAGGGCAGGTTTACCGAGGAGCTAGCAGAGAATTTTACTACTCCTCTCCCGCCTCCCCCGCCCAGCACGCCCCCCTCCCTTCTTTCCCACCCCCCACCACGCGGTCTCCCGCACCCACCCCCGCCCCTCTTTCCCACCCCCCCTTCACCCCAGGCTGGGGAATCTCCATTGACGTTCGGGTGACGCTGCTGTGCCGCCGCGGTGGGGGGTTCCAGGCGCCGCACAGGTAAAGCCGCCGCTGCCGCCATATTGACAGAGCTGGGAGCTGGGAGGGGGCCCGAGGAAGCGGGGTTGGGGGGGGAGTCACCGCTGAGCGACTGTCGCGGCGGCTGCAGCGGCGGCAGTGGTGAGCACGAGCCGAGCGGCAGCTCTTGGAGAGGCAGCACAGAGTTGTCTTCTCTTTGGGGAGCAGCAGCCTGCGGCGGCGGCGACCCCTCGCCCCGAGTCTCTGAGGGACCCCACGGCGAGGGCAGCTGTCGCAGAAGGCAAGGCTGGGGATCCCGGCGGCGGCAGCGGCGGCGGCAGTGGCAGGCAAGCTCCAAAGACGGGATGCGCGGCCGCGCGGGCGGTTGGCAGCTCCTGTTCGAGTGCTCCTGAAGGGGCGATGCTACCGTTCACTCCTCAAGACGAGCTCTGGGACCAAGAAATGGAGCTGTTCGGCGGCAGCGCAAGCAGCTGCGAGGTTAGTGCGGTGGCCAAGAGGGGCTAGCGCCGCCACCCTCCTCCTCCCAGGACCGTTGCCGGGGGCCCGAGAGAGAAGGGGCGTGGGGCTGGGAAGCGAGGTGCCCAGGCCAGCCTCCTTGAGGCTGCGGGGCGGCGGAGCACGCTCTGCCCACACCGCGCTTTCGCCTGGGAGCCGGCGGGGACTGGGCGGCGGGCTCTCGAGTTGGGAGTAAGTGCATCCCGGGCCCGGGCTTGGCCTCGGGCGGAGTGACTGCCTCGCGGGCCACGCCAGAGTTGTGACTAAGTTTCTTCACTTTGCGACCTGAAGTGGAACTGGGGGATGCGCCAGGTGCCGCGCCTGGCTCCGCGTGTCCCTCTTTCTACGCTGCGCCAAGTTTGCTAGTTGGGAACATTTTGGGGGACAGCTGCTGACTGCAGCTCTCTATTGAACCCCGGGTGCTTTAGGAACCCAGCGCAACAGAAACACAGCAAGGTGACAGACTCTGGGGAGATTTGCACATAGGGATGAGTGCTCCTTACTTTTCTCATTTCTTTGTGGCTTATTGTGGTTCTTTGTAACAACCTAAGTGGAGATTAACTGGAGGCGAGGTTTCTTTATCTACATTCAGGTGATTTCTGCAGCCTCCTTTGCGGTCCCCTGAATTCTACTGCCCTCTTCCTCCCGCCCCTTCTCCCTTGCCCAACTGTTGTCCCCGCCCCGTTGGTCAGTAAAAGAACACGCAAAGTAAACCCCAGCCCTTATGAGACCAATCTGGTAAGACAGCGAGGTTCAACCGAAGTATTTTGGTTCGCCTCCCTTCCCGCTCTTCTTACTTTGAAACTGTTCTGGTTGGGCTTTGGTCAGCTGTGCAGTGAGAACTTAGATGTGCACAGGTACTTTGTTTTTATTATTGTTGCTTTGTTGTTTTTGTTGTTCTTGTTATTAAAGCAAGCGGCATTTAAACACAAAAACGAGACTTTGGGGATAGAAAGTCAGATCTTTTTCTGATAACCTAATCATTGACAGCCTAGTAGTACAGTAGAGACCATCACAATCACAGACCTAAAAATATTGAATGCCAAATTGATTCACAGTAGGCTATTTTGAGGTAGGACTCGCAAGCCTCCACATCTCTAGGTGCAAATTTGTCTTGAAGTACTTGCTTCATCCTTAAAAATACACGTTGGACTGCTGTCTGTTTAACTTGTTCTTTTTTCTTTTCAAATTTCCAACTGAACTGGGGTTAAAATTACATGCCAGAATAACATTTAACAAGAAATGTAGTGGAAATATGGAAGGAGTCTAAAGTTGAACCCTCTCTACTTATAGGAAATATTTTACTAGTACACTAAGGAATTCCTAAGTACATTTTAATATTCTACATCTCTTAAGAACAGGATAAATGAAGAGGGGTTTATTTCTTCTTGGAATGTTTCATAGTTGCAAGAATTTTCTAGAAGACTATTCAAGGGAGAGGAATTTTGTTTTATTTATGTATGTAATCTATTGACTTATAGTTCCAGGCATCTGGTTTATAAAAACAGTTAAATGCTTGGATATAAGGTTGGGATGGGGGGGGGGCTTTCGCATGCCTACTCCTTATTATTTTTGTTAACTTTGAATGTAGAAATGTTTTAAATTGTAATTACTGCATATGGTTTTTTTTTTATTGTTTGCAGTATGTTTTAGGTATTATAGAGATTTAACAATGGGTCTCTCTACCTCAGCAATTTGGAAAAATACTGGAGTGGAAATTGTTAATCCCTATGAAGTAAAACGAAAGGTGAAGGTAATGTGGTAAAGATAGTATTTCTGCCTTCTTTGTCTAAAACAGTTATGATTGGTTAGATTTAACCCTGCAAGTGACTTAATTAAAAATATTCTTGGTGAAAACTAAATGCTACATCTGAATCTGCTTAGACCTGCTTAGTACTTAGAAGAGGGTTTTGTTGTTGTTGTTGTTGTTATTGATGTTTGTTTATAATGGTATTCTTTTGATAAGAAGGAAACAATTTTACTTCCCAGAATTTATATTTATTTTAATTACATGTTTGTTGATGTTGGCTTTAGAAATGTTAACCTCGAGCATGAGCTTTGCAGCCCTCAATCGTGATAGTTTTTAGGACTAAGGGTGCTTTCATTGTAGAATATATTTTTTGAAAATGTGTTGGAGTCCTTAAAGAAAATGTAAGTAAGAATCTGTTAACTTTAATGTCAAAGGAAACTTTAATGTCTATTTCTGTGTGTGTTAAATCCTGGTAAAATTAAAGATTATATACACTATCATATATTGTGGAGTGTTTTTCAACATCTTTTACCTGTCTTGTTTCATGGGCAGCTGTTAACCTTTGAATTATCATTCAGAAGTGTGAGTTGGTTGTTTAGACTCTTAACATGTTTTTGCACAGGAAAAAATTATTAAGGATAGTTACATTTTTAGACCAGTGCACAATAACAAGGTATAGTGATGAAGAGTCTAATCACTGTTTGTAAAATTGTCCTATGGGAAAATGTGTCAGAGGTTTCAAACAAGAATTAGGTTGGCTCCAGTGAGAGATGGAGAATGGGCCTGAAAAAGGGAAATATGGGCTCTATTGACTCCTGAGAAGAGGGTTCTTGGGAGAGGGGAAATAGGATAAGCAAGAAGCTTTGGTTGTGAGAACTCTTACAGGGACTGTCTCAATTAGGTCTACTGGGAATAGGGACTTCAAAGGGTATCAACCCTCAGGCAGCCATATTTTACCTGTTGCCTGGATTCTGTCAGGATCAGGGAAGAGGTATAATGATGAAGAGCCTAATCACTGTTTGTAAAATTGTCCTGTGGGAAAATGTTTCAGAGGTTTCAAACAAGAATTAGGAGGTGTGATAGGTATTGGTCATTCCTGGACAAGGGTCATTAAGAATAGCCTGTTTTAGTAAAGTGGACTTTTCATGAGGTAGTGCCATGTACATGGTTTGTGCATTTTTTGTTTTGGTGAGGGAGTGCTTGGTTCCTGATGGAGTTTACTACAGAGTTTTCAAATTGTATATTATATCATATCATCATATTATATTAAATATTAATTGGTACTTATTTCTTTAGCAATACTGCTTTTGTTTAAGGAAGTTAGCTTTGAAAGTAATATAGTTCACTGCTAAAAACAGTTTGGAGCTAAAGCCACAGACTCTAAAAATTTAACTAGGATGGCAAATATATGGCAGATTGGGAAAAAACTGCTAGTTTTAATTAACTTCATGAGACCCTGTAGTAATAGGGGAAAGAATATGGGCTTTGGAGGCCAGTTTAATCTGGGTTCCAATCTCACCTCCAACATATACTAGGTGTGACCCAATGCAAGTTACCTAACCTCTCCGAGCCTCAATTTCTTCATCTGTAAATGGGAGAAGAACCATCTTCAAGAGTTGTTATGTAAAAACTGAATACTGTACTGTGTTTAATTCACTTGGCAAGGTGCTTTGCACATAGTAGGTCTCCAGTTCCTTCTCTTTCCCCACAGTCATCATCATGCCCCTTTCTCTGCCCCTAAACTCTGAATTATTGTCAACTATATTAAAACCTTGGGATTTAGATAGCCATGGTCATAGCTCCAGCTTTCCCTTTTATGAGCAGTTTTTCTTAAGACCTCCTTCCTAGATCTGATTATTTCATTTAAGTATGGTGATCACATTTGTAATCACAGGATGATTAAGGATGAAATATGAAGTCATATTTAGGACTACTTTGGGGGATAAAGAGAGACAAATAATTTAATTTGTTATAACTGGCCAGTGAGGTGTTTCACTGACATTTATTTTTTCCTATTCTGAACTTTTGTCATGGTAGGAATTGGTTCAATTCATGAAGTGTTTATTGGGTACAAGGCAGTGCAGTACATAGTATTGTAATGTGAAGTGTCTAAAGATATACCATCCTGAATCCCATCCCAGCCCCATGGGTTTACATTCACGTGGGCTAGATAGACATACACAGAAACTGCTATTATACAGATCACAAGACCATCAACAATGGGGTGGTTGTGGTGGTGGTTTAGGGATGGATCTAGTAAGGCCTTGTGAAAGAGGTGGAATTCGAGCAGGGCATTGGAGAGTGGATTATATTTTCACAGACAGATTAAAGGAACATATTTCTGGTGGATGGGGACAATATAAGCAAAGGCATGGAGGTGTTCTTGGAGGAAAGAGGAATCTGGTATTGCTAGGATATAAGTCTGTGATGTGAGAATGGGGATATAGTGTGAGATGAGGTATTCATCTAAAGGTAGGCAAGGCCCAGATTGTATGGGGCTTTTAAAGCTAGTTTAAAGGTTTTCAGTGTTGTTCTGTAAATGGGAGCTACTGAAGATTTTTGAGTTCATGAATGACATGACCAGATCTGTGCTGGCAATAACGGATGGCAGTGTATAGGATGGATTGGAGTTGGGGAGAGACTGAGGGTAGGGAATATTAATCAGTGGAAGTAGTAGTGAGATTTTTAAACTAGGACAGAAGGGGTAAAAGGAGAAGACTGATGGGAGATACCTTGCAGACTTAAAATAGTTTGGCAACTGATTAGATGTTGGGGAGTAAGAGAAATTAGGAGTGTTGTGGTAGGACTTAATTCAATATAACAGATATTTAATGCTTGTCTGCCAGTGAAAGTGTCTATGCTAGCCACTGGACTAATATAAAGATAAATAGATATTTGCAGCATAGGGAGATAGAAAGCTAAAATGACCCCCCCTCCCGCCATGGTGTCTTGAACAAGAGCAAGCCACTCTAAAGATTTCTAGTTATGCTTGGCATGCTTAAAATCTTTACTACTAACGGTGAATGCACTTACTACTAGCTAAAAAGTTTTTCAGTGCTTTTAAAATGGTGCTCAAGCCTGTAATTTTTGCTTTATCAATATTCATCTTAAATAGCAGCCCCCGGTGCAGAGGGCTGTGCTGAAAATAGTGACTGGCGCTTCTTTCTAGAATGTGGAAAAGAGAACAGGGACATCTGCATTTCTTATATACTTTCACCAGGTTTATTTGGACTAGAAAGGGGGGAGTGGCCAACAGGGCCCTGACCCCTTACCACCACTGGTGCCTTCCCAGTTTCTCCAAGACTATCTTCCTTTGAACCAGTCTGGTCTGGAAATATTCAGGTCAGTTCCTTCAGGGCAGGGCCTCTATATTTCCCTACCTTGATTATTTCATCGAGAGGTAATCATTACCTCACCATTCCAAAATAAGGCCTGACTTGGTGCCGTTGCTTTCTCAGGCCATATTGTTGTTTCAGTACCACCCCTCTCAGTCTCTCTCATCTATAATTTTGAGAGGGAAATATAAGATTTTTTCCCTTCTTGTTATTTCTCTCTTGGTGGATGCTGTCATTATCTTTAGCAGCAGTTCTCAGGATCTGGTAAGTACTTCGAATCTTGAGGTCTTACATTTTAGTACTTTGTTAGAATTTGCTGTATAATATTTACACATTTATGTTATTTCTAAAGATTACTTACTGTTCTTGATGATAGTAGTTTTTTTTTCTTTGTCTATATTGTTTTCTTTTGGTTTATTTTTAGGTGGGAAGGGAGTTGAATGGGAGAGAGATTTAGAGCTAAGCTTAAACTGGCTTTTGTAGATAATAGAGATGTTTTCTGAATTGCCCTGGAGGCATTCTATGTAACTGATTTTGCTGCTCAATTTTAACTTGTATCTGTACATTTGAAGTAGGTCCTGCTGTGTGTGTATGTGTGTGTGTGTGTGTGTATGTGTGTGAGAGAGAGAGAGAGATTGAGAGGGAGAGAGTGTGTTTTGCTTATTCCTTGCTTCATTTCACAAAGTATTTAAGATGGTTTATAGGAAATAAAATCCAATAAAAATCATTTTGATATTCAGGATACAGGAAAACATAAAGTAGAAGGTATATGGAAAGGATGGAGGATGGAGTTGGAGGGCGAACTAGAACACAGGTAAGCAGGTTCTAGAGGTTTGCTATACATTTAAATATAGTTGAATTGCAAATTTGGCCTCGGATTTCCTTTTCCTTTTCGGCTGGTAGTTCTCAGTTCTGACCATAGATCAGATATACCTGGGAATTAAAAAAAAATTTCCATGCTAGTGCCTAACACAGAGATTCATATTTAACTATCTGGTGGGTGCCTGGGCATCATTTCCCAGATGATTATGATGTACCGCCAAGGATAAAGAACCATAGCTCTAGGCCAAAGTAAAAAGAGAAATAGTCATATAGTTCTCATTATTCAACAGGAAAAAAGCATATCAGTTCCTAAGCTAGCAATTAGCTCTAAAATAAATTTTCTGTGAATTGTAATGTTTTTCTGTATGTTTTATTCTGTTGTTGTTCTGAGATATGACTGGGGCAAAGGAAGTATTTGAACTGTCTTGTATGCTCTTGCTGTGTAATTTTGAGGAATTTGCTTTTCCATAAGAGAAAAAAAATATAGTGTCCCAGCTGATTTTTGATACAGTTTAGCCTTATAATTTGGAAGCTAAATACTCTGCATACCTTATTCCTAGCTAAGTAAGGGGATAGTGACTCCGTTGTGAACAAAATATCCTATCACATCTCTAACAAAAATTTCAAAGGCCACGAATAATTATTCTTACTATAGGACCTGTCTGTCTCTCCAGTAAAGTGGTTGGGGACAGACTTTAAGAGGAAATAGTAATTTTAACACCCAATGTAAATTTTTTTACCCAAAAAGACATTGGACTCCATTCCATCTTAAATGTATCTCTTAAGGGAGAAAGAAATGACATTTATTGAGCATGTATTATCTTTTCAGTTTTATTCACTCTTCAAAACAGTTTGGTGAGAAAAGGTGTATCTTTTTGATACATCTCATCTTTTTGACAGATGAGAAAGACATATAAATCAGTGGAAGGCACAGCTGGAATTGGAATGTAGATCGTTTTAAATTCATGCTTTTTCCTCTGTACATTGTTGTCTCCCTTATAAGGACGATATTGAAGATAAGGAGAAGATACAGACAAGTTGTTGACAACCATATCAGATCAGTAAATCAGAGCTGCTGATTCAATAGCTATTTTTACTTAAAATGAAGGTCAATAAAATCCAACAAGGTTTTATGTAGACATAGACAAGTTTATTCTAAATTTCATATGTAAAAGTACAGGACCTAGAATATCTATAACAATTTTGAAAAAGAAGACTAAAGTACAAGAAATCACTCTATACGGGATGGTAAGGCAGTAACAAGTAATTAAGGCAGTGTGGTATTGGAAGAATAGATACAGAGATCAGTGGAACAGAATAGGGAACCCAGAAATAGATACACACAAATAGGCTCAACTGATTTCTGAGAAAAGTGCAGAAGCAGAGTAAAGGTCTTCAGTTTCCTCATATATAAAATGGAAATTAATGTGTTTATCTCTGATTATTTTGAGAAGTAAATAAAATGTTCTTTATGTATAATATTTGACAAGAATAATAAATTTCTTGTTTTCAACCAAATAACTCTAAGATTTAGGTGTCCTAGACAAAGTACTTCTTTTAGCCAGGTAAATAACTCAATGGACAATTTAAACTTATTTCACATTCCCCAAGGTTATATTTTAATGAAATTTCATGGACCTCATATCTCTAAGAAGTTACTACAGTGAGAAGAATTACTGCTAAAGAATGCTATGTGTGTACACATGTCATGTATATATGTGCATTCATCTGTACTACACACAATACATGTATCCTTTGAAAGTAAAATTTCAAAGCATATGTTGTAGTTCATATGAGACTGGCCAGATGGCCAGTGCCTTGGCATGGGGAACATTTTGGAGCTATTTAGAACCATTAAAGTCATTAGCTCTGATTTCAACCACACAAAGTAAACATATTCCTGCCTGAACAGCAACCAGGGAAGCTGCTTTACTGTCAATGGACCAAAGTTTTAAAATGTTCCACAGATACCTTCTAATGTATATATAATATTGATATGCTTAGTTCAACTCATAGTAACCTATCATTTGCACAACTACCAGTCCTTTTAAAAGCATGATGATACTTAGATTGGTTTTAATTGGTTCTAAATATTATTTTGCATGCATTAATTAAGCAAATGATCATTAAATGCCTACACATGTAAGTTACTAGATAGGATTCATTTGGTTATTGCTCCGGGTTTCTACTGTGATAACTGAAAACCAATTAACTGTATATCCATCCATTCTTCATAGCCACAAGGAAATGTCTGAAAGGACAGTATATTATGTCACAAAGACCAACAAATTTAGGCTGACAGAAAGCTTTTTAAAATTTTAATTTTTCTGGGGTATTAATGTCTTAATTCCATATTCCTGTGAAATTACTCACAGGTTCACTGATAACTCCTTCCAACTCCTTTGCTTTTTAAAAATATTGATATTTTTAAAAAATATTAATAGATTTCCTCCTATTCAAATCAGCTGTCCAGAGTGGAGCCTCAGTATGTATGGCAATTCTATTTGTCTTATTTTTGCTTTATGTACCTCCACTCCTGGCAGTGGATTATGGCAGTTGAGGAAGATTATTATTTGGGGGCATGTGTCCCTTTTGCTTTTATTTAGTGCTCTTCTACAGTCATTTTTGCTACATGGGAAAGGAAATGTATTTTCCTAATGAATTGTCTTTGAATTTGGGTCTCTTAATTATTGATATAGAAATAATGAAGAGTCTACATGTTGGTTTTCTGGGTTAGCAAGTTACCCTTCAAGTTGCTAGTGATGGTTGTGTTTGATTTTGTATATTGCACCTCCAAGTTTCTGAGGTGTATGCTAAAATATGGCAGAGAACATAAATGGCTATTGTAGCAGTAGTAGTAAAATTTTGAAATTAGGTTTATCCTCATTGTTTTCATAATGAGATTATTCAGAAGCTGGGTAGCAAGATAAATAATAGCTTATGTGACCAATTTTAACAGATACATGTAAGCAGTCGCTGGGAAACATGGGCTTGGCTAGATAACATAAGACTGACTTAGGCCCTTTTATTTAAACTTTTGGGCTCTGTGTTGCAGAGAGATTATTAAGAGAGCCATGGCATGACTCTTTTTCTAGAAATAACAACGTCTCTGAAGATACAGAGTGATCCTGAATTAGGGTATTATTTTGAAGACTCATCCCAATTGAATAAATTTAGTAACTTTAGAGTCATTGTCTCTTTTTAATTTGAGAGAAACAGAAATGTCATCATCATTATTTCAGTTTTTCCATTTTTAGAGTCTTTGTTTTTAAAAAGCAGTGTACTTGACTCTGTTTGTTTTAAATCCTTGTAACACTTAGTATGGCACAAGTGAAATACTGAAAATGATTTGACTGAATTATGCCAGTTCCAAAAAGTGAACTAAATATTCATTAGTCTCTTATTAGGGTTAACAACTTCTAAAAATCTAACATACTCTTCTTCCTGCCTTAAGGGAGGTGATTATCACAAGTTTCTGTCAAAGTTATTGGTTTCAAAAAACATGGAAAATAAGAATCCATTCTGCTGGCCTTTTTTTTTTTTTTTTAATTTACAGGGTACAAGGGACATTGGAGTAAAAGTAAATTGAAAATACAGGTTGAGTGGTATGAAATTATGAATATAATCTGGATGAAGCAATATTTGTGTGTACTGCAGCAATTATAATCCCATAGAGTAGATAATTTTAGTTTGTTATTTCTTTGCTAGGCCAACTTGGTACTCTTTTGTGCATTTTTAAAAGTAAATGCTTCTAATTACTAAAAAATTATATAGTTTAGACCAAGGAGTGGTAAACTTTTTCTGTTAAGAGTCAGATAAATATTTTAGAGTTTGTTTGCCTTTTATAATCTCTATTGCATATGTTTTAAACAATCCTTTAAAAATATATAAACAAAAAAATTAGCCTATGGGGCCCAGTTTAGACAAATGGCTTTAAAATGTGGTTTGCAAAGTTAAGTTTGTACTAATCTGCTGACAAAATTTAGGGTTAGGAACCTAACTAAAAAAAAAATATGAACCTTTGAAATAACTCCCATGCAATATATGAATTATCAAGAATTTAATCCTTTTTTTTGAAAAATATCTTATGAATGGCCAAAGCTATGTGTTTTTAAAATGATTTTGAAGAAGTTCAATTTCTGTTGGCTGTTAGAATTTAAAATTCAGTCAGAAATGATAAGCAAAATGACTACTGGAAATACTTTATGAAATTAAGTTTCAAAGTTGCTTTTAAATGTTTCAAGTAAGAAAATTAATAAAAACTAAGGAAAACCTATAGCAGTTACTTATTACTGAAGTTATTTTTACATTTAATTCATTCAGATTACAAATTCAGTCATTCCATTCCACAAATATTTTTCCAGGATCAATTATATTCTAGATAATATGCTAGATATTGGGGTTACAAAGAGTCATAAGACATGATCCTTTCCTAAGGGAACTTACAGTGTGATAGAGGAATGGGACAGATACCTAAGTAAGACAGTGTTTATGGATAGAAGTCTGTGTGTGGTAAGGTGGAAGGAAAAAAGGGAAGATGTGACATTGTGTCTTGATAAAGGCGAGTTAACATTCAAAAGCACAGGTATTTTGGAGATTAATCCTTTGTCAGTTGCTTTGTTTGCAAATATTTTCTCCCATCCTTAGGGTTGTCTTTTTGTCTTATTTATGGTTTCCTTTGCTGTGCAAAAGCTTTTAAATTTAATAGGTCCCATTTGTTTATTTTCATTTTTATTTTCATTACTCTAGGAGGTGGGTCAAAAAAGATCTTGCTGCAATTTATGTCAAAGAGTGTTGTGCCTATATTTTCCTCTAAGAGTTTTACAGTGTCTGGCCTTACATTTAAGTCTTTAATCCATTTTGAGTTTATTTTTGTGTATGGTATTAGGGAGTGTTCTAATTTCATTCTTCTACATTTAGCTGTCCAGTTTTCTCAGCACCACCTAATGAAGAGGCTGTCTTTTCTCCATTGTATTGGGTTGGCCAAAAGTTTTGTTCAGTTTTTTCCGTAAGATGGCTCTAGTAGTGCTTAGTTGTTGTTAACTTCATTCGAAACAGTTTTGTTAGATTGTATTGTGACAGCTGTCATAGCGTGCATTTAAAAAATAACTTATCAAAATTGGTGAATTTTTGTGTAGCCATTTTAATATTGAAGATGAAAGGAAAAAAGCAACATTTTTGGTGTATTATGCTTTATTATTTCAAGAAAGGTAAAAGCCCAACTGAAATGCAAAAACAGATTTGTGCTGTGACTGATCAAACATGTCAAAAGTGGTTTGCGAAGTTTTGTGCTGGAGATTTCTCGCTGGACGATGCTCCACAGTCTGGTAGACCAGTTGAAGTTGATAGTGATCAAATCGAGACATTAATTGAGAACAATCAACGTTATACCACGCGGGAGATAGCCGACATACTCAAAATATCCAAATCAAGTGCTGAAAATCATTCGCACCAGCTTGGTTATGTGAATCACTTTGATGTTTGGATTCCACGTAAGTTAAGCGAAAAAAACCTTGACCGTATTTCTGCATGCGATTCTCTACTGAAATGTAACAAAAACGTTCTGTGTTTAAAACAAATTGTGATGGGCCATGAAAAGTGGATACTGTACAATAATGTGGAATGGAAGAGATCATGGGGCAAGTGAAATGAACCACCACCAACCACACTAAAGGCCAGTCTTCATCCAAAGAAGGTGATGTTGTGTATATGGTGGGATTGGAAGGGAGTCTTCTATTATGAGCTCCTTCCGGAAAACCAAATCATTAATTCCAACAAATGCTGCTCCCAATTAGACCAACTGAAAGCAGCACTCGACAAAAAGCGTCCAGAATTAGTCAACAGAAAATGCATAATCTTCCATCAGGATAACGCAAGACCGCATGTTTCTTTGATGACCAGGCAAAATCTGTTACAGCTTGGCTGGGCAGTTCTGATTCATCTGTCATATTCATCAGACATTGCACCTTCGGATTTCCATTTATTTCAGTCTTTACAAAATTCTCTTAATGGAAAAAATTTCAATTCCCTGGAAGACTGTAAAAGGCACCTGGAAGAGTTCTTTGCTCAAAAAGATAAAAAGTTTTGGGAAGATGGAATTATGAAATTGCCTGAAAAATGGCAGAAGGTAGTGGAAGAAAATGGTGAATATGTTTTTCAATAAAGTTCTTGGTGAAAATGAAAAATGTGTCTTTTATTTTTACTTTAAAACTGAAGGAACTTTTTGGCCAACCCAATATATTTTTGCCTCCTTTGTCATAGATAAGGGGACCATAGGTGTGTGGATTTATCTCTGGACTTTCTATCGTGTTCCATGATCTATATTTCTGTTTTGTGCCAGTACCATGCTGTCTTGATTACTGTAGGTTTGTAGTATAGTCTGAAGTCAGGGAGCCTGATTCCTCCAGCTACATTTTTCTTTCTCAAGATTGCTTTGGTTATTCGGGGTCTTTTGTGTTTCCATACGAATTGTAAATTTTTTTGTTTTAGTTCTGTGAAAATTGCCATTGGTAATTTGATAGGGATTGCCTTGAATCTCCAAAATATACAAGCAGCTCATGCAGCTCAATAACAAAAAAACAAGCAACTCAATCAAAAAATGGGTAGAAGACCCAAATAGACATTTCTCCAGAGAAGACATATAGATGGCCAACAAACATATGAAAAGATGCTCAACATCACTAATGATTAGAGAAATGCAAATCAAAACTACAATGAGATATCACCTCACACTGGTCAGAATGGCCATCATCAAAATCTACAAACAGTAAATGCTGGAGAGGATGTGGAGAAAAGGGAGCCCTCTTAAACTGTGGGAATGTAAATTGATATAGCCACTATGGAAAACAGTATGGAGGTTCCTTAAAAAACTAAAAATAGGGCTTCCCTGGTGGCGCAGTGGTTGAGAATCTGCCTGCCAATGCAGGGGACACGGGTTCAAGCCCTGGTCTGGGAAGATCCCACATGCCGCGGAGCAACTAGGCCCGTGAGCCACAATTGCTGAGCCTGCACATCTGGAGCCTGTGCCCCGCAACAAGAGAGGCCGCGATAATGAGAGGCCCGCTCACCGTGATGAAGAGTGGCCCCCACTTGCCGCAACTGGAGAAAGCCCTCACACAGAAACGAAGACCCAACACAGCCATAAATAAATAAATAAAACCCAAAAGTTAAAAAAACAAAAACAAACAAACAAAAAAACCTACTTAAAAAAAAAAAAAAAACTAAAAATAAAACTACTGTATGACCCAGTAATCCCACTACTGGGCATATACCCTGAGAAAATCATAATTCAAAAAGAGTCATATACCACAATGTTCCTTGCAGCTCTATTTACAATAGCCAGGACATGGAAGCAACCTAAGTGTCCATTGACAGATGAATGGATAAAGAAGATGTGGCACATATATACAATGGAATATTACTCAGCCATAAAAAGAAACAAAATTGAGTTATTTGTAGTGAGGTGGATGGACCTAGGGACTGTCATACGGAGTGAAGTAAGTCAGAAAGAGAAAAACAAATACTGTATGCTAACACATATATGTGGAATCTAAAAAAAAAGTGGTTCTGAAGAACCTAGGGGCAGGACAGGAATAAAGACAGATGTAGAGAATGGACTTGAGGACATGGGGAGGGGGAAGGGTAAGCTGGGATGAAGTGAGAGAATGGCATGGACATATATACACTACCAAATGTAAAATAGATAGCTAGTGAGAAGCAGCCGCATAGCACAGGGATATTGGCTCGGTTCTTTGTGTCCACCTAGAGGGGTGGGATAAGGAGTGTGGGAGGGAGGCGCAAGAGGGAGGAGATATGGGGATATATGTATATGTATAGCTGATTCACTTTTTTATACAGCAGAAACTAACACACCATTGTAAAGCAATTATACTCTAATAAAGATGTTAAAAAAAAATACACATGCACCCCAATGTTCATAGCAGCACTATTTACAATAGCCAGGATATGGAAGCAACCTAAATGTCCATCAACAGAGGAATGGATAAATAATATGTGGTACATATACACAATGGAATATTACTCAGCCATAAAAAGGAACGAAATTGGGTCATTTGTAGAGATGTGGATGGACCTAGAGACTGTCATACAGAGTGAAGTAAGTCAGAAAGAAAACAAAAAACAAATATTGTATATTAACACATATATATGGAATCTAGAAAAATGGTAAAGATGACCTTATTTGCCAGGCAGAAATAGGGACACAGAGGATAAATGTATGGATAGCAAGGGGGAAAGGGATGGAGTGGGAAGAATTGGGATATTAGGATTGACACATATACACTATTGATACTATATATAAAATAGACAACTGATGGGAACATACTGTATAGCACAGGGAACTCTACTTAATGCACTGTGGTGTCCTAAATGGGAGGGAAATCCAGAAAGGAGGGGATATATGTATATGTATGGCTGATTCATTTTGCTGTGCAGTAGAAGCTTTACAACATTGTAAAGCAACTATACTCCAATAAAAATTAATTAAAAAAATAAAGTTATTGTCAACAATATGAAAGAAAAAAGCACAGGGAACCTGAAATGGTAAATACTTCAATGATCATTCATATTTAAATTTGGACTCTGTTTTTATGCTTTGATTTGAACATGGATGTGTTTTATCAGCTAATTTACTTTATAGCAGAGTCTCATATTTGTTTTTAAATACCTGACTAACGGAATAGCTCAGAGGCGGTTCTCTCTTTCCCAGCCCGAGACTCTCTTTTAAAAAGATAACTCTTTCAGGGGAATTCCTGGGCTGTCCAGTGTTAAGAGTCTGCTCTTGTGGTATGGACATATATACACTACCAAATGTAAAATAGATAGCTTGTGGAAAGCAGCTGCATCGCACAGAGAGATCAGCTCGGTGCTTTGTGACCACCTAGAGGGGTGGTATAGGGAGGGTGGGAGGGAGACGCAAGAGGGAGGGGATATGGGGATATATGTATACTTATAGCTGATTCACTTTCTTGTACAGCAGAAACTAACACACCATTGTAAAGCAATTGTACTCCAATAAAGATGTTTAAAAAAAAAAAAAAAGACTCCGCTCTTTCTATCCCTGGTCGGGCAACTAAGATCTCACAAGCCGTGTGGTGCAGGCAAAAAAACCCAGAAAATAATAACTCTTTCAGATCGATTTGAAACACAATTGCCCTTTCTTAAATATTCCCTGAAGCAGTGGCAGTGTTTAGGTGGGTATGTTTGAAAGGACTAACCTATTGGGGTAAAAACAACAGGAATATTGTATAATTAGAAAGCCAGAAAGATCAAAGCAAATCATTTTAATGAATATTGCAGGTGCTATCAAATTATCTATAAGTAGTCTGTTGACTGTAGAAGTCAATCTAAAAGATTATAAATATAAAGTCTACTGGGGAAATGGCCATAACTATTAATAAACCTTTGAAAATATTTAGTAGTTTAAAACTCAGGATGTGGGCTTCCCTGGTGGCGCAGTGGTTGAGAATCTGCCTGCCAATGCAGGGGACACGGGTTCGAGCCCTGGTCTGGGAAGATCCCACATGCCGCGGAGCAACTAGGCCCGTGAGCCACAACTACTGAGCCTGTGCGTCTGGAGCCTGTGCTCCGCAACAAGAGAGGCCACGATAGTGAGAGGCCCGCGCACCACGATGAAGAGTGGCCCCCGCTTGCTGCAACTAGAGAAAGCCCTCACAGAAACGAAGACCCAACACAGCCAAAAATAAATAAATAAATAAATAAATTAAAAAAAAAACAAAAACAAAAACTCAGGATGCAAATTAAATCTATGTGGAAAGCAAAACAAAAAGACTTATTTTTGGAAATGCCCAACTAAAAGACTGTTAGTGAAATTGATAAAGTGTGTTATAGTAAAAATATACAAAGATACTTTTCACTTCTCTCCAATTTGTGATTCTTAAAGTAAGGCATCTATGCATGAATGTATGTACCTTTATGGGTTGATTTGGAAGATTGTTTTCAAATTGACCAAAAATGATTCTATCTTTATTTAAGAGTAATGTTCCCACGAAAGTATGTCGAAACTAAATCTATTAAATCAGTAGCATATGACGACGTAGCAGTAAGTTTTGACTCACAGATATATTATTTTGCACACAGGTAGCATTATGCACCTTTGGTGAATTATTAACTAAAATGTTTCATATACTTTTTTCCTGTATTTTCTTTTTGGCAGGAAAACATTCACACATCAGGTATTTATTGAGCACGTGTCAGACACTGTGCCAACTGCTTTAAGAACATTATATTAATCCTGAAAACAAAATGGGGGTTATCATGATAATATGTTTTGTTGTTGCACAGTGAGGTAAATGTGGGTGTTTGGAAGCTGGATCTGATGTTTCCAGGTAACCTCAGGATTCCCTTGGAACACATGTTCCTAAGGAACTGTTGGGCATTTGGTCTAGTTCTGTTGACCAAACAGGGGAAGAGAACTGTGGATTTGAGTAGATGGACACAATATGCTAGGAGAATAGATGAATTCTAAATAAGACATGGTGGGGGGATACCAGTAAGATTGGAGGTAGCTAAGGTAAGGAGATCTCAGTATTCAGTGAGTAGTCTGGGGCACTGATGATATATCCAACAGTCTGTTTGATTTCCTGCAGTGGCTAGACTTTGGGAAATGTGGACTAAGGGATTATTTTCCCAGGCGTAAGGGGTCTGTATGGATATTAAGAGAGACATTATAACAACATAACTCTAGTGAAAGAACTATCCCAAGAAAAGTCAGCCATTTTAATATAAATGGGAGTAAGGGTGGTTCATTGGCCTTGGTTAGTAAAAGATTCCCAAGCTGAACAGATTAATCAGATGGCCAAGAATTGGGGCCAGAGGCTTATTCCCAGCAGAGTTAAAGCAAGATCTATGGTTTTCATAGAATTACCACCAACAGAGGATGCCCACTGTATGTAGTAGGGCACAGAACATTAAGAAACCTGTAGCCACAAGGAAGAGTCCCAAAAGTTCAGTTCTCCAGTCCTTCAAAATTAGGGGACCAAAGGCCCAGGGTCACTTTTTCTGAACTGTCATTCTAGGTGTAAACCCATTCATGAAAATTTTCACTCTTTGAAAATGTGTCTAATATAAGAAGGAGAATAAGGAGAGTGGTAGGTTGATGCATCACCAGATATTACATAATGAAGGAGATATCACAACTCTATGGTGACCACAATTAGAACAAGGGTAATGAGAGAAATTTCATTGCTGGGGATCATGGAGAGTACTGGCCTGGTCCAGAGTCTTGGAAGAGCCATCTATATCAGGTGTCATCTGTTTCACTTCTGGGTCAATTTCAGCTTTAGGTCTCCAACTGTTTCAGAGGCCCACTCAGGTGGAAACACCTTTTTAAAATGTGAAAAATGAATCCAAGAATCAGTGCTTTTAAGTTTAGCAGCACAGGGGTTGGTTAAAAGTATTATGATAGGGTCCCTTCCATCTGGGCTGTAAGGAGTCCTTTAAAAGATGTCTTTTCCAATAAACATAGTCCCCTGGTTGTAAATTGTGGTGGTCTATACCTTTGTCTCCTGAGAACACAGTGTGAAAAGATTTTTCAACCAGGTGCTTATTTTTCTTTAGAGCCGTAATGAGACTTTGACAATAATGTAAAAGGTCTCCCTTGACTAGAAGTGGCTCATACAGTCCTGAGTCATGAATCATGGGTCTTCCAGTGATTATTTCAAATGGTGACAGTTTCTGTTTTCCAAAGGGTATAGATCTTCAGTTTAATAGAACTATGGGTAGCAATTTAAGCCAACGAAGGCTGAAGGCCTTAGAGAGTTTTGCCAATTGAGTTTTGATTATGCCATTGGTCTTTCCACTAGACCAGAAGGTTGAAGATGATAGGCACAGTGGAAATGTAATACAGGCCAGATCACAAACAGCATTTAGAATTTGTCCAGTGAAGTGGGTACCTTTATCACTATGTAATTCCAAGGGAATTCCCCAAGTAGGAATAGTCCTTTCCAACAGTATTTTGTCTACTGCAAGGGCAGTTGCTCGTTTGTAAGGAAATGCTTCTAACCAATGGGAATACATGCAAACCATCACCAGAAAATATCTATATCCTTGAGAGTGAGGCAGCTGGATAGAATCCAGTTGCCAGACAGCAAAGGAACCAGGAGGCAAAGGAAAGTGGCCTTGAGAAGTATGAGTAGGTTTTTCTGCATTGTACTTAGGACAGATCTGACACCTCTGACATATTTCGGTTGCTACTGTGGGAAAAGGTTTCGAAAAGTATTGTTTTCCCCAGGCTTTCATTTTATCAGTTCCCCAATGAGTCATTTCATATGTTAATCTTAACATGGTTTCTTGAGTGACTTCAGAAAGAGCAGGGCAACCATTTGGCCCATACCAAAGCCCAGTATGTTGATCAAATGTGCATCTTTCAGAAACCTACCTCTGTTCCTTAGCTGTAGCATGCAATTGCCCATCTCTGATAATACCCTTTAAATCTTGGTATCCTTCCAAGTAGTAGGTAACACGGTGTGAATAGAATGACCAACAGGAGGAGGTTCCTTTATGGAGCCTGAATCTTGTAATGCTGCCACCTTAGTGGCTCTATCTGCTCATTGGTCCCCTTTCCTTCCTCAGTGTTGTCTTTGGAACATGCTAGGACCACTATTATTGTCAGTTGTTGTGAGCAAGATTGCATCCAGTAAGGCCTTAACAAAGGAGCCACTTTAAATTTCATTTCCCCCTGAGGTCAGGAGACCTCTGTATTTCCAAAGCATTCCAAAGTCATGAGCTACTCCAAAAGCATACCTGCTATCTGTGTAAATGTTAGCGTGTTTGCCAGAGCCCAGAGTGCAGGCATGAGTGAGTGCTTATAGTTCAGCTTGTTGGGCTGAAGAAGTAAAGGGCCAAGCATTGGATTCTATTAAAGTGAAGGGAATAGTGATAGCATACCCAGTTTTCACATGCCCATCGTCATTTCGTAAGTAGGGGTCATCGGAAAACTAAGAAGCATCGGAGTTGTCTAAAGGTGTTTCTTGTAAATCTGGATGTGGACTAGTCAAAAGATCAGTTGTGGTTATGCAGTCATATGGGGTCTCATCTGTTGGTGATGGTAAGAGAATAGCAGTATTTAGGGAGTTACAATGAGACAAAGTGACATTTGGTGAGGAAAGCAATAAGATTTCGTAAGATGTCAGTCAGCTAGCAGATTGTGTTGTGTATAGTGTGAGTTCCTGAGTGCCTCAACAGAGTGAGAGACAAACACTTGTAAAGAAGACCCTATAACTGTTCTGTAGTCTGCAGAAGGGCAGCAGTGGCTGCTGTTGCTCAAAGGCAAGGTGGAAGTCCTTGAGTTATGGGTTCCAATTGTTGGCTATAATAGCCGATAGGCATGCTTTTGTCTCCGTGCGGCTGAACGAGCACTCCAAGGGTATTTCCACTAACTTCATAGTAGAAAGGGAAGAGAATAATTAGGGTTTCCTAAAGCAGGGCCTGTGGCCAACTGAGTTTTTAAAGTTTTAAAAGCTGACTCAGCCTCATGATTCTAAACAAGAGGATTGTGTTTCTTGTCCTTTAAAAGGGAATAAAAGGGTTTTGCATAAAAGGAGAAATTGGGAACCCAACTCCTATAATAGCCTGCTAGCCCGGGAAGGCCTCTCAACTGGCATTTGGTGACAGGAAGGGGAAACTGTGATATGCCTTGGATGTGTGTAGTATCCAGCATTAGCCCTTGAGGGGTAAACAAATGACTCAAGTATCCTACCTGGGTTTTGTTGACTTAAAGAAAAACACACAACATAAGAGTTGTGAGTTTAAATTTTATTCAAGGACCTTAATGAACACCTTTTTATATGCCCAGGAGACAGCCTCTCCATAGCTCTGAGGGAACTGCTCCACGGAGGTAGGGGAGAAGCCAGTATATATATGATTTTTTAGCTGGAGAATACGTGCAGGCAAGCATAATGCATCTTCCTAAAAGATTACTGCTAGTCACGAAGAACAGATATCTCAAGTTTGATTTTAGTGCTTCTCTATGTATGGGAAGATGCAAGAATCTGGGTTCATTAAAATTCTTCCTGAGATATACATCTAACTATTTAAGGGACCTGCTTGTCCAAAGCACACAGCATCCTGTTATTGTCTTAATTTCCTCTCAGACCGTGCTGTTGGTCAGTGACTGCAGTGGGTTGTGACTTAATCCTTGTAGAACTGGGTGGTGAGCAGAAACACTCTTTGCTCTTCTTTGTTTATATCTCGAACAAATTGGAACTTAGCCCTTGAGACCTTATGTTCTTTATGTGCTAGCTGAGTGAGGAGGTGTAGGCTATCCTTGAGGTTTGCTTTCTCAGTGGGGGAAGCATAACAAAAGGTCATCACCATATTGGAGTAAAGTAGAGCCTCGGGCAAAATATAAATTGGCCAAGTCTTGTCTCAATATCTGTGAAAAATAAGTAGGGCTTTCTGTGTAGCTCTGAGGCATAACGGTCCAAGTAAATTGATGTCCTTCCCACATAAAGGCAAACAGGTACTGACTATCTGGGTGGACAGGAATGCTGAAGAAAGTACTACATAAATCTCTGACTGTAAAGAACTGTGTGTTTAGAGGGATTAACTTGAGAATGTTATGAGGGTTGGGGACCACAGGGTGACACGGTATGACTGTATTGTTTATAGCTTGAAGATCTTGAACAAAATGCCAACCTTGACCATGAGGCATGCGTACGGGAAAAATTGGTGTGTTGCAGGGACTGGGGCATGGGCTCATTAGGCCCTTCTGGAGGTGTGCCTCTACAGTGAGATAAATTCCTTCCAGGGCCTCAAGCCTGAGAGGGTATCATCTGAGGTGAGGCAAAGGTTTATTAGGGTCTACCTGGATCTTAATTGGTGGTGCTGAATGAATGCATCCTATGTTATTTAAAGAGGTGGACCATAGATAGGAAGAACAGAATTTAGCAAATCCTTGTGATTGGGAGTTGACAAGACAGGAGCAAGGAGGGGATCTCAATATTAGGACTAGAGTTAGAAGTAGACCTTGAGGAGTCAAGGATTTGTAAGTGTATTTCCCCTTTGGGGGAAGAGGAAACATTAGGTTGTAATTTTTCCAGGAGGTCTCAGCCCAAAAGGTATACATGAGTAGAAGGAGCAAGAAGGAACTGGTGAGTTCCCTAAAGAGAGCTTATCTTGAAAGACAAAGGGGCCACCATTTGTACTTTTTCTGTACTCTGAAGAAGGGGGGCCTTGAGGCTGGTGGGGTTCAAGACAGACAAAGTTGCTCCTGTGTCCATAAGAACAGTAATAGCCTTGGCTCCTATAAAAAGGTCCAGTTCTCCCAATGGGAGTACTGGGAAGACCCCGGCACTTTCCTCAGAGCATCTCTATTCATGAGTGTACAAAAAGGAGGCACTTCTCAAATTTCTCAGAAAGTTCATGAAAAAAGTCAGAGCAAGGGGTCTCGGGCTGCTAATAGAACCTTCTTTTTAACTTTAGGCAATTCTTCCAGTGGCCAGTCTACTTACAATAGTGGTAGGCGCTTGGCTCCTGGAAGGGACCCTTATGGGAACTCTGGTCTTTCCATTGAGGTGGCCACTGAGCAGCAGCAGCCAGTTGATGCAGTTGCAAATTCATGATTTTAGTGGTCTTACATTTTTTTGTACATTTGATTGTTAGATAGCTGATTAGCCAAATTGACTAGATCAGGAGAGACCACTGTTTCCCAATTTGACTGTACCCATTTCATCAGCAGTCCAAGTTCCTCATCTAGTCCCCAACAAAGATTGAATTAAAGAGGGGAATATTGTTTACCCCAGCATGTAGTCTGGAGTTTTCCCAGAATACTAACTTTAAGTATGAATGATAATCATGAACAGTTTTATCAGGTCTTTGTGTAGTAGACTGAATTTTCCCCAGTCAGTGGGGCGTGGAAAAGCCTAAGGAATTGCTTCATGAAGGGCTCGAGCCACCTGAGAAGGTGGTGCCATCACATTGATGTCCTTTCTGTGGATATCATCTAAAGGGTGAAGCCAGCTGGCAGTAGTTTGCAGTGTCTGGCTTGATTTTCTCCAGCTAAGATTCCTTTTAGTTGATACAAGTCAGAGAAGCCTGGATCATAGGTTTATATCACAAGGTTAAATTATTCTGCAAAGCGGAGGGGGTCCTCAGTGACCTTGGGAAATTCCTTGGCTATGACGCATAATTCTGCAGGGGATGAAGGAAGGCCTGTAGTCTACCAGATAGCAAATGCCATCAGTGTTCAAAGTAGTGACAAAGGGAAAGGTTTTTATGGGAGGGCTGGGAGGTGGGGGTAAAGATTTTGGAGGAGGAATAGGAGAATCAGAAAGAGAATGGCAGCTCAGCAAGTTTAGGATACATAGGAGCCAAAGGAGAAAGAGGGCTCTTGAGCCTTTTCTGGAGTATTTAGATGAGAGCACAGATCTTTATTTGCAGCAGTGAGTTTGGAAACAGTATCCTGAAGTGAAGCAGTTTTAGATTTGCAAACCTTTTGGGTTTCATGAGCTCACTGGGAGGCTTCAATGTGCTAATTGAAATAGGCTTCCCATTCTATTTGTTTAGTTTTGAACCCTTTAGCTCCTAATTGTGCACATAAAAAGGCCAATTTTGAAATTTCAGAAGTTCCCCATTGTAGCCAGATGTTATCTCTGGTATACCATTGCCATTCGTCTAGGTAAGCACAAGAGGCAGCACCATACTTTTTGTACAGGTACCCAGCTGGAGTCCCAGATGGGCGAGAATCCTTCCCCAAAACAGTCTTAGACTGTGAACATCCCATTATAGTGCACTCACCAAAAGGGAGCAAGCCCTTAAGCGATTGACCAAACAAAAGACACCCAGAATAAGGGCCTGACTCTCAACCTAGGAGGGAGGTTTGGGACTGAGAGGACTTATTACCCAGATCCAACGCCACTGGGGAGACGACAGAGCACAAGGGGCTCATGCAAGTATCTTGCTCGAATCCACGGCAGCTTTGGAGATGGGAGGAAGACTGCTTTGGATCCCAATTCTGACACCAAAAATGTCAACCAAAAGGACCATGAACTGTAAAGAGGCAAAAAGACAGTTTATTTGAGGTCTTAGAATTGCAATTCGGGGATCACAGATTCTGGAGGAATCCAGAATAGTGTCCCACTGGAAGAAAATAACAGATTTTTCTATAGGAAAAAGAGGGCAGTTAATATAGGCTTTCATAGGTTGTTTACCAAGAATTTGGACTGGAGGGTAAAATTGTTCTTTACACACAATTGGGTTTTGGAATGCATCTCATTCATTACTAGGGAAAGGTATGTTTTCTTTAGTCCAGAACAAATCCAGTTCTCAGCATTATTCTTTTCTTTTAGCAACACAGGAACTATTCAGCAGTTTTAATTTAGAGCGTTCAGCAAAAGTCCAGCATGAACAGCAAACATGGAGGTCCTCAGGTCACATGTCATTCATTCCTGACATAGTTCTTTTCACAACTCATACCAGCTTTCCCAAAGTAACCTGGATGATATTTGTAAAAGTTGATCCGGTGTTGATGCATGCCACCAGCATTACCCTGGCCTCCTGGGTACTTCTGGTGTTTGCCAGTGCAGTCATGGCTATGGCTCACGTGACCCTTAAGTGTTTGGGTCTTCCTTAGTCTGGATGGCATGTCGGCAGCCAAGATCTGTGATCAGTGATCTTTGATGTTACTGCTACAATTCACTGAAGGCTCAGATGATGGTTAGAAGTTTTTAGCAATAAACTATTTTTAAATTAAGGTATGTACATTGTTTTTTAAGACACAATGCTATTGCACGCTTAATAGACTACAGTATAGTGTAAACATAACTTTTATATGCATTGGGAAACCAAAACATTTGTGTGACTTGCTTTATTGCAATAATCTCTTTATTGTGGTAGTCTGGAACTGAACCTGCAATATTTCTGAGGTATGCCTATATACAGACAAAGACCTCTGTTTTAGGCAGATGTGGACCCACCTCCAAATTTAGATCTGATTTGCTGTAGCTATTTAAATGAAGTGAAAATAATTGAAGAACTCTTGTTTCTAAATCTGTCAGCAGCTAACCTGTAAACATGAAGCTTATTTGAGAGAGAATATTTTCTTTATATGTGAACTTCTTAAACATTTTTAACATTAGGTACTATATAAATATAGGACTTTTGTCTACTGGGTGGAATTTGGGGATCCTGGAGACTACTTGAAAGTTTATAATACTATCAAATTTGTTGTGAATACTGGTGTCCTATGTATGTTTTGTTAATGATTTACATCACCCATACTTCTCACTTACCTTGTACCTTGTTCTTCCTTGCTTGTTTATCTCTCTACTTCTTTCTTCAGTATATCTGTCAACACCAAGTCATGAGCTTCTTGAGTTTGACACTGAGAAACAGATGTATGCTTAATAGTGTTAGCATGGCCAGATTGCAGTCTTTTTGCAAAACTCTGTGCACTTATGTGTTCATTTTCCCACACCACCTCCAATTCTAAGGATCTGAAGGGAAAATATTTTTTCTCAGTTTAATTTTCCATGATGAGCTGCTTTTGTCATTAGCAGTAAGAAAATGATAGTTTTGGGGTGACCTATATGATTTTCTGAGATCAGGTGAGTACTTTGACTCAGTTTAGTATTTCTATTTGTCCAGAATCTTATAAAGTGATCTATTTAATTATTTTCTGAGAGGATGAAAATAATTTAAAAGAATTCTCCACTAGGCTCTGATATGAGAGGGTGTTCACTTGGGTTTGAGTATTTGAGTAAATTATTACTGTCTTTATAATTGTTGATAAGCTTTTCAGAATCTTATGTAGGAAATTTTTTCTTCCCTATTTGGCACTTAATTGGCGGAAACAGCCTATCTGCTTGTTTTTTCAAATTATAAATTTTATTTTTGAAATAAAGGTTTATCGTCCCAGAGAATTCTGAAAATGTTTTTGTTTTCATGCAGGTAAAAATGACTTAATTTATAGTAAATATCACTGAATACTGAGGTCCTTTATAGGAATGAATATTCTTATGCTTCATGCTAAATTAATCATAAGATGGTACGAATTGGAAGTAACCAGTAACTGAGGTAACAGAGGAAAGCTGTATTACCTTTTTCTACGGATAATCCTGAGAGCCATTTTGTGGTAAAATTTCAATTATCAGTATTCTGTCTTAATATTGGTTTGTGGACTCTCTTGCTGAATGTGCCTTTTCCTATATGCTAGTGATGAATTCATTACCGTGTTTTTTTTCATCCCCCATAGTCTATATGTGCTTTTGAGTTAAGATGATAAATAATGGTGCTGTTTATTGAAATCGGGAACCCTGGAGGAAAGCAGATTTATGTGTGTGTGGGGGGGAGATCACTAATTTGTTTTTGTATTGGTTATTTTTGAGACATGTGAGATGAGCAAGTGGAAATGTCAAGTAGGCAGTTCGTTATATGGATCAGGAGCTCAGAAGAGTAGTGTCTGAGTAAATGTGAGTCATGTCAGTAAATTAGCTATCTGGGGAAAGAATGAGGAGCGAGATGAGAAGGTGAGCCAAGTCCATTTCCTGAGGATCTACAATGTTTCAAGGATACTGAAAAGAGCAAAGAAATTGGAGTAAAAGAAAATTAAAGTATGGTATCACAAAAACGCAAATAGAAGAGAGTGGTTGGTCAACTGTGACATGCTACAACAAGGTCAAGTAAGATAAGGACATCATTGGTGATGAACCATCATTTATTTGGTTCTTGTTGAAATTTTAGAAGAAAGATGCTAGTCAAGTAAATAATGCAGGGTAAATTACTCTTTAATAAGTTAATTTTAAAATTTACGAACAGTAAAATTCACTCTTTTTCATGTAAGGTTCTGAGCTTGGACAAATGTGTAGAGTTGTGTAACCACCACCACAATCAAGGTATAGATTAGTCCCATCATCCCCCCCGCCACCCCCTGCAATTCCCATTGGTGCCTACCCCTGGGCCTAACCTCTGACAACTGCTAATCCCTTCTCCATGCCTTATAGTTTTACCTTTTCCAGAATGTCCTATAAATGGAATCATACAGTATGTAGCCTTTTGAGGCTGATTTTTCCCATTTACTATATAATGTATTTGAGATTCACCCATGTTGTTGAATATATCAATAGATCATTCCTTTTCATTGCTGGATAGTATTCCCCCTTCCTCTCTCCCCTTCCCCTGGAAACCAGTGATATGAATTCTTTCCCTATAGCATTTTTTCAGTGTCATATACATGTAATCATACAATATTTAGCCTTTTGGGTTTGGATTCTTTGTCAGCACAATGCATTTAAAATTTATCCATGTTGTTACAAGTATCAATAGTCTTTTCCTTTTTATTGATGAGTAGTATTCTATTCTTTCTCCACGTTGAAGGACATCTGGAATGTTTCCAAAAAAGTTATGAACAAAGCTGCTATACACATTCATGTATAGAGATTTTTGTGTTAACATAAGTTTCCATTTATCTCAGGTAAATATTCTCCTACTGGTTTCTGACCTCCATGATTTCTCATAAGAAGTCTGCAGTTATTTAAGTTGATGTCTATGTAATGTGTTTTTCTCTCATTACTTTCAAAACTTTTTCCTTTTTTCTTCTGATTTAGAGTAGTTTAATTCAGTTATGTCTTGAGGTGGCTTTCTTTAATTTTATACTTTTTGGGTTTCACTGAGCTTCTTAAAACTGTAAATTTATATTTTTCACCAAATTTGGGAAATTCTCAGCCTTTTTAAAAAAATAGCTTTATTGAAACATAATTCACATGCCACATAATTCAGCCATTTAAAATGGACAACCTTGTGTATACTTAGTATACAGTATTCACAAATATGTACAACTATCACCACAGTCAATTTTAGAACTTCTTTGTCACATCAAATAGAAAGATTTTACTTTAGTTTTAGCTATCACCCCCATCTCCTCATCCCCCAGCCCTAAGGAACCACTGATTTACTTTCTGTCTCTACAGACTTTCCTCTTAACATTTTATGTGAATTGAATTGCCATTATTTATTTAATTTTTTCTGTATTACTGTTTTCTTTTTCTGTGATGTTAATGATATAGATTTTAGATCTTCTGATATTGTTCCACATGTCTCTAAGACTCTGTTCATTTGCTTTTAATCATTTTCACTCTCTTCTTCATATTGGTTAATTTCTATTGATCTGTCTTCATTTATTATTTCCTCTGCCATCTCCAGTCTTTTATTGAGCCCATCCAGTATTTTAAAAATATTTCATACATTGTAATTTTTAGTTTTAAAGTTATTTACATTTGATTTTTTTTATAGTTTCTTTTTCTCTGCCTATAACTTTTAATCTTCCCATTCAAGTGTGTTTATTTTCACCCAAAAGAGCATAGTTATAATAGCTGCTTAAAGTCCTTGTTAGCTGTTTCAACATTGGAGTTGTCCTGGAATTGATACCTGCTGATTTTGATTGTTTCAGCAAGCAGTCTGTGTGGTTAGGTTCAGACTCCCAAGTTTTATCTCTCCCTCTCTGGATGATGGTTCCAATGTTAAATATGTTTTCAGAGTGTTTGGGTCAGCACCCTGCATTTGCCACTTAGTGCCTGTGCTAAGTCAGTGGTTTAGTCTGAGACTTGAACAGTGATTGATATTGCAGTTCCATTTTCAAAGCCTTTGTTAGACTTCTTTGGTTCTATTCCACACATGTGCAGTTTGCTGTTGAGGCCAGGACTGTGTCTGTTCATACACAGAATTAGGGAATATCCTTTTCCCATTTGATCTCCTCCATGATTTCCTCTACGGATTCTCCAGTTGACATGGACCTTTTATTCTTGTTCCTCTGACCAGAAATTTGAATTTCTCTCATAGTCTTAGCCTTTCATGCTGTTACGTAGCTTTGCACTGTTGGGGCTGCCTGTTGGGGTGAAGTGAAGGAGAGAGTGAAAAAAACAACAACAGGGATTACCCCCCATACTATTCTTATATGAGCCTCTTTTTCTGGTTCCTCTGACCAGAGAGAGAGGTTTTCTCATGAATGAGGCTTGCCTTGGAGCAGGAATGGCAGTCAAAAAAGGGAAAAAAAGTGGGAAAGAAAGAAAAATTAGGGTTCTCCTTATGCTCACCAGCTCAAAAGTGTGTCTTTTTCTGGTCCTCTGTTTAGAAAGTGGGATTTCTCTTGGAAATTTTGTTCATACAGGCGTTCCATGACTCAGTCTCTCCTTGGGTCAAAATCAAGAGATAAAGGTGAAAAATAAACCCAAGAAACTCACCAGAGTACTAGTTACTATTCAAATTTTGATTTCCCTTCCTAATCTGCTTGCTATTATTTAGTTTTCGGAGTCCTCAGGTAGTTGCTTTTTGTGTTTTGTCCAAAGTTTTTAGTTAATAATCAGAGGAGAGATAGTCTTATTCCATCTTGGCTGTCACCAGAAGCTCTATTTAATTTACTTTTTTCTTCTCTCTTTCTTTTTTAATATTTTAAAAATTTTCTGTGGATTCATAAATAGACAGTGGTAAAATTTAGACCATCTTGCTGTTGCTTAATTTTCAAACATCTTAGATCAGTGGTTGGCAGACTTTCTGTTAAGGGCCAAATAGTAAATATTTTAGGCTTTACAGGCATAGGTTCTCTGTCAACTGTTCAACTCTGCTGTTGAAGTGAGAAAGCAGCCATAGATAATATGGAAACAAATGGATGTGTCTGTGTTCCAGTAAAATATTATTTATAAAAACAGCGGGCCAGATTTGGCCCATGGGCTACAGCTTGCAGACCCTTGATCTAAGTTCTCTACGCTTACTCCTTCCTGAAGTATTGCTTGAAGAGTATTATTACCCACTAAGCTTTGTATTTTGAAATAATTTTGTTTCCATGGCCATTTATATTTTTCTCCTATAGTTTATTATTTCTTCTGTAGAGTAACTCAAATTTTAATTGAACTGATCGAAAGGAAAGGAATTCACAACAGTGCAATTATATGAAACTCTTCCCATCCTAATTTGCTTTGAATATATCCTCACAATAAATTTCCTCTGTGGTATTTTTCCTGTCTCATAAATATTTGGTTCGGGACAGTCCTAGTGAATGTATACATGTCATATGTTTAGTGTATGTTCATTCACCATAGCAAAGCTCTAAACAATATGAAATGAAATACACAGCTCTGAAATTCAAGGATTTTCAAAGACAATCTGGAAATCATATTAATAATGTTCCTTTTTTAAGTACCTTCTATGTGTCCTTTGTCCTTTTGTGTTTCAGTAAGTGTGGATCTTGTTAAATTGTGAAGGGCAGTGCCTAGGGTTATATTTTTCTTAGTTACTACTCTTGTTCTATTACTCTTGAACTTCAGTTTTTGAACAATATTTTTCAGGTGAATGGTCTTAAAATGGTTGATGAGCCAATGGAAGAGGGAGAAGCAGATTCTTGCCAAGTAAGTACTCATGTTAACTTATTAAGCTACATTTTTAGACTATAAGGAAAGAGAATAATGTGAAAGGAGAAAATCTTCTGTCAATTAAATAAATGTATTTAGGTAAGTTAATAAGCAAATCCAATTATTAATAAAACGGCAACAGTTCAAAATATAGGCCAGATTTTCTTGCCAGAAATTCTTATCCATAAAGTTTTTTTTTAACAACTTTATTGGGGCATAATTTGCATGCCATGAAATTTACCCATTTTAAGTGTAATGGATGAAGTTTTTATTACCAGTATATGAGTAACTGGATTATTTAAATATAGAATCCTCTGAATTAAATAAGACTGTCTTCAACTTTAGGGTAGAAAGGAGATCTAATGAGAAAATATTTAACTAAAAGGATAAATTGAGGTCATTTAAAATCTATTTCCTGGCTTTCAAAAAGGACTGCATGTAAATTATTTCAGAAATTTCTAACTGGTTTAAAAGACTGCTTAGCTATTAGGCAGGCCATTCTATGCAAGGCCTGTAATCCTAGTCTCCCGTTTTACAAGATCTAGTTATACAGAAGAGAGTTCTTAAGATTTTAGGGAGGGTCTGACTGAAGTAGACATCCCCATCGATGTTGTTATTTTGATTATCATTTCTATAGATATTTTCATAGAATTGTAGATTTTGTTTAAACCTGGAAGGAGCCTCAGAGATAGTATTCTATAATACCTTCATTGTATAGATAAGTCTACTGAGACCTGTAGAGGTTATTATGATTTATACTAGGCCATAAAACTAACAAGTAGCAGAATCAAGGCTTAATGACCCAGTGTGCCTCATGTTAGGTCAGTTGTGTATTGTGTAGATGCAAAGAAGTGGAAAATAAGGAAAGCACTGTTCTTTTCTTATTTAGTTGTGGATAAAATCATCCTTCATGTCTTTATTTTCCCCCTGAAACCGGTTAAAGTGAATTTTTCTCAGATAGGAACCAGCAGAGAGATTAAAATTGGGTTTGTCCAATACTCTCCTTTGAAATGTCCTATGTAAAAATCAACTTTCTCTGCAGATACTGACGTTGTAACAATAATCTCAGTTCTGATTAACAAGATGGGATGTAAAATGTTGTCATTTTAGCTTTTGTAATTTACATAATAGCTTTTATGTTAATTTTGAATGTAATTAAATGTAAACTTCTATCAAAATCATCTAGAGCTTTATCTGCAGATCATACGCGCTAAGGCATAGTAATATTTATGTTGCTAGTTTATAAACGATAGAGTGTAAGGAAATACAAAGGCAATGGGGAAGTGTGTATTTCAGTATTAATAAATTAACAGGGAAATACCATGCCCCACAGCACAGGAGGAAAAAAAAATGTGTGTGTGTATGTATGTATGTGTACATGTGTAGCCAATGTAAACACATAGACATATACATAGGGTTTTTGTTAAATATTTACTTTTCTAACTTTAATAAAAAAAATGATGGTACAAATGAACTTATTTACAAAACAGAGTCACAGATGTAGAAAACAAACTTATGGTTACCAAAGGGGAAGGGGGGAGGGATAAATTGGGAGATTGGGATTGACATATACACACTACTATATATAAAATAGATAACTAATAAGAACCTACTGTATAGCACAGGGAACTCTACTCAATGCTCTGTAATGACCTATATGGGAAAAGAATCTAAAAAGTAGTAGATGTATGTATATGTATAACTGATTCACTTTGCTGTACAGCAGAAACTAACACAGCATTGCAAATCAACTATACTCCAATAAAAATTAATCTTAAAAAATCAGCCAAGAAGTACAGTTTTAATGGAAAGACAGTAAAAATATAGTGCTCGATGTTAATGTGATTTACATTAGGCAGTCAACTTCAGTGGCTAGAAAGGGGAATCTAAAGTTTTGCAGAATAAGAAACCTAGAATCACTTCCAAGGATTTGATTTAATTTGTGGCCTGCGTTATTGGGACTTAAAGCATTACGTATTTCTGCTGTGTGAGAGTTCAGATATTCATTTTGTGTCAGTTAAATGATCTGGGTGATAAGAAACACTAACCATATAAATTTTATTTTATTTTTTAACTTTTTTGCCTTGCCTCGCCTGGCTCCTGAGTCTAGCCCACAACTGATCACGGGGCCATGGGAATACTTGGTGCTGCGTGGATTGGATTTGACCAAAATCCTGGGTAGAGAACAGGGGAAAAGTGGGTTCCCAAAGGAAATTCTGGGAGCTGTTTTACCAGATGAGAGATGCTCCCTACTCTCTCTGAGCGAGGCAGGACAGAGAAAACACTGGATTGAGAGGAGGCCTGGGTTCCCATTCTGGTTCTGCTGTGGACTCACTGTGTGACCTTGAACAAGTTACTTATTAACTTCTCTGGGCCTGGCTGTAAAATGAGGGGGTGAGGTGGGATGCTCTCTAAGGGACCTTCCAGCATCAACAACCTTACCACTCGGGGGACTTTCCCATCTGTTTAGTCCATCTGTTTTCTTGTGCCTCTAGATTCTAGTAGTAAGAATCCTTAGAAAACCTGGTGGGATTTTTGTAGGGAAAGTTTCGGAGAGTAGGGCTAAGTTTGGGATCTGTAGCAGGGCTAGAGAGGCTTAATTTTCCACATGAAGGACTGGGTTCATGGGAGAATTTGAGGCCTGAGCAAATGGCCAGGGACTACTAAGATTTAGGGCTTGTCTGCCACTGGGGTTAAACCTCACCCTGTGCCTGGTGTCAGGGCTTAGTGTGTGGCCAGAGTTGGGGTCATTTTGAGCATTGGGGTCATTTATTTTTTTTTACTTTTCGAATTTTATTTTATTTATTTTTTTATACAGCAGGTCCTTATTACTCATCAATTTTATACACATCAGTGTATACATGTCAATCCCAATCGCCCAATTCATCACACCCCCACCCCCATCCCCCTGCCACTTTCCCCCTTTGGTGTCCATACGTTTGTTCTCTATATCTGTGTCTCAATTTCTGCCCTGCAAACTGGTTCATCTGTACCATTTTTCTAGGTTCCACATATATGTGTTAATATACGATATTTGTTTTTCTCTTTCTGACTTACTTCACTCTGTATGACAGTCTCTAGATCCATCCACGTCTCAACAAATCACCCAATTTCGTTCTTTTTTATGGCTGAGTAATATTCCATTGTATATATGTACCACATCTTCTTTATCCATTTGTCTGTTGATGGGCATTTAGGTTGCTTCCGTGACTTGGCTATCGTAAATAGTGCTGCAATGAACATTGGGGTGCATGTGTCTTTTTGAATTACGGTTTTCTCTGGGTATATGCCCAGTAGTGAGATTGCTGGATCATATGGTAATTCTATTTTTAGTTTATTAAGGAACCTCCATACTGTTCTCCGTAGTGGCTGTATCAATTTACATTCCCACCAGCAGTGCAAGAGGGTTCCCTTTTCTCCACACCCTCTCCAGCATTTACTGTTTGTAGATTTTGATGATGGCCATTCTGACCAGTGTGAGGTGATACCTCATTGTAGTTTTGATTTGCATTTCTCTAATAATTAGTGATGTTGAGCAGCTTTTTATGTGCTTCTTGGCCATCTGTATGTCTTCTTTGGAGAAATATCTATTTACGTTTCTGCCCGTTTTTGGATTGAGTTTTTGGTTTTTTACTATTGAGCTGCATGAGCTGTTTATATATTTTGGAGATTAATCCTTTGTCCATTCATTCGTTTGCAAATATTTTCTCCCATTCTGAGGGTTGTCTTTTCATCTTGTTTATGGTTTCCTTTGCTGTGCAAAAGCTTTGAAGTTCCATTAGATCCCATTTGTTTATTTTTGTTTTTATTTCCATTACTGTAGGAGGTGGATCAAAAAAGATCTTGCTGTGATTTATGTCAGAGAGTGTTCTTCCTATGTTTTCCTCTAAGAGTTTTATATTGTCTGGTCTTATATTTAGGTCTCTAATCCATTTTGAGTTTATTTTTGTGTATGGTATTAGGGAGTGTTCTAATTTCATACTTTTACATGTACCTGTCCAGTTTTCCCAGCACCACTTATTGAAGAGACTGTCTTTTCTCCATTGTATATCCTTGCCTCCTTTCTCATAGATTAGTTGACCAGAGGTGTGTGGGTTTACCTCTGGCCTTTCTATCTTGTTCCATTGATCTATATTTCTGTTTTTGTGCCAGTACCATATTGTCTTGATTACTGTAGCTTTGTAGTATAGTCTGAAGTCAGGGAGTCTGATTCCTCCAGCTCCATTTTTTTCCTTCAAGACTGTTTTGGCTATTCGGGGTCTTCTGTGTCTCCATACAAATTTTAAGATTTTTTTGTTCTAGTTCCGTAAAAAATGCCTTTGGTAATTTGATAGGGATTGCATTGAATCTGTAGATTTCTTTGGGTAGTATAGTCATTTTCACAATATTGATTCTTCCAATCCAAGAACATGGTATATCTCTCCGCCTGTTGGTATCATCTTTAATTTCTTTCGTCAGTGTCTTATAGTTTTCTGCATACAGGTCTTTTGTCTCCCTAGGTAGGTTTATTCCTAGGTATTTTATTCTTTTTGTTGCTATGGTAAATGGGAGCGTTTCCTTAATTTCTCTTTCAGATTTTTCATCATTGGTGTATAGGAATGCAAGAGATTTCTGTGCATAAATTTTGTATCCTGCAACTTTACCAAATTCATTGATTAGCTCTAGTAGTTTTCTGGTGGCAGTTTTAGGATTCTCTATGTATAGTATCATGTCATCTGCAAACAGTGACAGTTTTACTTCTTCTTTTCCAATTTGTATTCCTTTTATTTCTTTTTCTTCTCTGATTGCTGTGGCTAGAACTTCCAAAACTATGTTGAATAATAGTGGTGAGAGTGGACATCCTTGTCTTGTTCCTGATCTTAGAGGAAATGCTTTCAGTTTTTCACCATTGGGAATGATGTTTGCTGTGGGTTTTTCCTATATGGCCTTTAATATGTTGAGTTAGGTTCCCTCTATGCCAATTTCTGGAGAGTTTTTATCATAAACGTGTGTTGAATTTTGTCAACAGCTTTTTCTGCATCTATTGAGATGATCATATGGTTTTTATTCTTCAATTTGTTAATATGGTTTATCACATTGATTGATTTACATATACTGAAGAATCCTTGCATCCCTGGGATAAATCCCACTTGATCATGGTGTATGATCCTTTTAATGTGTTGTTGGAATCTGTCTGCTAGTATTTTGTTGATGATTTTTGCATCTATATTCATCAGTGATATTGGTCTGTAATTTTCTTTTTTTGTAGTATCTTTGTCTGGTTTTGGTATCAGGGTGATGATGGCCTCATAGAATGAGTATGGGAGTGTTCCTTCCTCTGCAGTTTTTTGGAAGAGTTTGAGAAGGATGGGTGTTAGCTCTTGTCTAATTGTTTGATAGAATTCACCTGTGAAGCCATCTGGTCATGGGCTTTTGTTTGTTGGAAGATTTTTAATCACAGTTTCAATTTCAGTGCTTGTGATTGGTCTGTTCATATTTTCTATTTCTTCCTGGTTCAGTCTCGGAAGGTTGTGCATTTCTAAGAATCTGTCCATTTCTTCCAGGTTGTCCATTTTATTGGCATAGAGTTGCTTGTAGTAGTCTCTTAGGATGCTTTGTATTTCTGCGGTGTCTGTTGTAACTTCTCCTTTTTCATTTTTAATTTTATTGATTTGAGTCCTCTCCCTCTTTTTCTTGATGAGTCTGGCTAATGGTTTATCAATTTGGTTTATCTTCTCAAAGAACAAGCTTTTAGGTTTATTGATCTTTGCTATTGTTTTCTTTGTTTCCATTTCATTTATTTCTGCTGTGATCTCTATGATTTCTTTCTTTCTGCTAACTTTGTGTTTTGTTTGTTCTTCTTTCTCTAGTTCCTTTAGGTGTAACGTTAGATTGTTTGAGATTCTTCTTGTTTCCTGGGGTAGGCTTGTATAGCTATAAACTTCCCTCTTAGAACTGCTTTTGCTGCATCCCATAGGTTTTGGATCGTCGTGTTTTCATTGTCATTTGTCTCTAGGTATCTTTTGATTTCCTCTTTGATTTCTTCAGTGATTTCTTGGTTATTTAGTAACGTATTGTTTAGCCTCCATATGTTTGTGTTTGTTACGATTTTTTCCCTGTAATTAATTTCTAATCTCATGGCGTTGTGGTCAGATATGACCATATGTGCTTGATATGATTTCAATTTTCTTAAATTTACTGAGGCTTGATTTGTGACCCAAGATGTGATGTATCCTGGAGAATGTTCCGTGCGCACTTGAGAAGAAAGTGTAACCTGCTGTTTTTGGGTGGAATGTCCTATAGATATCAATTAAATCTGTCTCGTCTATTGTGTCATTTAAAACCTCTGTTTCCTTATTTATTTTCATTTTGGATGATCTGTCCATTGGTGTAAGTGAGGTGTTAAAGTCCCCCACTATTATTGTGTTACTGTCGATTTCCTCTTTTATAGCTGTTAGCAGTTGCCTCATGTATTGAGGTGCTCCTGTGTTGGGTGCATGTATATTTATAATTGTTACATCCTCTTCTTGGATTGATCCCTTGATCATTATGTAGTGTCCTTCCTTGTCTCTTGTAACATTCTTTATTTTAACGTCTATTTTATCTGATATGAGTATTGCTACTCCAGCTTTCTTTTGATTTCCATTTGCATGGAATATCTTTTTCCATCCCCTCCCTTTTAGTCTGTATGTGTCCCTACATCTGAAGTGCGTCTCTTGTAGACAGCATATAGATGGGTCTTGTTTTTCTATCCATTCAGCAAGCCTGTGTCTTTTGGTTGGAGCATTTAATCCATTCACGTTTAAGGTAATTATCGATATGTAGGTTCCTTTGACGATTTTCTTAATTGTTGTGGGTTTGTTTTTGTAGGTCCTTTTCTTCTCTTGTGTTCCCCACTTAGAGAAGTTCCTTTAGCGTTTGTTGTAGAGCTGGTTTGGTAGTGCTGAATTCTCTTAGCTTTTGCTTGTCTGTAAAGCTTTTGATTTCTCCATCGAATCTGCATGAGATCCTTGCTGGGTAGAGTAATCTTGGTTGTAGGTTCTTCCCTTTCATCACTTGAAGTATATCATTCCACTTCCCTCTGGCTTGTAGAGTTTGTGCTGAAAAATCAGCTGTTAACCTTATGGGAGTTACCTTGTATGTTATTTGTTGTTTTTCCCTTGCTGCTTTCAATAATTTTTCTTTGTCTTTAATATTTGCAAATTTGATTACTATGTGTCTCGGTGTGTTTCTCCTTGAGTTTATCCTGTATGGGACTCTCTGTGCTTCCTGGACTTCGGTGGCTATTTCCTTTCCCATGTTAGGGAAGTTTTCTACTAAAATCTCTTTAAATATTTTCTCGGGTCCTTTCTCTCTCTCTTCTCCTTCTGGGACCCGTATAATGCGAATGTTGTTGTGTTTAATGTTGTCCCAGAGATCTCCTGGACTGTCTTCTTTTCTTTTCATTCTTTTTTCTTTATTCTGTTCTGCAGCAGTGAATTCCACCATTGTGTCTTCCAGGTCACTTATCCGTTCTTCTGCCTCAGTAATTCTGCTATTGATTCCTTCTAGTATAATTTTCATTTCAGTTATTGTATTGTTCATCTCTGTTTGTTTGTTCTTTAATTCTTCTAGGTCTTTGTTAAACATTTCTTGCATCTTCTCGATCTTTGCCTCCATTCTTTTTCCAAGGTCCTGGATCATCTTCACTATCATTATTCTGAATTCTTTTTCTGGAAGGTTGCCTATCTCCACTTCATTTAGTTGTTTTTCTGGGGTTTTATCTTGTTCCTTCATCTGGTACATAGCCCTCTGCCTTTTCATCTTGTCTATCTTTGTGTGAATGTGGTTTTTGTTCCACAGGCTGCAGGATTGTAGTTCTTCTTGTTTCTGCTGTCTGCCCTCTGGTGGATGAGGCTACCTAAGAGGCTTGTGCAAGTTTCCTGATGAGAGGGACTGGTGGTGGGTAGAGCTGACTGTTGTTCTGGTGGGCAGAGCTCAGTAAAACTTTAATCCACTTGACTGCTGATAGGTGGGGCTGGGTCCCCTCCCTGTTGGTTGTTTGGCCTGAGGCAACCCAACACTGGAGCCTCCCTGGGCTCTTTGGTGGGGCTAATGGCTGACTCTGGGAGGGCTCACGCCAAGGGGTACTTCCCAGAGCTTCTGCTGCCAGTGTCCTTGTCCCCACGGTGAGCCACAACCACCCCCCGCCTCTGCAGGAGACCCTCCAACACTAGCAGGTTGGTGTGTTTCAGTGTCCCCTGGGGTCACTGCTCCTTCCCCTGGGTCCCGATGCGCACACTACTTTGTGTGTGCCCTCCAAGAGTGGAGTCTCTGTTTCCCCCAGTCCTGTCGAAGTCCTTCAATCAAATCCCATTAGCCTTCAAAGTCTGATTCTCTAGGAATTCCTCCTCCCGTTGCTGGACCCCCAGGTTGGGAAGCCTGACGTGGGGCTCAGATCCTTCAGTCCAGTGGGTGGACTTTTGCGGTATAAGTGTTCTCCAGTCTGTGAGTCACCCACCCACCAGTTATGGGATTTGATTTTACTGTGATTGCGCCCCTCCTACCATCTCACTGTGGCTTCTCCTTTGTCTTTGGATGTGGGGTATCTTTTTTGGTGAGTTCCAGTGTCTTCGTGTCGATGATTGTCCAACAGCTAGTTGTGATTCTGGTGTTCTCGCATGACGGAGTGAGAGCACGTTCTTTTACTCTGCCATCTTGGTTCCTAATCCCAAGAGTTTCTCAACCATATAAATTTATCTTCCCCCTTTTTAATATTTTCATATATAGGATTTGTTTTTATTTATTTATTTTTCTGGTTGTGGTTGCCTATTCCAATGTGATGCTGGCAGCTGTGTGTTGTTTTGTGGGTGGCTTTGTTTTTATTTTATTTTTTTATGTAATGGTGGATTGTAGAGACTGCTCTATGATGCATAGATTCTTTAAAGCAGTATTGTTTAAATTTGAAATTTACGTATTGCCTATCCTGGCCTGATGCTGCTTTGTGATTGACTGTTTTAGATAACCAGTCTGCTCCATCGAAATTATTGTCACTTTAGACTTTCATGGCCATTTGATTTCTTCAATTAAAACAAGCAAAATTAAATAAAATGCTTCCCACTCTCCATATATATAGCGTATGATTAGCAAAGCTGAATTATAGTTAATATGATTTTAATATGTCTAGATTTGTTATGAGGAATTTTTCCATCTCCCAAGACAGCCTTCACATTTGGTAAGCATTCAGTAATAGGTCACTGATAAAAGATACCTGATATCATATTTCACCACTTGGTCCCATACTTCCCCGAACACTGTCCAGGTAAGAAAAAATATGTTACGATTCTTCTTTAGTAGATGACTGAAATGAGTTAATTTTTTACATTGTCAAAATAAGCATAGGTATCTTATATTTGGTAGCTTATGACCCATTTATATTTACTTTTGTGTGTGTGTGTTTGTTGCAGAGAGTGGCTATATCTTTTTTTTAAACAACTTTATTGCAGTATAATTGCTTTACAATGGTGTGTTAGTTTCTGCTTTATAACAAAGTGAATCAGCTGTACATATACATATATCCCCATATCTCCTCCCTCTTGCTTCTCCCTCCCACCCTCCCTATCCCACCCTTCTAGGTGGTCACAAAGCACTGAGCTGATCTCCCTGTGCTATGTAGCTGCTTCCCACTAGCTATCTAGTTTACATTTGATAGTATATATTTGTCCATGCCACTCTCTCACTTCATTCCAGCTTACCCTTCCCCCTCCCCATGTCCTCAAGTACATTCACTACGTCTGTGTCTTTATTCCTGTCCTCCCTCTAAGTTTTTCAGAAGCACTTTTTTTTTAGATTCCATATATATGTGTAAACATAAGGTATTTGTTTTTCTCTTTCTGACTTCACTCTTCATGACAGACTCTAGGTCCATCCAACTTACTACAGATAACTCAATTTCATTTCTTTTTATGGCTGAGTAATATTCTATTGTATATATGCGCCACATCTTCTTTATCCATTCATCTGTTGATGGACACTTAGGTTGCTTCCATGTCCTGGCTATTGTAAATAGAGCTGCAATGAACACTGTGATACATGACCCTTTTTGAATTATGATTTTCTCAGGGTATATGCCCAGTAGTGGGATTGCTGGGTCTTATGGTAGTTCTATTTTTAGTTTTTTAAGGAACCTCCATACTGTTCTCCATAGTGGCTGTATCAATTTACATTCCCACCAACAGTGCAAGATAGTTCCCTTTTCTCCACATCCTCTCCAGCATTTATTATTTGTAGATTTTTTTTTCTAGATTTTTTGATGATGGCCATTCTGACTGGTGTGAGGTGATACCTCATTGTAGTTTTGATTTGCATTTCTCTACTGATTAGTGATGTTGAGCATCCGTTCATGTGTTTGTTGACAATCTGTATATCTTCTTTGGAGAAATGTCTATTTAGGTCTTCAGTCCATTTTTTTATTGGGTTGTTTGTTTTTTTTTTGATATTGAGCTACATGAGCTGATGGTAAATTTTGGAGATTACTCCTTTGTCAGTTGCTTCATTTGAAAATATTTTCTCCCATTCTAAGGGTTGACTTTTTGTCTTGTCTATGTTTTCCTTTGCTGTTCAAAAGCTTTTAAGTTTCATTAAGTCCCATTTGTTTACTTTTGTTTTTATTTCCATTTCTCTAGGAGGTGGGTCAAAAAGGATCTTGCTGTGATTTATGTCAGACAGTGTTCCGCCTATGTTTTCCTCTAAGAGTTTTATACTGTCTGGTGTTACATTTAGGTCTTTAATCCATTTTGAGTTTATTTTTGTGTATGGTTTTAGGGAGTGTTCTAATTTCATTCTTTTATATGTAGCTGTCCAGTTTTCCCAGGACCACTTATTGAAGAGGCTGTCTATTCTTCATTGGATATTCTTGCCTCCTTTTTCAAAAATAAGGTGACCATATGTGCGTGGGTTTATCTCTGGGCTTTCTATCCTGTTTCATTGATGTATATTTCTGTTTTTGTGCCAGTACCATACTGTCTTGATTACTGTAGCTTTGTAGTATAGTCTAAAGTCTGGGAGCCTGATTCCTGCAGCTTCATTTTTCTTCCTCAAGATTGCTTTGGCTATTTGGGGTTTGTTGTGTTTCCATACAAATTGTGGAATTTTTTGTTCTACTTCTGTGAAAAATGCCATTGGTAGTTTGATAGGGATTTCATTGAATTTGTAGATTGCTTTGGGTAGTACAGTCATTTTCACAATGTTGATTCTCCTAATCCAAGAAAATGGTATATCTCTCCACCTGTTTGTATCATCTTTAAGTTCTTTCATCAGTGTCTTTTAGTTTTCTAAATAGAGGTCTTTTGTCTCCTTACATAGGTTTATTCCTAGGTATTTTATTCTTTTTGTTGCAGTGGTAAATGGGAGTGTTTCCTTAATTTCTCTTTCAGATTTTTCATCATGAATGTATAGGAATGCAAGTGATTTCTGTGCATTAATTTTGTATCCTGCTACTTTACCAAATTCATTGATTACGTCTAGTAGGTTTCTGAAGCACCTTTAGGATCCTCTATGTATAGTATCATGTCATCTGCAAGCAGTGACAGTTTTACTTCTGCTTTTCCAATTTGGATTCCTTTTATTTCTTTTTCTTGTCTGATCGCTGTGGCTAAAACTTCCAAAACTATGTTGATTAATAGTGGTGAGAGTGGACAGCCTTGTCTTTTTCCTGATCTTAGAGGACACAGTTTCAGTTTTTGACCATTGTGAATGATGTTGGCTGTGGGTTTGTCTTATATGGCCTTTATTATGTTGAGGTAAGTTCCCTCTATGCCTACTTTTGGAGGGTTCTTATCATAAATGGATGTTGAATTTTGTCAAAAGCTTTTTTTGCATCTATTGAGATGATCATATGGTTTTTCTCCTTGAATTTGTTAATATGTTGTATCACATTGATTGATTTGCATATATTGTAGAATGCTTGCATTCCTGGGATACACCCCACTTGATCATGGTGTTTGATCCTCTTAATGTGCTGTGGGATTCTGTTTGCTAGTATTTTGTTGAGGTTTTTTGCATCTATGTTCATCAGTGTTATTTGCCTGTAGTTTTCTTTCTTTGTGACATCTGTGTCTGGTTTTGTTATCAGGGTGATGGTGGCCTCCTAGAATGAGTTTGGGAGTGTTCCTCCCTCTGGTTTATTTTGGAAGATTTTGAGAAGGGTAGGTGTTAACTCTTCTCTAAATGTTTGATAGAATTTGCCTGTGAAGCCATCTGGTCCTGGGCTTTTGTTTGTTGGAAGGTTTTTAATCACAGTCTCAATTTCAGTGCTTGTGATTGGTCTGTTTATGTTTTGTATTTCTTCTGCGTTCAGTCTCAGATGGTTGTGCTTTTCTAAGAATTTGTCCATTTCTTCCAGGTTGTCCACTTTATTGGCATAGAGTTGCTTGTAGTAATCTCTCATGTTCCTTTGTATTTCTGCCATGTCAGTTGTTACTTCTCATTTTTCATTTCTAATTCTATTGATTTGAGTCTTCTCCCTTTTTTTCTTGATGAGTCTGCCTAATGGTTTATCAATTTTGTTTATCTTCTCAAAGAAGCAGCATTTAGTTTTATTTGTCTTTGCTATTGTTTTCTTCATTTCTCTTTCATTTATTTCTGACCTGATCTTTATGATTTCTTTCCTTCTGCTAACTTTGGGGCTTTTTTTTGTTCTTCTTTCTCTAGTTGCTTTAGTTGTAAGGTTTGGTTGTTTATTTGAGATGTTTCTTGTTTCTTGAGGTAGGATTGTATTGCTATAGAGTTCCCTCTTAGAACTGCTTTTGGTGAATCCCATAGGTTTTGGGTCGTCATGTTTTCATTGTCAATTGTTTCTAGGTATTTTTTGTTTTCTTCTTTGATTTCTTCAGTGATCTCTTGTTTATTTAGTAGTGGATTGTTTAGCCTCCATGTGTTTGTATTTTTTACAGTTTTTTTTCCTGCAATTGGTACCTAGTCTCATAGTGTTATGGTCGGAAAAAATACTTGATACGAATTCAATTTTCTTAAATTTACCAAGGCTTGATTTGTGACCCAAGATATGATCTATTTTGGAGAATGTTCCATAAGTACTTGAGAAGAAAGTGTATTCTGTTGTTTTTGGATGGAATGTTTTATAAATATCAATTAAGTGCATCTTGTATAATGTATCATTTAAAGCTTGTGTTTCCTTATTCTTTTCATTTTGGATGATCTGTCCATTGGTGAAAGTGGGGTGTTAAAGTCCCCTACTATGCTTGTGTTATTGTCAATTTCCCCTTTTAAGGCTCTTAGCATTTTTCTTATGTATTGAGGTGCTCCGAAGTTGGGTGCATAAATATTTACAATTCTTATATCTTCTTCTTGGATTGATCCCTTGATGATTAGGTAGTGTCCTTCTTTGTCTCTTGTAATAGTCTTTATTTTAAAGTCTAGTTTGTCTGATATGAGAAAGTTGCTACTCCAGCTTTCTTTTGGTTTCCATTTGCATGGAATAACTTTTTCCATCCCCTCACTTTTAGTCTGTATGTGTCCCTAGATCTGAAGTGGGTCTCTTGTAGACAGCATACATACGGGTCTTGTTTTTTATCCTTTTGTCCAGTTTATGTCTTTTGGTGGAGCATTTAATCCATTTATGTTTAAGGTAGTTATCGATATGTATATTCCTATTACCATTTTCTTAATTGTTTTGGGTTTGTTATTGTCGGTCTTTTCCTTCTGTTGTGTTTCCTGCCTAGAGAAGTTCCTTTAGCATTTGTTGTAAAGCTGGTTTGGTGCTGCTGAATTCTCTTAGCTTTTGCTTGTTTGTCAAGGTTTTAATTTTTCCGTCGAATCTGAACGAGATCCTTGCTGGGTAATCTTGGTTGTATGTTTTTCCCTTTCATCACTTTAAATATGTCCCGCCATTCCCTTCTGCCTTGCAGAGTTTCTGCTGAAAGGTCAGCTGTTAACCTTATGGGGATTCCCTTGTATGTTACTTTTTGTTTTTCCTTTGCTGCTTTTAATATTTTTTCTTTGTATTTAATTTTTGATAGTTTGTTTAATATGTGTCTTGGAGTGTTTCTCCTTAGATTTATCCTGTATGGGACTCTCTGCACTTCCTGGACTTGATTGACTATTTCCTTTCCCATATTAGGGAAGTTTTCAACTATAATCTCTTCAAATATTTTCTCAGTCCCTTTCTTTTTCTCTTCTTCTTGTGGGACCCCTATAATTCGAATATTGGTGTGTTTAATGTTGTCCCAGAGGTCTCTGAGACTGTCCTCAATTATTTTTATTCTTTTTTTCCTTTTTCTGCTCTGCAGTAGTTATTTCCACTGTTTTATCTTCCAGGTCACTTATCCGTTCTTCTGCCTCAGTTACTCTGCTATCGATTTCTTCTAGAGAATTTTAAATTTCATTTATTGTGTTGCTCATCATTGTTTGTTTGCTCTTTAGTTCTTCTAGGTCCTTTTTAAACGTTTGTTGTAGCTTCTCCATTCTGTTTCTAAGATTTTGGATCATCTTTACTATCATTACTCTCATTTCTTTTTCAAGTAGACTGTCTATTTCCTCTTCATTTGTTTGGTCTGGTGGGTTTTTACCTTGCTCCTTCATCTGCTGTGTATTTCTCTGTCTTCTCATTTTGCTTACCTTACTGTGTTTGGGGTCTCCTTTTCGCAGGCTGCAGGTTCATAGTTCCCTTTGTTTTTGGTGTCTGCTCCTAGTGGCTAAGGTTGGTTCAGTGGGATGTGTAGGCTTCCTTGTGGAGGGGACTGGTTCCTGTGTTCTGCTGCATGAGGCTGGATCTTTCTTTCTGGTGGGCAGGACCACGTCCGGTGGTTTTTTTTTTTGGGTGTCTGTAACCTTATTATGATTTTAGGCAGCCTCTCTCCTAATGGGTGGGGTTTTGTTCCTGTTTTGCTAGTTGTTTGGCATAGGGTGTCCAGCACTGTAGCTTGCTGGTCGTTGAGTAGAACTGGGTCTTAGCGTTGAGATGGTGATCTCTGGGAGAGCTTTCACCATTTGATATTACATAGACCTGGGAGGTTTCTGGTGGACTAATGTCCTGCACTGGTCTCTCCACCTCAGACTTACAGGCCTGACACCCGGCTGGAGCACGAAGACCCTGTCAGCCACACGGCTCAGAAGAAAATGGAGAAAAAAAGAAAGAAAGAAAGAAAAATATACAATACAATACAATAAAATAAAGTTATTAAAATAAAAATTTTGAAAAGTTATTAAAATTAAAAAAAAATTAAAACGTAATAAAAAAAATGGACAGGCAGAACCCTTGGGCAAATGGTTAAAGCAAAGGTATACAGAGAAAATCACACAAAGAAGCATACACATACACCATCACAAAAAGGGAAAAAGGAAAAAAATATATATATCTATATATAAAAAATTTTAAAAAGGAAGAGAGCAACCAAATCAATAACCAAATCTACCATTGATAATAAGCTCTAAATACTAAACTAAGATAAACAAAATCAGAAACAAATTAGATGCAGAAAGCAAACCCCAAGTCTACAGTTGCTCCCAAAGTCCACTGCCTCAATTTTAGGATGATTCGTTGTCTATTCAGGTATCCCAGAGATGCAGGGTACATCAAGTTGATTGTGGAGATTTAATCTGCTGCTCGTGAGGCTGCTGGGAGAAATTTCCCTTTCTCTTCTTTGTCCACACAGCTCCTGGGGTTCAGCTTTGGATTTCGCCCTGCCTCTGTGCGTAGGTCCCCTGAGGGCGTCTGTTCTTCTCTCAGACAGGACGGGGTTAAAGTACCAGCTGATTAGGGGCTCTGGCTCACACAGGTCGGGGGGAGGGAGTGGTGCGGAATGCGGGGTGAGCCTGTGGCGGCAGAGGCTGGAGTAACGTTGCAACAGCCTGAGGTGCACCGTGTGTTCTCCCGGGGAAGTTGTCCCTGGATCACTGGATCCTGGCAGTGATGGGCTGCACATGCTCCTGGGAGGTGAGGTGTGGATAGTGACCTGTGCTCGCACACAGGCTTCTTGGTGGCTGCAGCAGCAGCCTTAGGGTCTCATGCCTGTCTCTGGTGTCCGCGCTGATAGCCGCGGCTCACGCCCATCTCTGGAGATCGTTTAGGCGGTACTCTGAATCCCCTCTTCTCGCGCACCCCGAAACAATGGTCTCTTGCCTCTTAGGCAGTTACAGACTTTTCCCTGGTCTCCCTCCTGGCCAGCTGTGGCTCACTAGCCCCTTCAGGCTGTTTTCATGCAGCCAACAGCAGTCGTCTCCCTGGGATCTGACCTCGGAAGCTGGAGCCTCAGCTCCCAGCCCCCACCCGTCCTGGCAGGTGAGCAGACAAGCCTCTCAGGCTGGTGAGTGCTGGTCGGCACTGATCCTCTGTGCAGGAATCTCTCCGCTTTGCCCTCTGCACCCCTGTTGCTGTGCTCTCCGCCGTGGCTCTGAAGCTTCCCCCCACCGTCACCCCCTGTCTCCGCCAGTGAAGGGGCTTCCTATTGTGTGGAAACGTTTCCTCCTTCACAACTCCCTCCCAGAGGTGCAGGTCCTGTCCCTATTCTTTTGTTTCTGTTTTTTCTTTTTTCTTTTGCCCTTCCCAGGTATGTGGGGAGTTTCTTGCCTTTTGGGAAGTCTGAGGTCTTCTGCCAGTGTTCAGTACGTATTCTGTAGGAGTTGTTCCACATGTAGATGTATTTCTGATGTATTTGTGGGGAGGAAGGTGATCTCCACGTTTTACTCCTCCGCCATCTTGAAGGTCTCCCCTATATTTACTTTTAAAGTTTGTATGGAATGGTTATTATTCCCTGAAATAAAAAACATATTTTTAATGCTACCAGTATTTTAGGAATTTTAAAAGAAGATTTTGTAGATTTTATTAGCACAAGGTCAGCAATATTTTTAGTCTCTAAATTGATTTATATTTTTATTACCCAGAAATGTACATGTTACTTTTAACTGAAAATATGTATTCAAAAAATAAAACTGATTTCCTGACATTTTTAAGCCATGAGTTTCGAATTTTAGAAACCATTCTTGACGTGTATCTCTCATAAGAATCTTTTAAAAAATACTGTCTCACAAGGGTGTTTTACTTAAACTTTTGTGTAGCCATGAGTTGGGAGTATTTTAAGTTGGAGGGTCTGCTCCCTATATGGTGTGTTTTTCCTTCCTCTATTTGTCTTTCCATTTTGATGGACATTTAGGCTTTCTCTGCTTCAGTATTTTTCTTCCTTTTCAAAGTTGATGCTTGCTTCTGCTTTTTATTCACTCACACTGTTTAGAAAATAATTGGGGTACTTCCCTGGTGGCACAGTGGTTAAGGATATGCCTGCCAATGCAGGGGACACGGGTTCGATCCCTGGTCTGGGAAGATCCCACATGCCACGGAGCATCTAAGCCCGTGTGCCACAACTACTGAGTCTGCGCTCTCGAGCCTGTGAGCCACAACTACTCAGCCCGCGTGCCACAACTACTGAAGCCCACGCACCTAGAGCCCATGCTCCTCAAGAAGAGAAGCCACCACAATGAGAAGCCTGCGCACCGCAACAAAGAGTTGCCCCTGCTCACCAGAACTAGAGAAAGCCCGCGTGCCGCAATGAAGACCCAATGCAACCAAAAATAAATAAACAAATAAATAAATAAATAATTGATTCTTAAAAAATAATAATTGGAACCCTTCTACTACAGATTCGCAAAACAATTATTGTTCAATTAAATGTTGGTGGAGAGCCACTATAAGGTGGAGTTGTATGCTGCACCACAAGGGATGCAAAGGTTAATAGTACAAATAAGTTTAATAGCTTTAATTTTTATAGATGTTTTGTGGTTTTCAGAATTCTCAGTTGACTCTTATAACCGAGATCTGAAATGGATTGTGTAGGTTTTATTCCCATTTTATATATGAGGGAACTAAAGAGCTGACTCTAGTAAGTATTGAATAGAATAAACCAACCTCAGTGGGAACTAGTTTGTCACCCTTTTTTGTTTTTCAGACATCACTACAAATTGATACAATTTTGCAAACCTAAGTATCCTGCAATTACTTTCCAGTGTGTACATCATTTGATGTGTTTAGTTCACTCTAGTGGCATTTTGACATGTAAATTATTATTACTGTTAGCCTTCTTTCAAAGTATGCTGACACTTGGCTTGGTTTTCAATGACCCTGGATTATTCACTGCATGAAGATGGTATGTCAAGATGCTTTTCCAGAACTCTGCATGTATCTTCTAACAAATCTGTAGTTTAAATGCTTCTTGGAATTTCAGAGTGATGAAACTGGCCTGTCTACCCACAAATAAAGCAAATGTTTGAACAGGTAGGTGGATGTTGCATTATTACATAAAAACCAAAAATTTAGGCTTTAAAAATCCCTCTTCTTTTGTTTTGTTGTGTTTTCTGTGGGTATCTATGCTGAGTTCCACAGTCCTATGAAACTGTTGTAATAGAGTTATATAGTATGGCTTCCTAATAGATTGTCATCACAGTATGTTTCTCCAGTGTTATAGCATTGTTGGCTCCCTGAATAAAAAAGATGATCACAGATTTTAGAGGTCAGAGCACATTATTTTGGTTGTGGTTAAGCCTTCATAGTTTTTCTGTTTATCAACAATTACTATGAAGTTCAAAAAAAACCATCTAACTCATAATAATCCTTGCCTCAAATTTGTCATGATGTTGGAAAGAATAGTAGTCCCTATTTCAAAGTCATTAAATCTTAATTTTATAGTACCAACTTTTTTTACACAGATAACTATGATTAGGTATACTGAGTATAAGTTTTCTAGGGCTGTCATAACTAAGTACCACATACTAGGTGACTTAAATAACAAATTTGTTTTCTCACAATTCTAGAGGCTAAAAGTTCGAGATCAAGGTGTTGGCAGGGTTTGTTTCTTCTGAGGCTTCTCTGCTTTGCTGGTAGATGGTTGTCTTCTCCCTATGCCTTCACATGCTTTCTCCTCTGTGTGCATCTGTGCCTAATCTCTTCTTATAAGAACACCAGTCATATTGGATTAGGGCCCACCCTATTGACCTAATTTTACCTTAATTACCTCTTTAAAGGCCCTATCTCCAAATACAGTCACATTCTGAGGTACTATGGGTTAGGACTTCAGCATATGCATTTGAGGGGACATGTTTCATCCCATAACGTATTGTATACCTTTTTGTTTTATTAAGGGACATGATATTTCTGACAACATTTGCTCTCCTCAAGTCCACATTTTATCTCTGTATCCCCAGTGTGTAGTATAGTGCCTAATACATAGCATGTGCTTCATGAATGTTGTTGATTTTTTGAGTGAGTGAATATAGAGAAAAGAGTGTATTATGAGAAGAGAAGGTGATATATCACAACTTTATTATACCAGGATAGGAAGATTTTTTTGGAAGATGATTCACTCTGAGGAAAAACAAATGGATCACTGATAAGTACATTACTACCTTATTTTGAGCTAGACTGCTGCCACTCTTAAGCTTTCAGAATGGTGCAGAACCAGAAGAAAGCAAGGTGGAGGAAGGAAGGAGGATTGCAGATGAGAAAAAAAAAGAATATTTTAATAGTAAGCATCAATAAATATAACCTCGGGAAAGCTGAGAAATTTTAGGCAATAGACAAGAATGGGGCAGGGAGCAGATGAAATAAGAAAGACCAATATTGGAAGTGATGGAACAGGAGGGTACCAGATAATTTGGCACTACAAAAGAGCTAGTGGCATACAAATACAACAGCACTTCTGTAATAAGTAGCCATTTGTGTGTGTGTGTATATGTGTGTATATATTTGTGTGCACATCTATCAATCTAACTATATATCTTAGAAGCACCTAAATAGTGTTCCCCAATTCTGACCATTTATTAGAATCATCTGGGGACATTTTTAAAAATACATATGCCTGAGCCCCATCCTAGTTCCTTTTTTTTGGTTTTTTTTTGGAGTATAGCTTCTTTACGCTGCTGTGTCAGTTGCTGCTGTACAGCAAAGTGAATCAGCCATACGTATACATAATATATCTCCTCTTTTTTGGATTTCCTTCCCATTTAGGTCACCACAGAGCACCAAGTAGAGTTCCCTGTGGTATACAGTAGGTTCTCATTAGTTATCTATTTTATACACAGCAGTGTATATATGTCAATCCCAATCTCCCAGTTCATCCCACCCCCACCCTTTCCGCCTTGGTATGCATACTTTTCTCTAAGTCTGTGTCTCTATTTCTGCTTTGCAAGTAAGATCATCTATACCATTTTTCTAGATTCCACATATACGTGTTAATATACGATATTTGTTTTTCTCTTTCTGACTTCACTCTGTATGACAGTCTCTAGGTCCATCCACGTCTCTACAAATGACCCAATTTCGGTCCTTTTTATGGCTGAGTAATATTCTATTGTATACATGTACCATATCTTATTTACCCATTCCTCTGTTGATAGACATATAGGCTGCTTCCATGTCCTGGCTATTGTAAATAGTGCTGCAGTGAACAATTGGGGTGCGTGTATCTTTTTGAATTATGGTTTTCTCTGGGTATATACCCAGTAGTGGGATCGCTGGGTCATATGGTAGTTCTATTTTTAGTTTTTTAAGGAACCTCCATACTGTTCTCCATGGTGGCTGTATCAATTTACATTCCCACCAGCAGTGCAAGAGGGTTCCCTTTTCTCCATATGCTCTACAGCATTTATTGTTTGTAGATTTTTTGATGATGGCCATTCTGACCAGTGTGAGGTGATACCTCATTGTAGATTTGATATGCATTTCTCTAATAATTAGTGATGTTGAGTGTCTTTTCATGTGTTTGTTGGCCATCTGTATGTCTTCTTTGGAGAAATGTCTATTTAGGTCTTCCGCCCATTTTTTGATTGGATTGTTTTTTTGATATTGAGTTGCATGAGCTGTTTGTATATTTTGGAGATTAATCCTTGTCAGTTGCTTCATTGGTAAATATTTTCCCCCATTCTGAGGGTTATCTTTTCATCTTGTTTATGGTTTCCTTTACTGTGCAAAAGCTTTTAAGTTTATTTAGGTCCCATTTGTTTATTTTTGTTTTCATTCTCATTACTCTAGAAGGTGGGTTAAAAAAAGATCTTCCTGCGATTTATGTCAAAGAGTGTTCTGCTATGTTTCCTCTAAGAGTTTGGTAGTGTCTGGCCTTACACTTAGGTCTTTAATCCATTTTGAGTTTATTTTTGTGTTTGTTGTTAGGGGGTATTCTAATTTCATTCTTTTACATGTAGCTGTCCAGTTTTCCCAGTACCACTTATTAAAGAGGCTGTCTTTTCTCCATTGTATATTCTTGCACCCTTTGTCATAGATTAGGTTACTGTAGGTGCGTGGGTTTATATCTGGGCTTTCTGTCCTTTTCCATTGATCTATATTTCTCTTTTTGTGCCAGTACCATACTGTCTTGATTACTGTAGCTTTATAGTATAGCCTGAAGTCAGGGAGCCTGATGCCTCCAGCTCAGTTTTCCTTTCTCAAGATTGCTTTGGCTATTCGGGGTCTTTTGTGTTTCCATACAAATTGTAAAGTTTTTTGTTCTAATTCTGTGAAAAATGCCATTGGTAATTTAATAGGGATTGCATTGAATCTGTAGATTGCTTTGGGTAGTGTAGTCATTTTCACAATATTGACTCTTCCAACCAAGAACATGGTATATCTCTCCATCTGTTTGTGTCATCTTTGATTTCTTTCATCAGTATCTTACAGTTTTGTGCTTACAGGTCTTTTGCTTCCTTAGGTAGGTTTATTCCTAGGTATTTTATTCTTTTTGTTGCAGTGGTAAATGGGATTGTTTCCTTAATTTCTCTTTCTGATCTTTTGTTCTTAGTGTATAGGAATGCAGGAGATATGTGTGTATTAATTTTGTATCCTGCAACTTTACTAAATTCATTGATTAGCTCTAGTAGGTTTCTGGTGGCATCTTAAGGATTTTCTATGTATAGTATCATGTCATCTGTAAACAGTGACAGTTTTACTTCTTCTTTTCCAATTTGGATTCCTTTTATTTCTTTTTCTTCTCTGATAGCCATGGCTAGGACTTCCAAAGCTATGTTGAGTAATAGTGGCGAGATTGGACATCCTCGTCTTGTTCCTGATATTAGAGGAAATACTTTCAGATTTTCACCATTGAGAATGATTTTTGCTGTGGGTTTGTCATATATGGCTTTTATTATGTTGAGGTAGGTTCCCTCTATGCCCACTTTCTTTAGAGTTTTTATCATAAGTGGGTATTGAATTCTGTCAAAAGCTTTTTCTGCATCTATTGAGATGGTCATATAGTTTTTATTCTTCAATTTGTTAATATGGTGTATCACATTGATTAATTTGCATATGTTGAAGAATCCTTGCATCCTGAGGACAAATCCCACTTGATCATGGTGTATGATCCTTTTAATGTGTTGTTGGATTTGGTTTGCTAGTATTTTATTGAGGATTTTTTCATATATGTTCATCAGTGATACTGGCCTGTAATTTTCTTTTTTTGTGATATCTTTTTCTGGTTTCGGTATCTGGGTGATTGTGGCCTCATAGAATGAGCTTGGGAGTGTTCCTCCCTCTGCAATTTTTTGGAAGAGTTTGAGAAAGATAGGTGTTAGCTCTTCTCTAAATGTTTGATAGAATTTGCCTGTGAAGCCATCTGGTCCTGGACTTTTGTTTGTTGGAAGATTTTTAATCACAGTTTCCATTTCATTACTTGTGATTGGGCTGTTTGTGTTTTCTATTTCTTCCTGGTTCAGTCTTGGAAGGTTGTGCTTTTCTAAAAATTTGTCCATTTCTTCCAGGTTGTCCATTTTATTGGCATATACTCGCTTGTACTAGTCTCTTATGATCCTTTGTATTTCTCCAGTGTCAATTATAACTTCTCCTTTTTCATTTCTAATTTTATTGATGTGAGTCCTCTCCCTTTTTTTCTTAATGAGTTGGCTAAAGGTTTATTAATTTTGTTTATGTTCTCAAAGAACCAAGTTTTAGTTTTATTGATCTTTGCTATTGTTTTCTTCATTTCTATTTCATTTATTTTTGCTCTGATTTTTATGATTTCTTTCCTTCTACTAGCTTTGGGTGTTGTTTGTTCTTCTTTCTGTAGTTGCTTTAGGTGTAAAGTTAGGTTGTTTATTTCACATTTTTCTTGTTTCTTGAGGTAGGATTGTATGCTATAAACTTTCCTGTTAGAACTGCTTTTGCTGCATCCCATAGGGTTTTGGTTGTTGTGTTTTCCTTATCATTTGTTTCTTGGTATTTTTTGATGTCCTCTTTGATTTCTTCAGTGATCTCTTGGTTGTTTAGTAATGTATTTAGCCTGCATGTGCTTTTGTTTTTTACAGTTTTATTCTTGTAATTGATTTCTAATCTCATAGCGTTGTGGTTGGAAAAGATGCTTGATATGATATCAGTTTTCTGAAATTTACTGAGGCTTGGTTGGTGACCCAAGATGTGATCTGTCCTGGAGAATGGTCCATGAGCACTTGAGAAGAAAGTGTATTCTGCTGTTTTCAGATGTAATGTCCCGTAAATATCAATTAAATCTATATGGTCTAATGTGTCATTTAAGGCTTGTGTTTCCTTATTAATTTGCTGTCTGGATGATATAGCCATTGGTGTAAGGGGAGTGTTAAAGTCCCCCACTATTATTGTGTTATAGTCAATTTCCCCTTTTATGGCTGGTAGCATTTGCCTCATATATTGAGGTGCTCCTATGTTGGGTGCATAAATATTTACAATTGTTATATCTTCTTCTTGGATTGATCCCTTGGTCATTATGTAGTGTCCTTCCTTGTCTCTTGTAATAGTCTTTATTTTAAAGTCTATTTTGTCTGATAAGAGAATTGCTACTCCAGCTTTCTTTTGATTTCCATTTGCATGGCATATCTTTTTCCATCCCGTCACTTTCAGTCTTTATGTGTCCCTAGGTCTGAAGTGGGTCTCTTGTAGACAGCATATATACAGGTCTTGTTTTTGTATCCATTCGGCCAGTCTGTGTCTTTGGTTGGAGCATTTAATCCATTTACATTTAAGGTAATTATCGATATGTATGTTCCTATTATCATTTTCTCAATTGCTTTAGGTTTGTTTTTGTAGGTTGTTTTCTTCTCTTGTACTTCCCGCCTAGAGAAGTTCCTTTAGCATTTGTTGTAAAGCTGGATTGGTTGTGTTGAATTCTCCTAGCTTGTGCTTGTCTGTAAAGCTTTTGATTTCTCCATTGAATGTGAATGAGATCCTTCCTGGGTAGAGTAATCTCGGTTATAGGTTTTTCCCTTTTATCACGTTAAATATATCCTGCCACTCACTTCTGGCCTGCATAGTTTTTGCTGAAAAATCATCTGATATCCTTATGGGGATTCCCATGTATGTTATTTGTTTCTTTTCCCTTGCTGCTTTTAATATATTTTCTTTGTATTTAATTTTGTTAGTTTGATTAATATGTGTCTCGGCATGTTTCTCCTTGGTTTTATCCTGTATGGGAATCTCTGTGCTTCCTGGATCTGGATGACTATTTCCTTTCCCATTTCAGGGAAGTTTTTGACTATAATCTCTTCAAATATTTTCTCAGACCCTTTCTCTTTCTCTTCTTCTTCTGGGACCCCTATAATTCAGATGTTGGTGCGTTCAGTGTTGTCTCTGAGACGTTCCTCATTTTTTTTCTTTCTTTTTTCTTTATTCTGCTCCATGGCAGTTATTTCCACCATTCTGTCTTCCAGCTCACTTATCCGTTCTTCTGCCTTAGTTATTCTGCTGTTTATTCCTTCTAGTGTATTTTTCATTTCGTTTATTGTTTTGTTGATCACTGATTGTTTGTTCTTACTCCTCTAGGTCCTTGTTAAACATTTCTTGTATCTTCTCGATCCACACCTCTGTTTTATTTTCACCATCTTGGATCATCTTTACTATCATTACTCTGAATTCTTTGTCAAGTAGATTGCCTATTTCCTCTTCATTATTTGGTCTTGTGGGATTTTACCTTGCTTCTTTGTCTGCAACATATTTCTCTGTCATTTTGTCTAACTTACTGTGTTCATGGTCTGCTTTCCACAGGCTCCAGGGCTGTAGTTCCTTTTGCTTCTGTTATCTGCCCCCTGGTGGGTGAGGTTGTGCAGGGGCTTGTGTAGGCTTCCTGGTGGGAGGGACTGGTGCCTGCGCTTTGGTGGGTGTAGCTGAGTCTTTTCCCTCTGATAGGACCCCGTCAGTTAGTGTGTTTTGGGGTGTCTGTGAGCTTAGTATGACTTTAGGAGCCTGTCTGCTGATGGGTTTGGCTGTGTACCTGTGTTGCTGGTTGTTTGGCGTGAGGTGTCAAGCAGTGAAGCCTGCAGGCAGTTGGGCGGAGCCAGGGCTTGGTGTTGAGATGGATACCTCCAGGAGAGCACACACCGATTAATATTCCCTGGGCCTGGGAATCCTCTGGTGATCTAACATCCTGGACTCAGCACTCCCACCCAGGAGGCCCAGCCCTGACCCTTGGCCGGGGAATGAAGAGCCTGCAAGCAGTGCAGTGTGGCCAGAGAAAAAAGAAAAAAGGGAAAAGAAAACCAACAGACAGACAAAACCCAATGCAAATAGCAGAAACAAAACCCAACAAACTGCAACAACAACAACAAAACAGGAAAAGAAAGAAAACAAACATACAAACCAAACCCAAGACAAATGATAAAAACAAAACCAAACAGAAACAAAGAAACACACAAAAATCCCCAAGAAAACAAAAAAACAAGAGAACAAACAAAAGAACTCAAAAATGAAAGCAGTCAATAAAGACTAAACTAAGAAAAACAAAAAATGAAAAACAGAACAAGAGTGGAAAGCAAACAACAAAAAAAGCAAAGAAACATAAACACATGAAAACGATCAAAAAAGGAAAAAAGGACCAAATACAAGAAAAAAACACAAAACAACAAAAAATCAAAGTAAAAATAGAAAAAATATATTTTAAAAATTAAAAAAATAAAAAATAAAAACAACAACAAGAACTTCACCTTCCTGCCAGGGTCACTGGTCCCTTTTATGAGTCCTCTTTTCTTTTTTTCTTTCTTTCATCCTACCCCATTGCGAGGGGATTTTTCTTGTCCTTTTAGGTGTCTGAAGTCTTCCACTAATGTTCATCCAGTACTTTATGAGAATTGTTCTATTTGTGGATGTATTCTTGATGCACTTGTCAGGAGAGATGAATTCTGTCTCCTCCTGTTCTGCCATCTTGACTCCTTCCCCCCGCCCCATCCTAGTTCTAATGAACCATAATCTCTGAGGGTGGGAACCAAACATGCATATTGAATAAATATGTTATAAGTGATTTTTTGGAAACTAGAACATTGTAAACTACTGTCTACTTAAAGGCAAACTATCTATAATTTAGTAATATACATATAGTTGTTTGTCTAGGAACATACATCTATAACAGGCAGATGACCAATCAGTAAGTTAATATCAGCATTTTTTTAAAAGTGCAGATTCTGCATTATACCCTTCATTTGTGTTGAGTACAACACAGTGTAATAAAAATACTGATCATGAGGAATTCCCTGGTGGTCCAGTGGTTAGGAGTCTGCGCTTCCACTGCAGGGAGTACGGGTTCGATCCCTGGTTGGGCAACTAAGATCCCGCATGCCATGTGGCATGGCCAAATCATGAATTATCTGGAAAAATGTTTATTTATATTCCTCATATCTAAGGAAAAATGCTTATATTATTAAATTTAGATATATTGTCATCACAAAGTCAGTTCTATTCAAAATTGACATAATTCCATTATTCAGAATGAATCTCTTGTTTCCCTATTACCTTTATATGTTTAAAAAATAAATTCTTCATACATATTTTTCTGTTTTTTAAAAAGGTATTTAAAAATAATTTTGAAGTTTCTTATTGATTAATTTTACTTTTATAAATCTTTCTTTTAAAAAATAAGTTTCTCTTCATTCCCTTTTTATGAAATTGGTTGGATTTTTTGGGCTGTCTGCTCCCATAAGGTCAAACAAATATTGTGCTAAGCATTATGAATGCAGACATGAATGTGATATTACCTGGATACAGGTTGCTTACCTGTCTAGTGGGAGAGAAAGACAAGGTAATAAGTTGTTAGGACACAGTGTAACAATATTCTTTGCTGGCTGTCTGCTGGGAAAAGTTGTCTTTTCTTGTCTAATAGCATTTTCATGTTTGAAATTTTATAGTGTAATGCTGCTGAAAATCGAAAGAGATATTGCATTTTTAAAGGATGGGCATATGTGGATTTTAATTAGAAGAGGCATTGGGCAGACATTTCCATTTGAAGACTTGCTTAGGTTTGGTGAAACTAAGTAGGATAGAGTACAGTTGTTTCCTAGCTCTGAACATTTTTAAAAAACTGATGTCATGACCCATGTTTATAATGATGATCTTAAATGTGGCAGAAACTGAAGTGCCTTCTTAAACATAAAAATATTATATTGTGTTCAATATAATATCACAGACTTGAAGGGGACTTTAAAGAGCAGTCTAACATAATCTGTTTGTCATGTGAGAACACTGAAGTAGAGTGGTTTGTGATTTGGCCAAGGCTGCTTAGCTTATGCATGGGAGAACTAGGAGGAAAACTTAGGCTGTGACTCTTCCGTCAGTGTTCTATACACTGGAGAAAACTTACAGTAAGTATGTTTTTGTTATATTCCATTTTTTGAAGACTATTACTACGTTCATAATATGTGGTATAAAATCAGTTAACATAATATTAATAAGAGTATACAATTTGATGTTGCTTTTGGTGTACATGTATTGCAAAAGTGCATAAAGATATGCCATACTTTAATATAATTCCAAAATGTCAGCTACAGAACATACGTATTTGCATTAATAAAGGTCCTTGACTTTTTACAAAAAAGACCCCTTGAAAAGGGGAAACTCACTCTCATAGCTACTTAAAAGCGTCCAGTGAAATACTATTTTGATGTATAAGAAACATCCACGGACATACTTTCAGAACAGATACTTCATTTCTGACTGATTAGTGGTTCTTAATACCTAAAGCTAAAACTCCTCTGCTGGATACCCTTCTTTGAGAGTAAATGTCTGACTACTTATGTAACATGGCAGTTATTTTAGCTGCCATGAAGCCAGCTTACTTGGGACCATGCTCTTGCCCAGTTTGACCACAGTCACCATTGATTAATCAGTTAATTAAAGGGTGAATGGATTGGGAACATTCTTGCCATCCAGACCAGAATTGATATGATATAATGGAAAGCTACCAAGATTTCTAGACATCATGATTAACTAGTCACGTGAACTTAAACTCTGTGGGTCTCAGTTTTCTCCCCTATACAGTCAGAAGGTTGGATAATATATCCCAGCTTTTGTTATTTTGTGATATATAATATATTTGAGGGTTTTTTTTTCATCCTAGCTACTGTGCTAGGGACTAGAGTTACAGTTCACCTGAGTGTAGTCTTGATATAGAGTCCTATATGAAGGAGCAGAAACACTTCCAAGTGACTTCCTTCTGCCTGACCCAGGTGGTAGGAAATCTGGCATATCATTTATATACAAAGTTTCAATAAAAGTAGGCTCATGGCCTGGAAACATATGTTTGGGCTTTGCAGATTTTGTTTGTCTATGCTAGTTTCTTTTTCATTGATATGGCTAGCTGGACATTTAAATATTCATATATTACTGACTACTTAAAATGGTATAGTGAAGTACTATTTAAAAGAACTCTTGAGGTTCACATTTTTTGTCATGTCGCACAATTTACAAGGTTTTATCTATCTCTTGACTTTTTCTGCGTCTACCTCATAAGTCATACTCCATTGAGGGTCTTAAGACTCTTTTAGTTGTTGATGTTTTTCTTCTGTCTCTACCTAGTTGGAACAGAAGCTGAAGCATAGATTTTACATGCTTCTGTTTACATGAAATTATATAATAGGGGTGGTGGTGGTGATGGTCTATCTCTATGTGTTAGAAAACCCAGGAAATGGGGATGCTAGTAGCCCATAAAACTCTGTGCTAGATTGAAGGAGTTAGGTATTAAATTATTTCTGTTGTGATTTCTGGTTCTAAATGGAGCTAATCATAAGATGTTGTAAGTATATTTGAGTATTGCTTGGATTTCTTTTTTCAGGATGAAGGAGTTGTTAAAGAAATCCCTATTACTCATCATGTTAAGGAAGGATATGAGAAAGCAGATCCTGCACAATTTGAGTTGCTCAAAGTTCTTGGTCAGGGATCCTTTGGAAAGGTAATGAATGCCTTTTTCCCCATTTGTTTTTCTTCTAAACATTTAGCAAAAAAGTGTACACATAGGTAGAAATCTGATAAATGTGCTGTTTCTAAATTGTCAAAGGATACACACAAAGGCAGCTCTAATTTTACTCCTTTTTATTTCTGTTGTATTTTTAGTTCAATTTCTTTATACTTCTCTGTAATAATAAAGGTTTTCTAATCCCCTGGGATCACTGATATCTCTAGGACAAAATATAGCATGCTATTTATTAGCTGCCTAAATCAAGAAAGTTTGAATTTTGTAAAAGAGATCTTGTTTCTCTGTTCACATGCTGGCATGACCTTAGCTTTCTTTCTTGGTGATTTCATCTGTATTCCTTAGCTCTATCACAGAAGTCAGAATGTATGTATCAATTCATGTATTGAATGCATGAATTAATCTGTCATCTTTTAAAGCAAATATGTGTGTAAAGTACAGCTATGGTAAGTACTGGGTGATATATGGATTATGTGAAACTCCTGCCTTCAAAGGGCTTAAATTTCAAGGGAAAAAGCAAAATTGAGGAAGATAAACTCTGACACTCATTATTAAAATTGATTATTAAGTGCTTAATGGTATATGATTCTTGGAAAAGAAGTATGTAAGTCTGATTCCTGACTTTTGTATACCTAACATCTAAGACATGAAAAGTATTGCATACACATATTAAGTAACAGCCTTTAGGAAACAGCAACAACGGCAATTTAAGGGGAGGAAGTTAATGAGAAACTACTAATTTCAGGGTGGCTGAGATTTAGTTTCAAAGGGGAAAGTAAGGAAGTTGAGCATTGCTTATTTATTATGCTCTGAAACATTTTAAAAGAAAGACATTTATTGAACGCCTGGTTTGTGTATAACACTTTAAAAAACAGCATTGGTTAATATAAAGTAGGCATAATTGTCTTAAAGTAATCTGATACCTGTGTGGTATAGAATACAACATGTAAAATATAGAGAAACATTTTCAGGACACAAAAAGTACAAACTAAGGTGGATTATGGTTTGGCAGTGAATTGGTACAGGAGGTATATGATGACAAGGAGATAGGATTTGAATAGTTGTGCTAGGGAGAGTAAAACTAGAAGGAGCTTTCAATAGATTGTATGTGTGGGGGGTGTATTTATAGAACTGACCTGTAGAGTAGGCATGTGCATTTCGAACACCTTTATTTTTTAAAGTTACTAAAAGTACAGTATTTTAAAAAATATTTTACATTATATTTTATGATGTTAATTTTAGAACAGAGATGAAGTTCTTTTATATCCCCAATATATAAATGCTTACATAGCGACTTAAATAAAATATCACCAGGCAATCATTTCAAGACATTAAAAGTATTTGTTGTGTCATTTGATATATATAAATTTATTCATATGTGTATTTATTTATATCCAGCTTTGTTCCAGAAAGGATTTAAGGCTTTCATAGATGAATACTAAATAAAATAAAATTTAAAATAAGTGGGGAAGATGATGGAAGCAGAAAAATTAGAGCAGGAAAGATGAGATGAAGCCAGGAATAAACTCTGTTGTTCACAGATGCATGGTATAAGGGCCTAGAAATGGGGCAAAAGTGAAGACAAATATTTTGGCAGCCATTATAAAGAGGCTGAAACATTTAATTGTATGATTATTGACAGTATCTTTAAGAAACAGATCAAACAGACCAGAGAAATTTTTCTTATGGGGCTTCATGAAGAAAATACAGTATAACATAATAAAATGTCTTCAGTAACATCTTCACATTAATTATAGCAACACGCTGACAAGATGTCAATGCAGTCCTTAAAAAATTCAGGGAACACTCAGCTTTGTACAGGAACTTTGATTTAACAAGGATATCATAGAAGCCTTTTAAAAATTCCTAATACTAAAATACAGAATAGTGATCCTTGTGCAGTTCATCAACCAAAGAAATATTAAGGAGGTGGCTTATTTTTTTCTTCCTAGGATGTGAACATACTTGCTTGTCAGTATTACGTCATTTGCGTAGGCATTGTGTGGGTGGGACTTGTTATATGCTGAACCTATTCAGGAATTTGGCCAAGGCTGTGAATCAGATAAGTGTAGGAGCAATTCCAAGAAACTTTGGGCTGCAGTCTTATTTATAAGTTTTTCTGTGAAAGTCCCATTGTTAAAATGCAATAAATGGAATTTTAACCTATATAATGCTTTGTGACATTGAACGTCTATATAGTCTATTTAATCGGGAAAAAATCCTACGGAAATCAGTTGTAAAATTGTACTTTAAGGAAGCATGCATTATCATAAAAGATGCATATAAAATTCTGTACTAAGCACATCAAGTAATGTGTGAATTGAAATGAAGTATACCAAACAACTTACATTACTTATTTTAAAACACAATAAAATAAAACACTTGAAAACATGTTTGACATTGTCAGACTAGCCTTTCATATATTTCACATGTCAAATCATATTTACACAAAGCATACATACATTTTAACATTCATGCTTCACATTTTTTTTTGCTTTTGTGATAGTAAAGCCTTTAAATATAGGACTTAAAAATGGATTTTTGAAAATATCAAACCCTTGCCCTCCTTAGTAATTGATTAGCTATCAAGAGAGAGTTTTAAAAATATATGTTTACAACTTAAAATTTCTTGCAAATGGTCCTTTCTCTTCAATCAGTGTTAAAGCTGTGCAGTTCTGCAGTTCACTTCAGCAAACACTTCTTAACGGAAAATATAAAAGTCCATATGACAGAGAGAAAAGTATATTGGAGTAATTCACTCATTCATTTCTCTTCTGAAAAATTTCTGAGAATTGGATTAGGGTGACTGAAAAGAAACCTCTCTGATCAGGAGAGAGATGTTTTTAGAAACAGTAGTTTGAAGTCATGCAGCTTCTTCTGTAGTTGATCATGGGAAGAGAGCAGAGTGAGATGATGTTTTCTTATGCTAGGAAAGTTCACTCATTAGACCTGAAAAGAACAAATCAGGTAATGAACAAATAAACAGTTACATCTCTAGACTGTGAATGATGGCTTCTATTAGATGCCATATTTAGATACTAGTGAGTGTTTTAAGAGATAGGGGAGAAGTGGCTGCTTTGTGTGTCTTTTTTAAAGCCTAGACTTTTTCTTTCTTCTTTAATTGCCTCTTTTTACCCTCTGTATTCCATTCTTTTCAACTCCACTAAAGGCTGTGTTCTAGAACAGTGGTTCTCAAAGTGGGTCTTACTACCCCTGGATATCCACAGGACACTTTCAGGGGGTTCTCAAGGTCAAGACTGTTTTATAATACTAAGATATTATTTGTAAAACTTTTGGCACTTTGGCACAGTCAAGGAAGTGATTTTAAACTACATCAGTAATCATATTCTTCACTGTCACCCACTTACAGTTAAAAAAAAATGTGTTTTATTTAAGAATGTCCTCGATGAGGTTTTAACAGTGATTAAATTTATCAAGTATCAGCCCTTGAGTACACATCTTTTTAATATTGTGGAATGAAATTGAGAAGTACACAAAGTACTTTAGCTGCATACCAAAAGAGTATGATTGTCTCAAGACAGAGCACTTCTTCAATTTTTTGAGTTGTGAGCTAAATTAGACACTTTTTTCATGGAAAAGCATTTTTACTTGAAAGAATGATCGACAAACTATGGTTACTTAAACTTGGGTATTTGGTAGATGTTTTCTCAAAAATGAATGGAGCGAACCTGTTATTTCATGGAAAACAACTGATAATATTTTTGTTAATGATAAAATTTGAGCTTTGAAGCAAAAAATTAGAATTTTGGAAAAATTTTATTTGCCACTGTGGGCTCAACTCTTCTCAATACTCAAAAGACTTTCCTGATGAGATTGCTACTGTCAATATTTGGAAGATCTGCATAACTCAGTGAACCAATGTTTTTGAGTTGACCAACACATGATGTTATCAAAGCAGACATCAGTACAAAATCCATTCAAAGTGTCAGGTAGACCATGGATTATTATGTAAAAGAATATGGACAGTTAATTGATATGGTTTCAGATTTTTCATTGCAACTAATCTTTAAGAAACTGCCACTTGTCAAATTCTTGTGTCGTATCAAAGAAGAATAACCACAATTATATGGAAAGGCTATTAAAATAGTACTCCCTTTTCCAAATACATATCTGCGTGAGGCCTGATTTTCTTCTTATAATTTAAGCAAAACAACTTAATTGCAACAGATTGAATGTAGAAGCAGATATGAGAATCCAACTGTCTTCTGTTAAGCCAGATATTAGAGACTTGCAAAAATGTAGATCAGTGTCAATCTTCTCATTGATTTTTTTGTTTTGGAAAAAATATAGTTATCTTTATAAAAATATTTATATTCACATATAACAGGTATTTATTATTTTTAATGAATCAATACATAGTTAATTTTTTCAGTTTTAATTTCTAATGTAGTAAATATCAATAGATATAACCCACAAAAACAAAAGTACTTTGGAGTCATCAGTAATTTTTAGGATTGTAAAAGAATTCTTTTTTTTTTTATTATGTTTATCATCTTTAAGGTTTTTATTTTTTTTTTTAATATTTATTGGAGTATAGCTGCTTTACAATGTTATGTTAGTTTCTACTGTACAGCACAGTAAAAGAATTCTTGAGACCAAAAATATTGAGAATTGCTTTCTTGGAAGAGACTGAGAAAGATAGTTCTCCTACTTGTGGTGAAGTCAACACTCAGGAAATGACTTGACTTCTTTGTTGTCAACATCTTGGTCACATGATATTGGTTAGGAAAGAGGAAACTGTTTATCTACCTTTATTTGCCCATGTCAGTAAAATTGAATGAAAACTTTAAGTCTGGTGCTTAGGGTTAATGCCATTTGCTTAGCTTTGAAGCTTTTGTGTGTGTGTGTGTGTGTGTGTGTGTGTGTGTGTGTGTGTGCATGTGTTATGGCAATTAATTTAATCTGTTTAAAAAACTGATATAGACTGAAATCAGCTATACAAATACATACAAGTCCACTTGTTTGCCAACAGCAGAAAACTTGAAAAATACAGATAAGAAAATGTGCATCTGGGGTCATAGCTTCTTTAGCTCACTCAATAAGTTTTATATGACATTTAGAACCCCATGGTAATCTAGTTTGTGTGTGTATTCTCTCTAACCCAGATTGAATATATTCTTCTGTGATTAAAATGCCTGATTTAACACTGTTCATTTATAAAATACTAATTTTATTTTCTAGTGAATCTTCTTTATAAAGGAGACCGAGGGTAGGCTATAGGTGTGTTAAATTTGACATTCTGTTCCATTGCTTACTATTTTCATCAGTGAAAAACCATGGATTTTTAGGACTATCCTCTCCAAGTTTAAATGCACTAAAAATAACTCCATGGAATGAAGCTACTGAAATCTTCCGTGGCAATGCACACTTCCTTGGGGTTCTACATTGTTTGGGGAGATCTTGTTGGAGTTCAGAGTAGATATTAGACAAGAAAGTAACATAGGGTAGTAGTTTTGTTAGTTCTTTCAGTACAGAAATGTTTATGGTGATATGCAAAATTTACGATTTGGTTCAAGCCCTGAAATTTTCTTTTCTCCAAAGATAGTTTTATGTTGCAAAACCCAGCCATCTGTTAATATGTGAATTCTCTTGATTAGTCTACTCCAAGTGTGGTATGAACTGTTACTGGCTTACTGTAAGACATGTTCAAAAACTGAGAGTAAGCATTTAGCAACTTTTACAGAAATTTGACAAAGTAATTTTATGTGTAGAATCTATTAGTATAAAAAGGGATTGTATTTTATGACATTTAAATTTCAATTTTCTAAATAATTCATTTTGATTATATTTTATAGAAGTATGGTCTGCAATGGACTTGGAGAAAAGGGGGAAAAAAGACTGGTTGGTCTACACAGAAAGTGTGAGAAGCACTACACTAGATGAGTATGAAAACTGTAAACCTGAAATGGTCCTTGAGTTTAGGTCTGATATAAAGAATAGGAGAAGCAGAGATTAAATGAAGTAAGGATTCCACCCCCTCACCTGCCCAGTTGGCTGATACATAATTATCACATAAAATATTTGGATTAAAGGGTTTTAAGCTCTACCTTAGGAAAGAGGCAAGACAAAAAATTACTTAAAAGCTCTCCCATCTGCAGTTTTGTGTGAACAAGTTAGTTACTTGACCACATTTTAAAGTTAAGCAACACTTGAATAGAACGTGTTAGAGTTGAGGATGGCAGGTAAGGCAGTGAACACGTTTTACTAAATAATTAAACAAATTGAAACAACCCTTTACTAATAAATAACTCATAAAACTGTAATATACTCATATTTATCTTCATAACTGAGGCTTTTTAAAACTTAGCTTTTAATGAGTCATAATCCTGGTTTGAAAATATGAGATATTATTACTTAAGCTTACTTGGTAGCTTTAAATAATTTAACTTCCATTTCTTTATTGAAATATTTGCCATCTTTATTCTTTTTCTTGGCAGACAGATAAGAATTGCCTCTGATTTCTTATTAGAAAATAAAATACCTGGTAACTTCTAAAATGGACCAATAGGGAAGTAGAAATGAAGGTATCAAATTAATGGTCATCACATTTGTTTGCTCCTTATTAAGGTAACAAAAAGGAGCTTGGGTCTTATAAGGAGCTCCCTTAGCTCAAATTGTCTTTTGTTATATTATTTATCTCTTACATCAGAAACTTCTCAAATGTTCTTTAAAATTTTCTTTTCCACAATAGGATGTATGGGAGTGTGATTCACTAAGTGACTGAAAATGAGAAAATATTAACCAAGTATAATTTATAGGGAAAGGTATATCTATAAAATTAGAGAAAATGCAAGGCCATATGTATGTGCTAATGTATATGTTTAGCAGCAATGGCTTGGGATGTGAATTTCACTGTTTTAATTTTAATTCTCCTATTAGGTTTTTCTTGTTAGAAAGAAGACTGGTCCTGATGCTGGACAGCTCTATGCAATGAAGGTGTTAAAAAAAGCTTCTTTAAAAGGTAGAAAATTAGAAAGCTTATTAAAATAGATTTGGTAAAGCTTTTTTAAAGAAATATGCTGTGTACTGCTTATATAAGATGAGTAGATTTAGTTTCCTTTTAACATTAGTAATTGTTACAGATTTCTAGTGGTAAGTGGTATTTCTAGGTTTGATATTGGCATATACCCTAATTTAGTGAGAGTGTACCCTGGTAAAAATTTAATGGGATAAAAAGTGACATGTTTTATTTAAAGTGAACTTATTTTATTAAACTATATTCTTTTGTTTCAAGATTCTTATTTTTTCTGTCTATCTGTGTTGGTATTGCATATTGAGAGAGCACAGCCACCTGCATACACTTATATACACTGTCTTCCAGGCTGTGATAACAATAACACTGTGCTCAGTTTTAATCAATAAACTCATTTGAACAATTGGAGACTAATATATAATAAATGCTTATTCACCAAATAACTTTGTGTCTCTTTAACCCATCTCTAGATCTAAACTGAATTTGTTAGCTTTCTGAGAATATGGTAATTACTGTCTAGGAATATAGACTGCAAATTTGGGCACTTATAAAGTTACGTTTTATATTTCCATATTTTTGTTTGGTGAATTACTGATGGGATCCCTACTGAAATTATATACGAGAGCAATATATTCTACCCTTCTGTAATTTTTAGTTCGAGACAGAGTTCGGACAAAGATGGAGAGGGATATACTGGTGGAAGTAAATCATCCATTTATTGTCAAATTGCACTATGGTATGTAATCTTTTTTTAAAAAAATTATGGAATTAGAGAACTAAGATTTCCTTTCAGACAGTAATATAACAGGAGATAAATACTTCAAACAGGAAATGAATATGGAATGATTTAATACATTCAACTATGTAAAATGTGTTTATCTGAAATAAGAATTAATATCTAGCTTTTAGTTGTATTTCCTGTATTTGTTGGTTAACTTGTCTAAGGTAACAAGATAGTGTCTTCTGATTACTTGTCTAGTAGTATTTCTGTACTAGGGTATACCTCCAGGTATCTTAGGCTATAAACTACTGTGATAATTTCTTCAAAACATTTTTGTGTTTGGAAGGGCTCCTCTTACATGTTCATAATGAGCATATTAATCTTACTTCCTCATTCTGTTGAAGAGGACCATATGGTATATTAGTCTATTTGAGTTATTTTTTCTTATGTTTGGCAGGAGAGGAATACCAGTGAGAAGCAATAGGTACAATGGAAAGAACATGAATTTGGAGTCAGACAGTTCTGAGTTTTTTTTTTTTTTTAATTGAGATATAGTTGACTTACAGTATTATATAAGTTTCAAGTGTACAATATAGTGATTCACAATTTTAAGGTTATATCCCATTTATATTTACTATAAAATATTGGCTATAATCCTTGTGTTGTACTATATATCCTTGTAGCTTATTTATTTTATACATAGTAGTTTGTACCTCTTAATCCCCTACCCCTATCTTGCCCCTTCCCCCTCCCTCTCCCCATTGGTAACCACTAGTTTGTTCTCTATATCTATGAGTCTGTTTCTTTTTTGTTATATTCACTAGTTTGTTTTATTTTTTAGATTCCACATAGAAGTGATATCATACAATATTTGTCTTTGATTTTCACTAAGCATAATATTCTCTATGTCCATCCATGTTGTTGAAAATGGCAATATTTCATTCTTTTTTATGGCTGAGTAATATTCTTCTGTGTGTGTGTGTGTGTGTGTGTGTGTGTGTGTGTGTACACCACATCTTTTTTATCCATTCACCTGTTGATAGAAACTTAGGTTGCTTCCCTATCTTGGCTATTGTAAAAAATGCTGCTGTGAACATTGGGGTGCATATATTTTTTGTGGTAATATTTTCATTTTCTTCAGATATATACCCAGGAGTGGAATCGCTGGATCGTATGATAGTTATATTTTTATTTTTTTGATGAACCTCCATACTGTTTTCCACAGTGGCTGCACCAACTTACATTCCTTCTGACAGTGTATGAGAGTTCCCTTTTCTCTACATCTTCTCCAACATTTGTTATTTGTAGACTTTTTGATGATAGCCATTCTGACATGTGTGAGGTGATACGTCATCGTTGTTTTGATATGGGGTTTTGATACTCTGATGATTAGCGATGTTGAGCATCTTTTCATGTGCCAGTTGGCTATCTGTATATCTTCTTTGGAAAAATGTCTATTCAGGTGTTCTGCCCACTTTTTAATTGGGTTGTTTGTTTTTCTGATGATGAGATATATGAGCTATTTATATATTTTGGATATTAATTCCTTATTGGTCATATCATTTGCAAATATTTTCTCCCATTCAGTAGGTTTGTTCATTTCATTGATGGTTTCCTTTGCTGTGAAAAAGCTTTTAATTTTAATTAGGTCCCATTTGCTTATTTTTGCTTTTGTTTCCATTGCATGAGGAGACAGATCCAAAAAAACATTGCTACGATTTATGTCAAAGAGTATTCTGCCTGTGTTCTCTTCTAGGAGTTTTATGGTTTAGGTCTTTAATACATTTTGAGTTTATTTTTGTATGTGGTGTTAGAGAATGTTCTAATTTCATTCTTTTACATGCACCTGTCCAGTTTTCCCAGCACCACTTATTGAAGAGACTGTCTTTTCTCCATTGTATATTCTTGCCTCCTTTGTCATAGATTAATTGACCATAAGTGCATGGGTTTATTTCTGTGCTCTCTATTCTGTTCCATTGATCTATATGGCTCTTTTTGTGTCAGTACCATACTGTTTTGATTTTTGTAGCTTTTAGCATGGTCTAAAAGTCAGGGAGTGTGATGCCTCTAGCTTTGTTCTTCTTTTCCATTATTGTTTTGGCTATTTGGGGTCTTTTGTGTTTCCATACAAATTTTAAAATTATTTGTGCTATTTCTGTGAAAAATGCCATTGGTATTTTGATAGTGATTGCATTGAATCTGTAGATTGCTTTGGGTCACCAATATTAATTCTTCCAATCCATGCAGTTCTGAGTTTTAATCATGGCTCCATTGCTAGTTTAATGTATGCATGAGATTGTGACATTTGGCTTCCCTGGAGAATTCAAGGGCATATACATTATTAAATCACTGATCCAATCTACTATGTCACTCTCAATTTTTGAAATTTAAAAATACAGCAGCTATTGATTTTATTCTTAGGTAATTTTGACAAATAATGCATTATAGTATGTACCCAACTCTCTCTGTAAAAATCCCTCTAGAATTTTCCACCCATTATTGTTTTATTCCCCATTACCCTAATGGAATGAGAGTAGTAGTAGTATCTAAAGATCTCCTTCCTTGAACCTCTAGGATATCATTAGATTAATCACTAAACACCAGTTGTGTTCAAAACATTCTATTCAATTCAGTGGGTTCTAGAGGTGAAATAATCTCTGATCTCAAGAAATTTATGATCTATAGGGAAAACAGAAATGTAAGACCAATTAATTGTATAAATCAACATGGATTAAGTACCATAAGAGAGACATAAATAAAGTGCAATGAGATCTCAAAAGTAGTAACAAGTAATTCTGATGGGGGAGAGGTTAAGGATGCTATAGGGAAATGTGAAAAGAGGGAAATCCTTAATAGAAGAAAGCTAAATAGAGGGGGTGACATTTTTGTTGAGCTTGACAGAATTAGTAGATTTTCAGTAGGTGGGGAAGTAGAGTTCAGGCAATTGCAGTAGAACATGGTGCTCCATAAATCAGGAAAACGATGGTGGTACAAGTTTCTGTATAAAGCTACATCCAAGGATGATTATGTTCTGGGAAGGGGTTTATAGCTTTTTCAACACTAGTTTTAATTTTGAGATAATGTTATCCAATCATGGACCATGTGAGTAAATGCTTAATTGCTTTATAGTGTTCAGTAATAAAATTCTAAACATATATATTAATTAAAAACTATGCTAAGCTTTGTAAGCCTTAAAAATTATTATTACTACATTCTAATTTCTAATTAGCCTTTCAGACTGAAGGGAAGCTGTATTTAATACTGGATTTTCTCAGGGGAGGAGATGTCTTCACAAGATTATCCAAAGAGGTGAGTATTTGTAAATTTTTGCTATATTTTATTGAAACAAAACTAAGAATAATTGTTTTTGTTCTTTTGCTGATTACTTTTTTTTCTACGGAAATTTTAAATAATTATTCTTTTTTTGTTACATAGTATTTAGTGAATGTGCCAGTTAATGGCATTTTCTGTCTGCCTGTCATTTAGGTCATCTCAACGTGTTACTCATTTTTCTCTTAGGCACAAGATCAGTATAAATAACTGGATGAAGTAGATAGGGGCTACCTATGACTTTGGCTACTCAAGCTACCAAAATGCCTCTGGGAGTAGTGTTTAATTTATTCATGTTTAAAACAGCTTTATGGAGGTACAGTTGACGTACACTAAACTGCACATATTAAAGTACATGCTTTGATAAATTTTGACATTTGTATAAACTTGTGAAACCATCAGCACAATCAAAATAATTAGTTTATTCATCATCCCCAACAGTTTTCTTATGCCCTTTTTTTTTTTTTTAAATGTAGTAGCTTAAGACACAACAATTTATTATTTCTAGTGAGTCTACAGGTCAGCTGAGTGGTTTTTTTTTTTTTAGAAAGCTATGGGTGGAATCTGGCAATTTTAATTTATTTTTATTTATTTATTTTTGGCTGTGTTGGGTCTTCGTTTCTGTACAAGGGCTTTCTCTAGTTGCGGCGAGCAGGGGCCACTCTTCATCGCGGTGCGCGGGCCTCTCACTATCGTGGCCTCTCTTGTTGCGGAGCACAGGCTCCAGACGCGCAGGCTCAGTAGTTTTGGCTCACGGGCCCAGCTGCTCCGCGGCACGCGGGATCCTCCCAGACCAGGGCTCGAACCCGTGTCCCCTGCATTAGCAGGCAGATTCTCAACCACTGCGCCACCAGGGAAGCCCCCTTATGCCCTTTTTTAATGCTTCCCTCCTGCCCGACCCCTAGTGAATCTGCTTTCTGTCACTGTTTGGTTTGCATGTTCTAGGACTTTATATAAATGGAATCATATAATATGTATTCTTTTTTTGGTCTGGCTTTTAAACTCAGCATAATTATTTTGAGATCCATCCAAGTCATTGCATGTATCAGTAGTTCATTTTTATTGGTGAGTGGTATTCCACTGTATGGATACACAATGATTTGTTTATTCATTCACTTGTTGATGGATATGTGTGTTTTTTGCAATTATTGGATATTACTAATAAAGCTGCTACAAACATTCATGTACAAGTGATTGTATGGACATGTGTTTGTTTTTCATGGTTAAATACCTAAGAATATAATGACTGGGTTATATAGTAGGTCTATATTTTAACATTTTAAAGACACTGTCAAACTGTTTTCCAAAGAAAACTGTTATATAATTTGTTATATAATTTTTACATTCCCACCAGCAGTATATGAGAGTTTCAGTTACTCCATATCCTTACCAACATTTGGTATGGTCAGTCTTGTTTTAAGTTTGAACATCTGGTAAGTGTGTAGTGATACCATATTGTGGTTTTGAATTGCATTACCCTAATGACTAATGATGTTAGGCATCTCTTCATGTGCTTATTTGACATATATCTTTTTTGATAAAATGTCTGTTTAAATCTTTGGCCCATTTTTTATTGGGTAATTTTCTTACTGAATTTTGAGTCTTTATATATTTTGGATGGTAAGTCCTTTATCATGTATGTTTGAAAGTATTTTCTTCTGGTTTATGACTTGTCTTTTCATACTCTTTACAGTGTCTTTCAAAAAGCAGAAGTTCTTAATTTTGATGAAGTCTGATTTATAATTTTTCTTCCTTTTATGAATTGTGTTTTTTGGTGTCCTGTTTAAGGAATATTCGCCTAATCCTAGGTCACAAAGATTTTCTCTTATGTTTTCTAGAAGTTTTGTAGTTTTTGGTTTTACATTTATGTTTATAATCAATTTTGAGTTCATTTTCATATATGGTGATAAATATGTGTTGAAGTCCTTTTTTTCGTATATAGATATCTCATTGTTTTATCATCATCATTGGAGAAGACTGTGCTTTCTCCACTCAATTACCTTGCATTTTTTGTTGAAAATCGATTGACCGTATATGTGAAGATCTATTTGTAGACACTGTTCTGTTCCGTTGATCTGTTTGTCTGTCTTTATGCCAATACAACACTTTCTTGATTACTGTACTTTTATAATATGTCTTAAAGTCAGATAGTGCAAATCCTTGAGCTTTGCTCTTCTTTTTCAAAGTTGTTTTGCCTCTTCTAGGTCCTTTGCATTTCCATATCAATTTAAAAATCAGCTTTTCACTTTCTACAGAAAAGCCTGCTGGGATTTTGATTGGGATGTATTGAATCTGTAGTTCAATTTGCAGATAATTGACATTTTCACAATATTGAGTCTTCCAATCCATGAACATAGTATCTCTCTCCATTTATTTAAGTCTTCTGTAATTTCTCTCTGCAAGGTCTTGTCATTTTCAGTGTACAGGTCTTGCATGTCTTTTGTCAGATTTATCTCTAAGTATTTTCTTTTTAAAAAATGCCATTGTAACTGGAATTACTTTCTTAATTTTATTTTCAAATTGGATGGAAATATGATTACTATTTTTGTATATTGGACTTTGTATCCCACAGTATAACTAAACTTACTGATTTTATCTAGCAGCTTTTTGGTAGACTACAAATAGAACTTTCTATTGGTAATCTGCACATAAGGAGTTTTACTTCTTCTTTTCCATTATGGACATCATTTATTTGTCTTTGTTACACTGGCTTGATCCTCCAGATCAGTGTTGAAAAGTATTGGTAAGAGCAGACATTCTTGCCTTATTTCTGATTTTAGGGGGGAAAGCATATTTTCACCATAAATTACAAAGTTAAGTATAGGTCTTTTTTGCATGTTCTTTATCAGGTTGAGAAAGTTCCCTTCTATTACTAGTTTGTTGAGTTTTTATCAGGAATGTATGTTAGATTTTGTCAAACTTTTTTTTTTTGCAGTTATTGAGATGATGATCATGTTTTTTTCTTCTTTAATCTTTTAATATGGTGAATTACATTGATTGATTGTCAAATGTTGAAGCAGCCTTGCATCTGTGGATGAACCCCATGTAGTCATGATGTATTATCCTTTTTGCATATTAGTGGACGTTATTTACTAAAAGTTTGTTAAGAATTTTTGCATCTATTTTCATGAGAGATATTTGACTGTAGTTTTCTTTATTGTTTATATCTAATTTTGGTGTCTGAGCAATTCTGGTTTCATAGAATGAGTTGCGTAGAATTTTCTCCTCTTCAATTTTCTGGAAAAGTTCAATGTTAAATTGTCATTAAATGATTGGTAGTATTCACTAGTGAAGCCATATGGGCCTGAAGTGTTTTTTTAATGGTATGGTGTTTAACTATAAATTCAATTTATTTAATATACTTGGGACTATTCAGTTCATCTTTCTTTTTGAATGAGCTTTAGTATCTTGTGTCTTTTAAGGAATTTGTCCATTTCATCAAAGTTATCAAATTCATTGGCATAAAGTTTTCATAATATCCCCTTGTTACGACTTTTATAGGTGTAGAATCATTAGTGATGTTGATATCATCATTCCTGATGTTGGTATTTTGTGTCTTCTTTTTTCATCTCACTTAGCCTTGCTAGAGGTTTATCAATTTTATTCTTCTTAGAGAACCAACCAGCTTTTGGTTTCACTGATTTTCTCTATTGTATTTCTGTTTTCTGTTTCATTGTTTTCCACTTTAATCTTTATGACTTCATTTTTCTCTGCTTAATTTTGTGTTTCACTGTCTTTTCTGGTTTTTAAGGTGGAAGCAGAAGTTATTGATTTGAGACCTTTTCTTCTTTTCTAATATAAGCATATAGTGTTACAAGTTTCCCTCTAAATACTGGTTTAGCATCATCTCACAAATTTTGATACGTGATGTTTTTATTTTTTTTTAGTTCACCATGTTTTCTAATTTCCTTTTATTTCTTCTTTGTCTCATGGGTTATTTAGAAGTATGCTAATTAATTTTAAAATATTTAGGCAGTTTCCAGATAAATTTCTATTATTGATTTCTAATTTAATTTTATTGTAGTCATAAAGCACACTTTGTATGACTTGAATTCTCTTAAATTCACTTAAATTATTTTATGCTTCAGAATATGGCATATCTTGGTAAATGTTCCATGTGTACTTGAGAAGAATGCGTATTCTGCTTTTGGGTAGTAGAAGGTTCTGTAAATGTCGATTAGATTAAGTTGGTTGATAGTGGTATTAAGTCTACTATATTCTTCCTAATTTTTTCTCTACATGTTCTAACATTTTTTGAGAGACAGGGATTGAAACCTTTTACTATAATTATGGATTTATCTATTTCTTCTTGAATTTCTGTCAGATTTTGCTTCATGTATTTCAAAGTTCTGTTATTAAGTGCATAAACATTTAGGGTTATCATTCCCTCTTGGTGAATTGACCCTTTGTCATTATGAGATGACTTATTTTATCCATGCTAATGGTCTTTGTTTTGAAATCTATGTTGATATTAATACAGTCACTCCAGGTTTTTAAAAAATTAGTGTTAGTTTAGTATATTGTTTTCCATATTTTTATTTAATCTATTTGTCTTTATATTTAATGTGCAGTACTTAAGGCAGCATATAATTGTCCTTGTTTTATTTTTAAAATGTATTTATTATTTATTTTTTATATTTATTTTTGGCTGTGTTGGGTCTTCGTTTCTGTGCGAGGGCTTTCTCTAGTTGCGGCAAGCGGGGGCCACACTTCATCGCGATGCGCAGGCCTCTCACTATCGTGGCCTCTCTTGTTGCAGAGTGCAGGCTCCAGACGCGCAGGTTCAGTTGCTCCGCGGCATGTGGGATCTTCCCAGACCAGGGCTCGAACCCGTGTCCCCTGCATTGGCAGGCAGATTCTCAACCACTGCGCCACCAGGGAAGCCCCTTGTCCTTGTTTTTTATACAGTCTGAAAATCTATGCTTTTTAATGGGTGTGTCAGACTTGTTACATTTAATCTGACTATTGATATGGTTGGGTCTGAATCTCCATCTTTCTATTCGTGGGGTTTTTTTGTCCCTTCTGTTCTTTGTTCTTTTATTCCTCTTTTGCTGCCTTATTTTTAATTAATTATTTTTCATGATTTTATTTTTATACCTTTGGTTGGCTTTTTATCAAAATAACATTTTGTCGTTGTGTTATTTTAGTAGTTGCTTTAGGGTTTGTAGTATAAATTTTTAATTCAGGAGTCAGGAATCTATAGTCTCAGGCCAAATATGGCCTGTTGATTTTTTTTGTAGGTAAAGTTTTATTGGAACACAACCACACCCATTTGTTTAAGTATTGTCTATGGTTGCTTTTGTGCTTCAGTGGCAGCATAATTGTATGGTCATTTTTTATTGGATGGCAGGTGTTATGAATTTAATTTTCTTGTACTCTAGATACTTGTGTTTTCTTATAAGTAGTATTTAGCTTTGTTCTGGGATGCAGTTAACCTGTTGAGTCTTGCTTTTAACCTTTGTTATGTGGTACCAAAGCAGAATTTAGGATTAATTTTTTCCAATACTGAAACATGACCCTTCTTAGTACTCTAACCAGCCTATCAATTACGAGATTTTTCACTCTCACTGTTTGGTGCCAGGACTTATCCTGGTCCTTTGTGAGCTCTGTGAATTCTTTTTAAAAAATCTTTTAAGGTTGTTCTTTTCCTGGGTTCAAGTAGTTTCCTTAGATCCATGATTGGGAATTCTTCATTGGATGGCAGACATCCTGAAATTCACCTTGTTAGGTGATGGATATTTTTGTATTCCTATAAATATTATTGAACTTTGTTCTGGAATTTGTGTGGAACTAGTTTATTTCAGTTTGTTTAACTGGACCAGAGCAGTGTCTAATCGGGATGATTTTACACCACTGTGAAGCATCGATTACTCTGTCCAATGCCCTGTGAATTATGAGGTTTTCTGCTCTGTGTGGAGGTAGCAGGAACTATTCCTGTCCCTGTGTGAGTTCCATGGATTAGTCCCTCTAATACTTCCATTGGTTATTTTTCTGGCTCAGGTTTCCTCACTCACATGTGCTGAGCATTTCTCTGCTGAATACTTGAGAGAGACCATCTACATAACTCTACAGTTCTCTCTCTGTAATTCTCCCTTCTGTACTCTATCTTGTGAATTCTGTCCTTCTTGTCTCCCCACTCTCTCAGCTCCATCTCATCAACTCAGGAGCCTTCCAGGCTCTGGCCTGACTTTGCCCTCCCTGCATTGCTGCTTAAGAACTCTTTCCAGGTAGTGAGCTAGGACAGTTGTAGGGTTGTTTCCATCTTTCAATATTCACTGTCCTTTGTTGCCTGATGTCCAGTGTCTTGAAAAGTGTCATTTCATATATTTTGTCCTGTGTTTTAGTTGTTTCAGATGGGAGATTAAATCCTGTCTTTGTCTATCTCATTTTGTCTTGAAGTGGTAGTCTGGGAGTAGAATTTTAATTGGGTGATAGTGGTTCAACATCTCACTTCCAGAATTAAAATATGGGAAAGCTACTCTTTATTCTCAGAGCTCTAGAACTTGCTGTGAGAAAGGAACAGTGTGATTCTGGGATGCTAGCTAGTGCTTAAGTGGCTAAGACCTCTGGTTTATATCTGTCTACCTCCAGTATAGAACATTCCATGCATGAACATAGACTGTGACCTTGGTATATTGTTTACTCTAGAACAGAGTTCAGTATGTGATAGGGTCTGTCTAGGACCCCCTTCCCAGAGGGTCTTTAAAGGACCCTATTAAAAGCTGGTTCCAAGACACAGAGGGACAATAGTATAACAAGTATTCATGATTTCTTGTGTTAGATTGTAGAAGTGTGAAGAATATGTTTGAGAAATTCTTACTTGTAGTCATTTCTAATTTTCTTTTAAACTCTTCAGACCTCCATTCTCGATGTGGGACTATCTAAACCCATACTAGCACAGAGATGCAGTCAGTAAGTTTTGATTCCTAAGTCTGGAATATTAGGTAAGAACAAGCATTTTAAACACATTTCCCAAAAGACAATAAATTAGTATATTCATTGAATAGGCTGCTAAGAAATGATTTAATGGTTACTTCTATAGACAGCTTATTAATAAGTTTTTATTGGTTATACTTCATGTGTATGTACAAAAAACTGCTATATCATCAAAAATGAGAACTTACTCTTTATGCCTTAGAAAAAGACTTTTAAAAATACATTTTTGTATTTGTTAAAGAAATTTATAATGTATGTCATATATATTTTAAAGGGAACGGCACCTCCCCATATTTCTCTCCTCACAAACACACACATACACACACACACACCTCTTAGATCATACCATATTTTGCTAATGTCAAGAAAATACAATGAGATGAATGGCTGAGAATTATAAAGCTGCCAGTTCTTCCAGAATTAATTTGTAGACTTAACAAAATTTCAAACAAAGTCCCAATAGGAATTCTTGTTTGAAATTGACAGATGATTTTATCAGCATGCTTGGAAAAGTAAACAAATGAAAAGAACTAAGACATTTTGAAAATAAAGAACACCATTTCCTTGCCCTACCTCTTGTTTAAAACTTTATAAAGCTACTGCTATAAGCAAACCATCACAGTATCAACACAAGATTAGAAACATACTGTATAGTCCAGGAATATTCTGGTATATATGACTTACCATATATTATTATAATAGAGGAAGAATCACAAGTTAATGGCAAAGAGATTGATTGTTCAGTAAACCGTATATGAGAAATTGGTTAGAAATTTCAGAAAGAAAAAAGCATTTTAAATTGTTATCACTACCACATACAAAGATAAATCTTACTTACATTAAAGAGCTAAATCTGGAAAACTTCTCATCCTAAAAGAAAATGCAACTGAATGCGTAGTTGACTATTGAATGGAGGTCTCCTAAATCATTAAAGTAATGAAGTAAAATCATATAGAAATTATATATAAATTTGACTACATAAAATTAAGAATTACTGAACATCAAAAACCAACACAAAGTGGGAAAAATATTTACAAATAACATGATGGAGGACTGACAGTTTTAATATTTAAAGGGCTTGTACCAATTGAAAAAACAGTAAGTAAATAATGGAAGATAGGCAAAAACATTGCTGATAATTCACTAAAAAAATAGAAAGGCCACTAGACATGGAAAATTATATAGCCTAAGAATCAGAACAATTGATTCCATTTTTGTATATCAAATTAGAAAAGATATTTTAAAAGGGTATATTCAATGCTATCATGGATGTGGTAAGACAAATGCTTTCATAAGCTGCTGATGGGAGTGTAAGTTATTGTAACCCTTTGACAAATAATTTTGTTGTGTATGTTGAGAATCTTGGACTATTTATTCTCCTTGACTGCCTAGTATTTGCTTTTTTATTTCTCAGAAATCCATTTTGGGGAAATAACCATAAATATCAAAAATATATATGCATATTACAGAGTTATTTATAATAGTGAAAAACTGGAAATAACCTAAATGAACATTAGGTAAATTATAGTAAATTAGTATGTTGAGATTGTACAGCTATTGAAAACTCTTTATTAATAAGTTAAAGATATAGAAGAATGCCTATAATATATTAAGTGGGGAAAAAGGAGGCCACTAAATAGTTTATGTAGTGTGATCTCAAATATGTTGAAACACACACCCTCATACATACGTACGTGAACGACTTGAAGAGCAGACAGAAAGACTAGCAGTCCTTACCTCAGGGTGCTGGGGTTTTAGATGATTTTTATTTAGGGGGAGACTCAGGATAATTAGTGAATAGAAAAGCATTAATGGTAGTGAACCTGAAACTTAAAAAGTTGCAACATAACATATGGCAGAAGTGGCTTCTGGGGAAGAGGTAGTTCTTAGGGACAATTATTTCTGAGTTCAAATCCTGCCTTCTTCTTACTGTGTTTTTCTAGGCAAGTTACTTTATCACTCTGAGTCTCCATATGTAAGGTGGTGATAATACCTACCTCATAGGGTTGTTTATAAGATTGTAATAACATAATAAAAAGTGGCTGGCATGTGATAGTTACTTAATAAGTTTCTTATTTGTGTCCATCATGAAGCTTTCCTCAGAGACAATTTCATGACAAGATAATATGCTTGTCATAAACTGTAAACTAGGCAGTTTTCTTCTTTTAGCGTTTGAAATATTTTTGTTTAGGGTTTTCTTATGTGTTAAATTTCCATGAACGTTTTGATTAGCCTTCCTCAGAAGTGAAATAGGTAACATCTGTTTTTCTTCTTAATAAAATACCAAGTGAAAATGATGTTCTTATACTTTTACCATTATAATATTCAAATGAATTCTCCTGAAACTTAGATAATGAACAATCGTTGTTTTTCTATAGATCATTTTAAAAAGTGGGTGGAATATCAAAATTTATCTTTCATTGCTCATTCTCAGAAATTTTACTAGTACCTGAGTCTGCATAATGTAATTCAGTGGCCATAATTCTAAGTGGGCAAGCCAGTTATAAGATTTTATGATATTTCATTAAAATTTTGAGTTTTCCTAATAATCTAGATATTTCTTTAATGAAAATAACCAATTTCTAGACAAGTTATTTGTTTTTCCAATTGGAAGCCCTTGATAAATCTTAACAATTACATCTAATGGTTGAGTTATGCCCAATTTTCTGTGTAAATTAACACTCACTTTTGAATGAATATAGACATAAACCTATAACAATAATACCTCATGGTTACACAGATAGGATTTTACAATTTACAAAGATTTTTTTCCCACATAAACTAAGCTGACTCTTAAAACAACCTTGTTAAGTAGATGTAGCAGATACTATTATCCTTATTTTACAGATTTGGAAACTGAAGCCCCGAGGGCTAAGTGAAATGTCAAACATTACACTGCTAATTCTAATTCCAAGTCCAGTGCACTTTTCACTTCATCATAGCAGCTCTGTTCCCAGGCAGAAAAAGATTGAGGAATTTAGTGCCTTTAAGCTCATGTATTCTACTAGCAGAAGAGTCCTGGAGCTACCCCTTAGGTCAGAGATTGGGTTTAGAACTGTGTTTAATATGAGTTACTAATTCAACAACTTATGTTGGTATAATTGAAGCTTTAGGTTAGTAGAGCTGCTAAAAGCAAAATTCCTGAGACGTGATAGTAGACAGTGAAAGAGAAAATAGTAGAAATAGTGGAATTACCAATGCTAAAACAAAATATCTAATATACTGCAAAGATCCTGAGAGCATCCCTATATAGTAGTGTACTAAATATAATAACCGAATTATGACACTAAGTCATTTTTAAAAAGGTAAATCCTGTGCAGTACATTCAGGGTAAAAAGATATGCAAGCTACATAGTATGTTTTAGGAAGATCTACATTAAAATGGTTAATGTTGAAGAGAAGGATTTTTAAAAAAATTTTTCAGTATATTTTATTTATTTATTTATTTATTTATTTTAATTTATTTACTTTTATTTTTTGGCTGCGTTGGGTCTTCGTTGCTGCATGCGGGCTTTCTCTAGTTGCAGCGAGCGAGGGCTACTCTTCGTTGCGGTGCGCAGGCTTCTCATTATGGTGGCTTCTCTTGTTGCAGAGCACGGGCTCTAGGCACGTGGGCTTCAGTAGCTGCAGCACATGGGCTCAGTAGTTGTGGCTTGCGGGCTCTAGAGCTCAGGCTCAGTAGTTGTGGCGCACGGGCTTAGTTTCCCCGCGGCATGTGGAATCTTCCCGGACCAGGACTCCAACCTGTTTCCCCTGCATTGGCAGGCGGGTTCTTAACCACTGCGCCACCAGGGAAGTCTGAGAAGGATTCTTAAATAGTTTAGTTCCATCTATATACTTCTTTTATTTTCTTGTTTGCCTAGATTTGTCTGTTTACTGGTTTTTAAATAAGAAAATTTAAATAAATTCAACATTGAAAAAAAAAGATAAAATGGTAAATTATTATTTTATTCTAGGTTCTGTTTACAGAGGAAGATGTGAAATTCTACCTCGCAGAACTGGCCCTTGCTTTGGATCATCTGCACCGATTAGGAATTGTATATAGAGACCTGAAGCCAGAAAAGTAAAGCTATATTCTCTTTATGTATCCCTGTTACCAGTATTTCTATAACTACTTTTTTCTCCATTAAGTCTTTTAAAGATTATATGAAAATATGTGTGAATTATACAGTTATATGAAACTTACTTTAAAAAGTAATCTTCATAAGATACCCATTGATTTTAAATTAGTCATTTCAAAGTTTTCTAGTATATCAAATAGATATTGACCTCTTTTATGATGATTTTTATGTAAATGTTTTATGTAAAAATATTTTATCCCACGTTGTTGAATGTGAATTTTGATTTACAGCATTTTGCTTGATGAAATAGGACATATCAAGTTAACAGGTATGCAAATTTTCTCATTCTACCCTAAGCCTGTTTTATATTTTTTGTTATTTTAATATATATATTTGTCTAAGCCTGTTTTTTTTCCCTCTTTCTTGTTTTAATTTGCGTTTTGTTTATTTCTTTGGTGAACTAAAATTCATTTAAAGGGTGAATAAGATAACTCTCAATATGCTCTAATTGTAATACCAAAAAATTATACGGTAGAGTCACTGTCCTCATTAAGAAATGACATTTGGTTTTCTAGGTAAAATCACATCATTTTTGTTTCAGTCTAGTCTGAAAGATTTATCATAAGTAGTTATCACATTTGAAATATAGTGAATTATAAACTTCTGAACCAAGTGTTTCATAAGAGGTTCATTTTATTCTTTCTTTTGTAAAAACACATTTTATTTTACTTTATTTTGAATGTTGAGTGTTTACTGTATGTGAAACACTGCTAATTTTCACAGGACTTTTAGGCATAAAGTATCCTTATTATACCATTAAAAAAACCCCTTTAATTTTCAAATAATTATAGACTCACAATAAGTTGCAAAAATAGTACCAAGAGGTCCTGTGTACCGTCACCCAGCTTCCCCCAATGGTGACATTTTACAAAATTACAGTGCATTATCAAACCCAGGAAATTGATAGGTACAGTTACAGTTACAGTACAGACTATATACTTTACTTGGATTTCACCAGTTTTTGCACGTATTCATTTTTTTGTTTGTCTTTGTGTATATTTCCATGACATTTTATTCACACATGTAGAGTCAAATACCATCACCACAATCAATAAGCCAAACTGATCTACAACCACAAAAGAACTCTCCTGTGCTGCCCATTTATAGTCATACCCTTCCCACCTTCCCTAAATCCTGGCAACCACTTATCTGTTCTATATCTCTAAGTTTGTTATTTTGTTATTTTGTTTCTATTTTAAATAGAACTGTACAGTAGTCACACACCTGGACATTTATCCTAGAGAAATAAATACTTACATGCACACAAAAAACCTAAACATGAATTTTCATAGCAGCTCTGTTTGTAATAGCCCAAGGCTGGAAATGTCCCAAATGTCCTTCAGTGAGTGAATGGATAAACAAACTGTGATACATCTATGCAATGGAATACTACCCAGCAATAAAAAGGAAATAACTCTTGATATATGCAGCAACTTGGATGGACTCAAGGGCATTGTGCTGAATGAGCCAATCTCAAAAGGTTACTTATGTCTTAAATAGATAGTAAATTCTGTATTTAATTATCAGAATGTTAAAACAGAGATAAAATGAAGATGTGGTCTTTACAGAGAATTTTGGACCAGTACACTTTAAAGGTAAGTTGCTTTAAATTCCTAAGTATACTACTTCAATGTAAAAATAAAGTATGAAGTTGTTAACTTGAAAGCTCAAGTAAATGTGACAAAGTGCAAGTAAAGTTTAGTAAATCTTTTTTTGATTCATAGCCTGATTCTCTTTCTAATATATGAAAGAAGCAAAGCAGATTTAAAGAGATTCAAAGAGGACAAGGAAGAGAAATATGAAGAGAGAACAGTAGAGTTTTGAAATTTTATATAATACATAATTTTTATTTTACAACAATCAATCTTTAGTTGCAAAGCTAATTAGAATTTAATTCTTTTCATTTTTCTTAATAAGTTATGCCTGTTTTGTCATGGGTGAGGAAGGAAGGTGGGGAAAGAGTAGAATAAATTCTACCTATATCTCTCTTCTACATTAAGGTTAATTGGGTGAATAATGATGTCAATTTGTTTTATATTTAGTCTTATAATATGAATTCTGCTTTTACACCTTTTGGACTTAAACTGGCCGAGGAGTAAAGAGTAGTTAGAATCAATGTTAATTTCTAAGCAAGGGACACAAGGCATGTGACAGGAAGAAACTGTGATTTATATATATTTTTAAACAATTTAATCTATTTTCCTTTAAAGTGACACCAATATTTCTTTAAAGAAGGTACACAATGATAAATATTAGATAATTTACAGTTTCATGATTATAACAGAATTCAAAGTCTTGTAATGAATAATAAATTTATGGATTTAACCTCACAACATTCCAGTAAGGTTGGTTAAAGTGTGACCATTCATAGCAAGTGTTTTAAGACATTTCATTTTTTTTCATTCTTTCCTTTAATTTCTTTTTCTTTTTATTCTTCCTTTCTTTTTCTTTCTTTTCTTTTTCTTCCTTTCTTGCTTTCTTACCTGCTGTGCCTTTTTCCTCCTTCCTTCCCTTCCTTTTTTCCCTCCTTCTCTTCCTATCTCCTTCCTTCCATTTTGAATACTATCATCGAGTACTATTTGCTCGATGAACTATGGTTATTCATTTGGTTTATTTGGTGAACTATGTTATTCATTTCTATCACAGCCTGTGGAATTTGTAGAGGAAGCACAGGTCGCATTGGCATCTTCTTAGAAGCAGACAGAAAGGTTCCACAGCTGTCTCTTCCTGAGTTCAGTTTTCCTTGTTCAGGTTTGCATGCTTTGGCCAGTCTGGTAAATGTGCTGAGTCACGTGTAGTACTTTCAGTGAGCCCTTCGCGTTCTCATTTTAGGCAAAGGATCTAATTTCTCTGAGACATCAACTCAATTAACAACACAGTCCTGTAAATGAAAAGGCAGGAGAGGCCAGAACTGGGAATCTAGTGTGAGGAGAGGGTGCTATGGATGTGGAGGGTCAGGGCATTTGGACAGGGATGGGTGTAAGAGTATCACAAACCTGGGTGGGAAAGGGAATCTGGAGTCGCCAGAACCACTTCTGAGGGACATAATTCAGAAGTAGTTTTTATAAAGAGAGGGAAGATAAAATATACAGTGTCAGAAATTAAATCACACAGTACTTGAGCTGAATATTTAAGAAAAAATGTATACATAAGAAAATAGTTTTAAGTAATTTTTATGGCTATCTGAAAATTAGTCACTGAAATTACTTTTACATATAGTAGGTACTCATAAAAGTGTTGTGTTTTAGACATGCTTTTAAAATTTAAAGTCTTTAAAAGAGTCATTTAAGGAAACAAAGGTATATCTCACCCCCCCCCTGCCAAAAACCCTTTATATAGCTGATTTCTACATTTTCTTTTCAAATTAGTGGTTTGGAAAAACCACTGATTAACATATGTCTTATTTAATCTTGTACCTAACTCTTATTATTGTAAAAATTTTTGTCAGTTGATTGCTGAGCAAATTCTAGTGTTAAATGTCAGTTTTGTCAGAAATAGTACAGCAAAGGACCTTTATGGAGTGGTGTAAATCTCTGAAAGATAACAGAGGATAAGAAAATTATCTTCCCTTCTTCCTTCTCTGTGGAATGGCCAAAGAAGCCAGTGTTCTTCTCTACAAGGTATGTTGTTATATTCAGCTGAACTGACCTCAGAGACTAGGTTTCATTAAATTTAATTTTGAAATGGAATTGCAGAGTTTAAAAGCCTTAAAATGTGGAGAAAGAGCATAGTACATTGAAAAGATTTTTTAAAATTATGCTGAAAATCATAATGCATTCAGTTATTATACAAGAATAAGTAATTTTTAAATGAAAATATTGAGTGTGGTTAGAAAATCAGTTTCAAGGGGCCCTAAAATTAAGTATTAATATTGTATTTTATTTTAAAAGAGAAATATAGGGCTTATAAATTTTTCATTTATAGAATTAAGGTATAATTTACATAGAGTAAAACTCATTGTTCAGATTCTCGTGATAATGGAACTAATTTGTATCTTGACTGCATCATTGCCATTATTGTGGTTGTGATGTTGTAATATAGCTTTGTAAGATATTACCATGGGGGAGACTGGCTAAAGGGTAAACGGGATCTCTGTAGTATTTCACATAATTGCGTGTGAGTCTACAGTTGCCTCAAAATACAAAAGTTTATTTTTTAAGTTACTTTTTTGTGTATAGTTCTGCAAACTTTGACAAATGCATACAGTCAGCATCAAGATATAAAACAGTTCCCTCACCCCCCAGAATTTCCCCATTATAAGTCAATTCTCCCTTTACCCCTTGACAACCACCAATCTGCTTTCTGGCCCTATGGTTTTGCCTTTTCCACAAAATAATATAAATAGGAAGACAGTATATAGTGTTATGAATCTGGCTTTATTTATTTAGTATAGTGCATTTGAGATTCATCTATATTGTTGTGTGTATCAGTAATTTCTTTTTTTATTGCTGAGTAGTATTCCATTTTATGATGGTACCATGGTTTGTTTATCCAGTCCCCAATTAAGGGGCATTTGGGTGGTTTCCTGTTTTTGACAGTGACAAATAAAGCCACTAGAAATATTTTTGTACAGGTTTTATGTGAACATAAATTTTTATTTCACATCAGTAAATACCAAAGTGGTGGGATTGTTTGATCATATGGGAAGTGTGTGTTTAACTTAATGAGAAACCTCCAAACTGTTTTCCAAAGTGCTTGTACCATTTTGCCTACCCATCAGCAATGTATGAGAGTTCCAGTTGCTCTGCATCCGTGCCATTACTTGGTATTGTCAGTATTTTTTATTTTAGCTCTAGTAAAAGGCATAGAGTAGTATCTCATTGTGATTTTATTTTGCATTTCCCTAACAAATGATGACATTGAGCATCTTTTCATGTATTTCTTTGGAGAAGTGTCTGTTCAGGTTTTTTGTCCGTTAAAAAAATTGGATTGTTTGTTTTCTTATTACTGAATTTGAGTTTTTAAAAATATACTCTGAATACAAGTCCTTTATCTGATATGTGATTTTCAAACATTTTCTCCCAGTCTGTAGCCTCTTTTTAATTTTCTGAACAGTATATTTTGAAGAGCACTTTTTGACTTTGATAAATTCCAGTTATCAACTTTTTTCTTTTTCTTTTTTTAAATGAGTTGGGAAGTGCTCCCTCCTCCTCTGTTTTCTTTCTTTTTTTTTTTTAATATTTATTTATTTATTTATTTATTTATGGCTGTGTTGGGTCTTCGCTTCTGTGCGAGGGCTTTCTCTAGTTGTGGCAAGTGGGGGCCACTCTTCATCGCGGTGCGCGGACCTCTCACTATCGCGGCCTCTCTTGTTGTGAAGCACAAGCTCCAGACGCGCAGGCTCAGTAATTGTGGCTCACAGGCCTAGTTGCTCCGCGGCATGTGGGATCTTCCCAGACCAGGGCTCAAACCCGTGTCCCCTGCATTGGCAGGCAGATTCTCAACCACTGCGCCACCAGGGAAGCCCCAACTTTTTTCTTTTATGGATTATACTTTTTTAAAAAAATATATTTATTTTATTTATTTATTTTTGGCTGCATTGGGTCTTTGTTGCTGCACGTGGGCTTTCTCTAGTTGTGGCAAGCGGGGGCTACTCTTCGTTGCGGTGCGTGGGCTTCCATTGCAGTGGCTTCTCTTGTTGCAGAGCACGGGCTCTAGGTGCACGGGCTTCAGTAGTTGTAGCATGCAGGCTTCAGTAGTTGTGGCTCACGGGCTCTAGAGCGCAGGCTCGGTAGTTGTGGCACACAGGCTTAGTTGCTCCGCGGCATGTGGGATCTTACCGGACCAGGGCTCGAACCCGTGTCCCCTGCATTGGCAGGCGGATTCTTAACCACTGCACCACCAGGGAAGCCCTGGATTATACTTTTGATGTTGTATCTAAGAAATTTTGAATTAATGTTTGTTTATGAGGTATGGTATGAGGACAGATTTTTGTATATCAATATTCTATTATTCTGGCACCATTTGTTGAAAAGACTGACCTTTTCTCCATGGAATTGCTTTTACATCTTTGTCAGAAATCAGTTGGCTATATATAGCCAGTTCTGTTATAATGCAACACAGATGATCTTAAAAATCACTGTACTATGCATAATTGCATAGTAAAAAATATGACTTATGGAGAAAATGGAGTTAGGGGTTTAACACTAAAATATATAACCAGTGACACATTAAAGAAAGATAGGAAGCTGTTAAAAATGATGGCATTGTTTTATATGTTCTAACTGATTAAGAATAGATAAATACTACAATAAATATGATACCTTACCTTGAAAAAATCCTGAAATTTGCTTGTATAATCAGCATCAGAAAGTTTGCAGTTTGTAAGTTATTGTGAAGTAGTGGGAGGTAAATTATCTGGAATTGGGAGTTCTAATACTACAGGTGAACAGAAGTGGCTTATAACACACATGATGTGCTGAAATAGCTGGTAGATATTTGAGGTGTGTGCATGTATGTATTTCTGCTTGGCTCAGTTCAACTAGGTGCAGTTTTCTAGTGTTTCACCTATTATTTCTTGCGGGCAAAATTGCACATAAACCAAGCTGAAATTTGAAATTCATGTTATATTCGCCAAGCAAACTCTAGTGTTAAATGTCAGTTTTGTCAGAAATAGTACAGCAAAGGACGTTTGTGAAGTGGTATAAATCTCTGAAAGGTAACAGTAAGGTATCAATCGCATTGGAACAAATTTGCAGTTTTAAAACAAGCATAGCAGAGCCGACTGTATATGTCAGTCTATTCTTGGACGCTGTTTTGTTGCATTCATATATGTATGTGTGTGTGTAGCCTTTCTCCAGTACAACACTGTCTTGATTACTATAGCTTTATAGTAAGTATTGAAGTCAGGTAGTGTGAGTCCTTGAATTTTCCTTTTTTATTCAAAATTGTTTTGGCTATTCTATTTCCTTTGTCTTTTTATATAAATTTTAAATTCAGCTTGTTGATTTTTACAGAAGAAATCTTGCTGGGATTTTTATTAATGTTTCATTGACTCTGTAGATCAGTTTTGGGAGAATTGACATCTTTAACAACATTGAATCTTCCAAATCATGACCAGTATCTCTCTCCATTTACTTAGATCTACTCTGATTCCTTTCATTGATGTTTATAGTTTTCAGCATGCAGGTCTTGTATATACATACTTTGTATATTTATACCTGTGGATTTCATGAGGGTTTTTTGGTGGTGTTATAAATAGTACTTTTAAAATTTCACCTTTCAATTTTTTATTGCTAGTATATAGAAATAAGATTGATTTTTATATATCAGTACCTTTAGCTCTTTGAAGACCATAAACGAAATGGAAGTTCACCAAAGCCAAAGCAAAATTTGCTTTTCTAATATTTTAAAAAGTGCAAATTACTATCTTTTTTTGTCTTAGTCTGTTTTAAAAATTAGATCACTATGACAGTGTTGATTTAATTGTTGTCCTTTCAAAATTGTTGAATCATATTCCTGTATAGACATGAAAACATGTATTTTGAGGATGAGGTTTAACTGAGCAATTTTAAATGCTCCAAAAGAGTATTATAAAATACAAGTTGCTTTCTATTACTGGTCTCTTAATGGTAAGGAGCTTTCTTAATGGTAATCGTAGGCCATCATGAGTAGGTTTAATTCATAGTTTAGTTTCTTTTGGTATTTTCTATTTTCTGAAGATCTTCAGATATGTTTTTGTGTAATATTGTTATTATAGATTTTGGACTCAGCAAGGAATCAGTAGATCAGGAGAAGAAGGCCTACTCATTTTGTGGTACAGTGGAGTATATGGCTCCTGAAGTAGTAAATAGAAGAGGTCATTCCCAGAGTGCTGATTGGTGGTCATATGGTGTACTTATGGTAAGTAGTTTTTTTTTTTAAATTATGCCAATATACAATTAGTATTGTTTAGAATTTTAATCTGAGTGTTGGAATGTGTTAGGTGAGAATAGGGTTCTCAAGTTCATGACTGTTAAAAAACTTGATTGGCTAGCTGTTATACAATAAAAATTAGGGTTTTGGTGTTCTGATTTCTTTTAGTTGCTAGATTAAAAGGTAAATGGCAGCATTCTTTTATAAATTATTCAAATTTAAAACTTAGATAAAGGCCTACCAGATTTTAGATTTCAGAATACTGTGTTTAGTAGTTACATGGTATTTTAACTAGGTATCACAGAATTTAGCACCTTATGGTATATTATCTTATTGTCACATTTTTTCAAGCATGTCCCTAGAAAGATTGTAAACCTCTTAAGGAGAGCAATCCTGTCTTCTACTACTTATAATCTCCCACAGTATCTAGCATAATGAGCATATGGACTGACTGATTTGGTATAAGATTAAGCATAGAATTTGTAGTATTAAGTAGGGTGATAAATGAATAGCTATTGAATCAGATACAATTTGCTTTAGAAGCCTGATAATCCATTTTTGCCTATTTATCACTGAATTACCATATGATGTATCAATATATTAAGTGGCTGTTATAAGCCTGGCATTTGGTAAGGGCAGTGGGGTGGGAACAGACTAGAAGTACAATATTTGGCATTTTCCATGACCTAAGAAAGCATGCTATCTGGTTGGGGAAACAAATGGAATAGCTAAATAAACTGCCTGGAAATACGTTAGGAGTTCAGGCAAGAATTCATATAAGTTGATGTAAGAAAAGCGGAGGAGATAGAACTTAAATTAAACCCTGAAGGATGGATAAAATTCAAATAGCTGTGTGTCAAGAAGAATAGTATTGTGATAGTATTAGGAAAGACCTGGAGAACCAGTTTGACTAGAGTAGTAGCGGAGAATGAGGGTGAAGGTGGAGGAAATGAGGCTATAAGCCTATAAGGATTTGCACACAATTCTCTGGGTGGTAGGAAACTTTTGTAGGTTCTTGAACACGATGGTAATTAGAGAAAAAATGTATTTTAGGAAAATTAGCCTTGGTAGCGTTATATAAATGGATTGCAAATGGAGGAAACTAAAAGTAGGGAGACCAAGAAGTTCTCCTTAGAAGACAGTTGTTAAGATTATAGAATGAAAAAAAGGAAATCTTAAAGACATTTCAAGGGAAGAAGTGGATGACCTTAGTAACAGATTAAATGCCACAGATGAAGCAGAGGGGAAGGGTCAAAGATAGAGATACCTCTAAAACTTCAGGGGATCGAAAGAAAAGTAGTTCAATAGAAAAGAGATAGCTGGGAAGGACAGCTGATTTTGAAAGTGGGGAAAGAATTTATTTTTAACACGTTGCATAGGTTACTGTGGGTTAGTGTTTAACCCCTTGATAGTAATGAATTAGGAGAGGGCAGTGGAGAGAGCGTCAGAACCATCTGAAGACCTTAAAAAACAACAACAACAAAAAACTACCCTGCCAGCCAGCATATCGTTTATTTGAGGGGAAGGTGTGATTCCAATGTACTATCCTTCTCTTTTTCTTTTTGTTCTTGCCTTTCCACCTCTTACTCCTCCACTCTCCAGGAGAGAACCATTACTTTAGGTTTGGGGGCAGGGGACTGGAGCTTGAGAGAGATGATCCCCATACACCATACTTCCCTTCGTCTTCATTACCTTTCTATGACTCCTACCCCTATCTCTTCAGGCTCCAGTTGAGAACCATTACTTTAGATTTGGAAGGGAAAACTGGGGATTGAGAGAGATTGAAACTGGAATCAATTTGAGAGTCATCAGTCATCAGGAGAGAGTTGAATGGATAAGCTAACTAAGGTTGTAAGTTCAAATAAATGAACAGAGGACTGAGGCCAAAGCCATTATTGAATCTAAGCTTAAGATTTAAATATTAGGGGTATAAAAACATTCCTCTCTAGTGAGCTATAATGGTCTTCATTTTCAGATCTACTTTTTCTTTTAAATATGATTATTTAATGTTCTAGTTATCCGCATTTCAATTAACTCTCTTAGGGAAAATGTTTTCATTATGCTGTGTACAACTGTCTCAAATTAAAATACATATATCAGTGTGTGGTGTGTGTATCTGTGTGTATAGCTTCTTGTTTGGTTCCTTTTTTTTTTTTTTAAAGAGAGCAAAGGGAATGAGAATGATTATCTTTCTTGAGCATGTATGAATTTGAAATGGCTCAGTACTTATTTTTGCTTTTCTTTCGTTGTTAAATGTTTGCTTTAAAAGCTTATCGTTGTTTTAAAAGAAAATGCCTTGTGTCTATTTCCACATTGCTTTGGTTTGGGGAATTTAGGATTGAAAAAATGGTTGGTTACATTTGCTACAAATCACCTCTCATTTGGCCTATGTACTGTGGGGTACCAGAGGTGTATTTCCTTAAGCGACCTAGTTTTCTGGTCCTGTTTTGACCTACTATCATGTAGATCCTGCATGATTTGATGATCATGTATTACAAGTCTCATTTTTATTCCTGAAGAATTTCATTGTAAATTCTAAGTTGTACTAAGTTGACTCGTGGTATTTTTTGTTTGTTTTAGTTTGAAATGCTTACTGGTACTCTGCCATTTCAAGGTAAAGACAGAAATGAGACCATGAATATGATATTAAAGTAAGTGTAAACATTTTTTTCTTTTGGGAAAAATTCCTTGCTTTCAGTTTTGAGAAACTTGTTATGGTTTTCATTTGACACAAAAGAACATTTTTCACATTGTCTCATTCCCTTCCACCATATAGGGGACATTATTTGCCATTGTGAAAGCGTTCTTTAAAATTCTTTTTGGGATTTATCAATTTAGAAGTATGGCTAGATTTAAATGAAATTTTCTGAAATCCTCTTTTCCAGAGCAAAACTTGGAATGCCTCAGTTTCTTAGTGCTGAAGCACAAAGTCTTCTAAGGATGTTATTCAAAAGGAATCCAGCAAATAGATTGGGTATTGTTTATTTTCTTAGCTTTTATAACAATATACTACATGCTTTGGGAGGATAATTATAACTTTATGTTTTCTGGCCGAAGTTCATTTACTGCTGCTATGTGTTTATACATAGAATTCTATGTTTTATGTATGCAAAGATTCCAGTAAACTCTGTTATATCCATCATTAAAAAATGGAGTGGTCTAGTTGTTCAGAACTTATGTTTAATATATATCATTATATCATATGAATGTCTCTTTTGACATAATTCACAGAATTCTCCCTTCTATAGGTAATCCTTTTAGATATTTGAAGATAATTATTTTGTCCCTTCCAATATTCTTCAGGATAAATGTTATGTTTCCATAACTGCTCATTATTTGGCTACTTTCTAGTAGCCTTTCCCTGGATCCAAATGTGATCCTATTACCCTGTTTATGTCCATGTGTTAAAATTTCGATGTCACTTTATTCATTGCATTTTTAATTTGGCCTATAGATATGAGATCATAAATTGAATTATGAAGAAAATGAAAATTGCTTAAATTTTAATGTTATGTTAGATATGATTTTTATTTGATTCAGAAGGCATTTCAGTATTTCATGATACCCTATGTGCTTCAGCATGAACATCAGCTATTTTTTTATTATATTAAATTCAGAGGACCAATTAATAAAACATCAGATAAGAAATCGTAAACTTTTCACTTCAGGGAATCTATGAAATGTGTGTACTCCTATTTACAGATAATAGCCTGGAAGCCAGGTAGGCAGATTAAAAAAATCAGACTGGTAAAAAAATTATTTCCATTTTTATAGGTTCAGAAGGAGTTGACGAAATCAAAAGACATCTTTTTTTTGCAAATATTGACTGGAATGTAAGTTCAGTAGAAAGTTCGTTACTGAGTACCTTTAATAAAAGCAAAAACTGAAGAGTAAATGGTAATATATGGACTTTGCTGATAAACTTAATCCATTTGTTTTATATTTAGTATGAGATTTTTATTTACAGGTGTAGCATTTCATGCAATTACCTTGAACCAGTAGATGTGTGGATGATATGTAGTAAATTTTTGTTGCTCATTTGTCTTACCTGTTAAATATGGTTAATATTCTCCCCTATTCTAGGTTGGGGAATGTGGGGGGAAGAAGAGAAAGGAGAAGGGGGATGAATCATAGGACAGATTCTTATAGAAAAATGAATTCTAAAGAATCTAAGATGTTATTTAATTTCAAATGGTTCTTTGTCATGTATTAGAACAAATTAAATTTGTTAAGAAGTGAAAATCTTTGTATATAGGTATTGTACTAAATTTTGAGAGAACATGAAAACAGAAACATTGTGAAATTCTGCAAAGTCATGTATTAATTTTTTTTAAGTTGCAACTCCCAGACTAATGAGCTTTTCTTAGAAAAGCTCACTTTTTGTTGTTGTTTACAACACAGCTTTATGTATTTTATGTACTATTAATCATCAAAGGTAAGTGTTTTTGATTATTTAGTTCTGGCACTGGTATTGAAAATTTTCCCAAAAGAAAAAGTATCTCTTTTGGTTTCTAAGGCAGAGGTAGAGAGCCACTATTCACTGACCAAATTATTATTTCTTCTGGCTTGTAGAACAGGTTTCAGAAGTTAATATTTTGATTTATTTTTTATAGTTGTAAAACTGCAACACATTAATAGTATTAATATCCTGAAAGGCCACGCAGTGAACATACTGCATGGGAGTCTGCCCTTTGTCATATCTGTGTGCATCCCTCTTTCGGTGTCCTTGCATTCCCCTGTCTTTTTTTTTCTAATGCTTCTCTGCTCTTCTTTTTTCTTTAACTAGAAAAACTAGAAATTATTTTTCCATTATTTTTATATCTAAACAGTTTGTTTATTCCTCTTAAATAATAAAAGAGTGGAATGTGTACATATTTAAATAAATGAAAATTACTTTAAAGTAATCCTCTATTAATTTTCCCTCACTGTGGGACTGTGAGCTTTTAAAAAAGTAGATTTCCAAATAACAGTTATGTTGTAAGATATTTTATATGTCTTTCAAAAACATAAATTTTAGGAAGTTAGATTGTTAGACAAGTTTAAATTTTTGAATTCTATAAAAAGAGCTCTAAACAGTGCATCTAATGCATATTTTTATGTGAAAACAAAATAGGTATAATGCATATTTCTTGGAGATAGACTAATTATTAATTTTGATATCCTAGAATGTTATTAGTTATTTCTGCATGGTAACATTGTGATATGTTCTGTATGGTTATTTTACCAGTGAGAATTCAAGTCAGTTTTTGAAATCCAAAACTGAACAGAATTATTCCTCGTGAATGCAGCCTGTGGCATTGCTGCGTGTTTCTTGGTCTCATTTGATTCTGTACATTATCTCTCAAGTTTAGATGATACACAGAATTTGGTTAACAGGTTAGAATTTAGAATTTGGTTAACAGGTATCTGAAGCCTGTTGAAATTTCATTTATGAAATTGTGAGTATTCTGTTAAGGACTGTGAATATCATGTTCTGCTTTAATAATTTTTCAAGTATTAATACGTTTCTGTGTTATTCTGTTATTTCTTCTAGAAATTATATAAAAGAGAAGTTCAGCCTCCTTTCAAACCGGCTTCTGGAAAACCAGATGATACTTTTTGTTTTGATCCTGAATTTACTGCAAAAACACCTAAAGGTAATACATGTTTATGTGTAACATCAGGGCTTTTATTCAATTAGATGGTTAAAAAAGTAAACTAGCTTCTTAGGTAAAAACTAAAAGAATTGTAAGTTTGCAGAGGGTGGTTTGCCCTGTGTGGAAGTGTGGATCCTATATACAGCATTGCTTGGACACCTTTCAAGTAGAGGCTTTACATGGGAAATATTTACTAGGGAAGCACAGACTAGAGCAAAGGGTGAACATTTTCTTTTTTTATTTTAAAAGTTTTTTGACATGCTAATGCATTAGAGGATGGGGGTAGGAGGTAAGATATGAGATATATCACTCTGACTCTTATAGTTTAGAATTTAATGAGGTTTACTTTTATTGGCATCTGTTTCATACATTCATTCAACAAATATTGAATACCTACTATGTACTAAGCAGTGACGGTGCAGAAGTGAACAGAACAGACAAAAATTATAATCTACATGGAGCTTGCATAATAGTATGGGGAAACAGATAATATAAAATAAATCAAATACCTAATATAGTATGTCTGATGATAACATTTAATGGTTTCCTTTATAGTCAAAGAAATGTTGACATTTCATATCATAAAATTCTGTGTAGTTCTAATTAAATATAATTATTTGGACATTAGATTCTCCTGGTTTGCCAGCTAGTGCTAATGCTCATCAACTCTTCAAAGGATTCAGCTTTGTTGCAACTTCTATTGCAGAAGAATATAAAATCACTCCGATCACAAGTGCAAATGTATTACCAATTGTTCAGGTAAATTCCACTTAGATTATTCAGATTAGGCATAATTATTTCTTTCAGTTATTGCTAATGGATTTACAGTGATTTTTAAGTGATTTTTAACTGCTTCATTTATCTCTGTATAATGAATTAAAGATGTCTCCATATGTTTTGGAAAAAAGCAGACAGTAGTAACCTTTAATTATATTTATGTATTTATGTGATCTCTTTTGGCAAGAAAATGTAATGGGTGATGTATTAGCTAGTTGATTTAATTATTGTATTGGCTTTGGGGATCTAGAAAGTCTACAATTTAGGATCAGTTCAGAATCTGTGTAAACCATTTATAAATACTGATAAAACTTCTCTAGAATTATTCTTGATTTTTAAAAGATTTAAGAAGAATGTATACTTAGGAGAGAAGATAAAAAATGTGAAACCATATCATTCTCTTTTGTATTTTACTTTTTAACAAAAACAGATAAATGGAAATGCTGCACAATTTAGTGAAGTATATGAATTGAAAGAGGATATTGGTGTTGGCTCCTATTCTGTTTGCAAACGATGCATACATACTGCTACCAACATGGAATTTGCAGTGAAGGTATTGTCTCTGAGGCTAACTTTTTTTGGTTTGTTTTATATGTGTAAGTTAAATTGCAGGTTAACTGACAGTTTTTCAGTGGAGCAAGTGGAGAAAGCAAAGATAAAATGATGAGGAAAACTTCTTAAGACTTAATATTTTCATTTTGAATTTCTTTCCAAGACTTTATTTTGTTCAATAAAAAAAGACTTTATTTTGGAGGAACAGTGTGTTTCATGAATGTCTTGCTTTTGAATAATTTTATTTTAATGTACTATGTTAAGATTGAACAATTGTGACAATTACTGTCACATTTGAATCAAATTATCAGTATAGTTTTAGTTAGGTGGAATATAATGTTGAAGAAAGTGCTCTGTTTTTTATTGTTTCAGTTATAGGAAATTTGTAAATATTAAAATAATGTGAGACAAACATTACTCTTGAGTTTTATTATTTTCTTGAAAATATAACCAAATTGAAATCATGTCATTCATTTTTAGACAAAGAAAATATTTTTCCTCTGAGATTATTCTTGTCTTATTTCTTAGATCATTGACAAAAGTAAAAGAGACCCCTCAGAAGAAATTGAAATTTTGATGCGCTATGGACAACACCCTAACATTATCACTTTAAAGGATGTAGGTATTTAAAATCTATGTATCAGCTAAGCTAATGAAGTTATGACTTGGCACTTTATTTTCTTATTGAAACTTTTCATGTCCATGGTATGTTTACTTTCATGCCACAAAATCTTAAGACTCTTAAATTTGCCACTTCAGTTCTTCATTTTCCCCCTGTGATTTTATACTACTACCCTTCTTATAAAACGTCAGAAAGGAACTATGATGGTTGGTAAATGAGAGTGTCCTGATTACTTGAATGTATTCTAGCTGTTAACTAGTTAACATTATCACCAGCAACATTTATTATTCTCTAGTACTACAAGTATAGAAGATACAGGAGATTGGGAATCTGCCAAATTCTAGGAGATTTTACTTTCTTGATTGTACAGCAGTTGGCTATAGCATTGTGGATTGTTGCTTGGGTGAAATAGTATTAGTCTACTTTTTTTAAAGTGAACATATAACTCATATTAATAGATGTTACTGAATGCTGACTTTTCACGTGAAGAAAATAATGCTCTTTCCTCTGTAGAAAAGGCAGACAAATAAACCATCACCTTGATCAGTTTGTTTTAGATAATATGATATGCATTTTGATTTATAATCCTTAAATAGTATTTTATATATATGTAAATGTATGTATGTGTGTGGATAGATAGATAGATATATGTCTACATATATGTGTTTGTATGTGTAGATGTAGATATCACATGATCTGAATAGAAGGGTGTACATATTTTTAATATATTCTCCTTGATATAGTATTTGAATTCAACAAATATTTAAGACACCATGTCAGATAATAGACTATGGGGAAGATATTAAAAAACAAATAATATATTTACTGCCAGAAGGAAGCTTACTATCATTAAGGAAGGAAAGTGCCTATAATACAGTAAAAAAATGAGACAGATGCCATTTGAGAGGCACAAAGTTCTATTTTTCCATTTATATTCTTTGATGAAGTATAACAGAAAACTTCAAAAGTTAAAACAATTATATGTTTAACATTGTCTCACAGAATGGTGTAAGAGTCCATTTAGCCAGTTTAACCTTCAGTAGAGCCTGCACTATATTAATACTAAAGGAATAATATATTTTTTAACACTAGAGGTTCATTAGAAAAGCAAAGTAAATATAATTTAAAACGTTTCAGAATTGTAATTATAAATAATATCATTTATAAAATATGTTCTTTTTTAGGTTTATGATGATGGTAGATATGTTTACCTTGTTACGGATTTGATGAAAGGAGGAGAGCTACTTGACCGTATTCTCAAACAAAAATGTTTTTCAGAACGGGAAGCTAGTGATGTACTGTTTATAATAACTAACACAGTTGACTATCTTCATTGTCAAGGAGTAAGTTGTAGTTATATTCTTCCTTTTAATTCTGGGGCTTATATCTTCACAAAATAATATATAGGATATGACACCTAAAATGAATTACTTTTTCTATCACATATTTTTATATGGAATAGCCTAATAAAATTCATAATGTAGTGAAGGTTATAGGATTAGGAAATTGGGTAATACCTTATTAATTTTCTTAACTCTACCTGTTAGCCCTAATTTAATAGCATATTAGCTTTAAAAGTGGTTTGAATTATATAAATATATCTAACCTTGACTTTTAAATTATTAAACCTAATCAAACTTAAAAGTGAAACATAAAAGAGTTATCCAAGGACATGTTGTGAATATTATTCAAATTATACTATGCCTAACATATAAAGTTCTGGCAAGACTGCATATCTTGATTGTTGCCAGCCCCTCCCCCAATACAGTAAGAAATTTGGATTCTAAACATTTGAAGTATTACTATATTGAAATTTCTAGTGGAGGGGCAGGCCTGTTATTTTGCTTCCTATCTCTTCATAAAGAAAGCAAATGAACTGAGTTATCAAAAAAAGGTCACTTTTATTATATATATAGCTAAACAAGAAAACAAAGTCACAAATAATTTAAAAATGTAAGTTTGAATAGTTGTAGTAGTAGATATGTACCCACTTATGTATAAACAATAAAACAATGAACGACTCAGAAATGACATAATGAAAATTCTACAGGGGCCAGAACTCATTTTTGAGTGTGGTTTTATAGAGTACATTTTCAGCATTTTGAAATGTAAATTATATAATGCTAAAGGAGTAGTTCTATAATAATTCAATTCCTTGATTGTCTTTATCAGCACACTCTAAAATAAAGGATGACCAGAATTTTTGAGAAGAAAATGATAAACATCTTTTCTTTTGTTTATTATTTTAGAAATTAAACAATACATCAATTAAGTAAATTAATGACAGACATGTGTTGAGCATTTCTACATGCCAGACATTGTAAAAGGTATTGCAGATTCAACCATGGGTTTAAGTCTTGATCCTTGTCTTGAAAGACCTTTTAATGTAGCAAACTGCTGATTAAAAATAGGACTAGATTAAATGAAGTGGATAGTGTATCAGAAAGAAAATCATCACATAGAGAATTTCAGAATATTTTCCATTTCTAGCATTTCATTTGGTTCTTACTGTTTCTGTTTTTCTGCCGAGTTTTCATGCATTGAAAGCATTTTGTTTTACTTCACTGAAGATAGTTATAGGAGCTACTTTATTTTTTAAATTTCTCTTATATTTATTTAGTCTTGTGAATTTTGAACAAAGGCATTTTGATGAGCTATAATTGACATATAATATTGTGTACGTTTAAGGTATACATGTTGATTTGAGACATTTATATACTACAGTATGATTACCACCATAGCATTACCTAGCACATCTATCATATCACAATAATAGCCACTTTAAAATGCTTGCTGTTAGGTCCAACATGGTTTATATTGGAGTTGGAATTGATTTTCTTTTTTCTTGAAACTGTGTTCCGTTTTTTGGGGGGAGGGGTTCTTTGTATATCAGATAATTTTGGATTGTGTACTGCACATTTGTGTATTAACTTACGGAGATTTATTATATTCTGTTATTTTTCTCCAGTGATTATTTTTTGTTTTGTTTTCAGTGGGTAATTTTCTTAGCAGGGTTTGTGCTGAAAACTTTGCTTTTTGAGCAGCAGCTGTGGTCTCTGTCTATATCTTTTGTCTTTATGAACTACTTTGAGCCTCCTCTACACATTTTTGATTCAAGGGTCAGTTTTGGCTCTTTCCCTTACTGTATTCCTCCACTCAGCATTCACGGTTTCCCAGCATTTCTTTTCTGGTCCTCCAGGCCAGAAAGACAGTGGCCTTTTCTTCATGTCTTTACTACCACTGTGTGCCCTAGGGGCTGTACTAAGCTCTAGGCTAAAAGCCACTGACTGATATGGGAACCTACTCATGCAGCTCCCTCCTTCAACCAAGTATGTACTCCCCACCAGAGTCTTGTCTCCTTCTGCTCATTCCCCAGTACCTTCAAGGTAGTTGATTTTTCTACTCAGGTTTTATATTTTTTTACTGTGGGGAGGGGGTGTTGAGTAGGGTCTTAGTCCATTATATCTACAAGTGGAACTGATAAGTGAGTTTTGAGATTGGAAGTGGTTAACAAAACTGGTGGCTTGATAAAAACTGGCACATCTGTCTGATAGAGATAACTTCGTCTGTGTACTTCAGGTTGTCAGGGCCATCATGGTTGGAGAAAGTATCATTTTCAAAATTTTATGATTGAGACATTTCCTTTTCCTGGAAATATATTAACTTACAATGTTTTATTCCACAGATATTTAGTTAGCTATAGAAATGTAAAGCTTTTTTTTTTAATGTTCAAGGTTGTTCATCGTGATCTTAAACCCAGTAATATTTTATACATGGATGAATCAGCCAACGCAGACTCCATTAGGATCTGTGATTTTGGGTTTGCAAAACAACTTCGAGGAGAAAATGGACTTCTCTTAACTCCATGCTACACTGCAAACTTTGTAGCACCTGAGGTATTCTTTAAAACTTCAGTATTTGCCTTTCATTCTTTTCCTTTAGTTAAATGTATTTGATATCATGTATGTGTTATGGTAGGTAGGTAAAAGCTGAGTTATCTTGTCCTTTCCCAGCTATAAAGCTCTTTAAATCATTGAATTCTGATAACTCCCAATATAAATATTCAGACTAATAACTAGCATCTGAAACCAACCTGAATGTAATAATCAGATTATTCTATTCTGTTGGGTTACATAGTGGTTTCAGAATCATACCCTTTTAGAACAGGGCAGAGAGTGAAGATAACCTCACCTTAAACATATTAAATATTCTAAATGAGGAAACTGAGGCTCAAAGTACTTAATAACAGCATTCACTGAGTAACAAAGCCAGGATAGATTTTCAGATATTTTGGTTTGTGCTGAACATGAGGTGATTTATATTGTTTAGCATTATACATAACATGGGCAATGCCATCCCCGATTATCTTTAAGATCTTCTAATTCATGGAGAAAAAAGCTTCACAGGGTTTTTTTTTAATAAGCAGTAGGGTTTTTCTTGGCAAATAACATTCGTATGTAGATCTTAGAGAGAAGAGACAGGAAAGGTGATGATGAGGAAGTCAAGGGGTGCACGTTTCACATTTGGCAAGCTCCAGCAGTCTGTCAGTTCTGATAATGGGGATGGGAGCTTTGACAGTAGCAACTCCCACAGCAGTGAAAGTATGGGTGATGAAAAATGAATCAGGGATGGCATTGGTCATATAGATTCTTTTTAAGTTTTCTTTGTAAAAGTCAAGAACTGTTCTTATATGTTATGAATAATGCTAAGTCATACGAATTATCGGATGTTTAACACAAATCAAAATACACAGATATCCTCAGGTTAGAAAAATTGAATTTTCCAAGTCAGAAGAAGAATAAAATAATTTGAGGATGAATTCCTATCTCATGTGCATGTTTTGTTTTTTTTTTGCTTTAAATACTAGTCCTTTATGGATAATATTGCACATCAGATATAATACAAGATACAGTATATTTCTTGTATTGAAATATCAACAAATCTGTATTTTAATGTAGCTATTAGAAAAATAATATTTCTAGTGATGAAAATAGAAACATAGAAAATAGGAAAATAACTTTCTAATAGTGAAAAGTTCCCATGTTAAAATTTATTAAATCTTCCTTTAAGATGTTAATGTTGAGGAACAAGTATAACACCTGCTTTACAGGGTTTTTATGATAAGATTTGCCCTGTAAGAAATTATGTACATATCCAGAGAATGTGCTTTAATCTATATTCTAATTATATTCATAGAATAATGAATGTACAAATTTTTATCACATTAAAATATATGGAAACTGTATTTCCCAAAACAAAAATTGGGATGCATGCATGATCCAAGAAGGGGTTATTGTACTGCCCCCAGGTGTAAGAGATATCTTAGACATAAAAAAATTAGCTTTTCTAGGGCATTTTAATGGTTTTATAGAATAGGAAGATAGAAATTTGAGATTAAGGCTCTTCTGTTAAATATAGGGTATACTGTATATTTCTCATTTCATTAAAATGAAAAATATACAGTATGTTTGCATTTAGATTAATGGTTAGGTAAACATTTTTAGATTAATGGCTAGGTAAACATTTTCAAATGAGTACAAATCTGCAGAGTAGAATACAGCCCATTGATGCTTTTTATCCTACCAGACTTCCATTGTAGTAAGACACTCTCACCATTGTAATAGTGAAGGTTTTCAGGTGGGCATGTGGAGACCACTTGTCTGTAACTAAGGCCTCTAGTGTCTGAACTACCTTTGGCTAGGTTAGTATTTGTATTTTCAAAATGCTTTGAAAAGTTTTATTATCAAGAGCTGAAGCCTCTGCTAGCAATCAATGCATATTTGTAAATTGTTATAAATGAAAAACAGGTTTGGGGTAAGATTTGTTTCTAAAATTTCAGACCCTTTCAAAAATTATTAGTGAAGTGTATGAAATGCATCATCTTTTAAACTAGAATCAGAAAGATTCAAGTATCCATGCAGATATTTGAATAAATAATAGCATTTATGAGAGTATAAATTCATTATTTCATCACAGTTCATTAAGAGCCCTTATTTGCTAAAAGAGAAACTAATTAGTAGTACGGTTTCAGCTGAACAATAAGGAATATTCATTCACTTTTTTGATATGCATCAATTCAGTCAACCTCTTAAGGCTTATTTACTTAATAGATGTGCTTGTACTATACCTATGTCACAAAAATTAATGTATCTCAAAAAATATTTATTCTTTTATAAAAGCAAATCTATCATATTATTCAACTGACATTTAATGTCTACTGAGGTCTAAGAATGATCCTGAACTAGAGGAATTTACAATATATTGGATGGATGCTATGCCTGCAACTCTTTTAAAAAAGTAAATGTGAAATTACCCTGCTTTGCTCTGGCTTTGGGCTGTCATATGTTTTGCTCCAAATATGAATTTATCTGAATGAGAATCTCTATGTTACATTTTGATGATTTGGGAAGCCAAATGAGAGAGAAAGTAAAGTCATTAACTACTTTAATTCTGACTTCTATCTTCTTTGTATTTAACTCGATGCAAGTAAGAAGGTATGAAACACGTTACTTTCTACACTGTACTCTTTCATTCATCCCGCTACCTTGCCTTGTTTTTTTATGGCTGTATGTTCTTACTATTAATAGGACATTGAGACCTACTCTAGAACAAAAGCAGACTGCCTCTTCTTTACACATACAAAATGGGTTTAAGTGTGTGGTAAAGCTAAACCAAGTTTTTCATGGTTGACCCTAATTAGATTAAGCAATATGATTCCTCCAGTGCCTTTCTTCTCATTAACTCTGAAGGTTTTGGGAGTATGAAATACCTATAGCTGACTCACTGATTAACCCTTGCCTGTCCAACTAGTTCACTAAGCAGTCCCTCAGCCTTGGCTTTGCATTGGATCATCTGGGAACCTTTAAGACTATTGTCCTAAGGGAACCAGGGAAAACATGGTGATGCCCAGAACTACAAGAAGTGATGAGAGGGCTTCCCTGGTGGCTCAGTGGTTAAGAATCCGCCTGCCAATGCAGGGGACATGGGTTCGAGCCCTGATCCAGGAAGATCCAACATGCCGCGGAGCAACTAAGCCTGTGCGCCACAACTACTGAGCCTGCGCTCTAGAGCCTGCGAGCCACAACTACTGAAGCCCACGTGCCTAGAGCCCATGCTCCACAACAAGAGAAGCCACTGAAATGAGAAGCCCGTGCACCGCAACGAAGAGTAGCCCCCACTTGCCGCAACTAGAGAAAGCCCGTGCACAGCAACGAAGACCCAATGCAGCCAAGAATAATAAATAAATAAAATAAATAAATTTATTATAAAAAAAAGGAAGTGATGAGAAAAGGAAAGAGATAGGGGAAAAAAGCAGGAGAGGTTTATGTTTCACTAGAGGATGCCAGGTTAGGCTTATCGTGATGTGAATTGTTTAGCTCTACCTCATTATTTATTAGGGCCTTTGTAGTCTCCACTTGTGTTATTTACATAAGCCAGTTAAATAGGTATTTTGATAGCCTATTCAGCTTCCCAAGTTTGCAGATACGTGTGTTCTTATAAATACACTTTGACTATGAAAAAAACATTATATCTTGAATTTGAAGTTAGTTAGATACTTATTATTCAAGTCTGGCCATTGTCAAAGCTAAACATTAATATTTTTAGCCTTTTATAAATGAAATGTCCATTCTGGTGGTTATACAATCCCCAGTGTTAATGCATTAATAATGTTTCTATTTTGTTCCTATGTCTAAAGACTTTAGCAGTGGGCTTGTTTTTCTAAATTTAAAAAAAGGCCTCATTTCACCTCAAACTAGCTATTAACTTCACAGAGAATATTCACATGAATATATAATAAATATGTTATTTGATTTTTATTAATACTAATCTCAAAAGAAAAAAACTACCAAAATTATTATATGAAAAATTAATGAAACCATTCAGAATTTATCAAATGTGTGTTTGTGATCCAGAAATATACTAATTTTTTTAAAGATATGAGCCTTGTATATAAAATATAAATTCATCTTGCTTTCATGAGATTATATATTATCTTACCACCTCTTGTGTAGTAAGGAGGCAATTATCATAGATATTAAAATCACAGACATTAGAGTACGAATGCCTGCTCCACCACTCACTAGTTTTGTGATATTGGACAAATTACTTAACATTTACCTCAGTTTCCTCATCTTCAAAATGGAAGTAATATCTATCTCATAGAGTCAGTGTCAGGGTTAAAAGACAGTACTCTGTGTAGAATATATTAAGCTCTCTGTACATATTATTTTAAATTTTGACGTGTCTGGATTTCCTGAGAGGAGGAGTGAAAGCTCACTGAGGTCAAGGATCATATCTTAAAAAGGTTGTTTTTTTTGTATCACTCATGTTGCTTAATCACATTAATAGCCACTTATTGAATGCTTGTTAATTGCAGAAGACTTTGCCTTTAACATTGTGAATCTATTTTTGAAAAGATTAAAATGAGCTAAATTGTGAACATTTGTGAGATTATTAGAAGCACAACTTTCTTTTAGATGAGAAAACTGAGTTTATACTGAGTAGTACCAGATGAGTATTTCTTTCTCAGGTTCTTATGCAACAAGGCTATGATGCTGCTTGTGATATTTGGAGTCTGGGAGTCCTTTTTTACACAATGTTGGCTGGGTAAGAAATTTATATACTCAAATTAATTCACATCATTATTTGAATTTCACCTGTATGTTTTCATCTAGAAAGAGGACAGATGAAAGTAACCTTAAGGAAAATGCTATCAACATTTCAAAATATTATACATTATGTACTTATAAAATTAAAAAACATAAGGTAAGGTGTTTAAGGAGGCATTATTTAGATATATAATTAAAAGATTGTTCAATTAGAACTAAAACTAAAATAAAGCATATATTTGTACTTTGATATTTTACATTTGAGTGCATTACTTTTTGAAAATGTTTACTTGAGCATAAAATAATTTCATGGTTCAGCAGGTGCTTACCCACTGAACTTGCTGATGTTAATTTTTTTTAAGTACTTGAATTTTGGTTCTCTTGGCAGTAGAGATTTAGTAAGATTGAGCTTTATAACAAAGCTAAATAAAGTAGTAACAATACTAAACTACAGAAACATGCACAGCTGCCTTCTCTTAAAAGGATAAAGAAATACTAAAAAATGTAACCATTGGATTGTGTTAATATTGTTAATTTATAAATAATACAAGTGCTGTTTTACTCTTAATAATGAGTAGCACTTTTATTTAGGAGTAAAAATGTGTAGCTGTAGATAAACGCTAGGTTTAGCAAAGTCTAATGTGTAGAATGGAATTTGAAGAATTATAATGAAATTATAATGTACTTAGGTGTGAGTTTTTAAAGAAGCCATTTAGTATAATTAAATATGCTTGACATAGCAGGAGCTTTATAAAGATAAGTTATGAAAATGGTGACTCTAAACTATTTATTGGCTTGGTGATAATCACATGTCAGTATATTCCACGTACTTTTAGATGTATGCAAAATAGTTATAGACCACAGCAAGTGCTAAAGTTAAGGGTAGCTCAAGTTTGCATGTGAACAGCAATCAGCAGTATTGGTTTCAAACCATGGGATACGATTTCTAGATAGCTGCTTTCAAATATTTACTTTATGACTAAACAAAACATTTTGTGTGTGTGCATATGTATGTGTGTTTATCTCAACTTAATTGTTACATGAGGGAATTAACACATTAACATATTAAGACATCTTCCTCATACTTTTTAACCATAAGTCTTTCTGTTCCCAAATTTGAATACCATTTTTAGTTCCATTTGTTACAATGGTATAAAACTGATCACTTTTTGTCATTCTATAATTATTTTTTAAACTATTTTAACTTCATACAATGTATTTGTCTTCCTGTCCATGAATATTGATCCATGTAATAATTTTAATGGCCATAGAGGATTTTTCTGTTACATTGATATAAATATTTAACCAGTTTTTCATAAACATTAATTAAAACTATTGTTAACGTGTTTTCACTGATAATATTGATAAAATGCTAATGAATAAATTTGAGCCAATTCAATAAATATATTATGAATATATGAAATTAACAATTTCTTCATAGTAGGTATATTTGGTTTGCTAACTTATGCCTGTGAGAATACAAAATTTGCATGTTTCATTCTGGTCTGATTTTCAGAATGTAGAGCTACATAAATGTATTTTATTTTACATTGATTAACTGATCAAAGGCAAAAAAAAAAGATGATTGATGTAGGCAAGACTCTTCATTTTATTAAATAATTCATTAGGATTAAGTTTATTGTTTGAAATGTAAAATTTGATATGAACAGTAAAGGGAAATTTTAGGTGGTATTCTTAATTTGCTATAGTAAATATATGCTTGTAGTTCTATACTCATCACTTTCAATTAGATTTAATATATATGTTAGGCCCTTATGTATACTTAAATCTTTTTTATTAATAGCTATACTCCATTTGCTAATGGCCCCAATGATACTCCTGAAGAGATACTGCTGCGTATAGGCAATGGAAAGTTCCCTTTGAGTGGTGGAAACTGGGACAGTATTTCAGATGGAGCAAAGGTATAAATTATAAATGTTTTGTTTTGTTGAATTACTGTTAATTCCTGAAATCTTTAAGTTATAGCCTAGTCTGCATTTGCAGAGTATCTGATGGTGTTTTATGTCAGTATTTGTTTTTAAATCACAGTATTTGTTTTTAAGTCAATTCACATATATGTGTGGATTGAAGAAGACAAAGGCTGAATTTTTTTTTTTTTTTTGCCATGCTTCTGGGGCACATTTCTCTCTTATCAGTTCATATGTGATCAGGGAATATAAAGCAGTTCCAGTATTAACCAAAACCAAAAATGTAAATCTACTGAGGAAAAATATATAAAGCCAACTAAAGTTGATTTCTGCATTTAGTATGTTTTTACACATCATATCTTCTTTAGCACAGACATTGACTAGTGATTATGTAGGTGATTTTTATAATGTTAACTTATTCTTAGAGAATATACAAACTTATTATCAGTTGTACCTAGATATTTACGATTGATGGCTAAGAGCTGTTCAATAGAAATGTAATTTTAAAATTTTAAAATTTCTAGTAGTCACATTAAAAACAAAAAGAAACAGGTGAAATTAATGTTAATAATATATTTTATTTAACCTGGTATACCCAAAATATTTCAACATCGAATCAATATTTTAAAAATTAGTGAGATTTTACATTCTTTTTTCATACTAATTTTTCAAATTCTGGTGTGTATTTTATACTTATAGCCCGTCTGAATTTGGACGTACCTACATTTTAAAAGTGCTTAATAGCCACAGGTGGCTAGTGGCTGTCGTTATTAGTGAAGTTTCAAAGTAACTGGCCTTACTTAATTTAGGGAAAAAATAATAGGTCAAGGCTTGTATACTAATTCTTACATTTATAGTCTAAAAATTTTAAGTTTTAAAACAACAACCCAAAGTTGTCAGCATGTGGTTTATAGGGCCCTAAAGCTTTTAAGCTACATTTTGAAGTAGAAAACATTTTAAGACAAAAGGATTTGCTTGTATTTAATATCTGCTAATGATAAAACCTAATTGTCTCAAGGACATTAGCTAATCTGTAGGATACATTATGGAGTAAATCTTGTATCCTGATCACTGTAGAATAAGAAAATCAGAGATTTGAGTATCATTACCTTTTAAACATTAGAAAAACAGGGAGGAGATTGTGTTTGGATCTTAGCCATAACACAAGTGTGCTGTGTGATGTAGTAAAAGGAACACCTGATTGGAAGCCAAGAGAATTGAGTGCTAGTTTTTGATCTACTAACTAGCTGCCTCAGTTTGCTCATCTGTAAAATTTGGGGATTAAGTTCTCCCTTTGGTTCCTTCCAATTCCAAAATTCCATTTCTATGCAATTTGGTTTATTTATAATTTGTCAGATTTCCCTTTATAAAGTGATTGAAACTACTAATATTATTCATTAAATATATGTATTTTCTAGTCAGCCAGGTCGTGCGTCAAAAAGTACATTTTCCCAAGGAACAATTCCAATGTTTAAAGCTATACACATGATACTCTTGTGTTCCTTAAAAAAAAATAACTAGCAACAGTGAATCTAATGCTGAAATAGAGATTTATATGCCACTTGTGCTTAGATTTTTGGTTTTCCATGTTCTGTGTGTTTTATGTTTGCGTCTGTGTAGTGCTTAAGGAATAATAGATATCAAAATTCAGTTTTATTCTCACCTCATTTAGTCTGATATTCTGGAGAAATTAACATAGAAAAAGATATTGGGGGATATTGAAATATTTCACAAGTTCTTTCATGTATTCCCTTTTTATGGATTAAATTACTTTAGTTCTGTTTTAGGAATTTTTCTGAAAATAGTGGCAGATTACTGAGCAAATGAGCTATATGAACTTTAAAAAAAATCTGTACATTTTAACAATTCGATAATTTCTTGTCTGTTTTAAATTAGTGATGAAGGTAAACTATTGTTCAGTTACCCATAACCCCTTATACTAGTTCCCTTTAGTTGGGAGAACTGTAACATTTACTGTCACCTCATGACAATTGTTTTACTCAATTATAGTTCCTTATAAGTTGTTTTTCCCTTTTCAGTGCTTTTCTTGACATTGGTGAGTGTCACTATCAGAAGCATATAGAAGATGATTCTGTTTGCCTCCTGTCCATGCACAGTTCCTAGAATTTGTTCATTCAGTTAAATGGGGTGGGTGTGGGGGTGATAGTGGAAGGCATGTTAGCTTTGTGTGTCTTATTGCTACAATAGTTTCAGCATTGAGAACATTGACATTTCTGCTTCCCTTTTGTTAAACAGTGGGGACAAGGAGAAGAATCTGGTAAACAAAACAAGAGTAGAAGAGGCAAGAGAGTAATGAAGTTTTCATGGTGTCACAATATATTAAAAATAAACACAATAATACCTGATTAATTAGAAGGCATTTCTATCTAAATTTTACAATAATTTAAGTCAGTAAAATGTCACTTATTTCAGCTACATACACCCTTGACCAAAAAAAGAATTGCCCAGTAGAAGTTTTTATAGGACAGTTATTTGTGGCTTCCTCCCTTGCCTTCTTTAAAAAGAGCAACTTGTGCTTTTCCTCAACTGCGTTCCTATTACTGCATTGTATGTACTTTTATTAGAGTATTAGTACTTAATCACTTTCTCCCTGGTTATATATTCATTTGTACGCATTTTTATTTTTCCCACTCAGGGAGCTTTAAATGTCATATTCACTTTTGCATTTCCTATCATACCTAGGAGCTTTAAATGTCATATTCACTTTTGCATACCTATCATACCTATCATACCTAGCATAATAAATACTTAATTGAATACTCTTTTCACAAGCTATTTAATCTTTTCCTCAAGTATACCTTGCATTGTTAATTTACACTATAAGCTTTTTTTTGTACAATATAGAAATATAAATATTTTCCTATTGTGAATGGCTATAAATTTGAAATAAGTAGTCAGTTTTTTTTAAATTAATCAATATAATGCCAATTTATAATAACACCAAGTTCTCATTATATGTGGGTCATTTCTTGAGCACTCTGAACTGTTACATTGACATACAGTACTTGCCCACTCCCATGCCAACATTACACTACTTTTATTTTAAAAGTCTTGTTATTGCATAAATAAGTCTCCACACCTTATCACTACCACATCTTCTTCTTCCTCTTCAAAATTGTCTTGGCTGTTTTGGTTCTTTTTTTTTTTATATACAGCAGGTTCTTATTAGTCATCAATTTTATACACATCAGTGTATACATATCAATCCCAATCGCCCAATTCATCACACCACCACCCACAGCCCCCTTTGGTGTCCATACGTTTGTTCTCTACATCTGTGTCTCAATTTCTGCCTGCAAACCGGTTCATCTGTACCATTTTTCTAGGTTCCACATACCTGCGTTAATATACGATATTTGTTTTTCTCTTTCTGACTTACTTCACTCTGTATGACAGTCTCTAGATCCATCCACGTCTCAACAAATGACCCAATTTCATTCCTTTTTATGGCTGAGTAATATTCCATTGTATATATGTACTACTGTGAATGGCTGTAAATTTGAAATAAGTGGTCAGGTTTTATGTAAATATTTATTTTCCATTTTGGCTTGAAGTTGCTTTTAAGTAAAGTCTTTTGTTCACGTATTTATAAGTCATAGATTTCTAGAGCTAGGTGGGATCTGGTCCATCATTTTGCAGATAGATAAACCAAGGTGTGCAGAATTTATCTTGTCCATGGTCATACACTGAGTGGCATAGCTAGAATTGATTTTCAGTCCGGAACTCTCTTCAGTCTACCACATGTTAGGGAAGACTTTCTGGAGGAAGAAAGGCTTGATTAGCTTGGCTTATGTGGATGGAATGGAGAAGAAAGAGGTCTATAACCCTTTAATAATAGAAGGCTCAGAGGAAAGGTGTTATCATTCACCTACTTCTTTCCTATAATATGGAAATTAAGTATACCAAAGCTTATTACTTGTTATTTAATCTATATTACACAGCAGTTTACAGTAAAAACACTATATTGAAATGTAAGGCTGGACACTGTAAAACTCTTAGAGGAAAACATAAGCAGAACACTCTTTGACATAAATTGCAGCAAGATCTTTTTTGATCCACCTCCTAGAGTAATGAAACTAAAAACAAAAATAAACAAGCGGGATCTAATTAAACTTAAAAGCTTTCACACAGCAAAGGAAACCGTAAACAAAACAAAAAGACAACCTTCAGAATGGGAGAAAATATTGGCAAATGGAGCAACCAACAAGGGATTAATCTCCAAAATATATGAACAGCTCATGTAGCTCAATATCAAAAAAACAAGCAACCCAATCAAAAAGTGGGTGGAAGATCTAAATAGACATTTCTCCAAAGAAGACATGCAGGTGGCAAAAAAAGCCCATGAAAAGATGCTCAACATCACAAATTATTAGAGAAGTGCAAATCAAAACTGCAATGAGGTATCACCTCACACCAGTCAGAATGGCCGTCATCAAAAAATCTACAAACAATAAATGCTGGAGAGGGTGTGGAGAAAAGGGAACCCTCCTACACTGTTGGTGGGAATGTAAATTGGTACAGCCACTATGGAGAACAGTATGGAGGTTCTTTAAAAAACTAGAAATAGAGCTACCATACGACCGAGCAATCCCCACTCCTGGGCATATACCCAGACAAAACCATAATTCGAAATGATAGATGCACCCCAATGTTCATTGCAGCACTATTTACAATAGCCCGGACATGGTAGCAACCTAAATGTCCATCAACAGAGGGATGGATAAAGAATATGTGGTACATATATGCAACGGGATATTAGCCATAAAAAAGAACAAAATAATGCCAACTGCAGCAACATGGATGGACCTAGAGATTATCATACTGAGTGAAGTAAGTCAGAGGAAGACAAATATGATCTCACTTATATGTGGAATCTAAAAAAAAGGGTACAAATAAACTTATTTACAAAATAGAAGTAGAGTCACAGATGTAGAAAACAAACGGTTACCAGGGGATTAGCGGGGGGGGGATGAATTGGGAGATTGGGATTGACATATACACACTACTATATGTAAAATAGATAACTAATAAGAACCTGCTGTATAGCACAAGGAATTCTTCTCAATACTCTGTAATGACCTATATGGGAAAAGAATGTAAAAAAAAAAAAGATTGGATATATGATATATGTATAACTGATTCACTTTGCTGTACACCTGAAACTAACACAACATTGTAAATCAACTATACTCCAATAAAAATTTAAAACAAAAACAAAAACACTATATTGAAATACTTCTAGAACTTCTAGTACTATAGCTTTCAAACACCTTGTGCCAAATAATACTAGAGAAAGACTACAATGTCTAAACAAAGCTAGGGAAATGCACTAGCAAATTCAGTAATTAGAATTATATTCTTATTTAATTGTGAGGGATAATTATTTGTTGTTACCTGTAATCAGGGCAGAAAGTGTTACTTATGTATGGAACTCAGTCTTTTATACTGAGGAAGTATGAATTGTAATACATTTGACCAAATTAAAATGCTTGCAGTATAATTAGTAATAACTGAAGTGAAAATAATGGTTTATCTCAGTCACATGATTAAATTTGAAATAGAAGTGATGAATTATTAATCAGTAGTTTCCAAACTTTAATGAATTTGCCATCTGAGTACTGTGAGAAGAATAGGAAAATTGCTATTCTCCCGTATTAGTGTTCAAAGAATTTGGAGTTTTGCTGACTTTTACTTAAAATGGATATAAAAAAATAGGAAATCTTTAAGTCTAAGTTAGATTAAGTTAATCATTTTAATTAGTAATGGCTTTCTTCCAACTAGATTATCTAACTAAATACCCAGGTGATTGTATATAAGTGATCATTCTTGTCGTAGCGCAGTATCTTTTATTAAAACTGGCCAACACTACTATATCTACTTTGAAAAAAGTGGAAAATTATTCATATGGAAGGGACAGATTTTTGTGTACTGTGGGTGAGCTCATTTTCCTCTTAGCTATCAAGAAAATTCAGTGAATATTACCTAAGATAATGACACATTTGCTTTTTCATCTGTCATCCATCCTCTCGTCATTCTGTCAAGGAGATTTTACTGCTTGTTTTTCAGGGAGGTTAAAAAGAAGTAAGATAGATTAAGCCCTATTAAAACTACTTCAGGTTCTTTAAAAGAAAGTAGCAAAATGTTGATACTGTGCTATGAAGCTATTTGATATTGTAAACTAATCAGCATTCTGTTCATCTTTCCAAGGAAACAATAATTATAATGTTTTATAAGCATTTAGGATATGGCCATGTTTACTGCATTTTCATTTTCATTTAAGGAGAATCCACTTTGCTTTTGGAAATCAGTCTTTGTCTCCAAATATAAATTGACAATCTCAGTCTTATATAACTTAGCTGAATTTTACCCCAGAAATAATTGTATCCTTTTTGCTTTAACAGGGTTCACCATATATCACAGTTTGCTTGGAACAGTCCTGGTTTATGCCTTTGGCTCTCAACTTTCCCATTTTGGATAACAAATTGTATGGCCATCTTAGCTTTAACTGTCCTTAATTTCAGTTAAATTTTTTCAGTGAATATATAATAAAGCAATATTGTTGAACTTTGTTATGAAAAACTGATTTTTTTTTTCTGAAACAGATTTTGATATTTTTCATGAATGCTTACTTAGTGCTATGAACATTGAGCACTTATTGTGTGTACATGATAGTTATTACTTTAGAAAGAAAGCAGCAATTAATTATGTAAAGTTCAGACATCAATATTGAGTTTAATAGGGAAGATTGAGAGGTAGTATAGTTTAGTACTTATGAGCCAGACTCTGACTGACTGCCTGGATGCCTATCCTTACTTACTAGTTATGTGTTACATACTTACTAGCTATGTGACCTTGGGAGTGGTGCTTAACCTCTTCGTGCCTTAGTTTTCACATCTGTAAAGTGAAGAGAGTAATAGTACCTAACTCAGGGTTGTTATGAAGATGAACCAGGTTAATAAATATAGCACATAGTCATAATAAGTGTTCAGTTAGTGTTAGCTAATATCATTAACAATGAATAAAGCACTTTGATGATCAAATGTTAATCTTTGAAATTCCCATTAGCAATAAAAACCCTCATGAGTGAAATTAAAGCCATAGTACTATATTTCAATATTTGTATAGGCCCATCTCCTAAAATTCTTTTTCATTCTCTCACCATCACTACCTGTACCTTTCAGTAAACCCTCAGAATCCACAGGAAAGTACAAAAGCTCAAATAAGGTTTAATGAGGAGCAGAGTAGTGTTAAATTTTAGTATGTATAGTTAATTTATATGTTGAAACATACTTTGGTGAGTGGGAGTAGAGGAACCTATTCTTTTGGGCTAGACCATTGATTTTTTTAAACAACTTTACTGAGGTGTGCTACACAACAAAATGAGTATATAATTTAATGTTATGACATATTTACACACCAATGAAACCATCACCAAATCAAGATAATAAACATATGCATCACCCCTAAAAGTTTCCTCGTGTTCCTTTATAATCCTTCCCTCCTGCCTCACATCTTGAACTCACAATCCCCCACCCCTCATTCCCTGGCAACCAGGGACCTACTATCTGACGCTATGGGTTAGTTTACATTTTCTCGAAATGATTATAAATGGAATCATATAGTATATACTCTTTTTTTGTCTCTTTCTCTCATAATTATTTTGAGTTTCATCCATGTTATTGGAGTGTATCAATAGTTTGTTACTTTACATCACTGAATAATATCCGTTGTATGGATACACAACAGTTTGTCCATTTACCTGTTGATGGACATTTGGGTTGTTGGCAGTTTTGTGATATTCCAGTAAAGCTGCAGTGAGTATCCATGTGAAAGTGTTTACATGGATGCATGCCTTTCATTTTTGTATAAATACTCAGGAGTAGAATGATTGGAATATATATTTAACTTTTTAAGAAACCACCAAACTGTTTTTCAGTTCCTGTACCATTTTACATTCCCACCAGCAGTGTATGAGAGTTTTAGTTCTTCCATATCCTTGCCAATACTTGATTTGTTTGTTTTTTGTTGTTGTTTGTTTTTTTTTTTCTTCTTTGGCCGTGCAGCATGTGGGATCTTAGTTCCCCAACCATGGTTTGAACCTGCGCCCCCTGCATTGGAAGTGCAGATTCTTAACCACTGGACCGCCAGGGAAGTCCCCACCAACACTTGATAATGATCATTCTTTTTTAATTTTAGCTATTTTAAAATGTATGTAATGGTATCTCATATTATTTTAATTTGCACTTCTCTAGTAACTAACGATGTTGAGCATTTCTCATGTGCTTACTTGCCATCCATTTATCTTCTTTGAATTGCCCATTGACATCTTTTACCCCCTTTTTTTATTTTGGTCACTTTTTTATTATTGAGTTTTGAGAGTTCCTAATATAGTCTAGATGCAAGTCCTTTATCAGAGCTATGCCTTGCAAATATTTTGTCTCAGTCTATAAATTGTCATTTAATTCTCTTAATTGTTTCGAATGTTGATAAAGACAGTGTTTCATTTTTATTTTCTTCTCTGTAGCATGTTTTTGGTGTTATAGCTAAGAAATCTTTGCCTTGCCCAAAATTTCAAGTGTTTTCCCCTGTGTTTTCTTTTAGAAGTTTTATAGTTTTAGGTTTTATCTTTAGATCTATGATACATTTTGATTCAGTATTTGTTTTTGGTGCAATATATGGTTCAAAACTAATTTTTCCACACAGACACCTGATTATTCCAGCACCATTTGTTGAAAATACTATCCATTCTCTGTGGAATTACATTTCTATCTTGATCAAAAATCAGCTGCCTAAATATGCATGGTTCTATTTCTATAAAGTAAGTCCCCTACATACGAACGAGTTCCGTTCCGAGAGCACGTTCATAAATCCAGTTTGTTCATAAGTCCAACAAAGTTAGCATAGGTACCCAACTATCACAATTGGCTATATAGTACTGTACTGTAATAGCTTTATAATATTTTCACACAAATGATACATAAAAAACGAACAAACAAAAAATAAAACATTTTTAATTGTACAGTACCTTGAAAAGTACAGTAGTACAGTACAACAGCTGGCATACAGGGGCTGGCATTGAGTGAAGAGGCAAGAAGGGTTACTGACTGGAGGAGGGAGGGGGGTAGGAGATGGTAGAGCTGAAGGATCATCAGCAGTAGGAGATGGAGGGCAAGCTGCAATTTCACTCACGCCTGACGTTGATGGCACAGGTTCTGGTTCCTTGCTGGATTCAATTTTATCTACCCTCTAGAAAAAATGATCCAGTGATGTCTTGGTAGTAGCTCTTTTTTTCTCGTCATAAATGACACAGCACTGGATTGCATTTTGAACGGCTGCTGCAACCTTCGTGTACCATTCTACATTCAGATCCTGTGCCTCAGAAACTAACAGTGCCTCCTCAAATAAAGAAAATCCCCTTGCCATTTCCTGTGTCGTGAATCTTTGATTCTTCAGTTACTTCTTCTTCCTATTATCTCTCTTTGTCCTTTCTCTGGGCTTCCAATTCCTGGCGCTTCTTAACAGTACCAGCTACATCACCACTGCTTTTACTCTTACTTCCAGACATCCTGGGCTTGAAATAAAGATACTGTACTACTGTACTCTATACAGTACTGTACAGTAAAGTACACAAAAGCACAGCCACTTGTACGTGATTGGACATGCGAATGCATGTTCGCATCTTTGAAAGTTCACAACTTAAAGGTTCGTATGTGGGGGACTTAACTGTACTTTCTATTCTGTTCCATTAACCTGTTTGTCTGTCTTTACTCCATTACCACGCTGCCTTCATTACTGTTTCTTTATAATTAAGTTTTGAAATTAGATACTGCTAGTCATCCAACCGTTTTCTACTTATTCAGAGTTGTTTTGAACTGGGTCCTTTGCATTTCTTTATGAATTTTAGAGTCAGATTTTCCGTGTCCACCAAAAAAGGCTACTAGGATTTTGATTGAGATGGGGTTGGATCTATAAGTCAATTGGGGGAGAATTGACATTTTAACAACACTGAGTCTTCTGATCCATGAACATGGTATCTCTTTCCAATTCGTTAGACCTTCTTTAATTTCATCAATATTTTATAGTTGTCAATGTACAGATCTTACACATCTTTTATTGTGTATTTTACCTGTTTCCTATTTTTCATGCTATCGTAAATGGCATTGTTTTAAATTTCATGTTCCAGTTTTTTTTGCTGCTAGTATGTAGAAATACAATTGTTTTTTATATTGAACTTGTATACTACAACTTTGATAAAATGATATTCTTGTAGCTTTTTTGTAGATTTCATCAGTTTTTCGACATAGACAATCATGTCATTCATGAATAAAGAGTTTTAATTCTTTCTCATATGGATGTATTTTCTTTATTTTCAATGGCTAGAACTTGCAGTATAGTGTTATAGAAGTGAAGAGGATGGGCATTCTTGTTTTGTTCCTGGTCTTGAGGGAAATCATTCATTTTTTTTACCATTAAGTATGATGTTGGCTGTGATTTTACATAGATGCTTTTAATTAGGTTGAGGAAGTTCCATTCTGTTCCCAGTTTGATGAACATTTTTCAAATGCTGTTTGTATATCTGTTGAGGTAAATCACATGTTTTTTTGTTTTTTATTATAACATTTATAATTACATTGATTTTCAATTGTTAAACTAACCTTGTATCCCCAGGATAAACACTTCATCATGATATGTTATCCTTTTTATATGTACATATAACTGAATTTGATTTGCTAAATTTTTGTTCACGAGTTTTATACTATGTTGATGAGGGATTTTGGTTTGTGGATTTCTTGTAATATCTTTCTGATTTTGGTATCAGGGTAATAATGGCCTCATTAAATGAGTTGGGAAACATTACCTCTTCTTCAGTTTTCTGGAAGAATTATTTAGAATTGGAATTGCTTTTTAAATATTTGTTATATTGACCTTAAAAAAAAAAAAACCAGAAGAGCCAGTTATTTTACCAGGAAAATGAGTTTATTTGGGGAAAAGCAGAGAATTGCAATTCAGGACAAGCAAACTAGGGCAACCTATAGGCAAGACTCCCTTTTAAATGAGGTTTCCTTTATTTATTTTACAGTTATAATTCACCAGTGAATTCATCTGGGCTTGGGGTTTTCTTTATTTCTCCTTGAGTGAGCATTGATATTCTTTTTCTTTCAAGGAAATTGTTCATTGTTGAATATGATGTCATAAAGTTTTTCATAAAATCTCCTTACTAATCTATTAATGTCTGTAGACACTGTTGTAATGTCTACTTTCATATTTCAACCATAATTATGGATTGGTCTTTTTCTCTTTGCAGATATATCAGTTTTTGCTTCGTGTATTTTGAAGCTCTGTTTTTAGGTGCATAAATCATTTATAAATTTGACCTCTTGATTAGTTGTCCCCTTTATCATTATGAATTGACCTTCTTAATCCCTGGTAATTTTCTCCATTATTATTGAAAGATATATTCACTCAGTATAAAATTCTAGGTTTTCATTTCTTTGTGTTTTTTTAATTTCCAGTTTTTTGAGATATAATTGGCATACAGCACTGTATAAGATTAAGGTGTGCAACATAATGATTTGACTTATGTACATCATGAAATATTTGTCATAGTAAGTTTAGTGAACATACAGCATCTCATATACATACAAAATTAAAGAAATAAAACCCATTTTTTTACTTGTAATGAGAACTCTTAGAATTTACCCTAACAACTTTCATATAAAATATACAGCATTTTAATTATATTTATCATGTTGTATATTACATCCTTAGTACTTACTTATCTTGTAACTAGAAGTTTGTACTTTTTAGCTACTTCATCCAATTCTATTTCCCCCACACCCTGCCTCTGGTAACCACAAATCTGATCTCTCTTTCTATGAATTTGCTTGTTTGTTTTTGAAATATAATTGACCTACAACACTGTGTAAGTTCCTGTTACACAACATAGTGATTCAGTATTTCTATACATTTCAAATTGGTCACCATGATAAGTCTAGTTACAATATGTCACCAAAGATTGACTATATTTCCCACACTGTACATTTCATACCCATGACTCATTTATTGCACAACTAGAAGTTTGTACCTCTTAATCTCCCTTACCTATTTCTTTCTTCACTGTACTCCCCTCCTCTCTCACAAACACCTGCTTGTTCTTTGTATCTATAACACTGTTTGTTTTGTTATGTGTGTTCGTTTATTTTGTTTTTTTAGATTCCACATATAAGTGAGATCATGTGGTATTTGTCTTTCTCTGACTTATTTCACTTCGCATAGTACCTTCTAGATCCACTCATGTTCTTGCAAATGGCAAGATTTCATTTTTAGTGGTTTATTAAAATTCCAGTGAATGTGTGTGTATATATACACACATATATATGCATTTGTTATTGATGGACATGTAGGTTGCTTCCATATCTTGGCTACTGTAAAAATTGCCACAATGAACATTGGACTCCATATAACTTTTTGGATTAGTGTTTTTGTTTTCTTCGGGTAAATACCCAGATGAAGTTGCTGGATCATATGGCAGTTCTATTTTTAATTTGTTGAGGAACCTCAATACTGTTTTCCTTTGTGGCTGCACCAATTTACAGTCCCACCAACAACAGTGCATGAGGGTTCCCTCTTCTCCACATTCTCTCCAACACTTCTTCACATTCTCGCCAACACTTGTTGTTTGTTGTCTTTTTGATAATAGCCATTCTGACAGATGTGAGGTGGTATCTCAGTGTGGTTTTGATTTTCATTTCCTTGATAATTAGTGATGTTGAGCATCTTTTCATTAGTCTGCTGGCCATCTGTAGGCCTTTGGGAAAATGTTGATTCAGGTCCCCTGTCCATTTCTTAATCAGGTTGTTCGTTCTTTTGCTGTTGAGTGTATGAGTTATTTGTGTATTTTGGATGTTAACTCCTTATCAGTAATATTATTTACAAATATCTTCTTCCATTCAGTAGGCTGCCTTTTCGTTTTCTTGATAGTTTCCTTTGCTGTGCAAAAGTTTTTTAGTTTGATGTTGTCCCATTTCTTTATTTTTGGTTTTGTTTCCTTTTCCTGAGGACACATGTTCAAAAAATATTGCTAAGTCTGATGTCAAAGAGTGTACTGTTTATGTTTTCTTCTAGGAGTTTTATGGTTTCTGGTCTTAATTCTTTAATCCATTTTTAGTTTATTTTTGTATATGGTGTGAGAAAGTAGTCCAGTTTGATTCTTTTGCATGTAATTATTCAGTTTTCTCAACACCTTTTATTGAAGAAACTGTCTTTTTCCCACTGTATTGTTTTGCCTCCTTCGTTGGAGATTAATTGACCATATAAGTATCAATTTGTTTCTGGGCCTTGTTCTTTTCCATTGATCTATGTGTCTGTTTTTGTGCCAGTACCATAATGTTTTGATTACTGTAGGTTTGTAGTATAATTTGACATCAGGGAGCATGATATCTACAGCTTTGTTATTTTTTCTCAAGATTGCTTTGGCAATTTGGGGTCTTTTCTGGTTCCATATAAATTTTAAGATTATTTGTTCTAGTTCTCTGAGACATGTCATGGGTATTTTGATAGGGATTGCATTAAATATGTAGATTGCTTTAGGTAGTATGGACATTTTAACAATATTAATTCTTTCAATCCAAGAACAAAGGCTATCTTTCATTTCTTTTTATTATCTTCAGTTTCCTACATCAATGTTTTATACTTTTCAGAGGATAGTCTTATTCTTTTCAATGTGATTTTAAATGGGATTGTTTTCTTGCTTTCTCTTTCTGATAGGTTATTATTAGTGTATAGAAAAGCAGTAGATTTCTGTATATTAATCTTGTATCTTGCAACTTTACTAAATTTATTTGTTCTAATAGCATTTTGGTGGAGACATATGAATTTTCTCTATACAGCATCATGTCATCTGCAAATAGTGACAGTTTTACCCCTTCCCTTGCAATTTGATGTATTTTATTTCTTTTTTTTAATTGAAGTATAGTTGATTTGCAATGTTGTGTTAGTTTCACATGAACAGCAAAGTGATTCAGTTGTACATATACATATACATGTATATATTCTTATTCAGATTATTTTCCCATATAGGTTATTATAAAATATTGACTATAGTTCCCTGTGCTATACAGTAGGTCCTTGTTATTTATCTATTTTATATATATTAGTGTGTATATGTTACTCCCAAACCTACAATTTTCCCTCCCCCACCACCGTTTCCCTTTGGTAACCATAAGTTTGTTTTCTACATCTGTAAATCTGTTTCTGTTTTGTAAATATGTTAATTTTGTATCACTTTTTTTTACATTCCACATATAAATGATATGATATTTGTCTTTCTCTATCTGGCTTACTTCACTTAGTACGATAATCTCTAGGTCCATCCATGTTGCTGCAATTGGCATTATTTCATTCTTCTTCATGGCTGAGTATTATTCCATTGTATATGTATAAAACATCTTTCTCATTTCATCTGTTGATGGACATTTAGGTTGTTTCCAAGTCTTGGCTACTGTAAATAGTGCTGCAATGAACATTGGGATGCATGTATCTTTTCGAATTATGGTTTTCTCCAGATATATGCCCAGGAGTAGGATTGCAGGATCGTATGGTAACACTATTTTTAATTTTTTTTTTAGTGGCTGCACCAATTTACATTTCTACCAACAATGTAGGAGGGTTTCCTTTTCTCCACACCCTCTCCAGCATTTATTGTTTGTAGACTTTTTGATGATGGCCATCCTGACCAGTGTGATGTGATACCTCATTGTAGTTTTGATTGGTATTTCTCTAATAATTAGCGATGTTAAACATCTTTTCATGTGCCTGTTGGCCATCTGTATGTCTTCTTTGGAGAAATGTCTATTTAGATTTTCTGCCTATTTATTGATTGGGTTGTTTGGTTTTTTGATATTGAGCTACCTGGGCTGTTTGTATATTTCAGAGATTAATCCCTTAATTAGTCCATAGGTTGTCTTTTCATTTTGTTTGTGGTTTCCTTTTCTGTACAAAAGGTTTTAAGTTTAATTAGGCCCCATTTGTTTTTTGTTTTTTTTTCATTACTCTAGGAGACGGAGCCAAAAAGATATTGATGCAATTTATGTCAAAGAGTGTTCTGCCTATGTTTTCCTCAAGGAGTTTTATGGTATCTGGTCTTACATTTAGGTCTTTTTTTTTTTAATTTATTTAATTTATTTTTGAATGCATTGGGTCTTCGTTGCCGCGCGCGGGCTTTCTGTAGTTGTGGGAGCGGGGGCTACTCTTCGTTGAGTTGCACGGGCTTCTCATTGAGCTGGCTTCTCTTGTTGCGGAGCACAGGCTCTAGGCTCGCGGGCTCTAGAGCGCAGGCTCAGTAGTTGTGGCGCACGGGCTTAGTTGCTGCACGGCATGTGGGATCTTCCAGGACCCGGGCTCGAACCCATGTTCGTGGATAGCAGGTGGATTCTTAACCACTGTGCCACCAGGGAAGCCCCACATTTAAGTCTTTAATCCATTTTGAGTTTATTTTTGTGTATGGTGTTCGAGAATGTTCTAATTTCATTCTTTTACATGTAGCTATCCAGTTTTCCCAGCACCACTTACGAAGGAGACTGTCTTTTCTCCATTCTATACTCTTGCCTCCCTTGGTGTAGATTAATTGACCAAATATGTGTGTATTTATTTCTGGGCTTTCTATCTTATTCCATTGATATATATTTCTATTTTTTTACCAGTACCATACTGTTTTGATTACTGTACTTTGTAGTATAGTCTGAAGACACAGAGTGTGATTCCTCCAGCTGCTTTCTTCTTTCTAAAGATTGTTTGGGCTATTCAGGTTCTTTTGTGTTTCCATACAAATTTTAAAATTTTTTGTTCTAGTTCTGTGAAAAATACCATTGGTAATTTGATAGGGTTTTCACTGAATCTATAGATTGCCTTGGGTAGTATATTCATTTTCACAATATTGATTCTTCCAATCCAAGAACATGGTATATCTCTCCATCTGTTTGTGTCATCTTCCATTTCTTTCATCATTTTCTTATAGTTTTCAGAGTACAGGTTTTTGCCTCCTTAGGTAGGTTCATTCCTATGTATTTTATTCTATTTTTTTAACATCTTTATTGGAGTATAATTGCTTTACAATGGTATGTTAGTTTCTGCTTTATAACAAAGTGAATCAGTTATACATATATATATGTTCCCATATTTCTTCCCACTTGCGTCTCCCTCCCTCCCACCCTCCCTATCCCACCCGTCTAGGTGGTCACAAAGCACCAAGCTGATCTCCCTGTGCTATGCAGCTGCTTCCCACTAGCAATCTGTTTTACGTTTGGTAGTGTATATATGTCCATGCCAATCTCTCACTTTGTCCCAGCTTACGCTTCCCCCTCCCTGTGTCCTCAACTCCATTCTCTAGTAGGTCTGCATCTTTATTCCCATCTTGCCCCTAGGTTCTTTGTGACCTTTTTTGTTTTTGTTTTTCTTATTCCATATATATGTGTTAGCATACGGTATTTCCTTTTCTCTTTCTGACTTACTTCACTCTGTATGACAGACTCTATGTCCATCCACCTCACTACAAATAACTCAATTTCGTTTCTTTTTATGGCTGAGTAATATTCCATTGTATATACGTGCCACATCTTTATCCATTCATCTGTCGATGGACACTTAGGTTGCTTCTGTGTCCTGGCTATTATAAATAGAGCTGCAATGAACATTTTGGTACATGACTCTTTTTGAATTATGGTTTTCTCAGGGTATATGCCCAGTAGTAGGATTGCTGGGTCGTATAGTAGTTCTATTTTTAGATTTTTAAGGAACCTCCATACTGTTCTCCATAGTGGCTGTATCAACTTACATTCCCACCAACAGTGCAAGAGGGTTCCCTTTTCTCCACACCCTCTCCAGCATTTATTGTTTGTAGATATTTTGATGATGGCCATTCTGACTGGTATGAGGTGATACCTCACTGTGGTTTTGATTTGGATTCCTCTAATGATTAGTGATGTGGAGCATCCTTTCATGTGTTTGCTGGCAATCTGTATATCTTTGGAGAAATGTCTATTTAGGTCTTCTACCCATTTTTGGATTTGGTTGTTCATTTTTTGGATATTGAGCTGCATGAGCTGCTTGTATATATAGGAGATTAATACTGTGTCACTTGCTTCATTAGCAAATATTTTTTCCCATTCTGAAGGTTGTCTTTTCATCTTGTTTATGGTTTCCTTTGCTGTGCAAAAGCTTTCAAGTTTCATTAGGTCCCATTTGTTTATTTTTGTTTTTATTTCCATTCCTCTAGGAGGTGGTTCAAAAAGGATCTTGCTGTGATTTATGTCATAGAGTGTTCTGTCTATGTTTTCCTCTAAGAGTTTGATAGTGTCTGGCGTTACATTTAGGTTTTTAATCCATTTTGAGTTTCTTTTCATGTATGGTGTTAGGGAGTGTTCTAATTTCATACTTTTACATGTACCTGTCCAGTTTTCCCAGCACCACTTATTGAAGAGGCTGTCTTTTCTCCACTGTATATGCTTGCCTCCTTTATCAAAGATAAGGTGACCATATGTGTGTGGGTTTATCTCTGGGCTTTCTATCCTGTTCCATTGATCTATATTTCTATTTTTGTTCCAGTACCATACTGTCTTGATTACTGTAGCTTTGTAGTATAGTCTGAAGTCAGGGAGCCTGATTCCTCCAGCTCCATTTTTCGTTCTCAAGATTGCTGTGGCTATTCAGGGTCTTTTGTGTTTCCATACAAATTGTGAAAATTTTTGTTCTTGTTCTGTGAAAAATGCCATTGGTAATTTGATAGGGTTTTCACTGAATCTGTAGATTGCCTTGGGTAGTATATTCATTTTCACAATATTGATTCTTCCAATCCAAGTACATGGTATATCTCTCCATCTGTTTGTATCATCTTCCATTTCTTTCATCATTTTCTTATAGTTTTCAGAGTACAGGTTTTTGCCTCCTTAGGTAGGTTCATTCCTATGTATTTTATTCTATTTTTTTAACATCTTTATTGGAGTATAATTGCTTTACAATGGTATGTTAGTTTCTGCTTTATAACAAAGTGAATCAGTTATACATATACATATATTCCCATATCTCTTCCCACTTGCGTCTCCCTCCCTCCCACCCTCCCTATCCCACCCGTCTAGGTGGTCACAAAGCACCAAGCTGATCTCCCTGTGCTATGCGGCTGCTTCCCACTAGCTATCTATTTTACGTTTGGTAGTGTATATATGTCCATGCCAATCTCTCACTTTGTCACAGCTTACCCTTCCCCCTCCCCATATCCTCAAGTCCATTCTCTAGTAGGTCTGTGTCTTTATTCCTGTCTTGCCCCTAGGTTCTTCGTGACCTTTTTTTTTTTTCTTAGATTCCATATATATGTGTTAGCATACGGTATTTCCTTTTCTCTTTCTGACTTACTTCACTCTGTATGACAGACTCTAGGTCCATCCACCTCACTACAAATAACTCAATTTTGTTTCTTTTTATGGCTGAGTAATATTCCATTTTATATATGTGCCACATCTTCTTTATCCATTCATCTGTTGATGGACACTTAGGGAATGTAAATTGATATAGCCACTATGGAGAACAGTATGGACATTCCTTAAAAAACTAAAAATAGAACTACCATACGACCCAGCTATCCCACTACTGGGCATATACCCTGAGAAAACCATAATTCAAAAAGAGTCATGTACCAAAATGTTCATTGCAGCTCTATTTACAATAGCCAAACAGAGACAATTTTATTTCATCCTTTCTGATTTGTTACCATTTCTTTCTTTTTCTTGCCTAATTGCTCTGACTAGGACTCCTGTACTATTCTGAGTAAAAGTGGTGAAAGTGAGCACTATTGTCTTAATCTTGATCTTAGAGGAAAAGCTTTCAGATTTTCACCATTGAGCATGAGGTTAGCTCTAATCTTCTATTATATTGGCCAAGATTACCTTTAAAAACAGGCAATAAAAAGCTTTAAGATTTCCATTAGAATCCAGAAACATTTGGACATCCTTTGTCAACTCCAAAGAGCAGCTTATAAAATCAATATTTTGGTAATTATTTTCTATTGTGAAAACAGTTTTCATATTTTAAAATGTAATTTTAACATATACTTTGTAGATAAGGCAGATTCCTACAAGAGCAGAAATTTTTAATAAAACAATAATTCACTAAAAATTACAACTTTAATATGTTTTCATTGTATTTAATTTTTGATAGTTTGATTAATATGTGTCTTGGCATGTTTCTCCTTGGATTTATCCTGTATGAGACTATCTGTGCTTCCTGGACTTGATTAACTATTTCCTTTCCCATATTAGGGAAGTTTTCAACTATAATCTCTTCAAATATTTTCTCAGTCCCTTTCTTTTACTCTTCTTCTTCTGGGACCCCTATAATTCGAATGTTGGTGCATTTAATGTTGTCCCAGAGGTCTCTGAGACTGTCCTCAGTTCTTTTCATTCTTTTTTCTTTATCCTGCTCTGCAGTAGTTATTTCCACTATTTTATATTCCAGGTCACTTATCCGTTCTTCTGCCTCAGTTATCCTGCTATTGATCCCTTCTAGAGAATTTTTAATTTCATTTATTGTGTTGTTCATCATTGTTTGTTTGCTCTTTAGTTCTTCTAGGTCCTTGTTAAACGTTTCTTGTTTTTTCTCTATTCTATTTCCTAGATTTTGGATCATCTTTACTATCATTTTTCTGAATTCTTTTTCAGGTAGACTGCCTATTTCCTCTTCATTTGTTAGGTCTGGTGGGTTTTTGCCTTGCTCCTTCATCTGCTGTGTGTTTCTCTGTCTTCTCATTTTGCTTAACTTACTGTGTTTGGGGTCTCCTTTTCGCAGGCTGCAGGTTTGTAGTTTCCGTTGTTTTTGGTGTCTGTCCCAAGTGGCTAAAGTTGGTTCAGTGGGTTGTGTAGGCTTCCTGGTGGAGGGACTAGTGCCTGTGATCTGGTGGATGAGGCTGGATCTTGTCTTTCTGGTGGGCAGGTCCATGTCTGGTGATGTGTTTTAGGGTGTCTGTGACCTTATTATGATTTTAGGCAGCCTCTCTGCTAATGGATGGGGTTGTGTTCCTGTCTTGCTAGCTGTTTGGCATAGGGTGTCCAGCACTGTAGCTTGCTGGTCGTTGAGTGGAGCTGGGTCTTGGCGTTGAAATGGAGATCTCTGGGAGATTTTCACCGTTTGATATTACATGGAGCTGGGAGGTCTCTTGTGGACCAGTGTCCTGAACTTGGCTCTCCCACCTCAGTGGCACAGCCCTGATGCCTGGCTGTAGCACTAAGAGCCTTTCCTCCACACGGCTCAGAATAAAAGGGAGAAAAAATAAGTAAAGAAAGAAGAAGATAAAATAAAATAAAGTAAAATAAAATAAAATTGTTATTTAAAAATACTTATTAAGAAAAAAATTTTTAAGTAATAAAAACAAAAACAGACAGACAGAACCTTAGTACAAATGTTAAAGCAAAGCTATACAGACAAAATCACATACAGAAGCATACACATACACACTCACAAAAAGAGAAAAAGGGAAAAATATATATATATTGTTGCCCCCAAAGTCTACCTCCTCAATTTGGGATGATTCGTTGTCTATTCAGGTATTCCACAGATGCATGGTACATCAAGTTGATTGTCGAGATTTAATCCGCTGCTCCTGAGGCTGCTGGGAGAGATTTCCCTTTCTCTTCTTTGTTCGCACAGTTGCCGGGGCTCAGCTTTGGATTTGGACCCGCCTCTTCGTGTAGGTCGCCTGAGGGCATCTGTTCCCCCTCAGACAGGATGGGGTTAAAGGAGCAGCTGATTCGGCGGCTCTGGCTCACTCAGTCTGGGGGGAGGGAGGGGTACGGATGCAGGGCGAGCCTGTGGCGGCAGCGGCCAGCGTGACGTTGCACCAGCCTGAGGCGCGCGGTGCGTTCTCCCGGGGAAGTTGTCCCTGGATCCCAGGACCCTGGCAATGGCGGGCTGCACAGGCTCCTGGGAGGGGAGGTGTGGATAGTGACCTGTGCTCGCACACAGGCTTCTTGGTGGCGGCAGCAGCAGCCTTAGCGTCTCATGCCCATCTCTGGTGTCCGCGCTGATAGCCGCGACTCGCGCCTCTCTCTGGAGCTCCTTTAGGTGGTCCTCTTAATCCCCTCTCCTCACGCACCAGGAAACAAAGAGGGAAGAAAATGTCTCTTGCCTCTTTGGCAGCTCCAGACTTATTCCCAGACTCCCTCCCGGCTAGCTGCGGTGCACTAGCCCCCTTCAGGCTGTGTTCACGCAGCCAACCCCAGTCCTCTCCCTGGGATCCGACCTCTGAAGCCCGAGCCTCAGCTCCCAGCCCCCACCCGCCCTGGCGGGTGAGCGGACAAGCCTCTCGGGCTGGTGAGTGCAGGTCGGCCCCGATCCTCTGTGCGGGAGTCTCTCTGCTTTACCCTCCACACCCCTGTTGCTGCGCTCTCCTCCGTGGCTCCGAAGCTTCCCCCCTCCGCCACCCGCAGTCTCTGCCCGCGAAGGGGCTTCTAGTGTGTGGTTACCTTTCCTCCTTCACGGCTCCCTCCCACAGGTGCAGGTCCTGTCCCTATTCTTTTGTCTCCTTTTTTACTTTTTTCTTTTGCCCTACCCAGGTACATGGGGGAGTTTCTTGCCTTTTGGGAGGTCTGAGGTCTTCTGCCGGCGTTCAGTAGGTGTTCTATAGGAGCAGTTCCACTTTGTAGATGTATTTCTGATGTATCTGTGGGGAGGAAGGTGATCTCCGCGTCTTACTCTTCCGCCATCTTGAAGCTCCTGTTCTTTTTGATACAGTGGTAAATGGGAATGTTTCCTTAATTTCTCTTTCTGATCTTTTGTTGTTAGTGTATAGGAATGCAAGAGATTTCTGTGCATTAATTTTGTATCCTGAAACTTTACCAAATTCATTGATAAGCTCTAGTAGTTTTCTGGTAGTGTCTTTAGGATTTTCTATGTATAGTATCATGTCATCTGCAGACAGTGACAGTTATACTTCTTTTCCAATTTGAATTCCTTTTATTTCTTTTTCTTCTCTGATAGCCGTGGATGGGACTTCCAAAACTATGTTATATAAAAGTAGCAAGAATGCACATCCTTGTCTTGTTCCTGATCTTAGAGGAAATGCTTTCAGCTTTTCACTGTTGGGTATGATGTTAGCTGTGGGTTTTTCACATGTGGATTTTATTATGTTGAGGTAGGTTCCCTCTTTGCCTACCTTTTGGGGAGTTTTTATCATAAATGGATGTTGAATTTTGTCAAAAGCTTTTTCTGCATCTGTTGAGATGATCATATGGTTTTTATTCTTCAACTTGTCAGTGTGGTGTATCACACTGATTGGTTTGCAGATATTGAAAAATCCTCATATCCCTGGGATGAATTCCATTTGATCATGTTGTATGATCCTTTTAATATATTGTTGGATTCAGTTTGCTAGTATTTTGTTGAAAATTTTTGCATCTTTTGTTCATTGGTGATATTGGCCTGTAATTTTCTTTTTTTGTGATATCTTTGTCTGGTTTTAGTATCAGGGTTATGGTGGCCTCACAGAATAAGTTTGGAAGTGTTTCTTCCTATGCAATTTTTTGGACTAGGTTCAGAAGGATAGGTGCTAACTGTGCTCTCAATGTTTGGTAGAATTCGCCTGTATAGCCATCTGGTCCAGGACTTTTATTTGTTGGGAGTGTTTTTTTTTGTAATTTTATTCAAGTATAGTTGTTTCACAATGTTGTGTTTAATTTCTGCTGTACAGCAAAGTGACTCAGTTATACATATATATATATATATATTCTTTTTCATATTCTTTTCTATTATGGTTTATCACAGGGTATTGAATATGGTTCCCTGTGCTATACAGTAGGACCGTGTTGTTTATCCATCCTATATATAATAGTTTGCATCTGCTAATCCCGAATTCCCAATCCTTCCCTCCTCCACCCTCCCCACCTTGGCAACCACAAGTCTCTTCTCTATATTTGTTAGTCAGTTTTTGTTTCATAGATATGTTCATTTGTACTGTATTTTAGATTCCACATAAAAGTGATATCATATGGTATTTGTCTTTCTCTTTATGACTTACTTCACTTAACATGATAATCTCCAGGTCCATCCATGTTGCTGCAAATGGCATTATTTCATTATTTTTTTATGGCTGAGTAATATTCCATTCTATGTATGTACCACAACTTCTTTATCCATTCATCTGTCGATGGACACTTAGCAATGGTTGCTTCCATGTCTTCGCTACTGTACATAGTGCTGCTATGAACATAGAGGTGAATGTATCTTTTCAAATTATAGCATTGGCTGGGTATATGCCCAGGAGTAGGATTGCTGGATCATATGGCACCTTTATTTTTAGTTTTTTGAGAACCTCTGTACTGTTTTCCATTATGGCTGCACCAATTTACATTCCCACCAACAGCATAAGAGGGTTCCCTTTTCTCCACACCCTCTCTAGCATTTATTATTTGTAGACTTTTTAATGGTGGCCATTTTGCTTGGTTTGAGATGATACCTCATTGTAATGTTGATTTGCATTTCTCTAATAACTAGTGATGATGAGCATCTTTTTATGTGCCTTTTGGCCATCTGTATGTCTTCTTTGGAGAAACGTCTATTTAGGTGTTCTGCCCATTTTTCATTTGAGTTATTTGGGGTTTTTTTGTTATTGAATTGTAGGAGCTATTTGTATATTTTGGAAATTAAACCCTTGTTGGTTACATCATTTGCAAATATTTTCTTCCAGTCTGTAGGTTGTCTTTTCGTTTTGTTTATGGTTTCCTTTACTGTGCAAAAGCTTATATGTTTGATTAGGTCCTATTTATTTTTGCTTTTATTTCTGTTGCCGTGGGAGACTGACCTAAGAAAACATTAGTAGAATATATGTCCGAGAATGTTTTGCCTGTGTTCTTGTTACCGAATCCATGCTCGCTCTGCTTTCCGCATGACTGGCCAATAAATTGGGAGATGATGTGTTGAGGTATGGAATATGACTTTATTCGGGAAGCTGGCAGACTGAGAAGATGGCAGATTAATGTCTCCAAAAAACCATCTTATCGGGGTCTGGATGCCAGTTTGTTTTATAGAATAGAGAGGGGGAGGAGGTGAGGAAGTAAAATAGAAAGGCTATGTCTTGCAAATACCTCCTGGAATGGCCAGCCTTGGGGAGGGGATGTGTTAATTTCTTCTTTCTTGCAGCTATTCACAGGTGGACAGGGTCAGGATGTTTCCCTGAACAAAGGCACTTTGGTTTAACTTTCACGCAGAGGGGCAGGGTTCCCCAAGGCAGGCCATTATGTATAGACAGTATCCTGTCAGTGAACAAAAGCAACAGGAAGCAAAGGTTAAAGTAAAGAAACAGATCCAACATGGAGTCAGGGTTGGCTCTTCCCTGTTACACTCTCTTCTAGGAGTTTTATAGTATCTTGTGTTATATTTAAGTCTTTAAGCCATTTTGAGTTTATTTTTGTGTGTGGTGTGACAGGGTGTGTTCTAGCTTCATTGATTTACATGTGACTGTCCAGCTTTCCCAGCATCACTTGCTGTAGAGACTGTCTTTTCCCCATTGTATATTCTTGCCTCTTTTGTCAACGATTAATTGCACATAGGTGTGTGGGTTTATTTCTGGGCTCTCTACTCTGTTCCATTGATCTGTCTGTCTCCTTTTGTGCCAGTACCACGCTGTTTTGATTACTGTAGCTTCATAGTATTGTCTGAAGTCTGGGAGGGTTGGTTATGCCTCCTGCTTTGTTCTTTTTCCTCAGGATTGCTTTGGCAATTCTGGGTCTTTTATGGTTCCATATAAATTTTAGGATTATTTGTTCTAGTTCTTTGAATAATGTCATAGGTATTTTGTTTAGAGCTTTAAATTACAGATTCAATTTCAGTACATGTAATTGGTCTATTCATATTTTCTATTTCTTCCTGATTAAGTCTTGGGAGATTGTACCTTTCTAAGTGTTTGTCCATTTCTTCTAGGTTGTCCATTTTATTGGCATATAGTTGCTTGTAGTAATCTCTCATGATCCTTTGTATTTCTGTGGTGTTCGTTGTAACTTCTCCTTTTTCATTTTTAATTTTCTTAATTTGGGCCCTTTCCCTTGTTTTCTTGATGAGTCCAGCTAAAGGTTTATCAATTTTGTTTATCTTTTCAAAGAACCAGCTTTTAGTTTCATTAATCTTTTCTATTGTTTTCTTAGTGTCTATTTAATTTATTTCTGCTCTGATCTTTATGTTTCCTTCTACTACCTTTGGGTTTTGTTTGTTCTTCTCTCTCCAATTCCTTTAGGTGTAAGGTTAGCGTCCTTATTTTAGATTTGTCTTGTTTCCTGAGGTAAGCTTGTATTGCTATAAACTTCCATCTTAGAACTGCTTTTGCTGCATCCCATATCTTTTGGATCTTCATGTTTTCATTTTCATTTGTCTCTAGGTTTTTTTTTTTTTATTTCTTCTTTGATTTCTTCAGTGATCCATTGGTTGATTAGGAGCATATTGTTTAGCCTACATGTGCTTGTGTTTTTTTTGCAGTTTCTTTCTTGTAGTTGATTTCTAATCTCATAGCATCATGGTTAGAAAAGATGCTAGATATGATTTCAATTTTCTTAAATTTACCAAGGCTTGCTTTGTTGCCTGGCATGTGATCTATCCTGGAGACTGTTCCGTGTGCACTTGAAAAGAATGTGTATTCTGCTCCTTTTGGATGGAACACTCTATAGATATCAGTTAAGTCCACCTGGTCTAATGTGTCATTTAAGGACTGTGTTCCTTATTGATTTTATTTCTTTTCCTTGTCTGATTCCTTTGGTGAGGACTTCCAGTACTATGTTAAATATAAGTGGTGAGAGTGAACGTCTTTATCTTGTTCCTGATTTTAGAGGAAAAGCTTTTAGATTTCATCATTGATTATGATGTTAGCTGTGGGTTTGTCATATATGGCCTTTATTATGTTGAGGTATATTACCTCTAGACCAACTTTGTTTAGAGTTTTTATCATAAATGGATGTTTAATTTTGTCAAATGCATTTGCAGCATCTATTGAGATAATCATATGATTTTTCTTCTTCAATTTGTTAATGTGGTGTATCACATTGATTGATTTGCAGATACTGGAGCATCCTTTACATCTCTGGGATAAATCCCACTTTATCATTTTGTGTTTCTCTTAATAGGTTGTTAAATTTAGTTTGCTAATATTTTATTGAGGGTTTTTGTATCGATGTTCATCAGTGATATTAGCTTGTAATTTTCATTTTTTTGGTGGTATCTTTGGTTTTGGTATCAGGGTTATGCTTGCCTTATAAAATGAGTTCAAAAGTATTCTTTTTTTGTTTAATTTTCTAGGAATTCTTTGAGAAGGATGGGTGTTAACTCTTATTTAAATGTTTTTAGAATTCATCAGTGAAGCCATTTGTCCTGGACTTTTGTTTATTGGGAATTGTTTTTATTACTGATTCAGTTTTATTACTGGTAATTGGTCTGTTCACATTTTCTAGTTCTTCCTGGTTCAGTCTTGGAAGATTGTATGTTTCTAGGAATTTATCCATTGTATGTTTCTAGGAATTTATCCATTTTTTTTCTAGATTGTCCATTTTTTGGAGTATAACTGTAGTAATCTCTTGTGCTATTAGTTATTTCTCCTCTTTCCCTTCTGATTTTATTGATTTGGGCCCTTTCTCTTTTTTTCTTGATGAGTCTGGCTAGAGGTTTTTAATCTCTATTTCATTTGTTTCTGCTCTGATCTTTATTATTTCTTTCCTTCTACGAACTTTGAGTTTTGTTTTTTTCTTCTTTTTCTAGTTCCTTTAAGTGTAAGGTTAGATTGTTTGGCATTTTTCTTGCTTCCTGATATAGGCGTGGATCACTATCCACTTCCCTCTAATAACTGCTTTTGCTGTGGCCCATAGATTGTAGATCATTGTGTTTTTGCTTTCATTTGTCTCTAAGTATTTTTTGATTTCCTCTTTGATTTCTACAGTGATCCATTGGTTGTTTAGTGCATGTTGTTTAGACTCCACATGTGTGGGGGTTTTTTTTTGAAGTTTTTTTTTGTTGTTCTTGTACTTGATTTCTAGTCTCATACCATTGTTGGAAAATATGCTTGATGTGATTTCAGTCTTCTTAAATTTATTGAGGCTTGTTTTGCAGCCCAGCATGTGAACTGTCTTTGGAGCATGTTCCATGTGCCCTTGAAAAAAATGTGTGTTTTGTTGTTTTTGGATCAAAAGTTCTGTCTATTTGTATTATTTCCATCTAGTCTAACGTGTCATTTAAGACCAGTGTTTCCTTATTGATTTTCTGTCTGGATGATCTCTCCATTGATGTAAGTGTGATATTGACGTCGACTACTATTATTGTGTTACTGTCAATTTGTCCTTTAATGTCAGTATTTGCATTATGTATTTAGGTATTCCAACTTTGGTTTCATATATATTTACAATTGATATACATCTTGCTGGATTGACCCCTTCATCATTATGTAATGTCCTTGTCTCTTGTTACAGTCTTTGTTTTAAAGTCTATTCATCTAATATAAGTATTGCTACCCCAGCTTTCTTTTCATTTCCATTTGGATGGAATACCTTTTTTATCCTGTCACATTCAGTTTTTGTGTGTGTTTACATCTGAAGTGAGTCTCTTATAGGTAGCATATAGATGGTCTTGTTTTTTTTAGTCATTCAGCCACTTTCTATGTCTTTTGATTGGAACATTTAATTTATTTGCATTTTAAATAATTATCAATAGGTATGTATCAATACTTATTGCCATTTTGTTAATTTTTTTCTGGTTGTTTTTGTCTTTTTTTATCTTTCTTCATCTTTTGCTCTCTTCCCTTGTGATTTGATGATTATCATTAGTATTATGTTTGGATTCCTTTCTCTCTCTCTCTCTCGTGTGTGTGTGTGTGTGTGTGTGTGTGTGTGTGTATGTGTGTCTGTTACAGGTTTTTGCTTTGTGGTTACCATGATGTTCGTATTTCACAATATATATGATTATTTTCAGTTGATGATCTCTTAAGTTTGAACTCATCTAAAAACCCTGCATTTTTATACCCCTCTTATGTTTAATGTTTTTAACATCATATTTTGCATGTTTTTTGTGTGTATTTCTTAACTACTTTATGTGTATATGTAGGTGATTTTACCACTCTTGTCTTTTAACCTTCCTAGTAGTTTTATAAGTGGTTGATGTTTACAGTGCCTTTGCCTTTACCAGTGAGATTTTGCCTTTTGTAATTTTTATATTTCTAGTTTTGGTCTTGTCTTTGCTACTTAGAGAAGTCCCTTTAGCATTTCTTGGAGAGCCGTTGGTTTAGTGGTACCTAACTTTTTTAGTGCTTGCTTCTCTGTAAAACATTCTCTCTCCTTCAAATCTGAAGATAGCCTTGATGGGTAGAGTAGTCTCGGTTGTATGTTTTGTCTTTTCATCACTTTGAATACATCACTTTGGCACTCCCTTCTGGCTTGCAGGTTCTGCTGAAAAGTCAACTGAAAGTCTTATGGGAATTCCTTTGTATGTAACTAGTTGCTTTTCTCTTGCCGCTTTTAAGATTTTCTATCTATAATTTTTGCCATTTTAGTTATAGTGTGCCTTGGTGTGGATCTCTTTTCATTCAGCTTGTTTTGGACTCAGTTGCTTCCTGGACCTGGATGTCCATTTCCTTTCCCAGGTAGGGGAAGTTTCCAGTTATTATTTCTTCAAATAAATTGTGTCCCTTTCTCTCTTCTCCTTTGGGACCCCTATAATGTGAATATTAGTACTCTTGGTATTTTTTCCAGAAATCTTTTAAAAGCTATCCTCATTTCTTAAATTCTTTTTTTCCCTTTTTCTGTTCAGCTTGGGTGATTTACATTATTCTGTCTTTCAGTTCACTGATCTGTTTCTCTGTATCATGTCACGTACTCTTGATTCCTTCTTAGTGTTTTTTGTTTTTTTGTTTTTTAAATTTCAACTATTGTATTCTTCAGCTCTGTTTTGTGGTTCTTTATACTTTGTAACTCTTTGTTAGACTTCTCACTGTGTTCATCCATTATTCTCCCAAGTTCATTGAACATTTTTTATGATCATTACTTTGAAGTCTTTATTGGGTAGGTTGCTCTCTTCCACTTTGTTTAGTTCTTCTTCTGAGATTTTGTCTTGTTCCTTTGTTTGGAACATATACCTCTGTTTCCTCATTTTGTCCAGTTCTCTGTGTTTATTTCTATTTATTAAGTAGGTCAGTCATGTTTCCTGATCTTGGAGAAGTGGCATTATGTAGGAGATATTCTATGGGGCCAATCAGCATACTCCACTCTGGTCACCAGAGCTATATGTCCTAGGGGTGCCCCATGTGTGTGCTGCATGGGTTCTTCTGTTGTGGTGGGGCCACTACTCTGGGTGCTCTGGCAGGCAGGGCTGGCTCCCAGCCCAGTTGGTTGCCAGGCCCTGTGTTGTGGTGGCTGCCAGCCCACTGTTGGGCAGGGCTGGGTCCTGGCATGACTGGCTGTTCAGCCCCAGTGGTCCCAGGGCTGGTGCTGGCTTGCTAGTGGGTGGGACCAGGGGCCTAGGTGACTGTCTGCAGGGTCTGGGGGCACCTAGGACTGGTACCTCACCACTGGTGGGTGGGGTTGTCCCAGGGCAGCTTAATGTATGTGCCTATGGGGCTTTTATTTTTATCTTTGTTTCATCATATGTAACATGTCTTTTTTCTTTTGTCAGTTACTTTTAAAGTTTTCTCTGTCTTGGGTTTTGATGTCCCTTGGTGTAATTTTCTTTATTTCTTTTACTTGGGATTCACTGACCTTAGATATGTGGGTTCATAGTTTCCATAAAATCTGGAAATTATAGAGGCATTATTTCTTCAAATATTGTTTTCTTCCCTTTTACTTTCTGGGACTCCAATTGCAGTCGTGTGCTTTGTCAGTTGAAGTTGTCCCATAGCTCATTGATGCTCTGCTGTTTTGCTTGTTTGTTTTGCACTTTTTTTTCTTTTTTATAGTGTCTATTGCCATGTCTTCACCAGTCTTTTTACCTGCCATCTTAAATTTGCCATTAATCCTATTTGGTTCTTTTTTATTTTTTTTGTCTCACATTTTAGTTTTCACCTCTGTTTTATTTGTTTCTTTTTATATCTTCTATGTCTCTCTACTTAACTTTTGAACATATATTTCAGTTGTGGGTCAATTTTGATTGACTGAGTTTTTTTCTTTTCATTTTGCATTGTATTTTCCTTCTCTTTTGTATGCCTTGTAATTTTGGATAAGAAGCTTGACATAGTGAATTTTACCTTGGTGAGTGCTGGATGCTTTCGTATTCCCATTCTTGAGCTACTTTCTGAGTTAAGTTAGGGAAAACAATTGATACTTTTGTGCCTTCCTTTTAAGATATTTTTAGGCAGGACCAGAGCAGTGTTTAATCTAGGGATACTCACTACTCAGGCAGGTTTCTTTCAATTTCTCTACCAAATACTCCATGAATATGAGATTTTCCAGTCTGACTGGTGGGAACAAGCAATATTCTTCACCCTGCATGAACTCCCATTTCCCTCTAATCCTTTCATACGGTTCTTCCCATGACCTGTGTTATTTTTTTCACCACATATGGGTTTGTGGTGAAGACACTTGAAAGAGACACCCTACAGGGTTCTCTCTCTGCTCCTCTTACCTCTTCATTAATCTTTCTTGCTCTCTCTGCCCTGGTCTTCCCTGACTCTCAGTTCTGCCTTGTCACCACAGGGAATCTTCCAGGCTCTGCCTGAGTTTTCCTTACCTACCCAGCATCCTGAAAACTCTTTCAAGGTTCTAAGCTAGAGCAATCATAGGGCTTACTTGATTTGTTTCCCATCTTTTAAGGGTTACTTTCCTTCATTGCCTAATATCTGATCTCTTGAATACTGTTGCTTCCTATATTTTATGGGTATTTTTTTTTTTTGGAGGGACTGGGTTTCAACCAGGTGAGTGAATCCAGTTCCTGGTTTTACATCTTGGCCAGAGGCACAGAAGTCCTTGGAACTTTAATCATTTTTATGATTATCATTTATGTCTGTTTTATTGATGTAATTCACTGTTATGTTCTTTTTAATATTATTTTTTCATTTATTTCTGCACATATGTTCTTTTTTCAAAAGATTTTTTTGATTGGTTGTTCTACTCCTCTACATAGTTTCAACCAATTACATTATTCTTCAAATTCTGACATTACAGTGTAGTCTTCGGTTTCTCACTGCTTCTGCTAGTGATAAAAAGTTCACAAATGCTTTTGTTTCTATATTAGAAGATGCTTGTTAAGGAGAGTTTAATTCTCCTTTCTATAAAAGATGCTTGGTAGAGATAGTTTATTTTAAATTGTTACATCATTTAATAGATTTAAAATTATGTTTTACTATGAGGTTATATTACATTTATAAGTTTTTATTACAACATAGAGAAAATAAGCATATTCACATTTACTCCGATGAAAAATGTATGATATTCTGACCACTACAATGCTAGCAGTCAGCTGCTAACCTTGGATTTATGTTTTGCTTTCTTTAGTATTTTATACAGTAAACCACCAGTTACTGAGCATATTAACAACATGGGACCCTCCCTTCTATGATGTTGTATCTGTATACAGATACCCTTATACCTTGGGGCCCAGATTACCAGCAAAGATCAATAGTTCCTTTCTCCTCCTGACCATTTAGCACATTCCACCATAGCTCCTGCTACTTTACATTTTTCTCCTCCCTCACTAACCACATTCCAGTTCCACAGAATTGGTATCCCCTGATGTTAGAATGGTAAATAGGGATATACTGTATTTTGAAAAATCTGTTTTAAGATTCTCTTTTGACAGTTAACTATGCAGTATATGGGTTTTGTTTTCCCTAATGATAGGTCAAATAAAACAGATTGCAAAGCTATTAATGCTTTCATACTTTGAGAAAATGTGAAATGATATATTTTACTAAATCCTTTAATGATATGTAGTTTCATATATGTATATATATATTTTTCATTTTAATTTAGGATTTGCTTTCCCATATGCTGCATATGGACCCACAGCAGCGGTACACTACAGAACAAGTATTAAAACACTCGTGGATAACCCACAGAGATCAGTTGCCAAATGATCAGCCAAATAGGAATGATACATCACATGTTGTTAAGGTAAAACAAACATACTTTTAAGCACCTTCTAAATGCTTGATACCTAATAATGCCATTGCATGCCATCCACTGATGACACATATAATTACTTTAAAGTATCTTTATTTTTTAAAGGTATATTCATAGATTTTTTGTTTTGGTTTGCTTTTTTAAGTAACAAACTTCTTTACCTACTGCCTTACTGATGATAAATAAAAATTTCTTGATTGTATTTGACTTGCTCTTAAGAGACACTGGGGCTAGGAGTAGACTAAATTCAAGTTTTGTATGGAAACAAAAGATGGCTAGTGGTTCCTAAATTAATAACCATTGGTTTCCATATTTATAGACATTGAACCTAGATTTTAAAGTTTAGTGTTTTATCCATTTATCTGTTGATGGACACTAAGGTGTTTCCATATCTTGGCCATTGTGATATTGCTGGAATGAACATGGGAGTGCAGATAATCTCTGAGGGTAAAGAAATTGTGATGTGTGTGTGTATGGAATATATTATATATAATAGAATATTATTCAGCTTTTTAAAAGGAGATCTTGCCATTTGCAACAACATAGGTGAACCCATAAGACATTATTGCTAAGTGAAATAATGTAGACACAGAAAGAAAAATAGTACATGATCTCTCTTATATGTGGAATCTAAAAAAGTCAAATATGTAGAAACAGAGAGTAGAACAGTGGTTACCAGGGGCATGGAGGTGGTGGAAATGGGGAGATATTGGTTAAGGCATACAAAGTTACAGTTATGTAGGATGAATAAGTCTAGAGATCTAATGTGAAGCCTGATGACTATAGTTAATGATACTATATTGAGTACTGGAAATTTTCTAAGATTTCAGGTGCTCTCATCACACAAAAAATGATAACTGTGTGAAGAGAAAATATGTTGATTAGCTTGACTGTAGTAATCATTTTACTGTATATATATCAAAATAACATGTTATATGCCTTAAATATATACAATTCCTATTAAAAATAAGATTAAAAAGATATTTAAAAGCAAATTCGATGAGTTTTGAAAGACTGATAAAAATAATATATTTTAGTGTTTTAAAAATTTGTAAGAAGCATAGTTATTGAAGTAAAAAATATACAAGTAATCAAGTGTTAATTAATCAAGGGAGCATCAATGCACAGATTAAGGATTCTCAATTATTTTCCTGGGAGGAAAAAGTTGTATTCTAGTTAAATTTCTCATGATATAATGTGGAAGTTTTCTTACTTCCAGAGATTGTTATTCATTTTGTGATATTTCTCATTATTTTAGGGAGCAGTGGTGGCCACATATTCTGCCCTGACTCACAAGACCTTTCAACCAGTCCTAGAGCCTGTTGCTGCTTCAAGCTTAGCTCAACGACGGAGCATGAAAAAGCGAACATCAACTGGCCTGTAAGATTTTTAGTGTTCCTCAGCCAAACTGGATGAATAAAAATTTAAATGTGTGGCTTTTTGTCTAATCTTATATCAAAGGCATTGTTTTCTACTACATTACTTGAATATTCTGTTTAAGCTTCTTTTTTTAAGGGGGAGTGAGATAAAAAAACATATACAGGTCCACAATATTCATACTGCATTGTTTTTCAGTAGTGTCCAAGTGTTTATTTAAGTATAAAATTGGTGTCTACAAGGTCCTACCAACTTCTCTGCACACTAACTTCTAAAGTTCCTTTCAAATAAAGTTACTTTAATAGTTTTTCTGGTTATGTAAAATAATGGTTTGGGGAATCATTACCAACAATTAAGATGGAAGTATAATAGTATAATGCCAAGCAATGTCAGTATTTTTTTAACATTAGATCCTGAAAGGATAGGCTTCTTTTTTTTTAAGAAAATCAAACAAAAAATGTATTGTAGAAGCTTATTGTGTGTAACCAAAGGACTCCATTCATTTGACTCTCTGTAGTTACTAAAATGTAAACATAGTAGTTTAGTGCCAGATGAAAAAATCATTTGTGCTAATATGTGAACTCCTAATATGGTTGATGCCAAATTTTACAGAAGAATTAAATCACAGATAATGTGTGCCGACAGACCTGTATATTATCCATAAGTGGCCTCATCTAGAAATAAAGGTTTTCATAAGGCTTCTGTAAATTTTACATCTAATGGAATTGTAGTACAAGTGAAGAAATTTTTAGCCGAAGGCTTTATATTGGTGTTGTAATCTACTAAATAGGTCATAGTTAAGCCTTTGAAAATAAAGTACATGGTGTTGGCACTACCTTGGTGTTACGTAAGCTGACTTTCAAGTTAACCAATTGGATTTAATTATCATCTGTCCCTTTATAATGAACTACACTGTTGTTTTTTGGACTTCCACGTGCTTTGAATTACAGTGTAGCATATTAATCTATCTTTAATCCTGTGGTCATATAGTTGAAACTTTACTGTAGTGGACTTGTGAGCTTAGCACACATGATATAGTTATAATGCATTTCAGTAAACTTTAGATAATGCTACATAATAGTTTACTTCAAGAAGATAAACAGTCTTTTTAAATAGGAAGTAATGTTAATGATCTGCATAAAATTTGAACACATTTTAAAATCATATTTATAATAAAAAGGTCTGGCCAAATTTGTCCTATTATTAAATTTTATGATTCAGAACCACTGCGTAGTATGTATTGTTTTCTCTAAATGATGGAATGTGAAAGAATCTTTTTGTGTTCTTGAAGAAAATACCATTACTACTACTTTAAATACCATTACTACTGCTACTACTGCTGCTACTGCTACTGCTACTGACAGAAGGAACTCATGAATGTAAACTGGAGGATATTACACTTTTCTTTAGTGAATATAAGTGATCTACTTGTGCGTGCTTGGTATACTGTTGCTGTGTATTTTATTTTGCTTAGTTCAGAGAGAGGTGATTACTGAGTGCTGAAGTATACAATTTAGTCTAGGATACTTGTAACTTCAGTATTTAATAAAAGAAACTATACATAATTTTCTTTATAATGTAAGTGATGTATATTCCATTCACAAAGATCTATTTCTTGTGTGTGATATATAAAACTATGTATCCTTATTTTGAGGTGTCTTTTTGCAATAATGGAAAGACATTAAGGAACATCTAGTGTTACATGGAAAACATTACTTAGAAACATACTGGGACCATATCTTGTAGATTTTTATGTCCCAGTTTGGCTTTTTCTTTCCTCATTTTGCTTTATTACTAGAAGTACTTGTGTGTGACAATTTGTGTTCTTATATTCTGGCTTATTTTCCTCTTGTCATTATCTTGTTTGTGATGTTATATCTTCTTTTCAGAATTGATATGACATACTCAGAGGTATGATTTTGGTGTTCAGCTTTTCAGGACAGAGATACTATTTCCGTGTATGCTTTTGTAGTAGTAGAATTAGGGTAAGTAAAGTTGAAAAATGAAAAATGACCACAAAATAACTTCCAGTCTTTCCATAATCAGTAGTTTTTTAAAGTAGATGATCTTAATTTTTCAATGAGTTTGCTCAGAAAGGTCATGTCATACAGTCCCTTCGTGAAAGGAACGTGATCAGAAATAAGCAATGAACAACATGATTCCTTATCACTCAGTGAGGATTGACAGTGTATAAAAGATGCAGATAAAAAAAAAAAGACGCAGATGTGCTAGTGGATTTTCCCAATAATTGTGAGAGCTTTCTTCTGGAAAATTCGAACATGGTAGCTTAACAACAGTAGTAGGGGGCAACCTTATTATAAGGGAAAACTTCAAATTACACCCTCATTCTGTAGAAGGAACCCAGGTAGGGATGCCTAATCATGTCTATTTTGGCTAGAACTCTAGAGCAACAAAAGCAGATATGAATGGGACATTTTTTGATGGGATTTCTACAAATACTTAACCAGTATAAACAAATCCTTTCTTTGAGACTTTAGAATGCTTTGGTTTCTAATGGATTTGTGAACACTATTTTGCATTGCTTTTCTTTCTAGTTGATGGTTCTTGGTAGTATTTAATGATAGCACAGTTTGGGGTTTTTATTGTTGTTCTGGAAAGGAGAGGATATTGTATTGTTTTCCTCAAAGGGAAAAACCAGATTTGCCCAGATAGACTTTACCATCTATTGTCCTAAAGCACATATTATTATGAATAAACTCAGGAAACCATTTGCATGAAAATTAAAATGTAGTGCTGGTATTGGTGATTTTGTGGAAAAAAACAATGATTTTAGTTCTTTCATGAAAATCAAACTTTAGCCTATTTTCTTAGATCCGTGAATGCCTAAACCTTGATTTTTGTCATTTATTGCCATTGGTAATTAAACATAGTAAAGCATTTTGATAGCACCTCTGGTTAGCCCAAAAGGATTTTATACGTATCGGCAACTTGAAACCTTAAGAATAGATGCTTGGTGTTTATAACAGGGGTCCCCAACCCACCGGGCTGCAGACCCATACCGGTCTGCGGCCTGTTAGGAACCAGGCCACACAGCAGGAGGTGAGCGGTGGGCGGGCGAGTGAGCGAAGCTTCATCTGCCAATCCCCATCACTTGCATTACCGCCTGAACCACCGACCCCCCCCCCCCCCCGATCCATGGAAAAATTGTCTTCCATGAAACCAGTCCCTGGTACTAAAAAGGTGGGGACTGCTGGTTTATAATGTCTCCTCTTTGAAACATCATGTTAAAATTGTACTTCCCACAGAAACTTATTCATACTGATTGAGTAGCATTTTCCTGACAGTAAGAGGCCCTTCATATATGAAGAAGGAAAAGAACCACTTACCTTGGCTTCAAGATCAACTAAAAAACTTAGGCTTTAAACTAGGCAAAGTATGTCTTTGGCATTCTCTACATTCTCTTCCTCCTGACTTTCCAGCTCCCGCATGCTATCCTACTTGAGTACCTCACAGAGGACTCCAGTGATTAAAGCTTACACCAGAAGGATTCTGTGCTCCAAAAGGACCTCTACCCTTCCCCTTCCTTGAATCAGAACTTCCATTCTCACAGAGCAGCTATTTTCAGCTAAAAAAGGTGAAAGGAAAGCTATTTTATTAAATTAATTCACATTTTTCTGTCAGTGGCTAATAGATAATTTGACATTTTTCAAGGAAGATGTCCATTAATCAAATGAGTTTCTAGTTGCTGGATTTTCAGGCAGTCTAGCCAGATGAGAATAATTTTAAAATCAGTTATTATCAGGGAAGATATTTTGGGGCAAGGAACTTACACAACGTGCCCCTAGTATCAGATTATCCAAAAAAAGTGTCTTTTTTTGTGGGTTTTGTTTTTGTTTTTGTTTTTGTTTTTTTGCACAGCTCCTTCCTTACTACTTCTCAATCTACATTTTCTCTTAAAAACTTCCAAGCTCTTTTATCACAATGAACTTCACAATGAACTTCTATGACAGAATGGTGTGGAGGGAGGCAGTTGTTGTTAAGCCCATATTTATCTGTATTCTTGTTTCTCATATTACATAGTCCATATAACATAAGTAGTCTCCCCCCTAGCCCCAGACTCTATTCCTATTTTATTGATAGAGAAACAAGAGCACAGAAAGATTGAATGCAAACTGTCAGTGCAGTCAAAGTCTCCAGATCTTTTGAGTAAATTTCAGGACACAGAGAACCTATTTATCACAATGTTATTGCTCAACAAGAATGCAAGCCATATTAAGTATAGATTGGTCAACTACACTTAAACTCCTTTAGAACAGTTTCTTACATTTCAAAGCTTATTCAAGTATTTTTGGCATGTATCTCAAAATGAATGATTGCTGAAATTAACAGAATAATTCAGTAGTGTGCTATCTGCCTTCCTATGCAAGAGTGTAGTGTCATTGATAGTGATTATTATCAAATACATTATTATCAATACATTATGCTCATGGATGCACTGTTTCTGGTTTTAGTCGTACAATATAGTGAAGTCCATCATATAATTTGAATGAAATGATAAAGCTTGATCATCTAAAATTCAGTTTGATTGCTAATACTTGAAGGTATAATAAGCCCTAAATTATAGGCATAAGGTTCTTTGAAATATAAAGAAAAACACAAAGGAAAATAATTTTTAGAATATAGAAATTCAAGATTGCTTAGTTAGATAATATTCCACAAATTATGTACCTTTTAGTTTATTGACCAGCAAGAAATCTTAGCTGAATGCTTAGGAGTATAGACTTATATATGTATATACACATATATATATGATGGACACATTAGAATTTGTTTTATATTCACATTTCTAAACCGTGTACAATAGAACTTCTTTGGATGACTGTTTTGCTTTCATTCTGTTTGTGTAATAACATGAACTAATTTACTCGTCAAAAAATGTCTTATTAAGCATCTAATTTTATGTGGGACAGTTCTAGAGAATGTACAAAGCGCATTAGTTTCTTAATAAATTGTCAGAATGTGACCAATTAGATTTATTTGCTTTTTTTCTTTCCTATCAACTAATATTTCTCAGGTCACATTTGAGTTCTCTTTTCAAATTCTCTCCCTCTGAAATTGATACCACTTATAGCAAAAATGTTGTTTGTTTTTTAATATGATAAAATCATTCTTAACATCACGGAAGCAGTCTAGCAAGAAACAACCATTTTAAAAGTTATACAAGGGGACTTCTCTGGTGGCGCAGTGGTTAAGAATCCACCTGCCAATGCAGGGGACACGGGTTCGAGCCCTGGTCCAGGAAGATCCCACATGCCGTGGAGCAACTAAGCCCGTGCGCCATAACTACTGAGCCTGTGCTCTAGAGCCCGCGAGCCACAACTACTGAGCCCACATGCTGTAACTACTGAAGCCCGTGTGCCTAGAGCCCATGCTCCACAACAAGAGAAGCCACTGCAATGAGAAGCCCGCGCACTCCAATGAAGAGTAGCCCCTGCTCGCTGCAGCTAGAGAAAGCCCGCTCACAGCAACGAAGACCCAACACAGCCAAAAATAAATAAATAAATATTTTAAAAATAAATAAATAAAAGTTATACAAGAAACTTTGATTAAATATCCAAATGCAAGCATGGTTTGGAAATGAGAATTTATTTTGCATTAAATTCCATAGTACAAGAAAAGGAGAAAGTGGTTTTCCTGTGTTTGATTTTTTTTTAACAGTAAATAGTGTTGGTAGTTGTGAGTTACATAGGATTTATGCAGAAAGAGCGTAGTTTGCTATAGCCACAGTGGGAAAAAAAAAATTGTCCTGCCAACACTTCCCAAGCACTTTGGGATTCATAGGCTTATTTTCTGATGTAGAAAATACGATATTTACTGACTTTTTTTGCACTTCTCAAGACAGAAATGGCATTAAGTAGAAGTTTTGTGTATATTTGATTCACGTGTACTTAAAAACTTAAAGCTGAAATTGAAAGAAAAGGTCCTCAGTAGTCAGATTTTTAGTATTTTCTTTCTCTGCCTGCATTATGGAGTTTATACCATAATTTATTTTATAAATGTTTTCTTTAAAATACTGTTCCTTTTGACATTAAAGTTTTCATTGTACTGCATTTTTTATGTAAGACCAAATCCAGTACTGCATTTTACAGTGTTTTTCCCCCTCATAGTGCTGCTAAAGAAATGGCTATCATTTTGAATTTACAGTATGCCAAACATGACATAGAAATTTTATTTATTTTTATTCTTGTTAAAACTCTGTGAGCAACATTTATCAAGATATCATGTTAAATTACTGGCATTCTCTGGGTACTAAATAAAAAGGCTGCAACTTTCTAACATTTTACATTAGACCTTGCTTGATCATTTATGGATATAAAATTGTGTCAGCTTTTATACACACGTATATCTTCTTGCATATTTCATTGAAAATTGCTATACATTGTTCAGGAGCCAGTTGTAAAAAAGGCATATCAAGATATCATTTGTTTATGCATATAACCTTGATATTTGAACTGTAATATTTTTCCCACTTTAGGATTACTCTTCTAATGTTATTAAAAGGCATGGGAATTCAAGAAAATGAAGATGAAAACTTACAGTATTTTTAGGACTTATCAGGAGAATGCATCTGTCTGTAAGTTAAGGTGACAACTTAATCTTTTCTGCAGTAAGGACAAATGAAAATCTTAGTCTCTAAGTACTGGAAAATTTATTTTAAGCTTGAAATCAAGTAGAATAACAGAAATTTTATCCCCTAACATTTGTAGGCCATGTTAGGTTATAGCAGCTATGCATACACATATAGAAACTTAATTTCATATGAGGTTCAGAAATGCATCTAGAGCCTGGCAATCAGAATCTCCATGTACCTCTTCTGTTTTTCTCAACTTCCTAAAAGTAAATAGATAGACCCTAGTGCAACTTTGGGAAGTCTTCAAAAATTGCTTTCTCATTGGCCACATCTTTTTCATCACTCTTATGCTTTTGCTTCTTTCATGCCTCCCATCTCCCCCATCCCTTAATAAAATATCTGATCACTGCTTATACATCATAATACTTTAAGCAACTTCTTCCCACTAAAGTATACTTCATTCTGCATTTGTCTTTTAAACATTAGCTACCAGGATAAAGAATGTATTTTTGTTGACTGGTGCCCTGAAATAATTTAGTCCTACCAGGCTCAACCTGATTTAATCTTCTTAGGTTGACTTGGAGGGTAGGGTGAGGGGTAGAAGAAGCAGACCACAATTTGTTTCTCCCATGATTCCCCCAGTGCCCTCCTATTTACTTGGAGAGATAGATTGAAAATATTGGGGACCTATTTGTGAAGGTAGAGTTTATGTTCTTTTACCACTGGGTTTTTCTAGAATTAGAACCTGCTCTATTCAAGCCTACAACAGCCTCTGTTTCTTTATCTCTTTCCCTCATCCCCATGCCCCATCTCCCTACCTAAGCACAGGTTAGGAGCCAAGCCTTGCCTTTCTCTCTCCTTTTGCCTCAAGACTCTCAGATACATTTGTTATATTTTCTGAACATAGGTATTTTAGATTTTCCTTTAGTATTGTAAAGTAAGCCACTGTATTTTACTTCCTCTGATTATTCAGATTCTGACAAAAATACATTCTCTTTGTTAATAGATGCAATTTTTACTTAACAGATGTATATTGTGTTTTTGTGCCAGACACTATTACTGATTTTATTCTTTGTTCTTCTAAAGGAGATTCAAGGTTATTTATAGTAATAAATATGTATGCAATAAGGCTGTTAAAACTGAAGCACAAAAACAAAACTGTGAAAAACGATAAGAAAAGTGTGCTGAGAGCCAGGGCTAACAGGTAATTTAATTGAACATTAAATTGAGCTCTGAGCTTCCTGACAGGGAAGGCAAGAAGAGAAACTCAGCAGATTATATAACAATTACGTGACAAGAAGCATGCCAGTTCTGCAAGAGATGCTTTTTGCTGATGCTGAAGTTTTAAAAGTATTTAACATAGGATAACCTTATATAAGGGGCAGTGAACTAAATAATGTCTTTAACCATGGCTTTGTAGGAAATCCATTAGGATCTTTTTAGTTGCAAGTGCTAACATCTAACTCAAACTGACTTAAACAAGCAAAGGGGGTTTGTTGACTGGATTCATGTCTTAGGCAGTATCATGAGGACATTTTTTCTCCATCCTTCAGATCTATTTTCAATGCTGACCCATTCTCAAGCTCTACATGATGGCAAGATGGCAGTAACAGGTCCAAACCTTACCTCCTCTCTCATGTTTAGCTCTTGGGGCTAGAGTCAACTCCATAAAAAATACTTGAATAGAAAATGGGAAGAGGAGTGATCCTTCAGATGGAAATTGATGTAGCCATAACAAGGGCAAATTGATGCAGCATAACAAATCATGTCCACTATTCTCCTATTGGCTACCCAGTATCCTTCCCATATATACACTTTTTTAAATGCCTATGTCTACATAAAATTCACATACCACTCTTCCCCAAACAGAATACCTAAAGTCTCTTCCACTTAAACAATGTGCTTTCAGGACCATGAACTCTAGGTGACATGCAGTTTCCTCAGTCAGGTAGGGGTACTGGATGACTTATGACTAAGTTTGTTGTTGTTTCTCTTTAGTGTGGTTATGTTTTTCATTTGATGTTCATTTGGGTTTATTTAATTTCATTTGAATTTTAGACCCCCCTTTCTATTCTTATTGGTTTAATTTAATTTAATTTGAGATATAATTGACATATAACCTTGTATTAGTTTTAAGTGTACAATGTAATGGTTTGATATATGTATATATTGCAAAATGATTACCAGAATAAGTTTAGTTTAATATCCATTACCACACAAGTTATAATTTATTTTATTGTGATGAGAACTTTTAAGATCTAGTTTCTTAACAACTTTCAAATATACAATACAGTACTAACTATGGTCACCATGCTATATATTACATCCTCATGACTTATTTATCTTATAGCTAGATGTTTGTACCTTTTGACGATCTTCACCTATTGTATTAATTTTATTTTTAAGAATACGTAGAATTTCAGTGTTTTCAAAAGTCAAAACTGTACAGAAAGGTATGCTCAGAGAACTGTCACTCCCTTCAGTATCCTCTCTACCCCATTTTCCCACACCCCTTATAGGTAGCCACCTTCATTGTTTTCTGGTTCATCCTTTCAGTGTTTCTTTATGTAAAGATAAACAGATACATGCATGCTTTATTATTTTCCCTTCTTTTCTTGCATAAAAGATCGAATACTCTGTGTTCTCTTGCACTTTGCTTTTACACTTAATATATTTTGGAAATTCATATAGGTTTACAGATATCCTCCATATTCCTTTTTACGGTTATGTATGGCAGCCTAGTTTGTTATTGTAAAATATTGGAGACTACATATATGTGAAAGCATAGGAGTATATAAGTTTTCTTATTTTTGAAGTTGTGTGGTCAGAGTAAATTTATAAAAGTGAGATTGCTCGATTGAAGGGTAAGTAAATATGTAGTTTTATTACATACTGCCAACATTCCCTGCAAAGACATAAAGCTATTTTGCATTCTCCCCAGCATGTATGAGATAACCTGTTGTTCCTAGCCTCATCGGCCGAGTGTATTGAAGGGCTTTGGTACTATTTTAAAATTTTTATTTTGTATTGGAGTATAGTTGATTAACAATGTTGTGTTAGTTTCAGGCATACAGCAAAGTGATTCAGTTGTACATATACATGTATCTATTCTTTTTCAAGTTCTTTTCCAATTTAGGTTATTACAGATTTTTTTTACAGTGTTGTATTAATTTTTTTAAATTTTCGTTTTATATTGGAACATACTTGATTAACAGTGTTGTGTTAGTTTCAGGTGTACTGCAAAGTGATTTAATTATACATATACATGTACCTATTCTTTTAAAAATTATTTTCCCATTTAGGTTATTACAGAATATTGAGTAGAGTTACCTGTGCTATACAGTAGGTCCTTGTTGGTTATCTATTTTAAATAGAGTTGTGTGTATATGGCAATCCCAAACTCCCACTCTATTCCTCCTCCCCACCCTTCCCCCCAAGTTCGTTCTCTAAGTCTGAGTCTGCTTCTGTTTTGTAAATAAGTTCATTTGTATTATTATTCTTTTAAATTCTGCATGTAAGCAATATCATATGATATTGTCTTTCTTTGTGTGACTTACTACACTTAGTATGATAATCTCCAGGTCCATACATGTAGCTGCAAATGGCATTATTTCATTCTTTTTAATGAATGAGTTATATTCCATTGTATATATGTACCACATCTTCTTTATCCATTCATCTGACGATGGACATTTAGGTTGCTTCCATCTTGGCTATTGTAAACAGAGCTGCAATGATCATTGAGGTGCATGTATTCTTTCGAGCCATGGTTTTCTTCGGATATATGCCCAGGAGTGGGATGGTGGCATCATATGGTAGATCTGTTTTTAGATATTTAAGGAACCTCCATACTGTTCTCCACAGTGGCTGTACCAATTTCCATTCCCACTAACAGTGTAGGAGGATTCCCTTTTCTCCACACCCTCTCCAACATTTATTGTTTGTAGTCTTTTTGATGATGGCCATTCTGACTAGTGTGAGGTGATACCTCATTGTAGTTTTGATTTGCATTTCTCTAATAATTAGTGATGATGAGCATCTTTTCATGTGCCTGTTGGCCATCTGTATATCTTCTTTGGAGAAATGTCTGTTTTGGTCTTCTGCCCATTTTTCTGATTAGGTTGTTTGTTTTTTTGATATTGAGCCGTATGAACTTTTTGTAAATTTTGGAGATTAATCCCTTGTCAGTCGCACTGTTTGCATATATTTTCTCCTATTCTGTGGGTTTTCCTTTTCTTTTGTTTATGGTTTCCTTTGCTGTGCAGAAGCTTTTGAGTTTAATTATGTCCCATTTGTTTATTTTTGTTTTTATTTCCATTACTCTAAGAGACAGATCCAAAAAGATCTTGCTGTAATTTATGGCAAAGAGTGTTCTGCCTGTTTTCCTCTAAGAGTTTTAGAGTATCAGGCTTTATATTTAGGTCTCTAATACATTTTGAGTTTATTTTTGTGTATGGTGTTAAAGAATGTTCTAATTCCATTTTTTACATGTAGATGTACAGTTTTCCCAGCACCACTTATTGAAGAGACTGTCTTTTCTCCATCATATAGTCTTGCCTCCTTTGTTGTAGATTCATTAACCATAGGTGCGTGGGTTTATTTCTGGGCTTTCTAACCTATTACATTGATCTATATTTCTGTTTTTCTGCCAGTGCCATACTGTTTTGATTATTGTAGCTTTGTAGTATAGTCTGAATTCAGAGAGCCTGACTCCTCCAGCTCCATTTTTCTTTCTCAAGATTTCTTTGGCTATTTGGGGTCTTTTCTGTTTCCCTACAAATTTTAAAATGTTTTGTTCTATTTCTGTGAAAAGTGCTATTGGTAATTTGATAAGGATTGCCTTGAATCTGTAGATTGCTTTGGATTGTATAGTCATTTTGAAAATATTGATTCTTCCACTCCCAGAACATGGTCTATCTTTCCATCTGTTTGTGTCATCTTCCATTTCTTTCATCAGCATCTTACCCTTTTTGGAGTACAGGTCTTTTGCCTCCTTAGGTAGGTTTATCCTTAGGTATTTTATTCTTTTTGAGGCTATGGTAAATAGGAATTTTTTCTTTAATTTCTCTTTCCGATTTTTCGTTCTTAGTGTATAGGAATGCAACAGATTTCTGTGTATTAATTTTGTATCCTGCAAATTTACCAAATTCATTGATGAGCTGTGGTAGTTTTCTGGTAGCATCTTTAGAATTTTCTATGTATAGTATCATTTCATCTGCAAACAGTAACAGTTTTATTTCTTCTTTTCCAATTTGGATTCCTTTTATTTCTTTTTCTTCTCTGATTGCCATGGCTAGGACTTCCAAAACTATGTTGAATAATAGTGGCAAGAGTGGACATCCTTGTCTTGTTCCTGATCTTAAAAGAAATGCTTTCAGCTTTTCACTGATGTGTGTGATGTTAGCTGTGGGTTGTCATATATGGCCTTTATTATATTGAGGTATGTTCCCTCTATGCTCACTTTCTGGAGAGTTTTTAATCATAAATAGGTATTGAATTTTGTCCAAAGCTTTTTCTGTATCTATTGAGATGATCATATGGTTTTTATTCTTCAATTTGTTGATGCAGTGTATCATGTTGATTGATTTGCAGATATTGAAAAATACTTGCATCCCTGGGATAAATCCCACTTAATGATGGCATATGATCCTTTTAATTTATTGTTGGATTTGGTTTGCTAGTATTTTGTTGAGGACTTTTGCTTCTATGTTAATCAGTGATATTGGCCTGTAATTTTGTTTCTTTATGGTATCTTTGTCTGTTTTTGGTATCAGGGTGATGGTGGCCTCATAGAATGAGATTGGGTGGCTTACTTGCCCTTCAATTTCTTGGAATAGTTTCAGAAGGGTAGGTGTTAATTCTTCTCTAAATGTTTGTTAGAATTCGCCTATGAAGCCATCTGGTCCTGGACTTTTGTTTGTTGGGAGTTTTTAATCACAGTTTCAATTTTAGTACTTGTGATTGGTCTGTTCATATTTTCTATTTCTTCTTGGTTCAGTCTTGGGAAATTGTACCTTTCTAAGAATTTGTCCATTTCTTCTAGGTTGTCCATTTTATTGGTGTATAGTTGCTTGTAGTAGTGTCTTATGATCCTTTGTATTTCTGTGGTAACTTCCCCTTTTTCATTTCTAATTTTACCAATTTGAGTCCTCTCCCTTTTTTTCTTGATGAATCTAAGCTAAAGATTTATCTATTTTGTTTATCTTTTCAAAGAACCAGATTTTAGTTTCATTGATCTTTTCTAATGTTTTCTTTGTCTCTATTTCATTTATTTCTTCTGTGATCTTTATAATTTCTTTCCTTCTATCAACTTCGGGTTTTGCTTGTTCTTCTTGCTCTAGTTGTTTTAGGTATAAGGTTAGGTTGTTTATTTGGTATTTTTCTTGTTTCCTGATGTAAGATAGTATTGCTATTAACTTCCCTCTTAGGACTGCTTTTGCTGCATCCCATAGGGTTTAGATCATCATGTTTTCTTTTTCCATTGTCTCTAGATATTTTTTGATTTCCTCTTTGATTTCTTCAGTGATCCACTGGTTGTTTAGTAGCATATTGTTTAGCCTCCATGTGTTTGTGCTTTTTACATTTTTTTTCGTGTAGTTGATTTCTAGTCTCATTGTATTTTTGTCATAAAAGATGCTTGCTATGATTTCAATTTCCTTAAATTTACCGAGGCTCACTTTGTGACCCAGCATGTGATCAATCCTGGAGAATGTTCCATGTGCACTTGAGAAGAATGTGTATTCTGCTGCTTTTGGATGGAATGCTCTATAAATATCAATTAAGTCCATCTGCTCTAATGTGTCATTTAAGACCTTTGTTACCTTATTGATTTTCTGTCTGGATAATCTGTCCATTGATGTAAGTGGAGTGTTAAAGTCCCCCACTATTACTGTGTTACTGTTGATTTCTCCTTTAATGACTGTTAGTATTTGCCTTATATATTCAGGCCTTCCTATGTTGGGTGCATATATGCTTACAGTTGTTATATCTTCTTCTTGGATTGATTCCTTGATCATTATGTAGTATCCTTTTTTCTCTCTTGTAACAGTCTTTATTTTAAAGTTTATTTTGTTTTATATGAGTATTGCTACTCCAGGTTTCTTTTGATTTCCATTTGCATGGAATACCTTTTTCGTTCCCCTCATTTTCATTCTTTTTGTGTCCCTAAATCAGAAATGGGTCTCTTTTAGACAGCATATATATGATTCTTGTTTTTATATCCATTCAGCCAGTCTCTGTCTTTTGGTTGGAGCATTTAGTCCATTTACATTGAAGGTAATTACCTATATTTATGTTCTTATTGCCATTTTCTTGTTTTTGATTTGTTTCTGTAGGTGTTTTTTCTTCCCTCACTCTTTTGTTCTCTTCTCTTGTGGTTTGATGACTTACTTTAGTGCTGTGTTTGGATTCCTTTTTCTTTTTTGTGTGTGCAGCTATTGTAGATTTTCAGCTTGCAATTACCATGAGGTTTTGCTATAGCAGTCTCTATGTGTGTGTGTGTGTATGATTGTTTTAATTTGCTGGGCTTTTAATTTTAGATGCAATTTCTATATCCTTAATTTGTACTCTCCTCACAGTAGCTGGTTTGGAAATCATTGTTGTGTGTGGATGATTTCCTACCTTTACTGTATGTTTGCCTTTACTGGTGAACTTTGCCATTCGTAATTCTCTTGTTTCTAGTTGTGGCCTTTTGTTTTCAGCCCAGGGAAGTTCCTTTAGCATTTGTTTCAAATGCGGTGTGGTGGTGCTGAATTCTCTTATCTTTTGCTTGTTGTAAAGCTTTTGATTTCTCCGTTGAACCTGAATGAGACCCTTGCTGGATAGAGCATTCTTGGCTGTACGTTCTTCCTTTCATCACTTTAATATATCATGGCACTCTCTTTTGGACTGCAGAGTTTCTGCTGAAGTATTAGCTGTTAACCTTATGGGAATTCCCTTGTATATTATTTGTTGCTTTTCCCTTTCTTGCTTTTAATACTTTTTCTTTGCCTTTAATTTTGTCAATTTTTTTTACTGTGTCTTTTTTCATGTTCCTCCTTGTGTTTGTCCTCCCTGGGACTCTCTGTGCTTCCTGGACTTGGGTATTTCCTTTCCCATGTTTGGTATGTTTTCAGCTATTATCTCTTCAAATATTTTCTCAGGTCCTTTCTCTCTCTCTTCTCCTTCTGAGACTCCTGTAATGTGAATGTTGGTTCATTTAATGCTGTCCCCGAGATATCTTAGACTGTCCTCATTTCTTTTCATTCTTTTTTCTTTATTCTGTTCCATGTCAGTGATTTCCACCATTCTGTCTTCCAACTCCCTTATTCATTCTTCTGCCTCAGTTATTCTGCTATTGATTCCTTCTAGTGTATTTTTCATTTCAGTTATTGTATTGTTCATCTCTGTTTGTTTGTTCTTTAGTTCTTCTAGGTCTTTGTTAAACATTTCTTGTATCTTTGCAATCTGTGCCTCCATTCTTTTTCAGAGATCTTGGATCATCATTACTATCATTATAGATATGCTTGTCTCTACTTCACTTAGTTGTTCTTCTGGGGTTTTATCTTGTTCCTTCATATGGGACATATTTCTCTGCCATCTCATTTTACCTAACTTTCTGTAATTGCAGTTTCTGTTCCACAGGCTGCAAGGTTGTAGTTCTTCTTGCTTCTGCCCTGTGCCCTCTGGGGGGTGAGGTGTCTAAGAGGCTTGTGCAGGCTTTCTGGTGGGAGGGATTGTTTCCTGCCCACTGGTGGTTGGAGCTTGGTCTTGTAACTCTGGTGGGCCAGGCCATGTAAAGGGGTGTGTTTAGGAGGCAGCTGTATGCTCAGGAAGACTTTAAGCAACCTGTCTGCTGATGGGTGGGGCTGTGTTCCCACCCTCTTGGCTGTTTGGCTTGATGCATCCCAGCACTGGAGCCTATAGGCTGTACGGTGGGTCCAGGTTTTGGTGAGAAAATGGCGGCCTCCAAGAGGGCTCACACCAATGAGTACTCCAGCAAAGAACCGCCGCCAGTGTCTTTGTCCCTGCAATGAGCCACAGCCGACCCCCAACTCGGGAGGAGACACTCCAATACTGGCAGGTAGTTCTGTCCCTGTCTCCTATGAAGTCACTGCTTTTTCCCTGGGTCTTGGTGCATACAAGTCCTTGTGTGCACCATCCAAGAGTGGAGTTTCTGTTTCCCCAATCCTGTAGAATTCCTGCAATCAAACCCTGCTTGCCATCAAAGCCAGATTCTCTGGGGGCTTCTCCACCCATTGCCAGACCCCCAGGCTGGGGAGCCTGACGTGGGGCTTGGAACTTTCATTCCTATAGTAGAACTTCATTGGTATAAGTATTTTTCAGTTTATAGGTCACCCACCCAGCAGGTATGGGATTTGATTTTATCACAATTGCACCCCTACTACCTTCTTGTTATGGCTTCTTCTTTGGCTTTTGATGTAGGATATCTTTTTTGGTAGTTTCCAGCGTTTTTCGTCAATGATGGTTCAGCAGCTAATTGTTATTTTGGTGTTTTCCTAAGAAGAGGTGAGCTCACGTCCTTGTACTCTACCATCTTGTCTCCATCTCCCTATATTTTTTCTCTGGTTCTGAGCATCTGATGACCTCATGAGTCAGAGATTATAGTTCAGGGCTTTGGTATTTTTGCCAAGCTGAGGAGTGAGAAATGATACCTCAGTAGAGTTTTAGTTTGCATTTCTCTCAATATGAGTGAAGTTGAATATATTTTCATAAGTTTGAGTCTATAGGATTTTGGTCTTTATTCCTCAGCTTTTAAAAGTTTTTAAATGTAATTTAGGGCTGTTAACCCTTTATCTATGATCTATTATTGCAAATATTTTTTCCTACTATGTCATATTTTATAACATCTTTATTGTAGTATAATTGCTTTAAAATGTTGTGTTAGTTTCTGCTGTATAACAAAGTGAATCAGCTATATGTATATATATATCCCCATATCCCCTCCCTCTTGCAGATCCCTCCCACACTCCCTATCCCACCCTTCTAGGAGCTGATCTCCCTGTGCTATGCAGCTGCTTCCCACTAGCTAACTATTTTACATTTGATAGTGTATATATGAAAATGCTACTCTATCAGTTCATTCCAGCATACCCTTCCCCCACGCCATGTCCGCAAGTCCATTCTCTACATCTGAGACTTAGTCCTCTCCTGCCCTTAGGTTCATCAGAATGATATTTTTTTATACTCAATATATATGTGTTAACATACAGTATTTGTTTGTCTCTTTCTGACTTACTTCACTCTGTATGACAGACTCTAGGCCCATCCACCTCACTATAAATAAACCAATTTTGATTCTTTGTATGGCTGAGTAATATTCCATTCTATATATGTGCCACATCTTCCTTATCCATTCATCTGTTGATGAACACTTAGGTTGCATCCATGTCCTGGCTATTGTAAATAGTGCTGCAGTGAACATTGTGCTACATGACCCTTTTTGAATTATAGTTTTCTCAGAGTATATGCCCAGTAGTAGGATTGCTGGGTCGTATAGTAGTTCTATTTTTAGATTTTTAAGGAACCTCCATACTGTTTTCCATAGTGGCTGTATCAACTTACATTCCCACCAACAGTGCAAGAGGGTTCCCTTTTCTCCACACCCTCTCCAGCATTTATTGTTTGTAGATATTTTGATGATGGCCATTCTGACTGGTATGAGGTGATACCTCACTGTGGTTTTGATTTGGATTCCTCTAATGATTAGTGATGTTGAGCATCCTTTCATGTGTTTTCTGGCAATCTGTATATCTTTGGAGAAATCTCTATTTAGGTCTTCTACCCATTTTTGGATTCGATTGTTCATTTTTTGGATATTGAGCTGCATGAGCTGCTTGTATATATAGGAGATTAATACTGTGTCACTTGCTTCATTAGCAAATATTTTTTTTCCCATTCTGAAGGTTGTCTTTTTGTCTTGTTTATGGTTTCCTTTGCTGTGCAAAAGCTTTCAAATTTCATTAGGTCCCATTTGTTTATTTTTGTTTTTATTTCCATTTCTCTAGGAGGTGGGTCAAAAAGGATCTTGCTATGATTTATGTCATAGAGTGTTCTGCCTATGTTTTCCTCTAAGAGTTCTAGAGTGTCTGGCCTTACATTTAGTTCTTTAATCCATTTTGAGTTTCTTTTCATGTATGGTGTTAGGAAGTGTTCTAATTTCATTCTTTTACATGTAGCTGTCCAGTTTTCCCAGCACAACTTATTGAAGAGACTGTCTTCATTGTATATTCTTGCCACGACTGTCAAAGATAAGATGACCATATGTGGGTGGGTTTATCTCTGGGCATTCTATCCTGTTCCATTGATCTATATTTCTGTTTTTGTGCCAGTACCATGCTGTCTTGATTACTGTAGCTTTGTAGTATAGTCTGAAGTTGGGAGCCTGATTCCTCCAGCTCCGTTTTTCTTTCTCAAGATTGCTTTGACTATTTGGGGCCTTTTGTGTTTCCATACAAATTCTGAAATCTTTTGTTCTAGTTCTATAAAAATTACCACTGGTAATTTGATAGGGATTGCATTGAATCTGTAGGTTTCTTTGGGTAGTGTTGTCATTTTCACAATACTGATTCTTCCAACCGAGAACATGGTATATCTCTCCATCTGTTTGTGTCATCTTTAATTTCCTTCATCAGTGTCTTACAGTTTTCTGCATACAGACCTTTGTCTTCTTAGGTAGGATTTTTTTTTTGATAGCAGCTTTATTGAGATATAGCTCACACAACATGTAATTCATCAATTTAAAGTGTACAATTCATGATTTTTAGTACATTCACAGAGTTGTGCAGCCATCACCACAATCAATTTTAGAAAATTATCACCACCCCCCACAAAACTCTGTACCACATATATTATCCCCAATCCTTCTATTGCCCCCCTTTCCAGCTCTAAGGCAAGTAGGAAGCTCTAGTCTACTCTCTGCCTCTGTAGATTTATCTGTTATGGACATTTCCTGTAAATGGAATCATATAATTTGTGAAATTTAATTTTCACAATATAATTTTCTGCATACCGGTCTTTTGTCTCCTTAGGTAGGATTATTCCTAGGTTTTTTATTCTTTTTGTTGCAGTAGTAAATGGGAGTGTTTCCTTAATTTCTCTTTCAGAGTTTTTGTCATTAATGTATAGGAATGCAAGAGATTTCTGTGCATTCATTTTGTATCCTGTTACTTTACCAAATTCATTGATTAGCTGTAGTAGTTTTCTGGTAGCATGTTTAGGATTCTCTATGTATAGTATCATGTCATCTGTAAATAGTAACAGTTTTACACGTTTTCTAATTTGGATTCATTTTATTTCTTTTTCTTCTTTGATTGCTGTGGCTAAAACTTCCAAAACTATGTTGAGTTATAGTGGTGAGAGTGGGCAACCTTATCTTGTTCCTGAACTTAGTGGAAATGGTTTCAGTTATTCACCATTGAGAACGATGTTGGCTGTGGATTTGTCATACATGGCCTATATTATGTTGAGGTAAGTTCCCTCTACGCCTACTTTTTGGAGATTTTGATCATAAATGGGTGTTAAATTTTGTCAAAAGCTTTTACTGCATCTATTGAGATTATCATATGGTTTTTATCCTTCAATTTGTTAATATGGTATATCAATTGATTGATTTGTGTATATTAAAGAAACCTTGCATTCCTGGGATAACCCCACTTGATCATGGTGTATGATCCTTTTAATGTGCTGTTGAATTTTTTTGGCCAGTATTTTGTTGAGGATTTTTTCATCCATGTTCATCAGTGATATTGGCCTGTAGTTTTCTTTTTTTGTGACATCTTTTTCTGGTTTTGATATCAGGGTGATGGTGGCCACATAGAATGAGTTTGGAAGGGTTCCCCTTTCTGCTATATTTTGGAAGAGTTTGAGAAGAATAGGTGTTAGCTCTTCTGTAAATGTTTGATAGACTTTGCCTGTGAAGCCATCTGGTCCTGGGCTTTTGTTTGTTGGAAGATTTTTAGTCACAGTTTCAACTTGAGTGCTTGTGTTTGGTCTGTTTATATTTTCTATTTCTTCCTGGTTCAGTCTCGGAAGGTTCTGCTTTTCTTTTTTTTTTTTTTTTTTGAACATCTTTATTGAAGTATAATTGCTTTACAATGGTGTGCTAGCTTCTGCTTTACAACAAAGTGAATCAGTTACACATATACATATGTTGCCATATCTCTTCCCTCTTGCATCTCCCTCCCTCCCACCCTCCCTATCCCACCCCTCTAGGTGGTCACAAAGCACCGAGCTGATCTCCCTGTGCTATGCGGCTGCTTCCCACTAGTTATCTATTTTACATTTGGTAGTGTATATATGTCCATGACACTCTCTCACCCTGTCACATCTCACCCCTCCCCCTCCCCATATCCTCAAGTCCATTCTCTAGTAGGTCTGTGTCTTTATTCCCATCTTGCCACTAGGTTCTTCATGACCTCTTTTTTTTTTTTTTTTTTCCCTTAGATTCCATATATATGTGTTAGCATACTGTATTTGTTTTTCTCTTTCTGACTTACTTCACTCTGTATGACAGACTCTAACTCCATCCACCTCATTACAAACACCTCCATTTCATTTCTTTTTATGGCTGAGTAATATTCCATTGTATATATGTGCCACATCTTCTTTATCCATTCATCCGATGATGGACACCTAGGTTGCTTCCATGTCCTGGCTATTGTAAACAGAGCTGCAATGAATATTTTGGTACATGACTCTTTCTGAATTATGGTTTTCTCAGGGTATATGCCCAGTAGTGGGATTGCTGGGTCATATGGTAGTTCTATTTTTAGTTTTTTAAGGAACCTCCATACTGTTCTCCATAGTGGCTGTATCAATTTACATTCCCACCAACAGTGCAAGAGTGTTCCCTTTTCTCCACACCCTCTCCAGCATTTATTGTTTCTAGATTTTTTGATGATGGCCATTCTGACCGGTGTGAGATGATACCTCATTGTAGTTTTGATTTGCATTTCTCTAATGATTAATGATGTTGAGCATTCTTTCATGTGTCTGTTGGCAATCTGTATCTCTTCTTTGGAGAAATGTCTATTTAGGTCTTCTGCTCATTTTTGGATTGGGTTGTTTGTTTTTTTGTTATTGAGCTGCATGAGCTGCTTGTAAATCTTGGAGATTAATCCTTTTTCCGTTGCTTCATTTGCAAATATTTTCTCCCATTCTGAGGGTTGTCTTTTGGTCTTGTTTATGGTTTCCTTTGCTGTGCAAAAGCTTTTAAGTTTCATTAGGTCCCATTTGTTTATTTGTGTTTTTATTTCCATTTCTCTAGGACCTGGGTCAAAAAGGATCTTGCTGTGACTTATGTCATAGAGTGTTCTGCCTATGTTTTCCTCTAAGAGTTTGATAGTGTCTGGCCTTACACTTAGGTCTTTAATCCATTTTGAGTTTATTTTTGTGTATGGTGTCAGGGAGTGTTCTAATTTCATACTTTTACATGTACCTGTCCAATTTTCCCAGCACCACTTATTGAAGAGGCTGTCTTTTCTCCACTGTATATGCTTGCCTCCTTTATCAAAGATAAGGTGACCATATGTGCGTGGGCTTATCTCTGGGCTTTCTATCCTGTTCCATTGATCTATATTTCTGTTTTTGTGCCAGTACCAAACTGTCTTGATTACTGTAGCTTTGTAATATAGTCTGAAGTCAGGGAGCCTGATTCCTCCAGCTCCATTTTTCGTTCTCAAGATTGCTTTGGCTATTCGGGGTCTTTTGTGTTTCCATACAAATTGTGAAATTTTTTGTTCTAGTTCTGTGAAAAATGCCAGTGGTAGTTTGATAGGGATTGCATTGAATCTGTAGATTGCTTTGGGTAGCAGAGTCATTTTCACAATGTTTATTCTTCCAATCCAAGAACATGGTATATCTCTCCATCTATTTGTATCATCTTTAATTTCTTTCATCAGTGTCCTATAATTTTCTGCATACAGGTCTTTTGTCTCCTTAGGTAGGTTTATTCCTAGGTATTTTATTCTTTTTGTTGCAATGGTAAACGGGAGTGTTTTCTTAATTTCACTTTCAGATTTTTCATCATTAGTATACAGGAATGCAAGAGATTTCTGTGCATTAATTTTGTATCCTGCTACTTTACCAAATTCATTGATTAGCTCTAGTAGTTTTCTGGTAGCATCTTTTGGATTCTCTATGTATAGTATCATGTCATCTGCAAACAGTGACAGCTTTACTTCTTCTTTTCCGATTTGGATTCCTTTTATTTCTTTTTCGTCTCTGATTGCTGTGGCTAACACTTCCAAAACTATGTTGAATAATAGTGGTGAGAGTGGGCAACCTTGTCTTGTTCCTGATCTTAGTGGAAATGGTTTCAGTTTTTCACCATTGAGGACAATGTTGGCTGTGGGTTTGTCATATACGCCCTTTATTATGTTGAGGAAAGTTCCCTCTATGCCTACTTTCTGCAGGGCTTTTATCATAAATGGGTGTTGAATTTTGTCGAAAGCTTTCTCTGCATCTATTGAGATGATCATATGGTTTTTCTCCTTCAATTTGTTAATATGATGTATCACGTTGATTGATTTGCGTATATTGAAGAATCCTTGCATTCCTGGAATAAACCCCACTTGATCATGGTGTATGATCCTTTTAATGTGCTGTTGGATTCTGTTTGCTAGTATTTTGTTGAGGATTTTTGCATCTATGTTCATCAGTGATATTGGCCTGTAGTTTTCTTTCTTTGTGACATCTTTGCCTGGTTTTGGTATCAGGGTGATGGTGGCCTCGTAGAATGAGTTGGGGAGTGTTCCTCCCTCTGCAATATTTTGGAAGAGTTTGAGAAGGATAGGTGTTAGCTCTTCTCTAAATGTTTGATAGAATTCGCCTGTGAAGCCATCTGGTCCTGGGCTTTTGTGTGTTGGAAGATTTTTAATCACAGTTTCAATTTCAGTGCTTGTGATTGGTCTGTTCATATTTTCTATTTCTTCCTGGTTCAGTCTCGGCAGGTTGTGCATTTCTAAGAATCTGTCCATTTCTTCCAGGTTGTCCATTTTATTAGCATAGAGTTGCTTGTAGTAATCTCTTATGATCGTTTGTATTTCTGCAGTGTCAGTGGTTACTTCTCCTTTTTCATTTCTAATTCTATTAATTTGAGTCTTCTCCTTTTTTCTCTTGATGAGTCTGGCTAATGGTTTATCAATTTTGTTTATCTTCTCAAAGAACCAGCTTTTAGTTTCATTGATTTTTGCTATTGTTTCCTTCATATCTTTTTCATTTATTTCTGATCTGATCTTTATGATTTCTTTCCTTCTGCTAGCTTTGGGGTTTTTTTGTTCTTCTTTCTCTAATTGCTTTAGGTGCAAGGTTAGGTTGTTTCTTCGAGATGTTTCCTGTTTCTTGACGTAGGCTTGTATTGCTATAAACTTCCCTCTTAGAACTGCTTTTGCTGCATCCCATAGGTTTTGGATCGTCGTGTCTCCATTGTCATTTGTTTCTAGGTATTTTTTGATTTCCCCTTTGATTTCTTCAGTGATCACTTCGTTATTAAATAGTGTATTGTGTAGCCTCCATGTGTTTGTATTTTTTACAGATCTTTTCCTGTAATTGATATCTAGTCTCATAGCGTTGTGGTCGGAAAAGATACTTGATACGATTTCAATTTTCTTAAATTTACCAAGGCTTGATTTGTGACCCAAGATATGATCTATCCTGGAGAATGTTCCATGAGCACTTGAGAAAAATGTGTATTCTGTTGTTTTTGGGTGGAATGTCCTATAAATATCAATTAAGTCCATCTTGTTTAATGTATCATTTAAAGCTTGTGTTTCCTTATTTATTTTCATTTTGGATGATCTGTCCATTGGTGAAAGTGGGGTGTTAAAGTCCCCTACTATGATTGTGTTACTGTCGATTTCCCCTTTTATGGCTGTTAGTATTTGCCTTATGTATTGAGGTGCTCCTATGTTGGGTGCATAAATATTTACAATTGTTATACCTTCCTCTTGGATCGATCCCTTGATCATTATATAGTGTCCGTCTTTGTCTCTTGTAATTGTCTTTATTTTAAAGTCTATTTTGTCTGATATGAGAATTGCTACTCCAGCTTTCTTTTGATTTCCATTTGCATGGAATATCTTTTTCCATCCCCTCACTTTCAGTCTGTATGTGTCTCTAGGTCTGAAGTGGGTCTCTTGTAGACAGCATATATATGGGTCTTGTTTTTGTATCCATTCAGCCAGTCTGTGTCTTTTGGTGGGAGCATTTAATCCATTTACATTTAAGGTAATTATCGATATGTATGTTCCTATTCCCATTTTCTTAAATGTTTTGGGTTTGTTATTGTAGGTGTTTTCCTTCTCTTGTGTTTCTTGCCTAGAGAAGTTCCTTTAGCATTTGTTGTAAAGCTGGTTTGGTGGTGCTGAACTCTCTCAGCTTTTGCTTGTCTGTAAAGGTTTTAATTTCTCCATCAAATCTGAATGAGATCCTTGCTGGGTAGAGTAATCTTGGTTGTAGGTTTTTCTCCTTCATCACTTTAAGTATATCCTGCCACTCCCTTCTGGCTTGCAGCGTTTCTGCTGAAAGATCAGCTGTTAACCTTATGGGGATGCCCTTGTGTGTTATCTGTTGTTTTTCCCTTGCTGCTTTTAATATGTTTTCTTTATATTTAATTTTTGATAGTTTGATTAATATGTGTCTTGGTGTGTTTCTCCTTGGATTTATCCTGTATGGGACTCTCTGTGCTTCCAGGACTTGATTAACTATTTCCTTTCCCATATTAGGGAAGTTTTCAACTATAATCTCTTCAAATATTTTCTCAGTCCCTTTCTTTTTCTCTTCTTCTTCTGGGACCCCTATAATTCGAATGTTGGTGCGTTTAATGTTGTCCCAGAGGTCTCTGAGACTGTCCTCAGTTCTTTTCATTCTTTTTTCTTTATTCTGCTCTGCAGTAGTTATTTCCACCATTTTATCTTCCAGGTCACTTATCCGTTCTTCTGCCTCAGTTATTCTGCTATTGATCCCATCTAGAGTATTTTTAATTTCATTTATTGTGCTTGTCATCGTTTCTTGGTTCCTCTTTAGTTCTTCTACGTCCTTGTTAAATGTTTCTTGCATTTTGTCTATTCTATTTCCAAGACTTTGGATCATCCTTACTATCATTATTCTGAATTCTTTTTCAGGTAGACTACCTATTTCCTCTTCATTTGTTAGGTCTGGTGTGTTTTGACCCTGCTCCTTCATCTGCTGTGTGTTTTTCTGTCTTCTCATTTTGCTTATCTTACTGTGTTTGGGGTCTCCTTTTCACAGGCTGCAGGTTCGTAGTTCCCGTTGTTTTTGGTATCTGTCCCCAGTGGCTAAGGTTGGTTCAGTGGGTTGTGTAGGTTTCCTGGTGGAGGGAACTAGTGCCTGTGTTCTGGTGGATGAGGCTGGATGTTGTCTTTCTGGTGGGTTCGTCCACGTCTGGTGGTGTGTTTTGGGGTGTCTGTGGCCTTATTATGATTTTAGGCAGCCTCTCTGTTAATGGATGGGGCTGTGTTCCTCTCTTGCTAGTTGTTTGGCATAGGGTGTCCAGCACTGTAGCTTGCTGGTCGTTGAGTGAAGCTGGGTCTTGATGTTGAGATGGAGATCTGTGAGAGATTTTCGCCGTTTGGTATTATGTGGAGCTGGGAGGTCTCTTGTGGACCAGTGTCCTGAAGTTGGCTCTCCCACCTCAGAGGCACAGCCCTGATGCCTGGCTGGAGCACCAAGAGCCTTTCATCCACACGGCTCAGAATAAAAGGGAGAAAAAATGGAAAGAAAGAAAAAAAGAGGATAAAATAAAATAAAATAAAGCAATTATAATAAAAAATAAGAAAAAAATTATTAAGAGTAAATTTATTAAGAAAAAAATTTTTTTTAATTTTTAAAAATAGATTTATTAATTTTTTATACTAAAAATAAGAAAAAAATTATTTAGAAAAAATTTATTAAGAAAAAAAATTTTTTAATTTTTTAAAATAAAAAATATGAAAAAACTTATTAAAAGTTTTTTTAAAAATAGAAAATAAGGAAAAAAGTATTAAGAAAACATTTATTAGGGAAAAAAAAATTTTTAAGCCAAAAAAAAAAAAAAAAAACACAAAACAAAAAAAACGGACGGACCTAACCCTAGGACTAACGGTGAGAGCAAAGCTATACAGACAAAATCTCACCCAGAAGCATACACATCTACACTCACAAAAAAAAGGAAAAGGGGAAAAGTTAATATATCCTGCTCCCAAAGTCCATCTCCTAAATTTGGGATGATTCGTTGTCTATTCAGGTATTCAACAGATGCAGGCACATCAAGTTGTTTGTGGAGCTTTAATCCGCTGCTTCTGAGGCTGCTGGGAGAGATTTCCCTTTCTCTTCTTTGTTCGTACAGCTCCCGGGGTTCAGCTTTGGATTTGGACCCGCCTCTGCATGTAGGTCCCCTGAGGGCGTCTGTTCCCCGCCCAGACAGAACGGGGTTAAAGGAGCAGCTGATTCGGGGGCTCTGGCTCAGTCAGGCCGGGGGGAGGGAGCGGTACGGAGGAGGCGGGGCGAGCCTGCGGCGGCAGAAGCCGGCGTGACGTTGCAGCAGCCTGAGGCGCGCCGTGCGCTCTCCCGGGGAAGTTGTCCCCGGATTACGGGAGCCTGGCTGTGGCGGGCTGCACAGGCTCCCGGGAGGGGCGGTGTGGAGAATGACCTGTGCTCGCCCACAGGCTGTTTGGTGGCGGCAGCAGCAGCCTTAGCGTCTCATGCCCGTCTCTGGGGTCCGCGCTGATAGCCGCGGCTCGCGCCCGTCTCTGGAGTTCGTTTAAGTGGCGCTCTGAATCCCCTCTCCTTGCACGCCGCGAAACAAAGAGGCAAGAAAAAGTCTCCTGCCTCTTCGGCAGCTGCAGACTTTTTCTCGTGCACCCTCCCGGCTAGTTGTGGTGCGCTAGACCCTTCAGGCTGTGTTCACGCAGCCAACCCCAGTCCTCTCCCTGAGATCCGACCGAAGCCCGCGCCTCAGCTCCCAGCCCCCGCCCGCCCCGGCGGGTGAGCAGACAAGCCTCTCGGGCTGGTGAGTACTGCTCGGCGCCGAGCCTCTGTGCGGGAATCTCTCCGTTTTTCCCTCTGCGTCCCTGTTGCTGTGGGATCCGCGCTGATAGCCGCTGCTCGCGCCCGTCTCTGGAGCTCGTTTAGGCGGCGCTCTGAATCCCCTCTCCTTGCGCGCCGCGAAACAAAGAGGCAAGAAAAATTCTCTTGCCTCTTTGGCAGCTGCAGTCTTTTTCCCGGACTCCCTCCCGGCTAGCACCGAAGCCCGAGCCCCAGCTCCCAGGCCCCGCCCGCCCCGGCGGCTGAGCAGACAAGCCTCTCGGGCTGGTGAGTGCTGGTCGGCACCGCTCCTCTGTGCGGGAATCTCCGCTTTGCCCTCCGCAACCCTGTGGCTGCGCTCTCCTCCGTGGCTCCGAAGCTTCCCCCCTCTGCTACCCGCAGTCTCTGCCCACGAAGGGGCTTCCTAGTGTGTGGAAACCTTTCCTCCTTCACAGCTCCCTCCCACTGGTGCAGGTCCCGTCCCTATTCTTTTGTCTCTGTTATTTCTTTTTTCTTTTGCCCTACCCAAGTACGTGGGGATTTTCTTGCCTTTTGGGAGGTCTGACGTCTTCTTCCAGCGTTCAGTGGGTGTTCTGTAGGAGCAGTTCCACGTGTAGATGTATTTCTCATGTATCTGTGGGGAGGAAGGTGATCTCCGCGTCTTACTCTTCCGCCATCTTGCCCCAGGTTCTGCTTTTCTAAGAATTTGTCCATTTCTTCCAGGTTGTCCATTTATTGGCATAGAGTTGCTTGTAGTAATCCCTCATGATCGTTTATATTACTGCAGTGTCAGTTGTTAATTCTCCTTTTTCATTTCTAATTCTGTTGATTTGAGTCTTCTCCCTTTTTTTCTTGGTGAGTCTGGCTAATGGTTTATCAATTTTGTTTATCTTCTCAAAGAACCAGCTTTTAGTTTTATTGATCTTTTTTCAATTGTTTCCTTCATTTCTTTTTCATTTATTTCTGATCTAACCTTTATGATTTCTTTCCTTCAGCTAACTTGGGGTGTTTTTTTTTGTTCTTCTTTCTCTAATTGCTTTAGGTGTAAGGTTAGGTTGTTTATTTGAGATGTTTCTTTTTTCTTGAGGAGAGTTATATTGCTATAAACTTCTCTCTTAGAACTGCTTTTTCTGCATCCCTTAGGTTTTGGATCGTCGTGTTTTCACTGTCATTTGTCTCTAGGTATTTTTTGATTTCCTCTTTGATTTCTTAAGTGATCTCTTGGTTCTTTACTAACGTATTGTTTAGCCTCCATGTGTTTGTGTTTTTTACATTTTTTCCCTGTAATTCATTTCTAATCTCATAGCATTGTGGTCAGAAAAGATGCTTGATATGATTTCAATTTTCTTAAATTTACTGAGGCTTGATTTGTGACCCAAGATGTGATCTATCCTGGAGAATGTTCCGTGCACACTTGAGAAGAAAGTGTAGTCTTCTGTTTTTGGATGGAATGTCCTATAAATATCAATTAAATCTATCTGGTCTATTGTGTCTTTTAAAGCTTCTGTTTCCTTACTTATTTTCATTTTAGATATCTGTCCATTGGTGTAAGTGAGGTGTTAATGTCCCCCATTATTATTGTGTTACTGTCAATTTCCTCTTTTATAGCTGTTAGCAATTGCCTTATGTATTGAGGTGCTCCTATGTTGGGTGCATATATATTTATAATTGTTATAACTTCTTCTTGGATTGATCCCTTGATCATTATGTAGTGTCCTTCTTTGTCTCTTGTAACATTCTTTATTTTAAAATCTATTTTATCTGATATTAGTATTGCTACTGCAGCTTTCTTTTGATTTCCATTTGCATGGAATATCTTTTTCCATCCCCTCACTTTCAGTCTGTATGTGTCCCTAGGTCTGAACTGGGTCTCTTTTAGAGAGCATATATACGGGTCTTGTTTTTGTATCCATTCAGCCAGTCTATGTCTTTTGTTTGGAGCATTTAATCCATTTACATTTAAGGTAATTATTGTTATGTATGTTCCTATTACCATTTTCTTAACTGTTTTGGGTTTGTTTTTGGAGGTCTTTTCCTTCTGTTGTGTTTCCTACCTAGAGAAGTTCCTTTAGCATTTTTTGTAAAGCTGGTTTAGTGGTGCTGAATTCTCTTAGCTTTTGCTTGTCTGTAAAGTTTTTAATTTCTCTGTCAAATCTGAATTAGATCCTTGCTGGGTAGAGTAATCTTGGTTGTAGTTTTTTCCCTTTCATCACTTTCAATATGTCCTGCCACTCCCTTCTGGCTTGCAGAGTTTCTGCTGAAATATCAGCTGTTAACCTTATGGGGATTCCCTGGTATGTTATTTGTTGCTTTTCCCTTGCTGCTTTTAATTTTTTTTCTTTATACTTAATTTTTGCTACGTTGATTAATATATGTCTTTGCATGTTTCTCCTTGAATTTTTCCTGTATGGGACTTTCTGGTCTTCCTGGACTTGATTGACTATTTCCCATGTCAGGGAAGTTTTCAACTCTAATCTCTTCAAATGTTTTCTCAGACCGTTTGTTTCTCTGTTCTTCTTCTGGGACCCCTATAATTCGAATGTTGGTTCGTTTAATGTTGTCCCAGAAGTCTCTGAGACTGTCCTCAATTCTTTTCATATTTTTTTGTTTATTCTGCTCTGTGGTAGTTATTTCCACTATTTTATCTTCCAGGTCACTTATCTGTTCTTCTGCCTCAGTTATTCTGCTATTCATTCTTTCTAGAGAATTTTAAATTTCATTTATTGTGTTATTCATCATTGCTCATTTGCTCTTTAGTTCTTCTAGGTCCTTGTTAAATGTTTCTTGTATTTTCTCCATTCTATTTCTAAGATTTTGTATCATCTTTACTATAATTACTCTGAATTCTTTTTCAGGTAGACTGCCTATTTCCTCTTCATTAGTTTGGTCTGGTGGGTTTTTACCTTACTCCTTTGTCTACTGCATATTTCTCTGTCTTCTCATTTTGTTTACCTTACTCTGTTTGGGTTCTCCTTTTTGTAAGCTGCAGGTTCATAGTTCCCGTTATTTTTCTTGTCTGCCCCCAGTAGGTAAGGTTGGTTTAGTGGTTTGTGTAGGCTTCCTGATAGATGGGACTGGTGCCTTGTTTCTGGTGGGTGGGGCTGGATTTTGTCTTTCTGTTGGGCAGGGGTATGTCTGGTGGTGTGTTTTGGGGTGTCTGTGAACTTAGTATGATATTAGGCAGCCTGTCTGCTAATGGATGGGGTGTTTTTCCTGTCTTGCTAGTTGTTAGGCATGGGGCGTCCAGCACTGGAGCTTGCTGGCCGTTGGTTGGAGCTGCATCTTAGCATTGAGACAGAGGACTCTGGGAGTGCTCTCACCTGATTGATATTACATGCGGCCGGGAGGTCTCTGTTGGTCCAATGTTCTGAACTTGGCTCTCCCACCTCCGAGGCTCAGGTCTGACATCTGGCCGGAGCACCAAGACACTGTAGGCCATGTGGCTCAGAAGAAAAGGGGGAAAAAACGAAAGCAAAAATATATAAAAATAAATAATAAATTTTAAAACATTTTTTAAATTATTAAAATAAAAAGTAAAAAATTAATATTAAAAAAAGAAGAGAGCAACCAAACCAATAAACAAATCTACCAATAATAGCAAGCCGTAAAGACTAAACTAAGATAAAGGTAAAAATCAGAAACAAATCAGTCGCAGACAGCAAACCCCAAGCCTACAGTTGCTTCCAAAATCCACCGCCTCAATTTTGGTATGATTTTTTGTCTATTCATGTATTCCACAGATGCAGGGTACATCAAGTTGATTGTGGAGATTTAATCTGCTGCTCCTGTGGCTGCACAGAGAAATTTCCCTTTCTCTTCTTTGTTCGCACAGCTACTACGTTTCAGCTTTGGTTTTGTCCCCACCTTTGCGTGTAGGTCGCCCTCAGGCATCTTTTCCCTTCCCAGACAGGAGGGGGTTAAATCAGCTGCTCATTAGGGGGCTCTTACTCAGGCCGGGGGGAGGGAGGGATATGGTATTTATAATTGGAATGCATGGCGAGCCTGCCATGGCAGAGGTCGGCGTGATGTTGCAACAGCCTGAGGTGTGCCATGTGTTCTCCCTGGGAAGTTGTCCCTGGATCATGGGACCCTGGCAGTGGCGGGCTGCACAGGTTCCCAGGGTGGGGAGCAGTGTGGAAAGTGACCTGTGCTTACACACAGGATTCTTGGTGGCTTCAGCAACAGCATTAGCATTTCATGCCCATCTCTGGGGTCTGAGCTGATAGCCGTGGCTCACGCCCTTCTCCACAGCTCGTTTCGGCAGTGCTCTATCTTCTCTGGGCAGACGGGGAAGGAATCCCCTCTCTTCCTGCATCCCGAAACAATGGCCTCTTGCCTCTTAGGCATGTCCAGAGTTTTTCCCACACTCTCTCCTGGCTAGCTGTGGCACAGTAACCCCCTCAGGCTGTCTTCGCACAGCCAACCCCTGTCCTCTCCCTGGGATCTGTCCTCCGAAGCCTGAGCCTCAGCTCCCAGCCCCCACCCGCCCCAACGGTTGAGCATTCAAGCCTCTCAGGCTGGTGAGTGCTGGTTGGCACCATCCTCTGTGCGGGAATCTCTCTGCTTTGCCCTCTGCACTCCTGTTGCTGCACTCTCCTCCGTGGCTCCAAAGCTTCCCCCTCCACCCCCAGTCCCTGCCAGTGAAGGGGCTTCCTAGTATGTGGAAACTTTTCCTCCTTCACAGCTCCCTCCCAGAGGTACAGGTCCCATCCCTATTCTTTTGTCTCTGTTTTTTCTGTTTTTCTTTTCCCCTACCCAGGTACATGGGGATTTCCTTGCCTTTTGGGAAGTCTGATGTCTTCTGCCAGCATTTAGTAGGTGCTCTATAGGAGTTGTTCCACATGTAGATGTATTTTTCATGTATTTGTAGGGAGGAAGGTGATCTCCACATCTTACTCCTCTGCCATCTTGAAGGACCCCTGTCATTTGTTTTTGACTTTGCATATGTTATTTTTTCCATGCAAAGTTTTAAAAACATTTTAAATATTAAATCAAAGTTGTTCTATTTTTCTTCTATTGTATCAGGATTTTTAATCATATTTAGCAAGCCTTTCCCAATACCCATGTCATCTTCTAGTACTTGTATAATTTTATATTTTACATTTATTTGTGTGATCCTTTTGGATTTTATTTTTGTGTGTGGTATTAAGAATATATCTAATTTTATCCTTTTCCAAATGGCTATCTAGTTTTCCTAACACCAGTTATAAAAACTCTAACTTTGCCAAAGTGATTTGAGTTATACTACCTTTATCATATACTATACTTTTTATGTAGTTAGGTCTTTTTTTGGGGGGGGGACTTTTTTTTAACCCATTGTTTTATCTATTCAACGCTCCATTGCTACACTGTTTTACTTATGGAAGCCTCATGGTAGAATGTTTAAATATTTCATGGGGCTAGTTCTCCCCTGCCTTAAGCTCTTCCTTTTCAGTGTTTTCCTAGCCTTTCTTGTGTGTTTATTTTTCTATATGAACTTTAAGATCAACTTGTCTATGATTCATTTAAAAAAGCAGCTAAATTTGAACTACCACAGCCTACAGTGGTAGAAGTAGAACAGTACCGTTTCAATAAAAATTCTCATTTGGATGATGAGAGAATAGGAAATAATACTGTGGCCTCAGTCCATAGAACATAACACACTTCTGGACTGGAATAAGGATTTCCTGCTCTAGCAGTGGAGTGAGGCCTTCAGTCACCTGATCTTTGAGCACCTGGTTTTGCTCCCTTGAGTATGTTCATTATCCTCCATAGCCACATCTGTAATAGGCATTTAGATGACCTTAATGAAGATGATGTCATTTGCAGCCTACTTTCTCTCAGTGCCTCTAGGCACTGGAGATTCACTTAGGCCAGTGATTCTCAAAATGTAGCCTCTGGACCAGCAGCATCAGTATCATCTAGGAACTTGTTTCAATGCAGATTCTTGGTCTTACCTCAGACTTACTGAATCAGAAACTCTGGAGCTGGGACCCCACAATTGGTAGTTTAACAAGATAATCCTTTAGGCAATTTTGATAAATGCTCAAGTTTGAGAACTACTGGTTTAGGGTTGCATAAGCACAGGATCTTATTTATCAGGCCTGGGGACTCTGATTTTATGGCACCTTTAAAAGTTTACCATACTTTCAATTATTTTCTTTTGCCGAACACCATGAATTAGTAACCAAACCCAGATAGTTTGTTGAGCCATAATCTTTGAACATAGAATATATCCTGGGAATGTCTATTTCTCAACAGAAACCTGTTCATCCCTCCAGCTCTCAATTCAGTAACCTCCACTTTGACCTCTGACCATTCAAGATAGTAACCTCTGTAGGGAGGCATAATAGGGATAATCATTGCCTTTTTCAGAAAGGGAGCTCAAGAGCTCAGGAATAGGAAATGTTTTAGAGAGGCCTAGGGATTTTATTTCTCTAATATCCCAATTTTATCTTCCATTTTGTTTCCAACACCCTGCCCTTTTGATCACTAATTTAACCTGAGGCAGGGGATTTGGCTCTCCCAGCCTTACCAGAATTTAATATTACCTGATACTCAGCCATTCCAATTTCTGGTTAAAGGGAGAAAGGTCTTTTAGCAAGATTGCATTTTCTTCCCTCTCTACTTTCAAATGATCCAGTTTCATCCTTCTCTTTCTTATAGGACCTTATCTAGAGTGACATGAAGTAACCAGCATGCTCCAAAATCCTAAACTTTTCATATATAGTCCCTTAATAGGTTAATAGCCTTGATAGGTTTATCTTCTGAGTCTTAAGCTAAAACAGGTGACATTTTAACCATCTCTTTTGCTACCACATAAGAAAGATTGCCAGTCAGCAGACATTTGGTCCTGTCCAAAACATCCATAAGACGTTTGGTCCATAAGACATTTGGTCTACACAAAAAGGTCCTTGAAATTTGGTTCTGTACAAAGTGTGCATGAATATATTTGGTCCATGCCAAATCATTTTGGACAGGGCCAAATATCAAGGACCTTTTGGCATGGACTAAATATCTTATGGATGTTTTAGACAGGACCAAGTGTCCTGAAGGAGATTGCCAACTTTCCAGCTCAGGATAGAGATATCCTTAGCCCTACACCTTTGCTCAAGTCAACCAATTCTATATTTCAGGGTTCTCTCACTTGCAAACTCTACATTCTAGTAGCAATTTTGATTGCAAGTGACAGAAAACTCACCTAAAACTGGCTTAAATAAACAAAAGGTGTGTATTACGTCAAATAACTAGAAAGTCCAGAGATAGACCAGTTTCAGGGATTGCTGGATATAAAGTTCAAACAATATCATAACTCGTTTTTTCTCCATCTCTTGACTCTGGTTTCTTCTGTGGGGGCTAATTCTCAGTTCCCACATGAGGACAAATTGTCTACAGAGTCTCCAAGCCTCTTTTGTTAACATCCAATAGGAGAGAGCAGCAGTGCTAGAAGTCCTAGCAGAAGTTGGGTCACAAGGTTAAATACAGGATGCCTAATTAAATTTGAATTTCAGATAAACAATGAATATTTCTGTATATGTCCCAAATATTATAGGAGACACTCTCATAATAAAAATTAACTGGGTACTCAGTATTTTATTTGCTAAATCTGGCAAGCCTAGACAGAAATCTCATTTTCTATCATTGGTTCTAATTAGGTTACTTGCTCAACTCCAAATTAGTATTGTAGCCTAGTGAATATAATGATCTGAATGAGCTGGGCTGATTCTTATAACCACCCTTGCAGATAGGAGGGAACTCCACCAGGAATACTTAGACAGGAATTGGAAAAAGCATGGTCTAGAGGCAGATCAAAATCAAGGAATGTTTACCAGAAGAAAGGTGAATGGTATTAGGCAGCAAAAAACAATAAATTTTATTAATAGGAGTGTTTCTTTTACAGTATTTACCCCTTATCTGCAGTTTCACTTTCTGTGGTTTCAGTTACCTGTGGTCAACCACCATCTGAAAATATTAAATGGAAAATTCCAGAAATAAACAATTCATAAATTTTAAATTGTGCTCTGTTCTGAGTGGAATGATGAAATCTTGCACCATCCTGTTCCGTCCTTCCTAGGTAGTGAATCATCCCTTTGTCTAGCATATCCACACTGTATATACGACCTACCCATGAGTTACTTTGTAACCACCTTGGTTATCAGATTGACTATCATGGTATCACAGTGTTTGTGTGCGAGTAACCCTTATTTTACCTAATAATGGCCCCAAAGGGCAAGAATAGTGATGCTGGCAATTAAGATATTCTCTTACCTAATTTATAAATTAAACTTTATTGTAATATGTATGTATAAGGTATATATATACAAAGTATATATAGGGTTTGGTACTATTTGTGGTTTCATGCATCCACTGGGGGTCTTGGAACATATCCCCTGCAGATAAAGGGGGAGTACTCTATCAATCAGTAAAAAACAAAATTACAAAATATAACCCATAACAATGAACTTCAGTGAAGTAATTCTGGGGGGACTAACCTAATATATAGTCCAGGTTTAAAATGTTCTAGTATCAAAACAGGATGTATGGCATGTCCTTTATCATATATTCCTTAAATATTGTTTCTCTTAGCCAAGCTATAGATAGGAACTAGACATCAGATAATTCAAGGATATACTCTCAGAAGAAATTGTGGAGTTCTGATATTCTTTGTTGCTAACTGTGGAGAGTTAATACTCAGCCAATTGTATCTCAATAGTGTTGCAAAATTGGAAAATATGCCAGCTATTTAAAACTTTACCAAATATCGATTAAGCAACTCTAAGGCTAAAGTGCACAGAAAATTCACCTTTATCTTTTTTTTTCCTAGCCTTCCTTGGGTTGATTGTTTGCTCTTTTCAATGATTAGCACCAGCAGGAAGTCCCTTAATCTCTCACTCAAATTCTTGTTTTGTCCTTCCACTAGTCACTAAGCTCTGCTCTTATCCCATAATTCTATCATCAACTAACTCTGCCTTAGCTAAGGTGTGAGCCTTTCTGTGCACACTTTGTATCCCATACCTTATGTAAATAATGATAGGTGGCAGTGACTCACAACTTATCTGCCTCAAATGATGGTATATTTCATTTTCAGACAGCTTTAGTCATTAGAAAGTTTTAATTATATTGAGTCAAATAATACTTCCTTATAACTATTCTACATGTTATTCTTCTGGGTAAAATTAAGATCAACAGACAATAAATATGCTTTTTCTTCCAAATTACAGTCCTTTCAAGTATTTAAAAGCAATGTTTTCATTGTTATCCTCCCCCGCCTTAGGTCTTTACTACTTCCCTGGCTAAATATTACAATTCTTTAGACTTGTTCCTTATAGGACAGGGTTTTGTTTTTGTCTTTTCTGATTCTTCACCAGCCCAATCACTATTCCTTGCATTTTTAAAGCATCAATTTCAGGAGTAAGTACCCCAGATGTGGTCCACTACTAATTTCGTCTAGATTCTGTACTTTTAATGCAGACTAGAATCACATTAGAATTTTTAGTGCCCAGGTCAGATTTTTAGCTTATAATTTGCCGTGGTAGGGTTGTTTTTCCTCTCAAAAACTACTTTCTAGCCAGGTTTCCTCTTCATCCTCCTTAGTCTGTACTTATACAAATGATAAGTCCAAAACTTTTCTTTGCGCTATAGTTCTAGACTTCCTGCAGGTTCAAATTAACACTTCAATGTTTTTAACTAGTTGTAGAACTACATAATACAACTATGATTCACGCATAGTTCTACATTTTTCCACTAAGTGGTAGAGACTTTGTCAAATGCTATGCTGAAATGAAGATTCACTATTTCTACAACTCTGAACTTTCTACTCTAAAACCCCTATTACAAGTAAATTGGAGGTGGAGGGGCAAGATGGCAGAAGAGTAAGGCGTGGAGATCACCTTCCTTCCCACAGATACAGTAGAAATACACCTACACGTGGAACTGCTCCTACAGAACACCCACTGAACGCTGGCAGAAGACGTCAGACCTCCCAAAAGGCAAGAAAATCCCCACGTACTTGGGTAGGGCAAAAGAAAAAAGAAATAACAGAGACAAAAGAATAGGGATGGGACCTGCACCAGTGGGAGAGAGCTGTGAAGGAGGAAAGGTTTCCACACACTAGGAAACCCCTTCGCGGGCAGAGACTGCGGGTGGCAGAGGGGGGAAGCTTCAGAGCCACGGAGGAGAGCGCAGCCACAGGGGTGCGGAGGGCAAAGCGGAGAGATTCCCGCACAGAGGATCAGTGCCGAGCAGCACTCACCAGCCCGAGAGGCTTGTCTGCTCACCCGCCGGGGCGGGTGGGGGCTGGGAGCTGAGGCTCGGGCTTTGGTCGGATTGCAGGGAGAGGACTGGGGTTGGCGGTGTGAACACAGCCTGAAGGGGCTAGCGCACCACGGCTAGCCGGGAGGGAGCCCGAGAAAAAGTCTGCAGCTGCCGAAGAGGCAAGAGACTTTTTCTTGCCTCTTTGTCTCGCGGCGTGCAAGGAGAGGGGATTCAGAGCGCTGCTTAAACGAACTCCAGAGACGGGCGCGAGCCGTGGCTATCAGCGTGGACCCCAGAGGCGGGCGCGAGCCGCGACTATCAGCACGGACCCCAGAGGCGGGTGAGAGCCGCGGCTATCAGCACGGACCCCAGAGACGGGCGCGAGCCACGATTATCAGCGCGGACCCCAGAGACGGGCATGAGACGCTAAGGCTGCTGCTGCCGCCACCAAAAAGCCTGTGTGCGAGCACAGGTCACTCTCCACACAGCCCCTCCCGGGAGCCAGTGTAGCCCGCCACGGCCAGGCTCCCCTGATCCGGGGACAACTTCCCTGGGAGAACACACAGCGTGCCTCGGGCTGCTGCAACGTCACGCCGGCCTCTGCCACCGCAGGCTCGCTCCACCTCCTCCGCACCGCTCCCTCCCCCCGGCCTGACTGAGCCAGAGCCCCCAAATCAGCTGCTCCTTTAACCCCGTTCTGTCTGGGCGAGGAACAGATGCCCTCAGGCAACCTACATGCAGAGGCGGGTCCAAATCCAAAGCTGAACCCCGGGAGCTGTACGAACAAAGAAGAGAAAGGGAAATCTCTCCCAGCAGCCTCAGAAGCAGCGGATTAAAGCTCCACAAACAACTTGATGTGCCTGCATCTGTTGAATACCTGAATACACAACGAATCATCCCAAATTTAGGAGGTGAACTTTGGGAGCAGGATATATTAATTTTTCCCCTTTTCCTTTTTTTGTGAGTGTATATGTGTATGCTTCTGGGTGAGATTTTGTCTGTATAGCTTTGCTCTCACTGTTAGTCCTAGGGTTAGGGCCGTCCTTTTTTTATTTTTTTTTTCTTTTTTTTTACTTAAAAAAATTTTTTTCCCTAATAAATGTTTTCTTAATAATTTTTTCCTTATTTTCTATTTTTAAAAAATTAAAAAAAATTTTTTAATAAGTTTTTCATATTTTTATTTTAAAAAATTAAAAATTTATTTCTTAATAAATTTTTTTCTTAATAATTTTTTTCTTCTTTTTTATTATAAAAAATTAATAAATCTATTTTTAAAAATTAAAAAAAATTTTTCTTAATAAATTTATTCTTAATAATTTTTTTCTTATTTTTTATTATAATAGCTTTATTTTATTTCATTTTATCCTCTTTCTTTCTTTCTTTCTATTTTTTCTCCCTTTTATTCTGAGCTGTGTGGATGAAAGGCTCTTGGCGCTCCAGCCAGGCACCAGGGCTGTGCCTCTGAAGTGGGAGAGCCAACTTCAGGACACTGCTCCACAAGAGACCTCCCAACTCCACGTAATACCAAATGGCGAAAATCTGTCAGAGATCTCCATCTCAACATCAAGACCCAGCTTCACTCAACGACCAGCAAGCTACAGTGCTGGACACCCTATGCCAAACAACTAGCAAGACAGGAACACAGCCCCATCCATTAGCAGAGAGGCTGCCTAAAATCATAATAAGGCCACAGACACCCCAAATCACACCACCAGACGTGGACGTGCCCACCAGAAAGACAAGATCCAGCCTCATCCACCAGAACACAGGCACTAGTCCCCTCCACCAGGAAGCCTACACAACCCACGGAACCAACATTAGCCACTGGGGACAGATACCAAAAACAATGGGAACTACGAACCTGCAGCCTGTGAAAAGGAGACCCCAAACCCAGTAAGAGAAGCAAAATGAGAAGACAAAAAAACACACAGCAGGTGAAGGAGCAGGGTCAAAACACACCAGACCTAACAAATGAAGAGGAAATAGGCAGTCTACCTGAAAAAGAATTCAGAATAATGATAGTAAAGATGATCCAAAATCTTGGAAATAGAATAGACAAAATGCAAGAAACATTTAACAAGGACGTAGAAGAACTAAAGAGGAACCAAGCAACGATGAAAAACACAACAAATGAAATTAAAAATACTCTAGATGGGATCAATAGCAGAATAACTGAGGCAGAAGAACGGATAAGTGACCTGGAAGATAAAATAGTGGAAATAACTACTGCAGAGCAGAATAAAGAAAAAAGAATGAAAAGAACTGAGGACAGTCTCAGAGACCTCTGGGACAACACTAAACGCACCAACATTCGAATTATAGGGGTCCAAGAAGAAGAAGAGAAAAAGAAAGGGACTGAGAAAATATTTGAAGAGATTATAGTTGAAAACTTCCCTAATATGGGAAAGGAAATAGTTAATCAAGTCCTGGAAGCACAGAGAGTCCCATACAGGATAAATCCAAGGAGAAACATGCCAAGACACATATTAATCAAACTATCAAAAACTAAATATAAAGAAAACATATTAAAAGCTGCAAGGGAAAAACAACAAATAACACACAAGGGAATCCCCATCAGGTTAACAGCTGATCTTTCAGCAGAAACTCTGCAAGCCAGAAGGGAGTGGCAGGATATACTTAAAGTGATGAAGGAGAAAAACCTACAACCAAGCTTAATCTACCCAGCAAGGATCTCATTCAGATCTGATGGAGAAATTAAAAGCTTTACAGACAAGCAAAAGCTGAGAGAGTTCAGCACCACCAAACCAGCTTTACAACAAATGCTAAAGGAACTTCTCTAGGCAAGAAACACAAGAGAAGGAAAACACCTACAATAACAAACCCAAAACATTTAAGAAAATGGGAATAGGAACATACATATCGATAATTACCTTAAATGTAAATGGATTAAATGTTCCCACCAAAAGACACAGACTGGCTGAATGGATACAAAAACAAGACCCATATATATGCTGTCTACAAGAGACCCACTTCAGACCTAGAGACACATACAGACTGAAAGTGAGGGGATGGAAAAAGATATTCCATGCAAATGGAAATCAAAAGAAAGCTGGAGTAGCAATTCTCATATCAGACAAAATAGACTTTAAAATAAAGACTATTACAAGAGACAAAGAAGGACACTATATAATGATCAAGGGATCGATCCAAGAGGAAGGTATAACAATTGTAAATATTTATGCACCCAACATAGGAGCACCTCAATACATAAGGCAAATACTAACAGCCATAAAAGGGGAAATCGACAGCAACACAATCATAGTAGGGGACTTTAACACCCCACTTTCACCAATGGACAGATCATCCAAAATGAAAATAAATAAGGAAACACAAGCTTTAAATGATACATTAAACAAGATGGACTTAATTGATATTTATAGGACATTCCACCCAAAAACAACAGAATACACATTTTTCTCAAGTGCTGATGGAACATTCTCCAGGATAGATCATATCTTGGGTCAGAAATCAAGCCTTGGTAAATTTAAAAAAATTGAAATCGTATCAAGTATCTTTTCCGACCACAACGCTATGAGACAAGATATCAATTACAGGAAAAGATCTGTAAAAAATACAAACACATGGAGGCTACACAATACACTACTTAATAACGAAGTGATCACTGAAGAAATCAAAGGGGAAATCAAAAAATACCTAGAAACAAATGACAATGGAGACACGACGACCCAAAACCTATGGGATGCAGCAAAACCAGTTCTAAGAGGGAAGTTTATAGCAATACAAGCCTACCTCAAGAAACAGGAAACATCTCAAATAAACAACTTAACCTTGCACCTAAAGCAATTAGAGAAAGAAGAACAAAAAAACCCCAAAGCTAGCAGAAGGAAAGAAATCATAAAGATCAGATCAGAAATAAATGAAAAAGATATGAAGGAAACAATAGCAAAAATCAATGAAACTAAAAGCTGGTTCTTTGAGAAGATAAACAAAATTGATAAACCATTAGGCAGACTCATCAAGAGAAAAAGGGAGAAGACTCAAATCAATAGAATTAGAAATGAAAAAGGAGAAGTAACCACTGACACTGCAGAAATACAAACGATCATGAGAGATTACTACAAGCAACTCTATGCCAATAAAATGGACAACCTGGAAGAAATGGACAGATTCTTAGAAATGCACAACCTGCCAAGACTGAACCAGGAAGAAATAAAAAATATGAACAGACCAATCACAAGCACTGAAATTGAAAGTGTGATTAAAAATCTTCCAACAAACAAAAGCCCAGGACCAGATGGCTTCACAGGCGAATTCTATCAAACATTTAGAGAAGAGCTAACACCTATCCTTCTCAAACTCTTCCAAAATATTGCAGAGGGAGGAACACTCCCAAACTCATTCTACGAGGCCACTATCACCCTGATACCAAAACCAGACAAAGATGTCACAAAGAAAGAAAACTACAGGCCAATATCACTGATGAACATAGATGCAAAAATCCTCAACAAAATACTAGCAAACAGAATCCAACAGCACATTAAAAGGATCATACACCATGATCAAGTGGGGTTTATTCCAGGAATGCAAGGATTCTTCAATATACGCAAATCAATCAACGTGATACATCATATTAACAAATTGAAGGAGAAAAACCATATGATCATCTCAATAGATGCAGAGAAAGCTTTTGACAAAATTCAACACCCATTTATGATAAAAGCCCTGCAGAAAGTAGGCATAGAGGGAACTTTCCTCAACATAATAAAGGCCATATATGACAAACCCACAGCCAACATTGTCCTCAATGGTGAAAAATTGAAACCATATCCACTAAGATCAGGAACAAGACAAGGCTGCCCACTCTCACCACTATTATTCAACATAGTTTTGGAAGTGTTAGCCACAGCAATCAGAGAAGAAAAAGAAATAAAAGGAATCCAAATCGGAAAAGAAGAAGTAAAGCTGTCACTGTTTGCAGATGACGTGATAATATACATAGAGAATCCTAAAGATGCTACCAGAAAACTACTAGAGCTAATCAATGAATTTGGTAAAGTAGCAGGATACAAAATTAATGCACAGAAATCCCTTGCATTTCTATACACTAATGATGAAAAATCTGAAAGTGGAATTAAGAACACACTCCCGTTTACCATTGCAGCAAAAAGAATAAAATATCTAGGAATAAACCTACCTAAGGAGACAAAAGACCTGTATGCAGAAAATTATAAGACACTGATGAAAGAAATTAAAGATGATACAAATAGATGGAGAGATATACCATGTTCTTGGATTGGAAGAATCAACATTGTGAAAATGACTCTACTACCCAAAGCAATCTACAGATTCAATGCAATCCCTATCAAACTACCACTGGCATTTTTCACAGAACTAGAACAAAAAATTTCACAATTTGTATGGAAACACAAAAGACCCCGAATAGCCAAAGCAATCTTGAGAACGAAAAATGGAGCTGGAGGAATCAGGCTCCCTGACTTCAGACTATATTACAAAGCTACAGTAATCAAGACAGTTTGGTACTGGCACAAAAACAGAAATATAGATCAATGGAACAGGATAGAAAGCCCAGAGATAAGCCCACGCACATTTGGTCACCTTATCTTTGATAAAGGAGGCAAGCATATACAGTGGAGAAAAGACAGCCTCTGCAATATGTGGTGCTGGGAAAATTGGACAGGTACATGTAAAAGTATGAAATTAGAACACTCCCTGACACCATACACAAAAATAAACTCAAAATGGATTAAAGACCTAAGTGTAAGGCCAGACACTATCAAACTCTTAGAGGAAAACATAGGCAGAACACTCTATGACATAAATCACAGCAAGATCCTTTTTGACCCAGCTCCTAGAGAAATGGAAATAAAAACACAAATAAACAAATGGGACCTAATGAAACTTAAAAGCTTTTGCACAGCAAAGGAAACCATAAACAAGACCAAAAGACAACCCTCAGAATGGGAGAAAATATTTGCAAATTAAGCAACTGACAAAGGATTAATCTCCAAGATTTACAAGCAGCTCATGCAGCTCAATAACAAAAAAACAAAAACCCAACCCAAAAATGGGCAGAAGACCTAAATAGACATTTCTCCAAAGAAGACATACAGATTTCCAACAGACACATGAAAGAATGCTCAACATCATTAATCATTACAGAAATGCAAATCAAAACTACAATGAGATATCATCTCACACCGGTCAGAATGGCCATCATCAAAAAATCTAGAAGCAATAAACGCTGGAGAGGGTGTGGAGAAAAGGGAACACTCTTGCACTGTTGGTGGGAATGTAAATTGATACAGCCACTATGGAGAACAGTATGGAGGTTCCTTAAAAAACTAAAAATAGAACTACCATACGACCCAGCAATCCCACTACTGGGCATATACCCTGAGAAAACCATAATTCAAAAAAAGTCATGTACCAAAATGTTCATTGCAGCTCTATTTACAATAGCCAGGACATGGAAGCAACCTAAGTGTCCATCATCAGATGAATGGATAAAGAAGATGTGGCACATATATACAATGGAATATTGCTCAGCCATAAAAAGAAATGAAATGGAGGTATTTTTAGTGAGGTGGGTGGAGTTAGAGTCTGTCATACAGAGTGAAGTAAGTCAGAAAGAGAAAAACAAATACAGTATGCTAACACATATATATGGAATCTAAGGAAAAAAAAAAGGTCATGAAGAACCTAGTGGCAAGATGGAAATAAAGACACAGACCTACTAGAGAATGGACTTGAGGATATGGTGAGGGGGAGGGGTAAGCTGTGACAGGGTGAGAGAGCGGCATGGACATATATACACTACCAAATGTAAAATAGATAGCTAGTGGGAAGCAGCCACATAGCACAGGGAGATCAGCTCGGTGCTTTGTGACCACCTAGAGGGGTGGGATAGGGAGGGTGGAGGTAGGGAGATGCAAGAGGGATGAGATATGGGAACATATGTATATGTATAACTGATTCACTTCGTTATAAAGCAGAATCTAACACACCATTGTAAAGCAATTATACTCCAATAAAGATGTTTAATAAAAAAATGTGCAAATACTATGTAACCTAGCAATTTCACTCCTAGGGATTAATCTCAGAGCAATGAAAACTTATATTCACACAGAAATCTGTACACAAATGTTTATAGCCTCTTTATTCATAATAGCCGATATTTGGAAACACCCCAGATGTATTTCTGTGGGTGAATGGTTAAACAAACTAGTACATCCATAGTATAAACTACAACTCAGCAATAAAAAGGAATGAATGAATAGGTACAACAACCTGGATGAATATCCAGAGAATTATGCTGAGTAAATTATGCCAATTTGAAAAGGTAACTATCTGATTCCATTTATATAACATTCTTGAAATGACAAAATGATAGAGATGGGGAATGGATTAGAGGTTACCAGCTTTTACAAATGGGGGTGAGGAGGGAAGTAGGTGTGGATACAAAAGAGCAACATGAGGGATCCTGTGGTCATGGAAGTGTGCAGTGTCTTGACTTTATCAATCTCAGGATCCTGCTTCTGATATTGTACTATAATTTTGCAACATGTTACCATTCAGGGAAAGTGGTGAGTGGTACATGGAATCTCTCTGCACTATTCCTGACAAATGCATGTGAACCTATAATTTTATTTATTTATTTTTAATTTTTATTTTATATTGGAGTAGAGTTGACTAACAATGTGTTACTTTCAAGTGTACAACAAAGTGATTCAGTTATACACATACATGAATCTACTGTTTTTCAAATTCTTTTCCCATTTAGGTTATTACAGACTACTGAACAGAGTACCCTGTGCTATATAGTAGGTCCTTGTTGGTTATCTATTTTATTTTATTTTATTTTTTTATATTAACATATTTCCATACAAATAACACAATGAAAGTTTAGTATTAGTTGTTTTGTTTGTTTGTTTGTTTTTATACTGCAGGTTCTTGTTAGTCATCAATTTTATACACATCAGTGCATACATGTCAATCCCAATCGCCCAATTCAGCACACCACCATCCCCACCCCACCGCAGTTTTCCCCCCTTGGTGTCCATATGTCTGTTCTCTACATCTGTGTCTCAAATTCTGCCTTGCAAACCGGCTCATCTGTATCATTTTTCTAGGTTCCACATACATGCATTAATATACGATATTTGTTTTTCTCTTTCTGACTTACTTCACTCTGTATGACAGTCTCTAGATCTATCCACGTCTCAGCAAATGACTCAATTTCGTTCCTTTTTATGGCTGAGTAATATTCCATTGTATATATGTACCACAACTTCTTTAACCATTCGTCTGTTGATGGGCATTTAGGTTGCTTCCATGACCTGGCTATTGTAAATAGTGCTGCAATGAACATTGGGGTGCATGTGTCTTTTTGAATTATGGTTTTCTCTGGGTATACGCCCAGTAGTGGGATTGCTGGATCGTATGGTAAATCTATTTTTACTTTTTAAGGAACCTCCATACTGTTCTCCATAGTGGCTGTATCAATTTACATTCCCACCAACAGTGCAAGAGGGTTCCCTTTTCTCCACACCCTCTCCAGCATTTGCTGTTTGTAGATTTTCTGATGATGCCCATTCTAACTGGTGTGAGGTGATACCTCATTGTAGTTTTGATTTGCATTTCTCTAATAATTAGTGATGTTGAGCAGCTTTTCATGTGCTTCTTGGCCATCTGTATCTCTTCTTTGGAGAAATGTCTATTTAGGTCTTCTGCCCATTTTTGTATTGGGTTGTTTGTTTCTTTAATATTGAGCTGAATGAGCTGTTTATATATTTTGGAGATTAATCCTTTGTACGTTGATTCATTTGCAAATATTTTCTCCCGTTCTGAGGGTTGTCTTTTCGTCTTATTTATGGTTTCCTTTGCTGTGCAAAAGCTTTGAAGTTTCATTAGGTCCCATTTGTTTATTTTTGTTTTTATTTCCATTACTCTAGGAGGTGGATCAAAAAAGATCTTGCTGTGATTTATGTCAAAGAGTGTTCTTCCTATGTTTTCCACTAAGAGTTTTATAGTGTCCGGTCTTACATTTAGGTCTCAAATCCATTTTGAGTTTATTTTTGTGTATGGTGTTAGGGAGTGTTCTAATTTCATTCTTTTACATGTAGCTGTCCAGTTTTCCCAGCACCACTTATTGAAGAGACTGTCTTTTCTCCATTGTATATCTTTGCCTCCTTTGTCATAGATTAGTTGACCATAGGTGCGTGGGTTTATCTCTGGGCTTTCTATCCTGTTCCACTGATCTATGTTTCTGTTTTTGTGCCAGTACCATATTGTCTTGATTACTGTAGCTTTGTAGTATAGTCTGAAGTCAGGGAGTCTGATTCCTCCAGCTCCATATTTTTCCCTGAAGACTGCTTTGGCTATTCGGGGTCTTTTGTGTCTCCATACAAATTTTAAGATTATTTGTTCTAGTTCCGTAAAAAATGCCATTGGTAATTTGATAGGGATTGCATTGAATCTGTAGATTGCTTTGGGTAGTATAGTCATTTTCACAATATTGATTCTTCCAATCCAAGAACATGGTATATCTCTCCACCTGTTGGTATCATCTTTAATTTCTTTCATCCGTGTCTTATAGTTTTCTGCATACAGGTCTTTTGTCTCCCTAGGTAGGTTTATTCCTAGATATTTTATTCTTTTTGTTGCCATGGTAAATGGGAGTGTTTCCATAATTTCTCTTTCAGATTTTTCATCATTGGTGTATAGGAATGCAAGAGATTTCTGTGCATTAATTTTGTGTCCTGCTACTTTACCAAATTCATTGATTAGCTCTAGTAGTTTTCTGGTGGCATTTTTAGGATTCTCTATGTATAGTATCATGTCATCTGCAACCAGTGACAGTTTTACTTCTTCTTTTCCAATTTGTATTCCTTTTATTTCTTTTTCTTCTCTGATTGCCGTGGCTGACACTTCCAAAACTATGTTGAATAATAGTGGTGAGAGTGGACATCCTTGTCTCGTTCCTGATCTTAGAGGAAATGCTTCCAGTTTTTCACCATTGAGAATGATGTTTGCTGTGGGTTTGTCGTATATGGCTTTTATTATGTTGAGGAAAGTTCCCTCTATGCCCACTTTCTGGAGAGTTTTTATCATAAATGGGTGTTGAATTTTGTCAAAAGCTTTATCTGCATCTATTGAGATGATCATATGATTTTTATTCTTCATTTTGTTAATATGGTGTATCACATTGATTGATTTGCGTATATTGAAGAATCCTTGCATCCCTGGGATAAATCCCACTTGATCGTGGTGTATGATCCTTTTAATGTGTTGTTGGATTCTGTTTGCAAGTATTTTGTTGAGGATTTTTGCATCTATATTCATCAGTGATATTGGTCTGTAATTTTCTTTCTTTGTGGTATCTTTGTCTGGTTTTGGTATCAGGGTGATGGTGGCCTCATAGAATGAGTTTGGTAGTGTTCCTTCCTCTGCAATTTTTTGGAAGAGTTTGAGAAGGATGGGTGTTAGCTCTTCTCTAAATGTTTGATAGAATTCACCTGTGAAACCATCTGGTCCTGGACTTTTGTTTGTTGGAAGATTTTTAATCACAGTTTCAATTTCATTACTTGTGATTGGTCTGTTCATATTTTCTGTTTCTTCCTGGTTCAGTCTTGGAAGGTTATACCTTTCTAAGAATTTGTCCATTTTTCCAGGTTTTCCATTTTATTGGCATAGAGTTGCTTGTAGTAGTCTCTTAGGATGTTTTGTATTTCTGCGGTGTCTGTTGTAACTTCTCCTTTTTCATTTCTAATTTTATTGATTTGAGTCCTCTCCCTCTTTTTCTTGATGAGTCTGGCTAATGGCTTATCAATTTTGTTTATCTTCTCAAAGAGCCAGCTTTTAGTTTTATTGATCTTTGCTATTGTTTTCTTTGTTTCTATTTCATTTATTTCCACTCTGATCTTTATGATTTCTTTCCTTCTGCTAACTTTGGGTTTTGTTTGTTCTTCTTTCTCTAGTTGCTTTAGGTATAAGGTTAGATTGTTTACTTGAGATTTTTCTTGTTTCTTTAGGTAGGCTTGTATAGCTATAAACTTCCCTCTTAGAACTGCTTTTGCTGCATCCCATACGTTTTGGATCGTCGTGTGTTCATTGTCATTTGTCTCTAGGTATTTTTTGATTTTGTCTTTGATTTCTTCAGTGACCTCTTGGCTATTTAGTAACGTATTGTTTAGCCTCCATGTGTTTGTGTTTTTTACGTTTTTTTCCCTGTAATTCATTTCTAATCTCATAGCGTTGTGGTCAGAAAAGATGCTTGATATGATTTCAATTTTCTTCAATTTACTGAGGCTTGATTCGTGACCCGAGATGTGATTTACCCTGGAGAATGTTCCGTGTGCACTTGAGAAGAAAGTGTAATCTGCTGTTTTGGGATGGAATGTCCTATAAATATCAATTAAATCTATCTGGTCTATTGTGTCATTTAAAGCTTCTGTTTCCTTATATATTTTCATTTTGGATGATCTGTCCATTGGTGTAAGTGAGGTGTTAAAGTCCCCCACTATTATTGTGTTACTGTTGATTTCCTCTTTTATAGCTGTTAGCAGTTGCCTTATGTATTGAGGTGCTCCTATGTTGGGTGCATATATATTTATAATTGTCATATCTTCTTCTTGGATTGATCCCTTGATCATTATGTAGTGTCCTTCCTTGTCTCTTGTAACATTCTTTATTTTAACGTCTATTTTATCTGATATGAGTATAGCTACTCCAGCTTTCTTTTGATTTCCATTTGCATGGAATATCTTTTTCCATCCCCTCACTTTCAGTCTGTATGTGTCCCTAGGTCTGAAGTGGGTCTCTTGCAGACAGCATATATATGGGTCTTGTCTTTGTATCCATTCAGCAAGCCTGTGTCTTTTGGTTGGATCATTTAATCCATTCACGTTTAAGGTAATTATTGATATGTATGTTCCTATGACCATTTTGTTAATTGTTTTGGGTTTGTTTTTGTAGCTCCTTTTCTTCTCTTGTGTTTCCCACTTAGAGAAGTTCCTTTAGCATTTGTTGTAGAGCTGGTTTGGTGGTGCTGAATTCTCTTAGCTTTTGCTTGTCTGTAAAGCCTTTGATTTCTCCATCAAATCTGAATGAGATCCTTGCCGGCTAGAGTAATCTTTGTTGTAGGTTCTTACCGTTCATCACTTTAAGTATATCATGCCACTCCCTTCTGGCTTGTAGAGTTTCTGCTGAGAAATCAGCTGTTAGCCTTATGGGAGTTCCCTTGTATATTATTTGTCATTTTTCCCTTGGTGCTTTCAATAATTTTTCTTTGTCTTTAATTTTTGCCAATCTGATTACTATGTGTCTCAGTGTGTTTCTCCTTGAGTTTATCCTGTATGGGACTCGCTGCGCTTCCTGGACTTGGGTGGCTATTTCCTTTCCCATGTTAGGGAAGTTTTTGACTATAATCTCTTCAAATATTTTCTCTGGTCCTTTCTCTCTCTCTTCTCCTTCTGGGACCCCTATAATGCAAATGTTGTTGAGTTTAATGTTGTCCCAGAGGTCTCTTAGTCTGTCTTCATTTCTTTTCATTCTTTTTTCTTAAGTCTGTTCCACAGCAGTGAATTCCAGCATTCTGTCTTCCAGGTCACTTATCCGTTCTTCTGCCTCAGTTATTCTGCTATTGATTCCTTCTAGTGTAGTTATCATTTCAGTTATTGTATTGTTCATCTCTGTTTGTTTGTTCTTTAATTCTTCTAGGTCTTTGTTAAACATTTCTTGCATCTTCTCGATCATTGCCTCCATTCTTATTCCGAGGTCCTGTATCATCTTCACCATCATTATTCTAAATTCTTTTTCTGGAATGTTGCCTATCTCCACTTCGTTTAGTTGTTTTTCTGGGGTTTTATCTTGTTCCTTCATCTGGCATATAGCCGTCTGCCTTTTCATCTTGTCTGTCTTTCTGTGAATGTGGTTTTTGTTCCACAGGCTGCAGGATTATAGTTTTTCTTGCTTCTGCTGTGTGCCCTCTGGTGGTTGAGGCTATCTAAGAGGCTTGCTGGGAGGGACTGGTGGTGGGTAGAGCTGACTGTTGCTGTGGTGTTCAGAGCTCAGTAAAACTTCAATCCACTTGACTGTTGATGGGTGGGGCTGGGTTCCCTCTCTGTTGGTTGTTTTGCCTGAGGTAACCCAACACTGGAGCCTACTTGGGCTGTTTGGTGGGGCTAATAACAGACTCTGGGAGGGCTCACGCCAAGGAGTACTTCCCAGAACTTCCGCTGCCAGCGTCCCCATCCCCACGGTGAAACAGAGCCAACCCCTGCCTCTGCAGGAGACCCTCCAACACTAGCAGGTAGATCTGGTCCAGTCTCCCCCAGGGTCACTGCTCCTTCCCCTGGGTCCCAATGCACACACTATTTTGTGTGCGCCCTCCAAGAGTGAGGTCTCTGTTTCCCCCAGTCCCATCGAAGTCCCACAATCAATTCCCACTAGGCTTCAAAATCTGATTCTCTATGAATTCCTCCTCCCGTTGCCAGACCCCCAGGTTGGGAAGCCCGACGTGGGGCTCAGAACCTTCACTCCAGTGGGTGGACTTCTGTGGTATAAGTATTTGCCAGTCTGTGAGTCACCCACCCACCAGTTATGGGATTTGATTTTACTCTGATTGCGCCCCTCCTACCATCTCATTGTGGCTTCTCCTTTGTCTTTGGATGTGGGGTATCCTTTTTGGTGCATTCTAGTGTCTTCCTGTCGATGACCATCCAGCAGCCAGTTGTGATTCCGGTGTTCTCACAAGAGGGAGTGAGAGCATGTCCTTCTACTCTGCCATCTTGGTTCCTTCCCTGAATTTTATACTTTAAATGAGTGAAATATATGATATTAGAATTATATCTCAATTTAAAAAGTATTTTGGGCAGCTATTCCATGCCCGACACTATACTAGACTGTATCTTTAATGATTGTGTAACTGGAGTGTGTATCACAATTGTCTAGTTTATTGACATGCAGATTATCAAGCATATATATACATATATAAATATATATATACATATACATATTCATATACATATTTATATAGTCGTAATGCTTATATATGCTAAAAAAAATACTTCTAGGAGGGTATTCAAGAAATGGGTAACAGTGGTTGTGTATGGGTAGGAGAGCAGTGTACAACCAGGGATATACGAAGGTTTATTTTTCATTGTATACCCTTTTCAACTGTTTGAATTTTTTACCATGTTTGCATATTTTATAAATTTTTTCTATTAAATTTATTTGAGACATTCATTATTGTTATAGAATCATCTGGGAAGCCTGTTAAAAATGTAGTTTGGCAGCACCACTGCGAGATGTTCTAATTCAATGGGTCTTGGGTGGGGCCTGTGGCACCGCATTTTTAACATGCTCTTAGATGACTTTGATGCAGGTGGTTCTAAAACCACACTTTGACAAGGGCTTTTGTAAGGAATATCCAGAGTGTGAGAGAGTCCTTGCCTGTGAGCATAGGACAGAATGACAAGGCAAAAAAGATTCCTGAATGGCTGTTAATTTTAGGGAAATCTGTTTTTTATTGAGCTGTGTATTGTTCTCTCCTTTTGATTTTATTTCTACCTTCACAATGGAGAGAAACACTTGGCAAAAGCATCAAAATGCCAAAAAGTTAACAGTGGATGTGCTAGGGCAATGGGTTATTTTATTCTTTTCTTTAGTTTGCATAATTGCTTCTGCATTAAAAATACATTTATAAGAAAAAGAAACACACGTACTGGACAAAACAAATCTAATTAGTTCACTCTGAGCCTTAGAGGAAAAAAAAATGGCCTGAAATTCAAACTTCCAAGAAATGAGGTGTTTAAAACAGTAGATTGATGTATGAAACCCCTAACCCCTCAATCACCCATTCACACACACACACACACGTACACACATGCACACGGCAGGTGATATTTTCATTCAGCTATAAGAGCATTTTAATTAGCAACAGCAGCAGGTTTGACTCATTCTATTAGAAAATAAATTTAGGAGGAAGGAAGGTTGAAAATAAATTTAGGAGAGTGGCAATAACCAGATTATCTTCCTCATGATAATAGAAGTGCTGCTGAGCATACTAATGAGAACACCTTACATTTCCATTGCATTATGGTTTTGCAAAATACTTTTATATTCTCGTCCATTTTGCTCTGGAGTACTTCCAACAACTTTGTAAGTAAGGTAAGAAAACTGAGGCCTGGAAAGTTTGTATGACTTGACCAGAGTCACATAACTAGTTGATATCTTCTGACTCCTAAATGCTGTGTTCTTTGCATCTCCTGAAAAGGGCAGAAGGAAAAGAGCTTGTATTTGTTGGGTACATAAACTCTCTTCCACGCACTTTGTATTTATAATTTCATTGAATTTTCAAAATAATTCTATGAAGCAGGTGTGATTGCCATCTCCATTCTGCACAATGGGAGAAGGGAAATCAATTAATTACTCACAGCCACAGAGTTAGTACGTGACAGAGCCAGGATTCAAATCTTCATCAGTCCAATTCCGACACCAGATCTGTCTTCTTCATGCTGTGTTCTAGAAGCAAAGGGCTTAAGGAATGGAGACCATTTGTCCCAATGATTTGAGAAGGAGCAGACAGATGTAACTTGAATGTTTAGTTGCCTTTGTGATGAGACACTGGTGCCCACCAAATGGTGGTCTGTGGTCAGCTTACTAGTTCCATTAGCTTGATCTGGCTTGCTTTCTCCCTTTATCCTGAATCTTTTGCCGTTTATGGCTGATTATAGCTGTGAGTGTTTTGTTGTTTGTGCACATGGGCTGCATGTGCTGTTTCAAAAATTCCTCAAAGCACTTGATACATTGTCACCTAGAAGCTGTGCCACAAGTGCTGTTGACTGGCTCATAAGATATAAAACCCCTGGAAATGAAACACCTTCTTTAGATAGGAATTATTTGTATTAGAAGTTATTTGGCAGCTGATTATGATGAATCAAACTCTCAGATGTACAGAAAAACTGGTCAGCTAGGCTTTTATAATAAAAAGGCATCCGTGACTGTGTCGGAAACACTGGCAATAAAGCAAAAGCTGTGTAGTGTATGGTACTGTATTTTTCCTACCAACTCCCATTTTAAAATTGGGGAAACCATATTCAGAGAAAGAATGGACAACACATATAATGAACTCAAATTTAAGAATGAAAACAACAACAAAGAGAAGTAAAATCCCCAAATGCCACCCCGAACTCTTTTTGCACCAGTTTGGAGAAAAACTGACAAGAAAATATGCGGTCAAAGGATCACAAATGCCACAAATTCCACAAATGTCAGAGATGCTCCTCACGGATTCTGGAGCTGCCAGTGAACTGAATAGCAGCAGGAAGAAATTTATGATTTGCTTCACTCTGTGAGTTAACTCCAGCCCAATGGCCCCTGCTTCTCTTGATCTCCCAGAACACACACTCTTTATGCTGTCTGGCTAGTATAATTGTTATTTATGTAGCTACCTCTGCTCCCAGACTGTGAGCTCCCTTTTCTCCCCTACAGGCCAAGCACAGTTCTCCACATAATAGTCACTCAGTAAAGGTTTGTTGAATAGAACAAATGAATGAATAAAAGATGAATGAGTGATTCAGGCTAGGCTGCCAGGGTAGGAAGAAGGGTGAAATTCTGTGGTTTTCTTGTATTTGGGCATCTCAATCAAGTTTTTGTTTTGTGTTTGTTTTACTCCCTCTAACTCTATTGCATCTTTATAAAACTTTTGGCAAGTTTTTTTTAACCCATTCTTGCCTGCACACTTGCTCTGCTTCCCTTTCTCTCTTGCCTGGCAAATGAGTTGAAACATATTAGTCTGAGAAGCTTTAAGCTTTTAGGACCAAAGACTATGCTTACAACAGAATCACCTTACATATACCCAGTAGGTTCTCCATAAACCTTTTTTTATCAAATAAATACATTTCTAAAAATATTCTCAGTAATCTTTTCATCTTCTTCCTAGAACGTACTCAACAGTCCCCTACTTTTCACCAAAGCAACTTAGTATTGGAATTCTGAGAAACAAACCCAGGAATTAGTCTTCTTTTTGGCATTTCAGTTATAATTACTAGGTTTTCAATTTAACAAGTTGATATTGAGCACCTATTGGATATTTAGCACTGGAAGATAAAGGAGACAAGGTCCCTGCCTTAAGCAGCTTATTGTCCCATGGAGGATAACACAAGTATACAAAGTACTGCAATTTGGCTTCAGAGGAGGCACTAAGCACATCTTTTCATCAAGGGATGAGAAACCTTACTTGGAACAGATGGCATTTGAGTCAGACTTGCATGGATTTTGCTAGATAGACATGGAATAAAAGGCATTTCAAGCAAAAAGATTAGCATGAGTAAGTGTCTTAGTCAGGTTGTTTTGCCATAACAAAATACCATAGGCTTGGGTGGCTTGAACAACAGACATTTATTTCTATAGTTCTGAAGTTTAGGAAGTCCAATATTAAGGTGCCAGTCAGTTTTGATTCCTGGTTAGAGCTTTTTCACGGCTTGCAGATGGCTGTATCCTCACATGGCGGACAGATAGGAAGCTCTGGTGTCTCTCCCTCTTCTCATAAGGGCATTGAAACCATCATGGGGGTTCTACCCTCATTACCTCATTAAACTTAATTACTTCCCCAAAGCCCCACCTCCTAATACCATTGCACTGGGGTTTGGGTCTTCAACCTATGAATTTTAGGAGCACACAAATGCTCAGTCCATAACAGTAAGTGTGTGGAGAAGTGAAAGTGATGATTCAGAGAACAGCAAGGGGCCTAAGTTGGGGAAGAGGCATTGATGTAGAGAAGGCTGTAAAGGTAATTTGAAATCAGAAAGTGGAAAGATTTAAAATGCTAGGCTAAGTTTGGACTTAATTTAGTAAGTAATGGGGAGACAGTCTAAGTTTTGAGCAGAGAGAGATAAATATCGTGAGCAAAGCTGTCCTTTGTAAGACTAGTCTAGAAGTAGTATGGAAAAAGTAATAGGGATGGAAAGTGATTTTGAAACAAGAGGAGGGTCACAGTCTTGGTGAGACGTGGAAATAACTAACACTGATTGAGCCATTACTGTACTATATATCTGGAAGTTTAAAAAGTGCTTTGTAAGTATAGGTCATTTAATCATTAGCAAAAGCTTTTGAGGTAGACATTTTTGCTATCTTCATGATATAGATGACATAATGGAGGCACAGAGAAGTTAATTACCTCCCTCAAGTTCACAAAGTTAGTGATAGAATCAGAATTCAAACAAGATCTATTTGACTCAAGATTCTAAGGTTTGTTTGCTTGTTTTATCTTCTTTTTTCCTTTTTTAACACAGAATGTATACAAATTAATAAGAGAAACTCTAAGACTCAGAATGTGTATATATAATCATGATCAAGTGTATTCAGCTTATAACAATGAGATATTATACTGGTAAATTTAGTCTTTTAATATAGAATTTTTAAAACTATAATAATAGCTAGAGTTAACATTTATTGAGTGCTTATTATATGGCAGGCAATATTTAAGGATCAGTGTATTAACCTTCACAACAACCCTAAGAGGTCAACAATTGCATTAGCTCCACTTTACAGATGAGAAAACTGAGACTTACAGAGGTCAAGTAATTTGCCCAAGCTCACAAAGCTACTAAGAAGCAAAGGAAAAATGCACAACCAGGTAGCCTGGCTTGAAAGTACACTTTTAGCCATTAAACTACATTATGGTGAAGAGAGGTGAGATAGCCACTATCTAATAGATTGTTGATGAGATTTTGTTCACTCATTTACTTTTTAAAAACATGTATAAACCATCTAATATGTGCCAGGCATTGTCTTACGTGATGAGAATATAGTTGTATGATAAGGAAGACAGACATGATGCCTGCCTGCATAACTTTTACAAGCTCATAAAATGATACAACCTTTCTAATGAGATATTTGGCAATTTATATCAACAGCCTTGTAATGTTCATATCCTCTAACTTAGTAATTCCACTCTTAAGAATCTATGTAAAAGACATATTGAGAAAAGACAGATATAGATTTATTATTCGAGTTTTTTTGCTGTAGCATTATTTATAATAGCTTGAATTGAAGCGTTATGAAGACTACACACACACACACACACACACACACACACACACACACACACCGGCTATATTCCTAGTGACATACACAGTGCCTGACATATGGCAAACACTCATTAAATATTTGTCAAATGAATCAAAGGCAAATATAAAGAACAAAACTGAATGTTAAACAAGATGGCTTAAGAGTATTGCAGTATATTCACATAATAAAGATGACTATTAAAATAACTATTGAGAGGGGGATCAAGACAGCAGAATAGGAGGATGTGGAGCTCACCTTCCCCTACAAATACATCAAAAATACATCTACATGTGGAACAATTCTCATGGAAAACTAACTGGAAAGTGGCAGGAGAACTCCTATAATACCAAAGCTGCAAGAAAGATCTCCATGTAACTGGGTAGGACAAGTAAATAAAGGCATCATGTCAGGACATGTGCCCCTGGGAGGGATCTGTAAGGAGGAGAAGATCCACACAGGTGGACCCTCACCCTGGGTTGTGAGTAGGTCAACTCACAATCTTGGAAACCTAGTCCTGAGGTCCAGCACAGAGGAGACAAGCCCCCTTGCCTCCTGGGAAATCTACTGAGACAGATAGAAGGACTGGAGAAACCTAGATTCTATTCATGAAGAGTGTGAACATGTTGGCTTGCTAAAAATCAGGGAAGAGAGAGCCTTGCACTGGCTGCTGCCACCTCACTATACTTCCCAATCTGAAGGGGTGAACGTCCCAGCTCTGCTCATTCCACATCACAGCCTAGCACAAGATCAAGGCAAAGATTCAGTCTAGCTACAAAGAGACAGACCCAGGTGCCTGGGGTGTGATCTAGGCGGAGCCTTGGACACCATTCAGTGCATGCACTGGGGTGGATGGCAAGTCTGTGTAGACATTGTCAGCTTGTGCACAAGGAGGTGAAACTAGATGGGCAAACCCTGTCAGTGTACACAGTGGTCGGCACCACAAGAATGTGCTAACACTGAATCTTGGTCAGACAGGCCCTGGGCAGGAATATGCAGTGTTTCCTTTCCCAGCAAAACACCCTGGCTCCACCCACTCCATGCCGTAGCTTAGCCCTAGATCTGGGGCAGACAGGTCCTGGGAGAAGTCTGCCACAGAGGCAGCCCAGATCTCAGGAAGCACCACGGCCACCTCAATTCCTGCAGCCACAACACCCAATCCCAAACCCCAGCCTACTCCATACCAAAGCCTTGCACTAGATCTGGGACAAACACAGCAGAGAAAGGACTCGACCTTGGGCTGCTTCTGAGCAGAACCATGGACACATACATGGGCAGTGCATAAGTTTGCTGAGACCTCATTGGCCTCACATGCTTCAGCAATCACTTCCTTTAAGGTAGGGCATTCACTCAAGGGCAATGGAGCCTAATGGAGTCCAACCCTCAGGGCTTCTACCCTAACAATTGCGGAGCAGACACCACGCCACACAGGTTACAGGTACAGAGATAGCCATGAAGCAAAGAGGAAGACCTGCCTCACATCCAGCACAGTCTCTGGACACCACAACACCAACCACACCCCCTATCAAGGGGATAACAGTCAGAACATTCTGAGGAAAGACGTGACTGGCATCCATACCAAAACCAGCCCTTGCACCAAAAATATTGGACACACAGTCTACAAAGGGATGTTCCCAAATTAAAACGCCCCTTCAAGGCCACAGTAGTTAACTGTTTCTCCTAAATTTATATATAGAGAGGAAGTTAGGTAAAATGAAAATGCAGAGGAACTACTACCAATTTAAACAATAAGAGAAATCCCCTAAAAGAACAAAAAAGGAAACAGACCTCACCAATTTACTACACTGCAAGTTCAAAAAGAGAGCAATTACAATGCTAAAGGAATTAAGAAAGGTTATCAATAGAAATGCAGATCACTGTAATGAGGGACTAGAAACTTTAAAGATGAACCAATCAAAAATAGACAAGTCAATTGTTGAGATAAAAACCAATCTAGAAGTGATGTTATTGCACACTAAATAATGCAGAAGAACAAATAAGTGATCTGGAAGATAGAATAATGGAAATCATCCAATCAGAACAGCAGACAGAAAGACAAATGAAAAACAAAAAGTAAAAGCAACATATGAGACCTATGGATTAATATAAAGTATGGCAACCTATGCATAATAGGGGTTCCAGAAGGAGAAGAGAGAGAGGGGGGATCAAAAATGTATTTGAAGAAATTATGGCTGAAAAGTGTCCAAACCTAAAGAAAGAAATAGATATCCAGTTATAGGAAACACAGAGGGTCCCAAACAAGACAAACTCAAGCCGTTTCACACCAAGACATATTGTAACTAAAAAGGTGAAATTTAAAGAGAGGATTGTAAAGGCAGCAAGAGAAAAACAAAGAGTCAGTTACAAAGGAAGCCCCGTGAGGCTATCAGCTGATTTCTCTGCAGAGATTTGCAGCCCAGAGTGTCATGATATATTCAAAGTCTTCAAACAGAAAAGCCTGCAATGTAGGATACACTACCCAGCAAGATTATCATTTAGAATAGAAGGAGAGAGAAAGAATTTCACAGACAAGAAAAAACTAAAAGAACTCGGAACTACTGAACCTACCATAAAATAAATATTGAAGGGTCTTTTCTAAATAGAAAAGAAGTAAGAATCTATAGGAAAGGGAAAATAACAATATGAAAGCTAAATATATAAAAGGATTGAAGATCACTTAAATAAGCCAGTACATAGATTAAAAAAACAATTGTAAAAGCAATTATAACTACAATTAATAGTAAAAGGGTAAGTATGAAGATGTAAAATAGGATATCAAAATCACAAAATATGGGGGAGGGGAGTATAAAAATGTAGATCTTTTAGAATGAGTTTGAACTTGAATGACTATCAGTTTAAAGCAGATATGTATAGTTATGGGTCAACATACTTGTACTACATGATAACCACAAATCAAAAACATACAGTAGAATCACAGAGAACAAAAAGAAAGGAATTCAAGCATACTACAAAAGAAAATCATCAGACCACAGAAGGAAAAACAAAAAGAAGGAGAAATGAACAAAGAAGAACTACAAAAACAACTGGAAAACAAGGATTAAAATGTCTGTAATTACATACCTATCAATAATTACTTTAAATGTCAATGGGATAAATGTGCTGATCAAAAGACATAGAGTTAGAGATGGTATAAAAAAACCCAAGAACCTACATTATGCTGCCTATGACAAACTCACTTTAGTGTGAAAGACACACAAAGATTGAAAGTGAAAGGATGGGAGTTTTGGGAATATGGCAGAGGAGTAAGACGTGGAGCTTACCTTCTTCCCCACATATACATCAAAAATACATTTACATGTGGAACAACTAGTACAGGACACCTACTGAACACTGGCAGAAGACCTCAGACTTCCAAAAAGGCAAGAAAATCTCCACATAATTGGGTAAGGCAACAGAAAACAGGAGAAAAAAAAAAAGTGACAAAGGAATTAGGACAGGACCTGCACCTCTGGGAGGGAGGCGTGAAGGAGGAAAAGTTTCCACACACTAGGTAGCCCCCTGACTGGCGGGGACATGGGAGAGCTTCAGAGCCTCAGAGGAGAGTGCAGCAACAAGGGTGCAGAGGGCAAAGCGGAGAGAATCCCACACAGAGGATCGGTGCCAACCAGCACTCCCCAGCCTGAGACGCTTGCTTGCCTTCCAGGGTGGGTGGGGACTGGGTGTTGAGGCTTGGGCAGAGCTCAGACCCCAGGGAGAGAACTGCACTTGGCTGCATGAAGACAACCTGAGCGGGCTAGTGTGCCACAGCTGAGGGAGTCCAGGAAGAAACCTGGGCCTTCACAGAGGCAAGGGACCATTGTTGTGGGTACATGAGGAGAGGGGTGCGCCCGCCATAGGAGCTTCTTTCTCCGTGTGCTCACAGAGAGCAGGGCACCACCTACATGAGCTCTAGGGCTGGGCGCAAGCCGCAGCTGCTATCTAGGACCACAGAGGTGGGCACGACAGCTACTGCTGCCGCCACTGCCACCAAGGTTCCTGTGAGCAAGCGCAGGTCACTGGACAAACCTTCATGGGAGTCTGTGCAACCCACCACTGCCAAGGGTCCTGTGAGCTGGGGCCAACTACCCCGGGAGAGCAAATGGCACACCTCAGGTTGTTGCAACTTCCTGCTGGCCTCTGCCACTGAAGGCAGTCCCAGAACATTCTAATTGTGACTGTCGTATCCCTCCTTCTCCCTGGCCTGAGTGAGCAAGTGAGCCCTAATCAGCCACTGCTTTTGCCCCCTCTTGCCTGGGCGGGGAACAGACGCCTGAGGGTGACCCAGTGCAGAGGCAGGACCAAAACCAAAGTTGAACTCCAGGGGCAGTGAGATCAAAGAAGGGAAAGGGAAATCTCTCTGTGCAGTTGCAGGAACAGCAGATTAAATCCCTGCAATCAGCCTGGTAAACCCTGCATCTGTGGAATATCTGAATAGATAATGAGTGTTCCCACAATTGAGCCTGTGGACTTTGGGGGCAAGTACACACAGGAGTAAGGCCAGGTCAGAGTCTGAGCTGGCCCCACAGTGCCCACAGCAGGTCCAGAGACCTACCTAGAGTTTGCTTTCTGCTTTTAATTCGTTTTTGGTTTTATGCTTTTGTTATTTACTTTCAGTGTTTGTTTTCGCTTTTGTGTTCATTTATTTGTTTGGTTGCTGTCTTCTTTTTTGTTTTCTCTCCTTTGTGTGTGTGTGTGTGTGTGTGTGTTTCCTTCTGTGTGTCTGTTTGTTTTCTATTTTTTTCCCTTTTCTTCTGCACCATATGGCTTGCGGGGTCATGGTGCTCTGGACAGGGGTGAGACCTGAGCCTCTGAGGTGGGAGAGCCGAGTCCAGGAAATTGGACTGCCAAAGAACTCCCAGCCCCAGGGAATATTAATTGGCAAGAGCTCTCCCAGAGGTCTCCATCTCAACACAAAGACCTGGCTCCCCCCAGTGGCCAGCAAGGATCATGAGAGATTACTACAAGCAACAATATGCCAATAAAATGGACAAGCTGGAAGAAATGGACAAATTCTGAGAAAAGCACAACCTTCCTAGACTGAACCAGGAAGAAATAGAAAATATAAACAGACCAATCACAAACACTGAAATTGAGACAGCGATTAAAAAACTTCCAACAAACAAAATCCCAGGACCAGATGGCTTCACAGGTGAATTCTATCAAACATTTAGAGACGAGCTAACACCTATCCTTCTCAAACTCTTCCAAAATATAGCAGAGGGAGGAATACTCCCAAACTCATTCTACGAGGCCACCATCACCCTGATACCAAAACCAGACAAAGATATCACAAAGAAAGAAAACTACAGGCCAATATGACTGATGAACAGAGATGCAAAAATCCTCAACAAAATACTAGCAAACAGAATCCAACAGCACATTAAAAGGATCATACACCATGATCAAGTGGAGTTTATCCCAGGAATGCAAGGATTCTTCAATATATGCAAATCAATCAATGTGATACACCATATTAACAAGTTGAAGGAGAAAAACCATATGATCATCTCAATAGATGCAGAAGAATCTTTTAACAAAATTCAACACCCATTTATGATAAAAAAAAACCTCCAGAAAGTAAGCATAGAGGGAACTTACCTTAACAAAATAAAAGCCATATATGACAAACCCACAGCCAACATCGTCCTCAATGGTGAAAAACTGAAAAAATTTCCACTAAGATCATGAAAAGGACATGGTTGCCCACTCTCACCACTATTATTCAACATAGTTTTGGAAGTCTTCGCCACAGCAATCAGAGAAGAAAAAGAAATAAAAGGAATCCAAATCAGAAAAGAAGAAGTAAAGCTGTCACTGTTTGCAGATGACATGATACTATACATAGAGTATCCTAAAGATGCTACCAGAAAACTACTAGTGCTAATGAATGAATTTGGTAAAGTAGCAGGATACAAAATTAATGCACAGAATTCTCTTGCATTCCTATACACCAATGATGAAAAATCTGAAAGGGAAATTAAGGAAACACTCCCATTTACCATTGCAACAAAAAGAATAAGATACCTAGGAATAAACCTACTTAAGGAGACAAAAGACTTGTATGCAGAAAAGTATAAGACACTGATGAAAGAAATTAAAGATGTTACAAACAGATGGAGAGATATACCATGTTCTTGGATTGGAAGAATCAACATTGTGAAAATGACTCTACTACCCAAAGCAATCTACAGATTCAATGCAATCCCTATCAAACTACCACTGGCATTTTTCACAGAACTAGAACAAAAAATTTCACAATTTGTATGGAAACACAAAAGACCCTGAATAGCCAAAGCAATCTTGAGAAAGAAATATGGAGCTGGAGGAATTGGGCTCCCTGGCTTCAGGCTATACTACAAAGCTACAGTCATCAAGACAGTATGGTACTGGCACAAAAACAGAAATATAGATCAATGGAACAGGATAGAAAGTCCAGAGATAAACCCACACACATATGGTCACCTTATTTTTGATAAAGGAGGCAAGAATATATGATGGAGAAAAGACAGCCTCTTCAATAAGTGGTGCTGGGAAAATTGGACAGCTACATGTAAAAGAATGAAAATAGAACACTCCCTAACACCATACACAAAAATAAACTCAAAATGGATTTGAGACCTAAATGTAAGACCGGACACTATAAAACTCTTAGAGGAAAACACAGGCAGAACACTCTATGACATAAATCACAGCAAGATCCTTTTTGACCCACCTCCTAGAGAAATGGAAATAAAACCAAAAATAAACAAATGGGATCTAATGGAACTTAAAAGTTTTTTCACAGCAAAGGAAACCATAAACAAGATGAATAGACAACCCCCAGAATGGGAGAAAATATTTGCAAATGAAGCAACTGGCAAAGGGCTAATTTCCAAAATTTACAAGCAGCTCATGCAGCTCAATATCCACAAAACAAACAACCCAATCCAAAAATGGGCAGAATACCTAAATAGACATTTCTCCAAAGAAGATATACAGATTGCCAACAAACACATGAAAGAATGCTAAACATCACTAATCATTAGGGAAATGCAAATCAAAACTACAATGAGGTATCACTTCACACCAGTCAGAACGGCCATCATCAAAAAATCTCCAAACAACAAATGCTGGAGAGGGTGTGGAGAAAAGGGAACCCTCTTGCACTGTTGGTGGGATTGGAAATTGATATAGCCACTATGAAGAACAGTATGGAGGTTCCTTAAAAAACTAAAGAATAGAACTACCATATGACCCAGTAATCCCACTACTAGGCATATACCTTGAGAAAACCATAATTCAAAAAGAGACATGTACCACAATGTTCATTTCAGCTCTATTTACAATAGCCAGGATATGGAACAACCTAAGTGTCCATCGACAGATGAATGGATAAAGGAGATGTGGCACATATATACAATGGAATATTACTCAGCCATAATAAGAAACGAATTTGAGTTATTTGTAGTGAGGTGGATGGAACTAGAGTCTGTCATACAGAGTGAAGTAAGTCAGAAAGAGAAAAACAAATACCATATGCTAACTTATATATATGGAATATTTCAAAAAATGGTTATGAGGAACCTAGGGACAGGACAGGAATAATGATGCAGATGTAGAGAAGGGACTTGGGGAGATGGGGAGGGGGAAGGGCAAGCTTGAACGAAGTGGGAGAGTGGCATGGACTAATATATGCTACCAAATGTAAAACAGATAGCTAGTGGAAAGCAGCCACATAGCACATGGAGATCAGCTTGGTGCTTTGTGACCATCTAGAGGGGTGGGATAGGGAGGGTGGGAGGGAGACACAAGAGTTAGGAGATATGGGGATATATGTGTATGTATAGCTGATTCGCTTTGTTATAAAGCAGAAACTAACACACCATTGTAAAGCAATTATACTCCAATAAAGATGTTTTTAAAAAAATGAATGCCAGAAAGACAGGTATTATATAATGATAAAGGGATCAGTAAAAGAAGAGGATATTACACTCATTAAAATATATGCACCCAATATAGGAGCACCTACATATAGAAAATACTAACAGATATAAAGGGAGATCTGGGCAGTAATACAATAATAGTAGGAGACTTTAACACCCCACTGACATCAATGGATTGATTATCCAGACAGAAAATCAATAAGGCAACCAATTGAAGAATAAAAATCATATGATTATCTCAATAGACGTAGAAAAAGCTTTTGACAGAATTCAACAACGATTTATGATAAAAACTCTCCAGGAAATGGACATAGAGGGAACATACCTCAACATAATAAAGGCCATTTATGACAAACCTACAGCAACGTCATACTCAATGGTGAAATCTAAAAGCATTTCCTCTAAAATCAGGAAAAGACAAGGATGCCCACTCTCACCACTTCTATTTAACATAGCATTGGAAGTCCTAGGCACATGAATCAAACAAGGAAAAGCAATAACAGGGCTTCCCTGGTGGCGCAGTGGTTGAGAATCTGCCTGCTAATGCAGGGGACACGGGTTCGAGCCCTGGTCTGGGAAGATCCCACATGCCGTGGAGCAACTAGGCCCGTGAGCCACAGCTACTGAGCCTGCGCGTCTGGAGCCTGTGCTCCGCAACAAGAGAGGCCCGCGCACCGCAATGAAGAGTGGCCCCCACTTGCCACAACTAGAGAAAGCCCTCGCACAGAAACGAAGACCCAACACAGCCATAAATAAATAAATAAATAAATAAAAAATTTAAAAAAAAAAAAAAAAAAAAAAAAAAAAAAAAAAAAAAGCAATAACAGGCATGCAGTTTGGAAGGAAAGAAATAAACTGTCACTATTCGCAGATGACATGATACTATATGTAGGAAACCAAAAAGTCCCCCCAAAAAACACTAAAAAGTTATTAGAACTAAAAAATGATTTCAGTACTGTTGCAGGATACAAGATTAATATACAGAAATGTGTTGCTTTTCTATTCAGTATTAATGACCAATCAGAAAGAGAAAGGATGACAATCCCATTTAAATTCACATTAAAAAAGAATAAAATTCCTAGGAATAAACTTAACCAAGGAGGTGAAAGACCTATGCTCTGAAAACTATAAAACATTGAGGAATGAATGTGAAGGTGATATAAAGAAATGGAAAGATATCCCATGTTCTTGGATTGGAAGAATTAATATTTTTAAAATGTCCATAGTACTCAAAGCAATCTACTGATTTAATGCAATCCCCATCAAATACCCATGACATTTTTCACAGAACTAGACAAATAATCTGAAATTTTTTATGGAACCATAAAAGACCCCAAATTGCCAAAGCAATCCTGAGAAAAAAGAAAGAGCTGGAGGTATCATGCTCCCTGATTTCAGACTATACTAGAATGCTACAGTAGTCAAAACAGAATTGTACTGGTGCAAAAATATACATATAGGTTAATGAAACAAAATAGGGAGCCCAGTAATAAACCCACCCACTTATGGTTAATTAAGCTACAACAAAGAAGACAGGAATATACAATGGAAAAAGACATTCTCTTCAATAAGTGGTGCTGGAAAACTGAACAGCTACATGGAAAAAAATGAGATTAGAACAATTTCTCATACCATATACATAAACAAAATAAAATAGATTAAAGACTTAAATGTAAGGCCAGAAACCATAAAAGTCCTAGAAGCAAACATAGATAGAATACTCTTTGACATAAATCATAGCAATATTTTTTGGATCTATCTCCTACGACAAAAGAAATAAAAGTAAAAATAAATAAATGCAACGTAATAAAATATAAAAACTTTTGCACAGCAAAGGAAACCATCGACAAAATGAAAGACAACCTACTGAGTTGGAGAAAATATTTGCAAATGTTATGATAAAGGGTTAATATCCAAAATATATAAACAGCTCAGACAGTTCAATAGCAAAAAACCCCAAACAACTCCATTAAAAACGGGCAGAAGAACTGAATAGACATTTTTCCAAAGAGGACATACAGATGGGCAAAAGGCACATGAAAAGATGCTCATCACTAATCATCAGAGAAATGCAATTCAAAACCACAGTGAGATATCACCTCACACCTGTCAGAATGGCTATCATCAAAAAGATGACAAATAACAAATGTTGGCAAGGATGTTGAGAACAGGGAACCCTTTTACACAGTTGGTGGGAATGTAAATTGGTGCAGCCACTGTGAAAAACAGCTTGGAGGTTTCTCAGAAACTAAAAGTAGAACTACCATATGACCCAGCAATTCTACTCCTGGGTATATACCTGAAGAAAATGAAAGTACTAATTAGAAAAAATACATGCACCTCAATGTTCATAGCAGCATTATTTATAATAACCAAAATATGGAAGCAGCCTAAATGTCCATCACCAGATGAATGGATAAAGATTTGGTATATATATACAATGGAATATTACTCAGCCATAAAAAAAAATGAAATTTGCAACCATGTGAATGGACTTATAGAGTATTATGCTTAGTGAAATGATTCAGATAGTGACAAATATTCTATGTAATCGCTTATACATGGATCCTAAATAAAGAAAACAAATGAGATTATATAGCAAAACAGAAACAGACTCACAGATAGAAAAACTAGTGGTTACCAGAAGGGAGAAGGAATGGGGGAGGGGTGAGATAAGGGTATGGGATCAAGAGATACAAACTACTATCTATAAAATTTATAAGCAGCAAGGATATATTGTAGAGCACAGAGAAATATAGCAATTATTTTCTAATAACTTTAAATGGAGTACAATCTATAAAAATATTGAATCAAAATGTTGTACACCTGAAACTAATATTATTTTGTAAATCAACTATACTTCAGTTAAAAAACATGAACCAGAGGACTTGACACCAGATATTTCATATATCACTTTTAAGAAAGTTACTGGAAACATATACCATTCTCATCTCTCTTATTAATGAAACACAGATTGTTAAGTAATAAAGAGGGCAGGATATATTGTTTTATTTGACAGGGACATCATTCATAAAATCCTCTGTCCAAATCAGGCTTGAAACAAAATATTATCTCCCTTTACTATGTTTGGAAGCATGCGGCAAAAGGAACTTATTATTCTGCCTCCCTTATTTAGTCTGGATTCATGAGGGCTTTAGGTTATGGGGCAATGGGTGATTTTCAATGGTAAATCAGACTGTATGAGAAACATTATATCCTGATTTTTACCCCTATTATTATTACATGGAGATTTCTTATATTATCTCAAAATTTTCCCAAACATAATACTATTCACCAATTAATATCAAGCACTTGAGTTTATCAGAATTCATATAATTAATTCCTCCTACTTTTGTATGTTGTTATAGACTGAGAGCTTGTGTCCAAATTCATAAGTTAAATAATTTATAATGTGGTTGTATTTGGAGTTGGGCCCTTTTGGAAATTATTACTTCTTGAAGGTGGAGACCTCGTGAATGGGATTAAGAGACCCCAGAGAGCTCACCTGACTCTTCTGCCATGTGAGGACACAGCAAAAAGATGGCTGTCTATGAACCAGAAAGTGGACCCTCACCAGACAGGAAATCTGCTGGCACCTTGATCTTGGACTCCAAGCCTCTGGAAGTGTGAAAAATAAATGTTTGTTGTTCCACTCAGTCTGTGGTATTCTGTAATAGCAGCCCAAATCGACCAAGTTAGAAATTTAGTTAAGTTTCAAATTTGTAGAGTTATTTCAAGTGATGAGATAAAAATGTGTTAATTGTCTATGTTCATTGGTTTATAAGCTCCTTGAAGTCAGGAAAATTACTAATTGTCTTTGTGTTCTCTATTCCTTGCACAATATATGGGATGTAGAATTCACTCCACAAACCTTCTCAATTACTTGAATTCTTCTTGATCTATTGGAATTAGAATATTTATTGATAACTTTTGATTAACTCTTTCTATGTTAAATATACATATTTGCTACAAATATTTACTCTTCTCTGGCATTTGCTATAAATATATTATTTATGTTATAATTATGGGTATTTTTATACAAAGATTTTACATATTAATATGTTTTTATTTTTGATATTTTCTGTCACATCTCTCTTGGAAAATTCCATTTCCTTTCACTGATTTTTATAAATTTTAGCCTCGTGTTTTTTTTTAATAAATTTTCAAAACACTTTATTTTTTAACCCATCTAGAATTTATTTTTGTTTGTGATGAGGAAATATCTAAGCCTATATACCCCAAACAGGTGAAATAACCTGGCAACATTATTAAGTAATATTTTGAAAATTTTCTATTTAATATGTCTGGTTATACACCATTGAGAAGGTTCAATTTTGGTGTCATTTCTCTTCCTCTTTCTCCTCCTCTTTCCCCTCTGCCCCCTCCTCCTTCTACTTTGATATATTCTCCTACAACTAACATATTTCAATGGTCAAGGATTTCTAATGTGTACTTATACCTGGTAGGGATAACCTCCACTAATTATTCACCTTTTTCAAATGCTTCCTGCCGTTTCTAAATATTTATTTTTCCTGATAAACTTTAGAGTCATTTCGTAAAGTTTGAAAACTTCCCATAAAAATGTATTTATTTATTTTTAACTATTTTTAAAATTGAAGTATAGTTAATTTACAATGTTGTGTTAGTTTCAGGTGTACAGCAAAGTGATTCACTTATACATATATATATACATATACGTGTGAGTGTATATATACATATATATATATTCTTTTTCAGATTCTTTTCCATTATATGTTATCACAAGGTATTTAATATAGTTCCATGTGCTATAGTTCCATGTCCTTGTTGTTTATCTATTTTATATATAGTAGTGTGTATATGTCAATCCCAAACTCCTAATTTATCACTGCCCCCACACCCTGCGATACCCTTTGGTAACAATAAGTTTGCATTCTAGGTCTGTGAGTCTATTTCTGTTTTGTAAATAAGTTTATTTATATCATATTTTTAGATTCCACATATTAGTGATATCATATTATATTTGTCTTTCTCTGCCTGACTTACTTTACTTAATATGATAATCTCTAGGTCCATCCATGTTGCTGTAAATGACATTATTTTATTCTTTTTTTTCTTTTTTCTTTTAACATCTTTATTGGAGTATAATTGCTTTACAATGTTATGTTAGTTTCTGCTTTATAACAAAGTGAATCAGCTATATGTATACATATATATCCCCATATCCTCTCCCTCTTGCATCTCCCTCTCACCCTCCCTATCCTACCCCTCTAGGTGGTCACAAAGCGCTGAGCTGATCTCCCTGTGCGATGCAGCTGCTTCCCACTAGCTATCTATTTTACATTTGGTAGTGGATGTATGTCAATGCTACTCTCTCACTTCATCCCAGCTTACACTTCCCCCTCCCCGTGTCCTCAAGTCCATTGTCTACATCTGCTTCTTTATTCCTGTCCTGCCCCTAGGTTCGTCAGAAACTTTTTTTTTTTTAGATTCCATATATATATGTTAGCATATGGTATTTGTTTTTCTCTTTCTGACTTATTTCACTCTGTATGACAGACTCTAGGTCCATCCACCTCACTACAAATAACTCAGTTTCGTTTTTTTTTATGGCTGAGTAATATTCCATTGTATATATGTGCCACATCTTCTTTATCCGTTCATCTGCTGATGGACATTTAGGTTGCTTCCGTGCCTTGGCTATTGTAAAGAGAGCTGCTATGAATATTGGGATGCATGTATCTTTTCAAATTAGAGTTTTTTCTGGATACATGCCCAGGAGTGGGATTGCAGGATCATATGGTAACTCTATTTTTAGTTTTTTAAGGAACCTCTATACTGTTCTCCATAGTGGCTGTACCAATTTACATTCCCACCAATAGTGTAGGAGGCTTCCTTTTTCTCCACACCCTCTCCAGTATTTATTATTTGTAGATTTTTTTTAGTTATGGCCATTCTGACTGATGTAAGGTGATACCTCATTGTAGTTTTGATATGCATTTCTCTAATAATTAGTGATACTGAGCATCTTTTCATGTGTCTGTTGGCCATTTGTGTGTCTTCTTTGGAGAAATGTTTATTTAGGTCTTCTGCCTATTTTTTGAATGGGTTGTTTGTTTCTTTGATATTAAGGTGTATGAGCTGTTTGTAAATTTTTTGAAATTAATTCCTTGTTTGTAGCTTCATTTGCAAATATTTTGTCCCAGTCTGTAGGTTGTATTTTTGTTTTGTTTATAATTTTCTTTGCTGTGCAAAAGATTTTAAGTTTAATTCGGTCCCATTTGTTTATTTTTGTTTTTATTTCCATTACTCTAGGAGATAGAGCCAACAAAATATTGCTGCTGTTTATATCAAAGAGTGTTCTGCCTATGTTTTCCTCTAGGAGTTTTATAGTATCCAGTGTTACATTTAGGTCTTTAATCTATTTGAGCTTATTTTTGTATATGGTGTTAGAGAATGTTCTAATTTCATTCTTTTACATGTAGCTGTCCAGTTTTCCCAGCACCACTTATTGAAGAGACTGTCTTTTCTGCTTTGTATATTCTTGCCCCCTTTGTTGTAGATTAATTGACCATAGGTGTATGGGTTTATTTCTTGGCTTTTGATACTGTTCCTTTGATCTATATGTCTATTTTTGTGCCAGTACTATACTGTTTTGATTATTGTTTCTTTGTAGTATTGTCTGAAGTCAGGGAGTGTGATTCCTCCAGCTCTGTTCTTCTTTCTCAAGATTGTTTTGGCTATTCTGGTTTTTTTGTGTTTCCATACAAATTGTAAACATTTTTGTTCTATTTCTGTGAAAAATGCCATTGCTAATTTGATAGGGATTGCATTGAATCTGTGGATTGCCTTAAGTAGTATGGTAATTTTAACAATTGATTCTTCCAATCCAATAACACAGTATATCTTTCCATGTCTTTGTGTCACTTTTGATTTCTTTCATCAGCAAAAATATATATATTTAGAATGTCACGACTCTGCGTATTTATTTTGTGGAAAATTACATGCTTTGATATCTTGTTTTCCCATCCAGAATAAGACACATATTGTGAAAAATTGATTGATGTCTCAATAAAAATTTGTAATCATCTCCATAGATTGTACATAAGTCTTGCCTTTTGGTTTTCTTATTTAAAAAGAGGATTCTCTTATTTACATTTGATTCACATTTTCAGTGAGCTAGTCAGAAAGAGCTTAGTGTCTTTTGCTGGGATGAATTACCACACAATTCTCAAAGCCATGGGGATATGTCTGTATCCAAGCATTCATAGGCCTGTATTCACAAATACACATGTGTGTATCCCACCACACACTCAGATCTGTATGCAACCTCATGTGGATGTATGGCTTCATGTATGTACATATTCAGTGATATGTTAGTCTGTATCCAATTGCACATATGTGTCTATATGTGAACACAGGCCTGTGTCTGACAACACATGGATCAATCAATATCTGACTACCTATATCAATGCATTTGTATATGTATATGCATATGTATTTTGCATGACCACATACAGGTCTGTATCTGTCTACACACAAGGTTGTATCTTGCTATACACAGGTCTATGTTTGATGATACACAATCCTGTATCTGTCCACATACAGGGCTATGTCTCACCATACACTGTTCTGTATCTGACTGTATATTAATTTATGCAGAACTTGACTGAATAATTCTTCTATTCCATGTAGCATGGACTGAGGTCACTCTCTGCTATTCAGCTGACTGTTGGGCTTTTAAGGTGGGTCTAAGATGACTTCACTCATATGAATGGTGTCTTGTCAGGAATGGCTGAAAGACCAGGCTCTTCTGTTTCTCTCTCCTTCTCCATGTAGATACGGGGCCATGTAGACAATTTCTGTTCAGTGAGGTTGTCAGACTTGTAAAATGGCAGCTCAGGGCTCCCAGAGGGAGGAAGCAAAAGCTATTAGGCCAGTTAAGTCTCATTCCATCATGACATCAGCTTGAAGTCCAGGACCTCAAGTTCTAAATCCAGATTGCTTCTGCACATCAAAGGAAACAATCAACAAAATTAAAAGGTAACCTATGGAATGAGAGAAAATATTTGCAAATTATATATCTCATAAGGAGCTACTATCTGAAATATATAAGGAACTTCTACAACTCAATAACAAAAAACCAAATAACCCAATATGAAAATAGGCAGGTTCTTTGGAATATTATTCAGCCATATAAAAGAAGGGAAGCCTGCCATTTGTGAAAATATGGAAAGACTTTGAGGGCCTTATGCTAAGTGAAATAAACAGAAAGAGAAAGACAAATACTGTGTGATCTCACTTATATGTGGAATTAAAAAAAAACCCTCAGAAGTAGAGAGTAGAATGTTGATTGCCAGGGCATGAAGGGTGGGGGAAATGGGGAGATGTTGGACAAAGTGTACAAACTTCCAGTTTTAAGATGAACATGTTCTGGGGAGCTAATCCAGCATGGTGACAATAGTTAACAGTCCTGTATTATATACGGAAAGTTGCCAAGGCTTAAATGTTTTCACCACACACACACAAATTGTAATTATGTGAGGTGATGGATGTGTTAAATAACCTTATTGTGGTAATCATTTCAAAATATATATGTATATCAAATCATCATTGCTGCACTCCTTAAACTTACACAAAGTTATCTGTCAATTGTATCTCAATAAAGCTGGAAAAATATTTAAAACAATAAAATTATATTTTATGAATTAAAAAATATAATCTAACACAATGAAATATCACCTCACATCTGTTAGAATGGCTATCGTCAAAAAGACAAGAGATAGCAAGTGTTGCCTAGGATGTGGAGAAAAGAGAAACCTTGTGCACTATTGGTGGCAATGTAAGTTGGTGCAGTCACTATGGAAAACTGTATGGAGATTCCTCAAAAATTAAAAATAAAACTACCACATGATCCAGCAATTCCACTTCTGGGTATATATTCAAAGGAAATGAAATCACTATTAAGAAAGAGACATCTGCACCTTCAGGTTCATTGTAGCAATATTCACAATGGCCAAGACATGGAAACTTAAATGTTTATTAACTAATATATGGATAAAGAAAATGTGAGATATATATATATATATATATATATATATATATATAGTGTTGTACACCTTAAGCTAATACAATGCTATGTGTCAGTTATATAACAATAGAACTGGAAAAAATAAAATTCACCCTTTAAAAGGGTATGATTCAGTGTTTTTTAGTATATTCACAAAGTTGTTACCATCACAACTAATTTCATAACATTTTCATCATACCCCCAAAAGAAATCCCGTACTCATTAGCATTTGCTTCCCATTCCCCTCTCTCCCCTACCCCTGGCAACCACTAATCTGCATTCTGTCTCTATGGATTTACTTGTTTTGGACATTTCATATAAATGGAATCATACAATATGTAGCTGTTTCTGCTTTTTTCACTTAGCATAATGTTTTTGAGGTTCATCCATGTTATAATGTGTATCAGTACTTCATTTTTATTGCTGAATATTATTTCTTTGTATAGAATAACACCTTTAGTTTACCCATTCATCAATTGTTCGACAATTGGGTTCTTTAAAAATTTTAGCCATTATAAATAATGCTGCAATGAACATTGGTGTATATATGTTCCTGTGTGGACATATGTTTTTATTGTTCTTGGGTCATACCTAGAAGTGAAATTACTGGTTCTTATGGTAACTCTCTGTCTAATATTATGAGGGACTGTCAAACTGTTTTCCAAAGTGACTGCACCATTTTACATTCCCAGCAGCAATATACAAGGATTCCAATTTCTCCACATTTTTGCAGTTGGAATTTAGATAAGGATTGCATTGAATCTATAGATTGCTTTGGGGGATTATGGCCATTCTAATAATATTAAGTCTTCCAATCAATAAACACAGAGTGTCTTTTTATTTATGAAGTTCTTCTTTAATTTCTTTCAACAATGTTTTGTAGTTTTCAGTGTACAAGTGTACTTCTTTTGTTAAATTTATTCCTCAGTATTTTATTCTTTTAGATACTATAGTAAATGGAATTTTTTTCTTAATTTCATTTTTGAATTTACATTCCTAATGTATAGAAGTAGAACTGATTTTTGTAAACTGATCTTGTATCTTACAACTTTGCTGAACTTGTTTATTACATGTAATATTTTTTGTGTGGATTCCTTAGAATTGTCTCTATATAAGATCATGTCATCTTCAAATAGAGATAGTTTTACTTCTTCCTCACCTAACTGGATGCCTTTTATGTCAGTTTCTTGTTTAATTGCCTTGAGTTGAACTTCCAGTACAATTTCAAATAGAAATGTTGAGACAAAAATCTTTGTCTTGTTACAAAATTTAGAGGGAAAGCATTCAGTCTTTCACCAGCAAGTACATTGGTAGCTGTAGGTTTTTCATAGATGCCCTTTATCGGTTTGAGAAAGTTGTCCTGTATTTCGAATTTGTTCAGTGTTTTTTATCATGAAAAGGTGTTGAATTTTGTCATTTTTCTGGTTTTTGTCTTTTATCCTATTAATATGGTGTATTATATCAATTGATTTTTTTGTGTGTTGAACCAATTTCCAATATAGGGATAAATCACGCTTGGTGATGGTGTATAATCATTTTTATAAATTCCTGGACTCTATTTGTTATTATGTTGAGGATTTGGGGGTCTACGTTCATATCAGATATTGGTCTGTAGTTTTACTTTCTTGTGATATATTTGTCTGGTTTTGGTATCAAGGTAATACTGTCCTCATAGAATGAATTTGAAAGTGTTACCTTTTATTTTTTGGAGGCATTTCTAAAGAATTGGTGTTAATCTTTATTTAAATGTTAGGTAGAAATTACCAGTTAAGCCATCTGGTTCTGAACAACTGTTTGTTGGTAGATTTTATTTTTTAAATCATTTTTTCCTTACAGTTTTATTACGATATAATTGGCATACAGCACTGTATAAGTTTAAGTTGTACAGCATAATGATTTGATTTATATATATCATGAAATGATTAACACAGTAAGTTTAGTGAACATCCATCATCTCATATAGATACAAAATTAAAGAAATAGAAAAATATATTTTCCTTGTTATGAGATCTCTTAGTATTACTCTCTAAGCAACTTTAATATATAACATACAGCAGTGTTATATGTTTATCATGTTGTATATTATATCCCTAGTACTTGTTTATCTTATAACTGGAAACTTGTACCTTTTGGCCACCTTCATCTAATTCCCTTTCTCCGCACCCCCACCTCTGATAACTGCAAATCTGATCATTGTTTCTATGAGTTTGTTTGTTTGTTTGTTTGTTTTGGCCACACCACGTGGCATGTGGGATCTTAGTTCCCCGACCAGGGATCGAACCTGCGCCCCCTGCATTGGAAGCATGGAGTCTTAACCACTGGACTCCCAGGGAAGTCTCACTTGTTTGGTTTCTTTTGAAGTATAATTGACCTAAACACAATATTAGTTCCTGGTACACATTATAGTGATTCCACTGTGTGTGTGTGTGTGTGTGTGTGTGTGTGTGTATATATACATATACACACATATATACATATATATCACATCTTCTTTATCCATTCATCTATTGATGGGCACTTAAGTTGCTTCCATACCTTGGCTATTGTAAATAATACTTCAGTGAACATAGGGGTGCATATGTCTATTCAAATTAGTGTTTTCATTTCCTTCAGATAAATATACAGGAGTGGAATTTCTGGATCATGTGGTACTTCTATGTTATTTTTTAGAGGAATATTCATACTGTTTTCCATATTGGCTACCAGCACCAATTTACATTCCCACCAACAGTGTACGATGGTTCCCTTTTCTCTACATCCTCGCCAACAATTGTTATTTGTTGCCTTTTTGATGATAAACATTCTGACAGGTGTGAGGTGATTAGTTTAGATTAGTGATATTGAGCCTCTTTACATGTGCCTGTTGGCCATCTGTATGTATTCTTTGGGAAAATGTCTATTAAAGTCTGCTGCTCATTTTTTAATTAGGTTGTTTGTTTTTTGATGTTGAGGTGTATGAGTTCTTTGTATGTTTTGGATCTTAATCCGTTCTCAAATACATCCTTTGCAAATATCTTCTCTCATTCAGTAGGCAGTTTTTTCGTTTTGTTCATAGTTTCCTTTGCTTTGCAAAACCTTTTCAATTTAATGTAGTCTAATTTGTTTATTTTTGCCTTTGTTTCCTCTGCCTGAGGAGACATATCCAAAAAAATATTGCTAAGACTTATGTCAAAGAATGTACTGTGTATGTTTTCCTGTAGAAGTTTTATTATTTCAGGTCTTACATTTAACTCTTTAATCATTTTGAGTTCATTTCTGTATATTGTTTGAGAAAGTAGTCCAATTTGATTTTTTTTGCATGTAGTTGTCCAGTTTTCCCAGCATCATTTATTAAAGAGACTGCTTACCCTCATTGTACATTCTTGCCTCCTTTATCATACACTAATTGCCCACATAAGTATTGGTTTATCTCTGGGCCCTCTATTCTTTTCCATTGATCTATGTGTCTGCTTTTGTACCTGTACCATACTGGTTTCATAAATGTAGCTTTGTAGTATCATTTGAAATCAGTAGTCTGATATTTCTAGTTTTGTTCTTCTATATCATCACTGTTTTGGCTGTTCAGGTCTTTTGTGTCTTACATACAAACTTTAGAATTACTTGTTCTAGTTCTGTGAAAAATGCCATTGGTATTTTGATAGGGATTGCTTTGACTCTAGATTGCCTTGGGTAGTATGATCATTTTAACATTATTAATTCTTCCAATCTATGAATACAGTATATCTTTCCATTTGTTAGTGCTGTCTTTAATTTTTTTCATCCATGTCTTATTTTCAGAGCACAGGTGTTTTACCTGCATTAGATTTATTTCTAGTTATTTTATTATTTTGGTGTAATTGTAAATGAAATTGTTTTCTCAATTTCTCTTTCTGACCTTTCATTGTTAGTATATAGAAACACAACAGATTTCTGTATATTAATTTTGAATCCTGCAACTTTACCAAATTCATTAATGGGTTCTAATAATTTCTTGGTGGCCTCTTTAGGATTTTCTATATATAGTATTATGGCATCTATAAACAGTGATTATTTTACTTCTTCCTTCCCAATTGGGATTCCTTTTATTTCTTTTTCTTGTCTGATTGCTGTGGGTAGGACTTCCAATACTAAAATGAATCAAAGCAGCAAGAGTGGGCATCATTGTCTTGTTCCTGATCTTAGAGGAAATGCTTTCAGCTTTTCACCATTGAGTATGATGTTAGCTATGGGCTTGTCATATATGGCCCTTATTATGTTGATGTTTAATCCCTCTATACACACTTTCTTGAGAGTTTTTAACATAAATGGATGTTGAGTTTTGTCAAAAGCTTTTTCTGCATCTATTGAGATGATCATATGGCTTTTATTCTTCAATTTGTTAATGTGGTGTATCATATTGATTGATTTTCAGATATTGAACCATCCTTTACATCTCTGGGATAAATCCCACTTGATCGTGGAATTTCATCCTTTTAATGTGTTGTTGATTTTGGTTTGCTAACAATTTGTTGAGGATTTCTGCATTTATGTTTATCAGTGATATTGGACTGTAATTTTCTTTTTTTGTGTGATATCTTTTTCTGGTTTTTGTATCAGCATGATGCAGGTCTCATAGAATGAATTTGGAAGCATTCTTTCTTCTGCAATTTCTTGGAATAGTTTGAGAAGAATGGGTGTTAACTTATCTTTAAATGTTTGATAGAATTCACCTGGGAAGCCATCTGTCCTAGACTTTTGTTTATTGTTAGGTATTTTTTATTAGTGATTCAATTTTATTACTGATAATTGATCTGTTCATATTTTCTATTTCTTTCTCATTCTGTCTTGGGAGATTGTGCATTACTAGAAATTTTTCCATTTCTTCTAGCTTGTCCATTTTACTGGCATATAATTTTTCATAGTAATCTCTCTCTTTTTTTTAATATTTATTTATTTATTTTTGTCTGTGTTGGGTCTTCATTTCTGTGAAAGGTCTTTCTTTAGTTGTGGCAAGTGGGGGCCACTCTTCATCACGTTGCATGGGCCTCTCACTATCGTGGCCTCTCTTGTTGCGGAGCACAGGCTCCAGGCACGCAGGCTCAGTAATTGTGGCTCACGGGCCTAGTTGCTCCACGGCATGTGGGATCTCCCCAGACCAGGGCTCGAACCCATGTCCCCTGCATTGGCAGGGAGATTCTCAACCACTGCACCACCAAGGAAGCCCCAGTAATCTCTTTTTGATCTTTTGTATTTATGTGGCATTGGTTGTAACTTTTCCTTTTTCATTTCGGACTTTTATTTATTTGGGCCCCCTCATTTTTCTTCATGAGTCTGGCTAAATGTTTATTATTTTATCTTTTTGAAGAACCAGCTCTAAGTTTCATTGATCTTTTCTATTTTTTTTTAGTCTCTATTTCATTTATTTCTGCTCTGATCTTTATTATTTCTTTCCATCTAATAACTTTGGGTTTTGTGTATCCCACATTTACTGTTTTTGACATCATATTTTACATCTTTTGGTTTTGTGTATCCCTTAACTACTTATTGTGGATATAGATGATTTTACTTCATTTGTCTTTTAACCTTCTTACTAGCTTTATAAATGTTTGATCTACTACCTTTATTGTATACTTGCCTTTATCAATGAGATTTTTCCTTTTGTAATTTTCAAATTTTTGTTGTGGCCTTTTTTTCCACTTAGAGAAATCCCTTTAACATTTCTCATAGAGCTGGTTTAGTGGTGCTGAACTCTTTTAGCTTTTGCTTGTCTGTAAAACTCTTTATCTTTCCTTCAAACCTGAATGATAGCCCTTCCAGGTAGAGTATTCTTGATTGTGGTTTTTCTCCTTCCATCACTTTAAGTATATCATGCGACTTCCTTCTGGTCTGCAGTTTCTGCTGAAAAATCCACTGATAGCCTAATGGGAGTTCCCTTGTACATAACTTGTTGCTTTTATCTATTATGTCTTCTAATATGTTCTTTTCCTTTCTCTCTCTTTTCTTTCTGAGACTTCTATTATGTGAATGTTAGTAGTCTTGGTGTTATTTTAAAGGTTTCTTAAACTGTTCTAGATTTTATTTTATTTTATTTTTTCTGTTCAGCTTGATTGATTTCCACTATTCTGTTTTCCAAATTGCTGATCTATTTCTCTATATTATCTAATCTACTGTATATTATGTCCAGGGTATTTTTTATTTCAATTATTGTATTCTTCAGCTCTGTTTAGTTCTCCTTTATATATTTTAACTCTTTGTTAAACTTCTCACAGTGTTCATCCATTCTTCTCCCAAGTTCATTGATCATCTTTATCATCATCTTGAACTCTTTTTTGGGTAGACTGCTTATCTCCTCTTCACTTAGATCTTCTTCTAGCATTCTATTTTGTTCTTCATTTCCAAAACATTCCTCTTTTTTCTTGTTTTGTCTGATTCTCTGTTTTTATTTTTATGTATTAAGTAAGTCAGTTACATTTCTGCATCTCTGAGAAGTAGTCTTATGTAGGAGATGTCCTGTGGTGTCCAGCAGCACACTCCCCTCTGTTCACAGGAACTATATTCTCTAGGGGTGCCCCTTATATGGGCTTCATGGGCCCTTCTGTTGTGGTGGGGCTGATTACCATGGGGATGCTGGTAAACATGACTGGCTCCTGGCCCAGTTGGTTGCCAGGCCTTACCTAGGACAGAGGCTGCCAGCTGCTGGTGGGCAGTGCTGCATCACAGGTGGCTGGCTTCAGGGGCAAGTGGCCCCAGGGCTGATGCCAGCTTGTTGGTAACCAGAGCCAGGTCTTGGGATGACTGGCTGTGGAGCCCTAGGGTTTACTGGTACTAGTGCTGGCCCACTGGTGTACAGAAACATGTCCTTGGGTGGCTGGCATTGGGCCAGGAGTCCACCTACTCATAGATAGGGCCAGGTCATTGGGGCTATTGCCAGCCCACTGATGGTTGGGGCTACTGGCTGAGGTGTGCAACATGTCTGGGAGCTGGTTTCTGCTCCTGGTGTGTGGTGCCAGGGCCCAGGTAGTCAAGGGGCTGGTGCCTGCCCACAGGTGGGTGAGGATGTGTCCTAGGCCTAGTGCCAGCCCACTGATGGATGGGATTGTGTCCCAGGGTCTCAGGCTGAGGGCCCTGGAGCTGGTATTGGTTCTCTGGTGGGGTGTACCAGATCCTGGGTCCTCTGGTAGGAAGGGCTAAGTCCTGGGATGGCTGGAGTTTCAGAGAGGCCTACAGCAGCTGTCAGCCTCCTGGTGGGAAGATGTGTCCCTGCAAGGCTAGTTGTTTTGCCTGGGGACCCCAGGACTGGTGCTGATTGACTTGTGGGAAGGTTGGATCCCAGTACTTATAAGCTAGATGAAGGAATCCAAAATGGCACTTGCCAGCACCAGTACCCTCATGGTAGAATTAGCTTCCAAAAATGGGTGCTGCCAGCTCTATTTCTCCAGGGTGAGTCCCAGTTTCCTCTTGCTTCTCAAGGAGGTTCTCCAAGATTAGCAAGTAGGTCTGACCCAGGTTCCTTTAAAATTACTGCTTTTGCCCTGGGTCTCAGAGTGTGTGATATTTTGTATGCACCTTTTAAAAGCAGAGTCTCTATTTCCTACAGCCCTCTTGCTCTCCCAAAAGCAAACCCCACTAGCCTTCAAATCCAAATATTCTGGGATTTCTTCCTGATGCAGGACCCTTGAGGTGGGGAGCCTAATATAGGGTCCAGACCCCTCATTCCTTAGGAAGAATCTCTACAATTGTGGTTATCCTCACATTTATGGGTCACCTATCCTGGGGTGTGGGTCTTGACTATACCATGTTTCTGTCCTTCCTACCCATCTTCTTGTGGTTCCTTTTTTTACATCTGTAGTTGTAGAAGATCTTTTCTACTAGTTGTTAGGTTGTTCTCATCAGTAGTCTGTAAATAACTGTGATTTTGGAGTGTCACTGGGATGAGGTGAACTCAGGGTCTTCCTCTGCCATCTTGGCCACACCTTATTGGTAGATTTTAAATCACTAATTAAATATCTTTACTTTTGTAGGTTTATTCAGATTTCCCATTTCTTTTGATTCAGTTTTGATATTGTCTCTCTTCCTAGGAATTTTTCTTTTTCTAAATTATGTAATTTGTTTACATAAGATTTTTTGCAGTATTACCTTATAATCCTTTTTATTTCTGTAATGTGAATGTTCTTTGTTTCATTATTGATTTTAGTAATTTTAGTCATCTTTCTTTCCACTCTATCTTTCCTAAATAAAGGCTTTTTAATTTCTTTTTAATATTTTCAAAGAATCAACTTTTGTTTGTTGTTTTCTACCCTTCATTTCATTTTTCCCACTATAATCTTTATTTTTTTCTTTCTTTCTGCTTGCTTATGGTTTAGTTTGCTCTTCTTTTACTAATTCCTTAAGGCAGAAAATTGTTACTGATTAAATCTTTCTTTTATTAGATATAGAATTTTTGGTTGACAGTATTTTTCTTTTATCACTTTGAAAATGTCATTCCAGTGCTTTTTGGCCTCCATGGTTTCTGATGAGAAACCCACTCTACTGAGAATCATCTGCATGTGATGAGTCAACTTCTCCCTGGCTACTTTCAAGATCTTCTTTATGACTTTTGACAGATTGGTAATAACATGTCTAAGTATGATCTCTTTGAGTTTATCTTAGAATTTTTTGAGATTTTGGATTCATATATTAATGTTTTCATCAAATTTTGAAGTTTTGTTGGGTTATTTTTTCATATAATCTTTCTTTCACTTCCTCTCTCTCCTTTCCTTCTGGACTCCTAGTATGTGTATTTTAATAGATTGATGGTATCCATAGGTCCCTGAGGCTCTGTTCATTTTTCTTCATCCTTTTTTCTTTCTGTTCCTCAGACTTGGTAATATCAATTGACCCATCTTCAAGTTCATGGATTCTTTCTTTTGTCTGCTTAAACTGTTGTTGACCTCTTGTGGTGAGGAGTTATTTAAATAATTATACTTTTCAACTCCAGAATTTCTACTTAGTTATTGTTTTCTAAAAAAATAATTTCTACCTCTTTATTGATATTCCCTTTGCTGAAAAGTCATTCTCATATTTTTCTTTAGTTCTATAAATATAGTTTTCTTACTTCTTCAAAAATATTTTAAATAACTTATTTAAAGCCATTACAAAAAATAAACACTCCCCAGATTGCTGCAAGCCTCTGGTTAATTTTTAGAATTCTAAAAAAGTGGTTTGTGACTTTTTTTTACTGGCTTTCTCACTGCTTTTATGGAGGAGAGAAATTTTGGAGACTCTTGCTCCATTAATTTCTATGATATCTGTACTATAATGACATTACAGACTATACTATAATGAATAATTTTATAGATCTATCATTTATAAAATGTGTCAGTATATCTATAGGATAAAGTTTTAGAAGTTAAGTTGGTCAAAGGGCAGTTAATTTGTAATTATGTTAAAACTGTCAATTTTATGTTGAACATTGTTTTCCCTTGAGGTTTGATACATAAAGTTTTCACAAATCTTTTAGATTGTTTCTACTTCTTGGATTGGGTTATTTCCTAGTTTCCTATAGACAAAATTGAAGACTGACAGGTAGTAGACCTTGTATATCTATTGTCCAGCATAGTGCTTGATGCTTAATATGTGTTCATATGAATACATGAGTGAATGAATGAATAAATGAAGTACCTGTGTCCTCTTCTATAACATAGTTTATCAACTATGTGGAGTGGAAAAGTGGACTTACACCTTCAATCTCCTACACAAGGTCCTTGAAAATTAAGATATATGTTGAGCTTCAGGCTCAAGTCACTATACTTGGCCAGTTTATGAAGCTGAAAGACATCATATATAAACCAGACTGTACTTTCCAGGACTGAAGGTGACCAAACACAAATTGGGCTATCTTGTTCAGTGTGCTCACCAGAGTCAAGATAGTTTCAAGGCAGTGATAGAGTTAAGATCAGTAATCAATCATATCCTCTGTCACTTGCTAGCTTTGTGACCTTAGTTAAATTATTAAAGATCACTTAATCTTAGTTGTTTCATTTACGAGGTGGAGATAATAACAGCACCTTTCATTGGGTCATTTCTGAGGATTAAAGTAGATAATGGATATAAAACATGAATATATTAGCTATTGATTGCAGACTGGTGGTCTACATTCTGAAAACTGCTTTCACACATGTTTAGTGTGACCCACACAATGCTTTTTTTTTTTTTTAAATAATCACCCGTATTTAAATATTGGAAGATTTCAAAACATCCAGATTTTTTCAAGCTTCTCTTGGAAAAAAATGTCACTATATGATATCATCTAAGTTCCAGGGGTTGAATTTGATATGTAGAAGGAATCTGCTTGTTCCTGGAGCTCCATGCTTCAAAGGTGACCTTCCCTATGTTTTGTCTCCCAAATCAGTTGGTTCTTTTTTCTGGGATCAATGCAGAGAAATAAGTTCAAAGGTATCTTACACTGATTATAGGTTCCTCCTTATACCAACAATTTCATTATGTCACCAGTGGTTCCAATTTATATTATTAATAGATATTGTAATTCAGAGTTCAGGTAGGCTTCATAGCACAGTGGTTAGAAGAGTAGACTTTGAAATTTATCTGACACACACTACGTTTATGATCTTAAGCACATTACTAAAATTTACTGAATCTAAATTTCTTCATTTATGAAACAGATATAATAACAACACAATTCATTGGGTTTTGAGGATTAAATGAGATCATCCATATAAAGCATAAAACATAAAATTTGGTGCGTCAAAAATGTTCAGTGAAGGTTAGTTATTATTGTAGAAAATTTTACAGAGTGAAGATCATCTTCAACATTTAAAATACCTCACCCATAACTAAATCCAGTGAATGAATCTGTGACCTTCAATTATGATGTTGGTTTTATGTGCCTTCAGCCTGGCATAAGGCCTAAAGAACGTCAAAGATTAGGAAAATTTGAATGTATTTGATGATTCTGTGTTGCTGAAAGGAAGGTGGAACTTTACCACATCACCCAGATTTCTTAGTAGAAAGTGGTGCCCAATATTCTTGAGGAACATAGATGTAAAAATCCTCAACAAAATATTAGCAAACTGAATCCTACAATGCATTAAGGAATCATGCACTATGACAAAGTGTGATTTATTTCAAGGATGCAAGGAGGGTTCAACATCCACAAATCAATCAACATGATACATCACATTAACAAAATGAAGGACACAAATCATACAATCCTCTCAATAAATGCAGAAAAAGCAACTGAGAAAATTCAACATCTATTTGTGATAAAAACTCTCAACAAAATAGGTTTAGAGGGAATTTACCTCAACATATTAAAGACTGTATATGACAAACCACAGCTAACATCATACTCAGTGGTGAAAAGCTGAAAGATTTTCCTCTAAGATCAGAGAAGAAGACAAGGATGCCCACTCTCACCACGTTTATTCAACACAGTATTGAAAGTACTACTCACAGAAATTAGACAAGAAAAAAAAGGCATCCAAATCAGAAAGGAAGAAGTAAACCTGTCACTAGCTGCAAATGACATGATATTAAATATAGGAAAATCTAAAGACTCCACTAAAAACTTTTAGAACTAATAAATAAATTCAGTGAAGCCACCAGATCCAAAACCAATATACAGACATCTATGGCTTTTCTATACACTAATAACAAATTATCGGAAAGAGAAATTAAGAAAACAATCCCATTTACGATTGTATCATAAAGAATAAAATACCTAGGGATAAATTTAAATAAGGAGGTAACAGACCTGTGCACTGAAAGCTATGACACTGATTAAAGAAATTGAAGGTGACACAAATGAATGAAAATGTATTTTATGTTCATGGCTTGGAAGAATTAGTATTGTTCAAATGTTTATACTACCCAAAGCAATCTACAGATTTAGCACAATCCCTATCAAAATTCCAATGGCATATTTCACAGAGCTAGAACAAATGATTCTAAAATTTGTAAGGAATTACAACAGATCCTGAATAGCCAAAACAATCTTGAGAAAAAAAGAACAATCTGGAAGTATCATGCTCCCTGATTTCAAACTATACTACAAAGCTAACAGAAGCAAAAGTAAACATGTGGGACTACATCAAATTAAAAAGCTTCTGCACAACAAAAGAAAACAAATGAAACCACCAACAAAATGAAAAGGCAATGTAATAAATGGGAGAAAATATTTTCAAATATGTTTGCTAAAGTTTTAATATCCGAAATATATAAAGAACTCAAACAACTAAATAGCAAGAAACCAAACAATCTGATTAGAAAATGGGCAGAAGATTTAAATAAATATTTTTCCAAAGAGGTCATACAGATGGCCAAAAGGCACATGAAAAGATGCTCAACATTACTAATCATTAGGGAAATGCAAATCAAAATCACAGTGAGATATCACCTCACATCTGTTAGAATGGCTATTATTGAAATGATAAATAATAGCAACTGTTGGTGAGGATGGCTATTATTGAAATGATAAATAATAGCAACTGTTGGTGAGGATGTGGAGAAAAAGTAACCCTTTTAAACTGTTGGTTGGACTGTAAATTGGTGCAGCCACTACAGAAAACAGTATGAAGATTCCTCAAAAAATTAAAAATAGAACTACCATACAACCCAGGTATTCCACTTCCGAATATTTATCTAAAGAACACAAAAACACTAATTTGTAAGGATATATGCACCCTCATGTCCATTGCAGCATTATATAACCAAGATATGGAAATAACCCAAGTATCTATCAATGAATGAATGGATGAAAAAGATGTGATATCTATGTATATAGATATAGATAGATATATAGATGTATAATGGAATACTGCTCACGCATAAAAAGAATGAAATCCTGCCATTTGTAAAAACATGGATGAACCTTGAAGGTCTGTGCCTTTTTCTGTTTTGTAGGTAAGTTTATTTGTATCATTTTTTAGATTACACATATAAGCAATATCATATGATATTTCTCTTTCTCTGCCTGACTTACTTCACTTAGTATGATAATCTCTAGGTCAATCCATGTTGCTTTAAATGGCATAATTTCATTCATTTTTATGGCTGAGTAATATTCCACTGTGTATATATACTGCATCTTCTTTATCCATTCATCTGTTGATGGACATTTAGGTTGCTTCCATGTTTTGGCTATTGTAAATTGTGCTGCTATGAACATTGGGGTGCATGTATCTTTTCAAATTATAGTTTTCTCCAGTTATAGGCCCAGGAGTGGGATTGCTAAATCTGCCTTACATGAAATACTAAAGACAGTTCTTCTAGTAGAAATGAAAGGACACTAATTAACAATATAAAAGTATAAAACTGACTGGTAGAAGTAAACATATAGTCAAATTCAAAATATCCTAATACTGTAATGGTGATGTGTAAATCATTTTTATCTCTAGTATAAAAGTTGAAAACAATAATATTAAAAATAACTATAGCTACAATAATTTGGTAATAGATGCACAGTATAAAAAATGTAAAGTGTGACATCAATTGTATAAAACATGAGGGGAGAAGAAGTAAAATTGTACAGTTTTTGTATGAGATTGAAGGTAAGTTGTTTTCAACTTAAAATAGACTGTTATATCTATAATATACTTTTTGTAAGCCTCATGGCAACCAAAATGAAAAAAAAAAACTATAATAGATACACAAAAGATAAAGAGAAAGGAATTGAAGTATACTACTACAAAAAAAAATCAAAAAACAAGACAGCAGTGAGGAAGAAAGGAACAAAAAATCAGCAAACAATTAACAAAATGGCAATAGTAAGTCCTCATCTATCAATAATTACTTAAGTCAAAATGGACTAAATTACCCAATCAAAAAGCAAAAAAGTAGCTGAATTATGAAGAAACAAGATTGTTGGGAAAATTAATAGTGTTGTTCTGGCTTCAGAGGCAGAAGCAGACCTCTGACTGACCTGTGACTTTGTCTGGACTGCGCACCTGGTTGCACACCTAAGAATTGTTGCTAGCAAGTCAAGCAGAGCTTACAATAAGAAAGGGAGTGGGTCTTGGAATTTCTTGAGCCCTGGGGACCTGGCCAGTCCCCCGGGGTCTATAAAATATTGTGACTCACATGGTGAAACCAACAGCATTGTTAAAGTGAATCCAGAGCTGCATTTTTGCATGCAAACTGATGTCAGTTTGCGGCCTGGAATTCTAAATGGAAGCCCCCAGAACTCCAATCTGAAGTCTCACCTGTGGGGTGGATGCACCACCCGGGACCCTTCCCAACTGGGGCTCCAGATTGCTGTCACTTGGGACTTCCCAGCACTGCTTGGATCTGGATGTAGGTGCTTCTCCAATTCAGTGATGTATAAACCTCTGTCTTTACTATTCTTTCTTAGTTAGTTATACCATTCTTTTCTTAATTAGTATACTGTAGTCTTTGTTAATTCAATAAACTCTCTCTAAATTCTTGTTTAGCTGAGTGTAGAGTGGTTATTTTGCCAGCAAATCCAACAAACCTTGAAACTGAAAGTAAGGCTTTCGGCAAAACAAAGATCCAAGTATATGCTGCCTACAAGAGACTCGCTTTAGCTTTAAGGATGCATATTGAAAGTGAAAGGATGTTAAAAGATATTCAATGCAAATGGTAACCCAAAGACAATAGGAGTGCTATACTTAAAAAAGATAAAATAGACCTTCAGTCAAAATTGATCAGGAGAGACAAAGAATGTCACTATATAGTGATAAAAGGGTCAATTCATCAAGAGAATATAACTATTATATATACACTCAACAGTAGAGTGCCTAAATATTTAGAGCAAATATTAACAGAAGTAAGTGAGAATAAGACAGAATTACAATAATAGTAGAGGACTTCAATACTCCATCTTCAACATTGGATAGATCATCCAGACAGAAAATTAATAAAGAAACAGCAGAAATGAATAACACTATGGATGAAATGGACATGACAGAAAAGACATATAAAGAACATTTCATCCAACAGCACCAGAATACACACTTTTCTCAAGCACACATGGAATATTTTCCAGGATAGACCATATGTTGGAACAAAAAGCAAGCCTTAAGAAATTTAACAATATGAAAAGCATATTTAAAATCTTTTCTGACCATAATAGTATAAAATTAGAAATCAACAGCAGGAGGAAAACACAAAAATCCACAAAATAAATGGAAGTTAAACAGCATACTCCTGACAAACAGTGGGTGAAAGAAGGAATCAAAAGAGAAATAAGAAATATATTTAGAGACAAATGAAAATGAAAACACAACATACTAAAACTTATCGGATGCAGCAAAAGCCATTCTAAGAGAGAAGTTTAGAGTGATAAATGCTTACATAAAAAAAAGAAAGGTCTCAGATAAACAACTTAACTTTACACCTCAAGAAATTAGAAAAAATACGAACAAACTGAAAGTTAGCAGAGAGAAGGAAATAATAAAAATTAGCACAGAAATAAGTGAAATAAAGATAAGAAAGACAACAGAAAAAACTAATAAAACTAAGACTTTTTTTGCAAAGATACACCAGATTGATAAATCTTTAGCTGGACTAATCAAGAAAAAAAAGAAGATTCAAATAAACAAAATTACAGATGAAAGTGGGGACATTACAACTGACACCACAGAAATACAAGGGAGCATAAAATCTACTATGAGAAAATAAATGCCAACAAATTAGATAACCTAAGAGAAATGGATAAATTCCTAAAAACATAAAGCCTACCAAGACTGAAACACAAAGAAATAGAAAGTCTGAAAGGACAAATAACAACTAAGGATATTGAAACAGCAATCAAGAGTTTCCCATCAAAGAGAAACATATTCTGTAATAACCTAAATGGGAAAAGAATTTGAAAAAGAATAGATACATGTATATGTATAACTGAATCACTTTGCCATACATTTGAAACTAACAACATTATTAATCGACTGTGTTATAATATAAATAATAAAAATTAAAAAAAGAGACTCCTGGGATCAAAATTCTATCAAATATTTAAAGAAGAATTAACAGCACTAATTAAGAATTCTAAAACACTTCTACAAAGTTGAAAAGGAGGAAACACTCCTTTTATAAGGCCAACATTACTCTCATACCAAAACCCAGATAAAGACACTACAAAAAAGAAAACTACAGGCTAAGTAAAGAGATGAATATAGATGCAAATATTCTTAACAAAATTCTAGCAAAGTGAATCCAACAGCACATTAAACAGATCACACACCATGAAAAAGTGAGATTTATCCCTGGGATCTAAGAAGAGTTCAATATATGCAAATCAATGAACATGGTACACCACATTAATAGAAAGGATTAAAAATTGTATGATCCTGTTAATAGATGTAGAAAAAGCATTTGACAAAATTCAACATCTTTTCTTGATACAAGCTGTCAACACTGGTATAGAAGGAATATTCCTCAACATAATAAGGGCCATAAATTGCAAACCCATGGCTAACATCATAATGGTGAAAAGCTAAAAGCTTTCCCTCTAAAATTAGGAACAAGAAAAAAGTGCCCACTCTTACCACTCTTATTCCACATAGTGTGGGAAGTCTTAGCCAGAACCACTAGGTAAGAAAAAAGAAACAAAAGACATGAAAATCAGAAAGAAAGAAGTAAAATTGTCTCTGTTTGCAGATGGCATGATCTTATGTATAGAAAACCACAAAGATGCCACCCAAAAAATTATTAGAATTAACAAATTCAGTAATGTTGCAGTATACAAAATCAACATGCAAAATTATTTGCTTTTCTGTACACTAACGATGAAATATCTGAAAGAGAAATAAAATAATTCCTCTTGCAATAACACCAAAAACAATAAAATACTTAAGAATAAATGTTACCAAGGTCTGTATACTGAAAAATATGAGACGTTGATGAAATGAATTGAAGAAGATACAAATAAATGGAAAGATTTCCCATACTCATGGATCAGAAGAATTAATATTGTGAAAAAGCCCATACCATCCAAAGCCATTTATAGATTTGTTTTAATTCCTGCAAAAGTCCAATAGCATTTCTCACAAAAATAGAATAAAACAATATGAAAATTAATATGGAATCTCAAAAGACACCAAATAGCTAAAGCAATCTTTAGAGAGAAGAGCAAAGCTGGAGGCATCATACTTTGTGATTTCAAACTGCATTACAATGCATTAGCAATCAAAGCAGTATGGTGCTGGCATAAAAACAGAAACATATACCAATAGAGCAGAAAACAGAGTCCAGAAATAAACCAATGCATATATGGTCAACTAATATTTGACTAGGAATCAAAAAAAGCTCAATGGGGAAAAGATAGTTTTCAATAAATGGTATTGGGAAAATTGGATATTCACATGCAAAAGAATGAAACAGGAACCCTATCTTGCACCACTCACAAAAATTAGCTTGAAATGGATTAAAGACTGAATTGTAAGACCCGAGGCCATAAAATTCCTAGAAGAAAACTCAGGTGAAAAGCTCCTTGATATTGCTTTTGGCTAAGATTTTTTTAAAATTTTATACCAATAGGCAACCAAAGCAAAAATCAACAAATGGGACTACATCATACTAAGATGTTTCTGTACAGCAAAAGCAACAATCAACAAAATTAAAAGCAATCTACAGAATAGAAAATATTTGCAAATCATATATCTGTTATGGGGTTAATATCCAAAGTATATAAGAAACTCCTACAAATAAATAGCAGTCCCCCAAAATACAACAATTAAAAATGAGCAGAGATTCTGAATAGGCATTTTTCCAAAGAAAACATACAAATGTCCAACAGGTATGTGAAAAGATGATCAATGTCCATAACAATCATATAATCATAATCATAATCATTTCCCATAATAATCAGGGAAATGAAAATCAAATGCAAATCAAAATCATAATGAGATATCACCTCAAACGTGTTAGAATGGCTATTATCAAAATGATAAGAGAGAACAAGTGTTGGCAAATATGTGGAGAAAAGGGAACCCTAATGAACTTTTGATGAGAATGTAAATTGATACAAAAACTATAAAAACCAGTATGGAGATTCCTCAAAAAATTAAAAATAGACCTGTCATATCATTCAGCAATCCCACTTCTGAGTATATATCCAAAGGAATTGAAATTACAATTTCAAAGTGTTATTTGCACCCCATGTTCATTGCAGATTATTCACAGTAGACAAGGCATAGAAACAACTTAAGTGTTCATCCATGGATAAATAAACAAAGGAAATGTGGTGTATATGGAATATTATTCAGGCATAAAAATGGGAAATCCTGACACTTGTGATAACATGGGTGGAACTTGAGGGCATTATGATAAGTGAAGTAAAACAGACAGTGAAAAACAAACACCATAAGATCTCACTATTATGTGGAATCTAAAAAAAAAGGTAATTCAAACTCATAGAAACAGAATAGAATGATGTTTGCCAGGGGCTGGGGGTTGTGAGAAATGCAGAGATATTGGTCAAATGGTATAAACGTCCAGTTAAAAGATGAATAAATTCTGGGGATCTAATATTCAGCATGGTGATTGTAGTTAACAATACTGCATTATACTTGTAAATTGCTAAGAGATGTTCTTAAATGTTCTCATTACCAAAAAATGTAATTATTTGAGGTGATGGATGTATTAACTAACTTTACTGTGGTAATCATTTCACAATACATATATGTATCTAATTATCATGCTGTACAACTTAAACTTACATAATGTTATGTGTCAATTATATCTCAATAAGCCTGGGATTGGGGAAGGAGAGGAGAGGACAGATCCTGTAGCAAACTTTAATAAGACCATTTAAAAAGGATGCCAACAAAACACATTTGTAGAGGGTTACAACATTTGAATAATAGCATATCAAGATCCTATCATTTTGCTGATTTTAGCTTTCTTTAGTCGTATGTAGTACTGTTAAATTAGGGAGGGGTTGATTTCATCATCAGAATTCTGGCTTGAAGCTTCATAAAAACCAGGGTTTATTTTTTTGTTTTGTTTTGTTTTGTTTTTCACGAAATGGCAAACTTTATTTATTTATTTAAATTTTTAAATTATATTTTATTTCTTTTTTTATACAGCAGGTTCTTATTAGTCATCAATTTTATACGCATCAGTGTATATATGTCAATCCCAATTGCCCAATTCATCACACCCCCACCCCTACCCCCCTGGGGCTTTCCCCCTTGGTGTCCATACGTTTGTTCACTACATCTGTGTCTCAACTTCTGCCCTGCAAATTGGTTCATCTGTACCATTTTTCTAGGTTCCACATACATGCATTAATATACAATATTTGTTTTTCTCTTTCTGACTTACTTCACTCTGTATGACAGTCTCTAGGTCCATCCACATCTCAACAAATGACCCAATTTCGTTCCTTTTTATGGCTGAGTGATATTCCACTGTATATATGTACCACATCTTCTTTATCCATTCGTCTGTCGATGGGCATTTAGGTTGCTTCCATGACCTGGCTATTGTAAATAGTGCTGCAATGAACATTGGGGTGCATGTGTCTTTTTGAAGTATGGTTTTCTCTGGGTATATGCCCAGTAGTGAGATTGCTGGATCATATGGTAAATCTATTTTTAGTTTTTTAAGGAACCTCCATACTGTTCTCCATAGTGGCTGTATCAATTTAAATTCCCACCAACAGTGCAAGAGGGTTCCCTTTTCTCCACACCCTCTCCAGCATTTGTTGTTTGTAGATTTTCTGATGATGCCCATTCTAACTGGTGTGAGGTGATACCTCATTGTAGTTTTGATTTGCATTTCTCTAATAATTAGTGATGTTGAGCAGCTTTTCATGTGCTTCTTGGCCATCTGTATCTCTTCTTTGGAGAAATGTCTATTTAGGTCTTCTGCCCATTTTTGGATTGGGTTGTTTGTTTTTTAAATATTGAGCTGCATGAGCTGATTATATATTTTGGAGATTAATCTTTTGTCCGTTGATTCACTTGCAAATATTTTCTCCCATTCTGAGGGTTGTCTTTTCGTCTTGTTTATGGTTTCCTTTGCTGTGCAAAAGCTTTGAAGTTTCATTAGTTCGCATTTGTTTATTTATTTATTTTTTATTTCCATTACTCTAGGAAGTGGATCAAAAAAGACCTTGCTGCGATTTATGTCAAAGAGTGCTCTTCCTATGTTTTCCTCTAAGAGTTTTATAGTGTCTGGTCTTACATTTAGGTCTCTGATCCATTTTGAGTTTATTTTTGTGTATGGTGTTAGGGAGTGTTCTAATTTCATTTTTTTACATGTAGTTGTCCAGTTTTCCCAGCACCACTTATTGAAGAGACTGTCTTTTCTCCATTGTATATCCTTGCCTTCTTTGTCTTAGATTAGTTGACCATAGGTACGTGGGTTTATCTCTGGGCTTTCTATCTTGTTCCATTGATCTATGTTAATGTTTTTGTGCCGGTAGCATATTGTCTTGATTACTGTAGCTTTGTAGTATAGTCCGAAGTCAGGGAGTCTGATTCCTCCAGCTCCGTTTTTTTCCCTCAAGACTGCTTTGGCTATTCGGGGTCTTTTGTGTCTCCATACAAATTTTAAGATGTTTTGTTCTAGTTCCATAAAAAATGCCATTGGTAATTTGATAGGGATTGCGTTGAATCTGTAGTTTGCTTTGGGTAGTATAGTCATTTTCACAATATTGATTCTTCCAATCCAAGAACATGATATATCTCTCCATCTGTTGGTATCATCTTTAATTTCTTTCATCAGTGTCTTATAGATTTCTGCATACAGGTCTTTTTTCTCCCTAGGTAGGTTTATTCCTAGGTATTTTATTCTTTTTGTTGCAATGATAAATATGAGTGTTTCCTTAATTTCTCTTTCAGATTTTTCATCATTAGTGTATAGGAATGCAAGAGATTTCTGTGCATTAATTTTGTATCCTGCAACTTTACTGAATTCATTGATTAGCTCTAGTAGTTTTCTGGTGGCATCTTTAGGATTCTCTATGTATAGTATCATGTCATCTGCAAACAGTGACAGTCTTCTTATTTTCCAATTTGTATTCCTTTTATTTCTTTTTCTTCTCTGATTGCCGTGCCTAGGACTTCCAAAACCATGTTGAATAATAATGGTGAGAGTGAACATCCTTGTCTTGATTTGAGTCCTCTCCCTCTTTTTCGTGATGAGTCTGGCTAATGGTTTATCAATTTTGTTTATCTTCTGAAGGAACCAGCTTTTAGTTTTATTGATCTTTGCTATTGTTTTCTTTGTTTCTATTTCATTTATTTCTGCTCTGATCTTTATGATTTCTTTCCTTCTGCTAACTTTGGGTTTTGTTTGTTCTTCTTTCTCTAGCTCCTTTAGGTGTTAAGTTAGATTGTTTACTTGAGATTTTTCTTGTTTCTTGAGGTAGGCTTGTATAACTATAAACTTTCCTCTTAGAACTGCTTTTGCTGCATCCCATAGGTTTTGGATCGTCGTGTTTTCATTGTCATTTGTCTCTAGGTATTTTTTGATTTCCTCTTTGATTTCTTCAGTGATCTGTTGGTTATTTAGTAACGTATTGTTTAGTCTCTATGTGTTTTTACGTTTTTTTTCCCTGTAATTCATTTCTAATCTCATAGCGTTGTGGTCAGAAAAGATTCTTGATATGATTTCAATTTTCTTAAATTTACTGAAGCTTGATTTGTGACCCAAGATGTGATCTATCCCGGAGAATGTTCTGTGTGCACTTGAGAAGAAAGTGTAATCTGCTGTTTTTGCATGGAATGTCCTATAAATATCAATTAAGTCTATCTGGTCTATTGTGTTATTTAAAGCTTCTGTTTCCTTATTTATTTTCATTTTGGATGATCTGTCCATTGGTGTAGGTGAGGTGCTAAAGTCCCCCACTATTATTGTGTTACTGTCGATTTCCTCTTTTATAGCTGTTAGCAGTTGTCTTATGTATTGAGGTGCTCCTATGTTGGGTGCATATATATTTATAATTGTTATATCTTCTTCTTGGATTGATCCCTTGATCATTATGTAGTGTCCTTCCTTGTCTCTTGTAACATTCTTTATTTTAAAGACTATTTTTTCTGATATGAGTATTGCTACTCCAGCTTTCTTTTGATTTCCATTTGCATGGAATATCTTTTTCCATCCCCTCCCTTTCAGTCTGTATGTGTCCCTAGGTCTGAAGTGGGTCTCTTGTAGACAGCATATATATGGGTCTTGTTTTTGTATCCATTCAGCAAGCCTGTGTCTTTTGTTTGGAGCATTTCATCCATTCCCGTTTAAGGTAATTATCAATATGTATGTCCCTATGACCATTTTGTTAATTGTTTTGGGTTTGTTTTTGTAGGTCCTTTTCTTGTCTTGTGTTTCCCACTTAGGGAAGTTCTTTTAGCATTTGTTGTAAAGCTGGTTTGGTGGTGCTGAATTCTTTTAGCTTTTGCTTGTCTGTAAAGCTTTTGATTTCTCCATCGAATCTGCATGAGATCCTTGCTGGGTAGAGTAATCTTGGTTGCAGGTTCTTCCCTTTCATCACTTTAAGTGTATCATACCACTCCCTTCTGGCTTGTAGAGTTTCTGCTGAGAAATCAGCTGTTAACCTTATGGGAGTTCCCTTGTATGTTGTCATTTTTCCCTTGCTGCTTTCAATAATTTTTCTTTGTCTTTAATTTTTGCCAATTTGATTACTATGTGTCTTGGCATGTTTCTCCTTGGGTTTATCCTGTAGGGACTCGCTGCACTTCCTGGACTTGGGTGGCTATTTCCTTTCCCATGTTAGGGAAGTTTTCTACTAACATCTCTTCAAATATTTTCTCTGGTCCTTTGTCTCTCTCTTCTCTTTCTGGGACCCCTATAATGCAAATGTTGTTGTGTTTAATGTTGTCCCAGAAGTCTCTTAGACTGTCTTCTTTTCTTTTCATTCTTTTTTCTTTATTCTGTTCCGCAGCAGTGAATTCCCCCCTTCTGTCTTCCTGGTCACTTATCTGTTCTTCTGCCTCAGTAATTCTGCTATTGCTTCCCTCTAGTGTAGTTTTTATTTCAGTTATTGTATTGTTCATCTCTGGTTGTTTGTTCTTTAATTCTTCTAGGTCTTTGTTAAACATTTCTTGCATCTTCTCGATCTTTGCCTCCATTCTTTTTCCGAGGTCCTGGATCATCTTCACTATCATTATTCTGCATTCTTTTTCTGGATGGTTGCCTATCTCCACTTCATTTAGTTGTTTTTCTGGGGTTTTATCTTGTTCCTTCATCTGGTACATAGCCGTCTGCCTCTTCATCTTGTCTATCTTTCTGTGAATGTGGTTTTTGTTCCACAAGCAGCAGGGTTGTAGTTCTTCTTGCTTCTGCTGTCTGCCCTCTGGTGGATGAGGCTATCTAAGAGGCTTGTGCATGTTTCCTGATGGGAGGTGCTGGTGGTGGGTAGAGCTGACTGTTTCTCTGGTAGGCAGAGCTTAGTAAAACTTTAATAATCTGCTTGACTGCTGATAGGTGGGGCTGGGTTCCCTCCCTGTTGGTTGTTTGGCCTGAGGCAACCCAACACTGGAGCCTACCTGGGCTCTTTGTTGGGGCTAATGGTAGACTCTGGGAGGGTTCGTGCCAAGGAGTACTTCCCAGAACTTCTGCTGCCAGTGTCCTTGTCCCCACGGTGAGCCACAGCCACCCCCCGCCTCTGCAGGAGACCCTCCAACACTAACAGGTAGGTCTGGTTCAGTGTCCCCTGGGGTCACCGCTCCTTCCCCTTGGTTCCGATGCGCACACTACTTCGTGTGTGCCCTCCAAGAGTGGAGTCTCTGTTTCCCCCAGTCCTGTCGAGGTCTTGCAATCAAATCCCACTAGGCTTCAAAGTCTGATTCTCTATGAATTCCTCCTCCCGTTGCCGGACCCCCAGGTTGGGAAGCATGATGTGGGGCTCAGAACTTTCACTCCAGTGGGTGAACTTCTGCGGTATAAGTGTTCTCCAGTCTGTGAGTCACCCACCCAGCAGTTATGGGATTTGATTTTACTGTGATTGCGCCCCTCCTACCATCTCATTGTGGCTTCTCCTTTGTCTTTGTATGTGGGGTATCTTTTTTGGTGAGTTCCAGTGTCTTCCTGTCAATGATTGTGCAGCAGCTAGTTGTGATTCTGGTGTTCTCACAAGAGGCAGTCAGAGCACGTCCTTCTACTCTGCCATCTTGGTTCAGGGTCCCAAAACCATGTTAAAGAGAAAATAATTAGGGAATTAGAAAATATTCAAATAAATAAATAAATAGAAGAAGAGATGTTAAAATGTTTATAAAATTAATGAAACAGGATATTTGTTTTATGGACTATACTAAATGTTTTCATTATGTAAAATATGCTTAATATTTCTATATGTGAGTGTATGAAGTAGGTGCTGAAATGAACTGAAAAGAGACTGGTATTTTCATAAGATTTAGGACTTTGCTTGAAAGGGAATGCAAATAAGATGTGTGCTCTAGACAGATTGAGTGTTTCAGGGCCAAGAACAGTGTGTGCAGTTTTGAAAATAGAGAGCTTCCTCTCAACACATATCTCTGCACATATTGCTTAATCAAACATTTGATGACCTTGTCCTTGTCTGTGATTCCCAAGAATCATTGTGCAGTTGAAAACTACACAGGGTAGTCAATACATTTGAAAATGGAATCATTACTGCTGAGAACCCAGCAGCATAAAAATTTAGGCCTATTCTGCCACCTAGTGGACATAGAGCAGAATGCCACCAAGTCTCCCAAATAAAGGAATTTAGGTATAAGCCACGTATTCAGAAGTACAGAATGCTGGAAAGAGTCCTCACAGATGTAATTGCATTTTTCAGGAGCTAGTGCAAACATTATTTTAGAGGTGCTTCAGTGCTGAGGGCGAACTGTTTTAGGCATCCCAATAGAAGATTTTTCTAAGAGGAGGCATTCCTTTATTTATCAGGTGTCCCATGAAACTCATGATGTTTGGGGGTGTCTCAATGAAGGAGCATCTGGGATCCCATTCTTTGGTTAATGTCTGAGAACTCTAGTACAAGCAGACCAAGTTTTGAGAAATGACCTTAAGGCAAAGTGCCATCACTAATTGAAAGAAGGCAAAAATTACTCTTCCTAATGGTTTCCTGTAGATATGAGTCAGGCATGACAGACATTACCCAGTTTCCCATGAGTTTAAGCCTGGTTGCAGAGAAAGGGACAGGTAAGGATCAACTTAGTCTATGGTGTACATCTATACATTGGTAACTGGGGAACATGTGAAAAGAGACCACTAGAAAAGTAGCACTTTTCTTTGAAGGGTTCTTAATGTAAAACAGCTGTGGAGATTTAGACATGTAGACTAACAAAACAGAGTAGACCAAAAGGAGACTTATTCATATATGAAAACTTTATTTATGACAGAGATGTTTTTTGTCCATTAATGATGCTTGGTCAGTTGGATAGCCATATAGTAAAAAAAATGTGTATCTTGACTTCTATCTTGCATATACACAAAAGTCTATCCCAAGGGGTTTAACATAAGAGTATATTTATGACCTTGTGGGTAGGTAGTGAGCATGTAGGTACATTTACAAATAGTTGTTTTAATATCCTTGTCTACTAATTCTATTATCTGTGTTATTTTGGGGACTGTATCTATTGATTGATTTTTCTCCTCATTATGGGATGCATTTTTCTGCTTCTTTGCATGCCTGGTACTTCTTGATTTAATACAAGACATTGCAAATTGTACATTGTTGGGTGTTGAATTTTTTTTTTGCTTTGTTTTAAAGCTTTGTTCTCCTACATAATTAAGATATTTGGAAACAGTTTGATCATTTCAAGGTTTTCTTTTAACAGTTTTTATGTGATACCAGAGCTACAAAGATATTTTGGTTTAGGGTTAATTTTTCCTGTCTTCTGAGGTAATATCCTTCTCTATCTGATGTCCCCATTCATTAAGAGATTTCTTGACTTTGGTTTTTGAGAATGTGAACTATTCACAACCCTGTTTGAGTTCCAAGAATTGTTCTGCCTACTCCTTTCTAATAGTTTGATGGTAGTTTCCTCATGTACATGATCAGAACTCAGTGGAAGACTGGAAGGAGAGGCCTCTGTCCATCTCCAGAGCTCCCACTCTGTGCAGACTTTTCCTCTCTAGTGCTCTGCCCTTTATAACTCTTTGGCCTCCTCAAATCCTCCACCCTGTCTCCTCAACCGAGTGAGAATATCAGACTTTTTTTGCATTCTTGCTTCCTGCATTATATCTTGGAAACTCCTTTCCCACAGTAAGCTAGGGCAATTTTAGGGCTTATGTTATTTGTTTTCCTACTATCAGGGATCCTATGAGGCCTTGTTGTCCAATGTTTAAAAATTATTGTTTCATATATTTTTGTCTGTTTTTCCAGTTTTATTGAGAAATAATTGACATACATCATTGTATAAATTTAAGGTGTACAGCATGACAGTTTGATTTACATATATTGTTAAGTGAATACCACAATAGATTCAGCTAACATCCATTTTCTCATATAGATACACTAAGAAGAAAGAAAAAAAGAAAAAAGGGAAGAAAATTTCTTGTGATGAGAACTCTTAAGATTTACTCATTTAACAACTTTCCTATATATCATACAGTAGTGTTAACTATAGTCTTCACATTGTACATTAAATTTCTAATATTTATTTATCTTATAACTGGAAGTTTGTACATTTTGAGCACCTTTCTCTGATTCCCCCTTCCCCTAATCTCCACTTCTGGTGATAACAAGTATGCTTTCTTTTTCTATGAGTTTTTTTTTTAGATTCCACATGTAAGTGAGATCATACAGTATTTGTCTTTCTATGCCTGCTTTAGTTCACGTAGCATAATGCCTGCAAGGTCTATTCATATTGTTGCAAATGGCAGAAATTCCATGCTTTTATGGCTAAATAATATTCCATTGTACATATATAGCACAACTTTTTAATTTATTCATCCACTGATGGACATTAAGGTTGTTTCCATTTCATGGCTATTGTAAATAGTGCTGCTATGAACATTGGGGTGCATGTATTTTTGAGTTAGTGTTTTCTTTTCCTTTGGATATATTCGCAGAAGTGAAATTTCTAGATCATATATGGTAGTTTTAATTTTTTAATTTTTTCAGCATCCTCCATACTGTTTTCCACAGTGGCTCTACCATTTTACAAACCCAGCAGCAGTGCACAGGAGTTTCCTTCGCTCCACATCTATGACAGCATTTATTGTCTTTTTTTTTCCAGTTCTGTTGAATGTAATTGACATATAGCACTGTATAAGTTTAAGGTATATAACATAATTATTTGACTTGCATATATCATGAAATGATTACCAGAATAAGAATATCCATCATCTTGTATTGAAACAAAATTAAAGAAATAGAAAACAATTTTTTCCTTGTGTGAGAACTCTTAAGATTTCCTGTCTTAACAAATTTCATATATAACATAAAACAGTGTTAATAATATTTAGCATGTTGTACATTATATCCCTGTTACTTATTTATCTTATAACTAGAAGTCTGTACCTTAATAGAATCAGTTACACACTGACTGCATTGCCCCTCCACTACACTAGCAGAGGACCATGTGGAGAGGTCTCCCCTGGATCTCTGGTTCCTCCAGTGGGAAAAGAGAACCTGAAGGGGACAACCAACATCCCCCCATTATTGTGGATTGCTTTGTGGGAGCCCTTGCTCTGGTCTCACTCCGTAAGGATTGCAGATGAACAAAGATACCACAAAAATTAGAAGCCAATATCACTGATGAACATAGACACAAAAATCCTCGACAAAATACTAGCAACCTAAATCCAACAGTACATTAAAATGATCATACACCATGATCAAATGGGATTTATCCCAGGGAGGCAAAGATTCTTCAATATACAGAAATCAATGTGATGCACCATATTAACAAATTGAAGAATAAAAACCATATGATCATCTCAATAGATGCAGAAAAATCTTTTGACAAAATTCAACACTGATTTATAATAAAAACTCTCCAGAAAGTGGACATAGAGGAAACATACCTCAAGAAATAAAGGCTCTACATGTAAAACCCACAGCTAACATCATACTAAACAGTGAAAAGCTGAAAACATTTCCTCCATGGTCAGGAATAAGACAACTATGTCCACTCTTGTTACTTTTATTCAACATAATATTGGAAGTCCTAGCCACAACAATCAGAGAAGAAAAAGAAATAAAAGGAATCCAAATTGGAAAAGAAGAAGTAAAATTGTCACTGTTTGCAGATGACATGATACTATACATAGAAAATCCGAAAGATGCTACTAGAAAAATACTACAGCTCATCAATGAATTGGGTAAAGTTGCAGGATACAAAATTAATACACAGAAATCTGTTGCACCTCTTTACACTTACAACAAAAGATAGAAAGACAAATTAAGGAAACAGTCCCATTTACTATAACATCAAAAAGAATAAAATACCTAGGAATAAACCTACCTAAGGAGTCAAAAGACCTGTACTCTGAAAACTATAAGACACTGATGAAAAAACTCAAAAATGACCCAAATAGATGGAGAGATATAACATGCTCTAGGATTAAAAGAATCAATATTGTCAAAATGACTATACTACACAAATCAATCTACAGATTCAATGTAATCCCTATCAAATTACAAATGGCACTTTTCACAATTTGTATGGAAACACAAAAGACCCTGAATAACCAAAGCAATCTTGAGAAAGAAAAAATGAGTTGGAGGAATCACACTCCCTGACTTCAGACTATACTACAAAGCTACAGTCATCAAAACAGTATTGTACTGGCACAAAAACAGAAATATAGATCAATGGAACAGAAGAGAAAATCCAGAGATAAACCCAAGCACCTATGGTCACCTAATCTATGGCAAAGGAGGCAAGACTATACAAAGGAGAAAAGGCAGTCTCTTCAATTAGTGGTGCTGGGAAAACTGGACAGCAACATGTAAAAGAATGAATTTACAACACTCCCTAACACCATACACAAAAATAAATGCAAAACGGGTTAAAGACCTAAATGTAAGGCCGGATAATATAAAAGAGGAAAACATAGGCAGAATACTCTCTGACATAAATCACAGTAAGATCTTTTTTGATCCACCTCCTAGAGGAATGAAAATAAAAAAAAAAAATTTTTAAACTGGGACAAAATTAAACGTAAAAGGTTTTGCACAGCAAAGGAAACCATAAACAAAACAAAAAGACAACCCATAGAATAGGAGAAAATATTTACAAATCAAGGGATCAACAGGGATTAATCTCCAAAATATACAACACCTCATGCTGCTCAATATGAAAAAAAAAAAAAAGTCAAAATATGGGCAGAACATCTAAATAGACCTTTCACCAAAGAAGATATACAGATGACCAACAGGCAAATGAAAATATGCTCAGTATCACTAATTATTAAAGAAATGCAAATCAAAACTACAATGATGTATCTCCTCACACCATTCAGAATGACCATCATCAAAAAATCTACAATCAATAAGTACTGGAGAGGGTGTGGAGAAAAGAGGATGCTCCAACACTGTTGGTGGGAATATAAATTGGTATAGCCACTATGGAGAACAGTATGGAGGTTCCTTAAAAAACTAAAAATATAGCTATCATATAATCCTGCAATTGCACTCTTGGAAATATATCCAAAGAAAACCATGGTTCAAAATGATACATGCACCCCAACATTCATTGCTGCACTATTTACATTAGCCAGGACATGGAAGCAACCTAAATGTCCATCGATAGAGGAGTGGATAAGGAAAATGTGGTATATATACACAATGGAATATTACTCAGCCATAAAAAGAATGAAATAATAACATTTGCAGCAACATGGATGGACCTAGAGATCATCATACTGGGTGAAGTAAGTCAGACAGAGAAATACAAATATCATATATTATCACTTATATTTGGAATCTAAAAAAATGGTACAAATGAACTTGTTTACACAACAGAAATAGTCACAGAAGTAGAAAACAAACTTATGGTTTCCAGGGGAGGAAGCTGGGAAGGGAGATAAAAACTGGGAGATTGGGATTGACATATAAATACTACTATATATAAAATAGATACCTAATAAGGACATACTGTATAGCACAGGGAACTCTTCTCAATACTCTCTAATGACCTATATGGGAAAAGAATATAAAAAAGAATGGCTATATCTGTATGTGTAACTGATTCACTTTGCTGTACAGCAGAAACTAACACAACATTGTAAACCAACAATATGCCAATAAAAAATTTTAAAAACCTACCTAAAGAGGAAAAACCTGTACTCCAAAAACTACAAGACACTGTTGAAGAAATCAAAGATGACACAAACAGATGGAAAGATATACCATGTTCTTGGACGGGAAGAATCAGTGTTGTCAAAATGACTATTCTACCCAAGGCAATCTACAGATGCAATGCAATGCCTATCAAATTATCAATGGCGGGCTTCCCTGGTGGTGCAGTGGTTGAGAATCTGCCTGCCAATGCAGGGGACATGGGTTCGAGGCCTGGTCTGGGAAGATCCCACATGCCGCGGAGCAACTAGGCCTGTGAGCCACAACTACTGAGCCTGCGTGTCTGGAGCCTGTGCTCTGCAACAAGAGAGGCCGCAATAGTGAGAGGCCTGCACACCACAATGAAGAGTGGCCCCCACTAGCCGCAACTAGAGAAAGCCCTTGCACAGAAACGAAGACCCAACACAGCCAAAAATAAATAAATAAATAAATTAATTAATTAAAAAAAAAAGAAAACTTAAAAAAGAAAATTATCAATGGCATTTTATTTGCAGATCTAGAACAAAAAAATCTTAAAATTTGTATGGAAACACAAATGACCCTGAATAGCTATAACAATCTTGAGAAAGAAAAATGGAGCTCGAGGAATCAGGCTCCCTGACTTCAGACAGTATTATAAAGTTACAGTAATCAAAACAGTATGGTACTGGCACAAAAACAGATGTATAGATCAATGGAACAGGATCAAAAGTCCAGAAATAAACCCACACAGCTATGGTCAATTAAGCTATGACAAAGGAGGCAAGATTATACAATGGAGAAAAGACAGCCTCTTCAATAAGTGGTGCTGGGAAAACTGGACAGCTGCATGTAAAAAAATGACATTAGAACATTCTCTAACACCATACACAAAAATAAACTCAAAATGGATTAAAGACCTAAATGTTACACAGATTACTATAAAACTCTTAGAAGGAAACATAGGCAGAACACTCTTTGATACAAATAGCAATTTTTTTTGGCTCTACCTCCTAGTGTAATAAAAATAAAAACAAAAATAAACCGATGGGACCTAATTAAACTTCAAAGCTTTTGCATAGCAATGGAAACCATAAACAAAACAAAAAGTCAACCTATAGACTAGGAGAAAATATTTGCAAGTGATGCAGCTGACAAGGGATTAATCTCTAAAATATACAAACAGCTCATGCAGCTCAATAATAAAAAAGACAAACAACCCAGTCAAAAAATAGATCTAAATAGACATTTCTTCAAGGTAGACATACAGATGGTCAAAAAAGCACATGAAAAGATGCTTAACATCGCTAATTATTAGAGAAATGCAAATCAAAACTACAGTGAGTCAGAATGGTCACACCAGTCAGAATGGTCATATCAAAAAGTCTATAAAAAATAAATGCTGAAGATTGTGTGGAGAAATGGCAACCTTCCTACACTGTTGGTGAGACTGTAAATTGGTTCAGCCACTATGGAGAAGCTGTGTGGAGGTTCCTTAAAAAAGTAAGTGTAGAACTACCATATGATACAGCAACTCCACTCCTGGGGCACTGCAGCTGGAGAAAAGCACAATTGGAAAAGATACATGCACTCCAATGTCCTTTGCAGCACTATTTACAATAGCCAAGTCATGGAAACAACCTAAGTGTGCTTCAACAGATGAATGTATAAAGAAGATGTGGTATATATATATATATATATATATATATATATATGTGTGTGTGTGTGTGTGTGTGTGTGTGTGTGTGTGTGTGTGTGTGAAATGGAGAATTAGTCATAAAAAGAACGAAATAATGCCATTTGAAGCAACAGGATCGACCTGGAGATTATCACACTAAGTAAAGTCAGAGAAATACAAATATTATATAATTTCCCTTTATATGGAATCTAAAAAATAGTACAAATGAACTTATTTACAAAACAGAAAGAGACTCTCACAGACAAGGAAACAAACTTATGGTTCCCAAATGGGAGAAGGATAATTTAGGATGTGGGGATTAACCTATACACACTATTATATATAAATTAGATAATCAACAAGCTCCTCCTGTGTGGCACAGGGAACTCTACTCATTACTCAGTAATAACCTATATGGGAAAAGAATCTGAAAAAGAATAGATATATGTATATGTGTAACTGAATCACTTTGCTGTACACCTGAAACTAACACATTATATATCAACTATACTCCAATATAAAATAAAAATTAAAAAAAGATTCATACATACAAAATTCTTCATGTAAGTGTCACTGTCTTTCAAATTTAGTTAATATATCATTTGCTTACATTTGGATTTGCAATATTAGGTTGTCCCAACACTACCTAAATGGCCTTATCACACCTCATTACTAACACAACCTACCTGATTCTTTAAAATGAAACATCTGAACCACTGAGGAGACATCAAAAATTTTAGAGCAGAATTGTAGGAAGATTCATTTGGATGATACAGTAAATTCATTATATCTCCAATTTCAGAGACTCTGTGGTATGTTACAGAAATCCAAAGTGGCCATGATATATCCCAGTGGTCCCCAAAGTTTTTGGCACCAGGGACCAGTTTTGTGGAAGACAATTTTTCCATGGACCTGGGGCGGCAGATGGCTTTGGGATGATTCAAGCACATTACATTTATTGTGCACTTTATTTCTATTATTATTACATTGTAATATATAATGAAATAATTATACAACTCACTATAATGCAGAATCAGTGGGAGCCCTGAGCTTGTTTTCACTTGCCACTCACTGAGAGGGGTTTGATATGAGTCTGTAAGCAATTGATTTATTATTGTCTCTGTGCAGTCAAACCTCTCTGCTAATGATAATCTGTATTTGAAGCCACTCACCAGTGCTAGCATCACCACTTCAGCTCCCCTTCATATCATCAGGTATTATATTCTCATAAGGAGCACACAACCTAGATCCCTCGCATGCATAGTTCACATTAGGGTTCGTGCTCCTATGAGAATCTAATGCCGCCGCTGATTTGATAGGAGGTGGAGCTCAGGTGGTAATGCGAGTGATGGGGAGCGGCTGTAAATACAGATGAAGCTTCACTTGCTCGCCAGCCACTCACCTCCTGCTGTGCATCTCAGTTCCTAACAGGCTACGGACACTGGTCCGTAGCTCGGGGGTTGGGGACCCCTGATATAGCCTAGAGTGATAGGAAATTCCTTGACTTTGGCTTGTTTCACATGGTACCTGGTCCCCTCAAAAAGTGATGGATTTATTTTTGATGCATTCTCAAATATTAATTGACACAAAAATTTAGATTCCATAATTTTGGATATCATAAATACATTAATGCTCAAGTCTGTTCAGGTGGTATAATCCAAAAGTTATTTCTATGAAGGCAAATGAGACCTGTTATAGAAAACTGTTTCCTCCAGAGGAATCAATTTCTCAATTCTTCAATGTTTCTTTTGTTTGTTTGTTTTGTTTTTTTTAATTTCTTTCTTTTGGCCACATCCTGCTTCTGGAGTGAGTGGAATGAGTGCGGGCTCTGCTGCTATTCTCATTCATGGAAAGCACTCCATGGGCATTTGTTGCCCCCAGTACTGTGCAAGACTTAGTGTGTGGACTACTTGAAGTATTTGGCACAGTCCATCTTTGCAGAACTTACCGTCTAGTTGAAGAGATGAAACTAGCACAGCATGGCAATAAAGAGACCTGGGTTCTGGTTTCTCTTTGGCTTTCATCTGACACTGTGGCTTGCATTAGTATTGTGTGTGTGGTGTTTGCTCTTCAGGAAGCTTAACAGTAACCATACAGCACTTACAGCCAGGGCCAGCACAAAGCAGAAGAGAAAAAAAATCATTTCTTCAACTTTCTTCTCTGTGACCTCTTCTTTCATTGGTGACCTTTTTTTCCCTTTACAGCTCAGGGTCTCACCTGTTACATATGGATAAAATAATAGTTAACTATTATTGACAATTTAGTACATGCCAGGAACTGTGCTAGTACTTTACATTTAACCCTCACAACAACTCTATGAGGTGTATTCCAACAGATATGCAAACTGAGACTCAAAGAGATTAAGTTATTTGACCAAGCTCACACAACCAGTAAGTGGATCTAAGATTCAAAGGTGATCTGATTCTATAGCCCTAAGTTAAAACACTGCTCTTACCCAGTACACTACATTGGTTTTGTGTAGAAAATAACATCTGACTTTCATTAGTCACTTGTATTAGTTTTCTCTTGCTGCTGTAACAAATTACCACAACATTAGTGGTTTAAAACAATACAAATTTGTTATCTTATGGTTTTAGAGGTCATAATTCCAGCATGGGCCTCATAGGAGGACTAAAATAAAGGTATTGGCAGGGCTGTATTCCTTTCTGGAGGCTCTCTAGGTGAACCCATTTCCTTGTTTTCTCTAGCTTCTGGAAGCCACCTGCATTCCTTGCCTTATGGTTCCTTCCTCCATCTTTAAAACTAACAATGGCTGGTCAAGTCTTTCTTACATCACATCATTCTGACACTAAATTTTCTGCCTCCTTCTCCCCCATTAAGTGATCCTGTGATGACACTGAGCCCACCTAGATAATCTAGGATAATCTCCTTATTTTAAGGTCAGATGATTGGTAACCTTAATTTCATTTGCAACCTTAAATCCCTTTTGCCATGTAACATATTCACAGGTTCCTTGGATTAGGATGTGGATATTTTTGGGGGGACCGTTATTCTGCTTACCACATCACCTGTACACTGTTAGTTATGTCTATATTGTATTTCTTCAATTCACAATAATTTTTACCTTTTCTAAAACCACACAGAGAATATTTTCTCCCAAACATCTTCCTCTAATGTTACTTAGCTCAGGAATTAAAAATAATACAAGTACTAGTAGTACTAATAACCTTAAATGAAATTTATTAAGTTTGTACTATGGGTCATATATTCTTTTGAATACTTTACATGCATTTTGACACTTGAGTCTCACAACTCTTTTATTGTTATTGCTATTAATTATAATTTTACTATGGATTTTCCCTGAGTAAATATTGTAACAGCCGCCAGTCCTTTTCTGCACTACTTATTTTAAACCAAGCTGTGAGCTCAGATTAATGTACTTTCTGTAAACAATGAGATCTAGCCTAGTTTCTTGTTATAGCCATTAAGCATGGTCATGTTGCTAGCCAGCAAGGGCTAGGAAATGACTTGTGTCATCTTAGGGAATATAAAGAAGAGACACTAATAATATGAAAGAAATAAAAATACCCTGGCTTGGAAAAGGCAGAATGAATCTTTAATTACATAATCTTCAGGTAATTTCAAATGGGAAAAGAACAATTCCACTATGTCCAATGATAAAAAGTAAAGCAGGTTGTGTACCATTTCATTCAAACTTCAACATGTTATGGTTACCTCCTCTCTTTCCAGTAGGTGTCATGCCTTCATTATTTTTGTAATTAATGGTATTATTCTTGAAGAAGAGTCTCTGAAGATGGAAATAGAGGGGTGTACAGGTTGATGCTGTGGTAAAGTAATTCAAAATATATGATTCACGTTTCAAAGGATGCTGGAAACCAGATATATGCTATGAGAAAATTACATATATGACTTTTTGAATCTTCAGCTGAGAAACGCCATAAGCTACCATTTGACCAGCTCACTGCTTTAGCATAAGACTGGGAACCTCATGAAAGTTGGGAACATATCTTAGAAAGTCAGTGTGTATGGTGATTAAGTTAATAGACCCTGGGGCCACATTGCCTCAGTTTGGATTCTAGCTCTGGCATGTACTGGCTATAAGATCAGAAGCATGTTATTTAACCTTATCTATGAAATGGGGGTTATAATAATTATATCTTCCTTAAAGATTTTTGTGAGGTTTAAATGAGTTAATATATGCAAATCACTTAAAACAACACCATCTATCAATGGGCATTTAGGTTGATTCCATGTCTTGTCTATAGTAAACTGTTCTGCAATGAACATTGGGGTGCATGTATTCTTTCTAACCAAGTTTTTCTCTAGATATATGTCCAAGACTGGGATTGCTGGATCGTATGGTAGCTCTATTTTTAGTTTTTTAAGTAACCTCAATACTGTTCTCCATAGTGGCTGTACCAATTTACTTTCTCACCAATAGTGTAGGAGAGTTCCCTTTTCTCCACACCCTCTCCAGCATTTATTATTTGTAGAATTTTTATGATGGACATTATGACCAGTGTGAAATGATATCTCATTGTAGTTTTGATTTGCATTTTTCTAATAATTAGTGATGTTGAGCATCTTTTCATGTGTTTGTTGGTCATCTGTATGTCTTCTTTGGTGAAATGTCTATTTAGGTCTTCTGCACATTTTTTGATTGGGTTGTTTGTTTTTATGGTATTGAGACACACGAGCTGTTTGTAAGTTTTGAAGACTAATCCTTTGTCTGTTGTATAGTTTGCAAATATTTTCTCCCATTCTGTGGGTTGTCTTTCCGTTTTGTTGATGGTTTCCTTTGCTTTGCAAAAGCTTTGAGTTTAGTTACGTCCCATTTGTTTATTTTTGTTTTTACTTCCATTACTCTGGGAGATGGATTGAAAAAGATATTGCTGAGATTTATTTCAGAGAGTGTTCTGCCTATGTCTTCCTCTAAGAGTTTTATAGTATCCAGTCTTACATTTAGGTCTTTAATCCATTCTGAGTTTATTTTTATGTATGGTGTTAGAAAATGTTCTAATTTCATTTTTTACATGTGGCCATGCAGTTTTTCCAGCACCACTTATTGAAGAGATTGTTTTTTCTCCATTGTATAGTCTTGCCTCATTTGTCATACATTAATTTACCATAGGTGCGTGGGTTCAATTCTAGGCTTTCTATCCTGTTTCATTGACCTATATTTCTGTTTTTTTTGCCGGTACCATACTGTTTTGACGACTGTAGCTTTGTAGTATGGTCTGAAGTAAGGAGCCTGATTCCTCCAGCTCCGTTTTTTTTGTTGCTTTTTTTTTCCTCTCAAGATTACTTTGGCTATTTGGGGTTTTTTGTGTCTCCATACAAATGTTAAGATTTTTTCTTCTAGTTCTGTGAAAAATGCCATTGGTAATTTGATAAGGATTGCATTGAATCTGTAGATTGCCTGGGGTAGTATAGTCATTTTCATAATATTGATTCTTCCAATCCAAGAACATGGTATATTTTTCCATCTGTTTGTGTCATCTTCGATTTCTTTCAACAGTGTCTTATAGTTTTCAGAGTACAGGTCTTTTGTCTCTTATGTAGGTTTATTCCTAGGTATTTTATTCTTTTTGATGCAATGGTAAATGGGATTGTTTCCTTGATTTCTCTTTCTGATTTTTCATTGTTAGTGTATAGAAATACAACAGATTTCTGTGTGTTAATTTTGTAACCTGCCACTTCACCAAATTCATTGATGAGCTCTAGTCATTTTCTGGTATCATCTTTTGGATTTTCTATGTATAATATCATGTTGCCTGCAAACAGTGACAGTTTTACTTTTTCTTTTCCGATTTGGATTCCTTTTATTTCTTTTTCTTCTCCGATTGCCATAGTAGGAGTTTCAAAACTATGTTGAATAAAAGTGTTGCCCTTCTTTTTAACCTGATATGTGATTCAAAGGGAGTTCATGCCATGTAACACATATGTACACCCATATGTAAGAATTTCAAGGACTTTTAGACTGTAATAGTATATGATTTGCAATACAATTATAATGAACATAATTTAATATGTCTTTGTAGTTTTAGAAGACACTGGTGGGGTCACATGTCTGGCAGAATGAAGTTAGAAACTGTTTACTCTGGTTACTGAAATATCCTCTGTGCCTCTGTGATAATGCAATATCTGCCATTACATACATATATATGCATGTATATACATATATATGTGCAAAGTATTATATATGTATATGTGTATATATACATATATATGTGTGTATATATTAGAAAAATATGCATAGGTATATTAGAGTCATATTAGATGTATGAATGAATGTCATTTTTTTACAATTTAAATAAATGCCTTAAGATTCCATGGTACATAGTGTTACCATAATTTTTTTTTTAACATCTTTATTGGAGTATAATTTCCTTACAATGGTGTGTTAGTTTCTGCTTTATAACAAAGTGAATCAGTTATACATATACATATGTTCCCATATCTCTTCCCTCTTACATCTCCCTCCCTCCCACCCTCCCTATCCCACCCCTCTAGGTGGTCACAAAGCACAGAGCTGATCTCCCTGTGCTATGCGGTTGCTTCCCACTAGCTATCTATTTTACATTTGGTAGTGCATATATGTCCATGCCACTCTTTCACTTTGTCACATCTTAACCTTCCCCCTCCCCATATCCCCAAGTCCATTCTCTAGTAGGTCTGTGTCTTTATTCCCGTCTTACCACTAGGTTCTTCATGACTTTTTTTTTCCCCTTAGATTCCATATATATGTGTTAGCATACTGTATTTGTTTTTCTCTTTCTGACTTACTTCACTCTGTATGACAGACTCTAACTCCATCCACCTCACTACAAATAACTCCATTTCGTTTCTTTTTATGGCTGAGTAATATTCCATTGTATATATGTGCCACATCTTCTTTATCCATTCATCCAATGATGGACATTTAGGTTGCTTCCATGTCCTGGCTATTGTAAATAGAGCTACAATGAACATTTTGGTACATGACTCTTTTTGAATTATGGTTTTCTCAGGGTATATGCCCAGTAGTGGGATTGCTGGGTTGTATGGTAGTTCTATTTTTAGTTTTTTAAGGAACCTCCATACTGTTCTCCATAGTGGCTGTATCAATTTAAATTCCCACCAACAGTGCAAGAGTGTTCCCTTTTCTCCACACCCTCTCCAGCATTTATTGTTTCAAGATTTTTTGATGATGGCCATTCTGACCGGTGTGAGATGATATCTCATTGTAGTTTTTTTTTTTTTAAACATCTTTATTGAAGTATAATTGCTTTACAATGGTGTGTTAGTTTCTGCATTATAACAAAGTGAATCAGTTATACATATACATATGTTCCCATATCTCTTCCTTCTTGCATCTCCCTCCCTCCCACCCTCCCCATCACACCCCTCTATGTGGTCACAAAGCACCGAGCTAATCTCCCTGTGCTATGCGGCAGCTTCCCACTAGCTATCTATTGTACATCTGGTAGTGTATATATGTCCATGACACTCTCTCACCCTGTCACATCTCACCCTTCTCCCTCCCCATATCCTCAAGTCCATTTTCTAGTAGGTCTGTGTCTTTATTCCCGTCTTGCCACTAGGTTCTTCATGGCCTTTTTTTTTTTCCACTTAGATTCCATATATATGTGTTAGCATACTGTATTTGTTTTTCTCTTTCTGACTTACTTCACTCTGTATGACAGACTCTAACTCCATCCACCTCATTACAAATACCTCCATTTCATTTCTTTTTATGGCTGAGTAATAGTCCATTGTATATATGTGCCACATCTTTATCCATTCATCCGATGATGGACACTTAGGTTGCTTCCATGTCCTGGCTATTGTAAATAGAGCTGCAATGAACATTTTGGTACATGACTCTTTTTGAACTATGGTTTTCTCAGGGTATATGCCCAGTAGTGGGATTGCTGGGTCGTATGGTAGTTCTATTTTTAGTTTTATAAGGAACCTCCATACTGTTCTCCATAGTGGCTGTATCAATTTACATTCCCACCAACAGTGCAAGAGTGTTCCCTTTTCTCCACACCCTCTCCAGCATTTATTGTTTCTAGATTTTTTGATGATGGCCAATCTGACCGGTGTGAGATGATATCTCATTGTAGTTTTGATTTGCATTTCTCTAATGATTAATGATGTTGAGCATTCTTTCATGTGTCTGTCGGCAATCTGTATATCTTCTTTGGAGAAATGTCTATTTAGGTCTTCTGCCCATTTTTGGATTGGGTTGTTCGTTTTGTTGTTATTCAGCTGCATGAGCTGCTTGTAAATTTTGGAGATTAATCCTTTGTCAGTTGCTTCATTTGCAAATATTTTCTCCCATTCTGAGGGTTGTCTTTTGGTCTTGTTTATGGTTTCCTTTGCTGTGCAAAAGCTTTTAAGTTTCATTATGTCCCATTTGTTTATTTGTGTTTTTATTTCCATTTCTCTAGGAGCTGGGTCAAAAAGGATCTTGCTGTGATGTATGTCATAGAGTGTCCTGCCTATGTTTTCCTCTAAGAGTTTGATAGCGTCTGGCCTTACACTTAGGTCTTTAATCCATTTTGAGTTTATTTTTGTGTATGGTGTCAGGGAGTGTTCTAATTTCATACTTTTACATGTACCTGTCCAATTTTCCCAGCACCACTTATTGAAGAGGCTGTCTTTTCTCCATCATATATTCTTGCCTCCTTTATCAAAGATAAGGTGACCATATGTGCGTGGGTTTATCTCTGGGCTTTCTATCCTGTTCCATTGATCTATATTTCTGTTTTTGTGCCAGTACCAAACTGTCTTGATTCCTGTAGCTTTGTAATATAGTCTGAAGTCAGGAAGCCTGATTCCTCCAGCTCCATTTTTCATTCTGAAGATTGCTTTGGCTATTCGGGGTCTTTTGTGTTTCCATACAAATTGTGAAATTTTTTGTTCTAGTTCTGTGAAAAATGCCAGTGGTAGTTTGATAGGGATTGCATTGAATCGGTAGATTGCTTTGGGTAGTAGAGTCATTTTCACAATGTTGATTCTTCCAATCCAAGAACATGGTATATCTCTCCATCTATTTGTATCATCCTTAATTTCTTTCATCAGTGTCTTATAATTTTCTGCATACAGGTCTTTTGTCTCCTTAGGTAGGTTTATTCCTAGATATTTTATTCTTTTTGCTGCAATGGTAAACGGGAGTGTTTTCTTAATTTCACTTTCAGATTTTTCATCATTAGTGTATAGAAATGCAAGGGATTTCTGTGCATTAATTTTGTATCCTGCTACTTTACCAAATTCATTGATTAGCTCTAGTAGTTTTCTGTTAGCATCTTTAGGATTCTCTATGTATAGTATCGTGTCATCTGCAAACAGTGACAGCTTTACTTCTGCTTTTCTGATTTGGATTCCTTTTATTTCTTTTTCTTCTCTGATTACTGTGGCTAACACTTCCAAAACTATGTTGAATAACAGTGGTGAGAGTGGGCAACCTTGTCTTGTTCCTGATCTTAGTGGATATGGTTTCAGTTTTTCACCATTGAGGACAATGTTGGCTGTGGGTTTGTCATATATGGCCTTTATTATGTTGAGGAACTTTCCCTCTATGCCTACTTTCTGCAGGGCTTTTATCATAAATGGGTGTTGAATTTTGTCAAAAGCTTTCTCTGCATCTATTGAGATGATCATATGGTTTTTCTCTTTCAATTTTTTAATATGGTGTATCAGGTTGATTGATTTGCGTATATTGAAGAATCCTTGCATTCCTGGGATAAACCCCACTTGATCATGGTGTATGGTCCTTTTAATGTGCTGTTGGATTCTGTTTGCTAATATTTTGTTGAGGATTTTTGCATCTATGTTCATCAGTGATATTGGCCTGTAGTTTTCTTTCTTTGTGACATCTTTGTCTGGTTTTGGTATCAGGGAGATGGTGGCCTTGTAGAATGAGTTTGGGAGTGTTCCTCCCTCTGAAATATTTTGGAAGAGTTTGAGAAGGATAGGTGTTAGCTCTTCTCTAAATGTTTGATAGAATTCGCCTGTGAAGCCATCTGGTCCTGGGCTTTTGTTTGTTGGAAGATTTTTAATCACAGTTTCAATTTCAGTGCTTGTGATTGGTCTGTTCATATTTTCTATTTCTTCCTGGTTCAGTCTCGGCAGGTTGTGCATTTCTAAGAATCTGTCGATTTCTTCCAGGTTGTCCATTTTATTGGCATAGAGTTGCTTGTAGCAATCTCTCATGATCGTTTGTATTTCTGCAGTGTCAGTGGTTACTTCTCCTTTTTCATTTCTAATTCTATTGATTTGAGTCTTCTCCCTTTTTCTCTTGATGAGTCTGCCTAATGGTTTATCAATTTTGTTTATCTTCTCAAAGAACCAGCTTTTAGTTTCATTGATTTTTGCTATTGTTTCCTTCATTTCTTTTTCATTTATTTCTGACCTGATGTTTATGATTTCTTTCCTTCTGCTAGCTTTGGGGTTTTTTTGTTCTTCTTTATCTAATTGCTTCAGGTGTAAGGTTAGGTTGCTTATTCGAGATGTTTCCTGTTTCTTGAGGTAGGCTTGTATTGCTATAAACTTCCCTCTTAGCACTGCTTTTGCTCCGTCCCATAGGTTTTGGGTCATCGTGTCTCCATTGTCATTTGTTTCTAGGTATTTTTTGATTTCCCCTTTGATTTCTTCAGTGATCACTTCGTTATTAAGTAGTGTATTGTGTAGCTTCCATGTGTTTGTATTTTTTACAGATCTTTTCCTGTATTTGATATCTAGTCTCATAGCGTTGTGGTCGGAAAAGATACTTGATACGATTTCAATTTTCTTAAATTTACCAAGGCTTGATTTGTGACCCAAGATATGATCTATCCTGGAGAATGTTCCATGAGCACTTGAGAAGAATGTGTATTCTGTTGTTTTTGGGTGGAATGTCCTATAAATATCAATTAAGTCCATCTTGTTTAATGTATCATTTAAAGCTTGTGTTTCCTTATTTATTTTCATTTTGGATGATCTGTCCATGGTGAAAGTGGGGTGTTAAAGTCCCCTACTATGATTGTGTTGCTGTCGATTTCCCCTTTTATGGCTGTTAGTATTTGCCTTATGTATTGAGGTGCTCCTATGTTGGGTGCATAAATATTTACAATTGTTATACCTTCCTCTTGGATCGATCCCTTGATCATCATATAGTGTCCTTCTTTGTCTCTTGTAATAGTCTTTATTTTAAAGTCTATTTTGTCTGATATGAGAATTGCTACTCCAGCTTTCTTTTGATTTCCATTTGCATGGAATATCTTTTTCCATCCTCTCACTTTCAGTCTGTATGTGTCTCTAGGTCTGAAGTGGGTCTCTTGTAGACAGCATATATATGGGTCTTGTTTTTGTATCCATTCAGCCAGTCTGTGTCTTTTGGTGGGAGCATTTAATCCATTTACATTTAAGGTAATTATCGATATGTATGTTCCTATTCCCATTTTCTTAAATGTTTTGGGTTTTTTATTGTAGGTGTTTTCCGTCTCTTGTGTTTCTTGCCTAGAGAAGTTCCTTTAGCATTTGTTGTAAAGCTGGTTTGGTGGTGCTGAACTCTCTCAGCTTCTGCTTGTCTGTAAAGGTTTTAATTTCTCCATCAAATCTGAATGAGATCCGTGCTGGGTAGATTAATCTTGGTTGTACGTTTTTCTCCTTCATCACTGTAAGTATATCCTGCCACTCCCTTCTGGCTTGCAGAGTTTCTGCTGAAAGATCAGCTGTTAACCTGATGGGGATTCCCTTGTGTGTTATTTGTTGTTTTTCCCTTGCTGCTTTTAATATGTTTTCGTTATATTTAATTTTTGAGAGTTTGATTAATGTGTGTCTTGGCATGTTTCTCCTTGGATTTATCCTGTATGGGACTCTCTGTGCTTCCAGGACTTGATTAACTATTTCCTTTGCCATATTAGGGAAGTTTTCAACTATAATCTCTTCAAATATTTTCTCAGTCCCTTTCTTTTTCTCTTCTTCTTCTGGGACCCCTATAATTCGAATGTTGGTGCATTTAGTGTTGTCCCAGAGGTCTCTGAGACTGTCCTCAGTTCTTTTCATTCTTTTTTCTTTATTCTGCTCTGCAGTAGTTATTTCCACTATTTTATCTTCCAGGTCACTTATCCGTTCTTCTGCCTCAGTTATTCTGCTATTGATCCCATCTAGAGTATTTTTAATTTCATTTATTGTGTTTTTCATCGTTGCTTGGTTCCTCTTTAGTTCCTCTACTTCCTTGTTAAATGTTTCTTGCATTTTGTCTATTCTATTTCCAAGATTTTGGATCATCCTTACTATCATTATTCTGAATTCTTTTTCAGGTAGACTTCCTATTTCCTCTTCATTTGTTAGGTCTGGTGTGTTTTGACCCTGCTCCTTCATCTGCTGTTTGTTTTTCTGTCATCTCATTTTGCTTATCTTACTGTGTTTGGGGTCTCCTTTTCACAGGCTGCAGGTTCGTAGATCCCGTTGTTTTTGGTATCTGTCTCCAGTGGCTAAGGTTGGTTTAGTGGGTTGTGTAGGCTTCCTGGTGGAGGGAACTAGTGCCTGTGTTCTGGTGGATGAGGCTGGATCTTGTCTTTCTGGTGGGCACGTCCACGTCTGGTGGTGTATTTTGGGGTGTCTGTGGCCTTATTATGATTTTAGGCAGCCTCTCTGCTAATGGATGGGGCTGTGTTCCTGTCTTGCTAGTTGTTTGGCATAGAGTGTCCAGCACTGTAGCTTGCTGGTCATTGAGTGAAGCTGGGTCTTGATGTTGAGATTGAGATCTCTGAGAGATTTTCGCCGTTTGGTATTACGCGGAGCTGGGAGGTCTCTTGTGGAACAGTGTCCTGAATTTGGCTCTCCCACCTCTGAGGCACAGCCCTGAGGCCTGGCTGGAGCACCAAGAGCCTTTCATCCACACGGCTCAGAGTAAAAGGGAGAAAAATTAGAAAGAAAGAAAGAAAGAAAGGATAAAATATAGTGAAGTAAAATAAAGCTATTATAAAGCAAAGCTATACAGACAAAATCTCACCCAGAAGCATATACATATACACTCAAAAAAAAAAGGAAAAGGGGAAAAATTAATATATCCTGCTCCCAAAGCCCACCTCCTGATTTTGGAATGATTCGTTGTCTATTCAGGTATTCAACAGATGCAGGCACATCAAGTTGTTTGTGAAGTTTTAATCCGCTGCTTCTGAGGCTGCTGGGAGAGCTTTCCCTTTCTCTTCTTTGTTCGCACAGCTGCCGGGGTTCAGCTTTGGATTTGGACCTGCCTCTGCGTGTAGGTCACCTGAGGGCGTCTGTTCCCCGCCCAGACATAACGGGGTTAAAGGAGCAGCTGCTTCGGGGGCTCTGGCTCACTCAGGCGGGGGGAGGGAGGGATTCGGATGGGGGGCGAGCCTGCGGCGGCAGAAGCCGGCGTGACGTTGCACCAGCCCGAGGCGCGCCGTGCGTTCTCCTGGGGAAGTTGTCCCTTGATCACGGGAGCCTGGCCGTGGCGGGCTGCACTGGCTCCCCGGAGGGGCGGTGTGGAGAGTGACCTGTGCTCGCACACAGGCTTTTTGGTGGCGGCAGCAGCAGCCTTAGCATCTCATGCCCGTCTCTGGGGTCCGCGCTGATAACCGCGGCTCGCCCCCGTCTCTGGGGTCCGCGCTGATAGCCGTGGCTCGCGCCCGTCTCTGGAGCTTGTTTAGGCGGCGCTCTGAATCCCGTCTCCTTGCGTGCTGTGAAACAAAGAGGCAAGAAAAAGTCTCTTGCCTCTTCGGCAGCTGCAGACTTTTTCTCGGACTCCCTCCCGGCTAGCTGTGGTGCACTAATCCCTTCAAGCTGTGTTCACGCTGCCAACCCCAGTCCTCTCCCTGCGATTCGACCAAAGCCCGAGCCTCAGCTCCCAGCCACCACCCGCCCCAGCGGGTGAGCAGACAAGCCTCTCAGGCTGGTGAGTGCTGCTCAGCGCCGAGCCTCTGTGCGGGAGTCTCTCCGCTTTGCCCTCCGCAACCCTGTGGCTGCGCTCTCCTCCGTGGCTCCGAAGCTTCCCCCCTCTGCCACCCGCAGTCTCTGCCCGCGAAGGGGCTTCCTAGTGTGTGGAAACTTTCCTCCTTCACGGCTCCCTCCCACAGGTGCAGGTCCCATCCCTATTCTTTTGTCTCTGTTATTTCTTTTTTCTTTTGCCCTACCCAAGTACGTGGGGAGTTTCTTGCCTTTTGGGAGGTCTGACGTTTTCTGCCAGCGTTCAGTGGGTGTTCTGTAGGAGCAGTTCCACGTGTAGATGTATTTCTAATGTATCTGTGGGAAGGAAGGTGATCTCCACCTCTTACTTTTCCGCCATCTTCTTCTCTCCCCCTCATTGTAGTTTTCATTTGCATTTCTCTAATGATTAATGATGTTGAGCATTCTTTCATGTGTCTATTGGCAATCTGTATATCTTCTTTGGAGAAATGTCTATTTAGGTCTTCTGCCCATTTTTGGATTGGGTTGTTTGTTTTTTTGTTATTGAGCTGCATGAGCTGCTTGTAAATCTTGGAGATTAATCCTTTGTCAGTTGCTTCATTTGCAAATATTTCCTCCCATTCTGAGGGTTGTCTTTTGGTCTTGTTTATGGTTTCCTTTGCTGTGCAAAAGCTTTTAAGTTTCATTACGTCCCATTTGTTTATTTGTGTTTTTATTTCCATTTCTCTAGGAGCTGGGTCAAAAAGGATCTTGCTGTGATGTATGTCATAGAGTGTCCTGCCTATGTTTTCCTCTAAGAGTTTGATAGTGTCTGGCCTTACACTTAGGTCTTTAATCCATTTTGAGTTTATTTTTGTGTATGGTGTCAGGGAGTGTTCTAATTTCATACTTTTACATGTACCTGTCCAGTTTTCCCAGCACCACTTATTGAAGAGGCTGTCTTTTCTCCACTGTATATGCTTGCCTCCTTTATCAAGGATAAGGTGACCATATGTGCGTGGGTTTATCTCTGGGCTTTCTATCCTGTTCCATTGATCTATATTTCTGTTTTTGTGCCAGTACCAAACTGTCTTGTTTCCTGTAGCTTTGTAATATAGTCTGAAGTCTGGGAGCCTGATTCCTCCAGCTCCATTTTTCATTCTGAAGATTGCTTTGGCTATTCGGGGTCTTTTGTGTTTCCATACAAATTGTGAAATTTTTTGTTCTAGTTCTGTGAAAAATGCCAGTGGTAGTTTGATAGGGATTGCATTGAATCTGTAGATTGCTTTGGGTAGTAGAGTCATTTTCACAATGTTGATTCTTCCAATCCAAGAACATGGTATATCTCTCCATCTATTTGTATCATTTTTAATTTCTTTCATCAGTGTCTTATAATTTTCTGCATACAGTTCTTTTGTCTCCTTAGGTAGATTTATTCCTAGATATTTTATTCTTTTTGTGGCAATGGGAAACGGGAGTGCTTTCTTGATTTCACTTTCAGATTTTTCGTCATTAGTGTACAGAAATGCAAGAGATTTCTGTGCATTAATTTTGTATACTGCTACTTTACCAAATTCATTCATTAGCTCTAGTAGTTTTCTGGTAGCATCTTTAGGATTCTCTATGTATAATATCATGTCATCTGCAAACAGTGACAGCTTTACTTCTTCTTTTCCGATTTGGATTCCTTTTATTTCTTTTTCTTCTCTGATTGCTGTGGCAAACACTTCCAAAACTATGTTGAATAATACTGGTGAGAGTGGGCAACCTTGTCTTGTTCCTGTTCTTAGTGGAAATGGTTTCAGTTATTCACCATTGAGGAAAATGTTGGCTGTGGTTTTGTCATATATGGCCTTATTATGTTGAGGAAAGTTCCCTCTGTGCCTACTTTCTGCAGGGCTTTTATCATAAATGGGTGTTGAATTTTGTCGAAAGCTTTCTCTGCATCTATTGAGATGATCATATGGTTTTTCTCCTTCAATTTGTTAATATGATGTATCACGTTGATTGATTTGCATATATTGAAGAATCCTTGCATTCCTGGAATAAACCCCACTTGATCATGGTGTATGATCCTTTTAATGTGCTGTTGGATTCTGTTTGCTAGTATTTTGTTGAGGATTTTTGCATCTATGTTCATCAGTGATATTGGTCTGTAGTTTTCTTTCTTTGTGACATCTTTGTCTGGTTTTGGTATCAGGGTGATGGTGGCCTCGTAGAATGAGTTTGAGAGTGTTCCTCCCTCTGCAATATTTTGGAAGAGTTTGAGAAGGATAGGTGTTAGCTCTTCTCTAAATGTTTGATAGAATTCGCCTGTGAAGCCATCTGGTCCTGGGCTTTTGTTTGTTGGAAGATTTTTAATCACAGTTTCAATTTCAGTGCTTGTGATTGGTCTGTTCATATTTTCTATTTCTTCCTGGTTCAGTCTCGGCAGGTTGTGCATTTCTAAGAATCTGTCGATTTCTTCCAGGTTGTCCATTTTATTGGCATAGAGTTGCTTGTAGCAATCTCTCATGATCGTTTGTATTTCTGCAGTGTCAGTGGTTACTTCTCCTTTTTCATTTCTAATTCTATTGATTTGAGTCTTCTCCCTTTTTCTCTTGATGAGTCTGCCTAATGGTTTATCAATTTTGTTTATCTTCTCAAAGAACCAGCTTTTAGTTTTCTTGATCTTCGCTATTGTCTCCTTCATTTCTTTTTCATTTATTTCTGATCCGATCTTTATGATTTCTTTCCTTCTGCTAGCTTTGGGGTTTCTTTGTTCTTCTTTCTCTAATTGCTTTAGGTGCAAGGTTCGGTTGTTTATTCGAGATGGTTCCTGTTTCTTGAGGTAGGCTTGTATTGCTATAAACTTCCCTCTTAGCACTGCTTTTGCTGCATCCCATAGGTTTTGGATCGTCGTTTCTCCATTGTCATTTGTTTCTAGGTATTTTTTGATTTCCCCTTTGATTTCTTCAGTGATCACTTCGTTATTAAGTAGTGTATTGTGTAGCCTCCATGTGTTTGTACTTTTTACAGGTCTTTTCCTGTAATTGATATCTAGTCTTATAGCATTGTGGTCGGAAAAGATACTTGATACGATTTCAATTTTCTTAAATTTACCAAGGCTTGATTTGTGACCCAAGATATGATTTATCCTGGAGAATATTCCATGAGCACTTGAGAAAAATGTGTATTCTGTTGTTTTTGGGTGGAGTGTCCTATAAATATCAATTAAGTCCATCTTGTTTAATGTATCATTTAAAGCTTGTGTTTCCTTATTTATTTTCATTTTGGATGATCTGTCCATGGTGAAAGTGGGGTGTTAAAGTCCCCTACTATGATTGTGTTGCTGTCGATTTCCCCTTTTATGGCTGTTAGCATTTGCCTTATGTATTGAGGTGCTCCTATGTTGGGTGCATAAATATTTACAATTGTTATACCTTCCTCTTGGATCGATCCCTTGATCATTATATAGTGTCCTTCTTTGTCTCTTGTAATAGTCTTTATTTTAAAGTCTATTTTGTCTGATATGAGAATTGCTACTCCAGCTTTCTTTTGATTTCCATTTGCATGCAGTATCTTTTTCCATCCCCTCACTTTCAGTCTCTATGTGTCTCTAGGTCTGAAGTGGGTCTCTTGTAGACAGCATATATTCGGGTCTTGTTTTTGTATCCATTCAGCCAGTCTGTGTCTTTTGGTGGGAGCATTTAATCCATTTACATTTAAGGTAATTATCGATATGTATGTTCCTATTCCCATTTTCTTAAATGTTTTGGGTTTGTTATTGTAGGTGCTTTCCTTCTCTTGTGTTTCTTGCCTAGAATAGTTCCTTTAGCATTTGTTGTAAAGCTGGTTTGGTGGTGCTGAACTCTCTCAGCTTTTGGTTGTCTGTAAAGCTTTTAATTTCTCCATCAAATGTGAATGAGATCCTTGCTGGGTAGAGTAATCTTGGTTGTAGGTTTTTCTCCTTCATCACTTTAAGTATATCCTGCCACTCCCTTCTGGCTTGCAGAGTTTCTGCTGAAAGATCAGCTATTAACCTTATGGGGATTCCCTTGTGTGTTATTTGTTGTTTTTCCCTTGCTGCTTTTAATAAGTTTTCTTTATATTTAATTTTTGATAGTTTGATTAATATGTTTCTTGGTGTGTTTCTCCTTGGATTTATCCTGTATGGGACTCTCTGTGCTTCCAGGACTTGATTAACTATTTCCTTTCCCATATTAGGGAAGTTTTCAACTATAATCTCTTCAAATATTTTCTCAGTCCCTTTCTTTTTCTCTTCTTCTTCTGGGACCCCTATAATTCGAATGTTGGTGCGTTTAATGTTGTCCCAGAGGTCTCTGAGACTGTCCTCAGTTCTTTTCATTCTTTTTTCTTTATTCTGCTCTGCATTATTTATTTCCACCATTTTATCTTCCAGGTCACTTATCCATTCTTCTGCTTCAGTTATTCTGCTATTGATCCCATCTAGAGTATTTTTAATTTCATTTATTGTGTTTTTCATCGTTGCTTGGTTCCTCTTTAGTTCCTCTACTTCCTTGTTAAATGTTTCTTGCATTTTGTCTATTCTATTTCCAAGATTTTGGATCATCCTTACTATCATTATTCTGAATTCTTTTTCAGGTAGACTACCTACTTCCTCTTCATTTGTTAGGTCTTGTGTGTTTTGACCCTGCTCCTTCATCTGCTGTTTGTTTTTCTGTCTTCTCATTTTGCTTATCTTACTGTGTTTGGGGTCTCCTTTTCACAGGCTGCAGGTTCGTAGATCCCGTTGTTTTTGGTATCTGTCTCCAGTGGCTAAGGTTGGTTCAGTGGGTTGTGTAGGCTTCCTGGTGGAGGGGACTAGTGTCTGTGTTCTGGTGGATGAGGCTGGATCTTGTCTTTCTGGTGGGCACGTCCACGTCTGGTGGTGTGTTTTGGGGTGTCTTTGGCCTTATTATTTTAGGCAGCCTCTCTGTTAATGGATGGGGCTGTGTTCCTGTCTTGGTAGTTGTTTGTCATGGGGTGTCCAGCACTGTAGCTTGCTGGTCGTTGAGTGAAGCTGGGTCTTGATGTTGAGATGGAGATCTCTGAGAGATTTTCGCCATTTGGTATTATGTGGAGCTGGGAGGTCTCTTGTGGATCAGTGTCCAGAAGTTGGCTCTCCTACCTCAGAGGCACAGCCCTGATGCCTGGCTGGAGCACCAAGAGCCTTTCATCCACACGGCCAAGTACATGGGGAGTTTCTTGCCTTTTGGAAATTCTGACCTCTTCTGCCAGCATTCAGTGGGTGTTCTGTAGGAGCAGTTCCACGTCTAGATGTATTTCTAATGTATTTGTGGGAATAAGGTGATCTCCGTGTCTTACTCTTCCACCATCTTGCCCTATTCCCCCCAGCGCCACTTATTGAAGAGACTCTCTTTTCTCCACTGTATATTATTCCCTCCTTTATCATAGGTTAATTGACCTTAAGTGCATGGGTTTATTTCTTGGCTTTCTATCCTGTTTCATGGATCTATACGTCTGTTTTTGTGCCAGTACCATACTGTTTTGATTACTGTAGCTTTGTAGTATAGTCTGAAGTCAGGGAGTGTGATTCCTTTATCTCTGTTATTCTTTCTCAAGATTGTTTTGGCTCTTCAGGGCCTTTTGTGTTTCCATACAAATTTTAAAATTATTTATTTTAGTTCTGTGGAAATACCAGTGGTAATTTGATTGGGATTGCATTGAATCTGTAGATTTCCTTGGGTAGTATAGTCATTTTGACAGTATTGATTCTTCCAATCCAAGAACACAGTATATCTTTCCATCTGTTTGTGTCATCTTTAATTTTTTTTATCAGCGTCTTACAGTTTTTGGAGTATAGGTCTTTTGCCTCCTTATGTAGGTTTATCCCTAGGTATTTCATTCTTTTTGATGCAATGGTAAATGGGATTCTTTTGGCAGAATATGGTTATATGTTTGATGCTAAGGCTGAGCCCTCTTACAGAATCCCCAAAATTCACAAGTGCTCCTGATGGCTTCCATATTCAAGCCTCTGTAGCGTTTGCTATATTTTTGCTACCATTGCTTTCTTAGTGTTGTACCAATGTGGGATGACCACAGGTAATATTATCCACTGGCAATTTTATTGTTTTTCCCTGCCTAGTATATCCAATTAAAAGTTCCTGGGCTTCCCTGGTGGTGCAGTGGTTGGGAGTCTGCCTGCCAATGCAGGGGACACGGGTTCGAGCCCTGGTCTGGGAGGATCCCACGTGCCGCGGAGCAGCTGGGCCCGTGAGCCACAACTGCTGATCCTGCGCGTCTGGAGCCTGTGCTCCGCAACAAGAGAGGCCGCGATGGTGAGAGGCCCGTGCATCGCGATGAGGAGTGGCCCCCACTTGCCGCAGCTAGAGAAAGTCCTCGCAGGGACTGAGACCCAACACAGCCAAAAATAAATAAATAAATAAATAAATTAAAAAAAAAAAAAAAGTTCCTGAAATCAGGAAGGCATAAATTTGTTGAAAATATAGCTCATATTCTATCAAAGAGTTGAAAGCACTCTCATCCATAAATTGGATATTTGAGTGGGAAAGGATTGCTTTTGCATAATTTTCCAGGCTTATTTGAGGTGGACAAAAATACAGAGAACCTCAGTGAGAGGACACCTGTTATTTTTGGTCTGCTCTGTTTAACACTTTTTTTTTTTTAAAGGAAATCTGCTTCCCTCATTTTATATGATTCTAGTGGGATTATCAGTCAAGGTGCTCCACCTCTACTACTGTAATGTTGAGAATGCGATTGTGGCTGATCAATCAGAATTTCTTATTATGGATACCATAATTGGTCTGTGGGTAGGCAAAGAACCCAACCAGAGTGTTCTGTAGAATTTAACCTCTAGATATTGGGGGAAAAATGCTCTCTACTGTGGATTGTATGGTATTTTAATCTAAGGCTGCTGTGGTTATCATGCCATTCACATCTAGAGAACCTGTATCAGACATGAGATAAAAGTTCTTGCTTGCATGATCTGGAACCCTGGTTCTACTTTGAAATTTTCAGTTATGTAAATAAAATTTTTCATCTCTGCTTTAATTAAACCAGTTTTATTCTAATTTTACAATTGTTAACAATAATATTCCTAATTCAGGGAATTTCTCAGTTGGGAAAATCTAAATTGCACATGAGGGAATAGTGGGGCTTGGGAGAGCTCAGGCACTTGTCATAGATCATACAGCTATTTAGTGGAGAAGTTACAGCTTAAACCCAAAATATCCATGGTGATAGATAGCCTGTCATGCCAAGATGACACTCTATTACTTAAATAAAAACAGTAATCATTCTGAACAATCATTGTATCCAAGTGAAGTGTGCCCCATACCTGTCTACATAGAGATATTCTGACAGTCAAACTCTGGTTCGAAATGAGATTTGCTGGTGGCAGTACAGGACCAAAATCAGTCAAGGGAACCCACAGAGATATGGGTTTAAGAGCTTTGGTAGTTCACCCTTCAAAGATTCTCTTTGCATTTTATGAATCAATAGGTACCTAGAAGTTTAAAGGCAACTCTGTCATTGTATATATGGAAAAACTGAAGCCAAGGTAAGGGAGTGCCTGAATTGACACACTTTTTACCAGAAGTTGTCTGAGAAAGCAGGCAGGTCCCCTAATTGAGCAATTGCATTATGATTTTGTCAAAAGCCAACCCAGACCTATCTATGTCAATATTTTGTTTATGATATTGTAGTATAGTATTTTGGCACTGGATGAGTCCCTGTTCAGCTAGAAAGGAGGACCCTCATCCTGAATGGGCATAAGATGATGGCCCATATACTCAAACTTCTACTCGTGATAACCTAGGAAAATATTCCAATAGAGGAAGACACCATTGCCATTGTAATGATTCAGATACTTGAAACATATGGGGGAAACATTGATAAGGACAATAGAGTTGGCTGTTTATCACTAAGTTGTTTTTACATACTGCACAGAGTGGTTAACAGATAGTTAAAGGTTAAGTGTGAGATCTTTTGTAGTTAAAAAGTGTGAGATCTTCCTTTGTAGCTTACAAATGGGCCATTATCTCCTGAATTGGAAGAGCAGACATATCTGGAAAGCAAACTCAGCTTAATAGATAGAATCATGGACTGTCAGAGATATTTAAAGTGCTCAGCCAAGCCATATTTCTTATGCTAAATTCAGAGTCCTGGCTTGGAAAACTTAGGACCCTAAATATGAGATGGGTATATCTAAGTGGCTGCTTCTGAGAATCATGGATCTGTAGACTCTGTGGGACTACAGAGCTTGCAGAGGCAGCCTGCTTCTCAGTAAGAGCTAGCATTTCCCCTTTTTAGGAGCACACTGCAGGGGTTTCTCTTCTGCAGAAGAACAAGTGTCCTGTCAAGAGTTTCCCACAACTCTTTTGTTGGTTGCCAAGCTGATAACTAGGTTAAGCTCCAGTTATAACCCATCTGGAGATATACTGATCTTGATAAGGAAGAAAGAAGACTATACATCAAAGGACCTGCAGGAAATAGAATATACCAGAATGAGCCATGAGAATATGATTGGGATAGGATTTTGGAGGTGCCTGTTAGGGGAGGTTGGAACATAAGTCTAAATAAGTAAGAATTCTATTAGGAGTACTTCCTTGCAAAATAGGACATAATATTCTGGCAAGGAACCCAGAGAATAGGGCAAAATTGCTGCTAGAGTAGTTATAGAAGCCTGGTGAAAATGATGAACCACACTAAATAAAGTTGAAATGCCTGAGTTGTTACGGCAGATAATAGAGGCAGGAATTAAGTTTTGGAGGGGAGTGACATCACCAAGATGGCAGAGTAAAAGATACCAGCATTTATTTCCCCCTCCAAAACAATAATTAGACAGCTATCCATGAATAAAAATAGCCCTTGGAGGGGTTCCAAATTCCAATTAAGAACCAACAGCAACACAGTGGAGCAAAAAATGGAGAATAACCACTATAAAGGATCACTGTGGAGATCAGCTTAGCTGTTATATGGAGATGGCTAGGAACAAAGAAAAAGGATGAGGGCTGTAAGTATCAGCTATGCAGCAGATACCATCACATTCCCCAGTAGCTTGCTCTTTGGAGGACCTTTGTAGCCTTTGCTGCTAAACATCTCAATAGCCCCCACAACAGTTGCCAACTCCCCCCACAGGTTTTACAGTGTAGGACTCTGTAGTGTTCATTGGCCTACAGTGTAGCCCCCTCAGGGGCCTGCTCCACAGAGGACACCAGCAGCTTTCACCAATGAAGTAAAGAATAGCCATACCACTGCTGATACCCCAGAGAGGGAGACACTGCTGTGCACCTCCCAGAAGGGGCTGTTATTATACTTCCCAAGAACCAGGACTGCCACCCCTCCAAACCTGCACAGGTCTAAGACCCCAGAGCCATGGCTGCTCCACATGTGCCCACACTTCAGACCTGGTCTGTAACTGCTGTGCATATGTTCTGTCCTCCAGATACCTGCTCCACAGATACTTCACTTGTGCCTGTGTTTCAGGCATCAGAGCTGCCAGTGCTGTAAGCCATCCACCATCTGGACCCCAGAGCTGCTACCTTTCCATGTGCACCCATGCTCTGGACCTTGACTTCATGGCTGCTCAGCATATACCCACATCTCAAACACTGGAGCAATCACTGCTGCAGGCCAGTCAGCACCCTGGACCCTGAAGCTTCTGTCACTCCATGAGTACCTGTATTCCAGATCCTGGCTCTGTGGATTCTCCATGACTGATGTTGACTAAAAAAAATGCACAACCTAAAAGTTGAGAATTATATTTTATTCAGTAGGCTTACTGAGGACTATAGCCCAGGATAGAGCCTCTCAGATAGCTTTTAGGGACTGTTCCAAAGAGGTAAGAGAGGAGCCAGAATACATAAGAGTTTTTGCTAAAAAAAAAAACCATGTAGTTGAACATCAAAAGATTACTGCTAATCACAAAAACAGACATCTCAAGTTAATGATCTTAGTGCTTTTCTATGTATGGGAAGAGGCAAGAGTCTGGGCTTATTGAAATCATTCATTTGATATGTATCTTTATCTAGGGCCATAGATAGAAAAACTATCCTGTTTTTCTCCATAATGAATTCCCTTCAGGGTATGTCATTGGGGGTGGCTGCAGTGGCTGATGGTTTGGTGGCAGGCAATCTGTTTTTATCCATCCCGAATTCTCTTCAGGGTGCACCACCAGGGGCGGCAATAGAAGTGACTGATAGCTTTATGGTCAGAACATCCTTTGTTTACTGAAATGGCAGGTGACATTCTTGTCCACGGTGCCTCCTATTGGTCGTAAATTAGACCAAAGTTTGGGAGACATTTCATGACCAATTTTGTCCCACCATGTTAGGAGGGCTCATTCTTAGATCAAGCAAAGATTCTGTTGATAGGCCACTCAATGTGCTAATTTTTGGATTAGGCCCTGTTGACAATCTAAAATTCTCTGGATTTCCTGTTTTACTAATCTATTATGATCCAGGAAATGTTTTCTCTTGTTGCTTTTTCCCATATCTAGAGTTGCACTACTACAATTGTTCTATGTAGAGTTATATATGTGATCAACTACCTCAAGATGTTTAGCCTTCATTAATTTTGTCAGAGGCCTGGTTACACATTGGGTAATGGAAGAGACAACAAGGATATAGGTAATACAGCTGTAACATTAATAAAGTCACAGTACAGCAGAGAGACATAAGGCATAAATAATTTTAAAATAACAGGAAAGGACAAATTAAAACAATGATTAGTAGAACGAGCTGTAATCTGGTTGCAATAAGCCATCAAGTCCACAGGAGAGCCAGCTGGAGAAGCCAAATTCTGGAGGGATCAGATAGAGAGAAAAATATAAACGTTTCATCTTCACTTACAAACATATACTTTATCAATTTGTTGTATGTCATAGTTATCATAAGGGAAAGATTTTCAGAAAAACAAAGATTAAAAACCAGTATATTTTAGAAAAAAAGTCATAAAATTATAAATCATATTTATCAGTTCATTCAGTCCTGTGTAATTAATTCCTGTCAATCTGGATGAAGACATCAGGTTTTCCATTAGAGTTTTGTAATTTCTTACCCATTTCAGTGGTATGATCTAAAATTTATCAGAAAATTATATTTGTCAAAAAGTCCTTTTTATGAATCTTCTTGAAGATCTTTACTTTATAAAAGCATCAGAGCAAAACAATGATTGTCTATAAACAACAAAAGGCTTAAAATGGCAAGGTTAAAGATCTGATTACAATGCAATTGACAGGAAACTTGGTTTTCCTGTGACATATAATATTTTAAGATAATAACTAGAATTATGACTGATAAAATTATACCAGGACATATCACATTTTTAGGAATTCCATATAAATTTTGGAATAACTGTATTAATGACATCTACATACAAAATATAACATAAGAAGGTTTTTATCACCACTTATCTGACAATGTTTTCCATGTAATTTAACTTACCAAATAAACCTAAATTTAATATCTCACTTGAGGATGTTTTAAGAGTCCTTTAGAAGCATCCCAAAGTTAGATGGAGATCAAAGGAAACTTAATTAGAATTTGATATTTAGGAACTTTGTAAAAAAAAAAAAAAACAAAGAAAATTTAAAACACCTGGTCAAATAGGATCACAGGTCACAGTGAAAAAATACTTATTCAGCCAAAGTGAAGTAAAAGATCTTTAAGGCAAACACAGGTCATTTAGAAGGCAAAGAAACTCACAATCTATTATCAAAAGTAGCTCAAGGTTTCAAGAAAACTTTGCTCTCTTAACAGAGAGAGAGAGAAAAATAAGCTCCATCCTTCCATTAACCTACCTTCAATAACAAAATTCATTTACCTAATTAAATTCAATCCAATCCCAACCTGACTATGCACAAAACTTCTTTTTCATGGCTGCCTTTCTATAAACCTTCCACAGCTTTCAGTACCCATATTAGTTTGTCCCTTATTTTTCTTTTCCATTTAGAAATAACCAGATTTAGGACAAAATCACTCTTTCTTCTTAACAAAATTCATTTCCATTCCTCATACCATCCTATTTTCCTTGCATAATGAAATGTTTTCCTTATTATTTTTAGTAGCTTTAATTACATATTACAATTTTAATCCTTAAAAACCTTAATCTCTAATGAAACCCGACAAGCAGCAAGTAATAGCGAACTGTTTGTCATATTGGTATTTCCTGATTGGCAAATTTAGGAATATTCCATAACTTCTAGAAATATACATCTTCTTATAGCATAATTTCTTTCCTCAACGTGATATAAGACATTACTGGTTCTGATAAACCCAAACATCTTTAGTTTCACTCTCATAAGGAAAAAAATGTAGGTAAATTTAGACTTTAACAATTAACGTTCCAGTATTATATCTTATTTGAAATGACCTGAATATTCAATGAATTCCCATCATTTAACTTAACTTAGAAAAACTCTAAAGTTTCAAGTTACCAAAAATATGGAGAATGCATTTTAGATAGACATACCCAAAACATAATTATTCCTAAAAATTTCACCTGAAAACTCTTATCATTTACATTTATTTTATAACTTATGAAAATATCATTATACTGCCCCCCCATCCTGCATGCATGTGTGTGATTGGCACAGGCAAGGAGACATGGGGAGCAGTCTAAATTCAGCATGTGGCAGAGCTGCGGCTGCTCCTGCTGCTGAGTGGAGCAGTGAGGTGGCTGCCTTGCACTTCCCCGGACTTCCCAGGTGGGTCCAGAGCAGCCACTCATGGAGCCCCCAGTTAGAAGGCACAGGGAAAGAGGGCCTTCCAAACTCCTCCTCAGCATCTCCTTTCCACCCTCTTCGGGCCCCTGCCCTTGGAGAAAGTGGAGTGTGGTGCTCGGTTATCATTACTTCTTCAGACAGCTTCTTGCTGCATGGATTCGGCTGCTGCTCAGTGGGGCTCTTCATTGTTGGCATTCCTCTGTGTTTCGTTTCCCAGAGCACACCTCTGGTAATGATGAGGAAAAGTGTGTGGGAGACAGTGGCCTGCTGCAGACTGAGATTGGGATATGTGCTGCAAATGCTCGTGTTACCTACCCTGGCTCTGCTCAGTGCCAGTGGCACTAGCTCGGCTGCTCAAGAGACTGTGAAGGAAGGCTTTTGAGAGGAGGTTATTTGACCACTGGAAGAGTACTAAGAGTTAACCCAGCATAAAGAGAATTCCAGAGATTGGCTGGCAAGATGGTGGAGTAGAAGGACATGAGCTCACTCCTTCTTAAAAAGAAATCAAAATCATAACTAACTGCTGAACAACCATTGACAAAAAAAAAAAAAGCCAAAACCTATCAAAAAGGTACCTTACATCCAAAAACAAAGAAGTCACAACAGGACAGTAGGAGGGGCACAATCAAGATAAAATCAAATCCCATACCCACTGGGTGAGCAACCCACAAACTGGAAAATAATTATAACACAGAAGTTCTCACACTGGAGTGAAAGTCCTGAGCCCCACGTCAGGATTCCCAGCCTGGTGGTCTGGCAACAGGAGAATGAACCCCATAGAATCTGGTTTTGAAGGTCAGTGGAGTTTGATCACAGGAATTCCACAGGACTGGGGGAAACAGAAATTCCACTCTTAGAGGGCGCACACACACCAGGTCCTGTATGCACCAGGACCCAGGGATAAAAGCAGAGACCTCATAAGAGACTGGACCAGATTTACCTGCTAGTATTAGAGGGCCTCCTGCTGAGGCAGGGGTGGCTGTGGCTCACTGTGGGGACAAAGACACTGGCTGTGGGAGTTCTGGTGTGTACTCATTGGTATGAGCCCTCCTGGAGGCTGCCATTTCCTCCCCAAGACCTAGACCAACCCAACTGCCTGTAGGCTCCAGTGCTGGGACACCTCAGAACAAACAACCAACAGGGTGGGAACACAGTCCCACTCATCAGCAGACAGGCAGCTTCAAGTCTTTCTGAACACAGCTCTGCCCACCAGAGAGACAAGACCCGGCTCCACCAACCAGTGGGCAGGAATCTGTCCCTCCCACCAGGAAACCTGCACAATCCTCTTAGACAGCCGCATTCACCAGAGGGCAGAGAGCAGAAGCAAGAAGAACTACAATCCTTCAGCCTGCAGAATGTAAACTGCAATCACAGAAAGTTAAACAAAGTGAGACAGCAGAGGAATATGTCCCAGATGAAGAAACAAGATAAAACCTAAGAAGAACAACTAAGTGAAGTGGAGATAGGAAATCTACCAGAAAAAGAATTCAGAGTAATGATAGTAAAGATGATCCAAGATTTTGGAAACAGAATGGAAGCACAGATAGAGAAGATGCAAGAAATGTTTAACAAAGACCTAGAAGAATTAAGAACAAACAAACAGAGATGAACAATACAATAACTGAAATGAAAAGTACACTAGAAGGAATCTATAGCAGAGTAACTGAGGCAGAAGAACGGATAAGTGAGCTGGAAGACAGAATCATGGAAATCACTGCTGTGGAACAGAATAAAGAAAAAGGAATGAAGGCTGTCTAATTGACCTCTGGGACAACATTAAACACACCAACATTTGCATTATAGGGGTCCCAGGAGGAGAAGAGAGAGAGAACGGACCCGAGAAAATATTTGAAGAGATAATAGCTGAAATTTTCCCTAACATAGGAAAGGAAACAGTTACCCAGATCAGGAAGTGCAGAGAGTCCCAGGCAGGATAAACCCAAGGAGGAACATGCTGAGACACATAGTAATCAAACTGACCAAAATTAAAGACAAAGAAAAAATATTAAAAGCAACAATGGAAAAGCAACAAATAACATACAAGGGAACTCCTATAAGATTATCAGCTGATTTCTCAGCAGAAACTCTGCAGGCCAGAAGGGAGTGGCATGATATATTTAAAGAGATGAAAGGGAAAAACCTACAAGCAAGATTACTCTATGCAGCAAAGATCTCATTTAGATCGGCAAAAGCTTTACAGATAAGCAAGAGTTAAGAGAATTCAGCACCACTAGACCATCTTGGCAACAAAAGCTAAAGGAACTTCTCTAAGTGGAAAAGAAAAGGCCACTATTAGAAACAAACAAAAAAATTATGAATGGAAAAGCTAACCAGTAAAGTAAAGGTAGGAAATCATCTGCACACAAATATGATATCAAGACCAGCAGTTGTGAGAAGAGGAGAGCATAAATGCAGGATATTGGAAATGAATTTGAAATGAAAAGACCAGCAACTTAAAACAATCTCGTGTATATAGAGACTGCTATATCAAAACCTCATGATAACCACAATCCAAAAATCTACAAGAGATACACACACAGAAAAGAAAAATTAATCCAAGCACAACACTACAGTTTGTCACCAAACCACAAGGGAAGACAACAAAAGAGAAAGGGAAGAATAAAGACCTACAAAAACAAATCCAAAACAAAAATATGGCAATAAGAACATACATATCAATAATTATTCTAAATGTAAATGGATTAAATGCTCCAACCAAAAGACATAGACTGGTTGACTGGATACAAAAACAAGACCCATATATGTATTATCTATAGAGACCCACTTCAGATCTAGGGACACATACAGAATGAAAGTTAAGGGATGGTAAAAGGTATTCCTTGCAAATGGAAATCAAAAGAAAGCTGATGTAGCAATATTCATATCATATAAAATAGACTTTAAAATAAATACTGTTACAAGAGACAAAGAGGACACTACATAATGACCAAGGGATCAATCCAAGAAGAAGATATAACAATTGTAAATATATATGCACCGAACATAGGAGCATCCCAATATATAAGGCAAAACTAATAGCCATAAAAGGTTAAATCAACAGTAACACAGTAATAGTGGGGGACTTTAACACCCCACTTTCATCAATGGACAGATCATTCAGACAGAAGATCAATAAGGAAACACAGGCCATAAATGACACATTAGATCAAATGGACTTGATATACATAGAGCATTCCATCCAAAAGCAGCAGAATATACATTCTTCTCAACTGCACATGGAACATTCTCCAGGATTGATCACGTGCTGGGACACAAAGCGATCCTCAGTAAATTTAAGTAAACTGAAATCATATCCAGCATCTTTTTTGACCTCAGTGCTATGAGATTAGAAATCAACTACAAAAAACAATTGTAAAAAACACAAACACGTGGAGGCTAAACAATATTCTACTAAACAACCAAAGGATCATTGAGGAAATCAAAACATACCTAGAGACATATGAAAATGAAAGCACAACAATCCAAAACCTATGGGACATAGCAAAAGCAGTTCTAAGAGGGAAGTGTATAGCAGTACAATCTTACCTCAGGAAACAAGAAAAATCACAAATAAACAATCTAACCTTACACCTAAAGCAACTAGAGAAAGAAGAACAAACAAAACACAATATTAGTAGAAGGAAAGAAATCATAAAGATCAGAGCAGAAATAAATGAAATAGAAATGAAGTAAACAATAGAAAAGATTAATGAAACTAAAAGCTGGTTCTTTGAAAAGATAAACAAAATTGATAAACATTTAGCCAGACTCAAGAAAAAAAGAGCATTCAAATCAATAAAATTAGAAATGAAAAAGGAAATGTTAAAACTGACACCATAGAAATGCAAAATATCATATGAGACTACTACTAGTAACTATATGCCAATAAAATGGAAAACCTGGAAGAAATGGAAAAATTCTTTGAAAGTTACAATCTCACAAGACTGAACCAAGAAGAAATAGAAAATATTAACAGAACAACCACAAATACTGAAATTGAAACTGTGATTATAAAACTCCCAACAAACAAAAATCCAGGACCAGATGGCTTCACAGGCGAATCCTATCAAACATTTAGAGAAGAGTTAAAACTTATTCTTCTCAAACTATTCCAAAAATTGCAGAAGAAAGCACAATCCCAAGCTCATTCTACCAGGCCACTATCACCCTGATACCAAAACCACACAACGATATCACAAAAACAGAAAATTACAGGTCAATATCACTGATGAATATAGACACAAAAATCCTCAACAAAATACTAGCAGTCTGAACCTAACAATACATTAAGGATCATACACCATGATCAAGTGGGATTTATCCCAGGGATACAAGGATTTTTCAATATCCACAAATCAATCAGTGTGATACACCACAACAACAAATTGAAGAATAAAAACCATGTGATCATCTCAATAGATGTAGAAAAAGCTTTTGACAAACTTCAACATCCATTTATGATAAAAACTCTCCAGAAAGTGGGCATAGTGTGAATATAACTCAACATAATAAAGGCCATATATGACAAAACTACAGCTAACCTCATACCTAATGGTGAAAAGCTGAAAGCATTTCCTCTAAGATCAGGAACAAGACAAGGAAGTCCAGTCTCACTACGTTTATTAAACATAGTTTTGGAAGTCCTAATCATGACAATCAGAGAAGAAGAAGAAACAAAATGAATCCAAATTGGAAAAGAAGAAGTAAAATTGTTTCTGTTTAAAGATGACATGATACTATACATAGAAAATTCTAAAGATGTTATCAGAAACTTACTAGAACTCATCAATGAATTTTTTTAAGTTGCAGGGTACAAAATTAATACACAGAAATCTGTTGCATTTCTATACACTAACAACAAAAGATCAGACAGAGAAATTAAGGAAACAATCCCATTTACCATCAAATTAAAAAGAATAAAATACCTAGGAATAAACCTACTTAAGGAGACAAAAGACCTAAGACCTGTATTCAGAAAACTATAAGATGCTGATGAAAGAAATTAAAGACGATACAAACAGATGGAGAGATATACCATGTACTTGGATTGGAAGAATCAACATTGGGAAAATGACTATACTACCCAAAGCAATCTACAGATTCAATGCAATGCCTTTCAAATTACTAATGGCATTTTTCAGAGAACTAGAACAATAAATTTCACAATTTGTATGGAAACACAAAAGACTCCGAATAGCCAAAGCAATTTTGAGAAAGAAAAATGGAGCTGGAGGAATCAGGCTCCCTGACTTCAGACTATACGACAAAGCTACAGTCATCAAAATAGTATGGCACTGCCTGCAAAACAGAAATATAGATCAATGGAACAGGAGAGAAAGCCCAGAAATAAACCCACACACCTATGGACAATCTACGACAAAGGAAGCAAGACTATATACAATGGAGGAAAGACCATGTCCTCACTAAATGGTGCTGGGAAAAGAGGACAGCTACAGGTAAAAAACTGAAATTAGAACATTCTTTAACATCATACACAAAAGTAAACTCAAAATGGATTAAAGACCTAAATGTAAGACCAGATATTATAAAACTCTTAGAAGAAAATATAGGCAGAACACTCTTTGACAAAAATCGCAGCAATATCTTTTCTGAGTCATCTCTTAGAGTAAGGGAAATAAAAACAAAAATAAACAAATGGGGCCTAATTAAAATCAAAACTTTTACACAGCAAAGGAAACCATAAACAGAATGAAAAGAAAACCCACAGAATGGGAGAAAATATTTGCAAATGATGTGACCAACAAGAGATTAGTCTCCAAAATTTACAGACAACACATATGGCTCAATATCAATAAAACAAACAACCTGATCAAAAAATGGGCAGAAGACCTAAATAGACATTTCTCCAAAGAAGACATACAGATGGCCAACAGGCACATGAAAAGATGCTCAACATCACTAATTAATAGAGAAATGCAAGTCAAAACTACAATGAGATATCACTTCACACCAGTCAAAATGGCTATCATCAAAAAACCTACAAACAGTAAATGTTGGAAAGGGTGTGGAGAAAAGGGAACCCTTCTACTCTGTTGGTGGGAATATAAATTGGTACAGCCACTATGGAGAGCAGTATGGAGGGTCCTTAAGAAACTAAAAATAGAGCTACTCTATGAGATAGCGTTCACACTCCTGGGTTTATATCTGGAGAAAAACCTGGTTCAAACAGATACATGTACCCCAATGATCATTGCAACACTGCTTACAACAGCCAAGACATGGAGACAACCTAAATGTTCATCAACAGATGAATGGGTAAAGAAGATATGGTACATATATTCAATGGAGTATTATTCAGACATTAAAAAGAATAAAATAATGCCATTTGCAGCAATATGGATGGACCTGGAGATTATCATACTGAGTGAAGTAAGTCACATAGAGAAAGACAAATATTATATATCGCTTCTATGTGGAAGCTAAAAAAAATGTTACAAATGAACTTATTTACAAAACAGAAACAGACTCACAGACTTAGAGAAGGAACTTATGGTTACCAGGGGGTAAGGGTGTGGGGGAGGATAGTTAGGGAATTTGAGATTGACATGTACACACTGTTATATTTAAAACTGATAACCAACAAGGACCTACTGTATAGCACAGGGAATGCTGGTCAATATTCTGTAATAACCTAAATGGGAAAAGAATTTGAAAAAGAATAGATATATATCTATAATGGAATCACTTTGCTGTGCACCTGAAACTAACACAACACTGTTAATCAACTGTGCTCAAATACAAAATAAAAATATTTTTAAAAAGTAAAAATAAATAAAGACAATTCCAATACACTGCAAGGAGCAATAAAACTACTATAAAGGTCACACGCATTTTTTTAAAGTCTGGATTTATTTTATGTTTATATTTAATTTAGATAATTTTTCTGTTTTTCTTAATTTAGATATGGAAACTGCATATAGCCATTTAAATATAAATGCATATTTTGTTAGAGTTACTCCTTAGCGAATTAAGGTAATCTATGGCACATTTGATCTTGAGTTATTATATGCTATCTATAGTTTTTGAATAATTTTCCTGTATAAATAACTTCTGGTGAAAGAGACTGGAAAAATAAGAATAGTGGTGCTGGGACTGGCAAAACTGGTTAATCTCTTAAAGCTGTTTGGAGAAACAGGGAGAAACAAGTTAAGAGGTTTGAGGTTTGAATTTTTTAACTCCCAGAGTATTCAAAAGTGATTTGTCAAGCTGTTCTACAGCTATTGCCTTATTTTGCCTCCCACATTGCCTGTTTCTCTTTTAAATTTGGTGTGTGTGATCTATATAATATATTCAGCTACAGAAATAAAATAATTGAATAAAAGATGAAAGATAATATCATCATACCAAGTTAATTTTTCTTGCTGACAAGCTCTGCAAGAGAAATAATATGAACTTATTGACCTTCAGTAAACTTAGGTACACCAAAAGTAAGACCTGATTAACCCAGCAAGCTTAAGCTAGCTTTAATACCAGATATTAATTTAATATTAAATATTTCCTATAGCATGTGAAACTGAAATTCATTCTGGTCCGTTTCCTTTTCAGAATTATTTAACTTGTAAGTGCTTACTTTTAAGTCAATTAAATAGGGCTCTTTTACAAATTTAATTTGGATAATATTATCTGGATGTGGAGACATATCATTTGTATAATGTTGATAAATGGAATATTTATAATGGAATATTTCCTGCCACATCAAGAAACAAAGAATGTCACAGTCATCAAAAATTACAGCCTTCCAATGTAAGCCAGTGAGCCCTGAGGTAACTCAGGGCTGAAAAGAATATCTGCCATCTAGCAGGCATCAGGCTGCAGCCACTCCGAGCCCTGAGGAAACCCAGGATGTGAAAACACAGGATAGCTCCAGATAGCTGAGGTGCATATCAAAGGAATGATTTCAGTGAGCCCAGATCTTAATCTTCCCATACATAGAAAAGCGCTAAATTCCTTAACTTGAGATATCTGGTTTTCTTTAATTAATAATAATCTTTTGATGTTCCTACTGCCTGTCCTTTGTTGCAAAACTCCTATATATCCTGGCTCCTCCCCTCGCCTCCTCAGAGCAGTTTCTCAGAGCTATTGGAAATGCTGTCTCCTGGGCTGCAGTCCTCATTTTTCCCCAAATAAAACTTAACTCGCAACTCTCACGTTGTGCATTTTTTTAAGTCAACAATGTACATACAGACATATAAACATACAAAACTAGAGATCTCATAGTTTCACTTTAACACTTAGTTATGAATCAGGTATTACAATAAAAACCTAGTTTATAAATAACAGTTGGAATAAGTCCAATTTATTTGCACAGATAACTAAGGCTTTACTATTTGTGGAATAGATTTTTAGGATTCGTATTTGTCCTTAATAAATCCTTAAAGAAGCCATGAACTCTATTTTGGGTTAGGGGGCCTTTCCAGCAGTTTGAGTTGTAAAAGGCCCTTCTTCCAGCTTTTTTCCTCTTTGGTTTCAGGTTTTACCTGACTGAGTTAATTAGGCTCAGTCTCAGGTCATTGTGGGCTGTATTTACATTTCTGATTTGTAGAGATTTGCAAGACAAAGACAGTTTTTTAAAAAAAGATTTATTTATTATTTATTTATTTATTTTTGGCTGCATCGGGTCTTAGTTGCAGCACGTGGGATCTTCGCTGAGGCATGTGGGATCTTTCATTGCGGTGTGCGGGCTTCTCTCTAGTTGTGGGGCCCAGGTTCCAGGGTGCGGGGGCTCCGTAGTTGTGGCGCATGGGTTCCAGAGTGCATGGGCTCTGTAGTTTGCGGCACACAGGCTCTCTAGTTGAGGTGCGTGAGCTCAGTAGTTGTGACATGCAGGCTTAGTTGTCCTGCAGCGTGTGGGATCTTAGTTCCCTGAACAGGGACTGAACCCGCATCCCCTGCATTGTAAAGTAGATTCTTCACCACTGGACCACCAGGGAAGTCCCAAGACAGTTGTTTTTAATTCTCCAAATAGTTGTCTGTTGTCTAAATGACATTAAAAGCCCAATTTGCCCAACTATATTTTCGTTAATTTTCTTTTTTGTTTTTTGTATCAGTGAGAAGGTTTCTAACTAAACTAAAAATCAACAGTTCTGTGTTCTAGAACTTTAGGGTTCAGTTTATCATGACTTCAAAAGTTTGCACAAGGCTTTCAACAAAGACCCTCTTTCTGAGTGACAGGTTAAACCCAGAGCAAAAATCTCTATCATTATTTTTCAAGCACTTGAATATTAGCTCCCAGTTTTTACTTTATATTGTGTAGGCTCAGGTAACTGTATTGATTTTCTTTAGTATGTTTAATTAATGTTGTCTGTGGGTCTGATTCATATGCCCTGTCTTATAATACCAGGTAAGCCAATTTAAATATACCAATTTCTATAAACTTTTAACTCACTTCTATCAACTTTTATACCTTTAAATTTTGTTTCCATTAGCACCCCATCAACAAGCCTTGGTTTTATAAAGAGTCCAGAAACCTTCTTCTTTTTTATTTCAATTCCCTGACTATTTTATCTATTTTTGTATAAAAGGCTCTGGCGTCCCCAATGAGGGGTTGAGTCAAGGGACTCAGGCCCGTTTGCCAATATTTCAACTTTTAAAATATATACATTACACACACACACACACACACACACACACACACACACACACACACACACATATATATATATATATATAATAAACTAGGGTAAATAGAGCAGACGTTTTTGGGGCCCTTTAATATTGGGGCCAATAGGAGTCCCTTTGGCCCATCTAAGGTAGTGTTGTATTAAAACCTTTTCTTAAAATCCCATTAATGTCCATTTTATTTATCCCATTGCTTAATAACCATCTAAAGGTTTCTTTATCCTTTTGTGATGAGTCCCTTTAAAATTTTCACCTTGTTGGGAAGAAGTCTGTAGACTTTCCCTTCAGTTTTTTCTTATTTCCCTGTTAATCGACTACTTAACATTAATTATCCTAATGTTTTTATTAGTATCTGTAAGACCCATTGAGGGGAAGGAGAGGCCACAAATAAAGCTTCCCAAACCCTTTTTTTTGAAACTAAGGGAGTTTTTAAGTTAAACAATATATATAATATATATACATATTTAGATATTTATATTTAGATATATTTTTTCCCACATTCTAATTTGTTTTTTCATAGGTACCAATAAAACACCTGTTTATAATGAGAGCTATCTAAAAATTTACCAATTTAGAAGCTGGCTCTGGATCTGGAGGGGTCCAGGGCCAGTGTTAGCCCACTGGTGGGTAGGCTGTGTCCTGGGGCAGGTGGCTGTGAGGCCAGGGGACCTGGGCCTGGTGCTGGCCCACTGTAGGGCCAGCTCAGGTCCCCTCACAGCTAGCTGCTCAGCCTTGGTAGTTCCTGGACTAGTGCTAGCCTGCTGGTGTGTGGGTAAGCTCCTGGTACTAATAGGCTAGAAGGAGGATTCCAAAATGTTGCTTGCCAGCATCAGTATCCTTGTGGTAGAATGAGCTTCCCCAAATGGCTGCTGCCATCATCTATTTCCCCAAGGGGAATCCCAGTTGCCTCCTGCCTCTCTGGGAGGCTCTCCAAGATTAGCAAGTGGGTCGGATCCAGGCTCCTTCTAATTTATTGTCTCTGTACTGGGACTTGGAACAGGTGAGATTTTGTATGCACCCTTTAAGAGCATAGTCTCTGTTTCCTGCAGCCCTCTGGCTCTCACATATGCAAGCTCTGCTGGCCTTCAAAGCCAGACATTCTGTTGGCTTGTCTTCCTTGTGCAGGACCTCTGGTCTGGGGAGTCCAATGTGGGGTTCAGACTCCTTACTCTTTTGTGGTAACCTCTGCAATTCCTCCCTTTTGTGGGCCACCAACCCAGGGGTGTGGGTCTTTATTATATAACATTTCTACCCCTCCTATCTGTCTTGTTATGGTTCCTTCTTTATATCTTTAGTTATGGAAAATCTTTTATGTTAGTCTCCAGGTTATTCTCATAGATAGTTGCTCTGTAAATAGTTGTAACTTTTGTGTGCCTGTGGGAAGAGGTGAGCTCAGGGTCTTTCTACTCTGCCATCTTGGCCACACCTTTGACATGACCATATATAGAGAAAACCCATAAGTATCCACCAAAAAACTGTTAGAACAAATTCAGTAAAGTTGCAGACAATAAATCAGTTCCATTTCTATACACTAACAATGAACTATGTGACTGAGAAACTAAGAAAACAATCCCATTTAAAAGAGCATCAATAAATAAATAAAATACTTAGTAATAAATTTAATCATGGAGATGAAAATCTTGAACAGTGAAAACTATAGGGAATTGATGAAAAAATTGAAGAAGACATAACTAAATGGATAGATATCCCTTGTTATTTGATTGAAAGTATTAATATTGCTAAAATGTCCATACTACCCAAAGCTATCTACAGATTCAATGCAATCCATACTAAAATTCTAATGGCATTTTTCACAGAAATAGATAAAATTCTAAAATTTGTGTAGAAACACAAAAGGCTATTAAGTAGCTAAATGTATGTTGAGCAAGAAGAACAAAGCTGGAGGCATCACACTTCTTGATTTCACACTATATTATAAAGCTATAGTAATCAAAACAATATGGGACTGGTATAACAAGAGACATATAGACCAGTGGAACAGACTAGAGAGTCCAGAAATAAGCCCATTCATATGCTGTCAACTAATCTTTGAAAAGAGTGCCAACAATACACAAAGGAGTAGGATAGTCCCTTTGATATATGGTGTTTGGAAAACTGGATATTCATATGCAAAAGAAGGAATTTGGACTTTTTTCTTACATCACTCACAAAAATTAATTCAAAGTGAATTAAAGACTTAAATGTAAGACTTGAAATAATAAGACTCTTAGAATTAAACATACGGATAAAGTTACTTGACATTGATTACAGCGATGGTGTTTTGGATATGACACCATAAGCCCAGGAAAGAAAAGTAAAAATAAACAATGGAACTATGTCAAAATAAAAACCTTCTGCATAGCAAAGGAAAAAATCAACAAAATGAAAAGGCAACGTAAGTAATGGGAGGAAATATTTGTAAACCATAATTCTGATATGGGGTTAATTTCCAAAATATATAAAGAACACATACAACTCAATAGGAAAAAAGTAATAATAATCCAATTAAAAAGTGGACGATGGTCCTGATAAACATTTTTCAAAGATACACATATGACCAACAGGTATATGAAAAGATGTTCAACATCACTAATCATCAAGGAATGCAGACCAAAACCACAATGAGTTATCACCTCACACCTGTCAGAAAAGCTACTATAAAAAATACAAGAAATAACAGGTGCTGATGAGGCTGTGGAGAAAAGTGAACCCTTGTACACTGTTGATGGGAATGTCATTTGGTACAGACATTATGGGATACAATATAGAGTTTCTTTAAAAAATAAAAAATAGAACTACCATATGATCCAACAATCCCACTTCTGGTTATATATATGAGGGAAATAAAACCACTATATTGAAGAGTTACATGTACTCCTATTTTGTTTGAAACATTATTTACAATAGCCAAGATATGGAATCAACCTGTGTCCATCGATGGATGAATGAATAAAGAAAATATATGTACATAGGGAATATTATTTAGCTATAAAAAGAAGGAAATCCTGCTATTCATAACAATCTAGATGAACCTATAGGGTACTATGCTAAGTGATATTAGGCCAAGAGAGGAGGACAAATACTGTATCATCTCACTGATAAATGGAACAAAAAACAATTCAAAATTGTAGAATCAGAAAGTTCCATGGTGGTTGCCAGGGGCTGGTGGGTGTGGGAAATGGGGTGATGTTGGTCAAAGGTTACAAACTTTAGTTATAAGATAAACAAGTTCTGATGATCTAATGTACAACATGGTAACTATAGTTAGTAATACTGTATCGTATCCTTTAAATTTGCTAAGGGAGTAGATCTTAAGCATTTTCACTAAAAATATGTATGTGAGGTGATGGTGATGGATGTGTTAACTTGATTGTGGTAATCATTTCACAATGTATATACATGTCAAACTCATTACTTTGTATGCTTTAAATATATATAGTTTTGTCAATTATACCTCAATAAAGTTGGGGGGAAAAGATGCTGAAGGAAGGGGACATGCTGGAAGAGTTATATTATGTGAGGTCAGAAGATACAGCAAAGGATAATGTTTCACAGGAGGGCCCAGAGGACATCTCATTCACTAGGGCCATGAGGAATTCACTCATGAGAGAGGCACTTTGCATCATTAAAGAGTTCAGTAGTGGCTCTTTCTGCAGGCCAGTGTGGGTAGGAGAGGCCATCAAAAAATTGGATTTTATAATATCCAAGGCAATGGTGGGGCCTCAAATAATAGAGGCCAGTTTGGGGCACTTAACTGCCAGAAGCCATGAAGTTGTAATTACTGTAATGATTAACAAGGTTGGTTAGGCACCAACAGCAGCTTAACCTTGAGCGAGCTGAGGAGATGGTTAACAAAACATGGCATCCCTAGGGGCAAAATATGTGTGCAGGTGATGAAAGTACAATTTAACAGCTAAAATCAGAAGACAAGAATCTGAGGACTGTTGCTTCCATTAAAGTCATGATTCCTTGCACAGTACTTGGGTCTGAGCCAGTATTCAAATCCAGAACCTATTGAAGATATGCTCAAGTCCCTATGAGATAGAACCCTGCAACACTGCAAGTAATATATATATATTATATATATTATATATATATGTGTGTATATATATAATATATATATACATATATAATACATATATACATATACGTATGTATACATATATATGCAGTAGAGCTCCCTTCAGTTCTTTCTTAATGGGACATAGAGCCCTTTACTTGTACTGTGCTGTACACTGTGGAAATGGGAATACTCAGATACTTTGAGGGCTATTGAACACAGGATCTGACTTGCCAATATCCAGAGGACTGAAGCATCATCACAGTATCTTTCTTAGTAAGGACTTGGAAGTGTGTAATGGGTTGAATTGTGTCCCCCTCCAAATTTAAATGTTGAAGTCTTAACCCCTAGTACCTCAGAACAATACCTCATTTGGAGATAACATCTTTACAGAGGTAATCAAGTTAAAATGAGTTGACTGGGATAGATCCTAATTCACTATGACTTGTATCCTTATAAAAATGGTTAATTTGGACACAGAGACATGCATAGAGGGAGCGTAAGACAGCCATCTATAAGCCAAGGAGAGAGTCATTCCCTCTTAGCCCTCAGAAAAAGTCAACTCTGCCAGCACCTTGATTTTGGACTTCTAGCCTCCAGAATGGTGAGAGAATGAATTTCTGTTGTTTAAGTCACACAGTTTGTGGTGGCTTAGGCATTTGCCACTTTGCTAGGACTGCCTAGCAAACAAATGCATGTGGAGGGGTGATAAACAGAGTCCTGGTTATAGTTCAGCTTACAGTGGGTCTAATGGATCTTGAAAACCTACCAGTTGAGTCATTTCCTCGACTCCTAAATGTATAGTTGCCAATTACATACTTGGCAGTTGGAGTAATGCTCTGTATGGTTCATGAATGTGGGGTAGGAGCTATTATAGTGGGGAAATCCAAGTGTAAACCTTTGAAACTTCTCCTCCCTCTAGGAAAGAAATAAGAAAAAAACAATAAATCACCCCTGGGTCCAGTTGGCAATGACTTATACCCCTTTTAAAGATCTAAAGGATGCAGAGGTGGCAGTCACACTCATATCTCTGTTTAATTTGTCAGTCTGGCCACTGAGGAAACTGGATGGATCATGGAGAGTAACTATAGACTACCACAATGTGATCCAGGTAGTAGCCCCAATTGCAGCTGCTCTGCTGGACATGATATCATTGCTAGATTGGCTTAGTAAGACCTCAGGTGTATTGATTTGGGCAATGGATTATTTTCTATCCAAACAGAAAATTGAAACAGAAAGAGCTCAAACTTACATGGGACAGACAACAATATTCATTTACAATTTTGCTCAGGGTTATGTTAAATCTTCCATTCTCTCTCACAGTATAGTCCAAAAATTCTGGAACACCTGGACACCCCATAGAATATCACACTGATCCATCACATCAGTGACATCATGCTGATCAGGCAGGATAATCAAAAGGTAAATAGTATGCTGGAATGCTTTTTAAGACACATGTATTCCAGAGAATGGAAGATAAATCCTAAAAATATTCAGGAACATGAAACTTCAGTAAAAATTTCAGGAATCCAGTGGTTGAGGGCATGCTGAGACATTGTTCCCTTTATAGAAAAGAAAAATTGCTATGTTTTACATTTTCCACTACACAGAAGCAAACACAATGCCTGGTAGGATTCTGGAGCCACATTCCACAATGAATCCATTCCATTTACTAGGTGACACTAAAGGCTGCCAGATTTCAATGGGGCCTGGAAACAGAAAAGGGCTTGCCAGCAAGTCCAGGTTGTGGTGTCGGTAGCCCTGCTGTTTGTGTCACATAATCAAGAAGATACTATGGTTTTGGAGGTGTCTGTGATGGAAAAAAATGCGAGGTGAAACTTATGACGGTGCCAGTGTGAGAATCTCAGTGCAGGCCCCTGGGATTCTAGACCAAAGCCATACCAGCTATAGCAGAGAATTATATGTCCTTTGAGAGCCAGCTTCTGGCATGGTACTGGGCTATAATAGAGAGAAAATGCTGTATTATAGGGAACCAAATGACCATGCATCCAGAACTTCCAGTTATAAGCGAGGTTCTGTTGGATCTACCAAAAAGTCAAAAAATCAGACAGGCCCAGTAGCTGTCCATCATAAAATGGACATGGTTGTTCTGGGATCAAGCTTGAGTATGACCAGAGTGTATAAGTAAGCTGCGTGAACAGGTAACACATGTCTCTATGTCATCCAACATACTTGCACCTGTACCCTCCCTCAGCTTGCATCTATAGATATATAAAAAGGAGAGAAAGCGTGAGATTGGTTTGTAAATAGGTTGGCTCAGTATGCAGCTTCAAGCTTAAAATGAATGGCATTACAGTCGCACTCAGTGGTTGCCTTGAAGGAGTATAGCATCCGACCAGGGGATTCACTTCACAGTAAAGGAGGTATGGGAGTGGGCTCCTGACCATGAAGTCCACTGGTCATATTCCCTATTGCACTATCCAGAAGCAGCTGGTTTCAGAGATAGCTTGAATGACTTACTGAAGGCATAATGAAGTGTTAGCTTAGATGCAATACTCTGCAAGATCAGGTGACTTCCCTTAAGATGCAGTATATGCATTAAATCAGAGGCTTCTATATGATGCTTTGTTTTCAATAGGAAAAACACCTATGCTCAGAAACCAAGGGATATACTCAGGAGTGGCCTCATTTACCATCACTTCCAATGACTCACTGGGGGCATATATTCTTGTTGCATCAGCTCTGTCCACTGCAGAGTTATAGGTCCTGATCCCAAAAGAGGGACATTTTCTTGCCAGGGGATACAACAACAGTAGTCATTGAAGTACAAGTTATGGCTACTGCCAGGGCACTTTGGACTCATTATGCCTAGAGGCCAGTTATTGTGAAGAAGAGTCACCATCTGGACAAGGATAATTTAACCTGATGAGCAGGAGGAGGTAGAACTACTTTTCACAATATGAGAAGGAAGGAATATCTGTAGAAGACACATGATCCACTTGGGCATCTCTGGATACTCCCTTGCCAATTTTAACTGTGAAAGGAGTTTGAGGAAGGTATGATTACTAGGGGTTCAAATCCTTCAGGAATTAAGTTAGTACCGCTAGGTAAGGCATCAAAACCTATAGAAGCAGTACCTGAGGATGAGGGGAATTTAGAATGAATAGTGTAGGAAGCCTACCCATTGTGACCTTAAGATCAACCACAGTGACGGAGGCTATAGTTTTCCCACTATTCCTTCTCTTTTATTTATTTTGTTTTTTTTATAACCATTTAAAAAGTTGAAGTATAGTTAATTTACAATGTTGTGTTAGTTTCAGGTGTACCGCCAAGTGATTCAGTTATACATACATATATATATATATATATATATATATATATATATATATATATATATATATATATATATTCTTTTTCAGATTATTTTCCATTATAGGTTATTACAAGATATTAAATATAGTTCCCTGTGCTATACAGTAGGTCATCCTTCCTTATTTATTTTATATATAGTAGTGTGTCTATGTTAATCCCAAACTCCTAATCTATCTCTCTCCCAACCCCCTCTATCTCTTTTGGTAACCATAAGTTTGTTTTCTATGTCTGTGAGTACATTCCTGTTTTGTAAGTTTATTTGTATCATTTTTTTCTTTTAGATTCCACATATAAGTGATGTCATATGATATTTGTCTTTCTCTGTCTGACTTTTCACTTAGTATGATAATCTCTAGGTCCATCCATGTTGCTGCAAATGTCATTATTTCAATCATTTTTATGGCTAATATTCCACTGTGTATATATGTATACACACACACACACACACACACACACACACACACATCTTTTTTATCTTTTCATCTGTCGATGAACATTTAGGTTGTTTCCATGTCTTGGCTATGAACATTGGGGTGCATGTATCTTTTTGAGTTAGGGTTTTCTCCAGATATATGCCCAGGAGTGTGGCTGCTGGATCATATGGCAACTCTATTTTTAGTTTTTTAAGGAACCTCCATACTGTTCTCCATAGTGGTTGTACCGATTTACATTCCCACCAACTGTATAGGAGGGTTCCCTTTTATCCACACCCTTCCCAGAATTTATTATTTGTAGACATTTTTTTTTTTTGGCCATGCTGCATGGCTAGTGGGATCTTATTTCCCTGACCAGGGATTGAACCAGTACCCTCGGTAGTGAAAGCGTGGAGTCCTAACCACTGGACCACCAGAGAATTCCCATTTGTAGACTTTTTGATGATAGCCATTATGACTGTTGTGAAGTGATACTTCATTATAGTTTTGATTTGCATTTCTCTTATAATTAGTGATATTGAGCATCTTTTCATGTGTCTGTTGGCCATCTGTATGTCTTTTTTGGAGAAGAAATGTTTATCCCTTCTCTTTTAAATTTCCCCTAAGGAGGGGAAGCCCAGGGAAACTTTGGAGGAGTGAATATGGAGGTAGAAGTGGATCTGTGTAGTGATAGTCCTGATGTGAGGAGTGTAGTCACCTGACAGCTTCTAGCTGCTGCAAATTTGAGATCCACCAGTGTGTAAGCTGCAGCCACACTCTCACTAGACTGTTTTCAGCCAGTAATTGAGCACCATGGGGGCACTAAGGCCAGGATATTTCAACCCAACACAGACTCCCTCACTCCTCATTGGCCTGGTTGAGACTTTCTCTGAGTTACAGCGCAGTGTCAGGTTCTTCCTACTCACCTCTCCTTTCTTTCCTTTCTGCTTTCATAGAGGTTAGAACTTCATAATAGTCTGAAGGCTCTCCCCACCTACTCCTGCTCCCTTTCTCCTTTACTCCTCATCAGTGTTTCCCTCAATAAGTCTTTTATTCTTCTCATTATATTTTAGCTTTTGATTCCTGGAGAATCTCTGGGGCTTCCGGAGAGAAGGTCAGAGTGACATTTAAGGTGGAGGGTGAACAGTGTAGGTGCCATTTACCAACTGTTTTGGAAGTATTTTATCAAACCGTATGGCTCTATTCATGCATACTAGCTGAATATCAGTATAGGATCTAAGCTTCATCCTTGTCCCTTATCTATTCATTTCTCCAAGCACCATTCCTCTTTTATATGTAATTACTTTTATTATTTTATTTTGTATCCTTCCAGGGTTTCTTTATGTGAAAAAATATATATATATATATTCCCTCTTCCCCTTTTGAAAAAATACTATAGCTCATAGAGCATATACTCTCTTCTGCATCTTGATTTTTTTCACTTAAATTTATACTGAGCATCTTTCCATTTCTCACTACATAGAGAGCTTCCTTATTCTTTTTCACATTCACATGACATTCCACTGTGGTGAAGCATTTTTGTATATTCAACCAATCACTTATTGACAGATGATTGGATTGTTTCTAAACTTTTTGTATTTACAATGTTTCAATGAAAAACCTTTTATATGTCATTTAGGGCATGTGTAAATTTATCAAATGGGCTATAAAAGTGATACTTATTTAAGAATTGGATCTGAAATCTAATAATTTCTGAGAATAAATGGAAATCAATATTATAATATAAAAACAGAAAGCAGACTAGGTGAAGCGAAGGAGATTGCCAAATTCATATCTATTTGTAATTCTATCTGTAGATCTATCATTGTTATAGATTTAATGTTTGTGTACTCTTCAAAATTCATTATGTTAAAATCCTAATGCTCAATATGATGGTATTAGTGCAGGGCCTAATCTGCCAAGAGTAGGAATTTTGGGAGGTGCTTTGGGATGGTGGAGCCCTCATGAATGGGATTAACACTTTTATAAAAGAGACCCTACAGAAATCCTTAGTCCACTTCCACTATGTGAGGACACAGTGAGAGGATCCATCTATGAAGCAGAAAGTGGGCTCTCACCAAACACCGAATCTTCAATGCCTTATCTTGGACTTCCCAGCCTCCAGAACTTTGAGAAATAAATTTCTGTTGTTTATAAGCTACCCAGTTTATGGTATTTTTGTTAGAGCAGCCTGAACAGACTATCTTTCTCTATGTATGTATGTATGTATCTATTTATTTATCTATCTTTCTTTCCACATCCCTTTCCTCTCTCCGGAAAGAATGTGACAAGCATATTCATGGAAATATGTAAAATGGTTGATAAATGTGTCTTATTCTTTGAGGGTCACTTGCAGTTTATCATTAAATAAAGTAATAAACTGAAGAAAAAATATCTAAATGTAAATGATTGCATTTGGAATTCTGTATATGTATGTGGCAGGTGGGGATTACTATCTACATATAGCCCTCTATTTCTTTTAAGTGTGTGAAAGATCTGGTTCCTTCTATTTTCTTTATTTTTTCTAAATATAAAATAAAAGAGAAATTTAACAGAACATGGTAAGAGCATCCCAAAGAAGATTGCTAAGTTTCAACCTAAAGTCAGAAACAGCTTCCAAAGTGAAGTGGTGTAAAATGCTGCAGTATTTTGGTTTGAGTAGTTCAGGCTTTTAGTAAATAAAGCACACACCTCTATAAATAAGCTTTATAAATTACATGTAAAAAAATCAGCTCCTGGTACTCACAGAAGACTTGTTTTTATTTATTACAGTTCCACAGAAGTAGAAATGCTCATTTGAGAGTAGCTAGTGTTAACTGTGGTAAGGCCAGTCTGTGAAATGAAGTGCTCAGTTGTTCTTTAAAGCAGCTTGTGAATCCATTTTGCTTCAGGCTGAGGAATAAAGTAGAAAAAATTAAAATAAAAAGTAATCTACTTTTTTTTAAATCTACTAATTATAGAGAGTTCCCAGTGTGTTAAGGACCACAATGAAACACAGAATGTGATAGGTGGAAGGGAACTTGGATATTATTTTTATTATTTCTTATTAAAAATGCAGGTCCCTGGACCCAACTCCAGACCTACCAAGTAAAAGTCTGAGATGGAGTCAGCAATATACATGTTCAACAATTTCCACGCATGATCCTAATGTCCACTGAAAGATGTGAAAAACTGAATGCTAGTCCAACCACCAGCATTTGTGTAGGAACCAAGTCCTAGGCAATGTTACTTTATAAATCTATTTTAATGGACTAGAATTTCAAAAATTGATAATATAAAAACATAAAAATACATTTAAAATACTGATAGTCTCTCCAAATTCTACCACATTAATACAAGTATTTTCACATTTGCATATTACTGTCTACTCTTTGAACTCAAACATGCAGATTTTGCTTAGTTTCAAACCCAGTGTATTTTCCCCTATTTTTTTCTTAACATTATAGTATAAACTTTTCCCTCTAATTTTCAAGGTTTCACAATTAGTATTTCAATGAATGCATACTATATTTTATATTTTAGTAAACCACAGTCCTAATTTTATACATTTAGTTTAATTCTGAAGTTTTCCTCTTACAGAGTACTGTAATCATCATCTTCATACCCAGAGTTTTTTTTTTCCTTCTGATTTTTTTATTACAGTACATTTCTATTAATGAGATTACTGAGTCAAATAGTATTGTCCCATTTGTGACTCTTCCTATATAGTACCAGATAGGTCCAGAGGATGGTTAAACAAGTTTATGCTGTCCCTCTTTTGCCATCTTCAGGGAATTAACATACCACTGTTCCTGAAGCATCAACAGCTCCAAGTAAGATATATATATATCTCACATAGATAATACATATAAAATTTATATGTTATGTATTTATATAACTTAGGTATATATATGTGTATATATATATATATATATATATATATATAATTGCAATATTAGATAAGAAATGATCTTGGCATTTTTCACAGAACTAGAAAAAAAATTTCACAATTTGTATGGAAACACAACAAACCCCAAATAGCCAAAGCAATCTTGAGAAAGTAAAATGGAGCTGGAGGAATCAGGCTCCCTGACTTCAGACTATACTACAAAGCTACAGTAATCAAGACAGTATGGTGCTGGCACAAAAACAGAAATATAGATCAATGGAACAGGATAGAAAGCTCAGAGATAAACCCATGCATATATGGTCACCTTATTTGTGATAAAGGAGGCAAGAATATACAATGGAGAAAAGACTGCCTTTTCAATAAGTGGTGCTGGGAAAACTCGACAGTTACATGTAAAAGAATGATATTAGAACACTTCCTACACCATACACAAAAATATATTCAAAATGGATTAAAGACCTAAATGTAAGCCCAGGCACTATAAAACTCTTAGAGGAAAACATAGACAGACCACTCTGTGACATAAATCACAGCAAGATCCTCTTTGACCCACCTCCTAGAGAAATGGAAATAAAAAAAAATAAACAAATGGGACCTAATGAAACTTAAAAGCTTTTGCACAGCAAAGGAAAACATAAACAAGACCAAAAGACAACCCTCAGAATGGGAGAAAATATTTGCAAATGAAGCAACTGACAAAGGATTAGTCTCCAAAATATACAATACAAGCAGCTTATGCAGCTCAATATCAAAGAAACAAACAACCCAATCCAAAAATGAGCAGAAGACCTAAATAGACATTTCTCCAAAGAAGATATACAGATTAGCAAAAAACACATGAAAGAACACTCAACATCACTAATCATTAGAGAAATGCAAATAGAAACTACAATGAGGTATTACCTCACACCAGTCAGAATGTCCATCATCAAAAAAAAATCTAAAAACAGTAAATGCTGGAGAGGGTGTGGAGAAAACGGAACCCTCTTGCACTGTTGGTGGGAATGTAAATTGATACAGCCACTATGGAGAACAGTATCGAGGTTCCTTAAAAAACTAAAAATAGAACTACCATATTACCCAGCAATCCCACTACTGGGGGTATACCCTGAGAAAACCATAATTCAAAAAGAGTCATGTACCACATTATTCATTGCAGCTCTATTTACAATAGCCAGGACATGGAAGCAACCTAAGTGTCCATCGACAGATGAATAGATAAAGAAGATGTGGCACATATATACAATGGAATATTGCTCAGCCATAAGAAGAAACGAAATTGAGTTATTTGTAGTGAGGTGGATGGACCTAGAGTCTGTCATACAGAGTGAAGTAAGTCAGAGAGGGAAAAACAAATACCATATTCTAACACATTTTTATGGAATCTAAAAAAAAAAAAAAGATTATGAAGAACCTAGGGTCAGGACGGGAATAAAGATGCAGACCTACTAGAGAATGGACTTGAGGACATGGGGAGGGGGAAGGGTAAGCTGGGACAAAGTGAGAGAGTGGCATGGACATATATACACTACCAAATGTAACATCGATAGCTAGCGGGATGCAGCCGCATAGCACAGGGAGATCAGCTCGGTGCTTTGTGACCATTTAGATGGGTGGGATAGGGAGGGTGGGAGGGAGATACAAGAGGGAGGAGATATGGGGCTATATGTATATGTATAGCTGATTCACTTTGTTTTAAAGTAGAAACTAACACACAATAGTAAAGCAATTATACTCCAATAAAGATGTTAAAAAAAATAAAAGAAATGATCTCCAAAAGTTGCTTTGATTACTAACCACGGTTAATATTTTCCCATGATTTTGTTTCTTAAGCTTATTTCTTCCTGTATAAATTCTGTTCCTGTTTATTATAAGTATCTTAATCTTATTCTCAGAAATGTGTGTTAAAACTAACACTTTTTTTTTATAATTTTTTTAATTTATTGTTTTATTTATTTATGGCTGTGTTGGGTCTTCGTTTCTGTGCGAGGGCTTTCTCTAGTTGTGGCAAGTGGGGCCACTCTTCATCGCGGTGCGCGGGCCTCTCACTATCGTGGCCTCTCTTGTTGCGGAGCACAGGCTCCAGACGCGCAGGCTCAGTAATTGCGGCTCACGGGTCCAGTTGCTCCGCGGCATGTGGGATCTTCCCAGACCAGGGCACGAACCCATGTCCCCTGCATTGGCAGGCAGATTCTCAACCACTGCGCCACCAGAGAAGCCCAAAACTAACACTCTTGATTCACCATTCAGCATTCTTTCCTACATCATGATGCTTCCCAAATAATTGGGATGAAGTGTTGACTGGATCTAGTCTTAGATATAGGTGGAATAACATATATATATATATATATATATATATATATATATATATATATATATATATATATATATATATATAGTGATTTGGGAGAGGCACTAGAAATGCCACTTTCTAAAGCATTTCACATTACTCCAAATCCAAATTTTTGAAATTCATTCAGTTATATTTTGGCTTTAAGATCTTTAAAGACCTCAATTAAACTATAGTTAACTGCTATGGATGGATCACTTCTATGGATTGAATGTTTGCATCCCCATAAAAATCCATATTTTGAAGCCCTAATCCCAAATGTGATGATATTTGGAGGTATGGCTTTAAGGAGATTTTTAGGTTTTGATGAGGTCATGAGGGTGGAGCCCCCCATTATGGGATTGGTACCCTTATAAGGAAATGAAGAGAACAGAGCTCTCTCTGCCATGTGAGGATACAGCAAGAAGGTAGCATTTACAAGCCAGGAAGAGGTCCTTCGTCAGTACCCAGTCATGATTGCATCCTGATCTTGGACTCCTAACCTCCAAACCTGTGAGAAGTAAGTGTTGTTTAAGCCATCTAGTTTATGGTATTTGTTATAGCAGCCTGAGCTAAAACAGTAATCAAAATTAAACTTGTAATACCTTAATGAGGAATTAGCTTGACAATTCAGGGAATAGTAGTAGAATATTTTCCTATACATAAAAGAGTTTTGGGAATGTTCAGAAAATGGAAATCATCTAAGGAAGGCAGATCATGGAATTAGAGTTTATTCTTGACAGTCACAGGTCAGCAAGAATACATCAAAACTAATGGTGAGTGAGGGGAAAGGGATAGATTAGTTGCACACTTAGAGCACAGCAAAGCAGCAGTATACAAACACAGTTATATAACAGGCAAAAATAAATCTTTTGAAACTATATGATTTTTTAAAAAATCAAAGAAGTCATCATGGACTAAATCAGTACTTTGTTCATCTTCCTTCCATTTATTTTATAGTTTAGTATTTCTTAAAAAGAAAACTAAAACTGCTGTAGAGTTATCACAATTTTCTACTGCTGCTTTTATGCCCCTTAGCCTTTCATTATGCTTACTATGCCAGTTGCCAACCCTGTGTCCCTCCCACCATCCACTTTGTCTGGCTTCTGGTCTGGAAATTTTGTTTGTTCCCTCAGTTAATATCATCTTTCAATGTCATACTCATATTCCATCTCATGATGCAATTTCATAGCCTGGCTCTGGTATTAACGAGTTGGATATTCTTTCATAGAAACTTGCCCCACTGTCTCTGCTTTTCAAAAATCTTTCTTATCTTTCATGACCCAGCTCAAATATCTCTTTTTTTACCCTTGTTGAATGAGTGAACGAATAAGTTAATTCATGAACTGGGCACACTAAAAATTTATACTATCTAGTATCATCTGGATTCTTAAAAGTGCCCAGCAATTTTTTCATTCATTTCTTGCTAATTTCTAATAAATGACAAATTATTGACTTATTAAATAAATCTTGAGTGCCAGCCACTCTCTTGGGCATATTCGTAAACAAACAAAGAGTCTTATCCTCACAGAGCTTACTTTTTACCAGAGGATACACAAAATAAACATAATAAATAAGTAAATTACATAGTGGAAAGTAGCAAATTTCATAGAAAAAAAGTACATGAGGCAAGGATTAGCATGCAGGGGTGGGGACTCTTGGTATTTTAAATAGTGTGGTTAGATTAACTTCATTGAAAAATTGACATTTGAGCAAATATTCAAAAAAGAAAATTAGCCACATGGAAATCTGAGGAAATAACATTCTAGATAGAGGAATGAACCAGTGCAAAAGCCCTAAATAATATTCCTGGGATGTGTGGAAGGATGACAATGTGGCTTCATCAGATTGATGAAGAGGAAAAGATGAGATCAGAGAGAACAGCAGGTCCGATTATCTAGGAACTTGTTGGCAATTGTAAGCATTTTGGCATTAATTCTGAGTGAAATGAAGTATTAGAGTGTGTTATTGTTGTTGTTTTCAAGTTAGTTTCTCTTAGATTTAACTTAACTTTGTTAATTCTAAATATATTTTTAATCAACTTTATTGATTTAATGGATGTTCAATAAACTTCATCCATTTAATTTAATCCATTTTAACAACTTGCTGAGTTTTGGCAGACACATACATTTGTCAAAGCACTGCCACAATCAAGATTCAGAACATTTCAATCACTCCTGAAAGGTGCTCTACAAAGTTTTAAGCAGAGGAGTGACATGATCTGATGTACGTTTTCCAAAGGAACACTCTATTTGCAGTGTTGATGATATAAAGAAGAAAGGTTAAAAGCTGGAAGATCTCTTAGGAGGCTACTGTAGTAATACAAGAGAGAGAAAATAGTGGCTGAGAGCAGGGTGGCAGCAGTGTGGTTGACAAGTGGTCAGATTTTTGACATATCTTGAGTCGACAGGATCCAACAAGGATTGTGAAAGAAAAAGAATTAAGATGTCTGTAACGTAACCTACTCTTATTCTTGATCTTAATGAAAATGTGTCTTGATTTTATTGTTTTCTGTAATTTTTTGATAAATAGCTATTATCAAGACAAGAGAATTCTCTATTCCTTTTTAAATTAGTGTTTTCATCTTAAATAAATGCTGAAATTTATAAAATACTTTTCTGAAGACCTACAATTCTAGTTTTCAAGAATAAAGTAGATGAGGAAAGAATATAAAGTTGGAAGGTTTATGTGATATTTCGAGTATTTCTATTCTCAGGCAAGACTAGCTTCAAGAGAGAAGATAGTGAAAGATGAGCTGCAGGCGTTTTCATTTCCTGGGAGAAGAGCTTAAGTTTTATGACAGAAATAGGCATGTATCTGTGTATCTGCTCTGTTCAGCTCAGTGTTTGGCACAGAATATTTGCTCAAGAAATATTTGTTGACAGATGAAACAAAGAAGTGAGAATGGATGATTCTACTGAATACCACAAATTATTCTAAATATAAACTTTCAACTTGTAAGATAACAAAACCAGAAGTTGCTCTGGCAACATCTCAAAGTTGATCAGTCAAATATATGTATTAACTTTCTTCTACACGCCAAACAGTGTTCTGGGTGCCATGGTTAATAAAAAAAGATTTGATTACTGCCCATGAAGGGCTTCTGGTTGGAAGACAATATTAACATCAACCTGACAAATAAATAACAGTGGAAGTGTCATAGTGTTTTTAGGGGAAGTTGAGCTTTGAAAAAGATACCTACAGAAGGGGAAACCAATTGTAGAAAAAAATGAGAGTAATATTAATAAAATAATAAAGGCAATAATAACATTAATAAAGTCTTACATTTGTGTAGTGATTTAACATTTACACAACGCTTGCACATCTTCTTTGTCATTGAAACCGAACAACAATTTGTTTTAATGAGTAAGTTAGGTATTGCTATTCATTTTGTCAGATGACTTAACCCAAATCACAAAATAACTGCTACTTAATGGTGGAGTTAAGTCTCAAATCCATTTTTTGTGTCTCCTCCAAGTTAGAAATTGATTGAAAAGAGGAGGTAGCCTACAAGAGTATGGATGAGAAAATAGTCTAGGTATACAGATTTGGAAATACCCAGAGAAAAGTGAAAATTGAAGCCATAATAACAGATGAATGCTTCCAAGTACAGTGTGTAAAGTGGAAGTCCAAAAACTGAACCCCTGGAAAAAACTTTGAGTTGCACATGGGAGGAAGAAGAAGTGACAGAAATGAATATAAATAGTGGTTAGGAAGGATGAAAGAAAACAATAATAGTAGAAATTCCAAAAAGTTAAGGTGGGAGACACATTTCCAGTGAAAGCAAGAAGTCACTAGGTAATGAGGATGGAGACAAGGACATAGTATTTTGTAAAAGGTTATTACAGGGGACCATTAAAAGGGTGCCTTTAAGAGAAGAACTAGAGAAAGGGGACAAGAAAGGAGAATTGAAGAGAAAAGTAAGAGCACTAGGAAAAAGGTTACAAATACAATGTTTAAAGCTACAAAGGTAATTAATAAATGAACTAAAAACAGCTAAAATCATACTAGAAAAAGAGAAAATGAATAAAAGCTTCATCCATTGTGGAAGAAAACCAACAGAAAATGTATAAAATTGAGAAGAAACCATATAAATATGTCATTTAGAGGTATGGAAGTAATCAGCAAACAAAAACAGAAACACATTAATGTGTGCCTATGTCCTTCTGTATGTATGGGTGATTAAATTATACTGGTACTTCAATATCTCATCATCAAATACAGTGAGATGACCTCAAAGTAATGGTAGCTTTGGAAAAAAAGATCAAATTAGATAATTATAGTGAGATTGGGTTTGACATACATACACTAATATGTATAAAATAGATAACTAATAAGAAACTGCTATACAAAAAAATAAAATTAAATTTAAAAAAAAGATAATTATAGTGTCAGAAAAAAATGACTTCCTAAGTCATGACTGTATATTGTACATACATCATTTTTTGAACATCTTTATTGGGGTATAATTGATTTACGATGGTGTATAATTGATTTATAATTGATTTTCTGCTTTATAACAAAGTGAATCAGCTTTACATATACATATACATATATCCTCATATCTCTTCCCTCTTGCAACTCCCTCCATCCCACCCTCCCTATCCCACCACTCTAGGTGGTCACAAAGCACAGAGCTGATTTCCCTATGCTATGGGGCTGCTTCCCACTAGCTATTGATTTTATATTTGGTGGTGTATATATGTCCTTGCCACTCTCTCACTTTGTTCCAGCTTACCATTCCTCCTCCCCATGTCCTCAAGTCTATTCTCTAGTAGGTCTGCATCTTTATTCCTGTTCTGACCCTAGGTTCTTCATAATCTTTTTTTTTTTTAGATTCCATAAAAATGTGTTAGAATATCATATTTGTTTTTCTCTCTCTGACATACTTCACTCTGTATGACAGACTCTAGGTCCATCCACCTCACTACAAATAATTCAATTTCGCTTCTTTTTATGGCTGAGTAATATTCCATTGTATATATGTGCCACAATTTCTTTATCCATTCATCTGTTGATGGACACTTAGGTTGCTTCCATGTCCTGGCTATTGTAAATAGAGCTGCAATGAACATTGTGGTACATGACTCTTCTTGAATTATGGTTTTCTCAGGGTATATGCCCAGTAGTGGGATTGCTGGGTTGTATGGTAGTTTTATTTTTAGATTTTTAAGGAACCTCCATATTGTTCTCCATAGTGGCTGTATCATTTACATTCCTACCAACAGTGCAAGAGGGTTCCGTTTTCTCCACACCCTTTCAGCATTTATTGTTTGTAGATTTCTTTGATGATGGACATTCTGACTAGTGTGTGGTGATACATCATTGTAGTTTTTATTTGCATTTCTCTAATGATTAGTGATGTTGAGCATTCTTTCATGTGTTTGTTGGCAATCTGTATATCTTCTTTGAAGAAATGTCTACTTAGGTCTTCTGCTCACTTTTGGATTGGGTTGTTTCTTTCTTTGATATTGAGCTGCATGAGCTGCTTGTAAATTTTGGAGATTAATCCTTTGTCAGTTGCTTCCTTTGCAAATATTTTCTCCCATTCTGAGGGTTGTCTTTTCATCTTGTTTATGGCTTCCATTGCTGTGCAAAAGCTTTTAAGTTTCATTAGGTCCCGTTTGTTTATTTGTGTTTTTATTTCCATTTCTCTAGGAGTTGGGTCAAAAAGGATCTTTCTGTGATTTATGTCACAGAGTGTTCTGCCTATGTTTTCCATTAAGAGTTTTATAGTGTCTGGCCTTACATTTTGGTCTTTAATCCATTTTGAATTTATTTTTGTGTATGGTGTTAGGGAGTGTTCTAATTTCATTCTTTTATATGTAGCTGTCGAGTTTTCCCAGCACCACTTATTGAAGAGGCTGTATTTTCTCCATTGAATATTCTTGCTTCCTTTATCAAAAATAAGGTGACCATATGTGCGTGGGTTTATCTCTGGGTTTTCTATCCTGTTCCATTGATCTATATTTCTGTTTTTGTGCCAGTACCATAGTGTCTTGATTACTGTAGCTTTGTAGTATAATCTGAAGTCAGGGAGTCTGACACCTCAGCTCCATTTTTGTTTCTCAAGATTGCTTTGGCTATTTGGGGTTTGTTGTGTTTCCATACAAATTGTGAAATTTTTTGTTCTAGTTCTGTGAAAAATGCCATTGGTATTTTGATAGGCATTGCATTGAATCTGTAGATTGCTTTGGATTCTATAGTCATTTTTACAATATTGATTCTTTCAATCCAAGAACATGGTATATCTCTCCATCTGTTTGTATCAATTTTAATTTCTTTCATCAGTGTGTTAGAGTTTTCTGCATACACGTCTTTTGTCTCCTTAGGTAGGATTATTCCTAGCTATTTTATTCTTTTTGTTGCCATGGTAAATGGGAGTGTTTCCTTAATTTCTCTTTCAGATTATTCATCATTAGTCTATAGGAATGCAAGAGATTTCTGTGCATTAATTTTGTATCCTGCTACTTTACCAAATTCATTGATTAGCTCTAGTAGTTTTCTGGTAGCATCTTTAGGATTCTCTATGTGTAGTATCATGTCATCTGCAAACAGTGACAACTTTACTTCTTCTTTTCTGATTTGGATTCCTTTTATTTCTTTTTCTTCTCTGATTGCTGTGGCTAAAACTTCCAAAACTATGTTAAATAATAGTGGTGAGAGTGGACAACCTTGTCTTGTTCCTGATCTTATTGACAATGGTTTCAGTTTTTCACCATTGAGAATGATGTTAGCTATGTGTTTGTCATATATGGCCTTTATTATATTGAGGTAAGTTCCCTCTATGCCTACTTACTGGAGGGTTTTTTTCCATAAATGCGTGTTGAATTTTGTCAAAAGTTTTTCTGCATCTATTGAGATGATCATATGTTTTTTATTCTTCAAATTGTTGATTTGGTGTATCACATGGATTTGCGTATATTGAAGAATCCTTGCATTCCTGGGAGAAACCCCACTTGATCATGGTGTATGATCCTTTTAATGTGCTGTTGGATTCTGTTTGCTAGTATTTTGTTGAGGATTTTTACATCTATGTTCATCAGTGTTATTGGCTTGTAGTTTTTTTCTTTGTGGCATCTTTGTCTGTTTTTGGTATCAGGGTGAAGATGGCCTTGTAGAATGAGCTTGGGAGTGTTCCTCCCTCTGCTATATTTTGGAAGAGTTTGAGAAGGATAGGTGGTAGCTCTTCTCTAAATGTTTGATAGAATTCGCCTGTGAAGCCATCTGGTCCTGGGCTTTTGTTTGTTGGAAGATTTTCAATCACAGTTTCAATTTCAGTGCTTGTGATTGTTCTGTTTATATTTTCTATTTCTTCCTGGTTCAGTCTTGGAAGTTGTGCTTTTCTACGAATTTGTGCATTTCTTCCAGGTTGTTCATTTTATTGGCATATAGTTGCTTTTAGTAATCTCTCATGATCCTTTGTATTTCTGCAGTGTCAGTTGTTACTTCTGCTTTTTCATTTCTAATTCTATTGATTTCAGTCTTCTCCCTTTTTTTCCCTAATGAGTCTGGCTAATGACTTTATCAATTTTATTTATCTTTTCAAAGAATCAGCTTTAATTTTATTGATCTTTGCTATTGTCTTCTTCTTTTCTTTTTCATGTATTTCTGATCTGATCTTTATGATTTCTTTCCTTCTACTAACTTTGGGGTTTTTCTGTTCTTCTTTATCTAGTTGCTTTAGATGAAAGGTTTTGTTGTTTATTTGGGATGTTTCTTGTTTCTTAAGATATTGTTTTATTGCTATAAACTTCCCTCTTAGAACTGCTTTTGCTGCATCCCATAGGTTTTGGGTTGTCTTGTTTTAATTGTCATTTGTTTGTAGGTATTTTTTGTTTTCTCTTTGATTTCTTCAGTGTTCTCTTTGTTATTAGTAGTATGTTGTTTACCCTCCATGTGTTTGGGTTTTTTTTACAGAATTTTTCCAGTAATTGATATCTAGTCTCATAACATTGTGGTCAGAAAAGATACTTCATATGATTTAAATTTTCTTAAATTTACCAAGGCTTGCTCTTTGACCCAAGATATAATCTATCCTGGAGAATGTTCTATAAGCACTTGAGAAGAAAGTGTATCCTGTTGTGTTTGTTTGGAATGTCCTATAAATATCAGTTAAGTCCATGTTGTTTAACATATCATTTAAAGCTGGTGTTTCCTTATTTATTTTCATTTTGGATGATCTGTCCATTGGTGAAAGTGAGGTGTTGAAGTCCCCTACTATGATTGTGTTACTGTTGATTTCCCCTTTTATGCCTGTTAGCATTTGCCTTATGTATTGAGGTGCTCCTATGTTGGGTGCATAAATATTTACAATTGTTATATCTTCTTCTTGGATTGATCTCTTTATCATTATGTAGTGTCCTTCATTGCTTCTTATAACAGTCTTTGTTTTGAAGTCTATTTTGTCTGATATGAGAACTGCTACTCCAACTTTCTTTTGATTTCCTTTTTGCATGGAATATCGTTTTCCATACCCTAACTTTCAGTCTTTATGTGTCCCTAGGTCTGAAGTGGGTCTCTTGTAGACAGCATATGTACGGGTCTTGTTTTGTATCCATTCAGCCAGTCTGCGTCTTTTGTTTGGAGTATTTAATCCATTTATATTTAAGGTAATTATCAATATATATGTGCCTATTACCATTTTCTCAATTGCTTTGTGTTTGTTTTCGTAGGTCTCTTCCTTCTCTTGTGTTTCCTGCCTAAAGAAGTTCCTTTAGCATTTTTTGTAAACCTGGTTTGGTGGTGCTGAATTCTCTTAGCTTTTGCTTGTCTGTAAGGTTTTTAATTTCTCCATCGAATCTGAATGAGATCCTTGCTGGGTAGAGTAATCTTGTTTGCAGGCTTTTCCCTTTCATCACTTTAAGTATGTCCTGCCACTCCCTTCTGGCTTGCAGAATTTCTGCTGAAAGTTCAGCTGTTAACCTTATGGGGATTCCCTTGTATGTTATTTGTTGTTTTTCCCTTGCTGCTTTTAATATTTTTTCTTTGTTTTTAATTTTTGTTACTTTGAATTATATGTGTCTTGGCATGTTTCCTCTTGTATTTATCTTGTATGGGACTCTCTGTGATTCCTGGACTTGATTAACTCTTTCCTTTCCCATATTATGGAAGTTTTCCACTATAATCTCTTCAAATATCTTCTCAGACCGTTTCTTTTTCTCTTCCTCTTCTGGTACCCCTATAATTCAAATGTTGGTGTGTTTAACGTTTTTCCAGAGGTCTATGAGACTGTCCTCAATTCTTTTCATTCTTTTTTCTTTATTCTGCTCTGCAGTAGTCATTTCCACTATTTTATCTTCCAGGTTACTTATCCATTCTTCTGCCTCAGTTATTCTGCTACTGGTTCCTTCTAGCGAATTTTGCATTTCATTTATTGTGTAGTTCATCATTGTTTATTTGCTCTTTAGTTCTTCTAGGTCCTTCTTAAATGTTTTTTGTATTTTCTCCATTCTACTTCCAAGATTTCGGATAAACTTTACTATCATTACTCTGAATTCTTTTTCAAGTAGACTGCCTATTTCCTCTTCATTTGTTTGGTCTGCTGGGTTTTTACCTTGCTCCTTCATCTGCTGTGTGTTTCTATGTCTTCTCATTTTGCTTAACTTACTCTGTTTGGGGTCGCATTTTCACAGGCTGCAGGTTCGTTGTTCCCTTTGTTTTTGGGGTCTTCCCCCAGTGGCTAAGGTTGGTTCACTAAGTTGTGTAGGCTTCCTGGTGGAGGGGACTAGTGCTTGTGTTATGGTGGATGAGACTGAATCTTGTCTTGCTGGTGGGCAGGTCTGCATCCAGTGGTGAGTTTTGGGGTGTCTGTGGCCTTATTATGATTTTAGGCAGCCTCTCTGCTAATGGATGGGGTTGTGTTCCTGTCTTGCTAGCTGTTTGTCATAGGGTGTCCCGCACTGTAGCTTGCTGGTCATTGAGTGGAACTGGTTCTTGGCGTTGAGATGGAGATCTCTGGGAGGTTTACACCGTTTAATATTACATGGAGCTGGGAGGTCTCTGGTGGACCAATGTCCTGATCTTGGCTCTCCCACCTCAGAGGCACAGTCCTGACACCCGGCCAGAGCACCAAGACCCTGTCATCCACACCACTCAACATAAAAGGGAGAAAAAAGAAAGAAAGAAAGAAAAAGAAAGAAAGAAAAAAATAAGTAAATAAATAAAATAAAATAAAATAATTAAAGTAAAAATAATTATTACAAATAAAAAACATTAAAAAGTAATTACAAAAAAGAAAGAAAGAAAGAAGAGAGCAACTAAACCAAAAAAACAAATCCACCAATGATAACAAGCAGTAGAAAGTATACTAAAAAATAACCAAAAAACTAAAAACAAAAAACAGAGAGACAGAACCCTAGGACAAATTGTAAAAGCAAAGCTATACAGGCAAAATCACACAGAAGCATCCACATACACACTCACAGAAAGAAAAAAAGGAAAAATGTATATATATCATTGCTCCCAAACTCCAATGCCTCAATCTGGGATGATTCGTTGTCTATTCGGGTATTCCACAGATGCAGGGTACATCAAGTTGATTGTGGAGGTTTAATCCACTGCTCCTGAGGCTGCTGGGAGAGATTTCCCTTTCTCTTCTTTGTTTGCACAGCTCCTGGATTTCAGCTTTGGTTTTGGCCCTTCCTTTCTGTCTAGGTCACCTGAGGATGTCTCTTCTTCGCTCAGAAAGGACGAGGTTAAAGTAGCAGCTGAGGGCCTCCCTGGTGGCACAGTGGTTAAGAATCTGCCTGCCAATGCAAGGGACACGGGTTCGAGCCCTGGCCCGGGAGGATCCCACATGTCGCGGAGCAACTAAGCCCATGCGCCACAACTACTGAGCCTGAGCTCTAGAGACCACAAGCCACAACTACTGAGCCCACGTGCCACAACTACTGAAGCCTGTGCCCCTAGAGCCCGTGCTCTGCAATAAGAGAAGCCATGACAATGAGAAGCCCGCACACCACAATGAAGAGTAGCCCTGGCTCACTGTAACTAGAGAAAGCCCGTGCACAACAACGGAGACCCAACACAGCCAAAAATAAAAAAATAAAATAAAATAAATACAAAATTAAAAAAAAATAAAGTAGCAGCTGATTAGGGGGCTCTGGCTCACTCAGGTTGGGGGGAGGTAGGGGTGTGGAATGAGGGGCAAGCCTGCAGCGGCAGAGGCCAGCATCACGTTGCAACAGCCTGAGGTGTTCTGTGTGTTCTCCCAGGGAAGTTGTCCCTGGGTCACGGGACCCTGGCAGTGACCAGCTGCACAGGCTCCAGGAGGGGAGGTGTGGATAGTGACCTGTGCTTGCACACAGGTTTCTTGGTGGCTGCAGCAGCAGCCTTAGCATCTCATGCCCATCTCTGGGGTCCGCACTGATAGCCGCAACTCGCACCCATCTCTGGAGCTCATTTAGGCAGTGCTCTTAATCCCCTCTCCTTGCACACCGCGAAACAAAGAGGCAAGAAAAAGCCTCTTGTCTCTTCGGCAGTTCCAGAATTTTCCCCAGACTCCTTCCTGGCTAGCTGTGGTGCACTAACCCCCTTCAGGCTGTGTTCACACAACCAACCCCAGTCTTCTGCCTGGGATCGGGCCTCCAAAGCCCGAGCCTCAGCTCCCAGCCCCCACCTGCCCCAGCGGGTGAGCAGACAAGCCTCTCGGGCTGGTTAGTGCTGGTTGGCACCAATCTTCTTTGCGGGAATCTCTCTGCTTTTCCCTCTGTGCCCCTGTTGCTTGCTCTCCTCCATGGCTCCAAAGATTCTCCCCCACGACCTGCCATCTCCACCAGTGAAGGGGCTTCTTAGTGTGTGGAAACTTTTCCTCCTTCACAGCTCCCTCCCACTGGTGCAGGTCCTGTCCCTATTCTTTTGTCTCTGGTTTTTCTTTTTTCTTTTGTCCTACCCAGGTACGTGGGGAGTTTCTTGCCTTTTGGGAGGTCTGAGGTCTTCTGCCAGTGTTCAGTAGGTGTTCTGTAGGAGTTGTTCCACATGTAGATGTATTTCTGATATATTTGTAGGGAGGAAGGTGATCTCCACGTCTTACTCTTCCCCCATCTTGAAGGTCTCCTCCTGTACCTACATCTTTGAAATCTTTCCAAATCTCTAGAATCAGAGTGGTCCTTAAGAATTCCTCTATCTTTTCTTAAGAAGGATTCTATGAGGTAATAATTTTCATTCAATGTCATCATCATTTCTTGAGTTCTAGTAGTTCAGTTACCTCTGCTACCTCATTAGGGGTATTCCATCCCTATTCTAACCCAATTATGGGCAGATATATTGCCTACCTCTTTCAGCCACCATTAGAGAACAGCAAACACTTCCTCCTGTGCTGTCTACACCAGTTTCAATTTATAGTTCATCTAGTTTGATTCCTCATTTTGGAGATGAAGCAACAGGCCCAGAATAGGGAAGAGGTTCACTTGCCTTATCTTATCATGTTGCAACATGTGTTTTAGGAGAAAAGTATATATGTAACCTAGCCCCACAGTTCCTATCTGTTTAACTTCAATTTGTGTTTCGGCTGATTTCACATAAAATAAATACTTCGAAGTGCATTCCAGTTTTATACAAATAATACCTACTTTCCTTGAATAACAATGAATCATCTTGTAGCCTCCTTTTTTGGGGGGTTTTCTGATTATTTGGTTGACCTTCTTTGGCCCCTAATTAACTCTAGAATTTGACAAGATGAGCTATTTAATCAAATGCCTAGTATTGAGTATAACGGCATGTTAACTTCTGTGTGCTCAGTAAATGACAATACCTGTTGGAAAATGAAATAAGCTATCAATTGACTGATTTTATTAAGCAGAGGGTGACAGCTAAAATATTGATTGGTTTATTTATTAACTTAAACATTTTGTACTAAAAGTGTTTTTTTTTTTACCTTGTGTTCATATAGCCTGGATGAAATTAAAATCTACATGTGTCATTATTTGAGGAATCTTGATAAGACTGGGGCTCCATCAATATGCATAATACAATATCAGATACTATACTAGGTATTTTATATGGTTCTTTTTCCTATAGAAGGTCCTGTTACTGTCCCATTTTGCATTGAGGAAAATGATGCTCCAAATGATTAAGAAAGTTTCCCAAAAGTATCCTGCTACTAAGTGGTAGAGTAAGGATTCAAATCAAAGCTGTCTGACTCCAAAGCTGTAGTAGCAGCCATTAAATTATACAACATGTATGGCACTTCCTATTTTCAAACTGCTTTAGTTTTTTGGGGAGAGATTAGGAAATCTTTGTTTACACATTTCAGTACAGTAAAACTTCAATTATTGCAATGCTCAGAGTTTTGGAGTTTATGACAGTTTATTATTTACTGAGGACTAGTTTCAAATTTTTTAGCCCCTGTTGAAAACTACCTTATGGATAAGATAATTTCCACCAATATAGAAAGCCAAGAATAAATAAAAGAAATTACAGATACATTTGATTATATAAAAATAAAAAGAAATTGCACAGCAAAGTAAACCATAAAAAAAAATCAATAGACATGTGAGAGTGGTAGACAATCCAACAAAGAAGACAGATAAAGAATTAACTTTCAAATATACAAAGTCTTTCATAAATTGACAAAAAATTATAAATAACTGATGAGAAAAATGAACAAAGATTACAAAGGAATGATACTTAAATGATTAAACCCAAGGGGACACAAAACATTCAAAGGATGTTCAAACTCAATAGTTGTCAGGGAAATGCAAATAAAAGTATCAATGATGTAATTTTGTATCCATTGGAGTGTCAAAAGGAAGAACTATTGCTGACTGGGATGCAGAGAAGTATATAATATTATTTATTGCCTTTAAATAAAACAATAACAAAACCTCACTCTCATGTTTTCTACACCACTCCTCCCATCCTCCAATCCCCTTCACCCCGTGTGGGTGTGTTTGTGTGTGTGTGTGTGTGTGTGTGTGTGTTTGAAAGTTTGATACAGTACAGTGACTCTTGAGAAATGTATGGAATGATACATAGTAGACTGTTGATAAGTGTTATTTAAGGAGGAGATAAAAAGTAACAATGGATGGGAGTAGAAATGGGAAGTGGGGAGACAGCAAAATTAAAGGACTGAAGTAAAACAAATCTGGAATGTATAATATCCCATCATGTAAAATTATTTGTGTGTTTTCATAAGTAAGTTGGAAATAAAAATGATAGCATTAGATATATGTCTACTGACTTTTAAGGATGACCAGGGTATCATCAAGTGATAAAGTAACTTATAAAGTACTGCATATGCATGATTTTATTTCAGTCAAAACTATTTATTTATCTATCTATCTGCTTACTTATGCTTGTAAGTAGAAGATGATGTAAATGAAAAAAGGACACGAGGTTGCTAACACTGGTTACCACAAGAGGATACAAATGTAGGGAAGTTTGGAGTGGAGGAGTGGGCATGAGGATATAAATGACTTTCTTTATATATTTTGTATTACTCCAGTTGTTATAATAAATATGTATTAATTTTGTTACTAAAAATACATATAAAGAAAACATTAACCATACAAAAAGAAAATCAATAAGAAAACATTGGCTTTAAATGACACATTAGACAAGATGAACTTTATACAGAGCATTTCATGAAAAAGTAATGAAATGCACATTATTCTCAAGTGCACATGGACGTTCTCAAGGATAGATCATGTTAGGCCACAAAACAAGTCTTAATAAGTCTAAGAAGAAGGAATTTATACCAAACATATTTTCCAACCACAGTAGCATGAAACTAGAAATCAATTACAAGAAGAAAACTGGAAACAATGACAACTATGTGGAGATTAAACAACATGCTACTGAAAAATGAATGTTTCAAAGAAGAAATAAAAATATACCTTAAGGTAAATGAAAATGGAATTACAATTTATCAAGAAATATGGAATGCAGCTAAAGCAGTCTTAAGGAGGAAGTTCATAATGATAAATGCTTGCCTCAAGAAACAAGAAAAAATTTAAATAAGCAAACTAACTTTACACCTCAAGGAACTAGAAAAAGAAAAAACAAACTAAGCCCAAAGTTAGAAGAGGGAAGGTAGTAAGAAAGATTAGAGTAGAAATAATAAATGAAATAAAGCCTAAAAGGCCAATAGAAGAGATCAGTGAAACTAAGAGTTGGTTCTCTAAAAAGATAAAAAGATAGACAAATTGTTAGTAGAATCACCAAGAAGAAAAGGGAGAGGATTCATATATAAAATTAGACAAGAAAGAGGAGACATTACAACAGATAGAACAGAAATACAAATGATCATGAGACTACTATAAACAATTATACGCCAACAAATTGTACAACTTAGAAGAAATAGATAAACCCTAAAACCATATGACATACCAAGACTGAATCATGAAGAAATAGGAAATCTGAACAGACTGATTACTAGTAAGCACATTGAACCAGTAATTAAAAACTTCCCCAAAAACAAAAGTCCAAGACCAGATGGCTTCACTGGTGACTTCAACCAAATATTTAAAGGATAATTAATACGAATCCTTCTCAAACTCTTCCAAAAAATAGAAGAGGAATTAACACTGCCAAACTCATTTATGAGGCCAGCATTACTCTGATCCTGAAACCACACAAAAACACCACAAGAAAAAAAAAAGACCAATATCCCTGAGGAACATAGATGCAAAAATCTTCCATAAAATATTAGCAAACTGAATTCAACAATACTTTTAAAGGATCATACACCATGATTAAGTGGGATTTATTCCAGGGATGGATGGATGGTTCAATATCTGCAAATCAATGTTATATCACATTCATAAAATGAAGCATGAAAACATATGATCATCTCAATAGATGTAGAAAAATCATTTGCAAGATTCAACATCTATTTATAATAAAAACTCTCAAAATGTTACATAAGGAACGTACATCAGCATAATAAAGGCCATATATGAGAAACCCACAGCTAACATCATATTCAATGATATAAAACTGAAAGCTATTTCTATGAGATCAGGAACAAGAAAAGGATGCCCACTCCACCACTTCTATTCAATGTAGCATTGGATATCCTAACCAGAGAAGTTAGGCAAGAAAAGGGAATAAAAAACATCCAACTCAGAAAAGAAAAGAAACTGTAACTATTTGGAGATGACTTGATACTATATATATGGAAAAACTTAAAGACTCCACCCAAAATGGTGAGAACTAACAAATACATTCAGTAAAGCTGCAGGATATAAAATCAATAAACAAAAATCTGTTGTGTTTTTCTACACTAACAATGAACTAACAGAAAGAGAAATTAAGAAAACAATTCCATTTACAATTGCATCAAAAAGAATAAAGTACCTAGAAATAAACTTAACTGGGAGATGAAAGACCTGTTCACTGAAAACCACAAGTCATTGATAAAAGAAATTGAAAAAGACACAAATAAATGGAGAGCTATTCCATGTTCATGGATTGAAAGAATTAATATTGTTGAAATGTCTGCACTCCCAAAGCAATCTACAGATACAAATTAATCTCTATCAAATTTCCAATGGCATTTTTAACAGAATAAAACTAACAATCCTAAAATTTGTAGGGAACCATAAAAGACACCAAGTAGCCAAAGCAGTCTTGAGGAAGAACAAAGCTGGAGGCACCATATTCCTTGATTTAAAACTATATTACAAAACTATAGCAATCAAAACAGTATGGTTTTGGCATAAAAGCAGACACTTAGATCAATGGAACAGAATAGAGAACCCAGAAATAAACCCACCCAGATACAATCAATTTATTTACAACAAATGAGCCAAGAATATACAATGGGGAAATGACAGTCTCTTCAATAAATTGTGTTGAGAAAAGGGAAGAGGCAAATGCAAAATAATGAAAGTGGACTACTATTTTATATCATACACAAAAATTTACTCAAGACGAATCAAAGATTTGAATGTAAGACCTGAAATCATAAAATTCCTAGAAGTGAACATAGGCAATAAGATTCTTGATATCAGTCAGTGATAATTTTTTGGATTTGACACCAACAGCAAAGGCAACAAAAACAAAACTAAGCAAGTGGGACTAGATCAAACTAAAAAGATTTTGCATAGAAAAAATTCATTAACAAAATGAAAAGACAAAGCTACAGAATGGGAGAAAATATTTGCAAATTGTATACCTGATAAGGGGTTAATATTCAAAATATGTAAATAACTCATAAAACTCAAAAGGAAAATAAACAATTCAATTAAAACATGGGCAGAGGATCTGAATAGCCGTTTTCCCACAAAAGACATATTGATGACCAACAGGTACATGAAAATGTGCTCACTATCACTAATCATCAGGGAATTGCAAATCAAAACTACAATGAGATATTGCCTTACATCTATTAGAATGGTTATTATCAACAAGACAAGAAAAAAGTGTTGATGAGGACTGGGGAAAAGGGAAACCTTGTGCACTATTAGTAGGAATGTAAATTGGTGCAGTCACTAGGGAAAACTGTATGGAGGTTTTTCAAAAAATTAAAAATAGAACTGCCATATGATCCAGCAATCCCACTTCTGGTTATTTATCAGAAGAAAATGAAAACACTAACTCAAAAACATATATGCACCCTCATGTTTATTGCAGCATTATTTACAATAGGCAAGACATGAAAACATGAGTATCCCTCAATGGATGAATAAATAAAGAAGTTGCAGAATATATATTCATACCTATATATGTATGTGTGTGTGTGTGTGTGTGTGTGTGTGTATATATATATATATATATATATATATGTATGTATATACAATGTAAAAGTATTCAGCCATAAAAAAGAAGGAACTTGGGGGACCTTCAATATGGCAGAGGAGTAAGACATGGAGATCAACTTCCTCCCCACAAATACATCAAAAATACATCTACATGTGGAACAAATCCTACAGAACACATACTCAATGCTGGCAAAACACCTCAGACTTCCCAAAAGGCAAGAAAATCCCTATGTACATGGGTAGGGCAAAAGAAAAAAGACAAAACAGAGACAAAAGAATAGGGATGGGACCTGCACCTCTGGGAGGGAGCTATAAAGGAAGAAAAGTTTCCACACACTAGGAAAACCCTTCACTGGCTGAGATAGGGGGTGGGTGGGAGGGAAGCTTTGGGCCCACGGAGGAGTGCTCAGCAACAGGGGTGCAGAGGGCAAGGCGGAGAGATTCCCACACAGAGGACTGGTGCTGACCAGCACTCACCAGCCTGAGAGGCTTGTCTGCTCACCCGCTGGTGCGGGTGGGGAGTAGGAGCTGAGCCTCAGGCTTTGGAGGTCAGATCCCAGGGAGAGGACTAGGGTTGGCTATGTAAACACAGCCTGGAGGGAGCTAAGGCACAACAGGTAGCTGGGAGGGAGTCTGGTAAAAACTCTGGACCTGCCTAAGAGGCAAGAGACCATTGTTTCTGGGTGCACGAGGAGAGGAGACTCCTTCCCTGTCTGCCCACAGAAGGCAGAGCACTGCCTAAATGAGCTCCAGAGATGGAAGCGAGATGCGGCTATCTGCTCAGACCCCAGAGACGGGCATAAAAAGCTAACACTGCAGCTGCAGCCATCAAGAATCCTGTGTACAAGCACAGGTCACTATCCACAACCTCCCCTGAGAGCCTGTGCAGTGCACAACTGCGAGGGTCATGTGATCCAGGGACACTTCTCCAGGAGAAAAAATAGAGTGACTCAGGCTGTTGAAACGTCTCGTGGGCCTCTGCCATAGCTACAGTACCCTTCCCTCTCCCAGGCCTGAGTGAACCAGAGCCCTAATCAGCTGCTGCTTTAACCCCTTCCTGTCTGGGCAGGAAGAGATACCTGAGGGTGACTTACACACAGAGGTGTGGCCAAAACCAAAGCTGAACTCCAGAAGCTGTGCGAACAAAGAAGAGAAATGGAAATTTCTCCATGCAGCCTCAGGAGCAGTGGATTAAATCCCCACAATCAGCTTGATGTACCCTGCATCTGGGGAATACATGAATAGACAAAGAGTTATCCCAAAATTGAGGAGGTAGACTTTGGGAGCAACTGTAGACTTGGGGTTGCTGTCTGCAAATGATGTGTTTCTGATTTTTAAGTTTATCTTAGTATAGTTTTTAGCGCTTGTTACCATTGGTGTATTTGTTTATTGGTTTGGTTGCTCTGGTTTTTAAATTATTATTATTTTTTTAATTTGAATTATTATTTTTATTATTATTTATTTTCTTTGCCTTTTTACTCCCTTGTCTTCTGAGCCGTCTGGCTGACAGGGTCTTGGTGTTCTGCCCTGGTGTCAGGCCTGACCTTCTGAAGTGGGAGAGGCAAGTTCAGGACATTGGACCACCAGAGACCTCCCAGAGCACGTAATATCAATCAGTGATAGCTCTCCCAGAGATCTCCATCTCAACGTTAAGACCCAGCTAAACCAAACGGCCAGCAGACTCCAGCGCTGGAGGTCCCATGCCAAACAACTAGCAAGACAGGAACACAACCCCACCCATTACCAGAGAGGCTGCCTAAAATCACACTAAGTTCACAGACACCCCAAAACACACCACCAGACATGGTACTGCCCACCAGAAAGAAAAGATCCAGTCCCACCCACCAGAACACAGGCACCAGTCCCCTCCATCAGGAAACCTACGAAAGCCACTGAACCAACCTCACCCACTGGGGGGAAAACACCAAAAATAATGGGAACTACAAACCTGCAGCCTGCAAAAAGGAGACCACAAACATAGTAAGTTAAGCAAAATGAGAAGAGAGAGAAACACATAGCAGATGAAGGAGCAAGGTAAAAACCCAGCAGACCAAATAAATGAAGAGAAAATAGGCAGTCTACCTGAAAAAGAATTCAGAGTAATGATAGTAAAGATGATCCATGATCTCAGAAATAGAATGGAGAATATACAAGAAAAATGTAACAAAGACCCAGAAGAACTAAAGAGCAAACAAACAATGAAGAACAACACAATAAATGAACTTAAAAATCTCTAGAAGGAATCAATAGCAGAATAACTGAGGTAAAAAAAGTATAAGTGACTTGGAGGATAAAATAGGGGAAATAACTACTGCAGGGCAGATTAAAGACAAAAGAATGAAAAGAATTGAGAACAGTCTCAGAGACCACAGGGACAATATTAAAGGCACAAACGTTCGAATTATAGGGGTCCCAGAAGAAGAAGAGAAAAAGAAAGTGTTCAGAAAATATTTGAAGAGATTATAGTTGAAAACTTCCCTAACATGGGAAAGGAAATAATCAGTCAAGTCCAGGAAGTGCACAGAATCCCATACAGAATAAATCCAAGGAGAAACAGGCCAAGACATATCATTCAAACTATCAAAAATTAAATACAAAGAAAAAATATTAAAAGCAGCAGGGGAAAAGCAACAAATAACATACAAGGGAATCCCTATAAGGTTAACAGCTGAACTTTCAGCAGAAACTCTGCAAGCCAGAAGGGAGTGGCAGGACATACTTAAAGTGATGAAAGGGAAAAACCTACAACCAAGATTACTCTAGGCAGCAAGGATCTAATTCAGATTCAATGGAGTAATTAAAACGTTAACAGAGAAGCAAATTTAAGAGAATTCAGCACTAACAAACCAGCTTTACAACAAATACAAAAGGAACTTCTCTAGGCAGGAAACACAAGAGAAGGAAGAGACCTACAAAAACAAACCCAAAACAATTAAGAAAATGGTAATAGAAACATACATATTGATAATTACCTTAAATTTAAATGGATTAAATGCTCCAACCAAAAGACACAGGCTTGCTGAATGTTTACAAAAACAAGACCCATACAGGCTGTCTACAAGAGACCCACTTCAGACCTAGGGACACATATGGATGGAAACTGAGGGGATGGAAAACGTTATTCCATGCAAATGGAAACCAAAAGAAAGCTGGAGTAGCAATTCTCATATCAGACACAATAGACTTTAAAATAAAGCCTATTACAAGAGTCAAGGTACGACACTACATACTTATCAGGGGGTCAATCCAAGAAGAAGCCATAACGATTGTAAATATTTATGCACCAAAAATAGGAGCACCTCACTACATAAGGCAAATGCAAACAGCCATAAAAGGGGAAATCAACATTAACACAGAAATAGTAGGGGACTTTGAACCACACTTTTAACACTGAACAGATCATCCAAACTGAAAATAAATAAGTAAACACAAACTTTAAATGACACATTAAACAAGATGGACTTAATTGATATTTATAGAACATTCCATCCAAAAATAACAGAATACATTTTTGTCTCAAGTGCTCATGGAACATTCTCCAGAATAGATCATATCTTGGGTAACAAATCAAGCCTCAGTAAATTTAAGAAAATTGAAATTGTATCAAGTATCTTTTCCAACCACAACGCTATGAGACTAGATAGCAATTACAGGAAAAAGTCTGTAAAAAATATAAACACATGGAGGCTAAACAGTACACTACTTAATAACCAAGAGAACACTGAAAAAATCAATGAGGAAATAAAAAATACCTAGAAAAAAAAGACAATGAAAACATGACGACCCAAAACCTATGGGATGCAGCAAAAGCTGTTCTAAGAGGAAGATTATAGCAATACAATCCTACATCAAGAAACAAAAACATCTCAAATAAACAACCTAACCTTACACCTAAAGCAATTAGAGAAAGAGGAACAAAAATCCCCAAAGTTAGCAGAAGGAAAGAAATCATAAAGATCAGATCAGAAATAAATGAAAAAGAAATGAGGAAACAATAGCAAACATCAATAAAACTAAAAGCTGGTTCTTTGAGAAGATAAACAAAATAGATAAACCATTAGCCAGACTCATCAAGAAAAAAAGGGAGAAGACTCAAATAAATAGGATTAGAAATGAAAAAGGAGAAGTAACAACTGACACTGCAGAAATACAAAGGATCAGGAGAGATTACTACAAGCAACTATATGCCAATAAAATGGACAACTTGGAAGAAATGGACAAATTCTTAGAAAAGCACAACCTTCTGAGACTGAACCAGGAAGAAATAGGAAATATAAACAGACGAATCACAAGCACTAAAATTGAAACTGTGATTAAAAATCTTCCAACGAGCAAAAGCCCAGGAACAGATGGCTTCACAGGCGAATTCTATCAAACATTTAGAGAAGAGCTAACACCTATCCTTCTCAAACTCTTCCAAAATATTGCAGAGGGAGGAACACTCCCAAACTCATTCTACGAGGCCACCATCACCCTGATAAGAAAACCAGAAAATGATGTCACAAAGAAAGAAAACTACAGGCCAATATCACTAATGAACTTAAATGCAAAAATCCTCAACAAAATACTAGCAAAAAAATCCAACAGCACATTAAAAGGATCATACACCATGATCAAGTGGGGTTTATCCCAGGAATGCAATGATCCTTCTGCATATGCAAATCAATTAATATGATACACCATATTAACAAACTGAAGAATAAAAACCATATGATCATCTCGATAGATGCAGAAAAAGCTTTGACAAAATTCAACACCCATATATGATAAAAAGCCCTCCAGAAAATAGGCATAGAGGGAACTAATCTCAGCATAATAAAAGCCATACATGACAAACACACAGCCAACATCTTCCTCAATGGTGCAAAACTGAAACCATTTTCACTAAGATCAGGAAAAAGACAAGGTTGCTCACCCTCACCACTGTTATCCAAAATTGTTTTGGAAGTATTAGCCACAGCAATCAGAGAGAAAAAGAAATAAAAGTAATCCAGATCAGAAAAGAAGAAGTAAAGCTGTCACTGTTTGCAGATGACATGATATTTTACATACAGAATCCTAAAGATGCTACCAGAAAACTCCTGGAGCTAATCAATAAATTTTGTAAAGTAGCAGGATACAAAATTAATGCACAGAAATCTCTCACATTCCTATACACTATTGATGAAAAGTATGAAAAAATTTAAGGAAACACTCCCATTTACCAATGCAACAAAAAGAATAAAATACCTAGGAATAAACATACCTAAGGAGACAAAAGACCTGTAGGCAGAAAAGTATAAGACACTGATGAAAGAAATTAAAGATGATACAAAAAGATGGAGAGATATACCATGTTCTTGGGTTGGAAGAATCAACATTGGGAAAATGACTACATTACACAAAGCAATCTACAGATTCAATGCAATCCCTATGAAACTATCACTGGCATTTTTCACAGAACTAGAACAAAAACTTTCACAATTTGCATGGAAACACAAAAGAACCTGATTAGCCAAAGCAATCTTGAGAAAGAAAAACGGAGCTGGAGGAATCAGGCTCCCTGACTTCAGACTATACTACAAAGCTACAGTAATCAAGTCAGTATGGTACTGGCAGAAAAACAGAAATATAGATCAATGGAACAGGATAGAAAGCCCAGAGATAAACCCACGCACATATGGTCACCTTATTTTTGATAAAGGAGTCAAGAATATGCAGTGGAAAAATGATAGCCTCTTCAGAAAGTGGTGCTGGGAAAACTGGACATCTATATGTAAAAGAATGAAATTAGAACACTCTCTAACACCATACACAAAAATAAACTCAAAATGATTTAAAGACCTAAATGTAAGGCCAGACACTATAAAACTCTTAGAGGAAAACATAGGCAGAACACTTTATGACATAAATCTCAGCAAGATCCTTTTTGACCCACCTCCTAGAGAAATGGAAATAAAAACAAAAATAAGCAAATGGGACCTAATGAAACTTAAAAGCTTTTGCACAGCGAAGGAAACCATAAACAAGACGAAAAGACAACCCTCAGAATGGGAGAAAATATTTGCAAATGAAGCAACTGACAAAGGATTAATCTCCAGAATTTACAAGCAGTTCATGAAGCTCAGTATCAAAAAACCCAAAAACCCAATCCAAAAATGTACAGAAGACCTAAATAGACATTGCTCTAAAGAAGATATACAGATTGCCAACAAACACATGAAAGAATGCTAAACATCACTAATCATTAGAGAAATGCAAATCAAAGCTACAATGTGGTATCACCTCACACCAGTCAGAATGGCCATCATCAAAAATCTACTAACAGGAAATTCTGGAGAGGGTGTGGAGGAAAGGGAACCCTCTTACACTGTTGGTGGGAATGTAAATTTGTACAACCATTATGGAGAACAGTATGGAGTTTCCTTAAAAAACTAAATATAGAACTATCATATGATCCAGCAATCACACTCCTAGGCATATATCTAAGGAAAACCATAATTTGAAAAGATACATGCACTCCAATATTCATTGCAGCACTATTTACAATAGCCAAGACATGGAAGCAACCAAAATGTCCATTGATAGAGGAATGTGTAAAGAATATGTGGTACGTACATACTATGGGATATATCTCAGCAATTAAAAAGAACAAAATAATGCCATTTGCAGCTACATGGATGGACCTAGAGGTTTTCATACTGAGTGAAGTAAGTCAGAAAGAGGACAAGTATATGATATCACTTATATGTGGAATCTACAAAAATGGTACAAATGAACTCATTTACCAAACAGAAATAGAGTTACAGATGTAGAAAAGAAACTTTTGGTTACCAGGGGGGAAAGTGGGGAGAGGGATAAATTGGGAAATTGCGATTGACATATACACACTACTATGTATAAAATAGATAGCTAATAAGGACCTACTGTATAGCACAGGGAACTCTACTCAATACTCTGTAATGACCTATATGGGAAAAGAATCTAAAAGAGTGGATATTTGTATATGTATAACTGATTCACTTTGCTGTACACCTGAAACTTACACAACATTGTAAATAAACTATACTCTAAGAAAAATTATTAAAAAAGGAAAAAGACAAATACTGTATGATCTCAGTTATATGCAGGAAATTTTTTTAAAAAATGAAAACAAAAAACTGAATTACAGAAAATGGATTGGTTTTTGTTAGATGTGGAGAGGCTAGGGAGTGGACAAAATGGGTCAAAGTGGTTAAAAAGTACAAACTTCCAGTTATGAAATGAATAAGTCACGGAGATACAAGGTACAGCAGGGTCACTGTAGTCAATAATACTGTATGTATATTTGACAATGCTAAGAGAGTACATTTTAAAAATTTTCATCACACAAAAATATTTTGTAACTATTCATGGTGATGGAGGTTAAATAGACTTGTTGTGGTAATAATTTCTAAAAATAAACAAATATCGAGTCATTATGTTGTATACCTGAAACTAATATAGTGGTGTATGTCAATTATATCTAAATAAAATTAGAAAGAAAAAAATTAGAATGGAAAACAAAACACTCTAAACTTAACACTGGTTTTCTACTCCAGTAAGTGTAATATAAAGAATTCTTCATTCATAGTTGAAGAGCATGCCAAGCTTTACAAACATAATTCAAATATGAATTATTTTAATCCAGAAATATAAACAGAGCTGGCCCTGAAACAATGCACTAGCCTTATTTTTGTGTTGCTGTGAAAATCAGTAGGACTCCAGTCAGAGGAATAAGGGCATGGTTTTTCAAACTTATATTAAAAAAGACCTAAGATGCATTAACACAGTATGGTCATAAATATCTCACTCACAAGTGAGAAGGATACATATATTTTCTTTTCAGACATCAATTAGAATGTAACTTGCACTACTGTGACTTCTCCCCTTCCAAAATGCCTTGTTGTTTGTTCATTTTAGTCTAATATTGCTAGAGTAGAAATGCTTGGAAAAATGGATGTCAGAAAGCCCACTAGTGTGATAGGATCTGCAGCTCTTTTAGAGAGATCAAATTCTTAACCAATTGAATGCAGTCCAGGTGCTGCTTTTGAACTGTGGATACAGAAATGAAAAAACAGATCAGGCTCACTGTTGCATGAAGCCTGAATTCTACTGGTGAATATAACTAATAAACAAATGAATAAATATAGAATTTTATACAAAGATACATTCTATGAAGAAATATAAGGTAGGATTCAGGTTAGAAGAGTGACTGACAGTTGTTGTTGGAGGGGATAACATAGGATATAGTAATCAGGAAAGCCTTCTCTAAAGAGATAATATTTAAGCTGAAAAACTAAATGATGAGAAGGATTAGTTATACAAAGATCTGGGGAGAAGCATTCCAAGCAGAGGGAACAGCATATGCAAAATCTTGGCAAGAAAACAATCTTGGTGTGTATGAGAAACAAAAAGAATGTGGTTTGGCTAGATCATAAAATAAAATGGAAAACTGGTTCAAGATGAGGGTGGAAAATAGGTAGGAGCTGGATAATATAAGCAGTGAAAGGCAGGGTAAGCAGCCTTAGTTTATTCTGAATATAATGGGAAACCACTAGAGTGTTTTAAGCAGTGGAGAGTAGAAGTAGAAAGGCTAGTTAGGAACTCTTGCAGTATTCCAGCAAAGATTATGATGATGATTGGGACCATTTAGGTAGTAGTGATTGAGAAGGAAGGAGTGGACTGATTCAGGATATATTTTGGAGATAAGGTAGACAAGTCTTACTGATTGATTACATGTGGGGGATGAGGAAAAGAGCAGAATCATATATGATATCCAGATTTTAAAAGATTAAATGGGTGGATGACAGTGCCATTTATTAAGATGGAGAATACTGGGGAGGAATAGGTTTTGGGATGGGTTAAGAGTATTATTGAGATATATTAAGTCTGAGATGTCTAGTAGGCTCTACACTGAAATTTTCAAGTAGCCAATTAGATATAAGAATTTGGAACTGATTGAAAAGACCAAAGTTGGATATATTAATTTTGGAGTTATCAATACATAGATGATATTTAAAACTGTTGAATTGGATGAACTCATCAAAGGAGAATTTTAGATAGAGAAGCTCCAGGACCAAGTCTTAGATCATTCCGACATTAAAGGTGAGGAAGGGTAGGATACAATAAAGGTGGCAAAAAGCTACCAGTAAGTAGAAATAAGAACAGGAGAGCATAGAGTCAAGTAAAGTGTTTTTAGAAAGAAGAAGTGGTGGGTTTAAATGCTGCTGGACTATAGAATAACATGAGGAGAGAAGAGAGACCAGTATATGTGAATACAAGAAGGTATTTGGTAATTTTGAAAAGAGCAGTTTTAGTGAAATGGTAGGGATGGAAGAGCCTAAATAGATGGTAGCTATGCACATGGAAGTTTATTAAAGAGACTTGGTGTGAATATATACAAGGCCTGAACATACCCTGAAAGTTCTTTTTTACAGTTAAAATTAATCCTCGGCCCAAAGAATTTTGTTGTATTGTTTTCTTGTATTTTACTTATTTTTCATAAAAAAATGCTTTTGGAAAAGAATTCAGCTTTTTGAGTGTCCCTTTTTCTCATTTATCTTAAAAATTATCCACCAACATATTTTCATTCCTTATAAATCTTGCTCCTGTGACTATCTACCCATTGACTTAACCTCTAAGACTGAACCTTAAATAATGGAGTCATTACTCAGCTTTGAGTCTCAAAGCTGACATTTTGAGTCCACCAGGAGAAAAATGGACTTAAAAACCAGGCTTACTGAGAGAGATGAAAGGAATTTATAAATCCCTCCCACAAATGGAAAATATATGAAGAGCAAATGGAGGTCAATACATAAGGTTTTATTATAAACGAAGGATAGAAAAAACTTGGAATACAAGGTAAAGGGAGATTCCCACCAATCCAGAAGAGGAAATAGAAGCTCTCTGAGAGGGAAAAACAAAAATAGGGGGACAGGGAGGAAGAGGAGAAAGGGTGGGAAAAAATTAATTAAATATAAAGCTCAAGGTTGAGACCCAGCCATATCTACAGATGTTCTGAATTTAGCAGGACAGAAAGCATCAGACCTACCATGCTGAGAATAGACAACTAACACGGTGCAAAAGTAGAGGAAACACAGACTGATGCCCAGAAACCATGCAAATGAATTACACTTCAACCAAAGATCAGAGAGCCAAAAAGGGAGGACAACAACGGGAAGAGCAGCCCTTCCATCCAAAATGAGATGTCTAACTAAGCTTCCCCTTACAGCCAGGTTTTGAAGGAAGGGGGGTTGAAAGCGAGATCTTCTGAAGGAGAGAAATAGAAACTTTAAATTTACAGAGTATTTACCTCCAAAGAGATTGGATTAACCTTGAAGAGACTGCTATAAACCAAAGAAAATCTAGTTACTTCCAGCAAGTTAACTTTTTCCCCCCTAATTATCAATAAGAAAGACTGCTCATAAAGATATGGATTAAATAATTAAATATGGTTTTTGCATATCTGAATCCTAGTATACTATGTTTCTATCATGCTGTGTCTGAATTTGGTTGAGTTTTTACTATATTCAGCAACTGCCTAGGAAATGTCTTTATTTCTCACTAAAATCTGTCCTTTAGAATTTTTAGTCATTTTCCTTTTGGTTCTTTCATAAGTATAGAACAGTTAACCACTTTTGTAATATGACTCTTTATACAAATAATTATAAATATTTTCTTAAATCACAAGCCAGTTCTCTCTGCTCCAGTCTAAATATTATTTTTAACTTTTTGACATTTGTTTTGCAAATCTTTTGAGTCTTTTTGAAGTACTCTTCATCTTTCTCATCTGTGAGCCCCGAACTTGTCAATATTCCAGGAAAATGGAACTATTCTTCAGAGAACATATAAATTCAAATTTTAAAACTATCTTTCATTTTTAATCCAATTTTCTCTAAAAATAAAACAGGAGTAAACATACCAAAGGATCATATCTTGGCTTTGGAGGAGGAGGAGGCATCTGGCACCCACAGAGACGTTTGGCCCTAGGTGATGGCAGTAAAGGCTCACAGGGAAGTAGTGGTGGTCTTTCTCTTGATGGAGGAACTCTACCTGTACCTAATTTTTTCCCTTTTTCTTTGAATGTAGTCCTTTTGGATGGCATTTTGAAATTTCTCCTTGGTTCCAGTGCTTCCTTCTTTGAATCTGTAGATGTGGCATCTGATTCATCAACTCTCTTTTTAGGCCTAAGTTTATATAGTGACTCTTCAGATTCAGCATCTGAACTTTTGAATGTTTCAGGCTTCTTTAGGTTTTTCTTGGAAGACACATCAGATTAAGCATTACTAGACTCTAGGTCCTTCTTTGCATCCTTCTTGTTGGCATCGTTTTGAATCTTGCTTAACCTTCTTTGAATCCTTCTTGTCCTTCTTTGATTCCCAATCAGACTTGGTTTCAGTAGACTCTTCAGACTTCATTGCAGACTTCTTTTTGTCATCTTTCTTTGAATCTTTTTACCCATTTTTGTATCCCCTTCAGATTCAGAATCAGCATCAGTAGACACGACATCCTTCTTGGCATCCTTTTCCTTGTCATCTTTCTTTGAGTCTTTCTTTGCATGTTTTGAATCTACAGATTCTTCTGCATCCTTCTGGCCATCTTTTTTGTCATCTTTCTTTGAATCTTTCTTACCTTTCTTTGAATCTTTCTTTGCATCCTTTGAGTCTCCAGATTCTGCATCAGTAGACTCTGTGTCCTTCTTTGCACCCTTCTTGCTGTCTTTCGTTGCACTTTTCTTATCTTTCCTCTCATCTTTCTTTGCATCTTTTGAATCTTCAGATTCAGCATCAGAGCCCTTCCCCTTTGTATCCTTTTTTGCGTCCTTCTTTGGAGGCTTTTTTGAATTATTCTGTGAGTAGTTATTTAACCACATATCAAATTCCATGGGTTCAGCACCAGACTCCTCTAAATACATCATTAAATCCATATTTGAACTACTTTTTGAGCAAATCTCTGATTTGGCATCACAATTGTTCTTTGAGCTCTTATAATACTTCTTTGTACATATGGATTAAAAATCCATCTCCCTGGAATCCTTTGAATCTCTCTTATCTTTTTTTTTTTTTTTTTTGATCCTTTGAGACTGACTTAGAATCTTTGGATTCTGGGTTTGTTTCTGATTTGGACTTTGACTTCTTATATAGTTGACTTTCATGTGATGATTTTGATGGAGTTTTATCTGCTTTATTTCTTCTTTTAGGTTTCTCATTATTTACTGTTTTCTTGGATTCTAGAGTTGTTTCGTGTGGGCCTGTATCTTTCTTGGAAACTTTCTTCAAATTTGTTCCTTTTTTGTCATCTTTGGACTTTTTAGATTCTGCCTTTTTGGAATGGGTAATAAGAGCATAAGAATGCTTGAATGAAGCCTGTCTCTGGATAGTTAAATTAATAGATGGCCTTTGACATTTTTTTCTTAAAGAATGTATTATCCATATGAGCTGGCTTCTGAGCTTCATCTAAATTTCTTTTGTCATGTCTCTGAAAAAAATTGGTTAGAATAATGATAAGCATTTTTTGAATGAGTTATATCTTTTTATATTGAAACATAAAAATAGTCTAGCTTTTAAATAACCATCTATTTAAATTGTTTTTTTTTTCCTTTTCAACATTCTATGTGTGTTTGTGTGTGTATGTGAGATAACTCCACTTTTTGGAAATAAAATGAATTTAGGAGGAACCTTAGAATTTCCTCAGTGATTAATATTAGGATCAGAGCAAGCCCACATGATCCATGACATTTCAGGTCCTGTCCTCATAATTGATAGTATGTTCCTTTTGGACTCCTACAGGAGAGAGATCTTTTGGAACATCTAATGTACCCTTCAGCCCCAAGTCAGATCAGAAATAAGCTGATGCCCTTGAAGGTTGTCATGATAATTCTTATGATAGGCTAGAATTTTATAGGCTTCAGGCCTAGCCTGATTTCTACATCTACTTTCAAGGTCTCTGAACAGATTGAAAGCCTAAGATCCCTGCTGTGAAATACTGCCAAAAACAAAGACATAAAATAAAACAAATGTTTTATCCACATTTCTTAGTGTAGCAATAGTGTATTTTTTTTACTCCAACCCAAACATTTCTCAAATCTGGTTGTCATAGTGGCCACATAGACTAATTTACATTTACTTCTTATATTCCTTCAACTATCCATTAGGGATATAACCAGTCAGTGAAACTGTTATATGGAATTAAAAGAAGACAATGAAGAGAAGCATGAAACTTTGATCTCTACAGATGTAACAAATGACCATTGAATAAATGCATTGACTGTGACCCTGCTTTGGGAGATGCTTTTAAAACATATTTTGATATCTGGGAGACCTCTGTAGGCTAGCTTTTCTTTTTGTTAGTTGATAGAATAACTTCACTTTATAGAAGCAGTAGAAAACGTGAATCTCCAAGTATCTAGTATTTGAATGCCAGATTAAAGAAAATGGAGAGGCCCTGAAACCTCATTAAGATTGGCTCCTCAAGCAGTGAAATTGAGACTGTGATTAAGAATCTGCCAACAAACAAAAGCCCAGGACCAGATGGCTTTACAGGCGAATTCTATCAAACATTTAGAGAAGAGCTAACACCTATCCTTCTCAAACTCTTCCATAATATAGCAGAGGGAGGAACACTCCCAAACTCATTCTATGAGGCCACCATCACCTTGATATGAAAACAAGACAAAGATATCACAAAGAAAGAAAACTACAGGCCAATATCACTGATGAACATTGATGCAAAAATCCTCAACAAAATACTAGCAAACAGAATCCAACAGCACATTAAAAGGATCATACACCAAGATCAAGTGAGGTTTATTCCAGGAATGCAAGGATTTTTCAATATACGCAAATCAATCAATGTAATACACCATATTAACAAATTGAAAGAGAAAAACCATATGATCATCTCAATAGATGCAGAGAAAGCATTTGACAAAATTTAAAAAACATTTATGATAAAAAAAAAACTCCAGAAAATAGGCATAAAGGGAACTTACCTCAACACAATAAAGGCCATATATGACAAACCCACAGCCAACATCGTCCTCAATGGTGAAAAACTGAAACCATTTTCACTAAGATCAGGAACAAGACAAGGTTGTCCACTCTCAACACTATTATTCAACATAGTTTTGGAAGTTTTAGCCACAGCAATCAGAGAAGAAAAAGAAATAAAAGGAATCCAAACTGGAAAAAAAATACTAACGCTGTCACTGTTTGCAGATGACATGATACTATACATAGAGAATCCTATAGATGCTACCAGGAAACTAGTAGAGCTAATCAATGAATTTGGTAAAGTAGCAGGATACAAAATTATGCACAGAAATCTCTTGCATTCCTATACACGAATGTTGAAAAATCTGAAAGGAAAATTAAGGAAACACTCATATTTATCATTGCAACAAAAATAAAAAAATACCTAGGAATAAACCTACCTAAGGAGACAAAAGACCTGTATGCAGAAAATTATAAAACACTGATGAAAGAAATTAAACATAACACAAACAGATGGAGAGATACACCATGTTCTTGGATTGGAAGAATCAACATTGTGAAAATGACTATACTATCCAAAGCAATCTACAGATTCAACACAACCCCTATCAAACTACTAATGGCAGTTTTCACAGAACCAAAACAAAAAAATTCACAACTTGTAACAACAGACCCTGAATAGCTAAAGCAATCTTGAGAAAGAAAAACGGAGCTGGAGGAATCAGGCTCCCTGACTTCAGACTATACTGCAAAGCTACAGTAATCAATACAGTATGGTACTGACACAAAAGCAGAAATATAGATCAGTGGAACAGGATAGAAAGCCCAGAGATAAACCCACACACATATGGTCACCTTATCTTTGATAAAGGAGGCAAGAATATACAATGGAGAAAAGACAGCCTCTTCAATAAGTGGTGCTGGGAAAACTGGACAGCTACATGTAAAAGAATGAAATTAGAACACCCCCTAACACCATACACAAAAATAAACTCAAAATGGATTAAAGACCTAAATGTAAGGCCAGACGCTATCAAACTCTTAGACGAAAACATAGACAGAACAGTCTATGACATAAATCACAGCAAGATCCTTTTTGACCCACCTCCTAGAGAAGTGGAAGTAAAAACAAAAATTAACAAATGGGACCTAATGAAACTTAAAAGTTTTTGCATAGCAAAGGAAAACATAAACAAGACAGAAAGACAACCCTCAGAATGGGAGAAAATATTTACAAAGGAAGCAACTGAGAAAGGATTAAGCTCCAACATTTACAAGCAGCTCATGCAGCTGAATATCAAAAAAACAAACAACCCAATCCAAAAATGGGCAGAAGACCTAAATAGACATTTCTCCAAAGAAGATATACAGATTGCTAACAAACACATGAAAGAATGCTCAACATCATAATCATTAGAGAAATGCAAATCAACACTACAATGAGCTATCACCTCACAGCGGTCAGAATGGCCATCATCAAAAAATCTAGAAATAATAAATGCTGGAGAGGGTGTGGAGAAATGGGAACCCTCTTGCACTGTTGTTGGGAATGAAAATTGGTACAGCCACTATGGAGAACAGTGTGGAGGTTCCTTCAAAAAGTAAAAATAGAACTACCATACAACCCAGCAATCCCACTACTGGGCATATACCCTGAGAAAACCATAATTCAAGAAGAGTCATGTACCACAATGTTCATTGCAGCACTATTTACAATAGTCAGGACATGGAAGCAACCTAAGTGTCCATCATAGATGAATGGATAAAGAAGATGTGGCACATATACACAATGTAATATTACTTAGCCATAAAAAAGAAAGGAAATTGAGTTATTTGTAGTGAGGTGGATGCACCTACAGTCTGTCATACAGAGTGAAGTAAGTCAGAAAGAGAAAAACAAATACCATATCTAACATATATACATGGAATCTAAAGAAAAAGAAAAATGGCTCTGAAAAACCTAGGTGCAGGACAGGAATAAAGACACAGACATGGATAATGGACTTGAGGACATGGGGAGGGGGAAGAGTAAGCTGGGGTGAAGTGAGAGAGTGGCATTGACATATATACACTAACAATTGTAAAATAGATAGCTAGTGGGAAGCAGCTGCATATCACAGGGAGATCAGCTCAGTGCTTTGTGACCACCTCGAGGGGTGGGATACGGAGGGTGGGAGGGAGACGCAAGAGGGAGGAGTTATGAGGATATATGTATATGTATAGCTGATTCACTTTGTTATAAAGCAGAAACTAACACACCATTGTAAAGCAATTATGCTCCAATAAAGATGTTTAAAAAAAAATTGGCTCCTCTTCTAAGACTCAAATTTTATATGTTGTTTTGTGGCTGGTAAAAATTTCCTGAGAGATCCCTCCAGTTGCAACATTAGATTCTCCAGCTTACCTAGTCTATGAGGTTTATAATGCCTTTGAAATTGAGAACCACATATAAATATGTTTTATCTGAAGTAGTTGGAGGCAATCTGCTATACAGGGAATTATAAATTTAGAAATATCTGCTTCCAATAGGTAGTAAAATTCAAATTATATATATATTATTTATACTTATATATTGTTGTATCATCTTAAATTTAGTAAAAAATGATCTTAATACTTACAAGAACTGCAATTTGTGTTTCTGAAGGTCTTAATCTCTTTTTACTACCTGCCTGGGTGGTTTGGGAAATGTTAAAGTGAAGTATTGTTGATTCCATAATTTTCTGCTTGATTCCCTGACTGAAATGAGAGAGAATAATAAACAATTTGCAGTTAATAGCCAGACTTTCATCAGCTCTGAACTATTCTTGAGCACGAAATATATTAAGTTAAACTAAGTTATAACTCAAAATATAGCTTTCCCCCCTGGAGTTTGTAGTTTATTTGCATAATAGTTAGGAAAGATAAAAACAGATTTCTCCATTTAGCACCAAATTAAGTTTAAAATGACATTTGTAATTTTATTTTCTAGATTAAACCAATTATCACAGTTACTTAAATCATAATAGTTACAATAGTACAATCAAACTGTAAGAATGGAAAATAGAGAAAAATTCACTGTTTCAATCAAAACATCTCCATCATCTCCACTGTGTTGTTTTTTTACTTTATGTCATTTTGGTTAGATTGCAGCAAATATAACTTCTTTTTCTATAATCCTAATAATAGCTAGCACAATCCCGAGCATAGTCAGTAAAACTCTCGATTCCTTAAACCTAAGTGCATCTTTTAGTTCTCCTCTGACCTCAATGACCTCCCAAGCCATAGAAATTAGGGCCATAGACCCAAATGCTACATGCAGTTCTGAAACCCTTATTTAAAGAAAGGGAATGAAGGTTGTCTTTTCGTCTTGATCATGGTTTCCTTTGCTGTGCAAAAGCTTTTAAGTTTCATTAGGTTCCATTTGTTTATTTTTGTTTTTATTTCCATTTCTCTAGAAGGTGGGTCAAAAAGGATCTTGCTATGATTTATGTCATACAGTGCTCTGCCAATGTTTTTGTCTAAGAGTTTGATAGTGTCTGGCCTTACATTTAGGTCTTTAATCCATTTTGAGTTTATTTTTGTGTATGGTGTTAGGGGGTGTTCTAATTTCATTCTTTTACATGTAGCTGTCCAGTTTTCCCAGCACCACTTATTGAAGAGGCTGTCTTTTCTCCATTGTATATTCTTGCCTCCTTTATCAAAGATAAGGTGACCATATGTGTGTGGGTTTATCTCTGGGCTTTCTATCCTGTTCCACTGATCTATATTTCTGCTTTTGTGTCAGTACCATACTGTATTGATTACTGTAGCTTTGTAGTATAGTCTGAAGTCAGGGAACCTGATTCCTCCAGCTCCGTTTTTCTTTATCAAGATTGCTTTGGCTATTAGGGGTCTTTTGTGTTTCCATACAAATTGTGAAATTTTTTGTTCTAGTTCTGTGAAAAGTGCCAGTGGTAGTTTGATAGGGATTGCATTGAATCTGTAGATTGCTTTGGAGAAAATATTTGCAAATGAAGCAACTGACCAAGTATTAATCTCCAAAATTTACAAGCAGCTCATGCAGCTCAATATCAAAAAGAACAAACAACCCAGTCCAAAAATGGGCAGAAGACGTAAATAGACATTTCTTCAAAGAAGATATACAGATTGCCAACAAACACATGAAAGAATGCTCAACATCATTAATCATTAGAGAAATGCAAATCAAAACTACAATGAGATATCATCTCACACAGGTCAGAATGGCCATCATCAAAAAATCTGAGGGAGGGGCAAGATGGCGGAAGAGTAAGACGCGGAGATCACCTTCCTCCCCACAGATACATGAGAAATACATCTACACGTGGAACTACTCCTACAGAACACCCACTGAACACTGGCAAAAGACGTCAGACCACCCAAAAGGCAAGAAAATCCCCACGTACTTGGGTAGGGCAAAAGAAAAAAGAAATAACAGAGACAAAAGAATAGGGACGGGACCTGCACCAGTGGGAGGGAGCCTTGAAGGAGGAAAGGTTTCCACGCACTAGGAAGCCCCTTCGAGGGCAGAGACTGCGGGTGGCAGAGGGGGGAGGCTTCGGAGCCACGAAGGAGAGCGCAGCCACAGTGGTGCGGAGGGCAAAGCGGAGAGATTCCCGCACAGGGGAGCGGTGCCGAGCAACACTCACCAGCCCGAGAGGCTTGTCTGCTGAGCCTCTGGGGCGGGCGGGGGCTGGGAGCTGGGGCTCGGGCTTCGGTGCTAGCTGGGAGGGAGTCCGGGGAAAAGACTGCAGCTGCCGAAGAGGCAAGAGACTTTTTCTTGCCTCTTTGTTTCACGGCGTGCAAGGAGAGGGGATTCAGAGCGCCGACTAAATGAGCTCCAGAGACGGGCGCGAGCTGCGGCTATCAGCGCGGATCCCACAGCAACAGGGACGCAGAGGGAAAAACGGAGAGATTCCCACACAGAGGCTCGGCGCCGAGCAGCACTCACCAACCCGAGAGGCTTGTCTGCTCACCCGCCAGGGCGGGCGGGGGCTGAGAGCTGAGGCGCGGGCTTCGGTTGGATCCCAGGGAGATGACTGGGGTTGGCTGCGTGAACACAGCCTGAAGGGGCTAGCGCACCACAACTAGCCGGGAGGGTGCCCGAGAAAAAGTCTGCGGCTGCCAAAGAGGCAAGAGACTTTTTCTTGCCTCTTTGTTTCGCGGCGCGCAAGGAGAGGGGATTCAGAGCGCCACTTAAACGAACTCCAGAGACGGACGCGAGCCGCGGCTATCAGCGCGGACCCCAGAGACGGGCATGAGACACTAAGGCTGCTGCTGCCACCACCAAAAAGCCTGTGGGCGAGCACAGGTCATTCTCCACACCGCCCCACCCGGAGCCTGTGCAGCCCGCCACGGCCAGGCTCCCATGATCTGGGGACAACTTCCCCGGAGAGCGCACGGCGCGCCTCGGGCTGCTGCAACGTCACGCCGGCTTCTGCCGCCGCAGGCTCGATCCGCCTCCTCCGTACCGCTCCCTCCCCCCGGCCTGACTGAGCCAGAGCCCCCAAATCAGCTGCTCCTTTAACCCCGTTCTGTCTGGGCGGGGAACAGACGCCCTCAGGCGACCTACGTGCAGAGGCGGGTCCAAATCCAAAGCTGAACCCCGGGAGCTGTACGAACAAAGAAGAGAAAGGGAAATCTCTCCCAGCAGCCTCAGAAGCAGCGGATTAAAGCTCCACAAACAACTTGATGTGCCTGCATCTGTTGAATACCTGAATAGACAACGAATCATCCCAAATTTAGGAGGTGGACTTTGGGAGCAGGATATATTAACTTTTCCCCTTTTCCTTTTTTTGTGAGTGTAGATGTGTATGCTTCTGGGTGAGATTTTGTCTGTATAGCTTTGCTCTCACCGTTAGTCCTAGGACTAGGTCCGTCTGTTTTTTTTTTTTTTTACTTAAAAAAATTTTTTTTCCCTAATAAATGTTTTCTTAATAATTTTTTCCTTATTTTCTATTTTTAAAAAATTAAAAAAAATTTTTTAATAAGTTTTTTCATATTTTTTATTTTAAAAAATTAAAAAAAAATTTTTTCTTAATAAATTTTTCTTAATAATTTTTTTCTTATTTTTAGTATAAAAAATTAATAAATCTATATTTAAAAATTAAAAAAAATTTTTTCTTAATAAATTTATTCTTAATAATTTTTTTCTTATTTTTTATTATAGTTGCCTTATTTTATTTTATCCTCTTTCTTTCTTTCTTTCCATTTTTTCTCCCTTTTATTCTGAGCCGTGTGGATGAAAGGCTCTTGGTGCTCCAGCCAGGCATCAGGGCTGTGCCTCTGAGGTGGGAGAGCCAACTTCAGGACACTGGTCCACAAGAGACCTCCCAACTCCACGTAATACCAAACGGCGAAAATCTCTCAGAGATCTCCATCTCACCATCAAGACCCAGCTTCACTCAACGACCAGCAAGCTACAGTGCTGGACACCCCATGCCAAACAACTAGCAAGACAGGAACACAGCCCCATCCATTAACAGAGAGGCTGCCTAAAATCATAATAAGGCCACAGACACCCCAAAACACACCACCAGACGTGGACGAGCCCACCAGAAAGACAACATCCAGCCTCATCCACCAGAACATAGGCACTAGTTCCCTCCACCAGGAAACCTACACAACCCACTGAACCAACCTTAGCCACTGGGGACAGATACCAAAAACAACGGGAACTACGAACCTGCAGCCTGTGAAAAGGAGACACCAAACACAGTAAGATAAGCAAAATGAGAAGACAGAAAAACACACAGCAGATGAAGGAGCAGGGTCAAAACACACCAGACCTAACAAATGAAGAGGAAATAGGTAGTCTACCTGAAAAAGAATTCAGAATAATGATAGTAAGGATGATCCAAAATCTTGGAAATAGAATAGACAAAATGCAAGAAACATTTAACAAGGACGTAGAAGAAATAAGAGGAACCAAGCAACGATGAAAAACACAATAAATGAAATTAAAAATACTCTAGATGGGATCAATAGCAGAATAATTGAGGCAGAAGAACGGATAAGTGACCTGGAAGATAAAATGGTGGAAATAACTACTGCAGAGCAGAATAAAGAAAAAAGAATGAAAAGAACTGAGGACAGTCTCAGAGACGTCTGGGACAACATTAAACGCACCAACATTCGAATTATAGGGGTCCCAGAAGAAGAAGAGAAAAAGAAAGGGACTGAGAAAATATTTGAAGAGATTATAGTTGAAAACTTCCCTAATATGGGAAAGGAAATAGTTAATCAACTCCTGGAAGCACAGAGAGTCCCATACAGGATAAATCCAAAGAGAAACACACCAAGACACATATTAATCAAACTATCAAAAGTTAAATATAAAGAAAACATATTAAAAGCAGCAAGGGAAAAACAACAAATAACACACAAGGGCATCCCCATAAGGTTAACAGCTGATCTTTCAGCAGAAACTCTGCAAGCCAGAAGGGAGTGGCAGGATATACTTAAAGTCATGAAGGAGAAAAACCTACAACCAAGATTACTCTACCCAGCAAGGATCTCCTTCAGATTTGATGGAGAAATTAAAACCTTTACAGACAAGCAAAAGCTGAGAGAGTTCAGCACCACCAAACCAGCTTTACAACAAATGCTAAAGGAAATATTCTAGGCAAGAAACACAAGAGAAGGAAAGCACCTACAATAACAAACCCAAAACATTTAAGAAAATGGGAATAGGAACATACATATCGATAATTACCTTAAATGTAAATGGATTAAATGCTCCCACCAAAAGACACAGACTGGCTGAATGGATACAAAAACATGACCCATATATATGCTGTCTACAAGAGACCCACTTCAGACCTAGAGACACATACAGACTGAAAGTGAGGGGATGGAAAAAGATATCCCATGCAAATGGAAATAAAAAGAAAGCTGGAGTAGCAATTCTCATATCAGACAAAATAGACTTTAAAATAAAGACTATTACAAGACACAAAGAAGGACACTATATAATGATCAAGGGATCGATCCAAGAGGAAGGTATAACAATTGTAAATATTTATGCACCCAACATAGGAGCACCTCAATACATAAGGCAAATACTAACAGCCATAAAAGGGGAAATCGACAGCAACACAATCATAGTAGGGGACTTTAACACCCCACTTTCACCAATGGACAGATCATCCAAAATGAAAATAAATAAGGAAACACAAGCTTTAAATGATACATTAAACAAGATGGACTTAATTGATATTTATAGGACATTCCACCCAAAAACAACAGAATACACATTTTTCTCAAGTGCTCATGGAACATTCTCCAGGACAGATCATATCTTGGGGCACAAATCAAGCCTTGGTAAATTTAAAAAAATTGAAATCGTATCAAGTATCTTTTCCGACCACAACGCTATGAGACTAGATATCAATTACAGGAAAAGATCTGTAAAAAATACAAACACATGGAGGCTACACAATACACTACTTAATAACGAAGTGATCACTGAAGAAATCAAAGGGGAAATCAAAAAATACCTAGAAACAAATGACAATGGAGACACGACAATCCAAAACCTATGGGACGCAGCAAAACCAGTTCTAAGAGGGAAGTTTATAGCAATACGAGCCTACATCAAGAAACAGGAAACATCTCGAATAAACAACCTAACCTTGCACCTAAAGCAATTAGAGAAAGAAGAACAAAAAAACCCCAAAGCTAGCAGAAGGAAAGAAATCATAAAGATCAGATCAGAAATAAATGAAAAAGAAATGAAGGAAACAATAGCAAAAATCAATGAAACTAAAAGCTGGTTCTTGGAGAAGATAAACAAAATTGATAAACCATTAGCCAGACTCATCAAGAGAAAAAGGGAGAAGACTCAAATTAATAGAATTAGAAATGAAAAAGGAGAAGTAACCACTGACACTGCAGAAATACAAACGATCATGAGAGATTACTACAAGCAACTCTATGCCAATAAAATGGACAACCTGGAAGAAATGGACAGATTCTTAGAAATGCACAACCTGCCAAGACTGAACCAGGAAGAAATAGAAAATATGAACAGACCAATCACAAGCACTGAAATTGAAACTGTGATTAAAAATCTTCCAACAAGCAAAAGCCCAGGACCAGATGGCTTCACAGGCGAATTCTATCAAACATTTAGAGAAGAGCTAACACCTATCCTTCTCAAACTCTTCCAAAATATTGCAGAGGGAGGAACACTCCCCAACTCATTCTACGAGGCCACCATCACCCTGATACCAAAACCAGGCAAAGATGTCACAAAGAAAGAAAACTACAGGCCAATATCACTGATGAACATAGATGCAAAAATCCTCAACAAAATACTAGCAAACAGAATCCAACAGCACATTAAAAGGATTATACACCATGATCAAGTGGGGTTTATTCCAGGAATGCAAGGATTCTTCAATATACGCAAATCAATCAACGTGATACATCATATTAACAAATTGAAGGAGAAAAACCATATGATCATCTCAATAGATGCAGAGAAAGCTTTCGACAAAATTCAACACCCATTTATGATAAAAGTCCTGCAGAAAGTAGGCATAGAGGGAACTTTCCTCAACATAATAAAGGCCGTATATGTCAAACCCACAGCCAACATTGTCCTCAATGGTGAAGAACTGAAACCATTTCCACTAAGATCAGGAACAAGACAAGGTTGCCCACTCTCACCACTATTATTCAACATAGTTTTGGAAGTGTTAGCCACAGCAATCAGAGAAGAAAAAGAAATAAAAGGATCCAAATCGGAAAAGAATAAATAAAGCTGTCACTGTTTGCAGATGACATGATACTATACATAGAGAATCCTAAAGATGCTACCAGAAAACTACTAGAGCTAATCAATGAATTTGGTAAAGTAGCAGGATACAAAATTAATGCACAGAAATCTCTTGCCTTCCTGTATACTAATGATGAAAAATCTGAAAGTGAAATTAAGAAAACACTCCCGTTTACCATTGCAACAAAAAGAATAAAATATCTAGGAATAAACCTACCTAAGGAGACAAAAGACCTGTATGCAGAAAATTATAGGACACTGATGAAAGAAATTAAAGATGATACAAATAGATGGAGAGATATACCATGTTCTTGGATTGGAAGAATCAACATTGTGAAAATGACTCTGCTACCCAAAGCAATCTACAGATTCAATGCAATCCCTATCAAACTACCACTGGCATTTTTCACAGAACTAGAACAAAAAATTTCACAATTTGTATGGAAACACAAAAGACCCCGAATAGCCAAAGCAATCTTGAGAACGAAAAATGGAGCTGGAGGAATCAGGCTCCCTGACTTCAGACTATATTACAAAGCTACAGGAATCAAGACAGTTTGGTACTGGCACAAAAACAGAAATATAGATCAATGGAACAGGATAGAAAGCCCAGAGATAAGCCCACGCACATATGGTCACCTTATCTTTGATAAAGGAGGCAAGCATATACAGTGGAGAAAAGACAGCCTCTTCAATAAGTGGTGCTGGGAAAATTGGACAGGTACATGTAAAAGTATGAAATTAGAACACTCCCTGACACCATACACAAAAATAAACTCAAAATGGATTAAAGACCTAAGTGTAAGGCCAGACACTATCAAACTCTTAGAGGAAAACATAGGCAGAACACTCTATGACATAAATCACAGCAAGATCCTTTTTGACCCAACTGCTAGAGAAATGGAAATAAAAACACAAATAAACAAATGGCACTTAATGAAACTTAAAAGCTTTTGCACAGCAAAGGAAACCATAAACAAGACCAAAAGACAGCCCTCAGAATGGGAGAAAATATTTGCAAATGAAGCAACTGACAAAGGATTAATCTCCAAGATTTACAAGCAGCTCATGCAGCTCAATAACAAAAAAACAAACAACCCAATCCAAAAATGGGCAGAAGACCTAAATAGACATTTCTCCAAAGAAGATATACAGATTGCCAACAGACACATGAAAGAATGCTCAACATCATTAATCATTAGAGAAATGCAAATCAAAACTACAATGAGGTATCATCTCACACCTGTCAGAATGGCCATCATCAAAAAATCTAGAAACAATAAATGCTGGAGAGGGTGTGGAGAAAAGGGAACACTCTTGCACTGTTGGTGGGAATGTAAATTGATACAGCCACTATGGAGAACAGTATGGAGGTTCCTTAAAAAACTAAAAATAGAACTACCATACGACCCAGCAATCCCACTACTGGGCATATACCCTGAGAAAACCATAATTCAGAAAGAGTCATGTACCAAAATATTCATTGCAGCTCTGTTTACAATAGCCAGGACATGGAAGCAACCTAGGTGTCCATCATCGGATGAATGGATAAAGAAGATGTGGCACATATATACAATGGAATATTACTCAGCCATAAAAAGAAATGAAATGGAGGTGTTTGTAATGAGGTGGATGGAGTTAGAGTCTGTCATACAGAGTGAAGTAAGTCAGAAAGAGGAAAAGAAATACAGTATGCTAACACATATATATGGAATCTAAGAAAAAATAAAAAAGGTCATGAAGAACCTAGTGGCAAGATGGGAATAAAGACACAGACCTACTAGAGAATGGACTTGAGGATATGGGGAGGGGGAGGGGTGAAATGTGACAGTGTGAGAGAGTGTCATGGACATATATACACTACCAAATGTAAAATAGATAGCTAGTGGGAAGCAGCCGCATAGCACAGGGAGATCAGCTCGGTGCTTTGTGACCACCTAGAGGGGTGGGATAGGGAGGGTGGGAGGGAGGGAGATGCAAGAGGGAAGAGATATGAGAACATATGTATATGTATAACTGATTCACTTTGTTATAAAGCAGAAGCTAACACACCATTGTAAAGCAATTATACTTCAATAAAGATGTTTTTTTTAAAAAAAATCTTCAAACAATAAATGCTGGAGAGGATGTGGAGAAAAGGGAACCCTCATACAGTGTTGGTGGGAATGTAAATTGATACAGCCACTATGAACAACAGTATGGAGGTTCCTTATAAAACTAAAAATAAAACTACCATACGATTCAGCAATCCCACTACTGGGCATATACCCTGAGAAAACCATAATTCCAAAAGAGTCATGTACCACAATGTTCTTTGCAGCTCTATTTACAATAGCCTGGATATGGAAACAACCTAAGTGTCCATCGACAGATGAATGGATAAAGAAGATGTGGCACATATATACTATGGAATATTACTCAGCCATAGAAAGGAACAAAACTGAGTTATTTGTAGTGAGGTGGATGGAACTAGAGTCTGTCATACAGAGTGAAGTAACTCAGAAAGAGAAAAACAAATACCGTATGCTAACACATATGTATGGAATCTAAAAAAAAAAAAAGGTCATGAAGAACCTAGGGGCAAGACGGGAATAAAGACACAGACCTACTAGAGAATGGACTTGAGGACATGAGGAGGGGGAAGTGTAAGCTGGGACAAAGTGAGAGAGTGGTAGTGTATATATGGACATATATACACTACCAAATGTAAAATTGATAACTAGTGGGAAGCAGTCACATAGCACAGGGAGATCAGCTCGGTGCTTTGTGACCAGCCAGAAGGGTTGGATAGGGAGTGTGGGAGGCAGGGAGACGCAAGAGGGAAGAGATATGGGGATATATGTATATGTATAACTGATTCACTTTGTTATAAAGCAGAAACTAACACACCATTGTAAAACAATTATACTCAGAAAGGGCGTGTACACATTTGAGGGCACCCAGAATAGTGTGATTAGGAGGATCAAACTACCTGGAAGCTATCAAAAGTGGAAGTAGTGAGATAATTCAGATAGTTCTCCTGGAGATGAGGAGGTTAATGAGAGATGTGATCGTTATACTCAAACATTTAAAGAGCTGGTATATAAAAGAATGGTAGCCATAGTAATAATAGGAAAACTGCAACTGCTAACATTTATACAGTGCTTACTATATGCTGGACTATGTTTTAAGCACTTTACATATATCAACTTATTAATCATCACAACACTTTGAATTAGGTAATATAATTTATAATTGCCTCCATTTTACAGATGTAGAAAAATTGAGCACTGAGAGAGGTTAAATTACTTGCCCCAAAATCATAAAGTAAGTAGAAGAGTTAAGATTCAAACACAGATAGTTTGGCTCCAGAATCCATGCTCTTAATTACAATGTTAGCGACTTCATCTATATGTTTCGTGAGTGAATAACTAGAACCAATGGATAAAAGTTGTAGCAGTGCAAGTGGATTTCAGCTCAATATATTAAGGAGAACTCTTCTAAAGTTGTAGCTTTTCAACACCTGGACTGCCCACTTTCATCTTTCTGACTATATTTTCCTTCTCTACTTTGAGTTTTGTAATTGTGAATTTTAAATACAAGAAAACCTTATGCAATTAAGGTTGATTTTTATAATGAGGAAGAACTAAATATTTCCTTTTAAAATAGCTAGTACAAACCCACATCAAGGCCAGAAATACTTTAAACACACACACACACACATACCAATACACATGATTCTCTTAAATTTTAGCAAAAATTCAGGGCATTTAAGCTTTATCACATTGAATGGAAGAGACTAGTCATTTTCCCTAAAATTATTTTCAAATATAATCTAAATAATGTTGAGCTCCAAAGACTAAATCCTTATTTGGTAAGGAATTATCATATGTTCTGATGTTTACTCCTTCTCTGTTAAAAAAAAGAAAATGTTTTAATTGAATTTGTATTATGGCTAATAAAAATAATGACTATTATTACTAAGATGCTTGTAATAGTAATGCTTTGAGAAATCTTGGAAAGTACTCATTTATTCTGGTAATAATTGTACTGTCTATCGAGGATACACATGGTATAATTTATTTTTATTTTTATTGTTTAATTTTTATGGACTATTTTAAAATTTTTTGTGTTTTTAAAAAAATTATTTTATTTATTTTTAAATATACTTCCTTATTAATTAGGAGGAACAGTAGATTGTGACCACTGCTAATTCTGAGATTGTACTTATATACACAAATACTTTAGAGCATGATTTTTTGACTGACCTAAGCCATCAAGTTTGTAAAAACAAACAAAAATAAGTCAAAATGATCAAATATATTTATATTTGAGTCAAATTTATTTTCATTTCCTAAGTACAGCTTTGGTACCAGCACAAAGCCTAGTCCATATTCATCATTAAATAACTACTGACTTACTTGGGAAGATTTTGGAGACACTGAGTAATAAAAATATCTAGTCCAGTGGTTCTCAACTAGAGGTAAACATGAGAATTAACTTGGACATTTTAAAAATGTAAACATGTCTGAGAACTGCTCCTGGACCCATGAAGCAGAATCTCTGAGTGTGGCTTTATCAAGCCTGTATTTTAAAACTCTCCAAGTTATTTGGACACTCAGTTCTAGTTAAGAATCACTGCTTTGAATTGTCTTGAAAAAGAAAACTTCATAGATTTCTGGAATAGTCAAAGCTTGTGGTTTTGCTTTTCCAAAAAATAGATCAATGGTCTATTAGTCTGTGTTGAAACCATATTCATTCTATAGAGTAGCTAGAAGATTATATGGCCTGGGATCGTGGAAATTTAACAGTTTGGAAGTCTAACATGCTGGCTGGATCACTGCTTTCACATCCTGGGAAAAATACTTTGCACCTGCATTTATTTTGACTTCTTTCCTACAGTCTAAAGTAATTTTTTTCAAACTTTCTTTTGAGCACAACTCAATAATTGTGATGTGTGTATAATTCATATTCTACTGTAATAATATACCTTATAAATTATACATTAAGATAGAAAATTTTGAGATGAAATAAAATATATAAATTAAAATTCTCATATCTTGTCCCTACATTCCAATGGATTGTCCTGCACATGCACCTCACTTTGGAAAACACTTGAAAGAGCAATCAAGGAACAGTGAGAAATGGGAAGATTCAGCCAACATGCTTGCCTTGTATAGATGTGGGCTTAGTCTCAAATTATTGGAAATTCAAATATAGTTAAACCTCTGAGAAGTTTTATTCATTTCAAAGCATACTTTTTTAGTGCTATAAATGATTATGTGTATATTCCTTTGGTACATAGGTGATCCGAATCTATATCTTGACATAAAGGGAAAAATTAGTAATAGAAGCCAGAAGAGAATGGAAGGGTATATTTAAAATTCTAAAAGAAAAAAATAAAACAAAAAAACCTGCCAATTTAGGATTCTTAACACAGCAAAATTATTCTTCAAAAATGAACATAAAATAAAGACATATTTTACATAAATAAAAACTGAGAGTTGTAATACCAGCAGAAAGCAATAAAACAAATACAAGTAAGAATTCCTCAGGTAGAAGGAAATGACCCAAGATGATGCACACTTAAACAAGATAAAATAAAGAGAATAAAAACAGCAAATATTTTGGTGCAAAACATGAATATTAAGTCCTTAGAAATAATAATGATAATCTGCTGAGTTTAAAATAAAATTAAGAAAATTCAAAATACAAATTTTATGGTAGTAATAGTGTATAAAGATGGGTGAAATAAGTGGAGTTAAAGTGTTATAAGAAGCTTGCATTTTCTGGAGAATGGTAAAAATACTAATTTGTGGTAAACATAAATAAATCAAAGGATTATGCTTTCATTTTTAAGATAACCATAAAAGAATAATGAAAGGCATATAAGTAAGATAATAGAGAAGGCAATGTAATTAAAATGTTTTATTAATATAAAGGAAAACAATAAAGGAGAAATAAAGAACAAAAAATATGGGACAAATAATAAACAAAAAATTAAATGTTAGATTTAAATCCAAACATAAAGTAACTACATTAAAAGCAAATGGAGTAAGATTAATAAGTTATGGAAATCTTCTGTATAACATTGTGCCTATAGTTAACAATACTGTGTTTTACACACAAAAATTGGTAAGAGGATCATTCTCATGTTAAGAAAAGTATATGGACTAAGTACACCACTTAAAACATGAAAATGTCACAGAGGATTATAAGAGATACACCAAAAATATAAGGACACATAATGGTTAATTTTTTTTTAATGGAGAAGGGATACACTGTGAACACCAATGGATAATAAACTCCAAATGTAAAATAGATAGCTAGTGGGAAGCAGTTGCTTGGCACAGGGAGATCAGCTCGGTGCTTTGTGGCTGGCTGGAAGGGTGGGATAGGGAGGGTGGGAGGGAGGGAGACACAAGAGGGAAGAGATATGGGGATATATGTATATATATAACTGATTCACTTTGTTATAAAGCAGAAACTAACACACCATTGTAAAGCAATTATACTCCAATAAAAATGTTAAAAAAAAAAAGCTCATGGAGCTAAACTAATGTCAAAGTTAACTTTAAGATAAATAAAAATAAATGGGGACATTTTATAATGGTAAAAAGCTCAATCCAATAGAAAGTTGTAGTAATTCGATTTGTATGTACCCACTGACATAGTTTTAAAAAAATATAAAGTCAAAATTTTAAAAGGAAAAGTCATAATGTGCAAACTGACAATTATAGTTGGAGACTTTGGCATACTCATTTTAATAACTAATAGACCAAGAAGACAAAGATATATCAGTAGAGATATAGAAAAGTTAAATAATATAATTAATACAACTTGACATAGTATAAAGACATTACACTAAACAATATACATTTTTTTCAAGTTCACATGGAACAGTTAACAAAAGTGACAATAGACTAGGTGATAAACAAGTCTCAACAAGTATCAAAGTACTGAAATCATATGGTATATGTTTGCTGACCACAGTTGAATAAATCTACAAATCAATGACAAAAAGAAAACTAAAAAATACCTAACAATTGGAAATTAATAATACAAACTATGGATTAAAGAATAACAAGGGAAACTAGAAAATATTTTGAACACTATTTTGAATAGCATAAAGAAAAATACAATATTTAAATATTTGTGGGATGTAAAAACCTATTTAAATCTTTATAACTTTAAATTTGTATATTAAAAAAAGAAAATAGGCTGAAAAATCAATGACATAAATATCCATTTCATGAAACTGGAAACAAAACATCAGATTGAAGCCAATATAATTAAGAGGAAAAAATAATAAAGACGCCAATAGAAATAAATGAAAGAAAGCAAAAACTTTATGCCAATATATTTGAAAATTTAGACAAAATAAGCAAGTTCCTTAAAAAAGAACACATGTGAAATCTGAAATAAGGGGTAATAGAAAATATGAATTATTGTATGTATATTAAAGACATTGCCTTTATAATTAAAAACTTACTGACATAGAGAATTCCAGGTGTGGATGTCTTCATTGATTAATTTTCCCAAACACCTAAGGAAGAGATAGTAACAGTTATTCAAAAACTCTTCCAAATAATAGAAAAAGAGGACTCACTTATCAATTTGTTCTATGAGAAGAGCATAACCTTAATACCAAAATCTGACGAGGTCATTAATAGGAAAAAAATTACAGACCTATATCTCTCATAAACATGCCTGAATAGATGCCTGAATCCTTAAACATTTAAACTAATTAAATACATAGAAAGGATATTCTATCACAATCAAATGGGATTTATTTCAGGTTAGTTTAACATTTGAAATTCACCACATTAACACATTAAAATAAAGAAGGGAAATTTATATAAACATTTCAATATGTAGATAAAATCTAACACATTCATGGTAAATTTTTTAGCAAACAAGGAATAGAAGAAAACTTCCTTAGCCTGATAAACAAGGTCTACAGAAAACTAGAAAAAAATGTTAACACTCAATGGTGAAGCATTAGAAACATTCCCCTTAAGCTCAGGAACAAGAAAAGGATATCTGTTAGTAAACTTCAATGTAACATTTTACTGGGGGTCCCAGCTAGTGCAATAAGGCAAGAAGAATATAAATTAAAAGTCTAAGAATAGAAAAAAAAGAAATAAAACTGTTAGTATTTACTGGCAGCATGTTTACATAGAAAAGCCATAATATCTACAGACACACAATTAGAATTAATAAAAGAATTTAACTAAGTTGCTAGATATGAAGACTAAATGTGAAAATCAATTTTATTTTTATACACAACAAAACAATTAAAACCATTTTAATAATAACATTTACATATAACATAAATACCAAATACTTAGATATAAATCTAAAAATATATGTGCAATACCTCTACAATGAAATCAATATTAAGATAAATTAAAGAGAACATAAGTAAATGGAGGTATATACAATGTTCAGGGTATGGAAGCTTCAATATTGTAAGTGTAGTAATTCTTACCAAATTGATACATTGATTCAATGCAATCCCAGTAAAATTTGTTTTGACTTTTTTTGATAACTGACTAGATAATTCTAAATTTTGTATGGAAATAAAAGAGGCAAGAATATATAAGAAAATTTGAAAGAAAAACAATAAATGTGAAAGATATATATCACCAAACATCAATATATATACTTACTATAAAGTGACAGCAATTAAGATGATGTAGTATTGGCATGAAAACAAATAACCAACAGAACAGACTAAAGAGTTCAAAAAAAGAGACCTATATAGATACGGTCATATGAATTATCCCAAAGTTGTTATGCATCGTGGAAAGATGTTATTTTCAATAAACAGTACTAGTCATTTGGGTATCTTCAAGGGAAAAAATATGATTCTTGACCTGATCTCACATTACACACCCAAGTCAATACTAGATATATTGTAGACCTAAAGGTGAAAGGTAAAATAATAAAGTTTCCAGGAGGTAACATAGGAGACTATCTTAATGATAGTGGAATAAATGTTTCTTTAACAGGACACAAAATTCTATAACCATAAGGGAATAGAATGACATTTTTGACTTCTGTTATCCAATTGTTATAAACTGTACTACACTTCCCTTTTACAGTAATGGAAATGTAAAAAAAAAAAATGAATAGAAGAAAAGACACAGTTCTTCTTTCAATATTTTTTGTGAGAAATGGTATAGTCATGACAATAGTAATAATTATTAATATGCTTATTATGTTTTCATAGTGTTTTGCTGTTTAAAACGTACTTCTAAATATACTATATCATTTAATATAATTGTATAATTTTTATTTGCTTGATTTTTTCTGAAGTGAAATCTTGCTCTCAAAATTCTTTATTCCTTCTCAGTTTATGTATCTCTTACTTTAAATCTACCTTTTATAAAATGCCTTCCTTCTTGTCCTATTGTTTTTGCTCCACTTTTATTTCACTCATTACTTTTCTTGAAATTGTATTCCCCGGTAATTGACTGAGTTAATCCTTCAAATTTGAATAAGAAATTATTATGTGGTTTTCATTAATTTATTCATTCAGCTAATAAATATTGAGCACTGTGAAAAGCTGATAAATGACCCTCAAAATATTCATATCCAAATCATTGGAACCTGTGAATGTTGCCTTATATGGAAATAAGGGACTTTGAATATCTGATTAATTTAAAACCTTGAGATCAGGAAATTATTCTAGATTATCCAGGAAGGCACTCGATGTAATCACCAGACTTCTTTTACAGAGGGTAACAACAGGGTTAGAGGAGAAGAAGGCAGTCTGGTGATAAAATCAGAGATTGGAATGATGCACTTCAAAGAAAGAGAAAGGAGACACAAGCCAAAGAATTCAGGTGGTCTTTAGAAGCTAAAAAAAGACAAGGAAATGGGTTATCTCCTCAGAGCCTCTAGAAGGAACCAGCCCTGTTAACACCTTGATTTTAGGCTAGTAAAACTGATTTCAGATTTCTGACCTCTAGAACTGTAAGAAAATAAATTTGCACTGTTTAGTCTACTGATTTTGTGGTATTTTTTCACAGTAATAATAGAAAATTAATACAAATCTTGGTGCCAGTAGTGAGTGCTGCTGTAACAAATACCTAAAAATGTAGATGTGACTTTGTTTTTTTTAAAAATTTTATCTATTTAATTTTTGGCTGAGCTGCTCAGCATGTGGGATCTTGGTTCCCCAACCAGGGATCAAACCCATGCCCCCCTGCATTGGAAGCACAGAGTGTTGACCACTGGACCACCAGGGAAGTCCCCTGGATGTGATTTTGGAACTGGGCAGTGGGCAGAGGCTGGAAGGGTTTAGAGAATCTAGGTTTTGTTCAAGCCTAGATTTGCCTTGAAAAAACTGTTTGTAGATATATGAATGTTAAAGACTCTGCTGATGAGGACTGTAGAAAAAGCAAGGAGCATGATAGAAAAAGCCTATATCATCTTAGAGAATACATAAATTGTTAAACACAGAGTATTGGTTAAACATGGATGTTAAAGGTATTGATGATGAGGGTTCAGAAGGAAGTAAGGAGCACAGTAGAAAAAGCTTATATCATCTTAGAGAATACTTATATTGTCATAAACAGAATTTTGGTTGAAATGTGAACATTAAAAGTATGGCAGGTGAATATTCAGTAGGAAGTGAAAAACATGTTATTGGAGACTGAAGGAAAGGAGGTACTTTATATTGTTGGAACTTAGGTGAATTGTGTTCTATGGTTATGTGGAAAGCCAGAATTGTAAGTGAGAAACTTGAATTTTTAGCTGGGGAGATTTTCAAGTAAAGCATTGAAGGCGCAATGTGGTTTCTTCTTGCTGTTTATAGTAATATGTGAAAGGCAAGAGATAAGATTGAGGGAATAATTATTAAGAAAAAAGAACCAGGACTTGATAACTGGAAAATTCTCAGCTTATCCAGATTTTAATAGATGCTGAAATTAAGAGGTTCACTGGCAGGAAAGTGTGCTCTGGAGAGAAAACTAAGAGTGTGGCTGGACAACCTTTTCCTAGTAAAGAAGAGATTAGGCACCTGACTCATGGGTCTACTTAGCCATCTCAGCAAAAGACAGAAATAGAGATGAGATTGTACATGAAAGATATGTGGAGAAGCCTCTTGTCTAATAGCATAAATCCTCATGATATATACAAGAGACCCACAAGTTTTTTTGAGAATGTTATACAAGCAGAAACACTTCCATCTTGACCCAAAAGGGACAGAAATACAAAAAAATAAATAAAATGCCATTAAACTGCCAAAATTCTATAGGCAGGAAACAGGCTGACAAAACTATTTAGTTGCAAACATGTACTACCCTTCAAGCAAAAAACAGAGCTGAAGGCCCAGAGGGTGTAGCCTGAAGCCACAGTGGATTATTCCCAGGTATTAAACCTAATGGAGTTTGGCCAGTTAGATTTAGAAATTTCTTAAGGCTGGTGACTCCTTTCTTCCATTCATCTTCTCCCTTTTGGAATGGGAGTGTCTATGACTCTTATCCTATCTTGTCCAACCATTGTATTTTGGGAGCAGAAAATGTGTTTCTAATTTTGCAGTTCAATAGATGGAAAGAAATTTTGCCCCAGGATAGATCATACATAGTATTTAACTTACACCTGATTGAGATGATTTAGAATATGAGATCTTGGAGTTTTCAGCTGGTAAAATTTAGATAAGATTATGGACTTAAGTTAATACTGGAATAGGCTGATACTTTTGGGGATGTTGTGTTGAGAGCAATGTATTTTGCTTATGGGAAGGACATGCATCTTCGGGGTCCAGGGAAGACTGTGGTAAATTGAATAATAAACCCCAAAGATATCCATATCCTAATCTCTAGAATTTGTGATTGTTACTGTATATAGCAAAAGGGAAGTTGTAGGTATGATAGTTAAGTATCTTGAGTTGGAGAGATCATCATGGATTATCCAGGTGGATCCTAAGTGTAATCACAATAGTTTTTTTAAAAAGAGTCTCTGAGGGAGATTTGACTGAAGAAATAGAGAAGACAATATGACAACAGTCACACATTCAAGAAATGCTGGTAGCCACCAAAACTGGAGGAGACACCAAATGGGTTCTCCCCTAAAGACTCCAGAAGGACTCAGCCCTGCCAACACCTTGATTTTAGTTCAAAACAACTCATTGTGAACTTCTGCTTTCCAGAGCTATAAGATAATGAACTTATATCATTTTAATACATTTAGCTTATAGTAATTTGCACATTGGCTATTGGAAACTAATACACAAGGTAAGAGGATTTTACAATAATCTAGATATGAGATCAAGGTGATTTAGATTTGGTGGCAAAATTGGTGATGATAAATGACTGAATTCTTGGTATATTTTTTAAGTGGTCTCTATAGGATTTGCTGATATACTGGATTTTAGCTGCTAGAGAAAGAGAATAGTCAAGGATGACACCAAAAATTTGTTGGGTGTGTGTGTGTGTGTGTGTGTGTGTGTGTGTTTGAACAACCAAATGAATAGTGGTGCCAGTTTTTGAGATGAAGAATATTTGTTGATGACCATGTTTAGAATGAAGCAAGAATTTTGTTTTCATATTGAGTTTGAGATATTAGACATTCCTGTGGAGATGTCAATAAAGCAGTTATATATATATATATATATATATATATGGAGATTATAGAAGAGATCTGGTTGGAATAGAGAATTGGAATTCATGAACATATAGATGACATATAAAACCATGGGACTGGTGATATTGTATATTAAATGGTTATAGATAAGAAAGAGAAGAGATCCAAAGTCTGAGTTTTTGGGTTTCCCAACATTTAAAGATTGGAGAGAAGAAAGAACAGCAATAGAGTCTGAAAAGGAATAACTAGTATGGTGGAAAGGATAACAAAAGAGGATAGTAATACAATAACCAAGAGAAAAATAATATAAAAAGGATGATCAACTGTATCAAATGTTGCTAGTGGATTTTAAAATGTGAAGGTCATTGTTTCCATGGAGTCTAGGGTAGTTTGAGAGAAAGTCTAGGGTAAGTTTGAGCAAAAAGGGAAACTAGTAATAGTGAGTGGACTGGGGATTCAGGTATGAGGGTTGGAGACCTAGTATGGGAAAGTAACTTTTTACGACTTGTCTTTTTGTTCTTTTAAAATTTTCTACCATATATATGTATTAACCATTTTCATTAAGATCTAGTTAAAATAAAGATTGTTTATGGGAAAAAAGGAAGTGGAGATAACTAATACGGATAATTACTTCAAAGAATTTTGCTGTATAAAGGTGATAGAAAATGGGGTGGTAACTGAAAGAGGCTGTGTGGTCAAGGGAATATTTTTTAACGCTAGGAACTAATTCTGCTTTTTTTTTGATATGCTGATGGGAATGATCCTATTGAGAATTAAGAAAAATATGATAGAGTCATGTCAGCAACATGGCTGAATAAGACATCCCTCACTCATACCACATGCTCACCCCCCCCAACAATAACTATCCATCCACAGACAAAAGTGCCTTTGTAGGAGCTGTGGGATCCAGTACAACATGCCAAGGGACCAAGGAATAATCTTGCTCACCTGTGTGCTGGATAACAGGCCTTGGTCCCAGCTGTGGACTCTGCAGTGGACCAAAAACTATCCTCAGCCACTCTCAACTATGGTCCAGGATTCCTTGGAGAACATTGTCTTAGACAATCACCCACAGATGAGAGAGTGTTTGTGGAAGTCCAGATTTCCAGAGGAGAGGTTCCAGGCCACAATGAGAGCAAAAAAATACAAATTTGGGTGCTTGGAAAGGGTAAGAGCAATAGTTGACTTTACAGGCATCACCCCTCACCTAGGGCAGCAGAGTTCAGGGCCAAAAGAAACCTCCTTGTCCTGTGATTTCTCCCATGGGGGACAGTGAGGCTGTGTGAGTGAGCACCCAGCTTCCTCAGCTGTGTAGAATGCTGCCAAAGAGTATCATTTTTCTCTCACCATATCCAGAGTACTGAGTCATGAGCAGCATGGGTGGAAAGAGGCTGAGAGAGCAGCAGATATGACCCTCAGAGGGCATTAAAAGGAAGTAAATCCTACTGTGTTGCAAACTACATCAAGAAGCCTACCCACAAGCTGCTGGGGATGATGTGCTCATAGATCCCCCCAACTGGCCCACAGGCACCCCCAAAATTCCATGTGCCTCACCCATATATACTCCCACACTGTGGCTGGCTCCCTGTGCATGCCTTTAATGGTGGTGAGAGTGAGCTTTGAAAGATGAATAGTGAGCTTGCACAGAAAGCTGACATGAATCTGTGAGCCAAGGAGAGACCACAAACATGAGCTTTGGTTCTACCCCTAGGAAAGTAAAAGGGAGACTGTCAGCAGTTGACCTGGTGCACTGCAAGATTGAGAGATGGTACACAAGCTTAAGAATTCTGCAACAAAAGGGATCAAGAAGTATGGAGCAGGAATAGCCATAGAGGGTCTGAGAAAACCTCAGAATCCTTAGCAGGGAGGATGGAAGGTATTTATCTCCCAAAGAATGGAGAAAGTCACTGCAACTTCAAATGCGAAGACAGCAATGCAAGACTTCAAGAAAAATGAAAAATCAAGGAAACATGATACCACAAAAGGATCACAATTATCTTCCAGTAACTAATCACAAAGATATAGAGGCTTTTAATTTACCTAATAAAGAATTCAAAATAGCTGTCTTAAGGAGGTACAAGAAAACACAGAAAGACAATTCACTGAAATCAGGAAAACAATACACAAACAAATTGATCAGTTTAACAAAGAGGTAGAAATCATAAAGAAATAAACAGAAATTCTCAAGCTGAAGAACATGGTGAATGAAATAAAAAATGCAATAGACAGCACCAACCAGAATAGATCAAACAGAAGAAAATAATCCATGAATTAGAAGACAGGACCTTTGAAATTATTGAGTCAGAATAGAACAAAGAAAAGAAGTGAAAAAGACTTAAGAAAGCCTGTGCGATCTATGAGATACCATCAAAAGAACAATTTGTTTCTGACTTCAATAGTAAGAAATCTTACAAGCCAGGAGAGAGTGAGATGGTATATTCAAAGTGATGAAAGCAAAAAAAAAAAAAAAACCCAAAAGAACCTGCCAACCAAGAATACTTTACCCAGCAAAAGTTTTCCTTCAGAAATAAAGGAGAGAAAAAATTTCCCAGACCAACAAAATCTGAGAGAGTTCATTATCACTAGAACTTTCTTACAAGAAATATTGAAAGGAGTTCTTCAAGCTGAAATTAAAGGACAATAATTAGTAACATGAAAACATATGCATATATTTAACACACTTGGAAAAGTAGTATATAGTCAAATTCAGAATACTCTAATACTGTAATATGATGATATATTAACCACTACTTAATTGAAGTTGAGTATTTATCAGTGTAAAATAGAATATTACATGAATAACTTTTTTTGTAAGGTTGGTGGTAACTACAAAGCAAAATACTATAATAGATACACAAAAGATAGAGGAAGTAGGGAATCAAAATATATTACTATGGATAATAATCAGTTCACAAAGGAAGGCAGCAAGAGAGGAAGAAAGAAACAAGAGAACTATGAAACAGCCAGAAGGCAATTAATAAGATGATATTAGTAAGTCCTTATTTATCAATAATTACTTTAAATGTAAATGGATTAAGTTCTCCAAACCAAAGACATAGAGTGGCTGAATGAACACAAAAACAAGACATAACTATATGATACTTACAAGAGACTCACTTCAGCTTTAAGAACACACATAGGCTCAAAATGAAGTGATGGAAAAATATATTCCATACAGGTGGAAATCAAAGGAGAACAGAGGGAACTATGCTTACATCAGACAAAATAGACTTTAAGTCAAAACTGTAATAAGAGAAAAAGAGAAATAGAATTATAAAGGGATCAATTCATCAAGAGGACATAACAATGGAAAATATATATTCAGCAAAGATTAGAGTACCTAAATATATTAAGCAGATACTAACAAGTGTGAAGGCAGAAATAGACACAAATACAATAATAGTAGGGGACTTTGGTAGCCACTTGCAACAATAGATAGATTCTCCAGACATAAAATCAATAAGGAACCATTAGATTCAAAATATATTTTGTACCAAATGGGCCTAGCTGACGTATATATATAATATTCCATCCAATAGCAGCAGGATACATATTCCTCTCAAGAGCACACAAGTGCAGTCTCCAGGAAAGATAATATAATATGTCACAGAACAAGTCTTAGAAACTTTAAGAAGATTGAAATCATACCAAATATATTTTCCAGCCACAATGGTATTAACATGATTATACACTGTGATAAAAAAAATCAGTAAATGTGATACTCAATATTAATAGAATAAAAGATAAAAATCTTATAATTATCTCAGTAGATACAGAAAAAGCACTGACAAAATACAGCATTCTTCCATATAGAAACAAACTCTCAATAAATTGGCTATAGAAGAAATGTACCTCAATGTAATAAAGGCCATCAATGACAAACCTTCATCTTAAATTACACTGAATGGTGAAATGCTGAAAGGTTTTCCTCTCTGATCAGGAACAAGTGTGACCACTCTTGCCACTCTTATTCAACATAGACAGGAAATCCTGGCCAGAGCAATTAGGCAAGAAAATAAATACAAGGCATCCAAATCAGGAAGAAGTCAAATTATTTCTGTTTGCAGATATATGATCTTGAATATAGAAAATCCTAAAGATTATACCAAAAACTTTTAGAACTAATCAGCAAATTCAGTAAAGTTGCAGGATACAAAACATATAGAAATTTGTTGTACTTCAATACACTAAAACCAAAATATCTGAAAAATAAAGAAAACTATCTTATTTACAATAGTTAAAAATAACAAAATACTTATAAATATATTTAACCAAGGAAGTTAAATATCTGCACACTAAAAACTATGACTTTGATGAAAGAAAATACAGAAGACACGAATAAATGGAAAGACATCCCAAGTTCATGAATCAGAAGAGTAATATTGTTAAAATGTCCATACTACCAATCAAAAACCATATATAGATTAAATAGATTAAATGCAATCCTTATGAAAATTTCAATGGTATTTTCCACAAAAATAGAAAACACAATTCTAAAATTTGTACAAAACAACAAACGACTATGGATAGGCAAAGCATTCTTGAGAGAGAAGAATAATGCTGAAGACATCAGAGTTCCTGATTGCAAACTATACTACAAACCTATAGTAATCAAAACAATATGGTACTGGCATAGGAAACAGAATCATAAACCAATGGAACAGAATCAAGAACCCAGAAATAAACCCCTGCATATATGGTCACCAAATTATTTATGAGGGCACCAAGATAACAAAATGGGGAAAAGATAGCCTCTTAAATGCTTCTGGGAAAACTGGATATCCATATGCAAATGAATAAAAGTGGACCCCTATCTTACACAACTCAAAAAAAAAATTGAAATGGATTAATGACTTAAACGTAAAAATTGAAACTGTTCAGCTCCTAGAAGGAAACAGGTGAAAATCTCTTTGATAGTCTCTTGTCATTGATTTTTTGGGTATGACACCAAAAGTACAGGCAACAAAAGCAAAAATAAACAAGTGGGACTACATCAAACTTATCAGCTTCTGTACAGCAAAGTAACAACCAATAAAATTTTAAAAGCAACACATATAATGGGAGAAAATATTTGCAAACCAATTATCTGATAAGGGGTTAACATCCAAAATATTTAAGGAACCCATACACCTCAGTAGTAAAATAGTAAACTGATTAAGAAATGGACAAAGGAAGTGAATATTTTTCAAAAAAGACATACACATGGTCAACAGGTATATGAAAATATGTACCAAATGTACAAACAACAAAAGAAAAATAAACAAGTGGAACGACATCAAGCTGAAAACCCCTGCACAGCAAAAGAAACAATATAAAAATGAAAAAGCAGCCGACGAAATGAGACAAAATATTTTCAAACCATCTATCTGTTAAAGGGTTAATATCCAAAATATATGAGACACTCATACAACTCAACAGCAAAAATAATCCAAACAATCTGAAGTTTTTTTAAGTGTGCAAAGGAACTGAAGAGATAATTTCCCAAAGTATGTATACAAATGGCCAACAGGTATATGAAAATATGCTCGACATACTTAATAATCAGGGTAGTCCATATCAAAACCAGAGTGTGATATCACTTCATACCTGTTAGAATGGTTCTTACCAAAAAGAGAAGAGACAAGTATTGGTGAGGCTGTGGAGAAAAGGGAACTTGGGCACTCTTGGTGCAGATGTTAGTTGGTACAGCCACTGTGGGCAACAAGAGGGAGGGTCTTCAAAAATTAAAAACAGAACTACCATATGATATAGCAACCACACTTCTGGGCATATGTCCAAAGAAAATGAAATCATTCTATTGAAGAGATGTGAGATGTGTCTATCATCCATCTATCTATCATCTATCTATCTATCTATCTATCTATCTATCTATCTATCTATCTATCTATCTATCTATCTATCATTTATTTAATTTAACCATGATAAAGAAGGAAATCCTGCCATTTATGACAACATGGATGGACCTTGAGGACATTATGATAAGTGAAGTAAGTCAGAGAAAGACATATACTGTACAATCTCACTTAAAATTAAGTTAAGATGAGGTCATTCTGGATTAAGGTGGGGACTAATACAATGACTGGTGTCATTATGAGAAGAGGGAAATTTGGAACACACACAGGGAGAGTGAACCTTGTGATAATGGAAGCAGAGATTGAAGTGATGCATCTATAAGCCAAAGAATGTCAGTGATTGCCAGCAACTGCTATAAGCTAGGACAGAGGCATAGGAGCTCCGTCAGAGACTCCAGAAGGAGCCAAATCTGCTGACACCTTGATTTTGGACTTTCAGCTTCCGAAAGTGTGAGACAACTAAGCCACCTGATTTGTGGAGATTTGTTTTGGCTGCCCTAGGAAATTAACCCACCTCAAGTTATACTCAGGTATGAGCAAGAAGAGGGCATCTGCTCTAACAGGAGGGAAGGCAGAAAATAGGGTTGTAAAGATGCATGTTGGTTAGTATATTCAGTTGTGATAATGGTAAAATTTCCCCCTAGTTGTCTCTATTAGCTGAGAGTAGGATAGAGTGAAGGTATTGTAGATTTGAGAAGAGAGGAAAAGGTGAGAAACATTCATCTTCAAGAGTAGGAGAGCTGTGAGCAGACGATAGAAGTTTAATATTATTGCCAGGTAACATTAACTGTGCACTTGCAGTTTGTCATCATAAATTTAAATTTAAATTTAAGCCAATTTTCACGGTTACATGTCTTTCCTCAACCACATTCAGTTGCAAAGCTACTACCATGGAGTAATAGGAGAGTTGGATTTATCTAAAATTTGGGGTTTTGTCAGCAGAGGTGTCAAAAGGAGAGTGGGGAAATGGAACTGAGGATGTATGCAGGGAATTATTTGTGCTGATTCACCATGAGCCTATAAGAATTTAAGATAGGTAAGAATCTATAATGGGTAAGAACATAAGTAAAGCCATGGGGAGGGGATTGATGAGTGATATTTCAAAGGTGGTAAATCAATGGTAGGTTTTAGAGGGGCAGAATAATCGTTGTAGTGGGGCTACTAAAGTCACCTGAGGCAATCTTTGGAGAGTGAAATCTTTGAAAATGAGATTTTGGAGGGATATGTATGGACATGAGCCACTGAAATAAGATGAAAGACAAGCTAGTTGGAGAAGATAAAGTCAAAGAATTGAGAAGTTAGGGTATGAGAACGTCTACATAGAAAAATCACCAGGAATTAAGACAAGAGTACAAGTAGTGGAATGGCAGTAGGCTAGACAAAAAAAAAAAAAAAAAAAAAAAAATCATGGCAAAATGAAGGGGAGTAACCTGGAAGTCAGTAGATGAATATAGAAAGGAAATGTAGCAGGTGATATAATCTGATGACATGTGATTCAAAGCTGACTCTTTTTAAGGAGTAGAGAAGGAGAATGACTTGGAAATGCCACTGAGGAAACAAGCAGACACCTACTGCACCTCTGAGCCCTGTGGTATGAGGGAATATGGGGAGGAAAATAACTCTCACTAGAGAGGGTTTTGCTTATAACATTGTGTTTCAAAGAGATAATGCCCATTAGTGACATAATTCTGAGCCCTTTGTGATGTAAGAGGTAAGATCACATGTAGGCAACATCAAATTGAAGTACGTTTATCAAAGCACTAGGGAATTCAATTTTAATTTCTAACTCAAATCATTCTTTTTCTTTCAAACTGTATTGACTTTTCCTATTCCAAAAGTAATACATACTCATTGAAAAAATCCAAACATTACAGAAATGTATCATTTAAAAAGGGGCAAATCCCTATAATTTTTTAGAATTTGAATTTCTGAGTCAAAGATTTTCTAAACTTTCATTTCATTATTGAGGTTGTGCAGCTTTTTGTATTTTTACTGCTCTTTGAGGTTTCCTTTTCTATAAATTACCTCTTCATATCCTCCAACTATGTCTATGCCACCTTAACTGTATCTTTTTTTTTTTACATCTTTATTGGAGTATAATTGCTTTAAAAGTTGTGTTAGTTTCTGCTGTATAACAAAGTGAATCAGCTATATGTATACATATATCCCCATATCTCCTCCCTCTTGCGTCTCCCTTCCATCTTCCCTATCCCACCTCTCTAGGTGGTCACAAAGCACCGAGCTGACCTCCCTGTGCTATGTGGCTGCTTCCAACCAGCTATCTATTTTACATTTGGTAGTGTATATATGTCCATGCCACTCTCTCACTTTGTCCCAGCTTACCCTTCCCACTCCCGTGTCCTCAAGTCCATTCTCTACATCTGCATCTTTATTCCTGTCCTGTCCCTAGGTTCTTCAGAACAATTTTTTTTTATTCCATATATATGTGTTAGCATACGGTATTTGTTTTTCTCTTTCTGACTTACTTCACTCTGTATGACAGACACTAGGTCTGTCATAGATGTCTAGATGTATATCAATTTGCAATCCCACTAGCTTTTAAAATTAGATTGTATCATAAGAAATTTCCATTTTTATAGGTCAAAAAATGGTTGAGATGAAAAATCTGAAAGTGAAATTAAGAAAACACTCCCGTTTACCATTGCAACAAAAAGAATAAAATATCTAGGAATAAACCTACCTAAGGAGACAAAAGACCTGCATGCAGAAAATTATAAGACACTGATGAAAGAAATTAAAGATGATACAAATAGATGGAGAGATATACCATGTTCTTGGATTGGAAGAATCAACATTGTGAAAATGACTCTACTACCCAAAGCAATCTACCGATTCAATGCAATCCCTATCAAACTACCACTGGCATTTTTCACAGAACTAGAACAAAAAATTTCACAATTTGTATGGAAACACAAAAGACCCCGAATAGCCAAAGCAATCTTGAGAATGAAAAATGGAGCTGGAGAAATCAGGCTCCCTGACTTCAGACTATATTACAAAGCTACAGTAATCAAGACAGTTTGGTACTGGCACAAAAACAGAAATATAGATCAATGGAACAGGATAGAAAGCCCAGAGATAAACCCACGCACATATGGTCACCTTATCTTTGGTAAAGGAGGCAAGCATATACAGTGGAGAAAAGACAGCCTCTTCAATAAGTGGTGCTGGGAAAATTGGACAGGTACATGTAAAAGTATGAAATTAGAACACTCCCTGACACCATACACAAAAATAAACTCAAAATGGATTAAAGACCTAAGTGTAAGGCCAGACACTATCAAACTCTTAGAGGAAAACATAGGCAGGACACTCTATGACATACATCACAGCAAGATCCTTTTTGACCCAGCTCCTAGAGAAATGGAAATAAAAACACAAATAAACAAATGGGACTTAATGAAACTTAAAAGCTTTTGCACAGCAAAGGAAACCATAAACAAGACCAAAAGACAACCCTCAGAATGGGAGAAAATATTTGCAAATGAAGCAACTGACAAAGGATTAATCTCCAAGATTTACAAGCAGCTCATGCAGCTCAATAACAAAAAAACAAACAACCCAATCCAAAAATGGGCAGAAGACCCAAATAGACATTTCTCCAAAGAAGATATACAGATTGCCAACAGACACATGAAAGAATGCTCAACATCATTAATCATTAGAGAAATGCAAATCAAAACTACAATGAGATATCATCTCACACCAGTCAGAATGGCCATCATCAAAAAATCTAGAAACAATAAATTCTGGAGAGGGTGTGGAGAAAAGGGAACACTCTTGCACTGTTGGTGGGAATGTTAATTGATACAGCCACTATGGAGAACAGTATGGAGGTTCCTTAAAAAACTAAAAATAGAACTACCATACGACCCAGCAATCCCACTACTGGGCATATACCCTGAGAAAACCATAATTCAAAAAGAGTCATGTACCAAAATATTCATTGCAGCTCTATTTACAATAGCCAGGACATGGAAGCAACCTAAGTGTCCATCATCGGATGAATGGATAAAGAAGATGTGGCACATATATACAATGGAATATTACTCAGCCATTAAAAGAAATGAAATGGAGGTATTTGTGGTGAGGTGGATGGAGTTAGAGTCTGTCATACAGAGTGAAGTAAGTCAGAAAGAGAAAAGCAAATACAGTATGCTAACACATATATATGGAATCTAAGGGAAAATAAAGGTCATGAAGAACCTAGTGGCAAGACGGGAATAAAGACACAGACCTACTAGAGAATGGACTTGAGGATATGGGGAGGGGGAGGGGTAAGATGTGACAGGGTGAGAGAGTGGCATAGACATATATACACTACCAAATGTAAAATAGATAGCTAGTGGGAAGCAGCCGCATAGCACAGGGAGATCAGCTCGGTGCTTTGTGACCACCTAGAGGGGTGGGATAGGGAGGGTGGGAGGGAGGGAGATGCAAGAGGGAAGAGATATGGGAACATATGTGTATGTATAACTGATTCACTTTGTTATAAAGCAGAAACTAACACACCATTGTAAAGCAATTATACTCCAATAAAGATGTTTAAAAAAAAAAAAAAGTTCACTCAAAAAAAAAAATGGTTGAATATTGATCATCTCATATGGTTAAACTTAATACACATGGATATTAGCTGTTAGCTCCAAGTCAATGTGGCCTACATTATCATAATTTTTTGTATTACTGTCAGCAATATTCTTTTAAAGGAGATTGGCCTTTAAAATAAAGACAAACACTGAAAGATGTAGCCACTAAATCCTGCAGAAATACTTTTAATTCCTATGAATAATATTTTATCATCCACTTAATGATGACTTTAAAAAATCAACTCGCTATAATTTTCTCAATTGGAAATAATACAAAGTCTTCCTTTTTATCAGAACAATAGAATGGCCTAATTTTCTTTACATATAAAATTAAGTATACCAATGTACTATAATAAAGTCTTACTATGTTGTATTCTGCTTTACTTTTTAAAGTGCCTTCACATACATTGTTTCCCTCTCTCTAAAATTAGATGTGGTTAAAAGTACACATACACACACACTGAGAGAGATAAAATCGTCAAGGCCATGCAGCTATTTGGTGAAAGAGCCTGAAATAGCTAAATCTCAAAGTAAAACACCCAAGATATTAATGGAAATTTTAAACCTCTGTTTAAAATACAACTTTTAATCTATAAATAAAGTTACCATGAGAGAAACATTATTTACATTAAAATATAAATATGCAGCTAAATTGAGCATATTAACCATTAAAAACAATAAAAATATTGAAAAGTGGACTTACGATCTTGGAAGAGACATTTCTCCTGCCTATCTGTTGCCAAGACTTTAGCACTGTAAGTTCAAACTGGTAATGTTGAGTGATGACATTATAAAGAGACTGAAAAACAAGAAATTAAAGGGAAAACACAGAGTAATTACATTTTACAGTGCATAGGTGCTTTTGAAGTCTATTCAATAATCATAGCTGTGTTCACACACAGTGTTTCACAGCTTGAAATGAGAGAATCAGTTTTTCATTGATTGAATCTGCTTGTTTAATAAACATCTAATTGTTTGATATCAGCCTATTTTAACACAAGTTTTGGACACGCATGTGTCCACACAGATGTATACACATGTGTATGAGCGTGTGTGTGAAAGAGCTATATGAGCTGAAAGGAAAATACAAGAATATAATCATTCCTATATAAAGAGCAACTGTAATTGGGTACATTTTCTTCACATTCAGGCTTTGTTTTTGCCAAGACCATGTATATGTTCACAGTGATTTTTCCTCAGAATAACTTGAATATAGTTTATTCTTAGGAATGTATTTTAAGTAAAGGTAAAATGTCTATTAAAATAGTACCACCAAGTCTGAAATGTGTTTTTTTTCCTCCCCAAACTTGAACACAAATGTTCATTATGTACAGAGTTATGTTAGAAAAAGTTATCAAATTCTACTTGGTAGGAAATTTGCGAATGTGAACTTTTCATTATAAGAAATGGAAACTTGTTCAGTAGGTTAGGATGTGTACAGAGATGACTGTCTTTTATGTGATAACTGAAAGTGAGCATCGTTTTGGTCCTGGGAGGAAGAGTAATTCATTAGTTACTCTCCATTTGTTTAAACCACTTTCTTTGACATTGACTTTTTTTTATTTTTGAAAATTTATATTTCTTATATAAAACTGACCCATTTTATTTTAGAAAATGGAAGGAAGTGTGATTCAAGACATCAAGTTAGTTTCTATTTGAGCAGTGCTATGCAGTATATCTCAGAACCCTTCCATTGGCCAAGCTAAGTTCAAAAATCTGTCAAATAGTATTGCCTTCTGAAGGAAAGTAATGCAATCCATTCAATTTTTAAGTAAAAAATGGACTACAATAATATAAAGGAATAAAAGGAATACCAACTATGTGCGAAGAGCCTTGAAAAATGTTCCTACCCTGAGGTCCAGTAATTCCACTCCTAGGGATGCATCCTAAGTAACATTATTTCTGCACAAAGACTTTCATTATAGTTTTACATAAAATATTAAAATTTGGAAACACTCTAAAAGTCCCAGATTAGGGAGCAGTTTCAGTAAATCACTACATTAAAATTCCATGAGGACAGGAATCTTGTCTGTTTTGCTCATCACCATAGCCCTAGCATTCACATGAAAAAACCAGGAACGTAAAACTGTGAGTATAGTTTGATATTTCCTACATAAAACAAATATATTTATGGTGAAAAGAAAGGAAGAAAATACATCAAAATGCTAATAGCAGGATTATGGGTAATTTTATTTTCTGCATACAATGTTTTGCATTTAAAAATTCCTACAAAGTATGTCTATATCAAGAAGCAAAAAATGTAGTGATAGAAATATAAGTAAAGCATTGCAAATGAAAATAGAAATGATATTTGGAACATTTATATTCTTGGATTATTGGTGCTGATAAGACAATAAGCGTTACTTTCGAAAAACTGTTGAGGTAAAGCCAATTAAAAAAATAATCATGATGAATGACTACTTTGTTTTTTAAACATATTTGTTAAATCAATGAAAATAGTCAAATATATATAAATAAGTCTTTAATGGACAAAAAATAGTGACAAAATTTCCAAGGGTCAGTTAAGGAATATTAACTAAGTAGTATCTATGAAAATATAAAGCTGTAAATGGCTTATTCTAACTCTTGTGAAGAGTATGCTCAAACTTTTGATTTTCCATTTGTACATATACTTATTAATTTGGAGTTTGAAGCATAGGGAAGAATGAGTGAGGCAATGAACCAGAGAAGAGCCTTGTAATAAACGCTAGAAAAGATCTGGGGCTCAAGCACATGCCCTATAAACCCCATCAACAAGGCAATATCGAGGCATAACTGAAGCTGGCTGTGTCTTCTTCTCTTTCTCTTTTGTGACAGCTGTTTCCCTTTATTTCCCACCTCAAGTCTTTCCCAGACTCATTTTAATGAGCTTTTACCTGGATATAAAGCAGGAAAGAGTAAAAGGATATACACATACTGTATACAATGAGTTTTGGCCTGGGCCCTGGGCTTCTCCAAGGATGACCTCGAGCCTTTTTTTTTTTTTAACATCTTTTTTGGAGTATAATTGCTTTACATTGTTGTGTCAGTTTCTGCTGTATAACAAAGTGAATCAACTATACATATACATATATATCCCCATATTCCCCTCCCTCTTGTGTCTCCCTCCCACCGTCCCTATCCCACCCCTCTAGGTGGTCACACAGCACTGAGTTGATCTCCCTGTGCTATGCAGCTTCTTCGCACTAGCTAGCTATTTTACATTTGGTAGTGTGTATATGTCAATGCCACTTTCTCACTTCGTCCCAGCTTACACTTGCCCCTCTCCGTGTGCTCAAGTCCAATCTCTACGTCTGTGTCTTTACTCCTATCCTGCCCCTAGGTTCTTCAGAACCAATTTTTTTTCTTTTTTTTTTTTAGATTCCATGTATATGTGTTAGCATATGGTATTTGTTTTTCTCTTTCTGACTTATTTCACTCTGTATGACAGACACTAGGTCCATCCACCTCACTACAAATAACTCAATTTTGTTTCTTTTCATGGCTGAGTAATATTCCATTGTATATGTGTGCCACATCTTCTTTATCCATTCATCTGTCGATGGACACTTAGGTTGCTTCCATGTCCTGGCTATTGTAAATAGAGCTGCAATGAACATTTTGGTACATGACTCTTTTTGAATTATGGTTTTCTCAGGGTATATGCCCAGTAGTGGGATTGCTGGGTCATATGGTAGTTCTATTTTTAGTTTTTTAAGGAACCTCCATACCATTCTCCATAGTGGCTGTACCAATTTACATTCCCACTGACAGTGTAGGAGGGTTCCCTTTTCTCCACACCCTCTCCAGCATTTACTGTTTGCAGATTTTTTGATGATGGCCATTTTGACCGGTGTGAGGTGATACCTCATTGTAATTTTGATTTGCATTTCTCTAATAATTAGTGATGTTGAGCATCTTTTCATGTGTTTGCTGTCCATCCATATGTCTTCTTTGGAGAAATGTCTATTTAGATCTTCTGCCCATTTTTTGATAGGGTATTTTTGTTGTTGTTATTGAGCTGCATGAGCTATTTGTATATTTTGGAGATGAACCCTTTGTCAGTAGCTTCATTTGTAAATACTTTCCCCCTTTCTGAGGGTTGTCTTGTTGTCTTGTTTATGGTTTCCTTTGCTGTGCAAAGCTCTAAAGTTTAATTATGTCCATCCCATTTATTTATTTTTGTTTTTATTTTCATTCCTCTAGGAGGTGGATCACAAAAGATCTTGCTGCAATTTATGTCAGAGAGTGTTCTGCCTATGTCTTCCTCTAAGAGTTTTATAGCATCCAGCCTTACACTTAGGTCTTTCATCCATTTTGAGTTTATTTTTCTGTATGGTGTTAAGGAGTGTTCTAATTTCATTTTTTATATGTAGCTCTCCAGTTTTCCCAGCACCACTTTTTGAAGAGACTGTCTTTTCTCAATTGTATATTCTTGCCTCCTTTGTCATAGACTAATTGACCATAGGTGCATGGGTTTATCTCTGCTTTCTATCATGTTCCATTGATCTATATTTCTGTTTTTGTGCCAGTATTATACTCCTTTGATGACTGTAGCCTTGTAGTATATTCTGAAGTCAGGAAGCCTGATTTCTCCAGCTTCGTTTTCCTTTCTCAAGATTGTTTTGGCTATTCGGGGTCTTTTGGTCCTGGATTCCATACACATTGTAAGATTTTTCTTCTTATTCTGTTGAAAATGCCATTGGTAATTTGATAGAGATTGCATTGAATCTCTGGATTGCTTTGGGTAGTATAGTAATTTTGATAATATTAATTCTTCCCATCCAAGAACATGGTATATCTCTCCATCTGTTTGTGTTGTCTTTGAGTTTTTCCATTAGTATCTTATAGTTTTCTGAGTACGGGTCTTCTGCCTTTTTATGTAGTTTTATTCCTAGGTATTTCATTCATTTTGATGAGATGGTAATGAGATTGCTTCTTTAATTTTTGTTTCTGATTTTTTGTTTTTAGTGTACAGGAATGTAAGAGATTTCTGCATATTAATTTTGTATCCTGCAATTTTCCTAATTCCTTGATAAGTTCTAATAGTTTTCTGGTAGCATCTTTAGAATTTTCTATGTATAGTATCATGTCATCTGCAAATAGTTACAGTTTTACTTCTTCTTTTCCAATTAGGATTCTTTTTATTTCTTTTTCTGATCTGATTGCCATGGCTAGGACTTCCAGAACTATGTTGAATAAAAGTGGTGAGAATAGACATCCTTGTCTTGTTCCTGATCTTAGAGGAAATGTGTTTAGATTTTCACTGTTGAGAATGATGTTTGCTGTGCGTTTGTCATATATGGCTTCTTTTGTTGAGGTATGCTCTGTCTATGCCCACTTTCTGGAGAGTTTTTATCATAAACGGGTGTTGAATTTTGTCAAAAGCTTTTCTTGTATCTCTTGAGATTATTATATAGTTTTTATTCTTCAATTTGTTAAAGTGGGGTATCACACTGACTGGCTTAGGTATTTTGAAGAATCCTTGCATCCCTGGGATAAATCCCATTTGATTGGGTATGATCATCTTAATGTGTTGTTGGATTCTGTTTGCTAGTATTTTGTTGAGGATTTTTGTGTGTATGTTCGTCAGTGATATTGGCCTGTAATTTTATTATCTTGTAATATCTTTGTCTGGTTTTGGTATCAGGGTGATGGTGGCCTCGTAGAATGTTTCTTCCTCTGCAATTTTTTTGGAATAGTTTGAGTAGGATAGCTGTTAACTCTTCTCTAAATATTTGATAGACCATGCCTGCAATTGGTCCTGGTTTCTCTCAGGTGTTGTTTTCACTAGGTCACCAGCATAGATTCACTGAAGTCAGGTCCCAGGATTGCAGTAATTATGGATCTGTACTCACTGTGGGTGCTATGGGAGCAGCTCAGACTCTGACCCAACCCCCATTTGTACGTGCCCACAAAATCTACAGCTGCTAAAGCTAGACCCATCTTGGCTGCAGGAGCAGTCGTTGTCCTTTCAGAAGTTCTGCAGGTGCTGAGTTTGCAAAGCCATTTGCAGGGATTTCAATCCATGTTTTGTGCAGCTGTGAGGAGAGATTTCAGCTTTTCTTCCTTAGGTGCACGGCCCCTGGGGCTCAGATGTGGTTTTAGCCCCACCTCTGCTTGTGGCCCACCCACAGGGGTCTGTTCCCGAGGCTGCCCTGGAGCACACGAATCTGCCCCAGTGAGGAAGGGACATGGAGTTGATGGAAGCTGGGGTCACAGGAGCGCCTGCCATTATGGGGACAGGACACGGAGGAGGGGGCAGCAAATGCTAGTGTTGTGGGAGTGCCCATTCTGGCGGGAGCCCTCCCAAATGCCCACTGAGGCAGGGGCCAGTGCTCAGTGAGAGAGGCTGCAATGGCGGCCCTGCCCCCTATGCATCACTCCACAATGGCACTTGGCTACTATGGTGTTCCGTGTTTCCTCCACAAGCATTCTTAGTTGCCGATTTCCTCACTCTTATCCCCTCAGGCTGTCTCCCTGCAGCCAACAGCAGTCCTCTCCCTGAGTTTATTCTCCAAACCCCATGTTCCAACACCCAGCCCCCGTCTGCAACAGTGGACACACCTTTCAGGCTGGGGTGTGCAGGGCTGTGGTAAGTACCATCTGTGTAGGCCTCATTCTGTCCTGCCTGCCACAGACTGGATGTTGCACTGTCCTCCAATAGCCCCCTAAAGCTCCCCTTCTGTCCCAACAGATCTCCCTGCTGGTGAGGGGAACCTCTCTTCTCCTTCAGCTCCCCCCCAGGGGTGCAGGTCCTGTCCCACTTCCTCTCCTCTTCCTTTTCCCTTATTTTTTCTTTCATGCTACCCAGTTACGTAGGGATCTTTCTTGTCCTTTTAGATGTCTGAAGTCCTCTGCTAGCGTTCAGCAGGTTCTCTATGCAAATTGTTCCATTTGTAGATGTATTCTTGATGCCTTTGTGGGGAGAGATAAAGTCCACATCCTGCTACTCCTTCACCATCTTGACTCTCTCCATTTAGATTTATTAATTAAAAACTGTCAATCTCAGAATAACTCGGTTGCCACTTAATAACACATAAATAGACCACAAACTTTTTTTGCTGATTATTTTTAGAGCAAAGATTTTACTACTGACCCATTTTCTTTAGGGTATGTATTTTTTTCAGTAACAGTAGCAAGTTTTGATCTCGGGTGGCCTCAGCCTGCAGTGGCTTGAAGCAGGGTTTCGGTTCCTGGACAGAGATTGAGGTCAGGTCGCAGCAGTGAGAGCGCCAAATACTAGCCACTACACCATTGGTCAGTGACAAGGCCCTGGCCCTTTGGTTTTGCCAAAAAGTATTCCCACAAAGACGGAAAGTAGTGAAACAAGTGAAGTGTTTGTTAGGAGGAAAAGAGTACAATACATATGGATAGACACACGGGCGGACTCAGAGAGAGAGTCTCGCCCTCGTGGTAGTTTAAATCACTTATATGGGGCATTTCTTCTGGGTTTCCTTTGGCCAATCATTTTGATTTGCCTGGTTCTGAGTCTGCATTTGGTTTATCTCAGGGTCCTCCCATGTGTGCGTGCACATCTCTCAGCCAAGATGGATTCCAGTGAAGAGGCCTATGGGTAGCCTGGCATCACCCCCCTTTTGACCTCCAAGGAACTTTCTAGTAAGAAAGGTCTCCTTGACTTCGAGAATGAGAAATATGGGGTCTCTTATCCTTTTATCTGGGCAGGGTCCAGCCTCCTCTCTTGATTGTCTTGCTATTGACATTTTGGAATTTCTGTCCACAAGGAATGAACTCCAGTTGCTCACCCTGGGGGAGCCCATCTACTTCCTGCCTCAGTTTGATTTAATATAATCCCAGTTCCTTTGTAACTGTCTGAAAGATAGCTGGCCAGTATTAAAGATATTGTCTGTGATCATGATATAGAAGATGATTAATGTGGAAAGAGAGCCTTGGACTTTGGGTTTATGTGTGTTGAGTTCTAATCGCTAAGCTAACTTGTTACAGATTTTGTATTCCATTTACTATTCTGAGAATAGTAAATGTATGTTACAAAATTAAAATTTTTTTTTTACATTCATGGATTTTTCATCCTCATTTTATCTCTATGCCTTTTAAGCTCTTCTAACCCATGACAAGTGGCAGTAACTTTATGCAAAAATTTGTCATTTTCAAAAATCCTTGCAATGCCAGGTTGATATTTTCACGTAAAAATTAGGCTACACATGCAAAACACCAGTTTTAATTTAGAGGGTTATATCCACCCAGACATAATAATAGTGTACCACTTTTTCTGACAGATGAATTTAAGTTTGGGGTTTTCATTTCTTGTGTTAATTCCAAGGTCAAGGCCACTGTCTATAAATTAACTTAATCTACTTGGTAATAAGTACTATTTGAGATTTCTAGTACCTTTAATGCTCATAAGCCAAGAATTCAAAGGTCATATGGATATTTCCAAATTCATAAAGCTTACACTTACATTTGGGAACTTGAATAAAGGAAACATCTGAAAGAAAGGAAAATATCCAACATACCAGAACAGAGTAGGTCAAGGCAGTAATTAACAAATAGCCTATACAGAAAAGAAAATATAGGGAATAACTTTTTGATATTGTTGTCAAATCCAAATTTGTGCTCCAGACTCACAATGAGGCCAAACAAACTGAAACGTCAGAGCTTGGAGCAGAAAAATGTTTATTGCAGGGCCAAGAAAGGAGTACAGGTGGCTCAGCTTTAATGATGCAAACTTTCAGGGAATTGTTTTTAAAGGCAACATTTGAGGTAAGGAATGCAGGGTGCACGACTGTCTTCTGATTGGTTGGTGCTGAGGTAACAGAATGGTGTTTCAGGATTCTCAATCATCAACCTTCTGGTTCCAACCAGTTGGGGGTCTCAGCATGTAGTTACCCTCCCCCACCTGGGTAAGGGCCTTAGTTCTTGGAAAACAACTCAAAGATATTGTCACCTACAAATTGGCACTTGCCATCTACCTCTACAAGGATTAAATTATGAGCTGCTGCAGTTGCTGACCTTTAACACCCCCTGAAAGGAGTTCAGGGTGGAGATTAGAAATCAGGCACTCAGTTCTCTGGAAAAAAAAAACTGGCAGAACAGGTCTTCAGATAGTTAGATATTTTCAGGAGATGATTTTATGAGCCCAATTCTTGCATCTCCTCATATCTAGAAAAGCACTAAAATCCTTCATTGTGATGTCTGCTCCTCGTGACTAGCAATAACCTTCAAGAGACTAGCAGAAACCTTCTGAAAAAATTTGTGCTTGAGGGACTTCCCTGGTGGTGCACTGTTAAAGAATCCTCCTGCCAATGCAAGGGACATGGGTTTGATCCCTGGTCCGGGAAGATCCCACATGCCGTGGAGCAACTAAGCCCGTGCACCTCAACTACTGAGTCTGTGCTCTAGAGCCTGTGCACTGCAACTACTGAAGTCCACGCACCTAGAGTCCATGCTCCACAACAAGAGAAACCACCGCAATGAGAAGCCTGTGCACCGCAACGAAGAGTGGCCCACGCTTGCTGCAACTAGAGAAAGCCCACGTGCAGCAGCAAAGACCCAACGTAGCCAAAAAAAAAAAAGCTTGATTGCGTGTACTCCCCCTTCACCAAAATTACATATATACTGACCTTCCCCCCCTACCTCTTTGGAGAAGTTTCTCAGAGCTATCTGAAATGCTGTCTCCAGGGTTATAGTCCTCATTTTGCCCCAAATAAAACTTAACTCACAACTCTCACATTGTGCATTATTTTTAGGCAGCAATATGCATCAGATTGTTATGTATATCCCTGAGGAGGAATGGGAACTCTGTTTTATCATTGAACTACAGTTTCTTGACTGCTTTTCATTTCTGCATTCTTTCACTTTCCTACATAGTAACTGAATTTTCTCTTTGGAACCAAAGGAAGGCCTAGGACACTAAAGCCCTTTTTGTTTTTTTTTTGTTTTTTTTCTTTTACAAATGAGAAAAAGGAAACACAGAGGGGCTTTTTTCCCCTGGACGGTCCTGCGGGGTACTGCTCAGTTTCAACAATGGTCTTGACAATAAATTTTTTGATATGCAACTGTCAGGCAGGAAGAAATTTTCCTCTATCCTTCTAGGTTCTTCCAGTTGGTCTAAGAATTAAATTGACATGAGACAGATTAACAGGAGAAAAATCAAACAAAAGTTTAATAACATGTATGCAGGAAAACTGACTAACTCACCAAATTCCATCCTCTGCTAAAGACAAAAGAGGATGTGGGGGGTGAGGAGAGTTAGTTATGGGAGGTTACCAGGAAAAGCACAGTAAACAGGTGACTGTGGTACAGATTTAAGTCATTGCCTTCTCCATTGGGAAGAGTTTCTAGAGATTTGGTCATACTCCTCTTCCAGCTACAGGGAGGGAGAAACCCTTACAAATGGAGATTTCCCTCACAAATGTAAATATTTCTTACAAAAGGGCAACTTCTTGGTTTTCAGAGCCCTTCCTATGTCTGCTGTTTCTCAGAAAAGAAAAAAAAAACTTAAAACAATATGTCAAAGAGACATACAGTAAGTCCCCTACATATGAACCAGTTCCATTCCAAGAGTGCATTCATAAGTCCAATAAAGTTAACTTGGGTACACAACTAACACAATTGTCTATATAGTACTGTACTGTAATAGGTTTATAATACTTTTCACACATATAATAAATACATAAAAAACAAACATAAAAAATAAAGAAAATGTTTTTTAATCTTACAGTGGTACAGTACAGCTGACATACAGGAACTGGCATCGAATGAACAGGCAAGAAGAGTTACTGGCTGGAGGAGGGAGAGGAGGTGGGAGATGGTAGAGCTGAAGGATCATCAGCAATAGGAGACAGAGTTCAAGCTGCAATTTCGCTCACACCTAACATTGATGGCACAGGTTCTGGTTCCTTGCTGTATTCAATTCTATCTACCCTCTTGAAAAAATGATCCAGTGATGTTTGGGTAGTAGCTCTTTTTTTCTCATCATAGATGACATTGTAGCACTGGATTGCATCCTGAATGGCTGTTACAACCTTCCTGTACTGTTGAACATTCAGGTCCTGTGCCTCAAAAACTAACAGTGCCTCCTCAAATAAAGAAAATCCCCTTGCCATTTCCTGCATTGTGAATCTCTTCAGTCCTTCAGTTACTTCTTCTTCCTCTTGTCTCTCTTCGTCCTTTCTCTGGGCCTCTAATTCCATCAGGTCTTCATTAGTAAGCTCCTCATGTTGCACAGCAAGGAGCTCAGTGAAGCTGTCTTCTTGCAGATCTAGCTCCAGCTTCTCGCTGAGGGTCACTAAGTTGCTGAAGACCTCTTTGGACTCTTCATCCACCTTCTCAAATCCTTGCAAATCATGAGCAATCTGCGGGGAAATGTTCTTCCAAACACCAGTCACAGTGATGGACTTAACCTCACACCAAGCAAAGTCAATGTTTATTATAGCCTTGTAGATGTTATAGTCCTTCCAAAATTGCCCCAAGGTTGTTCACCTTTACTGCCTGATGAAAAGTGTAATGTAAATAATGTTTCTTGGAAGTCACTGTAACTCCCTGGTCCATGGATTGGATGAGCAACGTAGTATTCAGTGGCAGATGCACTACTTTGATGTTGGAATGAAAGTTGTCCATGAATGGGAGGAGGTCCAGAGCATTGTCAAGCAGCAAAAGAATGTTGAATGGGATGTCCTTCTCCAAGCAATATTTCTCTACCTCTGGGATAAAGTGGTGGAAAGCCAGTCCTGGAAAATGGCCTGTGTAACCCAGGTTCTGGGGTTATTCTTCCACACAATAGGAAGAGAGGCCTTGGCTGTTTTTAAGGGCTCTTGGGTTCTCTGAATGATAAACTAAGAGAGGCTTCAGCTTCATATCACAGGAAGAATTGCCCCAAACAACAGAGTTAGCCTATCCTTTGTTGCTTTATAACCTGTCATCAACTTTTCCTCCATACTGAGGTAACTTCAGTCAGGCATCCTCTTCCAGTACAGTCTTGTCTCATCCACATTAAAAACCTGTTCAGGTAAATACACACCTTCATCAATAATTTCTCAAAGTGTTTCAGGAAATTCCTGGGCAGCTACTGTATCTGCATTCGCTACCTCACCATTTACTTTTACGTTGTGAAGGATGGCTCTAGTCTTGAACCAATGAAACCAGCGATGGCTGGCATTAAAAGATGTGACATATGGGCTTCCCTGGTGGCGCAGTGGTTGAGAGTCTGCCTGCCAATGCAGGGGACACGGGTTCGCGCCCTGGTCTGGGAAGATCCCACATGCCGCGGAGCGACTGGGCCCGTGAGCCACAATTGCTGAGCCTGCGCGTCTGGAGCCTGTGCTCCGCAACAAGAGAGGCCGCGATAGTGAGAGGCCCGCGCACCGCGATGAAGAATGGCCCCCACTTGCCGCAACTGGAGAAAGCCCTCGCACAGAAACGAAGACCCAACACAGCAATCAATCAATCAATCAATCAATCAATAAAATATTTAAAAAAAAAAAAAAAGATGTGACATATGATTCCTTGCCATGTTTCTTCTTCAAGTCTTTATAAAGGTGGTTAGCTTTCTCTTGAATCAGCATTAAGCTGAGCAGGACTTGACACTGATGCAGATTCTGCATCCACACACTGAGAAATTTCTCCATCTCCTCCATCACTTTTCCACACTTCTTTGATGTTATTGTCAACATCATAGGCACAGCAGACTTCACATGTTCCATGATCTTGCACTTGTTCTTTAGAATCGTGCCAATGGTTGAATGATTCATGTTATAAGAACGAGTGATGTCTACCATCTTTTTGCCTCACTCCACTCTCTCAATTATTTTCACTTTTGTTTCCATCATTATCGCTTGTTGCTCCTTAGCAGTACCAGCTACATCACTGCTGCTTTTATGATTGCTTCTGGACATCCTGGGCTTGAAATAAAGATACTGTACTACTGTACTCTATACAGTACTGTACAGTAAAGTACACAGAAGCACAACCACTTGTAGAGGATGCATGGATGTGACAATGTACACTAGACATGTGAACTAACTTACATGGCTGGACATGCAAATGCATGTTCACATCTTTGAAAGTTCACAACTTGAAAGTTTGTATGTAGGGGACTTTTACTATATATTGAGGTGCTCTTAACTTGGGTTCATATATATTTACAATTGTTATATCTTCTTCTTGGATTGATCCCTTGATCATTATGTAGTGTCCTTCTTTGTCTCTTGTAACAGTCTTTATTTTAAAGTCTATTTTTTCTAATATGAGTATTGATACTCCAGCTTTCTTTTGATTTCCATTTGCATGAAAATCCTTTTTCCCTCCTCTCACTTTCAGTCTGTATGCCTCCCTCGATCTGAAGTGGGTCTCTTGTAGACAGCATATATATGGGTCTTGTTTTAGTATCCTTTCAGCCAGTCTATACCTTTTGGTTGGAGAATTTAATCCATTTGCATTTAAGGTAGTTATCTATATGTATTTTCTTATTGTCATTTTGTTAATTGTTTTGGACTGTTTTTTTGTAGGCCATTTTCTCCCCTTCCTCTTTTGTTCTCTTCTCTTGTGATTTGATGACTAACTTCAGTGTTGTGTTTGGATTCCTTTTTCTTTTTTTGTATGTGTATCTATTGTAGATTTTTGCTTTGTGGTTACCATGAGGTTTTGATATAACAGTCTCTATATAAACAAGATTGTTTTAAGTTGCTGGCCTTTTCATTTCAAATGCATTTCCAATATCCTGCATTTGTGCTCTCCTCTTCTCACAATCGCTGGTTTTGATATCATATTTGTGTGCAGTTGATTTCCTATATTTACTGTATTTTGACCTTTACTGGTGAGCTTTTCCATTCATAATTTTCTTGTTTCTAGTTGTGGCCTTTTTTGTTTTTTTTCTGCCTAGAGAAGATCCTTTAGCATTTGTTTCAAAGTTGGTCTGTTGATCCTGAATCGTCTTAGGTTTTGCTTGTCTGTTAAGCTTTTGATTTCTCCATTGAATCTGAATGAGAACCTTGCTGGGTATGTATTCTTGGTTGTAGGTTATCCCCTTTCATCACTTTAAATATATTGTGCCACTCCCTTCTGGTCTGCAGTTTCTGCTGACAAATCAGCTGATAACCTTATGGGAGTTCCCTTGTATGTTATTTGTTGCTTTTCCCTTGTTGCTTTTAATATTTTTCCTTTGTCTTTAATTTTTGTCAGTTTGATTACTATGTGTTTCATCATGTTTCTCCATGGGTTTATCCTGCTTGGGACTCTCTGTGCTTCCTGGACTTGGGTGAATGTTTTCTTTTCCATGTTAGGGAAGTTTTCAGCTATTATTTATTCAAATATTTTCTCATGTGCTTTCTCTTTCTCTTCTCCTTCTGGGACCCCTATAGTGCAAATGTTGGTGCATTTAATGTTGTCCCAGAGGTCTCTTATACTGTCCTTATTTCTTTTCATCCTTTTTTCTTTATTCTCTTCTGTGGCAGTGATTTCCACCATTCTGTCTTCCAGGTCACTTATCCATTCTTCTGCTTCATTTATTCTGCTACTGATTCCATCTAGTGTAATTTTCATTTCAGTTATTTTATTGTTCATCTCTGTTTGCTTGCTCTTTAGTTCTTCTATGTCTTTGTTAAATATTTCTTGTATCTTCTTGATCTGTGCTTCCATTCTTTTTCCTAGATCTTGTATCATCTTTACTATTATTACTCTGAACTCTTGTTCAGGTAGATTGCCTATCTCCACTTCTTTCAGTTGTTATTCTGGGGTTTTATCTTGTTCTTTCCTCTGGGACATATTCCTCGGCTGTCTCATTTTGTCTAACTTTCTGTTATTGCAGTTTCCATTCTACAGGCTGCAGGGTTGTAGTTCTTTCTTGTGCTGTCTGTGCATGGGTGGATGAGGCTATCTAAGAGGCTTGTGCAGGCTTCCTGGTGGGAGGGAGTGGTACCTGTCCACTGGTGGGTGGTGCTTGTTCTTGTCCCTCTGGTGGGCAGGGCTGTGTCATGGGTATGTTTATTGGGCACCTCTTTATTCAGGAAGACTTGAAGCAGCCTGTCTGCTGATGGGTGTACCTGTGTTCCTGCCCTGTTGGTTGCTTTCCCTGAGGCATCCCAGCTCTGGAGCCTACAGGCTGTTGGGTGGGGCCAGGTCTTGGTGAGAAAATGGCAGCCTCCAAGAGGGCTCACACCAATGAGTACTCACCAGAACTGCCACCTCCAGTGTCCTTGTCCCTGTAGTGAGACAAAGTTGCCCCTCTCCTCCACAGGCAACCCTCCAATACTAGCAGGTACGTCTGTCACTGTCTCTTATGAGGTCACTGCTTTTTTCCCTGGGTCCTTGTGTGCATGAGAGCCTGTGTGCACCCTCCAAGAGTGGAGATTCTGTTTTCCCCAGTCCTGTGGAATTACTATAATGAAAGCTCACTGGCCTTCAAAGCCAGTTTCTGTGGGGGTTTCTCCTCCCCTTGCCACACCCCCAGGGTGGGGAGCCTGATGTGGGGCTCAGAATTTTCACTCCTGTGGGAGAACTTCTTTGGTATAATTGTTTTCCAGTCTATGGGTTACATACCCAGGGTGTATGGAATGTGATTTTATCACATTAACACCCTTCTTACCACCTTGTTGTGGTTTCTTCTTTGTCTTTGGATGTAGGGTATCTTTTTTGATAGGTTCCAGCATTATTTTGTTAGTTGTTTTTCAGTAGTTAGTTGTGATGTTGGTGTTTCCATAAGAAGGTGTGAACTCATATCCTTCTACTCTGCCATCGTGCCTCACTCCTCTGGAATCAATTTTCTTGATGAGAAACCCTATCATAGAAACTGAGGAGTTAAACAAATAAGTCAAAATTTATGCTCTATCCATCAGTACTCCTTTCTACCTCTTTTCTATCTTGTCAGTGTTCTAAGCCTTGATCACACAGAGTATGTATAGTTCATAAAGCTTCAGTAGGATTCCTACTATGAATTTATGATAGTTAACTCTTTTGGATCACAAAACATATATTTATGTTGTCTCTGATAATGTCTCTAATTATAAGTCAGCCTTCTGTAGTAGCTATTGGGTTGGCCAAAATGTTCTTTCATTTATTTATTTATTTAATCTAATTTAATTTATTTCTGTAAGATGCCTCTAGTACCACTTAGTTGTCTTTAACTTCATTCAAAACAATTTTGTTAGATTGTATGTGACTGCTGTCATATCAGTGTGCATTTAAAAAAAAGACTTCAAAATTGGTAAATTTTTGTGTAGTCATTTTAATATTGAAGATGGAAGAAAAAAAGCAACATTTTTGGCATATTATGCTTTATTATTTCAAGAAAGGTAAAAACGCAACTGAAATACAAAAAAGTATTTGTGCAGTGTATGGAGAAGATGCTGTGACTGATTGAATGGGTCAAAAGTGGTTTGTGAAGTTTCATGCTGGAGATTTCTCGCTCCATGGTTGGGTAGACCAGTTGAAGTTGATAGCGATCAAATTGAGACATTAATTGAGAATGATCAATGTTATACCACAAGGGAGATAACAGACATACTCAAAATATCCAAATCAAGTGTTGAAAATCATTTGCACCAGCTTGGTTATGTTCATCGCTTTGATCTTTGGGTTCCACACAAGTTAAGCAAAAAAACTTTCTTAACCATATTTCTGCATGCAATTCTCTACTTAAACGTAATGAAAATGTTCTGTTTTTAAACAGATTGTGATGGGTGATGAAAAGTGGATACTGTAAAATAATGTGGAATGGAAGAGATCATGGGGCAAGTGAAATGAACCACCACTAACCACACCAAAGGCTGGTCTTCATCCAAAGAACGTGATGTTGTGTATATGGTGGGATTGGAAGGGAGTCCTCTATTATGAGCTCCTTCCAGAAAACCAAACAATTAATTCCAACAAGTGCTGCTGCCAATTAGACCAACTGAAAGCAGCATTTGATGAAAAGCATCCAGAATTAGTCAACAGAAAACACATAATCTTCCATTAAGAAATGCAAGACTGCATGTTTCTTTGATGACCTGGCAAAAACTGTTACAGCTTGGCTGGGGAGTTCTGATTCATCTGCTGTATTCACCAGACATTGCACCTTCGGATTTCCATTTATTTAGGTCTTTACAAAATTCTCTTAATGAAAACAATTTCAATTCCCTGGAAGAATGTAAAAGGCACCTGGAACAGTTCTTTGCTCAAACAGATAAAAAAGTTTTGGGAAGATGGAATTATGAAGTTGTCTGAAAAATAGCAGAAGGTAGTGGAACAAAAGGGTGAATATGGGGGGTGGTGGTGTGATGAATTGGGAGATTGAGATTGACGTATATACACTAATATGTATAAAATGGATAACTAATAAGAACCTGCTGTATAAAAAATAAATAAAATAAAATTCAATAAAAAGGTGAATACGTTGTTCAATAAAGTTCTTGGTGAAAATAAAAAATGTGTCCTTTATTTTTACTTAAAAACCGAAGGCACTTTTTGGCCAACCCAATACATTAATTCTGCTGGCTGGGCATGAAAAACTCCTTTGGTGATAGAAAGCTAGTGTGACTTCTAAGATGTTGTCTGCATATTAGAGGAATCTGACTCCCTTAGAATTGAATGAAGGAAGCAAAGGCTGGGTAGTTCCAAAATTATGAACCAGACACTTTTCTGAAGTACATTTGTGATCCATGAGTACATGAGATTGTGTACATTTGCAATGAAAAATAGAAAAAAAAGACAATGTAGCTCCAATGCTAATAATAAAACAGAAAAATATAAGAAACTTAAAGCATTTTATTAATACTTTATATATAAATGCTGGTTGTTTTAAAAGGAATAGTTGGTTATTACAGGAGAATAAAGGAATCTAGGAATATATATATTTTTCAGATTCTGAAGCATCTTCTGGGTACTTATGTTTCTGGAATTTAATGTTGCTGGTTTTTTATTGTTGTTAATTTCAGTTCAAAACTCAATGCTTTCTTTTTCCTAGAGATGGGAGTGTAATTTTAACTATCCTTGCCATTTGTAATCACAATTAGGGTCCGTTTTGAATCATAAGTAGTAATAGTTGCATTCATCAAATATATAACATTTGTCAAAACACTGTGCTAAGCACTTTTATGTTAATTGTCTCCTTTAATCCTGACGATGATCCAATAAGTGGAGTGTTAGTTTACTAATTTTGCATATGAGGAAACTGAAGCTCAGAGAAAGGAAAAACAACTTGTCCAAGGGTACTGAATCTTAAAAAGTAAAGCTGGGAGCTATAACCTAAATCATCTGACTCCAAATCCCGTGTTCCAACCTCTGCACTAAACTGTCTCACAAATAGAATGACTTTAGACAGAAAAGAATTTTAAAAATCGATCTACTTATGTGATAGTTAGAACTTGCCTGAGATAGAATAACTGACTAACTGAGCAAAAGCCCGAGGTCTGTGTATGTGTGTGTGTGTGTGTGTGTGTAGTTTTACAGACACAAGCATACCTCAGAGATACTGCAAGTTCATTTCCAGACCACTGCAATAAAGCAGATATTGCAATAAAGTGAGTCACACAATTTTTTTTGTTTTCCAGTGCATATAAAAGTTATATTTACACTATACTGTAGTCAATTAAGTGTGCAATAGCATTATGTCTAAAAAAAACAAGGTAGATACCTTAATAAAAACTACTTTATTGCTAAAAAATGCTAACTATCATCTGACAATTCAGGGTTGCCACAAACCTTCAATTTGTAAAAAAACGTAATATCTGTGAAGCACAATAGAAACAAAGTATGCCTGTATTTCCAAATTTGGTTCAAGTGGCCTCAAGGGTGTGGGAATGAGGATGGGGTGGAATATGAGAGAGAGAGCGCAATGTGTAACTATTCATAACTTGACAAGGAGCGGTTCACTGTTGCTGTTAATTTGAATGCAGTATTCATTTAGAAAAAGTAACTTTCTACTTACCGATGGAAATGATGACAGGGACATTATGATCCTGCTACTCTTAACTCAGCATGGTGTCTGAGTATAGCATTTTCTAGATATTTTTCTCAAAGAACTCAGTGCTTCCTGCAGCCATTTCCTATTTAATATCTTTGAGATTAACGGGAAACAAAGGAGGAGGTGCAAATAGAATTATGCACGTTTGACAAATGTAGAACTTGAAATACAAGATAACAAGCTGTTTAGGGTCATAGGACATGTTGTTCTCAGAGTCAAGAATAGACTAAATCAGTATCTGGAATTTTTGTTGTTGTTAGAAAGAAAAAGAAAGCTCTCAGTGTGGGTTTGATAGGAAATTCCTTTGATGTGCTTTCTAAAGGAGGAAATAATTACAATGAACAAATATTGCTTATAATTATTCTATTTCCTTTTAGTCATTCTTTCTCCTATTCAACAACTCTATGTGGACAGGGATCAAGTCTAACTCTATATTCAAAGAATCTAATAATATTGTACCTTATACGTATTCAGTGTACTTTATGCTCATGAACTACCTGTGTGTCAATGATTGCCAGCAGTGGCTGATAGTGAAAGACATCATTCATTAGTTCATTCTTTCATCAAATCAAAAAGACTGACTTTCTACTGTGTATCTAGTACTATAAGAAGCACTGATGAAGAGATAGGGGTATGAGATTATGGCCCCTCCTCTCAACAGCTTCCTTCCTATTGAGTGAAGGTAAAGAACATTTTGCATCTATCCATTCACTCATCTCTTAGACATAACTAGAAAAGAAATTCCTAGAAAAGTGACACAACTTAGAAACAAAAGGGTAGGATATTATCTAGTTCAAAAGTATGTATATTAATTGGTGTTAATGGACAAAGATGCTTATCTGAATAAAATTAACTAGAGGTGGCAGTGACCTCTGCCCTGTCTAATCCCACAGATGGTTCTGAAATTTGTAATTATTTTATCTGTTTCAGGGATAGGCTGTTGATGTCTGCCAAGTGATAAAAAATTCTTTATACTTACGTATTTTACAGTTTTCAAAGCAATTTCAATCCATTATTTAATTTAATCCAATCCTCACAATGATGCTATGAAATAGGTAGAACATATATCACAGTGCACTGAAGGCCCTGAGGCACTGCCACACAGCAAACTCACAGGGGTACCATGGGATAATTTGAATGTTCAGGAGAAACAGTGATCTTCAACACTGAGGTAGTTCAGTGTCAACATTCAATATCAACACATTCCTTTTGATGATATCATATTAGAAGTTGGGTTTATGGTAGTTGGTGTGATAAAAAAGCAAGTGCTGTATGAAATTCATTACCTATGAACAGGTAATGAGAGTGGTGGTGTGCAATCTAATTGCTGAATTTGAGAAGTTGTACAGTGTCCAATACACACACTCATTCTATTAGTAAGTAATTCTGGTTATATAAGAATAAAATAAAAATGTTTTTCTTTCCATTCATGCATATAGTTTTTTCAAACAGTTAACTAGGTTGTTAGGGCATATATACTTATTAAGTTGTTTGGACATAATTACTTGACAAACAGAGGTGTCAGGTGTTTCTTTTAGCCTAAGGGTACTGTGAAAAAATTACTGAGACACAAAGGTGATATGTAATGAGGAAATCTGGGGAACTCTCCATTATCCCAATCTCCAAAGAGATTTAAAAACTCAGAGAACATAAGGGACTTTTTTCATGAAGATCAGAGATGAAACTAGGACCTCGTTATGACTTTATTAAAGTGGAGCTCAATATGCCAGATGGTGAGATGAGGTTCAACAACAGACAAGAGAATTTGAAATAGAGAAATTTGTTACTCACAAGTCTTGGAAGAATTACATGGCGCACCCAAAGGGAACACACGAGGAGGTCAACGCAGAGTGCAGACAGAGAAAAGGGCAGGATCTGGTGTACATGCCTTATTAGAGTCCTTGAGTGGAGTGCATTGAGGTTCCTGGGCTAGGCCTGGTTTGGTAAATCTAACCAAAAGATCAGGGTTTTGGTAAGCTCCATGGGTGTGTTATCTAAGGTTCACATAAGGCATACAGGCTCTGGGAGGCAGGGGAGACTGTCAGTCACAGTGGCTGTTGGGGAAATCATATCAGGAACTTGCATTTGTTTGTGACACTGTGGGCTGCTATATACGACATGCACTTACATGACAGGGCTAGTGTTGGTTTAAAGTCCTTATAGGCTGCTTGGCCAAACAAAATGGTTACCAAGGCAGCAAGACTGTGGAGTAATTTAATTAAACTCTTGACAGACCTTATATTCTGATTCCACTCTAATATTCTTGCCTTTATACTACACTGCCTCCTCTTTATTTATACATGATGGCATCTTGCTTTTATTCGATTGTCCATCATTTACTAATATATCAGGTGTCTGCTTTTGCAGATTTCATCAATGTTTTCAGAGAGTAATAAGATAGAGACTTTCCATAAATGATGCATAGATGAGAAATAGATATATTGCATGTGTATTTGTACTGTATTGCTTAGTGTTTAAAAACTATCTAGAATAAGTAATGGAATAAGTACAGAGAACAAAGTTTCAATAAGTTTCCTCTATTTTAATGACAAAACTTGAGGACAGTTTCAGGAGTGGTGTTAGGAACACAAATAGTGCTAGAATCAGTTGCACACAGGTTTCAAGAACTTGATGAAATAGTACTATGAGTGTTTTTAAAAAACATTTAATTGAATTAAATAATATAACTGCAGCAAAGAGATATTCAATAGAAGGTGTTTTGCTTCCTTGCAGGGATGTCTTCCTCTTAACTGAAGAGGCAGGATGGTGAATCTCATTATGATTCAGTCTACAGAGCACACACAAAAATATCTAGTTGATTTTTTTTCAGAACCAGTATTAATGAAATGATAAATGAAATGAGTTACGTATTATTGTTTAGACCAAATTAATATATTGACTGAAACTTTCTCTTTTCAACTGATTTTGGCATCTGTAGGCACAGACTCTGTAGTTTGATTGAGGTTATCAATATATTTCAATGAAATGTATTCTTTGAGATAGAGTTACTTTAGTAAATTTTTATCTAAAATATAATTCAAAGGAGCTGACCCATCACTTTATGGGAAAAACATGACATAAAAGAAAAAAGTAATATAAGAAAAAAACTACTATTAGCTATTTTAACTTGGGCTTTCACAGGTTTCTTCATTGCATTTTCAATTTTTAAAAATCCAACAATTAAAGCATCAGTTTAGTTGACATATATATTTGTCACCCAGGTAGGTTCTTTTTCTGATCTCTAACCTGAGCCGTATAGAACAAAATAAAACTCCAAATAATCTTAGGAGCATTACAAAGTCAGTTTCAAAGGTGATATGTAATGAGAAAATCTGGGGAACTCTCCATTATCCAAATCTCTAAAGAGATTTTAAAAATCCCTCTGGATTCCTTTAGCTTCCACCAGTCTATAATAGACAGTGGACTAATGTGATATGTGTATTGATACTGTGATCATAACTAGATGAATAATTTTTTTAAATGGTGGCCATTAACACACCAGATATGTTTAATTTCTATCTTGCACAAATCCACAACCATCATTATTTTCCACTAAAAGTGAAGAATTCAATATCAGGGCAGTAGACTAGTTGCACTATGTTTCTCTCCCCATAGCCCAAACTACCATGACTAGCTGATTGGCAAAGCCTATGAGTAATCTCTTTTATGTAACTTTCATAGCTGCACAAATACACTGTACCTTAGGACTTTCTGAGTGTTTAAGTACAAAGTTTTATAGGCACCACCAAGCCACAAAAAGAAACTCCACAGTAATTTGGCAAAAGAGTTGTTGGAAGCAAAGAAAATTCTCAATGAAATGGATATTAATCTATGGTATATTTTTTGCCTTATTCTTTTTTTATTGAAGTATAGTTGCTTTACTAATCTATAGTATATTTTTTATAGATCTTTACTGGAGTATAATTGCTTCACAATACTGTGTTAGTTTCTGTTGTACAACAAAGTGAATCAGCCATATGCATACATATACCCCGCATCCCCTCCCTTTTAAGCCTCCCTTCCACCCTCCCTATCCCACCCCTCTAGGTAAGTGCAAAGCACCGAGATGATCTCCCTGTGCTATGTGGCTGCTTCCCACTAGCTAACTATTCTATATTTGGTAGTATATATATGTCACTGCTACTCTCACTTGGCCCCAGGTTCCCCCTCCCCTCACGTGTCCTCAAGTCCATTCTCTATGTCTACATCTTTATTCCTGCCCTGCCACTAGAATCATCAGTACCATTTTTTTTTTAGATTCCATATATATGCGTTAGCATATGGTATTTGTTTTCCTCTTTCTGACTTACTTCACTCTGTATGACAGACTCTAGGTCCATCCACCTCACTACAAATAACTCAATTTCGTTTCTTTTTATGGCTGAGTAATATTCCATTGTGTATATGTGCCACATCTTCTTTATCCATTCCTCTGTTGATAGACATTTAGGTTGCTTCCATGTCCTGGTTATTGTAAATAGTGCTGCAATGAACATTGTGGTACATGTCTCTTCTTGAATTATGATTTTCTCAGAGTATATGCCAAGTAGTAGTTTTGCTGGGTCATATGGTAGTTCTATTTTTAGTTTTTTAAGGAACCTCCATACTGTTCTCCATAGTGGTGGTATCAATTTGCATTCCCATCAACAGTGCAGGGAGGTTCCTTTTTCACCACACCCTTTCCAGCATTCATTGTTTCTAGATTTTTTGATAATGACCTTTCTGACTGGTGTGCGGTGATACCTCATTGTAGTTTTGATTTGCATTTCTGTAATAATTAGTGATGTTGAGCAACTTTTCATGTGCCTCTTGGCCATCTGTATGTCTTCTTTGGTAAAATGTCTATTTAGGTCTTCCAGCCATTTTTTAACTGGATTGCTTGTTTTTTTGATATTGAGCTCTATGAGCTGTTTGTATATTTTGGAGATTAATCCTTTGTCTGTTGTTTCATTTGCAAATATTTTCTCCCATTCTGAGGGTTGTCTTTTCATCTTGTTTATGGTTTTCTTTGCTGTGCAAAAGCTTTTAAGTTTAGTTAGGTTCCATTCGTTCATTTTTGTTTTTATTTTCATTACTCTAGGAAGGGGGTCAAAAAAGATCTTGCTGTGGTTTATGTCAAAGAGTGATTTTCCTGTTTTCCTCTAAGAGTTTTATAGTGCCTGACCTTACATTTAGGTCTTTAATCCATTTGGAGTTTATTTTTGTGTATGGTGTTAGGTAGTGTTCTAATTTCATTCTTTTACATGTAGCTGTCCAGTTTTCCCAGCACCACTTATTGAAGAGGCTGTCTTTTCTCCTCTGTATGTTCTTGGCTCTTTTGTCATAAATTATATGACAAATATATGTGCATGGGTCTCTCTCTGGGCTTTCTATCCTGTACCATTGATCTATATTTCTGTTTTTGTGCCAATAACATACTCTCTTGAATACTGTAGCTTTGTAGTATAGTTTGAAGTCAGGGAGCCTGATTCCTCCAGCTCCAGTTTTCTTTCTCAAGATTGCTTTGGCTATTCGAGGTCTTTTGTGTTTCTATATGAACTGTAAAATTTTTTGTTCTAATTCTGTGAAGAACGCCATTGGTAGTTTGATAGGGATTGCATTGAATCTGTAGATTGCTTTGGGTAGTATAGTCATTTTCACAATATTGATTCTTCCAATGCAAGAACATGGTACATTTCTCCATCTGTTTATGTCATCTTTGATTTCTTTCATCAGTGTTTTACAGTTTTCTGAGTACAAGTCTTTCACCTCCTTAGATAGGTTTATTCTGAGGTATTTTATTCTTTATGTTGCGATGGTAAATGGAATTGTTTCCTTAATTTCTCCTTCTGATTTTTCATTGTTAGTATATAGGAATGCCAGAGATTTCTGTGAATTAATTTTGTATCCTGCAACCTTACCAAATTCATTGATTAGTTCTAGGAGCTTTCTGGTGGCCCCTTTAGGATTTTCTATGTATAATATCATGTCAGCTGCAAACAGTGATAGTTTCACTTCTTCTTTTCCTATTTAGATTCTTTTTATTTCTTTTTCTTCTCTGATTGCTGGGGCTAGGACTTCCAAAACTATGTTGAATAAGAGTGGTGAGAGTGGGCAATGTTGTCTTCTTCCTGATCTTAGAGGAAATTGTTTTACTTTTTCACCATTGAGAATGATGTTAGCTGTGGGTTTGTCATATATGGCCTTTATTATGTTGAGGTAGGTTCACTCTATGCCCATTTTCTGGAGAGTTTTTCTCATAACTGGGTGTTAAATTTTGTCAAAAGCTTTTTATGCATCTATTGAGATGATTATATGGTTTTTATTCCTTAATTTATTAATATGGTGTATCACATTGATTGATTTGCATATATTGAAGAATCCTTGCATCCCTGGGATAAATCCCACTTGATCATGGTTTATGATCCTTTTAATATGTTGTTGGATCCTGTTTGCTAATATTTTGTTCAGGATTCTTGCTTCTATGTTCATCAGTGATATTGGTCTATTCTTTTTTGTGATATCTTTTTCTGGTTTTGGTATCAGGGTGATGGTGGCTTTGTAGAATGAATTTGGGGGTGTTCCTCCCTCTGCCATTTTTTGGAAGAGTTTGAGAAGGATTGGTGTTAGCTCTTCTCTAAATGTTCAGTAGAATTCATCTGTGAAGCCATCTGGTCCTGGACTTCGTTGGAAAATTTTAAATTCCAGTTTCAATTTCATTACTTGTGATAGATCTGTTTATATTTTCTAATTCTTCCTGGTTCAGTCTTGGAAACTTGTACCTTTCCAAGAATTTGTCCATTTCTTCATGGTTTCCAATTTATTGGCATATAGTTGTTTGTAGTAGTCTCTTATAATCCTTTGTATTTCTGTGGTGTCAGTTGTGATTTCTCCTTTTTTATTTCTAATTTTATTGATTTGCATCCTCTCTCTTTTTTTCTTCATGAGTCTGCCTAAGGGTTTATCAATTTTGTTTATCTTCTCAAAGAATGCAGCTTTTAGTTTTATTGATCTTTGCTATTGTTTTCTTTGTTTCTATTTCATTTATTTCTGCTCTGATCTTTATGATTTCTTTCCTTCTACTGACTTTAGGTTTTCTTTGTCCTTTCTCTAGTTGCTTTAGGTGTAGGGTTAGATTGTTTATTTGAGAGTTTTATTGTTTCATGTGGTGAGATTGAATTGCTATAAAATTTCCTCTTAGAACTGCTTTTGTTGCATCCCATATGTATTGGGTCATCATGTTTTCATTGTCATTTGTTTCTATGTATTTTTTAATTTCTTCTTTGATTTCTTCAGTGATTTCTTGGTTATTTGGTAGTGCACTGTTTAGCCTCCATGTATTTTTGTTTTTTTCAGTTTTTTTACTGTAATTGATTTCCAATCTCATAGCTCTGTGGTCAGAAAAGATGATTGATATGATTTCAATTTTCTTCAATTTTTGAGGTTTGATTTGTGACCCAAGATGTGATCTATCCTGGAGAATGTTCCATGCGCACTTGAGAAGAAAGAGTATTCTGCCACTTTCGGGTGGAATGTTCTATAAATATCAATTAAATCTATCTGGTTTATTGTGTCATTTAAAGCTGTGTTTCCTTATTTATTGACTGTTTGTATGATCTGTCCATTGGTGTAAATGGGGTGTCAAAGTCCCCTACTATTATTGTTTTACTGTCGATTTCCCCTTTCATGGTTATTAACATATGCCTTATGTATGAAGGTGCTCCTATGTTGGGTGCATAATCATTTATAATTGTTATATTTTCTTCTTGTATTGATCCCTTGATCATTATGCAGTGTCCTTCCTTATCTCTTGTAACAGACTTTAAAGTCTATTTTATCTGATATGAGTATTGCTACTCCAGCTTTCTTTTGATTTCCACTTGCATGGAATATCTTTTTCTGTCCCTTCCTTTTCAGTCTGTATGTGTCCCTAGGTCTGACCTGGGTCTCTTGTAGACAGCATATATATGGGTCTTATTTTTGTATCCATTCAGCCAGTCTGTGTCTTTTGTTTGTAGCATTTAATCCATTTACATTCAAGGTTATTATTGATTTGTATGTTCCTATTAAGATTTCCTTAATTGTTTTTGTGGGTCTTTTCCTTCTCTTGTGTTTCCTGCCTAGAGAAGTTTCTTTAGCATTTGTTGTAAAGCTGGTGTGGTGGTGCTGAATTCTCTTAGCTTTTGCTTGTCTGTAAAGCTTTTGATTTCTCTGTCAAATCTGAATGAGATCATTGCTGGATACAGTAATCTTCATTGTAGGTTTTTCTCTTTCATCACCTTAAGTATATCTTGCCACTCACTTCTTGTCTGCAGAGGTTTGCTGAAAAATCAGCTGATGCCTTATTGGGATTCCTTTGTATGTTATTTTTTGTTTTTCCCTTGCTGCTTATAATATTTTTTCTTTGAATTTAATTTTGTTAGTTTGATTAATATATGTCTTGTTGTGTTTCTCCTAGGGTTTATCCTGTATGGGACTCTCTGTGCTTCCTGGACTTGGGTGACTATTTCTGTTCCCATATTAGGAAAGTTTTCCACTCTAATCTCCTCAAATATTTTCTCAGACCCTTTCTTTTTCTCTTCTTCTTCTGGGACCCCTATAATTCGAACATTGGTGAGTATAGTGTTGTCCCAGAAGTCTCTGAGATTGTCTTCAATTCTTTTCATTCTTTTTTCTTTATTCTGCTCCTTGGCAGTTATTTTCACCATTTTGTCTTCCAGCTCACTTATTCATTCTTCTGCCTCAGTTATTCTGTTATTGATTCCTTCTAGTGTATTTTTCATTTCAGTTATTGTGTTGTTCCTCTCTGTTTGTTTGCTCTTTAGTTCTTCCGATCTTAGTTAAACATTTCTTGTATTTTCTCTATGTTTGCCTCCATTCTATTTCCGAGATTCTAGATCATATTTACTGTCATTACTCTGAATTCTTTTTCAGGTAGGTTGCCAATTTCGTCTTCATTTATTTGGTCTTGTAGGATTTTACCTTGCTCCTTTGTCTGTGACATTTTTTCTGTCTCATTTTTTTTTAACTTAGTGTTTTTAAATGCGTACAGTTCTTCCTGTGGATTGATTGTTCATTTAACTAATCCCTTCAGTTTTTGTTGGGGATTTAAGCACATTAGGAATTTTTAAAAGCAAAATATGCAAAGTGAAATTTAGAATTCTTCATTGTGTTTTCTTTTATACTTAGATTATTTTTCTACCCTGTGCTGAAATAGGTCTTTGAAAAGGCAAAGGGAAAGCATGATTCAACATAAATGATTTTTACTTCACATCGAGTTTTTCAGGAATGACTAACGTGACATAGTGATGCTAAACCACGTTGGCTTTTGTCATTGCTCATGCCATAAATAGTACTAGTCACAATAAATAGATCTTACTTTGTTGTGTAAAATATAATTTGGATGCTAAATACACAGGTTTTGCATTGTTGGCAAAATACTTAGATTTAGTTCTTCTTTGGGAACCAACAGGCTTCACAAAGGGGAGACTGATTTTAATGGTTGATTTTGGAGGTAATTCACCAGTAATGGAATCTAGCTCTAGGAAAGGGATACTAAAATTATTACTATTTTTTAATTTTATGTATGTAGTCACAAAAAACTCTTTTCTTTCCAAGACCAATACTATGCATAAAATTAACCACTGGGAATGAAATCAATAATAGTAATATCCGACAAATCTTTATGCTTGAGATTACATTAAAAGTGTGTCTAGGTCAGTGTGTTTCTCTTTTTCTTATGGTGGTTCTGATCATGACACTGGAATTTTAACATTTATAAGCATACTGCTTCTAAGCAAAAAAATTTCACAGTGTAGCTCACCTGTCTAATCAACACTTGATGTTAGTTTATTTTCACTCAATGGGAAATGTAAGTTCCCAAATTGTAATCCACATAAAGGAATTCCTCTTAAGACAGACTCAAAAATAAATATTCTAAGAGAACCTAAGCATGGCTGTGTTGGGTCATGACATTGGATTTTCCAACTACAGCTTTATATCTGTCAGATACACCAGAGATATTTTGTGAGAAAGTACAGTAGTTACTTTCCATGATCCACAGAATAGGAATGTCCCTTAAAAATCTTTAATATCTTTTAGAAAATCCCTTATGGTCTATCATCCATTAATTTATCTAAGTTCTTCCTAAAACTTCTTAAACTTTCTATGGATTTAATAGAATCCCAGTGATTAAAGAGACTGGAGGCTTCATTCAATATTACTTATTACTTTCACATTTAGCAGGAAAAAAACAAACAAACAAACAAAAACCTTAAGCCTCAGAGAGAAGAAATGATTTGCTCAAGGACACAACAAAATGATAAAAATACTAAGAGTCCTAGGCCAGGTATTCTGACACACAATCCCATATAGATAGATTAGATAGATAGATAGATAGATAGATAGATAGATAGATAGATAGATAGATAGATAGACAGATAGATAGATAGATGATAGATAGATAGATATAGATATAGATATAGATGTTTTCCTTCTTAATGCTTTATATTTTCTGCTCATACCACCTTTTAGCATTAATAAGTCCCATATGAATCAGGGGCCTAAAACATGTAATGCTTTTTGAAAAATTATACTTTTGTTTTCAAACTTATTCTTTCATATGTTTTAAAAAACAACATTTTTGCCAATATTTTTAGAGATATATTCAGGGATTTACAATTAAGTGAATTGGTTGTGAGCCTTTTATTTTTGTTATGAAGTTTTGTTTTGTATTTTGGCCACTCTGGTGCTATAAAAACTTTATTGAAAGTTTATATAAAGGGCAGAAAAACAAATGTAAAACTATTGTTGAAAATTGTTCAATTAGGCAGACTAGCCCTGCCAACAGAAAAGCTTCCCTGAAATATTGCAGACAGAAATCTTCTCTTATACTGAAGGAGAGTGTACCAGAAACATCTTCCTTTTAATTGGCTGTGCGCTTGGTTAAATTCCTACAGTATAGTTATGTACAATATGTGAATGGGATTGGGGTGAGAAAATAAGACATATTTATGTGTTTGAAGCACTTAAAATTTTTTTTCACAGATTCAAACAAATAAATGATAAGAGCATGAAACAAAAAAAAATTGAATCCTTGACACTTCCAAAACCTATCATCTATCTATCTATCTATCTATCTATCTTCATCATCATCATCATCATCATCATCATCATCTATCACAAAATCTATCTAAAAGTGGATTTTTAGAGCTGTTAGGGAATTTATATTAAGATCATCTAGTTCAACCTGAGGCCTAGATTCTTTCTATCTGTAGAATTCTATCACAAACTTGGCATCAAATCCAGAAAAGAACTAGGAAATCTTGACTTTGCCATCTCCTTTCAAAGTTTGATAGTTAAATTAAAAATTTTGAAAAAAAAAATTGCTACTTTCTAAGATGGAAAGAATTTTTTAAGTCTTTAAGTTTTTGGTTTAGAACATTAAAAATTTTCAAATATCTTATACTGGGGTAATGCTGAGAATTTTGTCTTTATTCTCTGATCTTTGTCTTGGAACTGAATTATAATATGGAATATGTCATACATTCTGTATCATTTATTTCCTGTGGAACAGTTACTTTTTCATGAATTTTGGGAGTTGGTTCTTCTTCAAGAGTTTCCAATGCATCAAAAAATTCCTCCTCATCACCACTCTCTTCCTCAGTTTTCTGTTTCCTCAGATTCAGTACTTATATATGATCTTGTATCAAAATAGTCATCTTCCAATGTAGAAAAAGCAGAACATTAAATAATTGTTTAGATTTTCAAAATCTCACTAAAGCTTCCAGCTCATTAGTGTTGTAGGCTTTGTAAGGATCTTTTACTTAAAAGTGAGTCCTGTGTGGCTATTTTTTAAGACTTCCTTTTGGAAATTTTCATATTGGAACTCTATATAAAATTGTAGAAACCACAAGATCTTTACTTTTAGATTTTACATAAATTATCCATGTGTTCCATTTTCTTGAACAGTTTCCTTGAGTGCAGTGATTTACATTACCTGTTTTGAAAAGAAATGTTATTGTTGGATATGAAAAGCATTATTACATCACAAAACAATGTAGTGGTAATCTTTAACTCCTTTTCCCCTTCTCCTTTTAATATGATTGTTTGGTTTGTCACTATCTTTACCTACTTTCCCCCACGTCTCTCAATTCCTCCTATCTTGGCTACAGAGAGTGAATAAGAGATCTCACAGATTCCTTTTTATGGATAGGGAAGAAAGGTTTATTAATTTGGGCCCAAGGTAACTCCTGTGGTGATCTTCATATAAGTATATTTGTATTCTTTCCCTTTCAATTTACTGAAGCCTCTGAATGATTGCTGAACTTCTGGAGGCATCATCATAACATTTATTGAACACATAGTATATGTAAGATATAGTGGACTACATCCTGAAAATACAAAGATCTAAAGCATGGTCCCTATTCTGAAGTAGCTTACAGACAGGACACACAAATATGGCAAACTAAATAATAACTTAGGTTGATTGCATACCCATATCAGTTTTTTAAAACACTGAGCTCATGTTCTCTGTAGATATTATTTATAAATATAAATTAGATATATTATAACTCATGAACAAAATGTTTAGTATTTTGTTTTCATACCCAATGTATTTTTTTCTTTCATATGATCTGCTTGGAAGGATATTGTTCTAGGGACAGTGGAAAAGTAGTTGTGGTTTACGAGAACTGAAGAGGACAGGCTTTTAAGAGGAATTAAAGAACCTACAGTCATTTCCCCTTTCCCAAATTATTGCTATTTATATCTTTTTTTGAATTATATACACATATAGTTTATAAATTATATATATATTTACCCCAGACACAATTTCATGCAATTTTCTTTATTTTACAGATAAAAAAGTAAGTTCCAGATCAACAAAATACCTTAACAAGGTCACACAGTGAGCTAATGATAACATTCATATAATTATTTAAGTTTAGAAAGCATTTTCACTTTATTTCATTTGCCTCTAATCAAAATCTTTAGAATTTAGTGTTATTGATCTTACTTTAGAGGAAACTGAGGTGTGAAGACTTGAAAACCGCTAAGCTAAAGTGTGTTTAACTTCTTAAACCCATATCTGTTCATTCCAAAGCCATTCCCTTTCCACTTTATCAAAGCTGTCAATACCACTCAAGCTCACCCCTACCTAAAATCTCAAATAGGCTCTACAGAAAATAGAACTTAGTACTTCTCACTCATAGTCCAGTGCTCATCCCCAGTATCCCACCTTACCCACCTCAGTTAGCTTTTATTGAGTAAGAGAAGTTTGATACTGATGCAGAACGAAAAACCCTGCTTCCGTGATCCACAGTTTTGGGCAAACTGACGATCACAGGGATTACAACATCAAGAAGTTAAATAGTGTGTCACTCCAGGTACCCATACTAACTCTGCCAGACATGGAGCAACACAAGCTTGTGCACCAGAAAAGGAGGGTGGGACCAGAGATACCATGATGACCCAAGGCTGGATCATTTGTCACCCCTGAGGTTCCCACACCAAAAGGGCACAGAAATTATTGCTAAGTTAGCTGAGTCAGGAGGGGACAAAAACATTTCAGTAATATATAGGAAACCCATGAGCTGGTGCTCTCCTTGAGTGAAAGTCCAGCAGCAAGATTGTTAGGCTAGAGGTTGGGTAACACGCGGGAAGAGGAGGGGTCCCTACCTTTTAAATTTACTTATTTTTGTATGGAAGATTAATAAATGTCAGCACAAAAATCTTTCAGCATCATAATTTAGGATATTTGTAATTAACTTAAAAAAAAAACTAACATATCCTATTAAACCTGGTGAGGATTATTTCAATTATGTCTGCTCTCATATCTTTCTCTAGTTATATGTTTATTGTTTTAGCTTCTTTAATATTCACTTAATAATTTTCTGGGCCCTTCTCTTCCAAGGCACATTTTCTTCATTTCCCTTTAAAGAAACATTGATATATATATATATATATGTAATGCAGTTTCAATGACTCCCCATAGTTCAGGGTTGACAAGACATGAAGTATTCAAATGGGGGGAATCTCAGTCAGCACAAACATTCAGGCTTATTGAAAGCTAGACCTTCAGGCAGAGTTTTCATTTCTCTTCCTTCCTTTCTTCCTTTTCTTTCTTCCTTTTCTTTCTTCCTTTTCTTTCTTTCTTTCTTCCTTTCTTTCTTTCTTCCTTTCTTTCTTTCTTTCTTTCTTTCTTTCTTTCTTTCTTTTTCTTTCTTTCTTTCTTTCTTTCTTTCTTTCTTTCTTTCTTTCTTTCTTTCTTTCTTTCTTTCTTTCTTTCTTTCTTTCTTTCTTTCTTTCTTTCTTTCTTTCTTTCTTTCTTCCTTCCTTCCTTCCTTCCTTCCTTCCTTCCTTCCTTCCTTCCTTCCTTCTTTCTTTCTTTCTTTCTTTCTTTCTTTCTTTCTTTCTTTCTTTCTTTCTTTCTTTCTTTCTTTCTTTCTTTCTTTCTTTCTTTCTTTCTTTCTTTCTTTCTTTCTTTCTTTCTTTCTTTCTTTCTTTCTTTCTTTCTTTCTTTCTTTCTTTCTTTCTTTCTTTCTTTCTTTCTTTCTTTCTTTCTTTCTTTCTTTCTTTCTTTCTTTCTTTCTTTCTTTCTTTCTTTCTTTCTTTCTTTCTTCTTTCTTTTTTTATTGGAGTATACTTGCTTTACACAGTTCTGCTAGTTTGTGCTGTACAGCAAAGTGAATCAGCCATACATATACATATATCCTCTCTTTTGGATTTCCTTCCCATTTAGGTCACCACAGAACACCAAGCAGAGTTCCCTGTGCTATACTGTAGGTTCTCATTAGTTATCTATTTTATACATAGTAGTGTATATATATATCAATCCCAATCTTTCAATTTATCCCACCCCCCCATTACCCTCTTGGTATCCATATACGTTTGTTCTCTACATCTGTGTCTCTATTTCTGCTTTGCAAATAAGTTCATCTATACTATTTTTCTAGATTTCACATATATGCATTAATATACAATATTTGTTTTTCTCTATCTGAATCACTTCACTCTGTATGACAGTCTCTATGTCCATTCAAGTTTCTACAAATGACACACTTTCATTCCTTTTTATGGCTGAGTAATATTCCATCGTGTATATGTACCACATCTTCTTTATCCATTCTTCTGTTGACGGACATTTAGGTTGCTTCCATGTCCTGGCTATTGTAAATAGTGCTACAATGAACACTTGGGTGCATGTGTCTTTTTGAATTATAGTTTCTCTGGGTATATGCCCAGGAGTGGGATTGCTGGATGATATGGTAGTTCTATTTTTAGTTTTTTAAGGAAGATTCATACTGCTCTCCACAGTGGGCTCTATCAAATTACATTCCCACCAACAGTGTAAGAGGGTTCCCTTTACTCCACACCTTCTCCAGCATTTATTGTTTGTAGATTTTTTGATGACAGCCATTCTGACCAGTGTGAGATGATACTGCATTGTAGTTTAGATTTGCATTTCTCTAGTAATTAGTGATGTTGAGCATCTTTTCATGTGTTTGTTGGCCATCTGCATGCTTTTTGACTGGGTTGTTTGTTTTTTGATATTGAGCTGCATGAGCTGTTGGTATATTTTGGAGATTAATCCCTTGTCAGTTCCTTTCATTGCAAATATTTTCTTTCATTCTGAGGGTTGTCTTTTTGTCTTATCTATGGTTTCCTTTGCTGTGCTAAAGCTTTTACATTTCATTAGGTCCCATTTCTTGATTTTTTTTTTTTATTTTCATTAACCTGAGAGGTGGGTCAAAAAAGATCTTGCTGCAATTTATGTCAGAGTGTTCTGCCTATGTTTTCCTCTAAGAGTTTTATAGTATCCGGCCTTACATTTAGGTCTTTAATCCATTTTGAGTTTATTTTTGTATACGGTGTTAGGGAGTGTTCTAATTTAATCTTTTACATGTAGCAGTCCAGTTTTCCCAGCACCATTTATTGAAGAGACTGTCTTTTCTCCATTGTATATTCTTGCCTCCTCCTTTGTCATAAATTAGGTGACCATAGGTGCGTTGGTTTATTTCTGGGATTTCTATCCTGTTCAATTGATCTATATTTCTGGTTTTGTGCCAGTACCATACTATCTTGATGACTGTAGCTTTGTAGCATATTCTGAAGTCAGGAAGCTCTGTGGAAAATGCCATTGGTAATTGGATATGGATTGCATTGAATCTGTGATTGCTGAGCATAGTGTAGTCATTTTCACAATATTGATTCTTCCAACCCAAGAACAAGGTATATCTCTCCATCTGTTTTTATCGTCTTTTTGACTTCTTTCATCAGTATCTTATAGTTTTCTGGTCTTTCACCTCCTGAGGTAGGTTTATTCCTAGGAATTTTATTCTTTTTTTGCAGTGGTAAAGGGGATTGTTTCCTTAATTTCTCTTTCTGATCCTTCATTGTTAGTGTATAGGAATGCAGCAGATTTCTGTGTATTAATATCTTGCAAATTTACTAAACTCATTAATTAGTTCTAGTAGTTTTCTGGTGGCATGTTTAGGATTTTCTATGTATAATATCATGTCATCTGCAAACAGTGACAGTTTTACTTCTTCTTTTCTGATTTGGATTTCTTTTATTTCTTTTTCTTTTCTGATTGCCATGGTTATGACTTCCAAAACTATGTTGAATAATAGAGGCAAGGATGGACATCCTTGTCTTGTTCCTGATATTAGAGGAAATGTTTTCAGTTTTTCACCATTGAGAATGATGTTTGCTATGTGTTTGTGTATATGGTCTTTATTACGTTGAGATAGATTTCCTTTATGCCCACTTTCTGGAGAGTTTTTATCATAAATGGGTGTTGAATTTTATCAAAAACTTTTTCTGTATCTATTGAGATGATCATATGGTTTTTATTCTTCAATTTGTTAAGATGGTGTATCACATTGATTGACTTGCGTATGTTGAAGAATACTTGCATCCCTGGGATAAATCCCACATGATTACGGTGTATGATCCTTTTAATGTGTTGTTTGATTCAGTTTGCTAATATTTTGTTGAGGATTTTTGCGTCTATGTTCATCAGTGATATTGGCCTGTAATTTTCTTTTTTTGTTATATCTTTTTCTGGTTTTGGTATCAGGGTGATGGTGGCTTTGTAGAATGAATTTGGGAGTGTTCCTCCCTCTGCCATTTTTTGGAAGAGTTTGAGAAGGATAGGTGTTAGCTCTTCTCTAAGTGTTTGATGGAATTCACCTGTGAACCCATCTGGTCCTGGACTTTTTTATGTTGCAAGAATTTTAGTCACAGTTTTTATTTCAGTACTTGTGATTGGTCTGTTCATATTTTCTATTTCTTCCTGGTTCAGTCTTGGAAGGTTGTACTTTTCTAAGAATTTGTCCATTTCCTCCAGGTTTTCCATTTTATTGGCATATAGTTTCTTGTAGTAGTCTCTTATGATCTTTTGTATTTCTGTGGTGTCAGTTGTAACTTCTCCTTTTTCATTTCTAATTTTATTGATATGAGTCCTCTCCCTTTTTTTCTTGATGAGCTTGGCTAAAGTTTTATCAATTTTTTCTTCTCAGAGAACCAGCTTTTAGTTTCATTGATCTTTCCTATTTTTTTCTTTGTTTCTATTTCATTTATTTCTGCTCTGATTTTTATAATTCCTTTCCTTCTACCAACTTTGGGTTTTGTTTGTTCTTCTTTCTCTAGTTGCTTTAGATGTAAGGTTAGGTTGTTTATTTGAGATTTTTCTTGTTTCTTGAGGGAGGATTTTATTGCTATAAACTTCCATCTTAGAACTGTTTTTGTTGCATCCCATAAGTTTTGGGTCAGTGTGTTTTCATTGTGATTTCCTTCTAGGTATTTTTTGATTTCCTCTTTGATTTACTCAGTGATTCATTGGTTATTTAGTAGCCTCCATGTGCTTTTGTTTTTTACAGTATATTTTTCCTGTAATTGATTTCTAGTCTCATAGTGTTGTGGTCAAAAAAGATGTTTGATACAATTCCCATTTTCTTAAATTTACCAAGGCTTAATTTTTGACCCAAGATATGATCTATCCTGGAGAATTTTCCGGATGCACTTGAGAGGAAAGATTATTCTGCTGCTTTCAGATGGAATGTCCTATAAATATCAATTAAGTCTATCTGGCCTAATGTGTCATTTAAGGCTTTTGTTTCCTTATTAATTTTCTGTCTGGATGATCTGTCCTTTAGTGTAAGTGGAGTGTTAAAGTCCCACACTATTATTGTGTTACTGTCAATTTCCTCTTTATGGCTGTTAGCTTTTGCCTTATGTATTGAGGTGCTCTTATGTTGGGTGCATAAATATTTACAATTTTTATATCTTCTTCTTGAATTGATCCCTTGATCATTATGTAGTGCTCTTGTCCCTTGTAATAGTCTTTATTTTAAAGTCTATTTTGTCTAATATGAGTATTGCTACTCCAGCTTTCTTTTGATTTCCATTTGCATGGAATGTCTTTTTCCATCCCCTCACTTTCAGTCTGTATGCATCCCCAGGTCTGAAGTGGGTCTCTTGTAGACAGCATATAGATGGGTCTTGTTTCTGTATCCATTTAGCCAGTCTGTGTCTTTTGGTTGGAGCATTTAATCCATTTACATTTAAGATAATTATCAATATGTATGTTCCTATTACCATTTTCTTCGTTGTTTACAGTTTGTTTTTGTAGGTCTTTTTCTTCTCTTGTGTTTCCCGCCTAGAGAAGTTCCTTTAGCATTTGCTTTAGAGCTGGTTTGCTTGTGCTGAATTCTCTTAGTTTTTGCTTGTCTGTAAAGCTTTTGATTTTTCCATCATATCTGAATGAGAGCCTTGCTGTATAGGGTAATCTTGGTTTTAGGTTTTTCCATTTCATCACTTTAAATATATCCTGACACTCCTTTTTGGCCTGTAGAGTTTCTGCTGTAAAATCAGCTGATATCTTTATGGGGATTCCCTTGTATGTTATTTGTTACTTTTCCCTTGCTGTTCTTAATATATTTTCTTTGTATTTAATTTTTGATTGTTTGATTAATATGTGTCTCAGGATATTTCTCCTTGGGTTTATCCTGTATGGGACTCTGCACTTCCTGGCTTTGATTGATTATTTCTTTTCCCAAGTTAGGGAAGTTTTCGACCATAATCTCTTCAAATATTTTATCAGACCCTTTTCCTTTTTCTTCTTCTTCTTGGACCTCTATAATTTGAATGTTGGTGCATTTAATTTTGTCCCAGAGGTCTCTGAGACTGTTCTCAATTCTTTTTATTCATTTTTCTTTATTCTGCTCCATGGCAGTTATTTCCTCCATTCTATCTTCCTGCTCACTTATCTGTTCTTTTGCCTCGGTTATTCTGCTATTGATTCCTTCTCATGTCTTTTTAATTTCAGTTATTGTGTTTTTCATCACTGTTTGTTCATTCTTAATTCTTCTAAGTCTTTGCTAAATATTTTCTTGTATCTTCTCAATCAGTTCCTCCATATTTTTTCCAAGGTGTTGGATCATCTTTACTATCATTACTCTAAATACTTTTTCAGGTAGATTGCCTATTTCCTCTTCATTTATTTGGTCTTGTGGGTTTTACCTTGCTCCTTCATCTGCAACATATTTCTCTGTCATCTCATTTTTTTTCTAACTTACTGTGTTTGTGGTCTCTTTTCCACAGGCTGCAGGGTCGTACTTCCTCTTGCTTCTGTTCTCTGCCCCTTGGTGGGTGAGGTTGGTGCAGGTTCTTGTGCAGGCCTCCTGGTTGAAGGGACTGGTGCCTGGCCTCTGGTGGGTGGGGCTGTGTCTTTTCCCTCTGATGGGCAGAGCTGCATTAAGTCATGTGTTTTGGGGTGTCTGTGAGCTTAGTATTACTTTAGGCAGCCTGTCTGCTGAAGGGTGGGACTGTATTCTTGTCTTGCTGGTTGTTTGGCATGAGGTGTCCAGCACTGGCAGGCAGTTTGGTGGAGCCAGGTCTTGGTGTTGAGATGGATACATTATAATTCAACAACCTGCATTATCAGACTTTCCATCTGATTTCCATCTAAATTAGTCTTGAGGGAGTCTTGTCTTGGGCTGAGGCAAGATGAGTAGATCTCCACACACATCCACCAGAATCTTAAATATTCTTATGGGTTAAGTCATGTATTTAGTTCAGATGGTTTCAACACCACCTTACTCTATCAAGGCTGCATCCCTGAAACAGCTCTGTTTCTGGAATGTTTCAGTTATGCTACTTTTTGTCATGGTTCTTAATCTCTCAGTGCTTCAGTTTCCACCTGCTTTGATGTGGACCTTTGTTCCTTCACCCAGGAGGTTTTTGAACCAGTTTTTAGATTTCTTTCATAGAAAGTTGTTCAACATGTAGCTGTAGATTTGGTGTCTCTGTGGGAGGAGAGTCAGGGGTCCTCTTCCATCCAGGCAGAGCTTTTAAAATATGTAATTATATGTAGCCCTATGGGACCACAAGTGTAAGCTCTGTTGGCCACCAGAGCCAGGTGATCTGATATTGTTCCCTGGGTGGCAGTCATGAAAATAGGGGCTCCAGATGAGCATACAATCTCCTTTCTGGGAGACAGCAGCAAGCTATAGTAAAGCAGAGAGAGAGAGAGAGTTCAAAGACAACATTCATAAGTCTATGTTTCCAGAGAGAACCTGTGTAGTCTCTAGATATATGCCAAACCTGAAACCTGCCTCAGAGGTTGAAGCTCCAAGACAAGCAAAAGGGGATCTTTCATAGATAGACTGGGGGTGTATTTCAGTCTGCTGTCTGTACAGGGCCCTAGATGTGGTAGTCTGCCAGGAGTGGTCTCTCTAATTATTACAGTCCCATGGGATCCAGGTACACAAATCCCTCTGGCCTCCAGAACCAGGTGATCAAGGAATGTCCCCTGAGTGTCAGCCACAAAAACTGAGACACCAGATGTAAATACCAGAGCACCAGATGTAAAAGCTCCCCTCTAGGAGATATTGACACTCTACAGTGTGGCAGAGGGTGAGTACACCTGATGACTGGAGGGAGGTAGAAGAATACTGCAAAGATAGTGTCCACCAATCAGCATGTCCCTAGAGGTGTATTAAATTAGATGCCTGCTCCTCAGGCCCATACTTTAAAATTAGAAAATGAGCCATTTTCACATAAAGTCTGGGCACATCTCAATCATCTGTTTCTGTGGGTGAGTCCGTGCATGAACCCTTTAAGAGCTGCTTCTCAGTTTGTTATCCCTTGTGGGTCTCATAGACATGAGCCCGATATGTTTTCAAAGCTAGATGTTTAGGGGGCTTATTTCTCAGGATCTGGTCTTATAAGTTGGTGTTCCCAATGTAGGGGTCAAATCCTTTTCTCCTCAGGGAGAAGCTACAGGTTTTGAGTTCTCTCCCAATTGTGAATTGCTGCTCTGGGGATGGAGATTATGGTGAGATTGTGTCCCAGCTTTCCTACCCACTTCAGTGTGGCCCTTCTCTCATTTGCCCAATATGTAGGAGTCACTCAGAGAGTTTTAACGTTTTTTTTTTCAGAGGAAATTGTTCCATATGTAGTTGCAGATCTGGTGTGTCCATGGGAGGAGGTGAGTTCAGGATCCTCCTATGTCATCATCTTGAACCAGAACCATGATGTATTTTTGACAGTTTATTTTCTTCCTTTCATGACATTCCCCTGAGCTTTTATTTTTATGCTATATGTAGGACTTGGACTCTGTACACATTTCTTACATATGCTGTTTCTCATTGTAGCATACTGTTTAATGGTTATTAGAATAGCATGCTTTATCAAACCATGAAGTATGCTCTACCCCTTCTAATATGTAACCACAAATGTTGCTACTAATATCATTCTTAATGTAATTTGTCTTAATTTTATGGCTTGAGTTTCTTTATAATTTTAATAAAAGCTCCTTTTGGCAAGACAGAAAATATTTCATCAATTTAAATTCAATTTAATGGACATTTTCTGAGTGTCTCCTATGTACTAAGTACTGTAGAGGGATACACAGATGAGCAAAAAAATGATCTCTGCCCTCAAGTAGAAGTGACAAAGTGTACACAAAATATGTACAAATAAGTATAACACAAAGCAGAGTGTAATAATGTAAGAATGGTCTAAAAGTGTTTTTGTATCAATTAGGAAAGTATTGTTTAAATCAAATCCAGAATAATAAGTGGGATTTCAACAAGCTGAGAGGAAAAGATTTCAGGAGAAAAGAATATCATGAACAAATGCAAATTCAGGGAAGCTGGGGAAGAGTAGTCACAAAATGGCTAATTATTTGATTTGACTAAAATGTAAGGTAAGAATGCAATATGCAATAGGTAATAATGCTGAGAGGATAAGATGTTTGGGCCCAATCACTGATACCTTGATTTTTATGTGAAAGAGTTTAGACTTAATTCTGTGGTCAATGGGGAGATATTGCATAGTTTCAAATAGTTTGGTGACATTATCAAAGAAAACGTTTTAGGGAGATCACTCTGCTCACAATGAATAAGTTGTATTAGAATCATAGACCCGTTGAGGAGACATAAAAAATCAGGTCAGAAGAAATTAAGATTGGATGGAGTGGGATAGATGACAGAATAAAGAATAAAGGATAGAAATAAGTGATATGTTTCATATGTGCATCAATCATTCAATGCATTTCACATTCAAGAGTATTATCTCCAGCATTGACCCTGAAAACCAGAATATGTCACATTATGTACTTCTTTTAATGGAAGACAGAAAATTTTAGAGTAAGAGAGGTGCATGACAAGTTAGGTAGCTACAAAGAAAGCAAAGCCATTCTGCCCCCCAGAAGATACGATATAAAGATGGAGGAAGGGTTATATTTATCTTTGGTTACATAATCTACTTTGACAGTGTCTCGGAGGGTATCACTAATCATAGACCCAGAGACTCTTTAGATGTGTTAAGGACCTTGCAGATATTTTAAGCAAATCACTTTATTTTGTTTGTCAAAAAAAAATATTAAAGAAGAATGGTGGTTACCAGGGGCTGAAGAGATGGAGAAATAGAGAGTTGCTGTACAATGAATATAGTGGTTCAGTCATGCAAGTTTCTAGAGATCTTCTGTGCAAGAATCAATGTGCCTATACTTAACAATACTCTTCTGTACACTTAAATTTTTTTAATAGGGTAGATTTCTTTTTTTTTTTTACCACACACTCAAAAAAGAAAATTGAATATCTATTATCTGCTTAACCCTGTGCTAGGTAAAGTAGAGAATATCAAAGAATTTTAAGACATGCTCATTCCTATCATCAAGTTATAGTCTGATTAAGAAAACAAAATATGTGTACTCGACTCAAAAGCAAACAATATGAGAAAAAGATGATAGCATAAGGTGAGCTGGTACTCTCTGGAGAGAGTTTTTGAAGTGTATGGAACTTGACACAGTATGTGAGGACTTGGTAAGATGTAGGTAGGTTGACCTTCAAAACTACATGTGAATAGTGTTCTTACATTTTTTCAAAGTGCTTCACATCCTCTTACTCAACATTGTGTAAGGTAAGTTGGACAGGCATTATGATGCCTTTTTGATGATGAAATAAATATACGTATGAAGAAGTAAAGTGTTTTCTCAAAGTCCCTTACCTAACTTAAAATGAAGAACCTTGATTGAAGAGTTAGGTCCAGAATGGAGAAAGTGTCTTTGTGGTGACTAAATGGCTACTTTAAGACTTCGATCTGGGGTTTCACCTCAGTCAGTAACATCCTATATCTGAAAAATCTACAGGTCAAATAACTTCTTGATTATCATAGAATATGAAATGTACACCTTTGAGTTAACCTTATAATTGTAGTGATCTATGAACTCTTCTTAGGAGTAAAACTTTTCTCATTTGCCAACAACTGCTTATCAGATCTTTCATATATGCATCTTTTAGTTTTGTTAATCTGTCATTCACTCAAAAATCTGAACAAACAAGGTATAAATTACAAAATATAGTATACTTGCTAGAGGATTGGGGAATTTATTAATTTGGATTAACTACGAAATTGAACTCTGGAATATGGCTATTTAACCATCAGTTTTTCCTTCCTTAACATACACACTTCTTAAAAGTATTTTCTCACCTTTACATAGTTATGATTCATTCATCTTTGAAGGGTATTTTGATGATAAAAAAGATCTATATTTTGTGGTATATTTTGAATCACAGAGGGGTTAATTGACTGGCTCAGAGTCAAATAAAATAGTAATTTATAATGTAGAAAACTATTCATCAAGAACTGTAATGACACAAAAACCTCAAGGGTAAAGTTGATTTTTACTGTTTTATTTTTACATTACTTTATGAGCCATAACTCTTATATTGGATGTGTTTAGTTCTCTTTTATCACATCCATCTCACCCTATAATACTATGCACATTCTATTCAAATACTGAGGTTTTTTTGCATATGCATAAAAAAATTAAATCTTTTAACTCCATTTAAAAAAGTTGTGTCCTAAGTCAGTTCAGCAAAACAAGGACTTAATTATTATCTGAAATATTTGGAAAGTATTCTAAACTTTGAAAGCATTCAATACTTAAAATTGAATGCATCCCCTACCTCCTTAACTAAGGACTCAGCCATTACCTAAGAAACCTCAAAATCAATAATGAAAAATTGAAATTATATTTCAGATTAGAATTGGATCAAAATGAGTCAGTTGAATTCAGGTTTTGTTTGGACCAATTTCCAGTGGACTTGTATCATTGTATCATTTCAATTGTTTTACAGAATACACGAGCTTACTACGAATTTTAACCAGTTCAAATTTTTTTAGGTTGCATTTTTCTTAAATCATATCTCATTTGGAGGTCAGCAAGTAGGTTCAATGTAAGGTTTATTTAATTATTTGTTTTATTTTTGGTATAAAATTCTGCTTGTTCAACTACTGAGGTAAAAATTTATTTTAAAAAATTGAGCCCTGAACTAGACTTCTTATTTAGAAGTACTGTGAATGTGGTCAATCATCTGGGCATAGACTTACTTAATTGTTTTCCTGATTGGGTTTGGTCCACCAAGTCAATGAAAGTATAGTTCCCAAAACTGGTATATCTATGAATGATTTAGGAAATCCATCCCACTATTTGTGTATTCTGTCAAATTTTAATTTTCCATAGTTTAGTTTTGGATTATCCATGGTGAATTTACAATCAGTATGAACCCCAAAATATCATAAAATAAATATTTTAAAAACATGAGGGCTGTATAAAGATATGTTTATAACAACAGTTTCAGTTACATCAGCAGATTAAGATGTTCTATACTTTAGATAACAAGATATTAAACATTGTGCAGTCCCTATGAAAGGAATCAGTTGTAATTATTAGTGAATTATTGCTTTATTAAAAATTTCTGCTCTTGTAAGAATCTGCCTTATCTACAAAGTATATGTTAAAATTACATTTTAAAATATGAAAACTGTTTTCACAATAGAAAATAATTACCAAAACATTGATTTTATAAGCTGCTCTTTGGAGTTGACAAAGGATGTCCAAATGTTTCTGGATTCTAATGGAAATCTTAAAACTTTTTATTGCCAGTTTTTAAAGGTAATCTTGGCCAATATAATAGAAAATTAGAGCTAACCTCGTGCTCCATGGTGAAAATCTGAAAGCTTTTCCTCTAAGAGCAAGATTAAGACAATAGTGCTCACTTTCACCACTTTTATTCAGAATAGTACAGGAGTCCTAGTCAGAGCAATTAGGCAAGAAAAAGAAAGAAATGGTAACAAATCAGAAAGGAAGAAATAAAATTGTCTCAGTTTGGCTATTGTAAATAGAGCTGCAATGAACATTTTGGTACATGACTCTTTTTGAATTATGGTTTTCTCAGGGTATATGCCCAGTAGTGGGATTGCTGGGTCGTATGGTAGTTCTATTTTTAGTTTTTTAAGGAACCTCCATACTGTTCTCCATAGTGGCTGTATCAATTTACATTCCCTAAGTGTCCATCAACAGATGAATGGATAAAGAAAATGTGGCACATATATACAATGGAATATTACTCAGCCATAAAAAGGAAACGAAATTGAGTTATTTGTAGTGAGGTGGATGGACCTAGAGTCTGTCATACAGAGTGAAGTAAGTCAGAAAGAGAAAAAACAAATACCATATGTTAACACATATATATGGAATCTAAAAAATAAATAAATAAAATAAAGGTCATGAAGAACCTAGGGGCAAGACGGGAATAAAGACACAGACCTACTAGAGAACGGACTTGAGGATATGGGGAGGGGGAAGGGTAAGCTGTGACAAAGTGAGAGAGTAGCATGGACATATATACACTACCTAATGTAAAATAGGTAGCTAGTGGGAAGCAGCTGCATAGCACAGGGAGATCAGCTCGCTGCTTTGTGACCACCTAGAGGGGTGGGATAGGGAGGGTGGGAGGGTGGGGAGACACAAGAGGGAAGAGATATGGGGACATATGTATATGTATAACTGATTCACTTTGTTATAAAGCAGAAACTAACACACCATTGTAAAGCAATTATAGTACAATAAAGATGTTTAAAAAATATTGTCTCTGTTTGCAGGTGACATGACATTTTATATAGAAAACTAAACACTTTACAAAAGCACTGGTAGAAACTAACAAACAAATTCAGTAAAGCTGCAGGGTACAAAATCAACATAAAAAATTTAGTTGCATTTTTACACACTAACAACACACTATCTGAAAGAGAAATTAAGAAAGAAATCCCATTTAGAGTAGTATCAAAAAGAATAAAATACTTAATAATACATTAACTCAATGAAGTTAAAAATCTGTACACTGAAAACTATAATACACTGATGAAGGAAATTTAAGGGGAAACAAATAAATGCAAAGATATCCCATGTTTATGGATTGGAAACTTAATATTGTAAAATGTCAATACTACCTTAGGCAATCTACAGATTTAATGCAATTTCCTTCAAAATTTCAATGGCATTTTTCACAGAAATAGAAAAATAATCATAAAATTGTTATGGAACCATAAAAAGATTATAAATATCCAAAGAAATTTGAATAGCTATCAATGTACACAAGTACTTTTACAAGAGCTAAAGATTCCAAGTGAGAAATTATAGCATGTGGTGGAGCCCAGATTAAGAAAAAACAGATTGAAGAGTGTAGAAAAGACAGTTTCCTTCTACTCTCATCACCCCTCCTACAAACCTGAGTATACCAGCATGGAGAGACACAACCTCTCCATGGAAGGTGGAGTTAAGTGAGCACCCAACTTAAACCATGAACCCCATCACCAGTCTAGTATGAGTGTCAGACCAGCCCTGTGGTCTCAATGTCACAGGGAATCTCCCATAGCCCCAAGTTCCCTTCCCCCTCAGCTCCAAACTAGGCTGGGCAGACCAATCTCCAAACCATCACTTGTGAACCCGAAATTTCTGGACCACCCAAGCACATGACCAGCCAGTTTACCCAACTGCCAAACCTGTACCTGGAACCCCAGCCTCTAAGATAACCCCAGCACCAAGCTGTCCCCACAGGCACAGGCTCCAAGCTGTCTCCCATGGACCAACACTCCCTGCCCACCTCAACACCAGGTTGAGTCCTGTGGCCCAGTCTTCATGCTTGCCCCAGTTTCAAGAAAACCTCCATGAACCTAAGCTGTAGGCTATCTCCCACACTCAGGCTCCAACCAAGTCTCAGTGATGGGTTAACTACTGCAGACTCAGCCTCCATGGTGGAACCCATGGACCCAGACACCAGGACTACTTTCACAATTCCAATTATCAGGCCCATCCTAGTGGTCCCCAATACCCTGAGGACCCAGGACCCAGGTCTACTATATGGACTCAGGTCCTAGGCCAATCACTGCAGACTCAGGAAATAGGCCCACTCTGTGAACCCAAATGAGAGTCCTGCCCCAGTAGACTAGGCTCCAGCCTCACTGCTATGGACTGAGGCACCAGGCAAGACCACCTGCTAACCCAGGCACCAGATCTGCACATCCAAGGACTTCAGCAACAAAATCATCTGTGGATACAACCCAATTGCACACCTACAATCAGCTGATTGGTGAAGAATTACCTGCTGAAGCCTGTTTGTAAAGACTAAAGGAGGGGTCTATTTCTTCAAATGTGTAGACACCAATTTAAAGACCACAAGTGTCAAAAATAATCAAGAAAACATTATGTAACAGAGGAAACTAGTAAAGTTCCAATAAGTTAACCTAAAGAAATGGAGATCTATCAACTTCCTGACAAAAAATTCAGAATAATCCTCTTAAAGAAATTTGGTGAACGACAAGAAAACACAGATAGAAAACAAAACAAAATTAGAAAATCAGTGCATGAACAAAATGAGATGTTCAACACAGAAATAGAAACCATTAAAAAGTCAAACAGAGTTCTTGGCAAAGATGGTGGAGTAGAAAGATCGTGAGCTCACCTTCTCTCACAGGAACACCAAAATCATAACTATCTGCAGAACAACCATTGATGAAAAAGACCACAACCTACCAAAAAAGACCTTCTACAACTAAAGACATAAAGAAGAAACCACAAGGTGGAGCAGAAGCAGTAATCTGAGAGGGGCTTGGGTCAGACTTACCTGCTAATCTTGGATAATCTCCTAGAGAGGCAGGAGGTGACTGCAGCTTACCCTGGGAACATAAATGCTGGCAGCAACCATTTTTGGGAGCTCCTTCTACTATTGGGACAATAGTGCTTGCAGCACTTTTGTGGAATCCCCCCTGTAGCTCATTAATGTCAAGACCTGGTCCCACCCAAAAGCCTGTAGGCACCAATGCTTGGGCACCTCAGACCAAACAACTAACTGGGAAGGGACACACCCCCACCCATCAGCAGACAGGCTGTCTTAAGACCCCCTGAGCCCACAACCACCTCTGGACACAGCCCTAACCAACAGAGAGTCCAGGACCTAGCTTCACCAAACAGTGGGCATGCACCAGTCCCAGAATTCCATTGGCCCTGACCCTGCCCTTCAGGGAACCTTCTCTAACCTCTGGACCAGTCTTGCCCTGCAGAGGGGAGACACCAGACTTGAGAAAACCACAACCACACAGCTTGTGGACAAAGCCTGTCCACCAGCAGGCTAAAACCTGCCCAGGGCCAGTTGAGCCCCAACCCTACCCACTAGCAGACCAAAACAAGTTTCAGGACACCCTAGAACACATACCCAACTGTGTCAGAAACCATCTCCCACTCAGTGATCCCACCCAAACTCTGGGGCCTCTGGGTCCTGTAACCAGACTACAGGACCCAGCTCTGCCTGCCAGGTGGCTGGCACTAATCTGAGGACGTGGCTTCACCCACCAGTGGGAGGACAACAGCTGCAAAATCTTCTGGATCTTGACTACACCCACCAGGGAGCCAGCATAAGCCCTGGGAACCCTGGGGTTCTGCAGTCAACTGCTTTGTGACCCAGCCCCACCAACCAGCAGATGGCAGCCTCTGCACAAGGCAGGGCCTGGCAACCAACCAGACCAGGGGCCAAAAAATACTACCAGAGCACCCAAATAGTCAGCCCGCCACAACAAAAGGACCCATGTGGCCCTCATGGGGGAACTTCTAGAGAATACAGCTTAAGTGACAAGAGGGGAGTGTGCAGCTGGGGGTACATTGGATGTCTCCTACAAAAGGACACTTCTCCAAGGTCAGGAAACATAACCAACTTACCAGATAAAGAAAAATACAAACGGAAACTTAGGCAAAATGAGGCAACAGAAGAACATGTTCCAGACAAAGGAACAAGATAAAACTCCAGAAGAAGAACTAAGTGAAGTGGAGATAAGCAATCGACTTGAGAATTTCAAGATAGTAACCATAAATATGACCAAAGAACCTGGGAAAAGAATGGATGCACAGAGTGAGAATTTAGACGTTTTTAACAAAGAGTTAGAGAACATAAAGAACAACCAAACAGAGATGAACAATACAATAACTGAAATGAAAAATACACTAGAAGGAATCAACAGTATACTAAATGATACAGAGGAATGAATCAGTGAGCTGGAAGACAGAGTAGTGGAAATCACTGATGCTGAACAGGAAAAAGAAAAAATAATGAATATAAATTAAGAAAGTTTAAGAGACTTCTGGGACAACAGCAAGGATGCTAATACTTATATTATAGGGGTTCCAGAAGGAAAAGAGAGAAAGGAGTTGAGGAAATATTTGAAGACATAATAGCTGAAAACTTACCTAACCTAGGAAAGGAAACAGACAGCAAAGCCCAAGAAACACACAGTCCCATACAGGATTAACTCAAAGAGGAACACTTCAAGATATGTTATAATTAAAATGGCAAAAATTAAAGATAAAGAGAATTTTAGAGGCAACAAAGGAAAAGCAACGAATAAAATACAATGGAAACCTCATAAAATGATCATTTGACATTTCAGCAGAAATTCCACAGATCAGATGGAATAGCATGATATATTTAAAGTGATGAAAGGGAAAAACCTACACCCAAGAACAGTCTACTCAGAAATGCTCTCAGAGTCAGGGCAAGATGGCGGAAGAGTAAGACGTGGAGATCACCTTCCTTCCCACAGATACATTAGAAATACATCTACACGTGGAACTGCTCCTACAGAACACCCACTGAACGCTGGCAGAAGACGTCAGACCTCCCAAAAGGCAAGAAAATTCCCACGTACTTGGGTAGGGCAAAAGAAAAAAGAAATAACAGAAACAAAAGAATAGGGACGGGACCTGCACCTGTGGGACGGAGCCATGAAGGAGGAAAGGTTTCCACACACTAGGAAGCCCCTTCGTGGGCGGAGACTGCGGGTGGCAGAGGGGGGAAGCTTCAGAGCCACGGAGGAGAGCGCAGCCACAGGGGTGCAGAGGGCAAAGCGGAGAGATTCCCGCACAGAGGATCGGCGCCGAGCAGCACTCACCAGCCCGAGAGGCTTGTCTGCTCACCCGCCGGGGCGGGCGGGAGCTGGGAGCTGAGGCTCGGGCTTCAGTTGGATCGCAGGGAGAGGACTGGGGTTGGCGGTGTGAACACAGCCTGAAGGGGCTAGCGCACCACAGCTAGCCGGGAGGGAGCCCGAGAAAAAGTCTGCAGCTGCCGAAGAGGCAAGAGACTTTTTCTTGCCTCTTTGTTTCGTGGCGCGCAAGGAGAGGGGTTCAGAGCGCCGCTTAAACGAACTCCAGAGACAGGCGCGAGCCGTGGCTATCAGCATGGACCTCAGAGGCGGGCGCGAGCCGCGGCTATCAGCGCGGAACCCAGAGATGGGCATGAGACGCTAAGGCTGCTGCTGCCGCCACCAAAAAACCTGTGTGCGAGCACAGGTCACTCTCCACACCGCCCCTCCCGGGAGCCAGTGCAGCCCGCCATGGCCAGGCTCCCGTGATCTGGGGACAACTTCCCAAGGAGAACGCACGGTGCGCCTCAGGCTGCTGCAACGTCACGCCAGCTTCTGCCGGCGCAGGCTCGCCCCGCCTCCTCCGTACCGCTCCCTCCCCCCCGGCCTGAGTGAGCCAGAGCCCCCTAGTCAGCTGATCCTTTAACCCCGTTCTGTCTGGGCGGGGAACAGAATCCCTCAGGCGACCTACACGCAGAGGCGGCTCCAAATCCAAAGCTGAACCCCGGGAGCTGTGCGAACAAAGAAGAGAAAGGGAAATCTCTCCCAGCAGCCTCAGAAGCAGTGAATTAAAGCTCCACAAACAACTTGATGTGCCTGCATCTGTTGAATACCTGAATAGACAACGAATCATGCCAAATTTAGGAGGCGGACTTTGGGAGCAGGATATATTAATTTTTCCCCTTTTCCTTTTTTTGTGAGTGTATATGTGTATGCTTCTGGGTGAGATTTTGTCTGTATAGCTTTGCTCTCACCATTAGTCCTAGGGTTAAGCCTGTCCTTTTTTTTTTTTTTTTTTTTTTACTTAAAAATTTTTTTTTCTTTTTTCCCTAATAAATGTTTTCTTAATAATTTTTTCCTTATTTTCTATTTTTAAAAAATTAAAAAAAATTTTTTAGTAAGTTTTTTCATACTTTTTATTATAAAAAATTAAAATTTTTTTCTTAATAAATTTTTTCTTAATAATTTTATTATTTTTTATTATAAAAAAATAATAAATCTATTTATAAAAATTAAAAAAAAATTTTTCTTAATAAATTTATTCTTAATTTTTTTTCTTATTTTTTATTATAATAGCTTTATTTTATTTTATTTTATCCTCTTTCTTTCTTTCTTTCTTTCTATTTTTTCTCCCTTTTATTCTGAGCCGTGTGGATGAAAGGCTTTTGGTGCTCCAGCCAGGCATCAGGGCTGTGCCTCTGAGGTAGGAGAGCCAACTTCAGGACACTGGTCCACAAGAGACCTCCCAGCTCCACGTAATACCAAACGGTGAAAATCTCTCAGAGATCTCCATCTCAACATCAAGACCCAGCTTCACTCAACGACCAGCAAGCTACAGTGCTGGACACCCTATGCCAAACAACTAGCAAGACAGGAACACAGCCCCATCCATTAACAGAGAGGTTGCCTAAAATCATAATAAGGCCACAGACACCCCAAAACACACCACCAGACGTGGACGTGCCCACCAGAAAGGCAAGATCCAGCCTCATCCACCAGAACACAGGCACTAGTTCCCTCCACCAGGAAACCTACACAACCCACTGAACCAACCTTAGCCACTGGGGACAGATACCAAAAACAACGGAACTACGAACCTGCAGCCTGTGAAAAGGAGACCCCAAACACAGTAAGATAAGCAAAATGAGACGACAGAAAAACACACAGCAGATGAAGGATAAGGGTCAAAACACACCAGACCTAACAAATGAAGAGGAAATAGGTAGTCTACCTGAAAAAGAATTCAGAATAATGATAGTAAGGATGATCCAAAATCTTGGAAATAGAATAGACAAAAATGCAAGAAACATTTAACAGGGACGTAGAAGAACTAAAGAGGAACCAAGCAACGATGAAAAGCACAATAAATGAAATTAAAAATACTCTAGATGGGATCAATAGCAGAATAACTGAGGCAGAAGAACGGATAAGTGACCTGGAAGATAAAATGGTGGAAATAACTACTGCAGAGCAGAATAAAGAAAAAAGAATGAAAAGAACTGAGGACAGTCTCAGAGACCTCTGGGACAACACTAAATGCACCAACATTCGAATTATAGGGGTTCCAGAAGAAGAAGAGAAAAAGAAAGGGACTGAGAAAATATTTGAAGAGATTATAGTTGAAAACTTCCCTAATATGGGAAATGAAATAGTTAATCAAGTCCTGGAAGCACAGAGAGTCCCATACAGGATAAATCCAAGGAGAAACACACCAAGACACATATTAATCAAACTATCAAAAATTAAATATAAAGAAAACATATTAAAAGCAGCAAGGGAAAAACAACAGATAACACACAAGGGCATCCCCATAAGGTTAACAGCTGATCTTTCAGCAGAAACGCTGCAAGCCAGAAGGGAGTGGCAGGATATACTTAAAGTGATGAAGGAGAAAAACCTACAACCAAGATTACTCTACCCAGCAAGGATCTCATTCAGATTTGATGGAGAAATTAAAACCTTTACAGACAAGCAAAAGCTGAGAGAGTTCAGCACCACCAAACCAGCTTTACAACAAATGCTAAAGGAACTTCTCTAGGCAAGAAACACAAGAGAAGGAAAACACCTACAATAACAAACCCAAAACATTTAAGAAAATGGGAATAGGAACATACATATCGATAATTACCTTAAATGTAAATGGATTAAATGCTCCCACCAAAAGACACAGACTGGCTGAATGGATACAAAAACAAGACCCATATATATGCTGTCTACAAGAGACCCACTTCAGACCTAGAGACACATACAGACTGAAAGTGAGGGGATGGAAAAAGATATTCCATGCAAATGGAAATCAAAAGAAAGCTGGAGTAGCAATTCTCATATCAGACAAAATAGACCTTAAAATAAACACTATTACAAGAGACAAAGAAGGACACTATATAATGATCAAGGGATCGATCCAAGAGGAAGGTATAACAATTGTAAATATTTATGCACCCAACATAGGAGCACCTCAATACATAAGGAAAATACTAATAGCCATAAAAGGGGAAATCGACAGTAACACAATCATAGTAGGGGACTTTACACCCCACTTTCACCAATGGACAGATCATCCAAAATGAAAATAAATAAGGAAACACAAGCTTTAAATGATACATTAAACAAGATGGACTTAATTAACATTTATAGGATATTCCACCCAAAAACAACAGAATACACATTTTTTCTCAAGTGCTCATGGAACATTCTCCAGGATAGGTCATATCTTGGGTCACAAATCAAGCCTTGGTAAATTTTAAAAAATTGAAATCGTATCAAGTATCTTTTCCGACCACAACGCTATGAGACTAGATATCAATTACAGGAAAAGATCTGTAAAAAATACAAACACATGGAGGCTACACAATACACTACTTAATAACGAAGTGATCACTGAAGAAATCAAAGGGGAAATCAAAAAATTCCTAGAAACAAATGACAATGGAGACACGACAATCCAAAACCTATGGGATGCAGCAAAAGCAGTTCTAAGAGGGAAGTTTATAGCAATACGAGCCTACATCAAGAAACAGGAAACATCTCGAATAAACAACCTAACCTTGCACCTAAAGCAATTAGAGAAAGAAGAACAAAAAAACCCCAGGACTATCTTTTTGTTGCAGTACATTTGGAGTCATTTTAATAATTATTTTCCCCTCCAATGTCCTCTTCTAGCAGAAAAATGTGTATGCAAAAGGAGAAATCGTGCAAGTAATATGATTACAAGTCCTCAAATGCAAGGAATTTCAGGAATACTTAATACATATTTGCATTTTTAATTTGCTTCCTTAAGAACAAGACTAGAACAATTCATAGCAACTGTGGTTGCTAATGTTACTAAATAATTTGTTAAAATGGTCATTAAAAATGCACAAAAAAAACAAAAAAAAAACAAAAAAAAATGACAATGGAGACACGACGACCCAAAACCTATGGGATGCAGGAAAAGCAGTGCTAAGAGGGAAGCTTATAGCAATACAAGCCTATATCAAGAAACAGGAAACATCTCGAATAAACAACCTAACCTTGCACCTAAAGCAATTAGAGAAAGAAGAACAAAAAATCCACAAAGCTAGCAGAAGGAAAGAAATCATAAAGATCAGATCAGAAATAAATGAAAAAGAAATGAAGGAAACAATAGCAAAAATCAATGAAACTAATAACTGGTTCTTTGAGAAGATAAACAAAATTGATAAACCATTAGCCAGACTCATCAAGAGAAAAAGGGAGAAGACTCAAATCAACAGAATTAGAAATGAAAAAGGAGAAGTAACCACTGACACCGCAGAAATACAAACGATCATGAGAGATTGCTACAAGCAACTCTATGCCAATAAAATGGACAACCTGTAAGAAATGGACAGATTCTTAGAAATGCACAATGTGCCGAGACTGAACCAGGAAGAAATAGAAAATATGAACAGACCAATCACAAGCACTGAAATTGAAACTGTGATTAAAAATCTTCCAACAAACAAAAGCCCAGGACCAGATGGCTTCACAGGCGAATTCTATCAAACATTTAGAGAAGAGCTAACACCTATCCTTCTCAAACTCTTCCAAAATATTGCAGAGGGAGGAACACTCCCCAACTCATTCTACGAGGCGACCATCACCCTGATACCAAAACCAGACAAAGATGTCACAAAGAAAGAAAGCTACAGGCCAATATCACTGATGAACATAGATGCAAAAATCCTCAACAAAATACTAGCAAACAGAATCCAACAGCACATTAAAAGGATCATACACCATGATCAAGTAGGGTTTATCCCAGGAATGCAAGGATTCTTCAATATACGCAAATCAATCAATGTGATACACCATATTAACAAATTGAAGGAGAAAAACCATATGATCATCTCTATAGATGCAGAGAAAGCTTTTGACAAAATTCAACACCAATTTATGATAAAAGCCCTGCAGAAAGTAGGCATAGAGGGAACTTTCCTCAACATAATAAAGGCCATATATGACAAACCCACAGCCAACATTGTCCTCAATGGTGAAAAACTGAAACCATTTCCACTAAGATCAGGAACAAGACAAGGTTGCCCACTCTCACCACTATTATTCAACATAGTTTTGGAAGTGTTAGCCACAGCAATCAGAGAAGAAAAAGAAATAAAAGGAATCCAAATCGGAAAAGAAGAAGTAAAGCTGTCACTGTTGGCAGATGACGTGATACTATACATAGAGAATCCTAAAGATGCTACCAGAAAACTACTAGAGCTAATGAATGAATTTGGTAAAGTAGCAGGATACAAAATTAATGCACAGAAATCTCTTGCATTTCTATACACTAATGACGAAAAATCTGAAAGTGAAATTAGGAAAACAATCCCGTTTACCATTGCAACAAAAAGAATATAATATCTAGGAATAAACCTACCTAAGGAGACAAAAGACCTGTATGCAGAAAATTATAAGACACTGATGAAAGAAATTAAAGATGATACAAATACATGGAGAGATATACCATGTTCTTGCATTGGAAGAATCAACATTGTGAAAATGACTCTACTACCCAAAGCAATCTACAGATTCAATGCAATCCCTATCAAACTACCACTGGCATTTTTCACAGAACTAGAACAAAAAATTTCACAATTTGTATGGAAACACAAAAGACCCCGAATAGACAAAACAATCTTGAGTACGAAAAATGGAGCCAGAGGAATCAGGCTCCCTGACTTCAGACTATATTACAAAGCTACAGTAATCAAGACAGTGTGGTACTGGCACCAAACCAGAAATATAGATCAATGGAACAGGATAGAAAGCCCATAGATAAGCCCATGCACATATGGTCACCTTATCTTTGATAAAGGAGGCAAGCATATACAGTGGGGAAAAGACAGCCTCTTCAATAAATGGTGCCTGGAAAATTGGACAGGTACATGTAAAAGTATGAAATTAGAACATTCCCTGACACCATACACAAAAATAAACTCAAAATGGGTTAAAGACCTAAGTGTAAGGCCAGACACTATCAAACTCTTAGAGGAAAACATAGGCAGAACACTCTATGACATAAATCACAGCAAGATCCTTTTTGACCCAGGTCCTAGAGAAATGGAAATAAAAACACAAATAAACAAATGGGACCTAATGAAACTTACAAGCTTTTCCACAGCAAAGGAAACCGTAAACAAGACCAAAAGACAACCCTCAGAATGGGAGAAAATATTTGCAAATGAAGCAAGGGACAAAGGATTAATCTCCAAGATTTACAAGCAGCTCATGCAGCTCAATAACAAAAAAATGAACAACCCAATCCAAAAATGGGCAGAAGACCTAAATAGACATTTCTACAAAGAAGATATACAGATTGCCAACAGACACATGAAAGGATGCTCAACATCATTAATCATTAGAGAAATGCAAATCAAAACTACAATGAGGTATCATCTCACACCTGTCAGAATGGCCATCATCAAAAAATCTAGAAACAATAAATTCTGGAGAGGGTGTGGAGAAAAGGGAACACTCTTGCACTGTTGGTGGGAATGTTAATTGATACAGCCACTATGGAGAACAGTATGGAGGTTCCTTAAAAAACTACAAATAGAACTACCATACGACCCAGCAATCCCACTACTGGGCATATACCCTGAGAAAACCATAATTCAGAAAGAGTCATGTACCAAAATATTCATTGCAGCTCTGTTTACAATAGCCAGGACGTGGAAGCAACCAAGGTGTCCATCATCAGATGAATGGATAAAGAAGATGTGGCACATATATACAATGGAATATTACTCAACCATAAAAAGAAATGAAATGGAGGTATTTGTAATGAGGTGGATGGAGTTAGAGTCTGTCATACAGAGTGAAGTAAGTCAGAAAGAGAAAAAGAAATACAGTATGCTAACACATATATATGGAATCTAAGGAAAAAAAAAAGGTCATGAAGAACCTAGTGGCAAGATGGGAATAAAGACACAGACCTACTAGAGAATGGACTTGAGGATATGGGGAGGGGGAGGGGTGAGATGTGACAGGGTGAGAGACTGTCATGGACATATATACACTACCAAATGTAAAATAGATAGCTAGTTGATAGCAGCCGCATAGCACAGGGAGATCAGCTCGGTGCTTTGTGACCACCTAGAGGGGTGGAATAGGGAGGGTTGGAGGGACTGAGATGCAAGAGGGAAGAGACATGGGAACATATGTATATGTATAACTGATTCACTTTCTTATAAAGCAGAAAGTAACACACCATTGTAAAGCAATTATACTTCAATAAAGATTTTAAAAAGAAAACTTAAAAATAAAAAATAAAAAATAAATGCTCTCTTTCAGATTTGATGGAAAGATCAAAAGCTTTACAGACTAGGAAAATCTATGAGTTCAGCACCACCAAACCAGCTTTACAAGAAATGTTAAAGAAACTTCTCTAAGTGAAAAATGAAAGGCTACAATTAGAAAAAAGAAAATTAATAAACAAAAAGCTCATTGGTGAAGGGAAACATACAGTAAAAGTAGGAAATCATCCACACACAAAGCTAGGAGGAAGGTTAAAAGTAAGAAAAATAGCAAAATCATCTATATCCACAATAAGCAGTTAAGAGATACACAAAATAAATAGATGTAAGCATTCTTTCATGTGTTTGTTGGCAATCTGTATATCTTCTTTGGAGAAATATCAATTTCGGTCTTCTTCCCATTTTTTGATTGGGTTGTTTGTTTTTTTGATACTGAGCTGCATGAGCTGCTTGTAAATTTTGGAGGTTAATCCTTTGTCAGTTGCCACATTTGTAAATATTTTCTCCCATTCTGAGGGTTGTCTTTTCATCTTGTTTATGGTTTCCTTTGCTGTGCAAAAGCTTTTACATTTCATTAGGTTGCATTTGTTTATTTTTGTTTTAATTTCCATTTCTGTAGGATGTGGGTCAAAAAGGATCTTGCTGTGATTTATGCCATAGAGTGTTCTGCCTATGTTGTCCTCTAAGAGTTTGATCATTAGAGAAATGCAAATCAAAACTACAATGAGATATCATGGCACACTGGTCAGAATGGCCATCATCAAAAAATCTACAAACAACAAATTCTGGAGAGGGTGTGGAGAAAAGGGAACCCTCTTGCACTGTTGGTGGGAATGTAAATTGATACAGCCACTATGGAGAACAGTATGGACGTTCCTTAAGAAACTAAAAATAGAACTACCATACGACCCAGCAATCCCACTACTGGGCATATACCCTGAGAAAACCATAATTCAAAAAGAGTCATGTACCACAATGTTCATTGCAGCTCTATTTACAATAGCCAGGACATGGAAACAACCTAAGTGTCCATCAACAGATGAATGGATAAAGAAAATGTGGCACATATATACAATGGAATATTACTCAGCCATAAAAAGAAATGAAATTGAGTTATTTGTAGTGAGGTGGATGGACGTAGAGTCTGTCATACAGAGTGAAGTAAGTCAGAAAGAGAAAAACAAATACTGTATGCTAACGCATATATATGGAATCTACAAAGAAAAAATGGTCATGAAGAACCTAGGGGTAAGACAGGTATAAAAACACAGACCTACTAGAGAATGGACTTGAGGATACAGGGAGGGGGAAGGGTAAGCTGGGACAAAGTGAGAGAGTGGCATGGACATATATACACTACCAAACATAAAACAGATAGCTAGTGGGAAGCAGCTGCATAGCACAGGGAGATCAGCTCAGTGCTTTGTGACCACCTGGCGGGGTGTGATAGGGAGGGTGGCAGGGAGGGAGATGCAAGAGGGAAGAGATATGGGGACATATGTATATGTATAACTGATTCACTTTGTTATAAACCGGAAACTAACACACCATTGTAAAGCAATTATACTCCAATAAAGGTGTTCAAAAAAGACAATAAAAAAAGAAAATAAGTTGATGTAAAATATGATATCAAAAAGAGTAATTGTGAGGGAATGATAGTACAACTGCAGTGTTTTTAAAATGCATTTGAAAGTAAGAGATCAGCAACTTGAAATGAAACAGTCATGTAGATAGATAGATAGATAGACGATAGCTATATAACAACTTCATGGTAACCACAAATTAAAAGCTATAGTAGATACATCAATACAAAGAAAAAGGAATACAAACAAAACACTAAAGACAGTCAGCAAATCACAAGAGAAAAAAAACAAAGATGAAAGGCACAAAAGACACCTATTAAAACAATTCCAACACAACAAAATGGCAATAAGAACATGCATATCAATAATTACTGTACATGTAAATGGAATAAATGCTCTAATTAAAAGACATACAATGGCTGAATGTATACAAAAACAAGACCCATATAGATGCTGCCTACAAGAGACTCACTTCACATCTAAAGACACACACAGACTGAAGGTGAGGGGATGGGAAAAATCATTCCATGCAAATGGAAGTCAAAGGAAAGAAAAATAGCAATACTTACATCAGGCAAAGTAAATTTTAAAGTAAAGACTGTAATAAGAGACAAAGAAAAACATTGTAGAATGATAAAGATATCAATAAAAGAAGAAGATACAACAATTGTAAATATATATGCACCAAACATAGGACCACCCTAAGTACATAATGCAACTATTAACAGATATAAAGGGAGAAACTGACAGTAACAAAAGTAGTGGAATTTAACATCCCACTTACATCAATGGACAGATCATCCAGACAGAAAACAAATAAGGCAAAACTGGTCTTATGACACTTTAGACCAGAGGAAGTTACTTGATATATGTAGAACATTCCGTCCAAAATCATCAGAACACAGACTCTTTTCAAGTGCACATGGAACATTCACTATGATAGATCACATGGTAGGCCACAAAGCAAGGCTTAGTAAATTTAGGATAATTGAAATCATATCAAGCATTTTTTCCAATCACAATGCTATGAGACTAAAAGTCAACCACAAGAAAAAAACCTGCAAAATACACAGACACGTGGAGGTTAAACAATATACTAGTAAACAATCAATGGATCACTGAAGAAATCAAAGAAGAAATAAAAAAATACCTGAAGACAAATGAAAACAAAAACAAAATAATGCAAAATCTATGGAAAGCAGCAAAAGCAGTTCTAAGAGGGAAGTTTAGAGCAGTAGACCTTTACCTCAGGAAAAAGAAAAAAATCTCAAATAAACAACCTAATGTTACACTTAGAAGAGTTAGAAATAGAACAAACAAAACCCAAAGTTAGTAGAAGGACAGAAATTATAAAACTCAGAGCAGAAGTAAGTGAAACAGAGATGAAAAAAGCAATAGAAAAGATCAATGAAACTATGATTCTTGATTCTTTGAAAAGATAAACAGAATTGATAAACCTTTAGCCAGACTCATCAAGAGAAAAAGAGAAGGCCCAAATCAATAAAATCAGAAATGACAAAGAAGAAGTTATAACCAATACTACAGAAATACAAAATATCATGAGAGACTACTATGAACACTTATACGTGAATAAAATGGAGAATCTAGAAGAAATGGACAACTTCTTACAAATATACAATTTCCCAAGACTGAACCAGGAAGAAATAGAAAATGTGAACAGACCAACTATCAGTAAAAAAAATGAATCTGTGATTTAAAACTCTCAACAAACAAAAGTTCAGGACCAGATAGTTTCACAGGTAAATTCTACTAAATAACTGGAGAAGAGTTAACACCTATCCTTTTCAAAATATTACAAAAACTTGCAGAGGAAGGAATGTTTCCGAACTCATTCTATGAGTCCAGCATCACCCTGATACCAAAACGAGAAAAACATACCATCAAAGAAGAGAATTACAGGCCAATATCACTGATGAACATAGATGCAAAAATCCTCAACAAAATACTAACAAACCAAATCCAACAATACCTTAAAAGGATCACACACCATGATCAAGTGGGATTTATCCCAGGGATTCAAAGATATTTTAATATCCACAAATCAATCAATATGACACAACACATTAACAAATCAAAGGATAAAAACCATATGATCATCTCAATAGAGGCAGAAAAACCTTTTGACAAATTCAACATCCTTTATGATAAAAACTCTGCAGAAAGTGGGCATAGAGGGAACATACTTCAACATAATAAAAGTCATATATGACAAACCCACAGCTAACATCATAGTCAATGTTGAAAAGCTGAAAGCATTTCCTCTAAGATCAGGGACAAGATGAGGATTCCCACTCTCACCACTTTTATTTGACATAGTATTTGAACTCCTAACCAGAACAATCAGACAATAAAAGGAGTCCAAACTGGAAAAGAAGAATAAAACTGTCACTGCTTGCAAATGACATAGTACTATACATAGAAAATGCTAAAGACACCACCAGAAAAATACTGGAGCTCATCAGTGAATTTGGTAAAGTTGCAGGATACAAAATTAATATTGAGAAATCTGTTGCATTTCTATACACTAAAAACAAACTATCAGAAAGAGAAATTAAGGAAATAACCACATGTGTCATCATATCAAAAAGAATAAGAAACCTAGGAATAAGCCTACTGAAGGAGGTTAAAGACCTGTACTCAGAAAACTGTAAGACAGTGATGAAAGAAATTGAAGACAACACAAACATATGGAAAGATTTGCCATGTTCATAGATTGGCAGAATTAATATTGCTAAAATGACCATATTACCCAAGGCAATGTACAGATTCTATGCAATATCCGTCAAAATACCTAAGGCATTTTTTCACTGAACTAGAACAAACAATTTTAAAATTTGCATGGAAACTCAAAATAATCCAAATAGCCAAAACAATCTTGAGAAAGAAGATCAGAGCTGGAGGAATCATGCTCCTCAACTTCAGACTATTCTACAAAGCTACAGTAATCAAAACAGTACAGTACTGCCACAAAAATAGACACATAGATCAATGGAACAGGATAGAGAGCCCAGAAGCAAACACTCACACTTATGGTTAATTAATATATGACAGGCCGGATCAAGATGGTGAAATAGAAGGACGTGTAGCTCACCTTCTCCCACAAATACATCAAAAATACATCTACATGTGGAACAATTCTCACAGAATACCAGCAGAACACTGGCAGATGATCACATAAAACCAAAATCGCAAGAAAGATCACCACGTAATTCGGTAGGAAAAAAAAAGTTATCAGGACAAGACCTGTGCCCCTGGGAGGAAGCTGTGCCCCTAGGAGGAAGCTGTTCTGTCGCCCTGGGAAGCACCTTTACCAGTGGGGAGATCAGCCAGGACAGAAAGAGAGTTTCACAGGCTCAGAGGAGAGTGCAGCAGACAGTTTGTGACAGACAAAACAGAGAGAGACCAGCAAAGAGGGTCCCTGTCACCTCACTGCATTCCCTAGCCTGAAATGTTTGCATTCTGGTGCAAATAGGGTGTCCTCAGGCTTGAGGACAGACCCATGGAGAGGACTGGGGTTGGCTGTGTGGAGACATCCTAAAGGGGCTGGAGCATGCTCCCAGCCACAACCAGTGGTGTGCACAGGAAGGAGCCCAGGTCTGCCATTGAAACCCCATTGTTAAAATATTCACAGGAAGTGAAGTGTGGGGCCCACCATAGCAGCCCCACTCTTGGCACGCTCACTGTGGATGTGGCTCCACCTCTATGAGTTGTGGGAGCTCATAAGCTCCCTAGGATTGCCCACACAGGGAGGTGGGGCTGAAATCCCCAGAGGTCATGACTTCAGCAGGACTGGAATCTGAGTGTCTCAGGGGCTGTGTGATCCGTGGATTTATGCACCAGAGGTTGCTTTGTAAACCAAGAGACTGTGGGACATCTGAGTGAATTACTGGTGCTTCCGTGGCTGTGGCAGTTTCTGCTGCAGGTTCTCCAGACATGTGTACACAGAGACGGAGCCCCATGTCTGAGCTAACTCAGTAGCATCTATGGCATGTCTACATGCATGACTATGACAGTCCCAGTGCCTGACCTCAGTGGTTCCATGCCAATGAATCTGTGCTAGTCACTTTGTGAGCACAGTGCCTGAGGGACACCTGGGCCAACTGCCTGAATTCCCGTGGTTGAGGCAGGACTGAGAGCAGTCCCCCAAAACTGTATTTTGTGAGCCCACACAATGGGTGACAAGTGACACCACAGAGCACTCTTCCCAGTGGACAGCTCCTGCAGAGGCATACTCAGTGGCTCCTCTCACAGTGGGAGCACTCCAGTCCCACCTACCTCACACTGCAGTTCAGAAACTGATCTGGGGGCATTTACTGCAGCAACTGGGGAGCAAACTCTGCCCCTGACAGGGCTGTGACAACCACAGAGCAAAGAGGAGGCCCTGCTCAATATCCAGTGTAGACTGTCATCACCACCACAAAAATCATACCCCCTTTTAAGGGGATAACAGCCAGCACACACTGAGAAAAGATGTGGTAGGCATCCATTCTAAAAACAGCCCTCTCACCAAAAATATTAGACCCATGGAAGCTACACAGGGACACTCTCACATAAAAACATCCCTTCAAACCATAGTAGATAACTGTTTCTCTTAAACTCATAGTCATAAGAATATAAGTAAAATGAAGAAGCAGAGGAATCACTCCCAATTAAAAAATCAAGAGAATTTCCATGAAAGAACAAACAGTGCAACAGACAGCTCCAGTCTGCCAGATCCCAAGTTCAAAAAGGAGGTAATAAAAATACTGAATGAGGGACTTCCCTTGCAGTCCAGTGGTTAGGACTCTGTGCCTCCACTGCAGGGGCATGGGTTCAATCCCTGGTCAGGGAACTTGGATCCTACATGCAGTGGGGTAGAGATGAAAAAAAATTACTGAAGGAATTTAAAGGACCTATAGATAGAAATGCAGATTACTGTAACATTTAACTAGAAACTATAAAGCAGGGCTAATTAAAATTATAAAACTCATTTGTTGAGACAAAAGCTGAGCTAAAGGCAATAAATAGCAAACTGGAAAATGCAGAAGAATGAATAAGTGATCTGGAAGATAGAATAATGGAAATCACCCAATCAGAACAACAGACAAGAAGACAAAAGAAAGCAATATACAAGAGCTATGGGATAATATGAAGTGTCCCAGTATATGCATAATAGGGATCCCAGAAGGAGAAGAAAGAGAAAAAGAGATCAAAAATGTATTTGAAGGGATTATGGCTGAAAACTTCCAAAACCTAAGGAAGGAAACAGATATCTAGGTACAGGAAGAACAGATGGTCCCAAACAAGATGAACCAAAACAGCCTTACACCAAGATATTTTAAAATTAAAATGGCAAAAGTTAAAGATAAAGAGAGGATTCTAAAGGTAGCAAGAACAAAGAAACAACAACAACAAAACAAAGAGTTAAATATAAAGACCCCCATAAGGCTATCAGCATATTTCTCTACAGAAAAGTTGCAGGTCAGAAGGGAGTGGCAAGATATATTTGAAGTCCTGAAAGGGAAAAGCTTGCAACCTAGGCTACTCTACCCAGCAAGATTATCATTTAGAATAGGCGAGATAGAGTTTCTCAGACAAGAAAAAACTAAAAGAATATAGCAATATTAAACTTATCCTAAAAGAAATATCTAAAGGTATTCTCTAAACAGAAAAGTAGCAAGAATTTATAGGAGAGAGAAAATCACACATGGAAAGTAAATCACTTAAATAAGCAAGTACACATTTTTTAAATTATTTACTGTGGCAAGAATATTTAACCTGAGATCTATCCTTTTAATAATTTTTTTAAGGGTACAATATAGTACTGTTGACTATAGTTACAATGTTGTACAACAAATCTCTAAAACTAATTCACTTTGCTCAACTGAAACTTTATGCCCATTGTAGTAACTCCCCAACCCACTCTCCCCACCAACCCCTAGAAACTATATTCTACTCTTTGATTCTATTCATTTGACTATTTTAGACCCTTATATAAATGGAATTATGTGGTATTCATCTTTTTGTAATTGACTCACTTCATTCAGCATAACATCCTTAAGGTTCAGCCATGTTGTCCCATATTGCAGAATTTCCTTCTTTTTAAAGGCCAGTGCACATTTTTTTGTGTGTGTGTGAATGTGATGATAACTACAAAGAACAACAAAAGGATAAATATGAAAATGTAAAACAGGACATCAAAATCATAAAATGTGGGGGGAGGAGAGTAAGAAAATGTAGATTTTTTTAAAGAATGTGTTTGAACCTATATGACTAACAGTCTAAAAAAGTAGACGTAGTAATGGGCGAACATACTTGAAAAACAGGGTAACCACAAATAAAAAACATACAATAGATTAACAAAAACCAAAAACCAGAGGACACAAGCATAATACAAAATAAAACCATCAAATCAAAAAAAGGAAAAAGAAAAAGAAAAAGAAAGGAACAAAGAAGAAATACAAAATCAACTGGAAAACAATGTTTAAAATGGCAATAAATATATATCTGTCAATAATTACCTTAAATGTCAATGGAATAAATGTCCAATCAAAAGACATAGAGTGGCAGATTGGATTAAAAAAAAAAAGAGCCTACAATATGCTGCCTACAAGAGACCCACTTTAGAGCAAAAGATACACATAGATTGAAAGTGAAAGGATGGAAAAAGATATTTCATGCAAATGGAAATGACAAGAAAACAGTGGTAGAAATACTCATATCAGACAAAATAGACTTTAAAACAAAAGCCATAATGAAAGATAAAGGACACTGTGTAAAACGATCTATACAAGAAGAGGATATTACACTTGTTAAAATATATGCACACAATATAGGAGTACCTAAATACATATAACAAATGTTAACATAAATTGAGAAAATGACAGTGATACAATAACAGTAGGAGATATTACTGTTATCCACTTATGTCAATGGATAAATCTTCCAGACCAAAAACCAATAAGGTAAAAGAGATCCTAAATGATACAATAGAATGGTTACACTTAATTGATATTTTCAGGGCATTGCATCCAAAAAAACACAAAATACATAGTTTTCAAGTGCACATGGAACATACTCCAGGATTGGCCATATACTAGGACAAAAAACAAGCCTCAACAAATGTAAGAGGATAGAAATTATTTCAAGTAGGTTTTCTGACCACAAGAGTCTGAAACTAAAAATCAACCACAGAAAGAGAAACGAGAAAAAAACAATTATATGGAGACAAAACAACATGCTACTAAAAAACAAATGAGTCAACAATGTAACAAAGAGGAAATTTAAAAAAATACCTTGAGACAAATGACAACGAAACACAACCATACAAAATCTATGGAATGCAGCAAAAGCAGTCCTAAGAGGGAAGTTCATAGTGATAAAGACCTTCCTCAAAAAACTAGAAAAATCTCAAATAAACAACCTAACCTGCCACTTAAAAGAGTTATAAAAATAAGAACAAACAAAACCTAAAGTCAGCACAAGGAAGGAATTTATAAAGATCGAGAGAAAATAAATAAAATAGAGGTTAAAAAGCAAGAGAAAAAATCCATAAAACCAAGAGTGGGTTCTTTGAAAGGGTAAAAAAAAAACCGATAAAACTCTGTCAAAGCTCAACAAGAAGAATAGAGGACCCAAATAAACAAAATAAGAAATGAAAGTGGAGAAATAACAACTGATACCACAATAATAAAAAATAATAAGAGAATACTATGAACAATCATGTGCCAACAAATTGGACAACCTAGAAAAAATGAAGTTTCTACAGCCCACCAAAACTGAATCAAGAAAAAATAGATAATTTGAACAAACCAATCACTAGCATTAAAATGGAATCTGTATTTAAAAAACAAGTAAACAAACAAAAACAACAACAACAAAAACCTCCCTGCAACCAAAAGTCCTGGATTAGATGGTTTCACTGGGGAATTCTAACAAACATACAAATAAGAATTTATACCAATCCTTCTCAAATTTTTCCAAAGATTGAAGAGGAGGGAAGACTCCCAAAGTCATACTTTGAAGCCACTATCACCTTGATAACAAAAGCAGACAAAGACAACATCAAAAAAAAATTATAGGCCAATAGCTTTGATGAATAAATATACAAAAATTCTCAAGAAAATGTTAGCAATCAGAATTCAACAACACATAAAATGGATCATATACCACAATCAAGTTGGATTCACCCCAGTGTCACAAGGATGGCTCAAATTGATCAATGTGATACATTATATCAATAAAAGACAAAAATCCCATGATTATCTCAAAAGATGCAGAAAAATTATTTGATAAAATTCAACATCCATTCGTGATAAAAATTTTACCAAAGTGGGTATAGAGGGAACATATGTCAACATAATAAAAGCTATTTATGACAAACCCACTGCCAACATAATATTCAATGGTGAAAAGCTGAAAACCTTCCCAGTAAAATATGGAACAAGACAAGGTTGCCCACCCTCACCACTTCTATTCAACATAGTATTGGAAGTCCTAGCAACAGCAATCAGACAAGAAAAAGAAATAAAACTGCTAGAACTGATAAATGAATTCAGCAAGGTAGCAGGATGCAAAATTATTTACAGATATATGTTACATTTTTTTACACTAACAATGAAATATCAGAAAGAGAAAGTAAAAAAAAAAAATCCCTTTTAAAACTGCATCAAAAAAATAAAATACTTAAGAATAAAATTGACCAAGGAGATGAAAGGCTTATATGCTGAGAACTATAAAACATTGATAAAGGAATTTGAAGATAATTCAACGAAATGAAAAGATATGTCATGCTCTTGGATTGGAAGAATTAATATTGTTAAATGGCCATACTATTCAAAGCAATCTGCAGGTTTAATGTGATCTCTATCAAATTACTCATGATATTTTTCACAGAACTAGAACAAATAATCTTAAAATTAATATGGAACCATAAAAGACCCAACATTGCCAAAGCAATCCTGAGGAAAAAGAACAAAGCTGGAGGCATAACCATCCCAGAGTTCAGACAATACCACAAAGCTATAGTAATTAAAACAGTGTGGTATTGACACAAAAACAGGTGGTATTGGCATGGATCAATGGAACAGAATAGAGCACTCAGAAATAAGCCCACACACCTATGGTCAATTAATCTTTGACAAAGTAGGCAAAAATATACAATGGAGACAAGACGGTCTCTTCAGCAAGTGGTGTTTGGAAAGCTGAACAGCTGCATGTAAATCAATGAAGTTAGAACACAGCCTCACACCATACACAGAAGTAAACTCAACATGGCTTAAAGACTTAAATATAAGACAAGACACTATAAAACTCCTAGAAGAGAACATAGGCAAAACACTCTCTGACATAAATCATACCAAAGTTTTCTTAAGTCAGTCACCCAAGGCAATAGAAATAAAAGCAAAAATAAACAAGTAAGATCTAATCAAACTTGTAAGCTTTGGCACAGCAAAGGAAACCATAAACAAAATGAAAAGACAACATATGGACTAGAAGAAAATATTTGCAAATGATGCTATTGACAAGGGCTTAAATTCCAAAAAACACAAAAAGCTCATGCAACACAATAATAAAAAAAAATCCAATTAAAAATTGGGCAGAAGACCTATATAGACATTCCTCCAAAGAAGACATACAGATGGCCAACAGGCACATGAAAAAATGCTCAAAATTGTTAATTATTAGAGAAATGCAAATCAAAACCACAGTGAGGTACCACCTCACACCAATCAGAATGACCATCATTAAAAAGTCTATAAATAACAAATGCTAGAGACAGTGTGGAGCAAAGGCATCCCTTCTACACTGTTGGTGGGAACGTAAATTTGTGCAGCCACTATGGAGAACATTATGGAGGTTCCTTAACACACTAAAAATAGAGTTGCCATATGATCTTGCAATCTCACTCCTGGGCATATATCCAGAGAAAACTATAATTTGAAAAGATATATGTGCCCCAATGTTCATAGCAGCACAATTTACAATAGTCAAGACATGGAAGCAATAGAAATGTCCATCAACAGATGAATGGATAAAGAAGATGTGGTATATATATGCACAATGGAATACTACTCAGCCATAAAAATATGAAATATTGTCATTTACAGTAACATGGATGAGATCCTCCTAGAGATCATCATACTAAGTGAAGTAAGTAAGAAACAGGAAAATACTATATGATATCACTTATATGTGGAATCTAAAATATAACACAAATGAACTCATTTACAAAACAGAAACAGACTAACAGATATAGAAAATAAACTTATGTTTACCAAAGGGGAAGGTGTTGGGGAGGGATAAATTAGGAGTTTGGGGTTAGCAGATACAAACTACTATGCATAAAATAGATAAACAACAAGGTCCTACTGTATAGCACAAGGAACTATGTTCAATATCCTGTTATAAATCATAATGGAAAAGAATATGAAAAAGAATATTACATATTTGTATAACTGAAACATTTTTCTGTACATCAGAAACTAACACAACATCATAAATCAACTACAATAAAAAAAATCTATGACAAATGAGGTAAGAATATACAATGGAGAAAAAACATTATCTTCAATAAGTGGTACTGGGAAGTCTGGACCCCTACATGTAGGAGAATGAAATTAGAACATTTTCTCACACCATATACAAAAGTAAATACAAAGTGGATTAAAGGCCTAAAATTAAGACTGGAAACCATGAAACTCTTAGAGGAAAACATAGACTGAACACTTTTTGACATAAATTGTAGCAATATATTTTTTGATCTGTCTCCTAAAGTAAAGGAAATAAAAGAAAAAAAAATTAAATGGAACCTAATTAGAACTAAAAGCTTTTGCAAAGCAAAAGGAACCAACAACAAAATTAAAAGACAACTAATGAATGGGAGAAGCTATTTCCTTATGATATGACCGATAAAGGGTTAATATCCAAAATATTATATATAAAAAGCTCATACAACTCTATTTAAAAAACAAACAACCCAATTAGAAAATGAGCAGAAGACTTGAATAGACACTTTTCCAAAGAAGACATACAGATAGCAAACTGGAATATGAAACGATCTCATCATCATTAATCTTCAAAGAAATGCAAATTAAAATCACAGTGACATATCACTTCAATATTGTCAGAATGGCTATCATCAAAAAGGCGAAAATGAACAAATGTTGGTGAGGATGTGGAGAAAAGGGAACCCTCGTACACTGTTTGTAGGAATGTAAATTGGTGGAAAACAGTATGGTGGTTTCTCAATAAACTAAAAATAGAACTACCATATGAACCAGCAATTCCACTCTTGGGTATATACCCCCCCCAAAAAAAACACTAATCCGAAAAGATTCATGCACCCCAATGTTCATAGTAGCATTATTTACAATTCCCAAGATATGGAAGCAATCTACGCAATCTACAATGGAATACTAGTCGGCCATGAAAAAGAATGAAAATTTGCAATTTCCAACAACATGGATAGACTTGGAGGGTATTATGCTAAGTGAAATAAGTCAGATAGATATAGACAAATATTGTATGTTATCACTTATATGTGGTATCTTAAAAATAAAACAAACTAGTGAATATAACAAAAAGGAAACAAGCTCAGAGATATAAGAACAATCTAGTGGTTACCAGTGGGGAGAGAAAGTGGGAGGAGCAAGACAGGGGAAGGGGATTAAGAGGCACAAACTCTTATGTATAAAACAAATAACCTACAAGGATATATTGTACAATGCAGGGAATATAGCTAATATTTTAATAACTGTAAATGGAGAATAATCTTTAAAAATTGCAAATCACTATTTTGTACACCTGTAACTTATATACTATTTTACATCAGCTATATCTCAATAAAAAAGAACACAAAAGTCAAACAGAAATCCTAGAGTCTAGGAAATGACAAAACTGAAGATTTCAATACACCACTTCAACTGTAGACCCACCAAGCAGAGGAAGGAGTCAGTATCTTGAGTACAAGTCATTTGAAACAATCTAGTCAGTGAAGAAAAAAGAAAATAAAATACAAGTAAGAGTGAAAAGGTTACATGAATTATGGGATACCATTAAGAGATACAATCTACACATTATTGCTATCCCAGAAGGAGAAGAGAGGGAGAAAGGGGCAGAAATCTTAATTATAAAAATATTGTCTGAAAACGTCACAAATCTGGCAAGAGATTTGGATATCCAAGTGCATGAGCTCCTAGACTCCTCCCCCAAATTTTGTCCCCGAACATGTCTCCAAAACACATCATAATAAAAGTGTATAAAAATCAAAAAACAAAGAAATTTAAAAGTAGCAAGAGAAAAAAAATCTTACATAAAAGGTGACCCCAAAAGTCTATCATTGAAAGCAGAAACTTTCAGGCCGTGAGGGAGTAGGATGACAACAGTGCTAAAATAATAAAAGGACCAACCAAGAATTCCCAGCAAACTTGTCCTTCAAAAGTGAAAGAAAGTTAAACACTTTCCCAGTCAAAGAAAAGCTGTTGGAGTTTATCACAACTAGACCTGCCTTTCAAGAAATGAAAAAGGGAGGTCTTCAAGTTGAAAGGAAAGGACACCATCATTAAAATATGTGAAAGTACAAAAATAACTACAAGGTGAGACTTTTCAGAATACTCGAATACTGTATTGTGATACATTAATTACTTCTCACAATGAGATAAAAGTTCAGTGAAAGTTGTCTTAACTATAGCTACAATAATGTGTTGATGGATACACCATATATAAAAAATGTAAACTGTGATATCAGTAACATAATATGTGAGAGGAAAAGTAATTCACATGCAGAGATTTTGTATGCTATAGAAGTTATGTTGTTATCAGCTTAAATATTATGTTATATCTATAACATATTTTATGTAAGCCTATTTGTAACCAAAAATAAAAAACCTGGAGTAGACACACGAAAGATTAAAAAAAGGAAATCAAAGTATACCACTACAAAACATTATCAAATCACAAAAGAAGATAGCAAGAGAGGAAGAAACCAACAAAAAACTCCTACAAAACAGTCAGAAAACAATGAAAAAAATATCAAGAGCAAATGCTTACCTATTGATAATTAATTTAAATGTAAATGGATTAAAGTCTCCAATCAAAAGACATAGTGTCTGAATGGATAAATCAACAAGATCTAACAATATGCTGCCTACATAAGACTCTCTTTAGCTTTAAGGACATGCTTAAGCTTAAAGTGAAGGAATGGAAAAGGATATTCCACTCAAAAAGTAAGCAAATGATAGCAGAGGTGTCTATGCTTGTATCAGACAGAACAGACTTTAAGTCAAAAACAGTAACGAGACAAATAAGGACATTATATAGTGATAAAAGAGTCAATTATTAAGAGTATATGACAATTCTAAATACATATGCACCCAATATCAGAGCACTTAAATATATCAATACTAACAGAACAAAAGGGAGAAAAAAACTCAGCAATACAATAATAGTAGAGAACTTCAATACCACACTTACAACATCCAGACAGAAAATCAATAAGGAAATAGTGGACTTGAACAATATTATAGGCGATATGGTCCTAATTCAGTTCAATTCAATTGCACCAGAATAAACATTCTTCTCAAAGACGTGAAACTGTCTCCAGGATAAATAACGTGTAAGTTCACAAAACAATTTATAACAAATTTAAGAATATTGAAATTATATCATATATGTTTTCTGACCATAATGGTCTGAAATTAGAAATCAATAGCAGTAAATAACTTAGAAAATTGTAAATATGTGGAAATAAAACAATATAACTCTGAACAATAAATAGGTCAAAAAAATGAAAAGGGAAATAAAAGAAAATATATTGAGATGAATGAAAATGGAAACACAACATACTAAAACTTATAGGATGCAGCAAAAGTAGTTCTTAGAGGCAAGAAATCCCTACAAAAGGAAAAAGAAATATCTCAAACAAGCAACATAACTTCACACCTCATTGAACTGGAAAAAAGAACAAATGGTATGTATTGACCAATATGTCAGAAGATTGAGTCACTAATCAAAAACCTCCCAACAAATAAACCCAGAACCAAATGGCTTCACTGGTAAAATCTTCCAAATATTTAAAGAAGTATTAATACCAACCTTTCACAAGCTCTTCAAATAAATTAAAGTGGAGGAAACACTTTTAATCCTTTTTATGAGTTCAGTATCACCGTGATACCAAAGCCAGACAATAACACTATAAAATAAAGAAAATTACAGGACAATATCTTCGACAAATCTAGATGCAAAAATCCTCAACAAAATGTTAACCAACCAAATTCAACAGCATATTAAAAAGATATACAACATGATCAAATGGTATTTATCCCTGGGATGCAAGGATGATCCAACACACACAAATCAATGAATGTGACACACTACGTTAACAGAATGAAGGAAAAATCATATGATAATCTCAAAAGAAGCATTTGAAACAATTCAACACACTTACATAATAAAAACTCTCAACAGATAGGTACCTCAACATAATAAAGGCCATATATGACAAAACCATAGGTAACATCAAACTCGATGTATGAAAAGCTGAAAAATTTTCACGAACCAGACAAGGACACTGTTGCCACTCCTATTCAACATAGTACTGGAAGTCCTAGTCAGAGCAATGAGGCAAGAAAAAAAGGCATTCAAATCAGGAAGAAGGAAATAAAACAGTTTCTGTTTGCAGATGACATTATCTTATATATAGAAAACCCTAAAGACTCTACAATAAAAGTGAGAATTAATGAAGAAATTTAGTTAAGATGCAGGATTCAAAATCAACTACAAAAATCAGTTGCATTTCTATGCACTAACAATGAACTATCTGAAAAAGAAATTAAGAAAACAATCCCATTTACAATAGCAACAAAAAGTACTTAGAAATGAATTTAACAAAGAGGGTAAAAGATTTGTACACTGAAAACCATAAGACCCCAATGAAAGAAACTGAACAGGACACAAATAAATTGAGAGATATCCCCTGTTGATATACTGGAAGAATTATTATTGTTAAAAGATCCATACTACCCAAAGTGATCTCCAGATTCAATGCAATCCCTATTAAAATTCAAAGCAAGTTTTTACATTAATAAGCTTTGGCACATCTAAGGAAACTATCAACAGAGTAAAGAGACAACCTATGGAATGGGAGAAAATTTTTGCAAACCATAATCTAAGTGATTAGTATTCAAAACATATTAAAAACACAAACAACTCAATGGCAAGAAAATAACCTAATTTAAAAATAGGCAAAGAACATGAATAAACATTTTTAAAAAGAAAGCATACAAATTGCTAATAGATATATGAAAAGGTATTCAACATCAATAATTATCAGAAAAATGCCAATCAAAACCACAATGAGAGACCACCTCACACCTGTTAGAATGGCTATTATTGAAAAAAAAGATAGCAAATGTTGGTGAGGACGTGCAAAATAAGGAACATTTTTACACTGTTGGTGGGAATGTAAATTGGTGCAGTCATTATGGAAAACAGTATGGAGGTTCCTCAAAAAATGAAAAATACAAGTGCCACATAATCCAGCAGTCCCACTTCTGGGCATATATCTAAAGTAAACAGGATCAGTATCTCAAAATCATATCTGCTCTCCCATGTATATTGAAGCATTTTCACAGGAGGAAAGATGGAAACAATTTCAGTGTCCATCGATGCGTGGATGAATGGATAATGATGATGTGAGATATATATATATATATATATATATATAAAATTAAATATTATTCAGCCATGAGAAAGAAGGAATTCCTGACATTTGTGACAACAAGGATGGAAATAGAGGATATTACCCTAAGTGTAATAACCAGATAGAGGAAGACAAATACCTATATATGAAATCTAAATTAAAAAAAAAACAAGGCAAGCTCATAGAAGCAGAGAATATAACGGTGGCTATCAGGGGCTAGGAGGTGAGGGAAATGGGGAGATGTTGGTCAACAGGTACAAAATTTCAATTATGTAGGATGAATAAGTTTGGAGATCTAATGTACACATATGATTACTATACTTAATAATACTATATTGAACACTGGTAATATGCTCAGGGAATAGATTTCAGCTGTACTCATAAAAAAAGGTAAATATGTGAGAAGATGATATATTAATTAGTTAACATTGTGAAAAGCAGTATACAGGTTCCTCAAAAATTAAAAATAGTACTATCATATGATCCAGCAATCCCATTATGGGTATATACCTAAAGGAAATGAATCGGTATCTCAAAGAGATATCTGCATCCCCATATTCATTGTACAATTATTCACAATAACCAAGATATGGAAACAACTTAAGTGTACACTGACAGACAGATGAATGGATAAAGAAAATATGGTTTATATATACAATGGAGTATTATTCAGCCATAAAAAGGACAGAAACATTGCTTTTTGCTATAACATAGATAAAACTGATGGACATTATGTTTAGGGAAATGTCAGACAAATACTGTATAATATCATTTTAATATAAAATATTAAAAAGTCAAACTCATAGAAGAAGTGAGTAGAACAGAGGTTGCCAGGGGATAGGAGGTGGGGAAAATAGGGAGATATTGTTTAAAGTGTACAAACTTTCAGTTATAAGATGAATACATTATGGGATCTAATGTACAGCATGGTAGCTATAATTAATAATACTGTATTATTGACTTGATATTTGGTGAAAGATAATATCTTAAGTATTCTCAAAAGTATGGCAACTATGTGAGGTGATGGATGTGTTAACTTGATTGTTGTAATCATTTACCATGATTACCTATATTAAATAATCACACTGTGCACCTTAAATATATACAATTTTTATTTGTCAATAATACCTCAAAAAAGCTGGAAAAAAAAAGAGTGATCAGGGTGCAGTCAGCAAGATTGTGGACTAGGAAAATCCATGCTCCTTTTCCCCCATGTAAACTCAAGTAAACAACTACAGACCGACTCAAATAGCTTTGGGGATGATCTGGAAACCAGTCACGGATAAGCAGCAACCAAGGAAAACCCAACCAAGAAAAAAGCCACACTCAAAATGGTAGGAAATTTCAGGGTGTTTTTATTCACTCTTGCTTCACCTCCTCCCCAGAACAGCATGGCACAGTTGGGAAGAAGTGACCCAATTCCTTGTTCCCTCCCTCAGGATGAAAGACGTGAATGAACTTGTTTGCAGCATCCTGACTTGCTTGTTAGCAGCCTGAAGAACTGATTTCTGTATTGCCTCACTTTGAACTCAAACAGGAATGACAGCATAGTTTCAATCTTATGTTGGAAATTGCAGGAGGCAACGTCAGGCACTGCAGTTTGTGAAAACTACTGGGGGACAACAGACCCATGAATGACTGGGGGCAAGCGATGACAGACAGAGGAATAACACAGAAAATCTAAGAACCAGAGAAGAAGTAGAATACATTAGGGAAATTAAGATATTTTAAAGTAGTTGAAATGATATCAGCATCATGCTGGCATAAAATGTTCCTCTTTTTTATCCCTAATACTTTAAACAACAAATTAGACATTCATCCACAGACAAAAGTGCTTTTGTGGATGTTGTGGGATCTAGTAACCCATGCCAAGGGAACCAGGAGGAGTCTCAATTACCTGTGTATCTGTTAATAGGCAGAAAGAACTTGGTATAGGCTGCATAAACAGCAGATCAAGTAAACCTGCACAGACTCCTCTTATTTGGGAAAAAAAAAAATCAAGAGACTGCTGATCTGAACATATATCCACACACCAGAGAAAATTTTCAGCCATCTAAACTTCTTGAGGGGAGATTCCCACACACGATTGGACTTCCCCCAGATATAAGTTTTGTCACAGTGGAGAGGAAAATAAGAGAAATTATTCTAGTACTGCCCCCCACTCCCAACGATATTGCATCAGGATGGTCTATCTGGCTAGAGCACCCTCTCCTATGAGGAAATAGGAGATTGGTTAGTGAGTGTCTCACTACCTCAGCTGTGCAGGATGTGGCTGAAAAAATCCTGTCTCTCTTCTTCAGCACCTAGAGTACTAAACTGAGACTTCTGTGACTGGGGTGAGGGAAGAGATTAAGAAAGGAACAGATAAAAATTTCCAAGGGAATTAAGGGATTGCACTCAGCAGTAAGTCTACCCACATGCCTGGGGAATACCACAAACAGGGATCTCCTTATCAGATCTGTGGGCACCTCCCATGCCTTGAGTGCTAAGCCATACCTCTTCCCATGCTGTGGTTGCTTCCTTGTGCATGCCTCTATGTGCAGCAGCATGAGAGATCTAGGGTAGACAGGGAGTGTTCTCAGAAAACAAGGCACAGTCTATGAGCAGGGGAGAAAAATGCGAAATTGAGTTATACTGCATCCTTCTAGGAAAGAAAAAAAGAGGTTTTTAGTAGGAAGTCTGGTGAGTTGTAAGAGCCAGAGAAGACATAAAAGCTTAAGAATTCTGCCACAAGAGGGAGCAAGAAGAGTGGAGTCGTGTACCCATACAAAGACAGAGAAAATCCTGTCGATAATATCAACAATGAACAGAGTATGCCATCTGAAGGCAACTAGCAAATATTTAAGAAAGTGTCTGCTACTTCAAATATGAAAGCAGCAATGCAAAACCACGGGAAACATGAGAAATCAAGGAAACATGCCATCACAAAAAGAAAATATTCATTTTCCAATAACTGAGCTCCAAGGAATGGAATTTTTTGATCTAGCTAATAATGAATTCAAGATAGCTGTTTTGAAGAAACTCAATGAGCTACAAGAAAATGCCAAAAGACAATTCAAGAAAATCTCTAATTATATATGATAAAAATGACAGTTTTACCAATGAGATAGAAATAAAATAATAAAGGAGACTGAAATAAAAAAGAACCAAACAGAAAATCTGGAGTTGAAGAACTCAATGAACAAAATGAAAAATGCAGTAGAGAGCATCTGCAGTAGAGTAGAGTAAATGGAAAATTAAATAACTGAGTTAGAGTATAGAAATTTTGAAATAACTCAGCAAAAAGCAAAAACTTATGAAAAGAGCAAAGAAAGCCTGTGTGATATACTATTCCATCAAAAGAACAAATATTAAAATAATTGGAATATCAAAAGGAGAAGGGTAGGAGAAAAGAGAAAAAAAAAATCTATTTAAAAAATCATAGGTGAGAACTTCCCAAACCTGTGGAAAGACTGGGATATTCAAGTTCACAAAGTTCATAGATCAATCTATTATCTCAATGCAAAAAGACCTTCTCTAAGATACATTATACTAACACTGAGGTGGTTTGAGAGGTAATTAAGTCATAAGGGTTGAGCCCTCATGCATGGGATTAGTACTTTTATAAAAGAGACCTCAGAAGTTTCTCTCACCCCCTTCTGCTTTGTGAGGGCACAGTAAGAAGTTGGTAGTCCTTAGCCAGGAAGTGGGATCTCACCAGACGCCAAATCTGCAAGCAACTTACTCTTAGAATTTCAGTCTTCACAAGTGTGAGAAACAAATTTCTGTTGTTTATGAGCCATCCGATTTATGGTACTCTGCTATGGCCTGAGTTGAATAAGACAATATATACCCTTTTCTGATTACAATGGAATGAAACTAGAAATCAATAGTAAAAGGTAACCTGAAAAATTACATACATGTGGAAATTAAACAACACACTCGTAATCAATGAGTCAAGGAAGAAATCATAAGGTTAATTATAAAATATTTTGAAATAAATGAAAATGAAAAATCAACATAGCAAAACTTATGAGATAATTTAGCACTGCAAAAGCAGTGCTAAGAGGGAAATGTATAGCTGTAAATTCTTATATTATATAAAAAAAGATTTCACATCAAAAACCTAATGTTCCAACTTAAGGAACCAAAAAGAACAAACTCAACTCACAGCTGGCAGAAGAAGGGAACTAATAAATATTGCAATAGAGATAAACAAAATAGATAATAGAGAAACAATTGAGAAAATTAAGAAAATCAAAAATTGGTTCTTCAAAAAGGTCAACAACATTGACAAACCTTTAGCTAGATTGACTAGGGAAAAGAAGAGAAGACCCAAATAAATAAAATCAGAAGTGAAAATGGGGACATAACTACCAATTTTATATAAGTAAAAAGGATTATTAGAGAGTGCTATGAACAATTAAACCCTACAAGTTGGATAACCTAGATGAAATGGACAAATTCTTAAAAATACATAACCTGCCAACACTGAATCATGAAGAAATAGAAAACCTGAACAGCAGGGAGATTGAATCAGCATTCAGAAATCTCCCTATGAGAAAAGTTAGGAGCAAATGTCTTCCCTGGTGAATTCTATCATTTAAAGAAAAATTAATACCAATTCTTTTCAAACTCTTCCAAAGAATTACAGAGGAGAGGATACTTCCAAACACATTTGATGAGGCCAGCATTGCTGTGATACCAAAGCCAGGCAAAAACACTACAGGAAAAGACTATAAAGGCCAGTATCCCTTATAAATATTGATGTAAATATCCTCAACAATATACTCTCAAACAGAATTAAAATAGTATATGGAAAAGATTATCCACCATAACCAAGTGGATTTATTTCTGGAATGCAAGGATGTTTGAAGATAAATAAGTAATCGTTGTAATACATCACATTAACAGGGCAACTGGAAAAAAAACCCACCAAATTATCTCAATTGATGGCCACAGTATTTAAGAAAACTAAACACATTTTATGAGACAAACACACAAAAAGGAGAAATAGAAGGAAACTACCTACATAATAAAAGTCATATATGAAAATTCTTAAAAACTAATATCTTAAAAGCTTAAAGCTTTACCTCTATAATTAGAAGAAAAAACAATCATGACCACTTTTGACACTTGTGTTTAACATAGTGCTTGAAGTTCTAGCCAGAGCAATTAGGCAAGAAAAGAAATAAAAGTCATCCAAATTGGAAAGAAAGAGCAAAACTATTTATAAATGACATAATATTGAAAATCTCAAAGAATATACAAAAATCTACTAGAATTAATAAAAAAAATTTAGCCAAGTTGTCTGTTACAGGCTCAACACACAAAAATCACTTGTGCTTCAACATATCAGCAATGAAACAGGTAAAATGGAAATTAAGAAAACAATTTCAATTACAATAGTTTCAAAAATACTGAGGGATAAATTTAACAAAGAAAATGAAAAATTGTGCACCAAAAACTCTAAAATATTGCTGAAAGTAATTATAGAAAACCTAAATAAATAGAAAAAACATCCTGTGTTCATGAATGGGAAAACTTAATATTGTTACAATGTTAATACTCCCCCAAAGAAACCTACAGACTCAATGCAATCCGTTAATATTCCAGTGGCATTTTTTGGAAGAAAAGCTGATCATCAAATCATATGGAATTGCTAGGGGACTCAAATAGTCAAAAAAAAATCTTGAAAAACAAGAACAAAGTTAGAGGATTCACACTTACTGATTTCAAAACTTACTACAAAGCTACAGTAATAAAAACAGTATGTTACTGGCAAAAGGATAGGCATATATACCAATGAAATAGAAGTTAAAGTTCAGAAATAAAACCATACATTTATGGCCAATTGATTGTAGACAAGGATGCCAAGACTATTCAATGAATGAATAGCCTCTTTAACAAATGCTGCTAGTACAACAGGATATCCACATGCAAAAGAATAAAGTCAGACTCCTACCTCACAAAATATTTTAAAAAAAGGACTCAAAATATTGAGTTGGCCAAAAAGTTCATAAACACACTAATGTCCTAAATATGAGAGGTATCACCATAAAACTCTTAGAAGAGAATACGTATAAATCTTCTTGACTTTTGATTTGGCAATTATTTTTTCATGACATCAAAAGCAGAAGCAAGAGAAGAAAAAAAAAAAGATAAATTGGACATCATCAAAAAAAATTGTTGTGGATCAAAGGACAGTAACAATGGAGTGAAAAGGCAAGCCACAGAATGGGAGAAAATATTTGTAAATCTGATAAGGGTCTAGTATCCAGAATATATAGAGAACAGTTACAGCTCAACATCAAAAAGATAAAGAACCCAACTTAAAAAAGGACAAAGAACTTGAATAATATTTCTCCAAAGAAGATATGCAAATGGCCACTGAAACATGAAACAATGTTCAACATCATTAGTCATTAGTCATTAGCAAATCAAAACTACAATGAATTACTACTTCACACCCAATAAGATGGCTGTAACAATTTTTAAAACCCAGAAAATAAAAAGTGTGCAAGGATTTGGTGAAATTGGAATCTTTGTACTTCGCAGGTAGGAATGCAAAACAGTTAAAAGTGTTGCAAACATTTTGGCAGTTCTTCAAAAATTTCAACATGGCATTACCACATGATTCCACATTCCATTTCTAGGTATATACCTAAAGGAATTAACAACAGGTACTCAAACAAATGCATATACATGCATACTCATAGAAGCACTGTTCAGAATAGTCCAGAATAATCAAAAAGTGGAAATAACCCAAATATCCATCAATAGATAAATGGATAACAAATTGTGGTATATATATATATATACATATATATATAAAATATTTTTCGGTCATAAAATTAAACACTGATAAATGCTACAATGTGGGCGAACCTCAAAGCATTATGCTAAGTGAAAAAAAAACAGACACAGATAATCACATACTGTTTTATTTCATTTATATAAAATAACCAGAGGCAGAATACAAATTGGAGATTTCCAGGCCATAGGGGATGTGGGGAGTAGGGGGAAAATACTTAATGGATAAGCAGTTTTACTTTGGAGTGATGGAAATATTTTTGAATTGATAGAGGGGTGGTTGAAAAACATTGTGAATGTAATAAGTGCTACTGAATTGTTCACATTAAGATAATTTTATGTTATATGAATTTAATCTAAATAAATCATTTTTTAAACAATGCACAAATTATTCCAACCTACTCATCTGATAATAATACTCAGCTCTTTGAGTAATGTATTAGTTTTCTATTGCTTCTGTAAAAAAATTACCAGAGACTCAGTAGCTTAAAACAACACAAATTTATTACCCTACAGTTCAGCAGGTCAGAAGTACAAAATCTTACTGGGCTAAAATAATTTTCCAGAGTTTGTAGTATAGAGTGCTTCCTTGCCTTTTTCAGCTTTTAGAAGCTGCCCATATTATTCGGCTTCTGCCTCCTTCCTCCATTTTCAGAGCCAGAAAATTTACACCTCTCTGAACATTCTTCCATAGTCACATCTCCTTCTGAGTGACTAAAACTGGGAAACATTTTCAGCTTTTAAGGATTTATGTAATTAGATTAAATCCAGAATAAACTCTTTACAGCTCAGGGTCTTTAATTTAATCGCATCTGCAAAATCCCCCTTTCCTTTTGACATGTAAGGTGACATATTCAAAAGTTTCAAGAATTAGAATGTACAAAAGTAGACAGATGATACCATTGTAAATTTATAGTCATGGAGCTCAACTGGGCCACAAATAGTGGCTGGCTATCATACACTATGTTTCTGGGTTTTTTTTTTTTCCTTTTTTTAACACCTTTATTGGAGTATAATTGCTTTACAGTGTTATGTTAGTTTCTGCTGTATAACAAAGTGAATCAGCTATATGTATACATATATCCTCATATACCCTCCCTCTTGCGTCTCCCTCCCACCCTCCTTATCCCACCCCTCTAGGTGGTCACAAAGCATCGAGCTGATCTCACTGTGCTATGCAGCTGCTTCCCACTAGCTATCTATTTTACATTTTGTAGTGTATATATGTCAGTGCTACTCTCTCACTTCGTCCCAGCTTACCCTTCCCGCTCCCCATGTCCTCAAGTCCATTCACTACGTCTGCGCTTTTATTCCTGTCCTGCCCCTAGGTTCATCAGAACCATTTTTTTTTTTTAGATTTCATATATATGTGTTAGCATATGGTATTTGTTTTTCTCTTTCTGACTTAACTTCACTCTGTATGCCAGACTCTAGGTCCATCCACCTCACTACAGATAACTCAATATCGTTTCTTTTTATGGATGAGTAATACTCCATTGTATATGTGTGCCACATCTTCTTTATCTATTCATCTGTCAGTGGACACTTAGGTTGCTTCCATGTCCTGGTTATTGTAAATAGAGCTGCAACGAGCATTGTGGTTCATGACTCTTTTTGAATTATGGTTTTCTCTGGGTATATGCCCAGTAGTGGGATTGCTGGGTCATATGGTAGTTTTATTTTTAGTTTTTTAAGGAACCTCCATACTGTTCTCCCTTGTGGCTGGATCAAATTACATTCCCACCAACAGTGCAAGAGGGTTCCCTTTTCTCCACACCCTCTTCAGCATTTATTGTTTGTAGATTTTTTTTTGACTTAATCTGCTTTATTCACTGTTTTATCCCCATCACTTTGAAAAGGGCTTGGTACAAAGTAGTTCCTCAATAAATTCATTTGTAAATGAATTAATGTCCTTAAACAAGGTACCAGTTTCTCATCAGTAACATGAGGTAACAATATCAGCTTTGGGGGTTATCAAAAATAAACAGTTTGTGAAAGTATGTCACACAACTAGCAGACTAGGTACATAGTAGTGGTTAAAATTATTCTGAACTCCATACTCCAAGAAGAATATGAAAAACCTGGAAGACAAACAGGATTTAGAGGAAAACCAAAACTGTATATTTGAGAAAATACTGAAGGGAAGAGAGAGCATTTTGTCTGGAGCAAATTCAGAGGAAGCATGGTCCTTGCCATCCTAAATTTGAAGATTTTTTTGAGCAAGAGAGAGTCTCTATATACTTTGTGGCACCAAAACAGGTAGAACTAGGATCATTGGGTAAATACTGCATGGAAATGGATGTCTGCTTATTGAAGGCATGCACTTCCTATTCACCCATGAGGGGCAGAAGCCACATTTATTTTCTTTACTGATGTACCTTAATGCCTAGCAGGAGGTCTTAAGGTGCACAACCAGTCCTAATTGAATGAATGATTGGGAATGAAGAGTGAATAATCTAATCTTGATAGCTGACCAAAGCTGGAACAGGCTCCCTCAATTTGTGGCTTGGAAGGTTCAAGAAGGAACTTTTCAACCACTGGCTAGGGTACAGCAAAGGTGACATTTTACATACAACTATGATACCTTTGTCACCACTAAAGAACTTATGTCAGTGCATTACTATGAACTACACACACTCTGTTCAAATTCCACTGGCTTTTCCACTAGTGTCCTTTTTCTGTTCCACGATCCCATAAAATATACTAGACAACATTTAGTTGTCGTGTCTCCATAGGTGCCTCTTGAATGTAACAGTTTCTCAGACATCCCTTGTTTTTACTGACCTTGACAATTTTGAGGTATATTGAAAATTGTCCTTCTATTTGAATTTGTTTATTTTCTTCATGATTAGACTGGGTTACAGGTTTGGGAAATAAAGAACACAAAGGTAGTGTCATTTTGAGTCACATTACACTAAGGGTACATTTATTTATTTTTTCAACAAATATTTGCTTATTTTATTTTTATTTTTTTAACATCTTTATTGGAGTATAATTGCTTTACAATGGTGTGTTAGTTTCTGCTTTATAACAAAGTGAATCAGTTATACATATACATATATTCCCATATACCCTCCCTCTTGTGCCTCCCTCCCACCCTCCCTATCCCACCCCTCTAGGTGGTCATAAAGAACAGAGATGATCTCCCTGTGCTATGCAGCTGCTTCCCATTAGCTATCTATTTTACATTTTGTAGTGTATATATGTCACTGTTACTCTCTCACTTTGTCCCAGCTTGCCCTACTCCTCCCCGTGTCCTCAAGTCCATTCTCTATGTCTGCGTCTTTATTCCTGCCCTGCCCCTAGGTTCATCAGAAACATTTTTCTTTTTTTTTAGATTCCATATATATGTGTTAGCATATGGTATTTGTTTTTCTCTTTCTGACTTACTTCACTCTGTATGACAGACTCTAGGTCCATCCACCTCATCTCTTTTGTATATTAAATTCTTTTTTAAAAAGAATTAAGAAGTACACATCTTTGGAAGGGCATTATTCTCCCTATCAGTAGAAATTTTGTTTGACTATGGACTAACCTAGAACCCCATCCATGCTAGAGTAAATAAAGATTCCAGTAACATAGGGTAAATAGGGAAACAGATACTTCCAGCTTTCCCCTGACATGTGAGTACTCCCAATTCTCAGTAATATCTGTCTGGGCCATTGGTCAACCTTTCAAGTTCATAATTTGGTTTTCAAATTCACTCTACAACTTTTTTCTCCATTTGTGCTACCCTCCAGCAACCATTCTATCTGGGACTGTATTGTCCAGTATAACGAGGTTTTTAGCAGTGTGCCTTTTGTGTCCAAAAGCCCTTGTTTAAAATATTGATTTTTTTAACATCTTTATTGGAGTATAATTGCTTTACAATGGTGTGTTAGTTTCTGCTTTATAACAAAGTAAATCAGTTATACATATACATATGTTCCCATATCTCTTCCCTCTTGCATCTCCCTCCCTCCTATATTCCATATCCCACCCCTCTAGGTGGTCACAAAGCACCGAGCTGATCTCCCTGTGCTATGTGGCTGCTTCCCACTAGCTATCGGTTTTACATTTGGTAGTATATATATATATATATATATATATATATATATATATATATATATATATATGTCCATGCCACTCTCTCACTTTTTTGCCATTTACTATCTGAAGTACCTTGGGCAAGTTGCTTCATTCCTATGTACATCAGTTTTCTCATCTGCAAAATGTGGATATAATAGAATCTATCTCACAGAGCTGTTATGAGAATTACATAAGAATATGTGTGTAATGTATTAAGCACAGTAAATGGAATATAGAAAATATTCAATAAATGTTAACTGTCACTTTTATCAATCTGACTTGTCTCTTCAAGCAGGGAGAAAGCATCTGATAAACTCATATTTACTAAGGCATTAGAAAAAAAATATGATGTTTTTCAAATTTATTTTCAAAGGAAACATGAAAATGAAAAGATTTAACTTAAAGAGATCAATCTCTAATTGTAGAACCAAAGATATTATGGAACTTTAAAGGGGGAGCTATTTTTAGTTAGGAGTCTTTCTGAAACATCACAGGTAATGGTCACTTCTAATAACGCTTTCTCTTCCACTTACCATTCAAGAATTCCCTATAGGCATTCAAGTGCTCAAACTTCCTTCTTACTTTTCAGGAAGGATACACTTTTCTTTCATACTTCCCACAAGTACTAAGGCAACATTCTTAAAATTAGTAAATTATTTGTGGAATTAGTCCGTATCCATTAAGTACATTCCTTACTTTTCATTTCTAATGCCATCATCTTAGATTAGGAATTCGTTCCCCCTCCCGTGGATCACTGCATTAGACTCCAAATTTCATGAAATTGTCTCCCCTTCTACAATCTGTCCTTAACAGCAGCAAAATATTCTTGGTACAATACAACCTCGACTTCAAAAATCTTTAGTTGGTTCCTATCTCCTACCGAATTCAGTCTAAATTTCTTCCCTGTCATTAAAAAAAAAAAAAAAAAATCCATATTAGGGCCTAAATCTACCTTTCCCAGACTTCTCTCTTTCTTTTCTTCCACATGTTTTCTTTAGGCATTTCCTAAAAGACATATCACATTTTTCTATCACCACACCTGTGGCCAGAATGCTCCTTCTCATTTTTCTTAAAGACCAGGTAAAGTATCACTTTTGTGATCCTTACTTCTAAGACATCATCCATATTCTCTGAACAACATTAACATTCAGCTTATATCCTTTAAGTGATATCTAACATGTATCCTTACATTGTAATTATGTTTTTATATATTTTATGCCATTTAATTGAGTTTGAACTTTTTTTTTAAGTTTAATTTTTATTTATTTATTTATTTATTTATGGCTGTGTTGGGTCTTCGTTTCTGTGCGAGGACTTTCTCTAGTTGTGGCAAGTGGGGCCACTCTTCATCGCGGTGCATGGGCCTCTCATTATCTCGGCCTCTCTTGTTGCGGAGCACAGGCTCCAGACGCGCAGGCTCAGTAATTGTGGCTCACGGGCCTAGTTGCTCCGCGGCATGTGGGATCTTCCCAGACCAGGGCTCGAACCCGTGTCCCCTGCATTGGCAGGCAGATTCTCAACCACTGCGCCACCAGGGAAGTCCCCGAGTTTGAACTTCTTGACAGATGGTACATTACAGTCAGTATTATAACACAGCATGGATCTGGAATACCGTAACTCTGGACTTAACTGCATAAGTTAGATAAATGTAAAATCCAAATAATCAGAAGCGTATGGAGGAGAGGGCTTAAGATGGTGGAGTAGGAAAATGTGGAGCTCACTTCCCCCTAACAAACACATCAAAAGATACATCTACATATGGACAATTCTCACAGAAAACTAAGTGGAAACTGGCAGAATCACTCCTATACAGTGAAAGCTGCAAGAATGATCTCCACTTAACAGGGTAGGATGGGACAAAAAGACATCAGGTCAGGACCTGCGCCCTTGGGAGGGATCCGTAAGGATAAGAAAATACACACAGGTGGCCCCCTCAACCTGGGGAGTGAGTAGGTTGACCCAAAATCTGGGGATCCCAGTCCTGGGACCCTGTAGGGAGGAGGCAAGAACCTTTGCCTGCTGGGGAGTCTGCTGAGACAGATAGGATGGCTGGAGAATCCTAGACTCTACTCATGATGAGTGCATGCATGCTGGCTTGCTAACAATAAGGGCGAAGAATCTTGCACTGGTGGCTGCTGCCTTGCTACACTTCCCAATCCAAAGAGATGAACACCCCGTCCTGCTCAGCCCACACTACAGCTTTTTTGAGATCAGGGCAAAGATTCTGTCTAGATACACAGACAGACCAGGAGCCTGGGGTGTGATCTGTGTGGAGCCAGTGGAGAACATTGTCAGCACACCCACGGAGTGGCATAACAAGAATGCTCAGAGGCTAAGGGCTGAATCTAGTGTAGACAGGTACTGGGGGAAGACTCAATCTAGCTATGCAGAAACAGCCTGAAGGGCCTAGGGTGTGATCTGGGTGAAGCTGCAGAGCCCATTGTCAGTGCATGCACAGGGCTGCAAGTAAAGCCACTGTGGCAACTGTCAGTGCAAACACTGGGTGGTGTGACAAAAATGCACAGTGACTAAGTACTGAATCTCTGGCAGATAAGTGCTGGGCTAGAGTACACAGCAGTTTGTTTCCCAGTGAGAGAGCCCAGGCTCCGCCCACTCCACTCACAGCTTAGCGCTAGATCTGGGGCAGATAAGTCCTGGGTGAAGTCTGTCACAGTGGCAGTCCAGACCTCAGGAAACAACACAGCCACCTTAATTCCTGCAGCCACAATGCCCAACACCCAGCCCTAGCCTACTCCACACCACAGCCTTGCACTCAATCTGGGATGAACACAACAGAGAAAGGAAGATGACTTTGGACTTTGGCAACTGTGGGTGCCTACACAGGAGGCACATAGGCATCCTGTTACAACATGGCCTCACTTCCTTCATCAATCACCTCTTCTGGGGCAGAACATACACGCAAGGCAACAGAGCCTGATCAAACCTGACCCTCAGGGCTTCTACTCCAACAACTCGGGATCAAACTGCCCCTGACAAGGCAGTTACAGCCATGGAACAAAAGGAAGCCCCACCTCACATCCAGCACAGTCTTGAGACACTACAAAACAAACCACATTGTTGGTGTTTACTCAAACAGTGCCCCAGAAGCAGACCAGACTTCTAAAGGCAGCACAGCCACCAGAATTCCCATGACCACCTCACAGCACACAACAGACCCAGCTGAACGATTTGGTCCTGCCCACTGTCACAGCTTATTACTGGATCTGAGAGCAACCACAACAGGGCAAAAGACAAGAACTTTGGCAGCATCGGAGCAGAGCTGCAGATGCCTACACCAGTAGCACATAAGAAGACCTCTGTACACACACAAGTCCCACTTGCTTCAGCATTCGCCTCCTTTGGAGCAAAGACCCCAGTGTGGGGAGAATAAATAACACACACTTAAAGGAAACAGAGCCAGTTTGAGCCCAAACCTCAGGACTTCCACTCCAGCAACATAGGAGCAGACCCTGACCCTGATATGGGGTTATGGCTGCTGAGCAGAAAGGAAGTCCCATGTCACACAGGCACAGGCTCCAGCTCCTCCATCACCAGCTACACCTCTTACTAAGGGGCTAGCACATCTTGGGGAAAGACATGAATGGAGTTTATATCAAAACCAGCCCTCCCACCAAAGGAATAGGGCAAACACAGTCTACATAGGGATGCTCACACATAAGAACACCCTTTCAAGACCATAGTAGGTAATTATTTCCTACTTTAATTTTTATTTTATATTGGACTATAGTTGATTTACAGTGTTGTGTTAGTTTCGGGTGTACAGTGAAGTGATTCAGTTATATATATATATATGTATATGTACATATACATATATATATACACATATATATACATATATATACACATATATATACACATATATATATACATATATATATACATATATATATATGTGTATATATATATTCTTTTTCAAATTATTTTCCCATTTAGGTTATTACAGAATATTAAACAGAGTTCCCTGTGCTATATGGTAGGTCCTTGTTGGTTACCTATTTTAAATATAGTATAGTGTGTATATGTCAATCCCAAACTCACAATTTATTTCTACACCCAACCCTTACCCCCGGTAACCATAAGTTTGTTTTCTATGTCTGTCAGTCTGTTTCCGTTTTGTAAATAAGCTCATTTATATCATTTTTAAAAATTAGATTCCACCCATGAGTGATATCATATGATATGTGTCTTTGTCTGACTTACTTCACTTGGTATAATAATCTGTAGGTCCATCCATGTTGCTGCAAATGGCATTATTTCATTCTTTTCAATGGTGGAGAAATATTCCATTGTATATATGTACGACATCTTCTTTATCCATTCATCTGTCAATGGACATTTACGTTGCTTCCATGTCTTGACTACTGCAAACAGTGAACATTGGGGTGAATGTATCCTTTTGAACAGTGGTTTTCTCCAGATATATGTCAAGGATTGCTGGATCATATGGTAGCTCTATTTTTAGTTTTTTAAAGAAAATTCCATATAGTTTTTCATAGTGGCTATATCAATTACTTTCCTGCCAACAGTGTAGGAGGGTTCCATTTTCTCCACACCCTCTCCAGGTTTTATTGTTCGTAGACTTTTTGATGATGGCCCTTCGGACTGGTGTGAGATGATATCTCATTGTAGTTTTGATTTGCATTTCTCTAATAATTAGCAATGTTCAGCATCTTTTAATGTGCCTGTTGGACATCTGTATGTCTTTTTTTTAAACATCATTATTGGAGTATAATTGCTTTACAATGGTGTGTTAGTTTCTGCTTTATAATAAAGTGAATCAGTTATACATATACATATGTTCCCATACCTCTTCCCTCTTGCATCTCCCTCCCTCCCACCCTCCCTATCCCACCCCTCTAGGTGGTCACAAACCGCCGAGCTGAACTCCCTGTGCTATGCGGCTGCTTCCCACTAGCTATTGGTTTTACATTTGGTAGTATATATATATGTCCATGCCACTCTCTCATTTTGTCACAGCTTACCCTTCCCCCTCCCCATATCCTCAAGTCCATTCTCTAGTAGGTCTGTGTCTTTATTCCTGTCTTACCACTAGGTTCTTCATGACCTTTCTTTTTTCTCTTATATTCCATATATATGTGTTCGCATACTGTATTTGTTTTTCTCTTTCTGACTTACTTCACTCTGTATGACAGACTCTAACTCAGTCCACCTCACTACAAATAACTCAATTTCGTTTCTTTTTATGGCTGAGTAATATTCCATTGTATATATGTGCCACATTTTTTTTTAAACATCTTTATTGAAGTATAATTGCTTTACAATGGTGTGTTAGTTTCTGCTTTATACCAAAGTGAATCAGTTATACATATACATATGTTCCCATATCTCTTCCCTCTTTCATCTCCCTCCCTCCCACCCTCCCCATCCCACCCCTCTAGGTGGTCACAAAGCACCGAGCTGATCTCCCTGTGCTATGTGGCTGCTTCCCACTAGCTATCTATTGTACATTTGGTAGTGTATATATGTCCATGACACTCTCTCACCCTGTCACATCTCACCCTTCCCCCTCCTCATGTCCTCAAGTCCATTCTCTAGTAGGTCTGTATCTTTATTCCCGTCTTGCCACTAGGTTCTTCATGGCCTTTTTTTTTTTTCCTTAGATTCCATATATATGTGTTAGCATACTGTATTTGTTTTTCTCTTTCTGACTTACTTCACTCTGTATGACAGACTCTAACTCCATCCACCTCATTACAAATACCTCCATTTCATTTCTTTTTATGGCTGAGTAATATTCCATTGTATATATGTGCCACATCTTCTTTATCCATTCATCTGATGATGGACACTTAGGTTGCTTCCATGTCCTGGCTATTGTAATTAGAGCTGCAATGAACATTTTGGTACATGACTCTTTTTGAACTATGGTTTTCTCAGGGTATATGCCCAGTAGTGGGATTGCTGGGTCGTATGGTAGTTCTATTTGTAGTTTTTTAAGGAACCTCCATACTGTTCTCCATAGTGGCTGTATCAATTTACATTCCCACCAACAGTGCAAGAGTGTTCCCTTTTCTCCACACCCTCTTCAGCATTTATTGTTTCTAGATTTCTTGATGATGGCCATTCTGACCGGTGTGAGATGATATCTCATTGTAGTTTTGATTTGCATTTCTCTAATGATTAATGATGTTGAGTATCCTTTCATGTGTCTGTTGGCAATCTGTATATCTTCTTTGGAGAAATGTCTATTTAGGTCTTCTGCCCATTTTTGGATTGGGTTGTTTGTTTTTTTGATATTGAGCTGCATGAGATGCTTGTAAATTTTGGAGATTAATCCTTTGTCAGTTGCTTCATTTGCAAATATTTTCTCCCATTCTGAGGGTTGTCTTTTGCTCTTATTTATGGCTTCCATTGTTGTGCAAAAGATTTTAAGTTTCACTAGGTCCCATTTGTTTATTTTTGTTTTTATTTCCATTTCTCTAGGAGGTGGGTCAAAAAGGATCTTGCTGTGATGTATGTCATAGAGTGTTCTGCCTATGTTTTCCTCTAAGAGTTTGATAGTGTCTGGCCTTACATTTAGGTCTTTAATCCATTTTGAGTTTATTTTTGTATATGGTGTTAGGGAGTGTTATAATTTCATACTTTCACATGTACCTGTCCAGTTTTCCAGGCACCACTTATTGAAGAGGCTCTCTTTTCTCCACTGTATATTCTTGCCACCTTTATCAAACATAAGGTGACCATATGTGCGTGGGTTTACCTCTGGGCTTTCTATCCTGTTCCATTGACCTGTATTTCTGTTTTTGTGCCAGTACCATACTGTCTTGACTACTGTAGCTGTGTAGTATAGTCTGAAGTCAGGGAGCCTGATTCCTCCAGCTCCATTTTTCTTTCTCAAGATTGCTTTGTCTATTCGGAGTCTTTTGTGTTTCCATACAAATTGTGAAATTTTTTGTTCTAGTTCTGTGAAAAATGCCAGTGGTAGTTTGATAGGGATTGCATTGAATCTGTAGATTGCTTTGGGTAGTACAGTCATTTTCACAATGTTGATTCTTCCAATCCAAGAGCATGGTATATCTCTCCATCTATTTGTATCATCTTTAATTTCTTTCTTCAGTGTCTTATAATTTTGTGCATACAGGTCTTTTGTCTCCGTAGGTAGGTTTATTCCTAGATATTTTATTCTTTTTGTGGCAATGGTAAACGGGAGTGTTTTCTTAATTTAACTTTCAGATATTACATCATTAGTGTATAGGAATGCAAGAGATTTCTGTGCATTAATTTTGCATCCTGCTACTTTACCAAATTCATTGATTAGATCTAGTAGTTTTCTGGTAGCATCTTTAGGATTCTCTATGTACAGTATCATGTCACCTGCAAACAGTGACAGCTTTACTTCTTCTTTTCCGATTTGGATTCCTTTTATTTCTTTTTCTTCTCTGATTGCTGTGGCTAAAACTTCCAAATCTATGTTGAATAAGAGTGGTGAGAGGGGGCAACCTTGTCTTGCTCCCGATCTTAGTGGAAATGGATTCAGTTTTTCACCATTGAGGACGATGTTGACTGTGGGTTTGTCATATATGGCCTTTATTATGTTGAGGAAAGTTCCCTCTATGCCTACTTTCTGCAGGGCTTTTATCATAAATGGGTGTTGAATTTTGTCGAAAGCTTTCTCTGCATCTATTAAGATGATCATATGGTTTTTCTCCTTCAATTTGTTCATATGGTGTATCACGTTGATTGATTTGTGAATATTGAAGAATCTTTGCATTCCTGGAATAAACCCCACTTGATCATGGTGTATGATCCTTTTAATGTGCTGTTGGATTCTGTTTGCTAGTATTCTGTTGAGGATTTTTGCATCTATGTTCATTAGTAATATTGGCCTATAGTTTTCTTTCTTTGTGACATCTTTGTCTGGTTTTGGTATCAGGGTGATGGTGGCCTCGTAGAATGAGTTTGGGAGTGTTCCTCCCTCTGCTATATTTTGGAAGAGTTTGGGAAGAATAGGTGTTAGCTTTTCTCTAAATGATTGATAGAATTCGCCTGTGAAGCCATCTGGTCCTGGGCTTTTTTTTTTGGAAGATTTTTAATCACAGTTTCAATTTCAGTGCTTCTGATTGGTCTGTTCATATTTTCTATTTCTTCCTGGTTCAGGCTCGGCAGGTTCTGCATTTCTAAGAATTTGTCCATTTCTTCCAGGTTGTCCCATTTATTGGCATAGAGTTGCTTCTAGTAATCTGTCATGATCTTTTGTATTTCTGCAGTGTCAGTTGTAAATTCTCCTTTTTCATTTCTAATTCTATTGATTTGAGTCTTCTCCCTTTTTTTCTTGATGAGCCTGGCTAATGGTTTATCAATTTTGTTTATCTTCTCAAAGAACCAGTTGTATTGATCTTTGCTGTTGTTTCCTTCATTTCTTTTTCATTTATTTCTGATCTGATTTTTTGATTTCTTTCCTTCTGCTAACTTTGGGGTTTTTTTTGTTCTTCTTTCTCTAATTGCTTTAGGTGCAAGGTTAGGTTGTTTATTTGAGATGTTTCCTGTTTCTTAAGGTAGGATTGTATTGCTATAAACTTCCCTCTTAGAACTGCTTTTGCTGCATCCCGTAGGTATTGGGTGGTCGTGTCTCCATTGCCATTTGTTTCAAGGTATTTTTTGATTTCCCCTTTGATTTCTTCAGTGATCACTTGGTTATTAATTAGTGTATTGTTTAGCCTCCATGTGTTTGTATTTTTTACAGATCTTTTCCTGTAGTTGATATCTAGTCTCATAGCGTTGTGGTCGGAAAAGTTACTGGATATGATTTCAATTTTCTTAAATTCACCAAGGCTTGATTTGTGACCCAAGATATGATCTCTCCTGGAGAATGTTCCATGAGCACTTGAGAAAAATGTGTATTTTCTTCTTTTTGGGTGGTATGTCTTATAAATATCAATTAAGTCCATCTTTTTTAATGTATCATTTAAAGCTTGCGTTTTCTTACTTATTTTCATTTTGGATGATCTGTCCGTTGGTGAAAGTGGGGTGTTAAAGTCCCCTACTATGATTGTGTTACTGTCGATTTCCCCTTTTAGGGCTGTTAGTTTTTGCCTTATGTATTGAGGTGCTCTTATGTTGGGTGCATAAATATTTACAATTGTTATATCTTCTTCTTGGATTGATCCCTTGATCATTATGTAGTGTCCTTCTTTGTCTCTTGTAATAGTCTTTATTTTAAAGTCTATTTTGTCTGATATGAGAATTCCTACTCCAGCTTTCTTTTGAGTTCCATTTGCATGGAATATGTTTGTCCATCCCCTCACTTTCAGTCTGTATGTGTCCCTAGGTCTGAAGTGGGTCTCTTGTAGACAGCATATATATGGGTCTTGTTTTTGTATCCATTCAGCCAGTCTGTGTCTTTTGGTGGGAGCATTTATTCCATTTACATTTAAGGTAATTATCAATATGTAAGTTCCTATTCCCATTTTCTTAAATGTTTTCGGTTTGTTATTGTAGGTCTTTTCCTTCTCTTGTGTTTCTTGCCTAGAGAAGTTCCTTTAGCATTTGTTGTAGAACTGGTTTGGTGGTGCTGAACTCTCTCAACTTTTGCTTGTCTGTAAAGCTTTTAATTTCTCCATCAACTCTGAATGAGATCCTTGCTGGGTAGAGTAATCTTGGTTGTAGGTTTTTCTCCTTCATCACTTTAAATATGTCCTGCCACTCCCTTCTGGCTTGCAGAGTTTCTGCTGAAAGATCAACTGTTAACCTTATGGGGATTCCCTTGTGTGTTATTTGTTGTTTTCCTTTGCTGCTTTTAATATGTTTTCTTTATATTTAATTGTTGATAGTTTGATTAATATGTGTCTTGGCGTGTTTCTCCTTGGATTTATCCTGTATGGGAATCTCTGTGCTTCCAGGACTTGATCAACTATTTCCTTTCCCATATTAGGGAAGTTTTCAACTATAATCTCTTCAAATATTTTCTCAGTCCCTTTCTTTTTCTCTTCTTCTTCTGGGACCCCTATAATTTGAATGTTGGTGCTTTTAATATTGTCCCAGCAGTCTCTGAGACTGTCCTCAGTTCTTTTCATTCTTTTTTCTTTATTCTGCTCTGCAGTAGTTATTTCCACTATTTTGTCTTCCAGATCACTTATCCGTTCTTCTGCCTCAGTTATTTTGCTATTGATCCCTTCTAGAGTATTGTTAATTTCATTTATTTTGTTTTTCATTGTTGCTTGGTTCCTCTTTAGTTTTTCTAGGTCCTTGTTAATTGTTTCTTGCATTTTGTCTATTCTATTTCCAAGATTTTGGATCATCTTTACTATCGTTTTTCTGAATTCTTTTTCAGGTAGACTGCTTATTTCCTCTTCATTTGTTAGGTCTGGTGTGTTTTGACCCTGCTCCTTCACCTGCTGTGTGTTTTTTTTTCTTCTCATTTTGCTTATCTTACTGTGTTTGGGGTCTCCTTTTCACAGGCTGCAGGTTCGTAGTTCTCGTTGTTTTCAGTGTCTGTCCCCAGTGGCTAAGATTGTTTCAGTGGGTTGTGTAGGCTTCCTGGTGGAGGGGACTAGTGCCTGTGTTCTGGTGGATGAGGCTGGATCTTTTCTTTCTGGTGGGCAGGTCCACGTCTGGTGGTGTGTTTTGGGATGTCTGTGGCCTTATTATGACTTTAGGCAGCCTGCTAATGGATGGGGCTGTGTTCCTGTCTTGCTAGTTGTTTGGCATAGGGTGTCCAGAACTGTAGCTTGCTAGTCCTTGAGTGAAGCTGGGTCTTGGTGTTGAGGTGGAGATCTCTGGGAGATTTTTGCCATTTGGTATTACGTGGAGCTGGGAGGTCTCTTGTGGACCAATGTCCTGAAGTTGGCTCTCCCACCTCAGAGGCACAGCCCTGATGCCTGGCTGGAGCACCAAGAGCCTTTCACCCACATGGCTCAGAATAAAAGGGAGAAAAAGTACAAACAAAGAAAGAAAGACGATAAAATAAAATAAAGTAAGATAAAATAAAATAAAGTTATTGAAATAAAAAATATAAAATAATTATTAAGAAAAATGTTTTTAAAGTAAAAAAAAAAAGAGAAAAGAAAAAAAAAAGAACGGACAGACAGAACCCTAGGACAAATGGTGAAAGCAAAGCTATACAGACAAAATCTCACACAGAAGCATGCACATAGACACTCACAGAAAGAGGAAAAGGGGAAAAAATAATGTATCTTGCTCCCAAAGTCCACCTCCTCAATTTGGGATGATTCATTGTCTATTCAGGTATTCCACAGATGCAGGGTATGTCAAGTTGATTGTGGAGCTTTAATCCACTGCTTCTGAGGCTGCTGGGAGAAATTTCCCTTTCTCTTGTTTGTTCGCACAGCTCCCGGGGTTCAGCTTTCGATTTTGACCCGCCTCTGCGGGTAGGTTGCCTGAGGGTGTCTTTTCTTCACTCAGACAGGACGGGGTTAAAGGAGCAGCTGATTTGGCAGCTCTGGCTCACTCAGGACAGAGGGGGAGATAGGGGTTCGAATGCGGCGCGAACCTGCGGTGGCAGAGACTGCCATGACGTTGCACCAGCCTGATGCACGCCGTGTGTTCTCCAGGGGAAGTTGTCCCTGGATCACAGGACCCTGGCAGTGGCGGGCTGCACAGGCTCCCGGGAGGGGAGGTGTGGAGAGTGACCTGTGTTCACACACAGGCTTTTTGGTGGCTGCAGCAGCAGCCTTAGCGTCTCATGCCCGTCTTGGGTCCACGCTGATAGCCACGGCTCACGCCCGCCTCTGGATGTCTTTTAAGCAGCGCTCTTAATCCCCTCTCCTCACGCACCAGGAAACAAAGAGGCAAGAAAAAGTCTCTTGCCTCTTGGGAAGGTCCAGATTTTTTCCCGGACTCCCTCCCAGCTAGCCGTGCTGCACTAGCCCCCCACAGGCTGTGTTCAAGCCACCAGCCCCAGTCCTAGCCCTGCGATCTGACTGAAGCCCGAGCCTCAGCTCCCAGCCCCTGCCTGCCCTGGCAGGTGAGCATACAAGCCTCTCAGGCTGGTGAGTGCTGGTCGGCACCGCTCCTCTGTGCAGGAATCTCTCTGCTTTGCCCTCCACACCCCTGTTGCTGCGCTCTCCTCCGTGGCTCCGAAGCTTCCCCCCTCTGCCACCCACAGTCTCCACCCGCCAAGGGGCTTCCTAGTGTGTGGAAACCTTTCCTCCTTCACAGTTCCCTCCCACTGCTGCAGGTCCCGTCCCTATTCTTTTGTCTCTGTTTTTTCTTTTTTCTTTTGGCCTACTCAGGTACGTGGGGAGTTTCTTGACTTTTGGCAGGTCTGAGGTCTTCTGCCAGCGTTCAGTGGGTGTTCTATAGGAGCAGTTCCATGTGTAGATATATTTCTGATGTATCTGTGGGGAGGAAGGTGATCTCCACATCTTACTCTTCCGCCGTATTCTCCTCTCCCTATATGTCTTTTTGTATTAATGTCTATTTAGGTCTTCTGTCCATTTTTTTATTGGGTTGTTTGTTTTTTTGATATTGAGCTATATGAGCTGTTTGTAAATTTTGGAAATTAATCCCTTGTCAGTCACACCATTTGCAAATATTTTCTCACATTCTGTGGGTTTTCATTTTGTTTATGGTTTCCTTTGCTGTGCAGAAGCTTTTGAGTTTAATTAAGTCCCATTTGTTTATTTTTGTTTTTATTTTCATTACTCTAAGGAGGTGGATCAGAAAAGATCTTGCTGTGATTTATGTCATAGAGTGTTCTGCCTATGTTTTCCTCTAAAAATTTTATAGTATCCTGTCTTACATTTAGGTCTTTAATTCATTTTGAGTTTATTTTTGTGTATGTTGTTAGAGAATGTTCTAATTTCATTCTTTTACATGTAGCTGTCTAGTTTTCCCAGCACCAGTTATCCTCTTCATTTACTGAAGAGACTGTGTTTTCTCCATTTTAAATACGTAAATATTTCACCTAAATTCATAGAGACAGAGTTAAGTAAAATGAAAAATGACAGAGGAATTATTCACAATTAAAAGAAAAAGAGAAATCCCCTGAAAAACAAATAATGAAACAGACCTCAACAATCTACTAAAACCTGAGTTCAAAAAGGAGGTAATAAAAATGCCACAGAAATTAAGAAAAATTATCAATAGAAATGCAGATCACTTTAACAAGAAACTAGAAACTATTAAGATGGACCAATCAAAAATAGACAATTCAATTTCCGAGATAAAAGCCAATCTAGAAACAAGGAACAGCAGACTAAACAGCACAGAATAACAATTAAGTGATAAGAAGATAGAATAATGGAAATCACCCAACCAGAACAGCAGACAGAAAGACAAAAAAAAAAGAAAAAAAAATTAAAACAACATACGAAATCTATGGGGCAATATACAGTATGCCAACTTACGCATAAAAGGGATTCCAGAAGTAGAATAGAGAGAGAAGGAGATCAAGAATGCCTTTGAATGAATTATGGCTGAAAATTTCCCCAAACTAAAGAAGGAAACAGATATCCACATACAGGAAGGACAGAGGGTCCCAAAGAAGAATAACTCAAACAGACCCACACCAAGACACATCATAATAAAAATGGCAAAACTTGAAAAAGAAGATTCTAAAGACAGCAAGAGAAAACAGTCACTTACAAGGGTCCCCATAAGGTTTATCAGCTGATTTACCTGCAGTAACTTCGGAGGTCAGAAGAAAATGGCATGATATATTCAAAGTCCTGACAGCGAAAAACCTGCAACCTAAGGTACTCTACCCAGCAAGATTATAATTTTGAATAAAAAGAGAGATAAAGAATTTCTTAAACAAGCAAAAACTAAAAGAATACAACAATACTAAACTTACCCTAAAAGAAATATTGAAGGGTTTTCCCTAAATATAAAAAAGCAACAATCTATAGAAAAGGGAAAATCACAATAGGAAATTTATAAAAGGATTGAAGGTCACCTAAATAAACAAGTATATAGATTAAAAAATAGTAAAAAGATTTTAAAAGTGATTACAACTACAATTAACAGTAAAAAGATAAGCATGAAGATAAAAAATAGGACATCAAAATTACAAATTCTCAATGGACTAAATGCTCTGATCAAAAGACATAGGATGGCACATTAGATTAAAAAAACAAGAACCTATAATATGCTACCTACAATGGACTCACTTCAGGGTGAGACATACACAGACTGAAAGTGAGGGGATGGAGAAAGATATTTCATGCAAATAGAAATGACCAGAAAGTGGAGGTAGCAAAACTCATATCAGACAAAATAAACTTTAAAATAAAGGTTATAAAGAAACACAAAGAAAGACATTATGTAATGATAAAGGGATCAATACAAGAAGAGGATATTACACTCATTAACATATGTGCACTCAATAGAAGAGCACCTAAGTATATAAAACAAGTATTAACAGACATAAAGGGAGAAATGGACAATAGTACAATAGAATTAGGAGACTTTAACACCCTACTGAAATCAAAGGGCAGATCACCTGGACAGAAAATCAGTAAGGCAACAGAGGTCCTAAATGGAACAATAGACCAGTTGGACTTAATTGATGTCTACAGCATACTACATCCCCCTCCCAAAACAGAGTACACATTCTTTTCAAGCATGCATGGAATGTTCTTTAGGATAGACCACACACTAGGTCACAAAACAAGCCTCAACAAATTTAAGAGGATAGAAATTATTTCAATCATCTTTTCTGACCACAACAGAATTAAATTAGAAATTAAGCACAGAAAGAAAAAATGGGAAAAAACAAACACACGGAGACTAGACAATGTGTTATTGAAAAACCAATGGGTCATAGTTGAGATCAAACAAGAAATCAGAAAATACCTCAAGAGAAATGAAAGTAAAAAACAACCTAACAAAATCCATGGGATAAAGCAAAGATGGAAGTTCATAGCAATAAGGCCTTCCTCAAGAAACAAAAAAACAAATAAACAACCTGACCTACTATCTAAAATAAATAGAAAAAATAAAACAAACAAAACAAAAAGTCAGCAGAAGGAATGAAATAATGAAGATCAGAGAGGAAATAAATCAAGCAGAGATAAAAGACAATAAAAATTATCAATAAAACCAAGAGCTGATTTTTGAAAAGATAAACAAAATCAGCAAACCTCTAACAAGCTCACCAAGAAGAAAAGAGAGAAGACCCAAATAAAGAAAATAAAAAATGAAAAAGGAGAAATAAAAACTGATACTACCTAAGTAAAAAAAAATCATAAGACAATACCATGAACAGTTACATGCCAACAAATTGGATAACCTAGAAGAAATGGACAAGTTTGAAGAAATATACAGCCTGCAAAAACTGAGTCAAGAAGAAACAGATAATTTAAATAGATCAATCACCAGGGGTGAAATAAAATCTGTAATAATAATAATAAAAAACTTCCTGCAAACAAAAGTACAGTACTAGACAGCTTCACTGGAGAATTATAGCAAAAATGCAAAGAAGAACTTATACCCATCCTTCTTAAATTATTCTAAAAAATTAAAGAGGAGAGAATTCCATATTCATTCTATGAAACCACCACCACCCTGATAACAAAACCAGACAAAGAGACTGCAAAAAAAGAAAATTACAGGTCAATCTTTAATGAATATAGATCCAAAAATCCTCAACAAAGTATTAGCAAACTGAATCCAACAATACATAAAAAGGATCATACACCATGATCCATAATAAAGTCAGATTCATTCTGGGTTTGCAAGAATGGTTCAACATATGCAAATTAATCAATGTGATACACCACATTAATGAAAAGAAAAACAAAAACCACATGATCATCTCAATAGACACAGAAAAAGCACTTGACAAAATTCAACATGCATTCATGATAAAAAGTCTCACCAATGTGGGTATAGAGGAAACATATCTCAACATAATAAAATCCATTTACAACAAACCCACAAATAATGCTTAGTGGTGAAAAGCCAAAAGTCTTCCCACTAAATTCAGGAAGAAGACAAGGAAGCCAACTCTCACCACTTCTATTCAACATAACATTGGATATCCTAGCCATAGCAATCAAAAAGGAAAAAGAAATAAAATGTATCCAAATTTGAAGGAAAGAGTTAAAACTTGTATTTGCAGAGGACATGATACTCTATATAGAGAGCCCTAAAGTCTCCAAACAAAAACTATTAGAACTAATAAATGAATTCAGTAAGGTAGTAGGACACATGATTAATATATATATGTCTGTGGCATTTTTTACACTAATAAAGAAATATCAGAATGTAAAAAAAAATCCCATTTAAAATCACCTCAAAAATATGAAATACCTAGGAATAAAATTTACCAAGGACATGAAAGACCTATATGAAGGAAACTATAAAACATTGATGAAGGAAATTGAAGATAGTAAAAAAAAAAAAAAAAGGAGAAGTATCACATGCTCTTGGATTGGAAGAATTAATATTGTTAAAATGGCCATACTACCCAAAGCAAACACAGGTTCATTGCAATCCCCATCAAAATACCCAGGAAATGTTTCACAGAACTAGAACAAATAATCCTAAAATTTATATGGAACAACAAAATACCCAGAATTGCCACAGCAATCCTGAAGGGGGAAAGCAAAACAAAACAAAAACAAAGCTGGAGTCATAACTCTTCCAGACTTCTGAATATACTACAAAGCTATAGTAATCAAAGCAATGTGGTATTGACACAGAAACAGACATATAGATCAATGGAACAGAATAGAGAGACCAGAAATAAACCCACACTCCTACATTCAATTAATCTACTACAAAGGAGGCAAGAATATACAATGGAGAAAAGAGAGACTCTTCAACAAGTGGTGTTGTGAGAGCTGGGTAGCTACATGTAAATTAATGAAATTAGAACAGTCTCTAACACCATATACAAAAATAAACTCAAAATGGTTTAAAGACTTAAATATAAGACATGACACCATAAAACTCCTAGAAGAGAACATAGGCAAAACTTTCTCTGACATTAATTATACCAATATTTTCTTATGTCAGTCTCCCAAGGCAAAAGAAATAAAAGAAAAAAATAAACCAACGGGGCCTAATCAATCTTAAAAGCCTTTGTACATCAAAGCAAACCATCAACAAAATGAAAAAATACCTATACAATGGGAGAAAATATTTGCAAATGATGTGACCAGCAAGGGGTTAATATCCAAATATACAAACAGCTCATACAACTCAATATTGAAAGAACAAACACCCAACCAAAAATTGGGCAGAAGGCCTAAATAGACATTTCTCCAAAGAAGATATACAGATGGACAACAGGCACATAATAAGATGCTCAACATTGCTAATTATTAGAGAAATGCAAATCAAAACCACAATGAGTTATCACCTCACACCAGTCAGAATGGCTATCATCAAAAAGTCTACAAACAATAAATGCTAGAGAGAGTGTGGAGAAAAAGATTCCCTCCTACACTGTTGGTGGGAATGTAAATTGGTACAGCCACTATGGAGAACAGTATGGAGGTTCCTTAAGAAACTAAAAATAGAGCTACAATATGATCCAGCAATCACACTCCTGAGTATATATGTGGAAAGAATGAAAACCCTTATTCAAAAAGATACATGCATCCCAATGTTCACAGCAGCACTACTTACAATAACCAAAACATGGAAACAACCCAAGTGCCCATCAACAAATGACTGGCTTAAGAAGATGTGAGTCATATATATATATATATATATATATATATGAATATTACTCATCCATAAAATGAATAAAATATTGCCTTTGCAGCAATATGGATGGGCCTAGAGAATATTATACTTAGTGATGTAATTCAAACAATGACAAATACTATATGATATCACTTATATGTGAAATCTAAAGAATAATACAAGTGAATCTATATACAAAATAGAAACAAACTCACAGACATAGAAAACAAACTTATGGTTACCAAAGGGGAGAGAGAGGGAAGGTGGTACAAATTAGCAGTATGGGATTAGCAGATACAAACTACTATACATAAAATAGATAAACAACAAGGATTTACTGTATAGGACAGGGAATTATGTTAAGTACCTTGTAATAACCTATAATGGAATACAATCTGAAAAATATATAGCTGAATTACTTTGCTATATACTTGAAACTAACACAGTATTATAAGTCAACTATACTTCCTTTTTTTAAAAAGTGTATGAAAAGTCTAGAACTTGTTAAACTGGCAAACGCAGTAACCTAGATTTGAGCAGGCAGTATTGGGAGAGATCAAAAAAAGAAAGAAAAAACACAGCAAAAAACCAGAAGTGAGTTTATACATGCATAAGCTCACAGGGTATCAGAGTTAAAAATGATCTTTACAAGTAGTCTAGTCTCATATGCATTTGATGGTGAGTCCTCTTGGTCACATCTCCTCAAACTGCCTTCTACAATTTTATATGTTGTACAGGACATATACCTGTATGTTGAATGTTGAATAAATGATTGAAATTTATACATACTTCTTATTTACCATCCATAAGATGAGAGTACATTTCATATTTTTTAATAATAAAATCGTATAAAGCTAAAAACTAGGTTTCCTTTTCAGAATTTAACTCTATGGTGAGTATTATTGGTTAGTTTTTTTTTTAGCAAGTATACTTTAACCTTAAGTAGCTCTTTCTTCTAACAAACCATTGTATCATTTAATGCACCTCAATTGCTCCATCAGACCACCACTATCATTTGGTGCACTGAAACATAAATTTTAATAGTGTTTTTCTGTTGTCCCAAGAGGGAGGTAAAGTGTTATTAGGGAAAGAAATTTTGATTGAGAATTCTGCAACTGAATCTGCTACTGACCAGCAGTATGATCTGAAGTAACTTAACATCTCCAGGCCTTAATTGCCTTTTCTGTAAATTTGAGATAATAAAACCTTTTGTCCTTGAGGGAAGGATTCAGAATGAATTTATCTTTTGTGGTTTCTTCCATTCTGAAGAGTAATGATTCTAAATAATTATTGGTAATGGGACATTGATACCACACTTTGAAGAATACTGTTAACATATCAATTTAAAAATAATCTCCATTAAGAAAGGAATGTAAGGAATGTAACCTTATGAATTTAACCACTAGCAGGAGGAATCTCATAACAACTCTGATCACTTTTTTGGCTTCGAATTGGAAAGAATGTGTTTGGGGGAAAAATAATATAGAGACCATAATAAAATAATTGAAACCACATATTTATGTATCATACTAGATTACACAAAAGAAACAGAGACTCTTGTTTAAATAACATTGATAGGAAAACCTACCCAGTCTCCCTATCTAATCATTGACTTAATTGAATTCAACATATATTTATTGAATCCCTATTATGTGAGGCACTATATAACTTACAGAAGGGAATGTTTCATTAACCCTTCCATTTAGGGGATTATGGTTTAGTGGAAGGAGACAGACGCTTAGCATATAAAGAATAAAAGGCAGACTAGAATAAGTGCAAGTCAGTATTAAAAAGTGTGATGTCACCAAGATGGCAAAGTAGGAGACCCCAGCCTCTATTCCACTGCAAAGATCAACAATTAGACAGCTATCCATGAACATAACCAGCTCTGTAAGAGCACAGGTGTCCATTTAAGAAACTTCAGCAACACAGTGGAACAAAAAAAATCTGAGAATAAATGCACAAAAAGGGAAGATGTATATACGTCCATGCCATTCACTTTGTTATAAAGCAGAAACTAACACACCATTGTAAAGCAATTATACTCCAATAAAGATGTTAAAAAAAACACCATTACATAACAAAAAAAATAAAAATAAAAATAGCATGTACAGTATGGTTAAAAAAAAAAAAAAAAGGGAAGATGGAACGGCTTCATTTTGCCTGCATCACTTCATCTCCCAGGCCAGCATGTCTCAGCACCTAGGGGGAACTCCTCAGCTAGAAAGAATTACCCTCACTGAGAAAAGGAGAGTGGGGTGAGTGTCTAGCTTTGCCCACCTTTTAGAGCACAGCACGAAGGACCCACTCTGGTTCACCCCACCCAGAGAATGGCAAATCTGTGACTTACAGAGACAGATATGAACAAGGAAGAATAGCAGAGACTACCAGTAGTAGCCATGCAGTGGGAGCAAGCATGGTTTCCAGTTGCTTGTTCTGCAGAAGACTCCAGCAATTGTCACCACTGAAGTAAGCAAAGACCAGCACAGCCACCATGGATCCACTGCAGATTTTACTGTTTTTTGTTTGTTTGTTTGTTTGTTTTTATTCAAGAACTACTCCTGACCACAGACATCAGCATCCTGAGTCCCTTCCCACTCCCTTTCCCTTTCACCTCTGCTGGAGCACATGATCCATGCAGGCGGCATCTGAAGATGTGTGAGTGCAAATCACCAGCCTAGACCCCCCTTGACTGACCCCTACAAACAAGAGTTCACTTGGGGATAACCCCCCAGCTGTGCACATACATGCTGCTGTCTTAACTCTCATCATCAGCCTCTACTGCCATGTGCTATGCCAGTGGTGAGACCTTATAACTATGGAAGTGCATGCTGACAGCCAAACTACTTACCAGCTGCTTGTGGGCCTGGATTTGGCCTATCTCCTGTCATTGGCCAATACCACTGGGTGCACCTACAGATATCGTCCCCAACTGTTCACTTTAGACTGACAATAGCTCCCTCATGCAGGTGCATTCCCTAGATAGCAACCACAGAATCACAAGCAAATTTAAGTTTCTGATATGACTTCCCCAACAGCACTTGTGATCAACAGTCTTCCCTGTTTCCTAGGGCCTGTATGCCTTATACGCTTCTTAAATATGACCCCTGTGGAGCTTATCAAACTCCTCTCTTTTGGCTTTTATTGACCATCTCAGCCTAGGCGGGAAACCACAATGTACTCCACCTATGGAACTTAATAAACATATGAAGCCCAGGTCCCATATTTCTCTGTCTACATTCCGCCTTGACCTTCTTATGTAATCCAACAAGGCATGCTATGTATTTCCTCCAGGACCTGTGAGTAACAAATTTCTCTATTTCCATTTTTTTTTGTAGTCTATTGTTGAACCATGGCTCACTGTACAACATTCTGTGCTCTACTGAACAAATGTTAATTTAGCAAAGTCATAACACACCCACAGCTGAGAGTCTGAACACCACTGGTCTCAGCCACTAATGCTGCATGCATTGGTGCCTTGCCATTGGACCAGGAGGTGACTCTGAGGACACCAACAGCCCTAGTCACCATTATGGAACCCTATAGAACTTACCAAGAACCACACAGTTGGAAATGCTATGGACTACAGTGGCCTTGCTGATGAGACATTATGTTGCCTCCCAGACCTATAGCCACTGTATGTCCCTACACTTGGCTCCATTTACTACTAGACATGGGGTCATAGGGTGCTCCAGCATACCTCCATCAACAGATCTTTCCTACTGAAGTCTGTCCATAAAGTCTGGAAGAGGTGATTGCTGCTTCAAATATGCAGATACCTACACAAAGCCACTGGGGTCACAAAGTATCCAAAAAAAGACATGACACCACCAGGAACAAAAGTAAACATCCAGTAACTGACTCCAAAGAAATAGAACTACAAGAGTTGTGCAACAAATAATTCAAAATAATTATTCTAAAGAGGTTCAAGCACCTATAATAGATAAACACTTTAACAAAATTATAAAAACAGTAGACGAATACAATTAGGAGCCCAACAAAAAGATAGAAAACATAAAAAAAAAGAAACTTGGAACGGAAGAGTATAATGATTGAGCTGAAGAGTTTAACAAAGAGATTAAATAGCAGCCTGTAACATCAGAAGAAAGAATCAGTGGGCACAATGACAGACCATTTGAAGTTATAGAGACAAAGGAACAACAACAACAACAAAAGAGTGAAAAAGAATGAATAATGCCTATGGCTTACTTTAAGAGAAAAATCTACATATTATTGGAGTCCCAGAAGAAGAAGAAAGGATAAAGGGACAGAAAGATTATTTAAGAAAAAGTGACTGAGAACTTCCCAATGTGGGGAGAAATTTGGACATCTGAGTTCATGAAGCTAAGTGGTCACAACACAATTTTAATCCAAAACAATATTCTCCAAGACACACTATAATACAAATGTCTAATATCAAAGTCAAAGATAAAATTTCGAATGCAGCATGAGAAAAAAGAGTTGTATTATACAAGGGAATTCCCATAAATCTTATCAGTGGATTTCTCAACAAAAACCTTGCAGGTCAGGAGAAAGTGGGGTGGTATAGTGAAATGCTGAAAGAAAAAAGCCCTGCCAATCAAGAACACTTTGCCCACCAAAGTTGTCCTTCAGAAATTAGATAAAGACTTCCTCAAAGAAAAGCCGAGGGAGTTCATCACCACTATATTTGCCTCACAAGAAATGCTGAAATGAGCTATTTTATAAAACCTTAAAATACCTCACATAGAGCACTCGTGAGAAAGAAGGACAAAGCTGGTGGTACCACAATCCTTGATTTCAAATTAGAGTAATCAAAATAGTATGGTATTGGCATAAAAACAGACACATAGATCAATGCAACATAATAGAGACCCCAGAAATAAATCCATCCATATTTGATCAATTAATTTACAACAAAGGAGCCAACAGTACATTATGGGGACAAGGCAGTCTCTTCAATAAATGGTGTTGGGAGAAATGGATAGCCACCCGCAAAAGAATGAAATTGGACCACTATCTTACACCTTACACAAAAACTAACTGAAAAAGGATCAAAGCTTTGAACATAAGACCTGAAACCATAAAAAATAATCCTAGAAGAAAACATTGGTGGTAAACTCCTTCACATCCATATTGCCAATGATTTTTAGATTTGACACCAAACGCAAAAATTAGCAACTGGGACTACATCAAACTAAAATTCTTCTGCACAGAAAAGGAAAGCATCAACAAAATGAAAAGGTAAATCAACAGAATGGGAGAAAATATTTGCAAATCGTATATTTGATAAGGGGTTAATATCCAAAATATATGTCACTCATACAACTCAACAGATAAAAGCAAAACAATTCTATTAAAATATAGGCAGAGGATCGGAATAGACATTTTTTAAAGAAAACATATAGATGGCCAACAGGTACATGAAAAGATGTTCAGCATCAATAATCATAGGGCAGGGCTTCCCTGGTGGCACAGTGGCTTGGAATCTGCCTGCCAATGCAGGGAACACGGGTTCGAGCCCTGGTCTGGGAAGATCCCACATGCCGCGGAGCGACTAGGCCCGTGAGCCACAATTACTGAGCCTGCGCGTCTGGAGCCTGTGCTCCGCAACAAGAGAGGCCGCAATAGTGAGAGGCCTGCACACCGCGATGAAGAGTGGCCCCCACTTGCCGCAACTAGAGAAAGCCCTCGCACAGAAACGAAGACCCAACACAGCCATAAATAAATAAATAAATTAATTAATTAAAAAAAAAATAATCATAGGGCAATGTAAATTGGAACCACAATGAGATACCACTTCACACCTGTTAGAGTGGCTATCATCAAAAAGACAAGAGATACAAAGGGTTGGGAAGGATGTGGAGAAAAGGGAAAACTTGTGAGCTGTTGGTAGGAAAGTAAATTGGTGCTTCCACTATGGAAAAAAGTTCCTCACAAAATTAAATACAGAACTACGATATGATCCAGCAATTCCATTTCTGTGTGTTTATGTGAAGAAATGAAAAAGTTAACTTGAAAAGATATGTGTGCCCTCATGTTCATTGAAGCATCATTTACAGTAGCAAATATAATGGAAACAGTGTAAGTGTTCACTGATGGATGGGTGGATAAAGAAAATTATGTTTGTATATGCACATATATATATATACTGAAATATTATTCATCTATAAAAATGAAATCTTGTCATTCACAACAACATAGTTAGATCTGAATGGACCTTAAAGGCATTATGCTAAGTGAAATAAGTCAGCCAGAGAAACACAAATTCCATATGATCTCACTTACATGTAAAATTAAACAAAACAAAACAACCAAGCTCATAGATACAGAGAACAGGTTGGGGTAGCCATAGACGGAGCATGGGGCTGGGTTAAATCAGTAAAATGATTAAAAAATACAAACTTCCAGTTATAAAATAAATAAATCATGGGTATGTAATATACAGCATGGTGACCACAGTTAATAATACTGTATTGTATATTTGAAAGTTACCAAGAGAGTAAATCTTGAAAATTCATATTACAAGAAAAAAATCTGTAACGAGGTATGATGATGGATGTTAACTAGACTTATTGTGATGATCATTTACAATATATAAAAATATCAAATCATTATGTTGTACACCTAAGACTAATATATAAATTTAAAAAATGCTGAAAAGAGTCTTTCAAGCTGAAACAAAAGGATACTAACTAGTAACATGAAGACATATATGAAAGTATAAAACACAATTATAAAAGTAAGAATATAGTCAGATTCAAAATATTTTAATACTGTAATAAGAGGACATGTTAACCACTTAACTCTAATTTAAAGGTTAAGGGACAAAAAGTATGAAAAATATCTACAGATACGGTAATTTGTTAACAGATACACAACTAAAAAGTGGCAAATTGCAACATCAAAAGTATACAAAAGGGAATAAGTGGGTAGAGTTTTAGTATGTGATCAAAATTAACTTACACATTTAAAAAAGAATGTTGTATTTTTAAAGTTTCAAGTAAACCTCTGGGTAATTACAAAACAAAGTGGTCAAATTTATAAATAACTTTATACAGTGTACTATAAATAAATTTGCAGTTATAAGATAAATAAGTACTAGGGATGTAATGTACACAGGATTAGTATAATTAACACTGCTGAATGTTATATATAAAAGTTGTTAAGATAGTAAATCTTAAGAGTTCTTATCACAAGGAAAAATTATTTCTTTTTTTTAAGTTTAAATCTACATGAGACAATGGATATTCACTAAACTTATAGTGGTAATCATTTCATGATATATGTATGTCAAATCATGTTGTACACTTTAAACTTATGCAGTGCTGTATGTCAATTATATCTCAATAAAACTGGAAGAAAAAACAAACCAAAACAAAAAACAAAACAAAAACTTATAGTAGATACACAAAAGATAAAGAGAAGACAATCAAAGTATACAACTATGGAAAATCATTATTCACAAAGGAAAATAGCAAGAGAGAAAGAAAGGAAAAAAGGAACTACAACAGAGCCAGAAATCAATTAACAGCACAGCAATACCTATTAATAATTACTTTAAATATAAATGGATTAAATTCTCAAGTTGAAAGGCACAGATTGGCTAAACAGGTAAAAATGAGACCCAACTATGCACTGCCTGTAAGACACTCACTTCAGATTCAAGGACACTTATAGGATGAAAATGAAAGGATGGAAAGAGATATTCCATACAAATGTACATCAGAAGAAAACAGGGATAAAAATATTTATATCAGAAAAAAATAGCTGTAATGAGAAACATAGAAGCTCATTATAAAATGATAATTTTGATAAATTAATCAAAAGGATATAAAAATCATAAGTATATGTACACTCAACATCAGAGTAGTTATATATAGTAGGCACATACTAACAGATCAAAGGGAGAAATAGACAAAAGTATAATAAAAGTAGGGAAAATCAATATTCCATTTTCAACAATGCAAAGATGATCCAGACAGAAAATCAATAGGAAAACATTGGATTGGAATTATACTTTAGACCAAACAGTCCTGAAAAACATATACAAATCATTTCATCCAATAGCAGCATAATACATATTCTTCTCAAGTTCACATGGATCCTTCTCCAGGATAGATTATGTGTTAGGCCACAAAAAGGTACTAGCAAAATTTACAAGATTGAAGTTATACCAAGTATCTTTTCCAACCACAGTGGTATGAAACCAGAAACCTAAAACAGGAAAAAAAGGGAAAAATTCACAGATATATGGAAAAATTCAAAAATATATGGCAATTAAACACACCCCTGAACAACCAATGTGTCAAAGAAGAAGTCCAAAGGGAAATCCAAAAATATATTAATAAAATGAAAATGGAAACAACATACCAAAAAATGGGATGCTGCAAAAGCAGGACAAAGGTTTATCACAATAAACAACTACATTAAGAAAAAAGAGATATTTCAAGTAAACAATCTAACTTTACATCTCAAGGAACTAGAAAAAGAAAAACAAACTAAGCCCATGTTAAAAGGAAGGAAATATAAGAAAAAGAATAGAAATAAATAAAATAAAGACCAGAAAAACAATAGAAAATATCAATAAAACTAAGACCTGCTTCTTTTTAATTGACAAACTTTTACCTAGACTAACTGAGAAAAGAGAGGAAAGGCTCAAATAAATAAAATTATAAATGAAAAAGGAGACATTACAAACATTACCACAGAAATACAAGACCATAAAAGGCTACTATGAACAATTATATGCCAACAAATTGTAAAACCTAGAAGAATAGGATAAACTCCTGGAAACTTACAACTGACCAAGATTGATTCATGACAAAATAAAAAAATCTGAACTGACCAATAATATGTAAGGAGATTGCTTCAGTAATTTAAAATCTCCCAATAAAGAAATATCCAGTATCATATGGCTTCCCTAGTGAATTCTACCAAACATTTAAAGGAGAACTAATGTTAATCTTTCCCAAACAATTCCAAAAAGTCAAAGAGGAGATAACATTAACAATCTCATTTTAAGAAGTCAGCATTACCCTGATACCAAAGCCATAAAAGGACACTGTAACGAAAGAAAATGCTGGCCAATATCTCTGATGAATATTATGGCAAAAACTTCAACAAAATACTAGCAAACTAAATTATTGCACATTAAAAGGATTATACACCATGATCAAGTGGGATTCATCCCTGGGATGCAAGAATGCCTCAACATATACAAATCAGTAAATGTGATACACATTAGAAGAATGAAGGAAAAAATTAATTATTATCTCAATAGATGCATAAAAATCTTTTGTCAAAATACAATATTCTTTAATGATAAAAACTCTGAACAAGTTGACTATAGAAAAAACGTATCTCAAAGTAGTAAAGGTCATCTATGACGAGCCCACAGCTTACATTATACTCAATGGTGAAATGTTGAAAGATTTTCCTCTATGATCAGGAACAAGATAAGGATGCCTACTCACACCAGTCCTATTCAACATAGTACTGGAAGCTCTGGCCAGAGCAATTAGGCAAGATAGGAAGTAAAAAAAGCATATAAATAGAAAGGAAGATGTAAAATTATGTTTGTTTGCAGATGATATAATCTTATATGTAGCAAATCCTAAACTCTCCACCAAAAACTGTTAGAACTAATCAGTGAATTCAGTAAACTTGCAAGATACAAAGTCAACATACAAAAATCAATTGGGTTTCTGCACACCAAAAACTTTCTGAAAAGAAAGAAAAAGGTAGAAAGAAAGAAAGAAAGAAAGAAAGAAAGAGAGAGAGAAAGAAAGAAAGTGAGAAAGAAGAAAGAAAGAAAATCTCATTCACTAAAGTATAAAAATAATAAAATACTTATGAATATATTTAAGCAAGGAAGTTAAATACCTGTACACTCTAAGATTTTGATGAAAGATTATGAAGATGATACAAACAGATGGAAAGATATCCCATGTTTATGGATCATAAGAATTAATATTGTTAAAATATCTGTACTTCCAACAGCCAATTATATAGATTAAATGCAATCCTGAGCAAAATACCAATGTCATTTTTCACAGAAATTGAAAACACAATTCTAAAATTCGTATGGAACCACGATGAATAGCCAAATTATTCCTGAAAAAGAAGAATAAAGCTAGAGACATCAAACTTCCTGATTACAAATTAATCTACAGAGCTATACTATTCAAAACAGTATGGTACTAGCATAAAAACAAAAACATAGAGCAAATTAATAAAATCAAGAATCCACAAATAAACCCATGAATATATGGTCAACTAATCCCAAGAACACCAAGAACACAAAATGGGGAAAGGATAATCACTTCCATAAGAGAAAACTGGATATCCGCATACAAAAGTATAAATGTGGATCCCTATCTTACACAACTCTTGAAATAGATTAGACTTGAACATAAGAACTGAAGAAACTGTACAACTCCTAGAAGAAAACATAGGAGAAAAGCTCCTTGATATACCCTTACATTGATTTTTGGGTATGACATCAAAAGCAGAGGCAACAAAAGAAAATATAAACATGTGGGACTACTTCAGTTAACAATTTCTGCACAGCAAAGAAACATTCAATAAAATGAAAAAGCAACATATGGAATGGGAGAAAATTTGCAAACCAATTATTTGGTTAAGCACTAATATCCAAAATATTTAAGGAACTCATACAACTCAATAGTAAAGTAGAATCCTGATTTAAAATGGGTAAAGACCTTAAGATATATTTTCAAAGGATAGATACAAGTGGCAAACAGTTATACGAAAGATGCACCAAATGTGCCACCATCACCAATAACAAAAATAAACAAGGGGAACTATATCAGACTGAAAAAACTTCTGTACAGCAAAAAAAACAATCGTCAAAATATAAAGGCATGGGATAAAATATTTGCAAACCATCTGTCTGATAAGGGATTAACATCCAAAATAAAATAGGAACTCATACAACTCAATAGCAAAAAAAAAACAACCTGATGTTAAAATGTGCAAATGAATAAAATAGACACTTTTCCAAAGACAACCTACAAAATGTCAACAGGTACAAGAAAAAATGCTTGACATCTATAATCATCAGGGCAATCCATATCAAAACCAGAATGTGATATCACCTCAGACCTGTTAAGATGGCTCTTACCCAAAAGAGAAAATACAACAAGTTTTAGTGAGACTATGAAGGAAAGGGAACCCTTGTGTTCCCTTGGTGCAAATGTAAATTGGTACATCCACTATGGACAACAGGATGGAGGTTTCTCTAAAGTTAAAAATAGAACTATGATATGATTCCACAATCCCAATTCTGGATATATATCCAAAGGAAATGAAATCATTCTATCAAAGAGATATCGGCTCTAGTCCTGTGAAAAATGCCATTGGTAATTGAGAGGAATTGCAATGAATATGTAATTGACTTGGGTAATATAGTTATTTTGACAATATTGGTTGTTCCACTCTATTTTGTCATCTCTGATAACTTTGTGTCATCTCCAGTTACTTTCATCAATGTCTTATAGTTTTCAGGGTAGAGGACTTTTGTCTCCTTACTTCAGTTTATTCCTAGGTATGTTATTCTTTTTGATGAGACAGGAAATGGGATTGTTTCCGTAATTTTTCTTTCTGATATTTTGTTGTTAGTGTATAGGAATGCAAGAGATTTCTGTGCATTATTTTTTTATCCTGCAACTTTACCGAATTCACTGATGAGCTCTAGTTGTTTTCTGGTAGCATCTTTAGAATTTTCTATATATAGTATCATATCATCTGCAAACAGTGACAGTTTTCCTTCTTCTATTCCAATTTGGATTCATTTTATTTCTTTTTCTTCTCTGATTGCCATGGCTAGGACTTCCAAAACTACAGTGAATAAAAGTGGTGACAATGGACATCCTTGCCTTGTTCCTGATCTTAGAGGGAATGATTTCAGCTTTTCATCATTGAGAATGATGTTAACTGTGGGTTTGACATATATGGCCATTATTATGTTGAGATATGTTCCCTCTATTCCGGCATTGGTAAGAGTTTTTTTTATCATGAATTGGTGCTGAATTTTGTCAAAAACTTTTACTGCATCTATTGAGCTGATCATACAGATTTTATTCTTCAGTTTGTTAATGTGGTGTATCACACTGATTGATTTGCAGATACTGAAGAACACTTGCATCCCTGGGATGAATCCCACTTGATCATGGTGTGTGATACTTTTAATGTATTGTTGGACTTGGTTTGCTAGTACCTTGTTGAGTATTTTAGCATCTGTATTCATCAGTGCTATTGGCATGTAATTATCTTTTTCTTTTTTTATTTAACGTCTTTACTGGAGTATAATTGCTTTACAATGTTGTGTTAGTTTCTGCTGTATAACAAAGTGAATCAGTGATAATGTATACATATACCTCCATATACCCTCCCTCTTACGTCTCCCTCCCAACCTCCCTATCCCACCCCTCTAGGTGATTGCAAAGCACCGAGCTGATCTCCCTGGGCTATGCAGCTACTTCCCACTAGCTATCTATTTTACATTTGGTAGTGTATATATGTCAATGCTACTCTCTCACTTCGTCCCAGCTTACCCTTCCCCCTCCCCATGTCCTCAAGTCCATTCTCTACATTTGCATCTTGTTTTTTTGGTTTCTTTTGGAGTTTAAGGTATACTATTTATTTAGCACTTAAATTTATAGAACAAAATCTTGTCCTCAATGAAAATTATATAACCCACTGAAGTGAAAAATGTTGCTCATCATTTTAAGAATTACCATTTCTATAAATGCTTTTAACATAGTGAGAAATATTCTAGATCAGCCTTAAATTTTTTAACATCTTTAATGGAGTATAATTGCTTTACAATGTTGTGTTAGTTTCTGTTGTATAAAATGTGAATCAGCTATATGTATACATATATCCCCATATCCTCTCCCGCTTACATCTCCCTCCTACCCTCCCTTTCCCACCCCTCTAGGGGGTCACAAAGCACCAAGCTGATCTCCCTGTGCTATGTAGCTTCTTCCCACAAGCTATCTATTTTACATTTGGTAGTGTATATATGTAAATGCTACACTCTCATATCGTCCCAGCTTACACTTCCCACTCCCCATGTCCTCACATACACTCTCTACTTCTGTGTCTTTATTCCTGTCTTGCCCCTAGCTTCATCAAAAACATTTTTTTTAATTCCATATATATATGTTAGCACACTGTATTTGTTTTACTCTTACTGACTTACTTCACTCTGTTTGACAGACCCAAGATCCATCCACCTCGGAACAAAAACTCAGTTTTGTTTCATTCTATGGCTCAGTAATATTCCATTGTATATATGTGCCACATTTTCTTTATCCATTCATCTGTCAATGGACACTTAAGATGCTTCCATGTCCTGGCTATTGTAAATAGAGCTGCAATGAACATTGTGGTACATGACACTTTCTGAATTATGGTTTTCTCAAGGTATATGCCCAGTAGTGGGATAGCTGGGTCATATGGTAGTTCTACTTTTAGTTTTCTAAGGAAGCTCTATACTGATCTCGATAGTGGCTGTATCAATTTACATTCCCACCAACAGTGCAAGAGGGTTCCCTTTTCTCCACACCCTCTCCAGCATTTATTGTTTCTAGATATTTTGATGATGGCCATTCTGACCAGTGCGAGGTGATACCTCATTGTAGTTTTGATTTGCTTTTCCCTAATGATTAGTGATATTGAGCATCCTTTCATGTGTTTGTTGGCAATCTGTATATCTTCTTTGGAGAAATGTCTCTTTAGGTCTTCTGCCCATTTCTGGATTGGGTTGTTTGTTTTTTTGATATTGAGCTGCATGCTCTGCTTGTATATTTTGGATATTAAAATTTTGTCAGTTGCTTCTTTTGCAAATACTTTCTCCATTCTAAGGGTTGTCTTTTTGTCTTGTTTATGGTTTCCTTTGCTGTGCAAAAGCTTTTAAGTTTCATTAGGTCCCATTTGTTTATTTTTGTTTTTATTTCGATTTCTCTAGGAGTTGGGTCAAAAAGGATCTTGCTGTCATTTATATCATAGAGCGTTCTGCCTATGTTTTCCTCTAAGAGTTTGATAATGTCTGGCCTTATATTTAGGTCTTTAATCCATTTTGAGTTTATTTTTGTGTATGGTGTTAGGGAGTGTTCTAATTTCATTCTTTTACATGTCCCTGTCCAGTTTTCCCGGCACCACTTATTGAAGAGGCTGTCTTTTCTCCACTGTATATTCTTGCCTCCTTTATCAAAGATAAGGTGACCATATGTGCATGGGTTTATCTCTGGGCTTTCTATCGTGATCTATATTTCCGTTTTTGTGCCAGTACCATACTGTGTTGATTACTGTAGCTTTGTAGTATAATCTGAAGTCAGGGAGCCTGATTCCTCCAGCTCCGTTTTTCTTTCTCAAGATTGCTTTGGCTATTCGGGGTCTTTTGTGTTTCCATACAAATTGTAAAATTTTTTGTTCTAGTTCTGTGAAAAATGCCAGTGGTAGTTTGATAGAGATTGCATTGAATCTGTAGATTGCTTTGGGTAGTATAGTCATTTTCACAATGTTGATTCTTCTAATCCAAAAGCATGGTATATCTCTCCATCTGATTGTATCATCTTTAATTTCTTTCACCAGTGTCTTATAGTTTTCTGCATAAAGGTTTTTGTCTCCTTAGATAGGTTTATTTCTAGGTATTTTATTTTATTTTTTGCAAAGGTAAATGGAAGTGTTTCCCTAATTTCTCTTTCAGATTTTTCATCATTAGTGTATAGGAATGCAGCAGATTTCTGTGCATTAATTTTGTATCCTTCTACTTTACCAAATTCATTGATTAGCTCTAGTAGTTTTCTGGTAGCATCTTTAGGATTCTTTATGTATAGTATCATGTCATCTGCAAACAGTGAAAATTTTATTTCTTTTTTTCGGATTTGGATCTCTTTTGTTTCTTTTTCTTCTCTCATTGCTTTGGCTAAAACTTAAAAACTATGTTAAATAATAATGGAGAGAGTGGGCAACATTGTCCTGTTCCTGATGTTAGAGAAAATTGTTTCAAATTTTCACCATTGACAAAGATGTAGGCTGTGTGTTTGTCATATATGGCGTTTATTTTGTTGAGGTAGGTTCCCTCTGTGCCTACTTTCTGGAGAATTTTTATTATAAATGGGTGTTTAATTTTGTTGAAAGCTTTGTCTGCATCTACTGAGGTGATCTTATGGTTTTTATCCTTCAATTTGTTAATATGGTGTATCACATTAATTGATTTGCATATACTGAATAATCCTTGCATTACTGGGATGAACCCCACTTGATCATGGTGTATGTTCCTTTTTATGTGCTGTTGGATTCTGTTTGCTAGTATTTTGTTGAGGATTTTTGCATCTATATTCAACAGTGATATTGCCCTGTAGGTTTCCTTTTCTGTGGCATCATTGTGTGGTTTTTGTATCAGGGTGATGGTGGCCATGTAGAATGAGTTTGGGAATGTTCCTCCCTCTGCTATACCTTGGAAAAATTTGAGAAGAATAGATGTTAGCTCTTCTCTAAATGTTTGATAGAATTCGCCTGTGAAGCCGTCTAGTCCTGGGCTTTTGTTTGTTGCAGATTTTTAATCATATTTTCAATTTCAGTGATTGTGATTGGTCTGTTTATATTGTCTATTTCTTCCTGGTTCAGTCCCAGAAGGTTGTGCTTTTCTAAGACTTTGTCCTTTTCTTCTAGGTTGTCCATTTTATTGGCATATAGTTGCTTGTAGTAATCTCTATGATCCTTTGTATTTCTGCAGTGTCAGTTGTTACTTCTCCTTTTTCATTTCTAATTCTGTTGATTTGAGCCTTCTCCCTTTTTTTCTTGATGAGTCTGGCTAATGGTTTATGAGTTTTGTTTACCTTCTCAAAGGTTTTAGTTTTATTTGTCTTTGCAATAATTTCCTTCATTTCTTTTTCATTTATTTCTGATATGACCTTTATGATTACTTTCCTTCTTCTACCTTTTGGATTTTTAAATTTTTTTTCTTCTTTCTCTAATTGCTCTAGGTGAAATGTTAGGTTGTTTATTTGAGACTTTTCTTGTTTTTTGTGGTAGGATTTTATTGCTATAAACTTCCCTCTTAGAACTGCTTTTGCTGCATTCCACAGGTTTTCGGTCATCCTGTTTTCATTGTGGTTTGTTTGTAGGTTTTTTTTTTTAACATCTTTATTGGAGTATAATTGCTTTACAATGGTGTGTTAGTTTCTACTTTATAACAAAGTGACTCAGTTATACATATACATATATCCCCATATATCTTCCCTCTTGCATCTGTCTCCCTCCCACCCTCCCTATCCCACCCCGCTAGGTGGGCACAAACACCGAGCAGATCTCCTGTGCTACGTGGCTCCTGCCCACTAGCTATTTATTTTACGTTTGGTAGTGTATATATGTCCATGCCAGTCGCTAACTTTGTCCCACCTTATGCTTCCCCTTCCCTGTGTCTTCAAGTCCATTGTCTAGTAAGTCTGCTTCTTTATTCCTGTCCTAACCCTAGGTTCTTCATGACTTTTTTTTTTTTTAGATTCCATATATATGTGTTAGCATACGATACTTGTTTTTCACTTTCTGACTTACTTCACTCTGTGTAACAGACTCTAGGTCCATCCACCTCACTACAAATAATTCAATTTCGTTTCTTTTTATGGCTGAGTAATATTCCATTGTATATATGTGCCACATCTTCTTTATCCATTCATCTGTCGATGGACACTTAGGTTGCTTCCATGTCCTGGCTATTGTAAATAGAGCTGCAGTGAACATTGTGGGACATGCCTCTTTTTGAATTATGGTTTTCTCAGGGTATATGCCCAGTAGTGGGATTGCTGGCTCGTATGGTAGTTCCATTTTTAGTTTTTTAAGGAACCTCCATACTGTTCTCCAGAGTGGCTGTATCAATTTACATTCCCACCAACAGTGCAAGAGGGTTCCCTTTTCTCCACACCCTCTCAGGCATTTATTTTTGTATATTTTTGATGATGGCCATTCTGACGGGTGTGAGGTGATACTTCATTGTATTTTTGATTTGCATTTCTCTAATGATTAGTTATGTTGAGCATCCTTTCATGTGTTTGTTGGCAATCTGTATATCTTCTTTGGAGAAATCTCTATTTAGGTCTTCTGCCTAGTTTTGGATTAAGTTGTTTGTTTTATTGATATTGAGCTGCATGTGTTGTTTGTATATTAATCCTTTGTCAGTTACATCGTTTGCAAATATTTTCTCCCATTCTGAGGGTTGTCTTTTGGTCTTGTTTATGGTTTCTTTTGCCATGCAAAAGCGTTTAAGTTTCATTAGGTCACATTTGTTTATTTTTGTTTTTATTTCCATTTCTCTAGGAGGTGGATCAAAAATGATCTTGCTGTGATTAATGTTATAGAGTGTTCTGCCTGTTTTCCTCTAAGATTTTTTTAGTGTCTGGACTTACGTTTAGGTTTTAATCCATTTTGAGTTTATTTTTGTGTATGGAGTTAGGGAGTGTTCTAATTTCATTCTTTTACATGTAGCTGTCTAGTTTTCCCAGCACCACTTATTGAAGAGGCTGTCTTTTCTCCATTGTATATTCTTGACTCCTTTATCAAAAATAAGGTGACCATATGTGTGTGGGTTTATCTCTGGGCTTTCTCTCCTGTTCCATTGATCTATATTTTCTTTCTGTGTCAGTACCATAGTGTCTTCATTACTGTAGCTTTGTAGTATAGTCTGAACTCAGGGAGCCTGATTCCTCCAGCTCCATTTTTCTTTCTCAAGATTGCTTTAGCCATTCGGGGTCTTTTGTGTTTCCATACAAATTGTGAACTTTTTTGTTCTAGTTCTATTAAAAATGCCAGTGGTAGTTTGATAGGGATTGCATTGAATCTTCCGATTGCTTTGTGTTGTATAGTCATTTTCACAATGTTGATTCTTGCAATCCAAGAACATGGTATATCTCTCCATAGTTTTGTATCATCTTTAATTTCTTTCCTCAGTGTCTTATAGTTTTCTACATAGAGTTCTTTTGTCTCCTTGGGTAGTTTTATTCCTAGGTATTTTATTCTTTTTGTTGCAGTGGTACACGGTAGTGTTTCCTTTATTTCTTTTTCAGATTTTTCATCATGAGTGTATAGGAATGCAAGAGATTTCTGTGCATTAATTTTGTATCCTGCTACTTTACCAAATTCATTGATTAGCTCTAGTAATTTTCTGGTAGCATCTTTAATAGTCTCTATGTAGATTATCATGTCTTCTGCAAACCATGACAGTGTTACTTCTTTTCCGATTTGGATTCCTTTTATTTCTTTTTCTTCTCTGATTGCTGTGGCTAAAGCTTCCAAAACAATGTTGAATTATAGTGGTGAGAGTAGGCAACATTGTCTTATTCCTGGTCTTAATGGAAATGGTTTCAATTTTTCACCATTGAGGACAATGTTGCCTGTGAGTTTGTCATATATGGTCTTTATTTTGTTGAGATAATTTCCCTCTATGCCTACTTTCTGGAGGGTTTTTATGATAAATAGGTGTTGAATTTTATCAAATGTTTGTCTGCATCTATTTAGATGATCACATGGTTTTATTCATCAGTGTGTTAATATGGTGTATCACATTGATTGATTTGCATATATTGAAGAATCCTTGCAATTCCTAGGATAAACCCCACTTGATCATGGTGTATGATCCTTTTAATGTGCTGTTGGATTCTGTTTGTTAGTATTTTGTTGAGGAATTTTGTATCTATGTTCATCAGTGGTATTGGCCTGTAGTTTTCTTTCTTTGTTACATATTTGTCTGGTTTTGCTATCAGGGTGTTGGTGGCCTCGTAGAATGAGTTTGGGAGTGTTCCTCCCTCTGCTATATTTAGGAAGAGTTTGAGAAGGATAGGCGTTAGGTCTTCTCTAAATGTTTGATAGAATTCACCTGTTAAGCCGTCTTGTCCTGGGATTTTGTTTATTGGAAGATTTTAAATCACAGTTTCAATTTCAGTGCTTGTGATTGGCCTGTTTATATTTTCTATTTCTTCCTGATTCAGTCTTAGTAGGTTGTGCTTTTCTAAGAGTTAGTCCATTTCTTCCATTTTGTCTATGTTATTGTCATATAAATGTTTGTAGTAATCTCTCTTGATCCTTTGTATTTCTGCAGTGTCATTTGTTACTTGTCCTTTTTCATTTCTAACCCTGTTGATTTGAGTCTTCTCCCTTTTTTTTTTTGATGAGTCTGGCTAACCGTTTATCAATTTCTTTTATCTTCTCAAAGAACCGGCTTTTAGTGTTTTTTTTTTTTTTTTGCAATTGTTTCCTTCATTTCTTTTTGATTTATTTCTGATCTGATATTTATGATATTTTTCCTTGTACTAACTTTAGATTTTTTTTGTTCTTGTTTCTCTAATTGCTTTACATGTAAATTTAGGTTGTTTATTTGAAGTTTTTCTTGTTTCATGAGGGAAGATTGTATAGCTAAACGTCCCTCTTAGAACTGCTTTTTCTGCATCCCACAGGTTTTGGGTCATTATGTTTTCATTGTCATTTGTTTCTAGGTGTTTTTAGATTTCCTCTTTGATTTCTTCAGTGATCTCTTGGATATTCAATAGCGTATTGTTAGCCTCCATGTGTTTGTATTTTTTAGTTTTTTTTCCTGTAATTGATATCTAGTCACATGGCGTTGTGCTCAGAATAGTTACTTGATATGATTTAATTTTCTTACATTTACTCAGGCTTGATTTATGAACCAAGAGATGATCTATCCTGGGGAATGTTCCATGAGCTCTTGAGAAGAAAGTGAATTCTCTTGTTTTTGGATTGAACGTCTTATAAATATCAGTTAAGTCCATCTTGTTTAATGTGTCATTTAAAGCTTGTGCTTCCTTATTTATTTTCATTTTGGATGATCTGTCCATTGCTGAAAGTGGGGTGTTAACTTCCCCTACTATTATTGTGTTACTGTCAATTTCCCCTTTATGGCTGTTAGCATTGGCCTTATGTATGGAGGTGCTCCTGTATTGGGTGCATAAATATTTACAATTGTTATATCTTCTTCTTGGATTGATCACTTTATCATTATGTAGTGTCCTTCTTTGTCTCTCAGAATAGTCTTTTTTTAAGTCTATTTTTTTCTGATATGAGAATTGCTACTCCAGCTCTCTTTTGATTTCCATTTGCATGGAATATCTTTTTCCATCCCCTCACTTTCAGTATATATGTGTCCCTAGGTCTGAAGTGTGTCTCTTGTAGACAGCATATATATGGTTCTTGTTTTTTTATCCATTCTACCAGTCTGTGTCTTTTGGTTGGAGCAGTTAATCCATTCACGTTTAAGGTAATTATCGATATGTATGTTCCCATTACCATTCTCTTGTTTTGGGGTTTTTTTGTAGGTCTTTTCCTTCTTTTGTGTTTCCTGCCTAGAAAAGTTCCTTTTGCATTTGTTGTAATGTTGTTTTGGTGGTGCTGAATTCTGTGAACTTTTGTTTTCTGTAAGTGTTTTAATTTCTCTGTCGAATCTGAAAGAAATCCTTGTTGGGTAGAGTAATCTTGATTGTAGGTTTTTCCCTTTCATCACTTTAAATATGTCCTGCCACTTCCTTCTGGCTTGCAGAGTTTCTGCTGAAAGATCAGCTCTTAACCTTATGGGGATTCCCTTGTATGTTATTTGTTGCCTTTCCCTTGCTGCTCTTAATATTTTTTCTTTGAATTTAATTTTTGATAGTTTGATTAATTTGTGTCTCGGCGTGTTACTCCTTGGATTTATCCTGTATGAGACTCACTGTGCTTCCTCGACTGGATTGACTATTTCCTTTCCCTTGTTAGGGAAATTTTCAACTATAATCGCTTCTAATATTTTCTCAGAGCTTTTCTTTTTCTCTTCTTCTTCTGGGACCCTTATAATTCGAATGTTGTTGCATTTAAAGTTGTCCCAGAGTTCTCTGAGACTGTCCTCAATTTTTTTCATTCTTTTCTCTTTATTCTGCTCTGTGGTAGTTATTCCCACTATTTTATCTTCCAGGTTACTTACCCATTCTTCTGCCTAAGTTATTCTGCTACTGATTCCTTCTAGAGAATTTTTAATTTCATTTATTGTGTTGTTCATTATTGTTTGTTCTTTATTTCTTCCAGGTCTTTGTTAAACATATCTTATATTTTCTCCATTCTATTTTCAAGATGTTTGATCATCTTTACTCTCATTACTCTGAATTCTTATTCCAGTAGACTGCCTATTTCTTCTTCATTTTTTTATCTGGTGGGTTGTTACCTTGTTCCTTCATCTGCTGCATATATCTCTGTCTTCTCATTTTAACCTACTGTGTATGTGGTCTCCTTTTCACAGGCTGCAGGTTCATAGTACCTGTTGTGTTTGGTGTCTGCCCCCTGTGGGTGAGGTTGTTTCAGTGGTTTTTGTAGACTTCCTAGTGGAGGGGAATGGTGCCTGTGTTCTGGTGAGTGAAGCTGTATCCTGTCTTTCTGGTGGGCATGGCTGCATCTGCTGGTGTGTTTTCTTGTGTCTGTGAACTTAGTATTACTTTAGACAGCCTCTTCTAATGGGTGGTGTTGTGTTCCTGTCTTGCTCAGTTTTTGGTATGGGGCATCCAGTACTGGAGCTTTCTGGCCTTTGCGTGGAGCTGAGTCTTAGCATTCAGATGGAGATCTCTGGGAGAGCTCTTGCTGTTTGATATTTTGTGGTTTGGGAGTTCTCTAGTGATCCAATGTCCTGAACTTGCCTCTCCCATCTCAGAGGCTCAGACCTGACACCAGACTGTAGCACCATGACCCTGTCAGACACATGGCTCAGAAGAAAAGGGAGAAAAAAATTTAATCAAAAAAAACAATAATAAAAATAAAGAGAGCAACAAAACCAGTAAACAAATCCACCAATGATAGCAAGTACTAAAATCTATACTAATATAAACATATAAATCAGAAACAAATCAGTCACAGACAGCAAACCCCAAGTCTACCATTGCTTCCAAAGTCCACTGCCTCAATTTGGGATGATCCTTTTTCTATTCAGTTATTCCACAGATGCAGGGTACCTCAAATTGACTGTGGAGATTTATTCCGCTGCTCCTGAGGCTGCATGGAGAAATTTCCCTTTCTCTTCTTTTTTTGCACAGCTCCTGGAGTTCAGCTTTCGTTTTGACCCCACCTCTGTGTGTAGGTCGCCCTCAGGCCTCTGTTCCCTCCCAGACAGGAAGGGATTAAACAGCAGCTGATTAGGGGGCTCTTTCTTATTCAGGCCGTGTGGAGGGAGGGGTACTGTAGTTATAATTGGAATGCAGGGCGAGGCTGTGGCAGCAGAAGCTGGCGTGACGTTGCAACAGCCTGAGGTGCACCATATGTCGTCTTGGGGAACTTGTCACTGGATCACGGGGCCCTGGCAGTGGTGTGCTGCACAGGCTCCCCAGGGGGGGTTGTGGATAGTGACCTGTGCTTGTATACAGGATTGTTGGTGGCTGCAGCTGCAGTGTTAGCATTTCATACCAGTCTCTGGGGTCTGAGCTGATAGCCACATCACGTGCCTGTCTCTGGAGTTCGTTTGTGGTGTTCTCCTTCTGTGGGCAGACAGGGAAGGAATTCCATCTCCTTGTGCACCCCAAAACAATGGTCTCTTGCCTCTTAGGCAGTTCCAGACTGTTCCCCTGACACCCTCCCTGCTAGCTGTGGTGATCTAGCCCCCTTCAGGCTGTGTTCATGCAGCCAAACCCAGTCCTCTCCCTGGGATCTGACTTCCAAAGCCCAAGCTTCAGCTCTCAGCCCCACCTGTCCTGGTGGGTGAGCAGACAAGCCTCTCGGGCTTGTGAGTGCTGGTGGGCACCGATCCTCTGTGCAGGAATCTCTCCCCTTTGCCCTCTGCACACCTGTTGCTGTGCTTTCCTCCGTGGCTCCAAAGCTTCCCCCCCACCTACCCCCATCTCTGCCAGTGAACGTCCATCCTAGTGTGTGGAAACTTTTCCTCCTTCACAGCTCCTTCCCAGAGGTGCTGGTCCCATCCCTATTCTTTTGTCTCTGTTTTTTGTTTTTGCTTTGCCTTACCCAGGTATGTGGGGATTTTCTTGCTGTTTGGGAAGTCTGAGGTCTTCTGCCGGCATTCAGTAGGTATTCTGTAGGTGTTGTTCCACATGTAGATGTATTTTTGATATATTTGTGGCGAAGAAGGTGATCTCCATGTCTTACTCCTCTGTCATTTTGAAGGTCCCCATCCTCTTTTTTTTTTTTTTTGTCTTCTTTTGCAATCAAAGTGATGGTGGCCTCATAGAATGAACTTGGGAGTGTTCTTTCCTCTGTAATTTTTCTGAAGAGTTTCAGAAGGATAGGTGTTAACTCTTCTCTAAATGTTTGATAGAATTCATCAATGAAGAAGTCATTGGTCCTAGACTTCTGTTTGTTGGAAGTTTTAAAGCTACAGTAATCAAAACAGTATGGTACTGGCACAAAAACAGAAATATAGATCAATGGAATAGGATAGAAAACCCAGAAATAAACTCACTTACCTATTGTGAGTTAATCTATGACAAGGGAGACAAGAATATACAATGGAGATAAGACAGTCTCTTCAATAAGTGGTGCTGGGAAAACCTGACAGCTATACATAAAAGAATGAAATTAGAATATATTCTAACTTCATCCACAAAAAAAAAAAAATCTTGAAATGGATCAAGGACCTAAATGTAAGGCTGGACAGTATAAGATTCTTAGAGGAAAACATAATCAGAATGTTCTTTTACATAAATCATAGTAATATCTCTTTTGATCCACCTATTAGAACAATTAACATAAAACCAAAAATAAACAACTGGGACTTAATTAAACATAAAATCTTCTGCACAGCAAAGGAAACCATCAACAAAACAAAAAGATGAAGCAACCAACAAGGGATTAATCTCCAAAATATACAAACAACCCATGCAGCTCAATAAGAAAAAAACAAAAAATACAATCAAAAAATGGGCAGAAGATATAAATAAACATTTCTCCAAAGAAGCCATACAGATGGCCAACAGGAACATGAAAAGATGCTCAACATCACTAATTATCAGAGAAATGCAAATCAAAACTACAATGAGATATCCCCTTACACTGGTCAGAATGGCCGTCAACAAAAAATCTACAAAAAATAAATGCTGGAGAGGGTGTGGAGAAAAGGGAGCCCTCCTACATTGTTGTTGGTGGGAATATAAATTGGTACAACCACTATGGAGAACAGTATGGAGGTTCCTTAAAAAACTTAAAATAGAATAACCATATCATCCAGCAATCCCACTCCTGGGCATATATCCAGAAAAGAACATAATCTGAAAGGATACATGCACCCCAATATTCATTGCAGCACTATTTACAATAGCCAGGATATGGAAGCAACCTAAATGTCTATCGACAGAGGAATGAATAAAGAAGATATGGTAGATATGTACAATGGAATATTACTTAGACATAAAAAAGAATGAAATAATGCCATTTGCAGCCACATCAATTGACCAAGTGATTATCTTACTAAATGAAGTAAGTTAGACAAAGACAAATATCATATAATATCACTCATATGTGGAACCTAATTTTTAAAAATATACAAATGAACTTATTTACAAAACAAAAACAGACTTACAGAAATCTAAAACCAACTTGTTACCAAAGCAGAAACATTGTGAGGGAGGGAAAAATCAGGAACTTTGGATGAACATACACACCCTACTATTTATAAGATAGACAACCAACAAGGACCTACTGTATAGCACAGGGAACTCTGCTTTCTATTTTGTGGTAACCTATTTGAGAAAATAATCTAAAAAAGAATGAATATATGTATATATATATATATATGTATATATATATATATATATGTATATATATATAACTGAATCACTTTGCTGTACAGCTGAAACAAACACAACATTGTAAATCAACTATACTCCAATAAAATTAAAATATTTTTAAAAAGAGAGGGCTTCCCTGGTGGCGTAGTGGTTAAGAATCCGCCTGTCAATGCAGGGGACACAGGTTTGATCCCTGGCCCAGGAAGATCCCACATGCCACGGAGCAACTAAGCCTGTGCGTCACAACTACTGAGCCTGCACTCTAGAGCCTGTGTGCCACACCTTCTGAAGCTCGTGTGCCTAGAGCCTGTGCTCCACAACAAGAGAAGCCACTGCAATTAGAAGCCTATGCACTGCAATGAAGAGTATCCCCCGCTCGCCGCAACTAGAGAAAGCCCGTGCACAGCGACAAAGACCCAACACAGCCAAAAATAAAAACAAATAAATAAATATATATAAAAAAAGAGAGACATCTGCACTTCTATGTTAATTGAAGCATTTTTACAATAGCCAATATATGGAAGCAACGTAAATGTCCGTCTATAAATGAATGGACATAGAAAATGTGATATACCATGGGATATAATTCAGCCATGGTAAAAAGGAAAGCCTGCCATTTGTGACCAGACTGATGAAATGTAAGGGCATTATACTAACTGAAATAAGTTACACAGAGAAAGATAAATACTATATGATTCACTTATTTGTGACATATAAAATAAGTTGAAATCATAGAAACAGATAGTAGAATGGTAGTTGCCAGGGGCTGCAGGGTGGGGGAAATGTGGAGATGTCAGTCATAAGGTACAAATTTCCAATCATAAGATGAATAAGTTCTGGGGATCTAATAGACAGTGTGGTGACTGTAGTTAACAGTACCATATTATATACTTAAAAGTTGCTAAGAGAGTAGACTTAAAATATTCTCACCACAAAAAAGAAATAGTGATTATACTGTGTGATGTAGGTGTTAACTAACCCTACTGTGGTAATCATTTTGCAATATATATGTGCAACAAATCATCAGATTGTACACCTTAAACTTACACAATGTTATATGTTAATTGTCTCAGTAAAACTGGGTAATAAAAATAAAAAATGAGGATACAGAAGAAGGGTTAATTATAGGAGCTATACCTTAAGTAGAGAAGGCAACCCAGCACCCAGTGTTGTGAGTTGACTTGTGTCCCCTATAAGGATATATTCAAGTCCTACCATTTGGTACCTGTGAACTTGACCTTATTTGGAAATAGTGTCTTTACAGGTGTAATCAAGTTAAGATGAGGTCATTCTGGATTAGACTGGGCCCTAATACAATGACTGGTGTCCTTATGAGAAAAGGGAAATTTGGACACGTGCACACCCAGGCAGGAAAAAATTTGCCATGTGTTCATGGAGGCTGGATGGGGCCAAGGTCTGGGTCAGTCAGCAAGGAAAAAACCTCAGGCAGTAGTACAATGAACAGACAACAGAAAGTGCTGGGAACATTCAGGGTACCAAGAAGCTTCAATTGTGTGGGGGGAATTTTGGTGAGAAACAAAGTTATAAATGTGTAGTAAAAGGTAATTTCTCAGTACCCAGTTTACATTTGATTTTTCAAATAAATTGTTTAGTGTTTCCACTTGTTTCAAACTAAGCAGATGTGATCTGGCTCTGAGAACTGCAGAGGGCAGTCTAACACTTGCTACTGGAGATCAGAAACTAAAATGCAAATTCTTTTATTCTAAATAGCAACACTTTGTATGTATTACTGGGGTTGTGCTACAGATCACAGAAGCAACTAATACTTTTGCAAAATCAACAAAACCTCACCATCAAGTCACATTCTGAAAAATATAACTACAAATTTTCCTTAATATGTTTGGTCGTTGATCTGAGTATTCTCTGAAATTACAGAGAAAACTGTACATAAGGAAATGGCTATGGATATTTTTGTTGTTATTAATAATATGACCAATGGGGTAAATAAATAAAGGTAGGATGTTAGTTATAGTTCTGGTTTATTTTGTCCCCTAATTATAATATGGAACACTTAGCATTCACCTGCAAATTATTGGAAGAAGGTGTGTCACTAGGAAAGAAAGATTGTTAAAAAGGAAGAATGATATTTTTATTGTTGGAAGTTATGATGTTTGGTTTAGTAATTCAGGTTTAGTACTGAAAATATTGTCCTTGTTAAGCACTTTAAAAAAATACCGATGATAGGAATGAATGCAACTCAGGATGGAGTGGATACAGTTCAAATTAAATTCATCCTCCAACAGTCTCCTTCATTCTGGGAAAGAGTCCAATTCTGACAATTTCATGTGTTCAAGGGAGTAGAATCTTTCATTTGAGAAGCATCAAAGCAGTCCTAAGGGGTTCATAAAAAAGGACAGGACCCTGGGAAGGAGACTTCAAAATGTTGGCAAGGAGACAAATAAAATATACTTCACTTTTAAATGAATGCAAAATATTGTGAAACTGTGTCTTAGAGATTATTCCCAATGTGTAATTTAAAAAACATTGCCTTGTGTTCACAAAGAAGGGGTTATGCTTACTCATAACCTTCAAATAATAAGTATTCAAAATGTCCTTTTCATGAAGATTCTCATTCATAAATTTAGACAAACAACATTTGCATATCTTGGGAAAATGGAAAAATAAAACTTTTTCTCTTCTATTTAAGTGAAATAATTGAAATGATTATCTTCCATTCATAATTTGAAAAGTCTGTAGTTAATAGATTTTGGGAAAATGGGAGATGGGGTTCACATTTCTAAAGAAGCCCGTTTTAAACATGAATGTGTAGCTAATAGTTGAGAGTTTATTTTTATTCAGAGTAAAAAGTAAAGAGAAACATAATACCTTTTCTACTGCCTTAGTTTTCCACTAGTATTTTTCCTCTCATCATGCCCATGGGATTGTTTTACATACTAAAGAATGTGCATTGGTCAAAACTCTTCCCAGTTCATCAGTGATAATATCTCATTGGTCCAGAATGAATATAGCTAGTTATAAAAAGTGCCTTGTTTCTCCTATCATTGACTTTTTACTAGATTTTTCCCCTTTGGGAGTTAGAACTGAATTTAGCAATGTTGATTTTAGCCAGATTCTCATAATTCCAAAGTTCTACAATAAATCTCTGCTTCTGAAAGTTTCTGTGGATATAATCTCATTTACATAAGTGAACTAGTGAGAGAAGGAAAAATAATCCTTAAAAATAGAAGGCAGAACACGTAGTACAAAAAGACCAATGAGTGAATAACAATAAATTCTAAGGTAAGTCCTAATTTAAAAATACTAGACATAATAGTGCGACTGGCCTGTTGTTATTAGTTATTACTATACTAATAATATATATCTTTAGCAAGCCTCCACTCTCTTCCTCTGACATAAGATGAGATAATTTATTCATTTCAAAACTGAATTTGGCAGTATGTCAGCCTCCAAGAATCCACAGCAAAAAGGAAACATTAAATTACATTATTTTTAATTATATGGCCAATTAAGACACACGTATAGGATATTAGCACAGTGAAAAATACTTTCAATTAGATTTTCAAGAGGTGAGAAAATATTCTCTAAAGGGAAGATTCTTGCAAGTGTATTTCATTAAAAAATGAGAGGGTTTCTATGAGCAGACTGAAATGAAATAATTTCAAAATACACCTCCATGTAGTTAAATATTTTGACATGTTGAATGTAGTTAAGATTGATCACAAAAATTTTGGGTGAACACAAACCAAGTATAAAATAATCATTTATGATACGTTGATCTTTCTATTAACTGATCAACAGTTTCAAATATACCTAAGACTGCTTGTAGTACAGAAAATACAACCTGTTATCTGTACAAAGTTATTAAAGTAAATATTAAAAAGAAAGTATGCTAGGATGCAATCGTTGTTAACACTGTTGAAGATTGAACTATTGACCTAATTTTATTATAGTCATGTTATTGTGAAAATGATTCCAATGAAAAATCTATAGCCTAAAATCTATTCTGAAGTTGTACAATTTGATTAGACCCATATATTTTCTGTCTCTGAAAAAAGGGATGGTAATAGATGGATCAGTGTCAAACATAAACTAATTTTTAAAAAGTATCAGTGATTATTTATGAATTTATTATATATCAGGATGTGTGCTGAGCATTATAAATATATTATCTAAATTAATTACTCCTTAAATCTTATGAAGTTAGAATTGCAGTATTATAATAATATCAATTTACTAATAAGTAAAGGGAAGCATAGAGAGAGAGGTAAGATAAGAAGCAAATATATGTCTAGTAAGAGACAGTACCAAGACACAAACCCAGGTCTGTCTGGTACAAAAATTAATTTCTTCTGGAATAAGCTATAACAGACATTCACCAGTTTCTTGTAGAAAATATTAGTTTGAAAAATTTAGTCTTATTTTTTGATGAAAACTGTCATGAAGTTTTTAAGTAATCCCTAAAAATCTTAATGGTTCCTAACATAAAGGTAGAAGGAAAATGTATTTTTTTAATGTAAGACATCAGAGAAATGTCAGACTAAGAAGCCCCAGGCCTTTATTGCCACATGGAAACATTAAAAAAACACCAGAGACTAGCTAAAGTAATTTAATAGGAGTTCTGGAAAAGAGTCAAAGTCTAGAATAATCAAGTGAATGTCTAATTAAGAAATAGCCACATTCAAAACTGTAGGAAATTTGAAGGAATTTTAATTTACCTTTGCCTCATACCTCACTGATGTAGTGTGGTCTTGGTCTGGAGAAGGCAGTAACCCAGTTCCAAATTCATTCACTCCCTCAAACATGAGGGATACCTTATTTTTCAAAGTTCTACCTGATCTGGGGGACTGCTTGAAAAACTAGTCTCCGTATTGACTAAAGAAGAGATCAGGGGATGAAAGTGGTGTAACTTAGATTTCAGGTTGTGAAAAGTGGCAGAAAGCAAGTGGGCACTGCTAATAAAATCTTTAAGGGGTGTAAAGATTTACAGAGGACTGTGCCAAAAGATTATTAGTAGAGACAAACAATAGAACTTCTAAGCTCCCGAGGAAAAGCTGGGGTGAGACTCTGGGAAATTAAGAAATACAAAAACAGCCATGTATATAGGGGAATTGCAAGAGCCACTCTCAGGCATGCAGAAGCACACACAGGTGCAGGCAACATATGTTCAAAAAAGACGTGAAATAAACTTAAGGCTTCACAACAGATTGATCCCAAGGCTTAAATAATATGTAGCTAATAATCAGAGAACTGCCCTTGCACAAAGCTGATATAACAATCCTGGAAGTGTTCATTTTTCAGGTGCCCAATAAAAAGCACAAGGCAAACAAAGAAACAGGAAAACGTGGCTCACTCAAAGGAAGAAAATAAATTGGCAAAAACAATTTCTGAGGAAGCACAGACATCAGACTTACTGAAAAGATATTTTATTATTAGTTAATTAATTTTTATTGAAGTATAGTTGATTTACAATCTTATATTAGCTTTGGGTGTACAACATAGTGATTCAATATTTTTATAAATTGTACTCCATTTAATGTTATTATAAAATATTAGATACATTCCCCGTGTTATACAAAATATCCTTCTAGCTTATTTATTTTATACATAGTAGTTTGTACCTCATAATCCCCTACCTCTATCTTGTCCCTCTTCCTTCTTTCCCCCAAATGGCAAACACTAGTTTGATCTCTATATTTATGAGCCTGTTTCTATTTTGTTATATTATTTTATTTTATTTTTTAGATTTCACATATAAATGGTAACATATGGTGTTTGTCTTTCTATATCCAAGTAATTTCACTAAGCATTGTATCCTCCATGTCCACTCATGTTGTTACATATGACAAAAATCCATTTTCTTAAGGCTGAATAATATTCCATTGTATATGTATACCACTTCTTCTTTAAGCATTCATCTGTTGAAAAACACTTAAGTTGCATCCATATGTTAGCAATTGTATATAATGTTGCTATAAACATCAGGGTGTACTTATCTTCTCTAATTAGTGTATTAGTTTTCTTTGAATATATAGCAAGGAGTGGAATTGCTGGATCATGTGTAGTTCTGTTTTTTGTTTTTGGAGGAACCTCCATACTATTGTCCACAGTGGCTACACCAATTTACTTTATCACTGATAGTGTACAAGATTTCCCTTTTCTCCACATTCTTGTCAGCAATTTTTATTTGTGATCTTTTTGATGACAACCATTCTGACAGGTGTGATGTGATATCTCATTGTGGTTTTGATATGCATTTCTCTATTGATTAGTGATGTTGAGCATTTTTTCATTTGCCTGTTGGCCATCTGTGTGTCCTTTTTGGGAAAAAAGTCTATTTAAGACTTCTGCTCATTTTTTAATTGGGTATTTTCTTTTATATTGAGTTGATGAGCTGCTTCTATACTTTGGATATTAAAAACCATATTGGACATATCATTTACTAATATTTTCTCCCATTCAGTAGGTTGTTGTCTCATTCTATCAATGGTTTCCCTTGCTGTGCAAAAGCTTTTAAGTTTAATAAGGTCTAATTTGTTTATGTTTACCTTTTCTTTCCTTTGCCTTAGGAGACAGATCCAAAATAATATTGCTGCAATTTATGTCAAAGAGTATCTGCCTATGTTTTCTTTAGGAGTTTTATGGTTTCCAATCTTACATTTAGGTCTTTAATTTTATATATATAAAATATATAGTATATGGTGTGAGAAAATATTCTACTTTCATTCTCTTATATGTAGCTATCCAGTTTCCCCAGGTCCACTTATTGAAGAAACTCTTTTTTCCATTGTATCTTCTTGCTTACTTTGTCATAGATTAATTAACCATAAGTGCGTGGGTTTATTTCTGGGTTCTCAATTCTGTTCCATTGACCTATGTATCTGTTTTTGTGCCAGTACCATGTTGTTTTGATTACTATAACTTTGTTGTAGAGTCTGAAGTCAGGGGGCATGATACCTCTAGGTTTATTCTTTATTTCTCAAGATTACTTTGGCTATTTGGGATATTTTGTGGTTCCAAAAAATTTTAGGATTATTTGTTCCAATTTTGTAAAAAAGTCATGAGCGGGGGGAGAAGAAGATGGCGGAAGAGTAAGACGCGGAGATCACCTTCCTTCCCAAAGATACATTAGAAATACATCTACACGTGGAACTGCTCCTACAGAACACCCACTGAATGCTGGCAGAAAACGTCAGACCTCCCAAAAGGCAAGAAACTCCCCACGTACTTGGGTAGGGCAAAAGAAAAAAGAAATAACAGAGACAAAAGAATAGGGATGGGACCTGCACCTGTGGGACGGAGCCGTGAAGGAGGAAAGGTTTCCACGCACTAGGAAGCCCCTTCGCGGGCAGAGACTGCGGGTGGCAGAGGGGGGAAGCTTCAGAGCCACGGAGGAGAGCGCAGCCACAGGGGTGCAGAGGGCAAAGCGGAGAGACTCCCGCACAGAGGCTTGACGCGGAGCAGCACTCACCAGCCCAAGAGGCTTGTCTGCTCACCCGCCGGGGCGGGTGGGGGCTGGGAGCTGAGGCTCGGGCTTCGGTCGGATCACAGGGAGAGGACTGGGGTTGACGGCGTGAACACAGCCTGAAGGGGTTAGCGCACCACAGCTAGCCGGGAGGGAGCCCGAGAAAAAGTCTGCAGCTGCCAAAGAGGCAAGAGACTTTTTCTTGCCTCTTTGTTTCGCGGCGCGCAAGGAGAGGGGATTCAGAGCGCCGCCTAAACGAACTCCAGAGACGGGCGCGAGCCGCGGCGATCAGCGCGGACCCCAGAGGCGGGCATGAGACGCTAAGGCTGCTGCTGCCGCCACCAAAAAAGCCTGTGTGGGAGCACAGGTCACTCTCCACACCACCCCTCCCAGGAGCTGGTGCAGCCCGCCACGGCCAGGCTCCTGTGATCCGGGGACAACTTCCCCGGGAGAGCACACGGCGTGCCTCGGGCTGGTGCAACGTCACGCCGGCTTCTGCCGCCGCAGGCTCGCCCCGCATCCGTACCCCTCCCTCCCCCCACCTGAGTGAGCCAGAGCCCCCTGAAGCAGCTGCTCCTTTAACCCCATTCTGTCTGGGCGGGGAACAGACGCCCTCAGGCGACCTACAAGCAGAGGCGGCTCCAAATCCAAAGCTGAACCCCTGGAGCTGTGTGAACAAAGAAGAGAAAGGGAAACCTCTCCCAGCAGCCTCAGAAGCAGTGGATTAAAACTTCACAAACAACTTGATGTGCCTGCATCTGTTGAATACCTGAATAGACAACGAATCATCCCAAATTCAGGAGGTGGACTTTGGGAGCAGGATATATTAATTTTTCCCATTTTCCTTTTTTTTTTTTTTTTTGAGTGTATATGTATATGCTTCTGGGTGAGATTTTGTCTGTATAGCTTTGTTTTATAATAGCTTTATTTTACTTCACTATATTTTATCCTCCTTCTTTCTTTCTTTCTTTCTTTCTTTCTGTTTTTTCTCCCTTTTACTCTGAGCCGTGTGGATGAAAGGCTCTTGGTGCTCCAGCAAGGCATCAGGGCTGTGCCTCTGAGGTAGGAGAGCCAACTTCAGGACACTGGTCCACAAGAGACCTCCCAGCTCCACATAATACAAAACGGCGAAAATCTCTTAGAGATCTCCATCTCAACATCAAGACCCAGCTTCACTCAACGACCAGCAAGCTACAGTGCTGGACACCCTATGCCAAACAACTAGCAAAACAGGAACACAGCCCCATCCATTAGCAGAGAGGCTGCCTAAAATCATAATAAGGCCACAGACACCCCAAAATACACCACCAGACGTGGACGTGCCCACCAGAAAGACAAGATCCAGGCTCATCCACCAGAACACAGGCACTAGTTCCCTCCACCAGGAAGCCTACACAACCCACTGAACCAACCTTAGCCACTGGGGACAGATACCAAAAACAACGGGAACTACGAACCTGCAGCCTGTGAAAAGGAGACCCCAAACACAGTAAGATAAGCAAAATGAGACGACAGAAAAACACACAGCAGATGAAGGAGCAGGGTCAAAACACACCAGACCTAACAAATGAAGAGGAAATAGGTAGTCTACCTGAAAAAGAATTCAGAATAATGATAGTAAGGATGATCCAAAATCTTGGAAATAGAATAGACAAAATGCAAGAAACATTTAACAAGGACGTAGAAGAACTAAAGAGGAACCAAGCAACGATGAAAAACACAATAAATGAAATTGAAAATACTCTAGACGGGATCAATAGCAGAATAACTGAGGCAGAAGAACGGATAAGTGACCTGGAAGATAAAATGGTGGAAATAACTACTGCAGAGCAGGATAAAGAAAAAAGAATGAAAAGAACTGAGGACAGTCTCAGAGACGTCTGGGACAACATTAAACGCACCAACATTCGAATTATAGGGGTCCCAGAAGAAGAAGAGAAAAAGACAGGGACTGAGAAAATATTTGAAGAGATTATAGTTGAAAACTTCCCTAATATGGCAAAGGAAATAGGTAATCAGGTCCAAGAAGCGAAGAGAGTCCCATACAGGATAAATCCAAGGAGAAACACGCCAAGACACATATTAATCAAACTCTCAAAAACTAAATATAAAGAAAACATATTAAAAGCAGCAAGGGAAAAACAACAAATAACATACAAGGGAATCCCCATCAGGTTAACAGCTGATCTTTCAGCAGAAACGCTGCAAGCCAGAAGGGAGTGGCAGGATATACTTAAAGTGATGAAGGAGAAAAACCTACAACCAAGATTTATCTACCCAGCAAGGATCTCATTCAGATTTGATGGAGAAATTAAAACCTTTACAGACAAGCAAAAGCTGAGAGAGTTCAGCACCACCAAACCAGCTTTACAACAAATGCTAAAGGAACTTCTCTAGGCAAGAAACACAAGAGAAGGAAAACACCTACAATAACAAACCCAAAACATTTAAGAAAATGGGAATAGGAACATACATATCGATAATTACCTTAAATGTAAATGGATTAAATGCTCCCACCAAAAGACACAGACTGGCTGAATGGATACAAAAACAAGACCCATATATATGCTGTCTACAAGAGACCCACTTCAGACCTAGGGACACATACAGACTGAAAGTGAGGGGATGGAAAAAGATATTCCATGCAAATGGAAATAAAAAGAAAGCTGGAGTAGCAATTCTCATATCAGACAAAATAGACTTTAAAATAAAGACTATTACAAGAGACAAAGAAGGACACTATATAATGATCAAGGGATTGATCCAAGAGGAAGGTATAACAATTGTAAATATTTATGCACCCAACATAGGAGCACCTCAATACATAAGGCAAATGCTAACAGCCATAAAAGGGGAAATCGACAGCAACACAATCATAGTAGGGGACTTTAACACCCCACTTTCACCAATGGACAGATCATCCAAAATGAAAATAAATAAGGAAACACAAGCTTTAAATGATACATTAAACAAGATGGACTTAATTGATATTTATAGGACATTCCACCCAAAAACAACAGAATACACATTCTTCTCAAGTGCTCATGGAACATTCTCCAGGATAGATCATATCTTGGGTCACAAATCAAGCCTTGGTAAATTTAAGAAAATTGAAATCGTATCAAATATCTTTTCCGACCACAACGCTATGAGACTAGATATCAATTACAGGAAAAGATCTGTAAAAAATACAAACACATGGAGGCTACACAATACACTACTTAATAACGAAGTGATCACTGAAGAAATCAAAGGGGAAATCAAAAAATACCTAGAAATAAATGACAATGGAGACACGATGACCCAAAACCTATGGGACGCAGCAAAAGCAGTGCTAAGAGGGAAGTTTATAGCAATCCAAGCGTACATCAAGAAACAGGAAACATCTCGAATAAACAACCTAACCTTGCACCTGAAGCAATTAGAGAAAGAAGAACAAAAAAACCCCAAAGCTAGCAGAAGGAAAGAAATCATAAACATCAGGTCAGAAATAAATGAAAAAGAAAGGAAGGAAACAATAGCAAAAATCAATGAAACTAAAAGCTGGTTCTTTGAGAAGATAAACAAAATTGATAAACCATTAGCCAGACTCATCAAGAGAAAAAGGGAGAAGACTCAAATCAATAAAATTAGAAATGAAAAAGGAGAAGTAACCGCTGACACCGCAGAAATACAAACGATCATGAGAGACTGCTACAAGCAACTCTATGCCAATAAAATGGACAACCTGGAAGAAATGGACAGATTCTTAGAAATGCACAACGTGCCGAGACTGAACCAGGAAGAAATAGAAAATATGAAGAGACCAATCACAAGCACTGAAATTGAAACTGTGATTAAAAATCTTCCAACAAACAAAAGCCCAGGACCAGATGGCTTCACAGGCGAATTCTATCAAACATTTAGAGAAGAGCTAACACCTATCCTTCTCAAACTCTCCCAAAATATTGCAGAGGGAGGAACACTCCCAAACTCATTCTACGAGGCCACCATCACCCTGATACCAAAAGCAGACAAAGATGTCACAAAGAAAGAAAACTACAGGCCAATATCACTGATGAACATAGATGCAAAAATCCTCAACAAAATACTAGCAAACAGAATCCAACAGCATATTAAAAGGATCATACACCATGATCAAGTGGGGTTTATCCCAAGAATGCAAGGATTCTTCAATATACGCAAATCAATCAATGTGATACACCATATTAACAAATTGAAAGAGAAAAACCATATGATCATCTCAATAGATGCAGAGAAAGCTTTTGACAAAATTCAACACCCATGTATGATAAAAGCCCTGCAGAAAGTAGGCATAGAGGGAACTTTCCTCAACATAATAAAGGCCATATATGACAAACCCACAGCCAATATTGTCCTCAATGGTGAAAAACTGAAACCATTTCCACTAAGATCAGGAACAAGACAAGGTTGCCCACTCTCACCCCTATTATTCAACATAGTTTTGGAAGTGTTAGCCACAGCAATCAGAGAAGAAAAAGAAATAAAAGGAATCCAAATCGGAAAAGAAGAAGTAAAACTGTCACTGTGTGCAGATGACATGATACTATACATAGAGAATCCTAAAGATGCTACCAGAAAACTACTAGAGCTAATCAATGAATTTGGTAAAGTAGCAGGATACAAAATTAATGCACAGAAATCTCTTGCATTTCTATACACTAATGACGAAAAATCTGAAAGTGAAATTAAGAGAACACTCCCGTTTACCATTGCAACAAAAAGAATAAAATATCTAGGAATAAACCTACCTAAGGAGACAAAAGACCTGTATGCAGAAAATTATAAGACACTGATGAAAGAAATTAAAGATGATACAAATAGATGGAGAGATATACCATGCTCTTGGATTGGAAGAATCAACATTGTGAAAATGACTCTACTACCCAAAGCAATGTACAGATTGAATGCAATCCCTATCAAACTACCACTGGCATTTTTCACAGAACTAGAACAAAAAATTTCACAATTTGTATGGAAACACAAAAGACCCCGAATAGCCAAAGCAATCTTGAGAAAGAAAAATGGAGCTGGAGGAATCAGGCTCCCTGACTTCAGACTATATTACAAAGCTACAGGAATCAAGACAGTTTGGTACTGGCACAAAAACAGAAATATAGATCAATGGAACAGGATAAAAAGCCCAGAGATAAACCCATGCACATATGGTCACCTTATCTATGATAAAGGAGGCAAGCATATACAGTGGAGAAAAGACAGCCTCTTCAATAAGTGGTGCTGGGAACATTGGACAGGTACCTGTAAAAGTATGAAATTAGAACACTTCCTGACACCATACACAAAAATAAACTCAAAATGGATTAAAGACCTAAGTGTAAGGCCAGACACTATCAAACTCTTAGAGGAAAACATAGGCAGAACACTCTATGACATAAATCACAGCAAGATTCTTTTTGACCCAGGTCCTAGAGAAATGGAAATAAAAACACAAATAAACAAATGGGACCTAATGAAACTTAAAAGCTTTTGCACAGCAAAGGAAACCATAAACAAGACCAAAAGACAACCCTCAGAATGGGAGAAAATATTTGCAAATGAAGCAACTGACAAAGGATTAATCTCCAAGGTTTACAAGCAGCTCATGCAGCTCAATAACAAAAAAACGAACAACCCAATCCAAAAATGGGCAGAAGACCTAAACAGACATTTCTCCAAAGAAGATATACAGATTGCCAACAGACACATGAAAGAATGGTCAACATCATTAATCATTAGAGAAATGCAAATCAAAACTACAATGAGATATCATCTCACACCGGTCAGATTGGCCATCATCAAAAAATCTAGAAACAATAAATGCTGGAGAGGGTGTGGAGAAAAGGGAACACTCTTGCACTGTTGGTGGGAATGTAAATTGATACAGCCACTATGGAGAACAGTATGGAGGTTCCTTAAAAAACTACAAATAGAACTACCATATGACCCAGCAATCCCACTACTGGGCATATACCCTGAGAAAACCATAGTTCAAAAAGAGTCATGTACCAAAATGTTCATTTCAGCTCTATTTACAATAGCCAGGACCTGGAAGCATCCTAAGTGTCCATCATCAGATGAATGGATAAAGAAGATGTGGCACATATATACAATGGAATATTACTCAACCATAAAAAGAAATGAAATGGAGGTATTTGTAATGAGGAGGATGGAGTTAGAGTCTGTCATACAGAGTGAAGTAAGTCAGAAAGGAAAAACAAATACAGTATGCTAACACATATATATGGAATCTAAGGGGAAAAAAAAAGGCCATGAAGAACCTAGTGGCAAGACGGGAACAAAGACACAGACCTACTAGATAATGTACTTGAGGATATGGGGAGGGGGAATGGTGAGATGTGACAGGGTGAGAGAGTGTCATGGACATATATACACTACGAGATGTACAATAGATAGCTAGTGGGAAGCAGCCGCATAGCACAGGGAGATCAGCTCGGTGCTTTGTGACCACCTAGAGGGGTGGGATGGGGAGGGTGGGAGGGAGGGAGATGCAAGAGGGAAGAGATAGGGGAACATATGTATATGTATAACTGATTCACTTTGTTATAAAGCAGAAACTAACACACCATTGTAAAGCAATTATACTTCAATAAAGATGTTTTTTTAAAAAAAACAGTCATGAGCATTTTGGTAGGGATTACATTAAATCTGTAGATTTCTCTGGGTGATATGGATATTTCAGCAATAATAATTCTTTTAATCTATGAACATGATATATTTTTTCATTTTGCTGTATTATCTCCAATTACTTTCATCAATATTTTATAGTTTCCAGAGTATAGGTCTTTCACATCCTTGGTTAAGCTTATTCCTAGATATTTTTTTTTCTGATTCAATTTTAAATGAGATTATTTTCATTCTTTCACTCTGATAATGAATTATAATTGTATAGAAAAGCAACAGATTTCTGTATATTAATATTGTATCCTTCAACTTTACTGAATTCATTTATTAGATCTAATAGTTTTTCATGGAGATGTCAAGGTTCTCTCTATATAGTATTATGTCGTCTGAAAATGGTAACAGTTTTACTTCTTCCCTTCCAATTGGGATACATTTTATTTATTTATTTTTTTCTTGTCTGATTGCTATGGCTAGGATTTCCAATACTATGTTAAATAGAAGTGGCAAGAGTGGACATCCCTGTCTTGCTCCTGTTCTTAAAGGAAATGATTTCAGCTCTTCACAGTTGAGTATGATGTTAGCTGTGGATTTGTCATATTTGAACTTTATTATGTTGAGATATGTTCCCTCTATACCAACACTGATTGGAGTTTTTATTATGAACAGGTGTTGAATTTTGTCAAATGATTTTCTGCCTCTATTGAGATGAACATGTGATACTTAGCCTTCCTTTTCATAATGTGACATATCACCTTGATTGATTTGTGGATATTGAACCATCCTGGTATCCTTGAAGTAAATTCTACTTGATTATTTTGTATGATCCTTTTGATATATTGTTGAGTTTGGTTTGGTAAAGTTTTGTTGAGGATTTTGCATCTATATTCATCAGAGATACTGGCCTGTAATTTTCTTTTTTGTAGTGTCTTTTTTTCTAGTTCGGTATCAGACCAGTGATGACTTCATAAAATAAGTTTGGTAGTGTTCCTTTCTCTTCAATTATTTGGAATAGTTTGAGAAGATAGGTATTAGTTCTTCTTTATATGTTTGTTAGCGTTCCCCTGTGAAGCTGTCTGGTCCTTGACTTTTGTTTCCTGGGAGTATTTTTGTATTACAAAATCAATTTCACTACTAGTGATCAGTCTGTTCAGATTGTCTTTCTTCCTTATTCAATCTTGTCAGGTTGTATGTTACTTGACATTTGTCCATTTCTTCTAGTTTGTCCAATTTGTTGGCATATAACTGTTCATAGCATTCTCTTATAACTTTTTGTTTCTCTGTGGTAACAGTTGTTATTTCTCCTCTTTTATTTCTTATTTTGTTTATTTAAGTCTTCTCTTTGATGAGCCTGGATAAATTTGTTTATCAAATTTGTTTATCTTTTCAAAAAAACAGTTTTTGGTTTAATTGTTTCCATTTTCTGTCTATATTTTATTTATTTTCTTTATGAACTTTATTATTTCCTTCCTTCTGCTGACTATGGGCTTTGTTCTTTCTTTTTCCACTTCCTTTTGGTGGTAGGTTAGGTTGCTTATTTGAGATTTTTCTAGTTTCTTGAAGAAGGCCTGTATCACTATAACCTATTATTTTATAACTGCTTTTGTTGTTATCACATAGATTTTGGTGTGTTGGGTTTACATTTCCATTTGTCTGGAGGTATTTTCTGATTTCCTCATTGATTTCTTCATTGAACCATTAGTTTTTTAGTAGCATGTTGTTTAGTGTCCACATGATTCTGCTTTTCCCATTTTTCTTCCTGTAATTGATTTCTAGTTTCATACCCTTGTGGTCAGAAAAAAATGCTTGATATAATTTCTGTTCTCCTAAATTTGTTGAGATCTGTTTTGTGGCCTAGCATGTGATCTATCCTGGAGAATGTTCCATGTGCACTTGAAAAGAATGTGTATTCTGCTGTTTTTGGTTGGAATATCCTGTAGATATCTACTAAGTCCAACTGATCTATGGTGTCACTTATGGCCACTGTTTCCTTATTGATATTCTGTCTGATTATCTGTCCAGTGATGTAGGTGGGGTGTTAAAGTCCCCTACTATTATTGTAATATTGTTAATATCTGCTTCTACCTGTTAATATAGGTTTTATATACTTAAAGCCTGTATTGGGTGCATATATGTTAACAAGTGTAATATCTTCTCCTTGTATTGATAATTTTATCACTATATAATGCCCTTCTTGGTCTTTTGTTATAGACTTTGTTTTAAAGTCTATTTCATCTGATATGAATATTGCTAACCCCCAGTCTCTGGTCATTTCCATTTCACTTTTAGTCTCTGTGTGTCTTTAGGTCTGAAATATGTATTTTGTAAGCAGCATATAGACAGATCTTTTTTTTAATCCACTCACCCACCCTATGTTATTTGGTTGGAGCATTTAGTCCATTGATATATAAAGTAATTATTGACAGGTATGTATTTATTGCCTTTTTGTTAATTGTTATCTGGTTGTTTTTGTAGTTCTTCTTTGTTCTTTTCTTTTTCTTTTAGTTTCTTCCTTTGTGGTTTGATGATTTTCTTTACTAGTATGCTGTGTTCCTTTCTGTCTAGTTTTTGTGTATTTATTGCAGAATTTTGATTTGTCTTTATCATGAAGTTCATATATATTGAGCTATAACTATATCTACTTGTTTTAAACTGACAGTCATTCATGTTCAAACACATTCTGAAAGATCCACCTTTTTTTATCCCCCGAATGTTTTATGTTTTTGATGTTATATTTTACATCTTCATGTTTATCTCTTTACTGTTTATTGTAGTTACAGTTGATTTTACATTTGTTTTGGTTTTTAATCTTCATAATAATTTATTTAAGTGCTTGATCTACAGCCATTACAATATATTTGTCATTACTAGTGGGATTCTTTCCTTTCTCATACATTCTTACTTCTTGTTATATCCTTTTCTTTTCCACTTAGAGAAGTCATAGTAACACTTCTTGTAGGGTCAGTTTAGTTTTGTTGAATCTTTTAGTTTTTGCTTCTCTGAAAAGTTCTTTATCTCTTCTTCAATTCTTCATGATAACCTTACTAGGTAGAGTATTTTACATTGTAAAGTGTTTTTTTTTCCCCCTTTAAGCACTTTAAATATTTCATGTCACTCCCTCTTGGTCTGCAATGGTTTTGCAGAAAAATCAACTGATAGCTTTATGGGGTTCCCTTGTATGTGAATATTTCTTTTTTCTCTTGATGCCTTTAAAATTCTCTATTTATCTTTAACTTTGCTGTTTTAATTATGATCTGTCTTGGAGTATGTCTTTTTAGGTTCATCTCCTTTGGAAATCTCTGTGCTTTCTGTACCTGGAAATTTGTTTCTTTCTTTAGCTCTGGGAAGTTTTCAGCCATAGTTTCATCCACTTTTGACCACGTTCTCTCCCTTCTCCTTCTGGGATCCCTATAATGCAGATGTTAGTATGCTTGATGTTGTCCCAGAGGTCCCTCAAACTGTCCTAATTTAGTAATTTTGTTCTTCTTTTGGCTGCTCCGATTGGGTGATATCCATTATTCTATCTTCCAGATCACTTATGCATTCCCCTGTATCACCTAGTTTGCTGTTAATTCCTTCTAGTGTGTTTTTCATTTCAGTTATTTGATTCTTTATCTCTTACTGGTTCTTTTTTTTTTTTTTTTTTAAGTCTTCATATATGGTTTTTTAAGCTATTTATTTATTTATTTATTTATTTATTTATTTATTTTTGCTGTGTTGGGTCTTCGTTTCTGTGCGAGGGCTTTCTCTAGTTGCGGCGAGCGGGGGCCACTCTTCATCGCGGTGTGCAGGCCTCTCACTATCGTGGCCTCTCTTTTTGTGGAGCACAGGCTCCAACCGTGCAGGCTCAGTAGTTGTGGCTCAGGGGCCTAGTTGCTCTGCAGCATGTGGGATCTTCCCAGACCAGGGCACGAACCCATGTCCCCTGCATTAGCAGGCAGATTGTCAACCACTGCACCATCAGGTTAGCCCCTGGTTCTTTTTATATTTTTTAGTTTCTTGTTAAAATTCTCACTGTGTTCATCTTTTTTTTTTTTTCCTGGTTCAGTTAGTATTCTTATTACTAATGCTTGGAACCCTTTATCTGGTAAATTATTTATCTCTGTTTCATTAGATGTTTTTTCAAGGGATTTTTCTTGTTCTTTTATTTGAAACAAATCCCACGTTTTTTCCTTTTGTTTAACTTTCTCTGTATCTATGAAATTAGGTGTAACAGTTACCTATTCTGGTCTTGAAGAGGTGTCTTTCTGTTGGACATCCTCATGCAGTCTGCATTTGCCCAGTGAGTTTGGTGGGATAGATGGATCTGAAGTGAATGTGAGTCATGTCTTCCCCCAGAGTGTGCTGGCAGCTATTACCTATGTGGGAGATGAGGCTGCAGGTGGAAGGGCTAAAGCCAGAGCCAGATGTGAGCTGTGTCTTCTCCTATGCTAGGTGGCCATCACCATCCTAGCAGGCTTGAGTTGTATTCAAAGTTCTAGAGCAAAAGACCAGTGTTGGGTCTGAGTTGGTTCCATTCCTTTTAAGTGTATGCTCTCTCCCCTCTTGGCATTAGCACCTTTACCTCCATGGGGAGCAACACTGATGCAAGGGGTGCTGGATTAGGCACCCGGTGCAGAATGCAGTGCATGCTGGGACAGTTCCAACATGCTAGACAAAGCTTCAGACACCTCCCAATCCACCTCCCTTGTGAACACCAGCAAAGGCCACCCTTACCCCATTCAAATGCAGGGCTGGGTCCAAGCCAGCTCTTTCCCCACCATGTGTACACTATCCTCTGCAATTGCAGCCTCTTCCTTAGTGGGGAGCTGTGCCTGAGTAAGAGGGGCTGGGACAGTCCCATGCAGGGGTGATCATGTGAAACTGGCCAGAGTCCTGGGAAGTTTCTACCTTCTTCCTGTGCCTTTTTCCCAGGAGTAAGCAAGCATGTGTGCATGTTCTTCATGAGTGGAGTCTCAGTTTCTTACATCCTTCCTGTAACTCCCACTGGTTTTCAAACTAGCTTATGGGACTCTTCCTCCTGGTGTTGGGCCTCAGGATTGGGTAGCAACAATATGTGGCTGAAACTTCATGCTACTGGTGAGGATCTCTGAGCCCATGATATCTCCATCATCTTCTGTGTTCCCTGCAAGGGGCACAGGTCCCAATCTGATCACTTCTCCTCCCTTCCTACTGAACTCCATGTGGATTTTTCTTTACAGCCTTGGTTGCTGAAGAGTATTTCTGCCACTTTCTATTTTGTTTTCATTAAGAGTTACTCCACATATAGATGCATTTTTTGATGTGTTCATGGAGGGAAGTGAGATCAGTGTTCTCCTACTTCAACATTATTATCTCAGGTTTGTGCCTATTTTGCCCCCACAGCCATCTCCACTTTGGCAACCAACCTTTGGTCCTATATATCAGTGAGTTGGTTTTCATTTTGTTTTGTTTGTTTCTTTAGCTTTTTAGATTTCACATATAAGTGAGACAATAATATGATGCTTGTTTTTCTCTGCCTGATTTATTTCACTTAAGATAATACCCACTAGATCCATCCATGTTGTGGAAAATGGCAAGATTTTTTAATGACAGAGTAATAAGTAATATTCCATTTATATACACTGTATTATATATATCCATTTATCTGTCAATGGACATTTAGGTTTTCCATATCTTGGCTATTGTAACAAATGTAAAAACTTTGGTGTACATATATAATTTTAAATTAGTGTTTTTGTTTTCTTCAGGTAAATACCCAGAAATTAAATTGCTGGTTCATATGGCAGTTCTATTTTTTTTTTTTTTTGAGGAAACTCCATATTGTTTTCTGTAGTGATTGCACTGATTTACAATCCCACCAACAGTGCACAATGATTCTTTTTTCTCCTCATACTTGTCAGCACTTGTAATTTGTTTTCTATTGGATGAAAGCCATCCTGACAGTTGTGAGGTTGTATCTCATGTGGTTTTGATTTGTATTTCCCTAATGAATAATGACACTGAGAATCTTTTCATGTGTCTGTTGGTGATATGTATACCTTCTATATAAAAATGTCTATTCAGGTCCTTTGTCCATTTTTAAACTGGATTATGTTTCTTCATTTGTTTTGGTGTTTAGTTCTATGAGTACATTGTATATTTTGATATTAAACTCTTATTGGATATATTGTTTAAAATATCTTATCATATTTAATACACTGTCTTTTCATTTTGTTGATAGCTCCCTTTGCTGTACAAATCTTTTTAGTTTGAGATAGTCCTATTTGTTTATTTTTGCTTTTGTTTCCCTAAGTGTAAGGAGATATATTAAAAAAATATTCCTGGAACAGATGTCAGAGAGCCTATATTTTCTTCTCAGAAATTTATGGATTCATATCTTACATTTAAGACTTTAAACCATTTTGAGTTTCTCTTTTTATATGGTGTGAGAAATTAATCACTTTGATTCCTTAGCATGTAGTTATTAAGTTTTCCTAAACTAATTTAAGATGTTTCCTTTCCCCATTGTATATTCTTACCTCTTTTGTCATAGATTAATTGATCATACAAGGGTGGGTTTATTTCTGGGCTCTATATTCTTTTCTATTGATTTCCGCTCCTTTTTTTTGCCAGTAAAGATCTGTTCTGATTACTGTAGTTTTGTAGTATAGTTTGACAGCAGGGACTGTGATGCCTCCAGCTTTGTTCTTTTCTCAAGGCTGCTTTGGCCTGGAGAACTTATTGTATGTCAGTTATTGACAATATTCTCTTCATTGGATTGCTTCTTAGTATGTCCAGATTAGAAATCTTCGAAGATTAAGCCCAGATGTATCTGGACCATGGTGACTTTACCAAAACAATATTACTTTGTGTAAATTCTTAATATCCAATTGGCCACCTTATTAACGTGTAAAAGTAATGAAGCTAAAAACAAAGAATAACTAGTACATTTGGCTACTAAGTGTATATTGGTAGAGCACCTAAATATATAAAGAAAATATTTACATACATAAAGGGAGATATTGAAAGCAATACAATAATAGTAGGAGACTTTAAATATATTGTACTGCTTGCTTTCATTTTATTTTTATTTTTGGCTGTGCCACACTACATGCAGGATCTTAGTTCCCCAACCAGGCATTGAACCTGTGCCCCATGCAATGGAAGTGTGAAGTATTAACCACTGGACCGCCAAGGAAGTCCCAGTTGGGGATTTTAATACCTCACTGACATCTTTGGATAGATCTTCAGACAAAAAATTCATCAAGATGTGCGCTCACTCTCTCTTGCGAGAGCACTGGAATCACAACTAACTGATGAACAATCATCGAGAAGAAGACAGTGGAACTCACCAAAAAAGATACCCCACATACAAAGACAAAGGAGAAGCCGCAATGAGATGGTAGGTGGGGCGCAATCACGATAAAATCAAATCCTATAACAGCTGGGTGGGTGATGCACAAACTGGAGAACAATTATACCATAGAAGTCCACCACTGGAGTGAAGGTTCTGAACTCCATGTCAGGCTTCCCAACCTGGGCCTCCAGCAATGGGAGGAGGAATCCCCAGAGAATGACTTTGAAGCCCAGTGGGATTTGATTGCAAGATTTCCACAGGACTAGGGGAAAAAGAGACTCCACACTTGAAGGGCACACACAAAGTAGTGTGCATACCAGGACCGAGGGGGAAAGAGCAGTGACCGCATAGGACACTGAACCAGACCTACCTGCTAGTATTGGAGGGTGTCCTGTGGGGGGGGGGGTTGTTGTAGCTCACCGTAGGGACAAGGGTACTGGCAGCAGAAGTTCTCTGAAGTACTCAGTGGTGTGAGCCATCACAGAGTCCACCATTAGACCCAATAAAGAGCCTGTAGTCTCCAGTGCTGGTTGCCTCATGCCAAACAACCAACAGGGAGGAAACTCAGCCCCAGCCATCAGCATACAAGTGGATTAAAGTTTTACTGAACTCTGCCCACCAGAGCAACATGCAGCTCTACTCACCACCAGTCCCTCCCATCAGGAAGCTTTCACAAGCCTCTTAGATAGCCTCATCCACCAAAGAGCAGACAGCAGAAGCAAGAAGAACTAAAATCCTGCAGCCTTCAGAACGAAAACCGCAATAACAGAAAGACAGACAAAATGAAAATGCAGAGTCTTATGTCCCAGATGAAGGAACAAGATAAAACACCAGAAAAACAACTAAATGAAGTGGAGATAAGCAACCTTCCAGAAAAAGAATTCAGAATGATAGTGAAGATGACCCAGGACCTCAGAAAAAGAATGGAGGCAAGGACCAAGAAGATGCAAGAAATGTTAAACAAAGACCTAGAAGAATTAAAGAACAAACAAACAGAGATGAACAATACAATAACTGAAATGAAAAATACACTAGAAGGAATCAATAGCAGAATAACTGAGGCAGAGAATGGATAAGTGACCTGGAAGACAGAATGGTGGAAATCACTGCCATGGAACAGAATAAAGAAAAAAGAGTGAAAAGAAATGAAGACAGCCTCAGAGACCTGTGGGACAACATTAAATGCACTAACATTCGCATTATAGTGGTCCTGGAAGGAGAAGAGAGAGACAAAGGACCTGAGAAAATATTTGAAGAGATTATAGTCAAAAACATCCCTAACATGGGAAAGGAAATAGGCACCCAAGTCCAGAAAGTGCAGAGACTCCCAGGCAGGATATACTCAAGGAGAAATACTCTGAGACACATAGTAATCAAATTGACAAAAAAATAAGGCAAAGAAAAATTATTAAAAGCAACAAGGAAAAAATGACAAATAACATACAAGGGCACCCCCATCAGGTTAACAGCAGATTTGTCAGCAGAAACTCTGCAAGCCAGAAGGGAGTGGCAGGACATATTTAAAGTGATGAAAGGGAAGAATATGCAACCAAGAATATGCTACCCAGCAAGGATTTCGTTCAGATTTGATGGAGAAATCTAAATCTTTATAGACAAGCAAAAGCTAAGAGAATTCAGCATGATCAAACCAGCTCTACAACAAATGCTAAAGGAACTTCTCTAAGTGGGAAATAAAAGAGAAGAAAAGGACCTACAAAAACAAACCCAAAACAATTATGAAAATGGTAATAGGAACATACATGTCAATAATTACCTTAAATGAGAATGGATTAAATGCTCCAACCAAAAGACACAGACTGTCTGAATGGATACAAAAACAAGACCTGTATATATGCTGTCTACAAGAGACCCACTTCAGACCTAGGGAGACATACAGACCGAAAGTGAGGGGATGGAAAAAGATATTCCATGTTAATAGAAATCAAAAGAAAGCTGGAGTAGCAATACTCATATCAGAAAAAATAGACTTTAAAATAAAGAATATTATGAGAGACAAGGAAGGACACTATGTAATGATCAAGGGATTAATCCAAGAAGAAGATATAACAATTGTAAATATCTATGCACGCAATATAGGAGCACCTCAATACATAAGGAAAATGCCAACAGCTATAAAAGAGGAAATCAACAGTAACACAATAATAGTGGGGGACTTTAACACCTCACTTACACCAATGGACAGATCATCCAGACAGAAAATTTATAAGGAAACACAAGTTTTAAATGACACAATAGATCAGATAGATTTAATTGATACTTATAGGACATTCCATCCAAAAACAGCAGATTACACTTTCTTCTAAAGTGCACACGGTACTTTCTCCAGGATAGATCACATCTTGGGTCACAAATCAAGCCTCAGTAAATTTAAGAAAATTGAAATCATATCAAGCATCTTTTTTGACCACAATGCTATGAGATTAGAAATCAATTACAGGAAAAAAATGTAAAAAACACAAACACATGGATGCTAAACAATATGGTATTAAATAACCAAGAAACCACTGAAGAAAGCAAACAGGAAATCAAAAATACCTAGAGACAAATGACAATGAAAACACGACGATCCAAAACCTATGGGATACAGCAAAAGCATTTCTAAGAGGGAAGTTTATGCAATACAATCTTACCTCAAGGAACAAGAAAAATCTCAAATATACAATCTAAATTTACACCTAAAGGAACTAGAGAAAGAAGAATAAACAAAACCCAAAGTTAGTAGTAGGAAGGAAATCATAAAGATTAGAACAGAAGTAAATTAAATAGAAACAACCAAAACAATAGCAAAGACCAATAAAACAAAAACCTGGTTCTTTGAGAAGATAAACAAAATTGACAAACTTTTAGCCAGACTCATCAAGAAAAAGAGGGAGAGGACTCAAGTCAATAAAATTAGAAATGAAAAAGGAGAAGTTACAATGGACACCAGAGAAATACAAAGCATCATAAGAGGCTATTACAAGCAACTATATGCCAATAAAATGGAAAACCTGGAAATAATGGACAAATTCTTAGAAAGGTATAAACTTCCAAGACTGAACCAGACAGAAATAGAAATAATATGATTAGAAATCAATTATAAGAATATAACCAGAAAAAACACAAATGTGTAGAGATTAAACAGCATGCTACTGAACAACCAATAGACCAATGAAGAAATCAAAAGGGAAAAAAAAATACCTTGAGACAAATAAAAATGGAAATACATCATTTCAAAATCCAGGGGATGTAGCAAAAGCAGTTCTAAGAGGGAAGTTTATAGTGATACCAGCCTACCTCAAGAAACAAGAAATGTCTTAAATAAGCAATCTAAGTTTTTATTTAAAGGAGCTAGAAAAAGAAGAACAAATGAAGCCCAAAGTTAGTAGAAGGTAGAAAATAATAAAGAGCTAAGTGGAAATATATGTAACACAGACAAAAAAAAAGACCCAATGGAAAATAACAATAAAACTATCAGTTGGTTCTTTGAAGAGATAAACAAAACTAACAATCCTTTAGCTAGACTCACCACGAAGAAAAGAGAGAAAGCTCCTTTCAGCGATTCTTGTAATGTAGATCTAGTGGTGATTAATTCTCTCAGCTTTTTTTTCTGTAGAATTCTATTTCTCCTTCACTTTTGAAGGATAACTTTGCTATATAGAGTGTATTGGTTGCCAATTTTTTTTTCTTTTTGCACTTTGAATATATCATCCCACTATCTCCTGATTTGTAAGGTTTCTGTTGAGAAATGCAATACTAGGCGTAATGAGGTTCCTTTGTAAGTCAAAATCTTTTCTCTTGCTGCCTTTAGGCTTATCTTTTGTCTTTGATTTTTGAAAATTTATTATAATGTTTCTTGGAGAAGATCATTTTAGATTCAAATAATGATATGAGCTATAAGCTTCATGAACTGGGATGGCCAAGTCTCTCCCCAGGTTTGGGAAATTCTCAGCAATTGTTTTATTTAAATAAGCTCTTGACTGTTTATCCTTCTGTTCTCCTTCTGCAAATCCAAACATTCTGTAATTGGCTTTTTTTTTTTTATCTTTATTGGACTATATTTTCTTTACAATGGTGTGTTGGTTTCTGATGTACAACAAAGTAAATCAGCTATATGTATACATATATCCCCATATCTCCTCCCTCTTGAGCCTCCCTCCCAAACGCCCTATACCACCCATCTAGGTCGTCACAGAGCATCGAGCTGATCTCCCTGTGCTATGCAGCAGCTTCCCACTAGCCATCCATTTTACATTTGGTAGTATATATATGTCAATGCTACTCTCACTTTGCCCCAGCTTCCCCTTCCTCCCCGTGTCCTCAAGTCCGTGCTCTATGTCAGCGTCTTTATTCCTGTCCTGCCACTAGGTTCATCAGTAACTTTTTTTTTTTTTTTAGATTCTATATATAAGCATTAGCATATGGTATTTGTTTTTCTCTTTCTGACTTACTTCACTCTATATGACAGACTCTAGTTCCAGCCACCTAATTACAAATAACTCAATTTCGTTTCTTTTTATGACTGAGTAATATTCCATTGGATATATGTGCCACATCTTCTTTATCCATTCATCTGTCACTGGACATTTCGTTTGTATCCATGTCCTGGCTATTGTAAATAGTGCTGCAATGAACATTGTGGTACACATCTCTTTTTGAATTATCGTTTTCTCAGGGTATACACCCACTAGTGGGATTGCTGGGTCATATGGTAGTTCTATTTTTAGATTTTTAAGGAACCTCCATAGTGTTCTCTTTTGTAGCTGGATCAATTTATATTCCTACCAACACTGCAGGAGGGTTCCCTTTTCTCCACAACCTCTCCAGCATTTATTGTTTGTAGATTTTTTGATGATGGCCATTTGACCAGTATGAGGTAATACCTCAATGCAGTTTTGATTTACATTTCTCTAATGATTAGTGATGTGGAGCATCTTTTCATGTGTATGTTGGCAATCTGTATGCCTTCTTTAGGAAATGTCTATTTAGGTCTTCCACCCATTTTTGGATTGGATTTTTTGTTTCTTTGATATTGAGCCACATGAGCTGCTTGTATATTTTGGAGATTAATCCTTTGTCAGTTGCTTCATTTGCAAGTATTTTCTCCCATTCTGAGGGCTGTCTTTTCGTCTTGCTTATGATTTCCTTTGCTGTGAAAAAGCTTTTAAGTTTCATTAGGTCCCATTTGTTTATTTTTGTTTTTATTTCCATTACTCTAGGAGGTGGGTTAAAAAGGATCTTGCTGTGATTTAATTCATAGAGTGTTCTACCTATGTTTTCCTTGAAGAGTTTTATAGTGTCTGGCCTTACATTTAGGTCTTTAATCCATTTTGAGTTGATTTTTGTGTATGCTGATAGGAAGTGTTCTAATTTCATTCTTTTACATGTAGCTGTCCAGTTTCCCCAGCACCACTTATTGAAGACCCTGTCTTTTCTGCATTGTATATTCTTGCCTCCTTTATCATAAATTAGTTGACCATAGGTGTGTGAGTTTCTCTCTGGACTTTCTATCCTGTTCCATTGATCTATATTTCTGTTTTTGGGCCAATTCCATACTGTCTTGATTACTATAGCTTTGTAGTATACTCTGAAGTCAGGGAGCCTGATTCCCCAGCTCTGTTTTTCTTTCTCAAGGTTGCTTTGGCTATTCAGGGTCTTTTGTGTCTCCATACAAATTTTAAGAATTTTTGTTCTAGCTCCGTAAAAAATGCCATTGGTAATTTGATAAGGATTGCACTGAATCTGTAAGTTGTTTTGGGTAGTATAGTCATTTTCACAATGTTGATTCTTCCAATCCGAGAACATGGTATGTCTCTCCATCTGTTTGTATCACCCTTGATTTCTTTCATCAGTGTCTTAGAGTTTCTGCATACAGGTCTTTTGCCTCCTTAGGTAGGTTTATTCCTACTTATATTGTTCTTTTTGTTGCAATGGTAAATGGGAGTGTTTCCCTAACTTCTCCTTCTGATTTTTCATTGTTAGTGTATAGTAATGCTAGAGATTTCTGTGCATTAATTTTGTATCCTGCTACTTTACCAAATTCATTGATTAGCTCTAGTAGTTTTCTGGTGGCATCTGTATGATTTTCTATGTATAGTATCATGTCATCTGCAAACAGTGACAATTTTACTTCTTCTTTTCCAATTTGGATTACTTTTATTTCTTTTTCTTCTATGATTACCATGGCTAAAACTTCTGAGACTAAGTTGAATAATAGTCATGAGAGTGGGCAGCTTAGTCTTGTTCTTGATCTTAGAGGAATGCTTTCAGTTTTCCACAGGGTGATAATGGCCTCATAGAATGAGTTTTGGAGTGTTCCCCCCTGTACTATATTTTGGAAGATTTTGAGAAGTATTGGTGTTAGCTCTTCTCTAAATGTTTGATAGAATTCACCTGTGAAGCTATCAGGCCCTGGGCTTTTGTTTGTTGGAAGATTTTAAATCACAGTTTCAACTTTGATGCTTGTGGTTCGTCAATTGATATTTTATTTTTCTTCTTCATTCCATCTTGGGTGGTTGTATTATTCTAAGAATTTGTCCATTTCTTCCAGGTTGCCCATTTTATTGGCATATAGTTGCTTGTAGTAATCTCTCATGTTCCTTTGTATTTCTGCAGTGACAGTTGTTACTTCTCTTTTTCATTTCTAATTCTGTTGATTTGAGTCTTCTCCCTTTTTTTCTTGATGAGTCTGGTAATGGTTTATCAATTTTGTTTATCTTCTCAAAGAACCAGCTTTTAGTTTTATTGATCTTTGCTATTGTTTCCTTCATTTCTTTTTCATTTATTTCTGATCTGATTTTTATGATTTCTTTCCTTCTGCTAACTTTGGGTTTTTTTCTTTTTAACATCTTTATTGGAGTATAATTGCTTCACAATGGTGTGTTTGTTTCTGCTCTATAACAAAGTGAATCAGCTTTGTTGTTCTTTCTCTAATTGCTTTATGTGTAAGTTTAGGGTTTTTTTTGAGGTTTTTCTTGTTTCTTGAAGTAGGATTTTATTGGTATAAAATTCTCTCTTGTAACTCCTTTTGCTGTACCCCATAGGTTTTCTGTCATCCAGTTTTCATTGTCATTTGTTTTTTGGTATTTTTAAAATTTCCTCTTTGATTATTTCAGTGACCCCTTGGTTGTTTATTAGCATATCGTTTAGCCTCCATGTGTTTGAATTTTACAGTTTTTTTTCCTGTAATTGGTACCTAGTCTCATAACATTGTGGTGGGAAAAGATGCCTGATACAATTTCAATTTTCTTAAATTTACTGAGGAGTGGTTTGTGACCCAAGATGTGATCTATCCTGGTGAATGATTTGTGTGCACTCAAGAAGAAATTACATTCTTTTGTTTTTGGATGGAATGTCCTCTATATATCAGTTAAGTCTATCTGCTTCCCTGGTGGTACAGTGGTTAAGAATCTGCCTGACAATGCAGGGGACATGGGTTCAAGCCCTGGTCTGGGAAGATGCCACATGCCACAGAGCAACTAAGCCCATGCATCACAACTACTGAGCCTATGCTCTAGAGCTTGGGAACCACAACTACTGAGCCTGCGTGCCATAACTACCGAAGCCCACATGCCTAGAGCCCATGCTCTGCAACAAGAGAAGCCACTGCAATGAGAAGCCCGTGCACTGTAACAAAGAGTAGCCCCAGGTCACCACAACTGTAGAAAGCCCGTGCGCAGCAATGAAGACCCAATGCAACCATAAATAAATAAATAAATAAATAAATTTATTTAAAAAAATATATCAATTAAGTCCATCTTGTCTATTGTGTCTTTTAAAGTTTGTGTTTCCTATTTTATATTCTGTTTCAATGATCTGTCCATTGGTGTAATTGCAGTGTTAAAGTCCCCTACTATTTTGTGTTACTGTCAATTTCCCCTTTTATGACAGTTAACATTTGCCTTATGTATTGAGGTGCTTCTATGTTACGTGCATAGATATTTACAATTGTTATATCTTCTTCTTGGATTGATCCCTTGATCATTATGTAGTGCTCTCCCTTGTCTCTTGTAATAGTCTTTATTTTTAATTCTATTTTTTCTGTTATGAGTATTGGTACTCTGGCTCTCTTTTTATTTCCATTTGCATGGAATATATTTTTCCATCCCCTCACTTTCAGTCTGTATGTGTCCCTAGGGCTGAAGTGCATCTCTTGTAGACAGCATATATACAGGTTTTGTTTTTTTTTATTCATTCAGCCAGCCTGTGTCTTTTGGTTGGGGCATTTAATCGATTTACATTTAAGGTAATTATTGATATGTATGTTCCTATTCCTATTTTCTTAAATGTATTGGGTTTATTTTTGTAGGTGTTTTCCTTCTCTTGTGTTACCTGCCTAGAGAAGTTCCTTTAGCATTTGTTGTAAAGCTGGTTTGGTGGTGCTGAATTCTCTTAATTTTGGCTTGTCTGTAAAGCTTTTGATCTCTCCGTCGAATCTAAATGAGATCCTTGCTGGGTAGAGTACTCTTAGTTGTAGGTTTCTTCCTTTCATCACTTTAAATATATCTTGCCCCTCCCTTCTGGCCTGTAGAGTTTTGCTGAAAAATCAGCTTTAACCTTATTGGGATTCCCTTGTATGTTGTTTGTTGGTTTTCCCTTGCTGCTTTTAGTATTTTTTCTTTGTGTTTAATTTTTTTTAGTTTGATTAATATATGTCTCAGCATGGTTCTCCTTGGGTTTATCCTGTTTGAGACTCTCTGTGCTTTCTGGACTTGATTGACTATTTCCTTTCCCATGTTGGGGAATTTTCCACTATAATCTCTTCAAATATTTTCTCAGACTCTTTATTTTTTTCTTCTTCTTCTAGGACACCTATAATTTGAATATTGGTGTTCTTAATGTTGTCCCAGAAGTCTCTGAGGCTGTCCTCAAATCTTTCATTCTTTTCTTCTTTATTCTGCTCTGTGACAGTTATTTCCACCATTCTATCTTCTAGCTCACTTATCTGTTCTTCTGCCTCAGTTATTCTGCTATTGATTACTCCTAGAGTATTTTTAATTTCAGTTATTGTGTTGTTCGTTACAGTTTTTCTCTTTAGTTCTTCTAGGTCCTTGTTAAACGTTTCTTGTATTTTCTCTATTCTGTTTCTGAGGTTTTGGGTCATCTTTACTATCATTACTCTGAATTCTTTTTCAGGTAGGTATTTGGCTTAAAAAATGTTTTTTTTTAATTGGAGTATGGTACAAAGGAACTTGTTTACAAAACAGAAGTAGAATCATGGAGGTAGAAAACAAACTTATGTTTACCAGGGTATAAGGGTGGGGTGGGATAAATTGAGAGATTGGAACTTACATATACACAATACTATATATAAAATTGATAACTAATTAGAACCAGATGTATTGCACAGGGAACTCTACTCAATACTCTGTAATTGACTTTTATTCATGGTTTACCATAGATCACATAGTGTTCACTCTTTTTCATACTCTTTTTTTTTTATTTCTACCTCACCTATTCTTTCTTCTATTTTGCCTATGCTGATATTGATATTCTCTTTTGCATTCTTCATTTCATTCATTGAATTCTTCAACTCCGGAATTTCTCTTCAGTTCTATTTTATGATTTTTATCTCTTTGTTAGATTTCTCATTGTGATCATGTACTGCTTTCCTGATTTTATTAAATTGTCTTTGGGTTCTTGTAGCTCATTGAGTTTCCTTAAAAAACTCTTTGGAATTCTTTACTATGTAAAACATAGATGTCTATGTTTTTGGATTAATTTAGTGGCAGATTATTGTGATTTTTGGTGATGTCATATTTACTTGATTTTTCATGCTTCTTGGAGTTTTGCATGACTGTCTTTACATTTGATGTAGCAGTCTTCTCCTTCAATTTTTCCTAACTGTTTTCAGGATAGAAATATCTTTTGTCTGTCCTGATATAGAGTCTGTGGGTTTCTCCAACCTTATATAGATACACCTACTCCACTTTCCTTGCTCCTTCTTGTGGCAGAATTCTTAAGCTTGTATGTCTTTTCTCTATCCTATAACACACCAGGCTAGCTGTTGATAGTCTTTCTTTTGTTTTCTTGAAGGTGGCTCTACAGTTTGAGTTTGTGATTTCTCCTTGCCTCCTTTCTGCATGTGCTCCTATCTATCAGAGCTTCCTCTCACTACCACCCTTGGAAGTGAGCACAAGAAGCTGACTGCAGAGAGGGGGAAAGTGTGGACTTGGCATGTGATGCACTAGAGATGCCCACAGGCCAGTTGAGGGGAGCCACAGATGAAGCTTTCCCTGTGGCTCATAGTCAAGCTTCTTGATGGAGTCCAGAATGCAATCAGCAGGAACCATTAATGCCCTCCAATAATATATGTGCTCTCCTGATTGGCTACCTTACCTCAATCTTGAAGCCCCCAATTTAATACTCTGGATGCTGCAAGAGAGGGAAATAAATTTCTATGACAGTGTCCAGCACAGGTGAGAAAGTCAACGGTTTACTCACTTACTCTCTTTCTCCCATGAAGAAGTCATCTCATTTAGCCCTAAGCTGAGCTGCCTTTGGCCAGGGGTGATGCTGGCAAAGTCAAGCTTGTCTCTTTTACCCACTCTAATGCATCAAAACTTATATATATATATAGTTCCAATGGAGTGCTGACACTTTTCCTCTGGAAAACTGGACCTCTGCAAAAGCTTTTTCATCTATAGATGACTGCCCAAGTCATTTTCTGCAGGCACTCCCAGACACACACAAGAGAGCCCAGAATTAATTCATAGTTTCCTATAGGTTCAACAGCTGGTAATGAAGTCTGTCTGCCTATTACCCAATATGCAGGAGGGTGAGACTCCTCCCAGTCCCTTGGCATATGATGCTGGTTCCCATAACTCCCACAGAGGCACTGCCACTCATGGATGGATGTCAATTTTTTTGTTGTTGAAGGGGAGACAGAAACAAGGGAGGTTTTATGCCACCATGATGCTGACATCACCCTTGCCAAGATCATTACTATTTGTTCCCACTTCTCCTTCTCATTCTCACTACATTTGTTTAAGCTGTAATCATTTCTTGTTTGGATTTCTGCAACAGCCTCCTAAATAAATCCTTATGCCCAGTTTTCCTCATCTTTAGTTCACTCTGAGAATTGCAGTCTGAGTGATGTATCTAATCCAATCATGGAAATCCCCTCCAGTGTCTCTTTAATAATCTACAGGATAAAGTCTAAACTCCTTAGAATGGCACACAAAGCCATTCATGTTCTGTAAGCATGCTTCCTCTTTAGGATCATATTAAGACACTGCTTTCACACTTTAGGCACCAGCTACTATGAATTATTTAACAATCTCCACACACCATGCCCTCACTCTGATTCATGCTTCTGCACAAGCCAGTATAATGCTCCACCCACCTAATATACATCTTTAATGCTTTCTTTAAGATATTCAGGTTTCCTTCTGGGAAACCATCCCTGAAGTATTCCCTTACACTGCACTCTCTTAATCTGAATTAGATGCTCCTCCTCTGTGCTTTCTTCCAACATAGCACTTATAACAATAAATTATAAATATCTCTCCCTTGCAGTAGATTTTGAGTTTTTGGGGTGAACTGACTTGTTATCTTTGTTTTTATATTTCCAAGGCATAGCACAATAGTTGGCAAATAGTTGATACTCAATATATTTTTGTTGAGTAAATATATGCTCAAGATATTGGAAAGAGAAGAGGAAAATTTTAATCCAAATGCCAATGTCCTCATGAAATGTGGAGAAGTATTCTGGAATTTAACAGTTAAGATTAAGATTATGCTAAGAGTGATATAACCAACTAGAATGACACTTACAAGTGAATCATACTTAATTGTCTAAAAACATTCACATAGAGCAATGGTTTGCAAAATTCCTTGGGCATTAGATCACTTGAGATGTGGGCTTTAAAAATATAGCTACGTGGGTTTTAGTCACAGAGATTCAGTTTCAAATGTTCTGGAATGAGACCCAGATATCAGTATTTTGTGAAGTTTCTGAGTAATTTTAAGAGACAGTGTATTTGTTTGCTAGGTCTGCCATAACAAAGGACTATAGGCTTGGTGGCTTAAATAACAGGAAATTTTTTTTTGCGCAATTACAAAGCTACAAGTCCAAATTCAAGGTACAAGCAAGTTCGGTTTCTTCTGAGGTCTCTCTTCTTCCATAGCAAAAAGCATCTCTCATTGTGCCTTCACATGGTCTTTTCTCTGTGTTTGCACAGAGTGTCTCTTTATATGTCCAAATTTCCTCTTACTATAAGAACACCAGTCAAGTTGAATTAGGGCCATCCCAATGGCCTCATTTTAACTTAATCACATCTTTAAATACCTTATGTCTAAATATAGTCACATTCTGAAATACTGGGGTTATGGCTTCAACAGGTTAATTTTTTAGAGACACAGTTCAGCCCATAACAGGCACCCAATCAAGAGGGTAATCATTATTCTCTTTTTTGTTTTTTTTAACAGATTTATTGAGATTTAATTAACATGCAACATACCGCACATATTGAAATTGTACAATTTAATGAATTTTGAGGTAAGCATATGTCTGTTAAATCATCATCTCAATCAAGATAGTGAATGTATTGATCACTCCCAACAATTTCCTTTTGTCACCTTGTAATCTATTCCTTCTCCACTCCTCCATACTTCCAGGCAACCACTGATCTGCATTCTATTACTATAAGTTACTTTGCATTTTCTAGAATTGTATTTAAAGTTTGTCAAACATTATGCACGTTTTATCTGATGTTACACATATGAATAGTTCATTCCATTTTAAAATGAGGAGTCAAAATAGACATTTTCCAAAGAAGACATGAAAATGGTCAGCAGACACATGAAAAGATGTTCAACATCACTAATCATCAGAGAAGTGCAAATAAAACCACAATGAGATATCACTTCACACCTGTTAGAATGGCTATCATCAAGAAGACAAGAAATTACAGGTGTTGGCAAGGATGTGGTAAAAAGGAAATCCTCTACATTGTTGGGAATGCAAATTGGTCCAACCACTATGGAAAACAATATTTCATAAAATTAAAAATAGAATTACCATACAATCCAGCAATTCCACTTCTGGGTATATACAAAAAGGAAATGAAAACAGGATTTTGACAAAATATATAAATAAATAAACTCCCATGTTTACTGTAGCATTATCCACAATAGCCAAAATATGGAAATAACCCAAATACCCATCAGAAAATGAATGGATAAAAAAGTTGTGGTGTATATATATATTTTTTCATATATTATTATATATATATTATATTATTATACATTATTCAGCCATGAGAAAGGAAGATATCCTTTCATTTGTGACAACATGGATTGTCCTTGAGCACATTATGCTAAATGAGATAAGTCAGAGAAAGACAAGTGCTGTGTAAGGTCGCTTATATGTAAAATCTAAAAAGTTAAACTTGAAAAAAACAGAGAGTAAAATGCTCATTATCAGGGGAGGAACAGGGTAAGAGTGATGGTGTTTAAGGATACAAACTTGTAATAAGTAGTAAATAAGCCATAGAGATCTAATACACAGTATAAAGAATATAGACAATAATATTGAACTATAATTACGTAATATGATAAATATCACTACATCAGCAATCATATTACAAAAAGTAACACACTTTACACCTTAAACTTACACAATGTTACATGTCAAATTTATTTAATCAAAAAATGGTTCATTTATTTTTATTGACAAGTAGATTTCATTGTATGAATATACCACGAATTGTTTACCCATTCACATGTTGATGTATATTTGGGTAATTTCCAATTTCAATTATTACAAATAAAGCTAGTATGAACATTCTCATACAACTCTTTGTATGGACATATACATATGTTTTCATTTCTCTTAGGTAATACTTAAGAATGAAATGATCAGATCATATGACAGTGTTTGTTTAACTTTATAAGTGTAAAATTATTTTGCAATCTTTGCCAAGTTCAATGTCAATAAGATATTTTCCTAGGTTTTCTTCTGGAAGTTTTATAATTTTAGTTTTAGTTTTATGGTCCTTTTTGATTTTTGAATATGGTCTGAGATAAAGGTTTAGGTTGTTTTATTTATTTTTTGTTTTATTTTGTTTTCATATGCATAGTCTAGTGTTTCAGCACTATTTCTTGAACAGATTATCCTTTGCCACTTGAATTGCCTTAGGACCATTACTGAAAATCAATTTACCATATATATGTGTGTCTGTTAATGGATTCTCTGTTTCATTGATCTATATGTCTATATTTACATCATTAAGACACTATTCGAGATTACTGTAGCCTTGATATTAGGGAGGTAGTCTAAATCCTCTAACTTTGTTCCTTTTTTTTCAAAATTGTTTAACCTTTTTAGGTTCTTTGCATTTCCATATAAAATTTAAAACCAGTTTCCTGATTTCTGCAAAAAAAAAGTGTCTTCTGGCGTTTTAATTGAGATTGCATTGACTCTTTAGATCATTTGGGGGGGCACTTAATATCTTAACAACACTGAGTTGTCCAATTCATGACCACACACTATATTTCCACTTATTTTAGTCTCCTTTAATTTCTCTCAGCAAAGTTTTCTAGTCATCATTCCATCATTCATGCCTATCTTTTATCAAATTTTCTTTTACACTTGCAAAACTCACATATTAACTCTGGTAGCTTTTCTGAAGAGTCTTTAGAAGTTCCTACATAGATAAACATGACTTATGTGGAAAAAAAGTTTTACTGCCTTCTAATCTATATGTCCTTTATTTACTTTTCTTGCCTTCTTGCACTGGCTATGACATCCACTACAATATGAAATAAAAGTAAAGAGACTGAAATTTTGTGCCTTGTTTCTGATTTTAGGGAGAAGTTATTCAGTCTCTTACAATGAAATATGATGTTAGTTGTAGATTTTTCATAGTTGCCCCTTATCAGGTTGAGAAAATTCCTTTCTATACCCATTTTGCTTAGAAATGTTGATATGAATGGGTGTTTAATTTTGTCAAGTGATTTTTCTGCATTTATCATATAGTTTTTCTCTTTTAGTCTGTTAATATGAATTATATTGTTTGATTTTCTTGACTGTGAAGTTAATTTTGCTTCATAAGACAAACGCTGCATGGTCATGGTGTGTTACAATTTTTATATGTAGTTGGATTTAATTTACTAGAATTTTGTTATGAATTTTTGTGTCCATATTCATTATGGATATTGGTCTTCAGTTTTAATTTTTTGTACTATCTTTTTCTAGGTTTTGTGGGGTTTTTTTTGTTTTTTTGTTTTTTTGTTTTTATGAAGGCAATGTTAGCCTGCTAGCCTAATAAAGTGAGTTGGGGATTTCCCATTTCTATTTTCTGGGAGAATTTTTTGATCCCTAAATGTTTGACAGAATTCTACAGTGAAAGCGTCTGATCTTGCACTTTTCTTAACAAAGAGGATTTTAACTAATAATTCCATTTTAAAAAAAGAGATATAGGGCTATTCATGTTATTTCTTCTTGAGTGAGCATTGGTAGTTTGTTTCTTTCAAGGAATTTCTCCAATGTCCTATATGTTGTTTAAATTTATTAGCATTAGGTTTTCAATCTATTAGCTTTTTAATTTCTGTGTGGTGTATAGTGACATCCTTTCTCATTCCTAGTACTGGTAAATTTTATCTATCCAATGAACCAGCTTTTGATATCATTTTCTCATCTTTTTTCTGTTTTCTATTTCATCAACTTCTTTTTTTTTTGCTTTTTTCCAGCTTTATTGAGATATTGTTGACATATAACATATGTATGGTTAAGGTGTACAAAATGAATTGATACACATATATACACATATATATCACAAAACAATTATCACAATAATGTTGGTTAACAACTCCATCACCTCACATAATTATAATGTTTTTGTGTGTAGTAATAACATTTAAGAGCTAGTCTCTTAACAACTTTCAAGTATGTAGTACAAAGTGTTAATTATATTCACCATGCTATACATTAAAAGACCTAAGTTTTCATTTGGAGATCTGCAATGAGAGTAAGATTGGACATCTTTAAAGTAATTCACAGGTGAGGAGAGTCTGAATTAATTGTCTCTGACTAGGATTAAATTTGCTCAGCTGGAGCGATAACTTACCACCTGTCCTTTCATCCTTTTTGCTAAAGCAAAACTAAAGTTAAGTAGTCAATTTATTCTCTCTTTTTTTTAATTTCTTACTTTTATATATTCTGAGAAAGAATTTTCTTGGAAATAAATGTCTACCTCTAACAGGTATTTGATTTTATAATTTATTTTGCCAAGCTGATTTTAATTGCAGCACACAATAGATGAATATTAATGAAAAGACCTATAATATCTTTTTGTTTGTTTTGTTTGCTGTTTTTGTTTTGGTTTGTCATTTTGTATGACACTTTTGGTACTTCCTAGTTTTCTTTGGTTGGTCATGTTAAAATATGCATCTAGAATTATCTCTTGATCCTGTATAAAACTAATCAATTTAAAATGAAAGTAGGGACCTTTGGGAGTATTTTACTGTCCATACTTATAGAGTCTAATGTATATTTCTAAGTCACCACATTCCATGTGGTTTAATAGTATGGAAATAACTGGCATGAAATATTCTTCAGAGTACACTTCCTGGTGATATTTTCCTTCTTCACTTTTAATCAAACAAAAGCCTGAAAAAGGCCTTAACTCATAATAAAATACAATAGTAAAATAATTATTAAAATAACTAAATTAAATAAACCATTTTGAAAGTTAAAATAGTTTTAATGTATGTTTGGTACAATTGTATCCTTCTGAGGAAACATAACTGGTTAAAATTAGTAACAGGGCAGACTTAAATAGTTACAAAACAATGACAGAGGAATGGACAGCTGGAAATGCTCTTGTAACTTAAGAAAGCTGCTCATATATGTCTTGTTGTTTATATCCTTGCTGATTTTGAGAGCGTTAATATGGAAGAAAAATAATTTCCTGAGGTATATCTGACTTTATACCAACAAAGTATTGGACAATTCAGAGGAGAGTTAATCAAGTTTTCCTCTGAATATATTATACATACATTCACATTTAAAGTTAAATTAAACTGTTAAAGAGTCTACTTACAGTTCTAGTGTATATTGCTGTGGTTTGCCAAGTGATAATGTGTCATAGAAAGTGTATTTTGTAGAAGATCAAGCAACCAAACTCAGGGAATTCTCCTAAACTCCCCCTACTAAAATAACATAGAAAATGGGACTTCCCTGGTGGTCCAGTGGTTAAGAATCCACATTTCCACTGCAAGAGGCACAGGTTTGATCCCCGATTGGGGAACTAAGATCCCACATGCTGCATGGTGCAGCCAAAACAAAAATAACATAGAAAAGAAAGCATTTTGAAATTAGATTTTTAAAATAAATCATATAGTAGAGGAGATGTATCTTCTTAAGTACCTATATGTACACAAATCTGTCTTAAGAAATAACTCAAGTGAGGGAAACACAATTTCTAAAGACTCCCTTTAAAGGGCAAAACATTGAGCAAATACAAAGAAACTGTTATATATATATATATGTATATATATGTGTATATATATATATACACATATATATACACATATATATACATATATATATACATATATATATATAGTTTGTGGGTAATATTTTTACTCCATTTCCTAGTACTTGTATGTGTATTATTTGCACTTGGTTGTTCATCCACTCATTAAATATATATTTACTACATATACAGAATCTCATATTTGTTGAATAATATTTGTTGAGTAAATATTTGTTGAGTAAATAATTAATATGAAAAACCGTGCCAGAGGCTGGAAATAAAATTGTGAATAAGGAATGGCCTCTCTCTTGACTATTAAGACAAGATGACTGTAAACACAAAATTAACACAAATGCACAACTATAAGACAGTGTTGAAATACACATATGTGCAAATTGCTGTGAAGATTCATAGGAGGTGACCCGTTTTGGTGTGGACAGATGATGGCTGAGAGAAATTATATAATGTAGTGAAGAGAAACTAACCTTTAGAGTCCCTGACATCCATATTTGCATCTTAATTCTGACACTGGCTTTAAAACTTTGGTCAAGGACTTAAAATTCTGATAATTTTCTTTTTCATCTGTAAGATGGAGGTGAAAAAAAAATCTAGTATAGAAGGGTTTTGTTTGCAGAGTGGAGTAAGAAAGTCCTTAGCACAATACTTGACAAATGAGCAGTCAAATATTTCTTTCTTTCTTCCCAGAAGTAATAGTATATTGGTTATCTATTGCTGCATAACAAGTTACCCCTAAAACTTAGCTGCTTACCAGGCACTTTTACTATCTCCAAATTTCTGTGTATCAAACATCTGGACTTGGCTTTGCTTGATATTTTACTTTATGGTCTATCATGAGGTTGCAATAAAGATGCTGGCCAGGAAGGGAGTCTTATTTGAAGTTCTGACTAGAGAAGAATCTGATTCCAAACTCATTTATGTGGTTTTGGGCAGGATTCATTTCCTTGAGGGGTATTAAATTGAGGGCCTTGATTCCTCACTGTCTGTTGGCTAAGACTTTACTCATTTTCTTTCCATGTGGGCTTCTACAATATGGAAGCTTACTTCATCAAAGCCAGAAAGAGACAGACTGTGCTAGCAAGATAGAAGTCACCATCTTATGTAACCTAATCACAGAACTGATATATTAAGGATGCCATATTCCATTGTTAAGAATCAAGTTAGTAGGTTCAGCTTTTACTCATGGGAGAGGATTATACAAGGGTGTGAATGCTAAAGGCAGGGATTACCAGAGGTAATCCTAGAGGCTACCTACCACAGATTGCATTTAAAATTTACCACTTATTGTGTATTTGCTGTATGTCAGGCAATGTGTCAGTTAATTTATAGGAATAATCTCATTTCACTCTTTATTTAAAATTAATTAATTTTTTTAAATTTTTGGCTCTTTATTTAAAATTAATTATTTTTTTTAAATTTTTGGCTGTGTTGGGTCTTCATTGCTGAACGTAGGCTTTCTCATTGTGGTGGCTTCTCTTGTTGCGGAGCACAGGTTCTAGGCATGTGAGCTTCAGTAGTTGTGGCACGCCAGCTCAGTAGTTGAGGGTCACGGGCTCCAGAGTGAAAGCTCAGTAGTTGTGGTGCATGGGCTTATATTCTCCACGACATGTGGGATCTTCCTTGACCAGGGCTTGAACCCATGTCCCCTGCGTTGGCAGGTGGATTCTTAACAACTGCGCCACCAGGGAAGTCTCATTTTACTCTTTCAACAACCCAATGAAGAACATATTACAGAGATCCTTTAAACTGTTCTCAGTTTTAAATTTGTCTTTCTTTTTGCTGTTCTGATTGGGTGATTTCCGTCATTTTATCTTCCAGTTCACTTATGTGTTCTTCTTTATCACCTAGTCTGCTGTTAATTTCTTCTAGTGTGTTTTTCATTTCACTTATTGTATTTTTCAGTTCTGACTGATTCCTTTTTTATATTTTCTAGGTCCTTGTTAGAATTTTTACTGTGCTCATCTATACTTTCCCCTACTTCAGGTAGCATTCTTATTACTCATGCTTTGAATTCTTTATCTGGTAAATTGCTTATTTTTGTTTCATTAGTTATTTTTTCAGGGTTTTTCTCTTGCTCTTTCAATTGAGAAAAATTCCTCTGTCTTCTCATTTTGCTTAACATTCTATGTCTCTGTGAAGGTAGGTGAAACAGCTACCTAATGTGGTCTTGAAGGGTTGTCCTTATGTGGGAGCATCCCTATATAGTCCATGTGTGCCCAGTGGTTTTGGTGGTAGAGGTGGATTTGACATGAATTCAAGCAACATATTTCCTCAGGGTGTGCTTGCAGCTATCACTTTTGTAGGAGGTGGGCATGGAGATGGTGGGGCTAGGGCTGGAATCAGTTGTGAGCTTTTCCTCTGCTCAGTGGCCCTCACCAGTCTATTTAGGGTGAGGTCAGTTCCTATGTTGCCGGAGCAGAAGCCCTGAGTATTGGGTTCAAGCTGCCTCTGTTTCTTTTAAGTGTGTGCTCTCTCCCCCTGCTAGCACTGCCATCCACACACCAGAGGGGAGCACCTCTGGAACAAGTGGGGCTGGCCTAGCCACTCAACATGGGTCAGGGTGCAGACTGTGGCAATCTAGCCAGGGTTAGAGACCCAGACTACTTCTAACACACTGCCTGTGTTAGCTCCAGTAAATGATGCCCCTACTCTACTCAGACACTGCTTGGGGCCTAAGTCTCCTTTGTCCCTCTCAGCTGGATTCTTCCCTCAGCCTCTGCTGCCCTCTGGAGCTACGCTGCAGGGCAAGCAGGGTCTGTGCTGGCTTTTTGGATGTGTCAGGGTGAGGGATGCGGTGGTCCAGCTGCCATCAATCTGGACTGCTTCTGGTGTGTTGCCTGTGTAAGCATCAGTAATGGCTGTCCCCACCGTGCTCAGACTGCTTCATGTCTGAGCTGCCTCTGTGTCTCATGGGCAAGCTTGTTCTGGGTTGTGGTAACCCTTACTCCAGTGTGAAGTTGCACTGTGAAGCAAGCGGGGCTTCAGGTTATGCTGAGCTCATGCTGAGGTTCATGCCAGAGAGGTTGTGGGAAACTAGCCAACCACTCATGCATTCTCAATCTGCTCTGCTTCAGGAGCAAGAAAGCTTCTGTGTGCTCCTCATGAGCAGAGCCCAGGCTTCCCACAGCCATCCTGTTTGTCCCACTGGCTGTCCAACCAGCCAAGGGTGCTCATCTTCCCTGTGTAGGAGCTCAGTGCTGGCGTACCAATATGTGGCTCAAACCACTCACTCTCCAGGGAGGATCTCCACCCATGTAATCTCCCTTTTTGTCTGAGTTCCCCCCCAAGGGCACAGGCTCTAATCTGATCACTTCTCTTCCTTTCCTACCTGACTCCATCTTTCTTACAGCCTTGTTTGTACAAGAGTCATTCTGCCAGTTTTTGGCTAGTTTTCAGTGAGAATTGTTCAACATGTAGATGTATTTTTGATATGTTCATGGGAGGTGGTGAGTTACGTGTCCTCCTACACCACCATCTTGATCTGACTCCCCTGCAATGAATTTTTTTTTCCTTCACTAATCTCTTTTGTAAAATGAATTAATAGACCAGTAGGGACAAAATGAAATTATCCAGAAAATGAATGTAGGCATAGTTTTTATTTTCCATAATTATAGAATATGTTGAAATAAGAACTATAGTTATTTTGTATAGCTACAGTGGGCAAACATAGTATTAATTAGTGGAGTTACTCAGCCCAAGGTTATACTTCCTAATAAAATATATTTTCTTCAGAAGAAACTGACCTCTCCATGATGAGTCCAAGCAGACCCTGGATAACCAATTGTTAGAGATGTAGACTTGATTCATAGATCAATGTTCTCAGTCTGTGAGAAAGTTTTTATTAGAATTCAGTAAAATGAAAATCTTAAGGATAGATTTATGTTTTTATTATAGAAGTACATATATTAAATTTCAAACTATCTTTTATTTAGATATTTGGAAATTAAATAACATTTATTTTATAAAATGATAATAACAATACATTATAACAATTATTGTTGTGATTTTGCTTGATAACAAAATATTGGAGACCATATACTTGTTTTTCAAATTTTAATTTTTCAGTCTCACCTTTCTGTAAAATTGAAAAATCTGCAAGCATTGTGCTAAATGATTGTGAAGGTCTCTGAAAATACTGAGGTTCTTTGATTCCCTGATTTATTGTATTGAATTATTATTTCAAACAACATAGTCCAACTTCCAAACATAACAATAGAGATTTTTTTGTACATAATATCTAATAATAAAATTGATATTTATTATTGCCACCATTTGACAATAGATAAAGCAGAGACAGTGGAATTATGTAACTTGCATTCACAATTGATAAGAACTATAGCAATGATGCAAGAACAGATTTGACTAATACCGATCTGTTCCTTTCCCTTGATATATGGCTTCTCTTCAGTTGTATTTAAACTGCAAAACTCTGTTCCATGGCAGAGATTGCCACCATTCTGTCTTCCAGGTCACTTATCCAAACTTCTGCCTCAGTTATTCTGCTATTGATTCCTTCTAGTGTATTTTTCTTTTCAGTTATTGTATTGTTCATTTCTGTTTGTTTGTTCTTTAGTTCTTCCAAGTCTTTGTTAAAAATTTCTTGTATCATCTTGATCCATGCCTCCATTCTTTTACTGAGTTCTTGGGGAAAAATAACACAGAAATATAGATCAATGGAGAAGGATAGCAAGTGCAGAGATAAACCTACACACCTATGGTCACCTAATCTACGACAAAGAAGGCAAGAATATACAATGGAGAAAAGACAGTCTCTACAATAACTGGTGCTGGGAAAACTGGAGAGCTACATGTAAAAGAATGAAATTAGAACACTCCCTAACACCATACAAAAAATAAACACAAAATGGATTAAAGACTGAAATGTAAGGCTGAATACTATAAAATTATTAGAGGAAAACATAGGCAGAACATTCTTTGACATAAATCACAGCAACATCTGTTTTGATCCACTTCTTAGAGCAATGAAAATAAAAATAAACAAATGGTACCTAATGAAACTTCAAAGCTTTTGCACAGCAAAGGAAACTATAAACAAGATGAAAAGGCAACCCCCAGAATGGGAGAAAATATTTGCAAACAAAGGAATCAACAAGGGATTAATCTCCAAAATATACAAATTTTCATGAAGCTCAATATCAAAAACATAAACAACCCAATCAAAAAATGGGCAGAAGATCTAAATAGACATTTCTCCAAAGAAGACATACAGATGGCTAAAAAGCACATGAAAAGATGCTCAACTTCACTAAATATTACAGAAATGCAAATCAAAACTACAATGAGGAATCACCTCATAATGGTCAGAATGGCTACCAGAAAATCTATGTACAATAAATGCTGGAAAGTGTGTAAAGAAAAGGGAACCCTCCTATATTGCTGGTGGGAATGTAAACTGGTACAGCCACTATGGAGAACTGTATGGAAGTTCCTTAAAAATCTAAAAATATAGCTACATATGATCCAGCAATCCCACTCCTGGGCATATATATGGAGAAAAACATAATTCGAAAATATACATGCACTCCAATCTTTTTTGCAGCACTATTTACAATAGCCAGGACATGGAAGCAACCTAAATGTCCATCAACAGAGGAATGATTAAAGAAGATGTGGTGTGGTGGGACCTTCAAGATGGTGGAGGAGTAAGGCTTGGAGATCACCTTTCTCCCCAAAAATACATAAAAAATACATCCACATGTGGAGCAACTACTACAGAACACCTACTGAAAGCTGGCAGAAGACCTCAGACTTCCCCAAAGGCAAGAAAAATCCCACGTACCTGGGTAGGGCAAAAGAAAAAAGAAAAAACAGAGACAGAAGAATAGGGACAGGACCTGCACCTCTGGGAGGGAGCTGTGAAGGAGGAAATGTTTCCACACAATAGGAAGCCCCTTCACTGGTGGAGACGTGGGGTGGGCGGTGGGGAAGCTTTGGAGCCATGGAGGAGAGCAGAGCAACAGGGGTTCAGAGGGCAAAGGGGAGAGATTCCCGCATAGAGAATCGGTGCCGACCATCACTCACCAGCCTGAGAGCCTTTTCTGCTCACCCACCAGGGAGGGTAGGGGCTGGGAACTGAGGCTCAGGCATTGGAGGTCAGATCCCAGGGAGAGGACTGGGGTTAGCTGCGTGAACACAGACTGAAGGGGGCTAGTGTGCCACAGCTAGCTGGGAGGGAATATGGGAAAAGTCTGGACTTTCCTCAGAGGAAAGAGACCATTGTTTCAGGGTGCACGAGGAGAGGGTATTCCTTCTTTATCTCCTCACAGAGGGCAAAGCACTACCTAAACAAGCTCCAGAGACCGGCGTGAGCCAGAGCTATCAGCTTGGACCTCAGAGATGGGTATGAAATGCTAACGCCAATGCTGCAGCCACCAAGAAGCCTGTGTGCAAGCACAGGTCACTATCCACACCCACCTGTGAGCCTGTGCAGCAGCACGCCACTCCCAGGGTCCCATGATCCAGTGACAACTTCCCCAGAAGAACACACGTCATGCCTCAGGCTGTTGCAACATCACGCATTCCAATTATAACTACTGTACCCCTCCTTCTCTCTGGCCTGAATGAGCAAGAGCCCCTAATCAGCCGCTGCATTAACCCCATCCTGTCTGTGCAAGAACAGATGCCTGAGGGCAACCTACACACAAAGTTGGGGCTAAAACCAAAGCTGAACACCAGTAGCAGTGTGAACAAAGAAGAGAAAGATAAATTTCTCTGTGCAGCCTCAGGAGCAGCGGATTAAAACCCCACAATCAACTTTATGTACCCTCCATCTGTGGAAAATCTGAACATACAATGAATCATTCCAAAATTGAGACAGTGGACTTGGGGATCAACTGTAGACTTGGGGTTTGCTGTCTGTAACTGATTTCTTTCTGATTTTTATGTTTATATTATTATAGTTTTTATCACATATTATCATTGGTGGATTTGTGCATTAGTTTGGTTTCTTTATTCTTTTTCTTTTTATTATTATCTTTTTAATTTGTTTACTTTAATAACTTTTTTTAATTAAAAACTTTTTTTCTCTTTCTTTTGCTCTCCTGTTTCTTCTGAGCCATGTGGCTGACAGGGTCTTGCTGCTCCAGCCTGGTGTCAGACCTGAGACTCTGAGGTGGGAGAGGTGAGTTAAGGACATTGGACCACCAGAGACCTCCTGGGCCCACGTAATATCAAACAGTGAGAGCACTCCCAGATGTCTCCATCTCAACGTTAAGACCCAGCTCCACCCATCGGTCAGCAGATTCCAGCACTGGACACCCAATGCCAAACAACTCACAAGACAGGAACACAACACCACCCATTAACAGAGAGGTTGCCTAAAATCATACTAAGTTCACAGACACCCCAAAACACACCACACGACGTGGACCTGCCCAACAGAGAGACAAGATCCAGCCCCACACAGCAGAACACAGGCACCAGTCCCCTCCACCAGGAAGCCTACATGACCAACTGAACCAACCTCACCCACGGGGGGCAGACACCAAAAATAACGGGAACTACAAACCTGCAGCCTGTGAAATTGAGACCCCAAACACAGTAAGTTAAACAAAAAGAGAAGACTGACAAATATGCATCAGGTGAAGGAGCAAGGTAAATAACCAACAGACCAAAAAATATGAAGAGTAAAAAGGCAGTCTACCTGAATAAGAATTCAGAGTAATGATAGCAAACTTGATCCAAAATCTTGGAAATAGAATGGAGAAAATACAAGAAAAGTTTAACAAGGAACTAGAAGAACTAAAGAGCAAACAAATAATGATGAATAAAACAATAAATGAAATTAAAAATTCTCTAGAAAGTAACAATAGCAGAATAACTGAGGTAAAAAAAGTATAAGTGACTTGGAAGATAAAATAGGGGAAATAACTACTGCAGAGCAGAATAAAGAAAAAAATAATTAATTGAGGACAGTCTCAGAGACCTCTGGGACAACATTAAATGAAACAACATTCGAATTATAAGGGTCCCAGAGAAGAAGAGAAAAAGAAAAGATCTGAGAAAATATTTGAAGAGATTATAGTTGAAAACTTTCCTAACATGGAAATGAAATAGTTAATCAAGTCCAGGAAGGGCAGAGAGTCCCATGCAAGGTAATCCAAGGAGAAACACGCCAAAACACATATTAATCAAACTATCAGAAATTAAATACAAAGGAAAAATATTAAAAACAGAAAGGGAAAAACAACAAATAACATACAAGGGAATGTCCATAAGGTTAACAGCTGATCTTTCAACAGAAACTCCTCAAGCCAGAAGGGAGTGGCAGGACATATTTAAAGTGATGAAAGGGAAAAACCTACAACCAAGATTACTCTACCCAGTAAGGAACTCATTCAGCTTTGGTGGAGAAATTAAAACCTTTACAGACAAGTAAAAGTTAAGAGAACTCAGCAGCACCAAACCAGTTTTACAAATGCTAAAGCAACTTCTCTAGGCAGGAAACACAAGAGAAGGAAAAGACCTACAAAAACAAACCCAAAACAATTAAGAAACTGGTAATAGGAACATACATATTGATAATTACCTTAAATATAAATGGATTAAATGCTCCAATCAAACACATAGACTGGCTGAATGGATACAAAAACAGGACCCATATATATGCTGTCTACAAGAGACCCACTTCGGACCTAGGGACACATACAGATTGAAAGTGAGGGGATGGAAAAAGATATTCCATGCAAATGGAAATCAAAAGAAAGCTGGAGTAGCAATTCTCATATAGAAAAAATAGACTTTAAAATAAAGACTATTAAAAGAGACAAAGAAGGACACTACATAATGATCAAGGGATCAATCCAAGAAGAAGATATACAATTGTAAATATTTATGCACCCAACATAGGAGGACCTCAATACATAAAGCCAGTGCTATCAGCCATAAAAGGGGAAATTGACAGTAACAGAATAATAGTAGGGGATGTTAACACCCCACTTTCACCAATGGGCAGATCATCCAAAATGAAAATAAATATGGAAACACAAGCTTTAAATGACACATAAAAAAGATGGACTTAATTGATATTTATAAGACAATCTTTATTTTTTTTTAACATTTTAGCAATTTAATTGTCTGCTTCATTATACATAATGTAATATTACACATTATGAAATATATAAAACATAAACTTAATTCATGGCTCAAAGAATAGTTATAATCCTCTTTATGTTTTTCAGCTTTATTGAGATATAATTCACACCTAACATTGTATAAATTTAAGCTGTACAACATGTTGATTTGATACACTTATATATTGCAAAATGATAACCACTATAGTGTTAGCTAACACATCTAATCTCTATAATCCTCTTTATTAAACACAACTTTGATAGAGTTTACCTTGGTTAAGCTTCTGATTATAAGATATGTATTTTAAAACATGATGCAAACTATCCACTTTGGGCTGATTCTTAGAATATTTTTTTAATTTAACTTAATTTATTTTTTTATACAGCAGGTTCTTATTAGTCATCCACTTTATACACATCAGTGTATACATGTCAATCCCAATCTCCCAATTCATCACACCACCACCACCACCCCTTTCAACAATGGACAGATCATCCAAAATGAAAATAAATAAGGAAACACAAGCTTTAAATGACACATTAAAAAAGATGGACTTAATTGATATTTATAAGACATTCCATCCAAAAACAACAAAAAAAACTTTTTTCTCAAGAGCTCATGGAACACTCTCCAGGATAGATGATATCTTGGGTCACAAATCAAGACTTAGAAAATTTAAGAAAATAGACAACGTATCAAGTAACTATTCTGACCACAATGCTATGCAACTAGATATCAATTATAGGAAAAAAAGTGTAAAATATACAAATACATGGAGGCTAGCAATACGCTACTGAACATCCAAGAGATCACTAAAGAAATCAAAGAGGAAATCTAAAAACACCTAGACACTAATGACAATGAAAACACAACAACCCAAACCTATGGGATGCAGAAAAAGCAATTCTAAGGGGGAAGATTATAGCTATACAATCTTCCTTCATGAAACAAGAAAAATCTCAAATAAACAACCTAACATTACATGTAAAGCAATTAGTGAAAGAAGAACAAAAATAACCCAAAGTTAGAAGAAGGAAAGAATCATAAATATCAGATCAGAAATAAATGAAAAAGAAATGAAGGAAATAATTGCAAAGATCAGTAAAACTAAAACGTGGTTCTTTGAGAAGATAAACAAAATTGATATACTTTTAGCCAGACTTATCATGAAAAAAACGGATAAGACTCAAATCAACAGAATTAGAAATGAAAACAGAGATGTAACAACTGACACTGCAGAAATACAAAGCATCATGAGAGATTACTACAAGAAACTATATGCCAATATAATGGAGAACCTGGAAGAAATGGACAAATTCTTAGAAAAGCACAACCTTCTGAGACTGAACCAGGAAGAAATAGAAAATATAAACACACCAATCGCAAGAACTGAAATTGAAAGTGTGATAAAGAACCTTCCAACAAACAAAAGCCCAGGAACAGATGGCTTCACAGGGAAATTCTGTCAAATGTTTAGAGAAGAGCGAACATCTATCCTTCTCAAACTCTTCCAAAATATAACACAGGCAGGAACACTCCAAAACTCATTCTATGAGGCCACCATCACCCTGATACTAAAACCAGACAAAGATGTCACAAAAAAAGAAAACTACAGGCCAATATCACTGATAAACATAGATGCAAAAATCCTCAACAAAATACAAGCAAACAGAATCCAACAGCACGTTAAAAGGATCATACACCATAATCAAGTGGGGTTTAACCCAGGAGTGCAAGGATTCCTCAATATAACAAAAATCAATCAATGTGATACACCATATTCACAAACTGAAGGATAAAAACCATATGATAATCTCAGTAGATGCAGAAAAAGATTTCAGCAAAATTCAACACCCATTTATGATAAAAACTCTCCAGAAAGTAGGCATAGAGGGAACCTACCTCAACATAATAAAGGCCATATATGACAAACCCACAGCCAACATCATTCTCAATGGTGAAAACTTAAAATCATTTTCTCTAAGATCAGGAACAAGAAAAGGTTGCCCACTCTCACGGCTATTATTCAACATAGTTTTGGAAGATTTAGCCAAGCCATCAGAGAAGAGAAAGAAATAAAAGGAATCCAAATTGGAAAAGAAGAAGTAAAACTGTCACTGTTTGCAGATGACATGATACTATACATAGAGAATCCTAAAGTTGATACCAGAAAACTACTAGAGCTAATCAATGAATTTGGTAAAGTAGCAGGATACAAACTTAATGCACAGAAATCTCTTGCATTCCTATACAGCAGTGATGAAAAATCTGAACGAGAAATTAAGGAAACACCTCCATTTACCATTGCAACAAAAAGAATAACATTCCTAGGAATAAACCTACCTATGGAGACAAAGACCTCTTTGCAGAAAACTATAAGACACTGATGAAAGAAATTAAAGATGTTACAAACAGATGGAGAGATATACCATGTACTTCATTTGGAAGAATCAAAATTGTGAAAATGACTATACAACCCAAAGCAATTTACAGATTAATGCAATCCCTATCAAACTACCAATGGCATTTTTCACAGAACTAGAACAAAAACATTCACAATTTTAATGGAACAGCAAAAGATCCTGAATAGCCAAAGCAATCTTGAGAAAGGAAATCTGAGCTGGTGGAATCAGGCTCCCTGACTTCAGACTATACTACAAAGCTACAGTCATCAAGACAGTATGGTACTGGCACAAAAACAGAAATATAGATCAATGGAACAGGATAGAAAGCCCAGAGAGAAACCCACACACCTATGGTCAACTAATTTATGATAAAGGAGGCAAGAATATACAATGCAGAAAAGACAGTCTCTTCGATTAGTGGTTCTGGGAAAACTGGACAGCCATATGTAAAAGAAGGAAATTAGAACACTCCTTAACACCCTATACAGAAATAAACTCAAAATGTATTAAAGACCTAAATGTAAGGCCAGACACTATAAAACTTTTAGAGGAAAACAAAGGCAGACCACTCTATGACATAAATCACAGCAAGGTCCTTTTTGACCCACCTCTTAGAGAAATGGTAATTAAAACAAAAATTTTAAAACGGGACCTGATGAAACTTAAAATCTTTTGCACAGCAAAGGATACCATAAACAAGACGAAAAGGGGACCCTCAGAATGGGAGAAATTATTTGCAAATGAAACAACTGACAAAGATTTATCTCCAAAATATACAAGCAGTTCATGCAGCTCAATATCAAAAAAACAAACATTCCAGTCCAAAAATCGGCTGAAGACCTAAACAGACATTTCTTCAAAGAAGATATACAACTGGCCAACAAACACATGAAAGGATGCTCAACATCACTAATTATTAGAGAAATGCAAATCGAAACTGCAATGAGGTATCACCTCACACCATTCAGAATAGCCATCATCAAAAAGTCTACAAACAATAAATGTTCGAGAGGGTGTGGAGAAAAGGGAACCCTCTTGCACTGTTGGTGGGAATGTAGTTTGATACAGCCACTCTGGAGAACAATATGGAGATTCCTTAGAAAACTAAATATAGAACTACCATATGACCCAGCTATCCCACTACTGGGCATATACCCTGAGAAATCCATAATTCAAAAAGAGCCATGTACCACAATGTTCATTGCAGCACTATTTACAATAGCCAGGACATGGAAACAACCTAAGTGTCCATCAACAGATGAATGGATAAAGAAGGTGTGGCACATATATATAATGGAATATTATTCAATCATAAGAAGAAATGAAATTGAGTCATTTGTAGTGAGGTGGGTGGACGTAGAGTCTGTCATACAGATTGAAGTACGTCAGAAAGAGAAAAACAATTACCGTATGCTAACACATATATACAGAATCTGAAAAAAAAAAAAAAGGTTCTGAAGAACCTAGGGGCAGGAAAGGAATGAAGACGCAGACGTTGAGAATGGCCTTGATGATGTGGGGAGGGGGAAGGGTAAGCTGGGAGGAATTGAGAGAGTGGCATGGACTTATATATACTACCAAATGTAAAATAGATAGCTAGTGGGAAGCAGCCGCATAGCACAGAGAGATCAGCTCGGTGCTTTGTGACCACCTAGAGGGGTGGCATAGGGAGTGTTGGAGGGAGATGCAAGAGGGAGGAGATATGGGGATATATGTAAATGTATAGCTGATTCACTATGTTATAAAGCAGAAACTAACACACCTTTGTAAAGCAATTATACTCCAATAAATATGTTAAAAAATAATAAATAAAAAAAAGTACCATCCTTAGTATTGGCAAAATTCTGCTTTTAATGAAACAATCTTTCCCCTTTAAATTTAGTGGTATAAATTTGGAAAAACAAAACCTCTGGAGAAGGAATTATTCAAATGTTAAATAGGCTACAGTTACTCAGCCTTCATGTAATCTGATTTTCTCTGATAATCTACTCTTCAATGCATTCTTTTTAATAAGTTTTTAACCATTTACTCACTAGAAACTTAGCATTCTTTGGGGAAACATAAAATCCTAGTCTTTCTTGACTCAGTAAGCAGTATAGTATAATACTTCATCTACTGCCACTTATTTGTTTTGAAGGTTTTTTTTTTTAATTTTTTAGACTAAGTGTCTTCTATTTCCCCAGAGAGTAATATACATGAACTTCAACTTTATTTCAATTCACAGAATATTTATTGCACATACACTGGATGTTAAGCAACAGGTTAGCTGACCAGAGATAGATATGGGAAAGTAGGGAAACTGTTTACGTAATGATGGGGTGTCACTAATAGTAGTTTTTGCCTTCTCTTTCACAATTGTACATAAGCCTTCAAACAATGATCTATCTGGGTTTTTTCTACCTTGGAAAACTCATAACCAAGAATTCATTATTGCAATAAGCACAATATGGATGAGGGTCTTTTAACCACAATAGACATTTTACACTCAACTTCTGCACACTACTCTAAGAACAGGCATCCTATGCTTTTCTATAGAGATAGTGGCATTGGATTTTTATCAGACACGTGTTATAGATAATTTGGGCAGATCAAACTCCTTAGAGTTATAGGGAGAAACACTTTCCACATGTCAACTCTTTCAGTGGGTGCCAGTACTACTGGCCAGCATTTGTTGGCATACCTGGACTTTCAGAAGTTTTCTTTTCTCTGAAGTTGATACTTATAACTTGAGTTTTTCTTTAATTAAGTTTTACTTGCTAAGTTTTATTGTATCCAGTTCACATTTAACTTAAATACTATGTAGCAAATTTAATTCTCCGCTTTTCATACCACACTCAACCCCAACATATTTTTTTCCACCTAACTCTTTCTCTCAATCAGCAGAGCTTGTTGGCCAGGAGAGGATGCTATCAGACTTAAAGGGGAGGAGAGTGGTACTTTTAAAAACCTTCAACAGTTCCATGTGTACTTGAGAATAAGAGTAGTGGTTACCAGAGGGGAAGGGGTTTTGAGGAGGACAAAATGGTAAAGGGGATCAACTGTATGGTAACAAATGAAAACTAAATTTTTGGTGGTGAGCTTGCCATGGTGTATACAGAAGTAGAAATACATTGTACACATAAAATTATATAATGTTATAAACCAATGTTACTTAAATAATAAATTGAAAATAAAATAAAAGTTTTAAACATGTTTTATGTAGTATACCAACTGCAGATTTGTAATAAAAAGAATTTTTATATATAAATCTCAACTCCTTTGAAAGGTGAAATGAAACATCTTACTATAAAACTCCTATAACTTTCTCATGACCAACATCTACTTAAAAACATATATATATATATATATATATATATATATATATATATATATATATATATATATATATAACTCCAAATCTCCTTCATCTGGCATAACTGAAACTTTATACCATTTGACCAGTATTTTCTCATTTCCTCCTACACCCTCAACCCTGGTAACCACCATTCTACTCTCTGCTTCTATAAGTTTGACTATTGTAGATTCTACATATATTGAAATCTTGCAGCAATTGTTTTTTTGTGTCTGGCTTATTCCCTTAGAATAGTGGCAATAGTTAACAATACTATAACGTATACTGCAAATTTGCTGAGAATAGATCTTAAGTTATATCTTCTTATCTCTCTCTCTCTCTCACACACACACACATACACACAATGGTAACTGTGATGGTGGTGATCTTTTCACAATGTATACATATAACAAAACATCAAGTTGAGCACTGAAAATATATATAAATTTTAGATGTGAAAAATATCTCAATAAAATTGTTTTTCAAAAGGAAGTACTAAAGAAAAAATATACTTTAAAAATTAATGTGGAAAACAAACAAGATTGACAGATTATATCAATGGTAATATCCTGGTTTTGATACTGTTCTATAGTTTTGCAAGATGTTACCACTGGAGGAAATTTGGTAAAGAGTTTATAGGAGCTCTTTGTATTATTTCTCACCATTTAAAGTGAATCTGCAATTAATTCAATAAAACTTTTCATTAAAAAATATAGACCTTAAGAAAAATTTGTTGCTAGAGATGAAAAAGGCCATTTTATAGTGATAAAATTGTGAATCTATGAAGAAAATTTAAAAAATTATAAACACATATGCAACTAACAACAGAGGCCTCAAATACTCAAATCAAACACTAACATAATTAAAGAGAGAACTATACAATTCAGCAGTAATCATTACAGACTTCAATACCATAATTTCAATAATGGGTAGAAAAACTAAACAGAAGATCAACAAGGAAGTAAAAGATTTAACAACAGTATAAACCACTAACCATAAAAAAATAATCTATATAATATTCTACTAAACAAGAGCAGAATACACGTTCTCCTCACGTGTGCACTTGGAACATTCTTCTGGATAGATCATATGTTAGATCATAAAACAAGTCCCAATAAATGCAAAAAATTACAATCATACAAAATATCTTCTCCAAGCACAATGGGATGAAATTAGAATCCAATACCAGAAAGAAAACTGAAACACTCAGAAATATGCAGAAATTTAAAAAAAATACATTCTTAAATAACCAATGAGTCTAAGAAGAACTCAAAAGAAATCAGAAAATACTTTGAGGTGAATAAAAATAAAAATACAACATACCAAAACTTATGAGATGTAGTGAATGTAGTGCTCAGGGAAAAATGTATAGCTTTATTTTATTTTTTTATTTTTTTAATTGAAATATAATTGATTAAAAACATTGTGTTAGCTTCAGGTGTACAGCACACAAATTCAGTTATAACTGAATATATGTATATATATATATATATTCTTCTGAATATATTTATATATATATATATATATATATATATATATATATATATATACTTCACATCCCATAAATCATGCCTGCATTGCCTTTTGTATAGTTAAACTTCTGTGTATCCAGTATAATTAAGGAGGAAATATTAAAACTTTTTAACTGTTTTAACATATATTCAAGAAATATTATTTGTAAAGAAATGATCCACTTTGAACATAATCTGATTCAGAATAAACTTATAACATCTTGAAAAAATATATATATATATATACTCTTCAGATTATCTTCCCTTATAGGTTATTACAAAGTATTGAGTATAGTGTCCTGTGCTATACATTAGGTCCTTGTTTGTTATCTATTTTATATAGAATAGTGTGTATATGTTAATACAAATTTCCTAATTTATCCCTCCTCCCACCCCCTTTTCACCTTTGGTAACCATAAATTTGTATTCTATGTCTGTGAATCCCTTTTTATTTTGGAAATATGTTCATTTATGTACATATAATCAATGTCATATGATATTTATCTTTCTCCATATGGCTTACTTCACGTAGCATGATAATCTCTAGGTCTATCCATATTGTTGCAAATGGCATTATTTCATTCTTTTTTTATAGCTGAGTAATATTCCATTGTATATATATACCATATCTTCTTTATCAATTTATCTGTCAATGGACATTTAGGTTGCTACCATGTCTTGGCTGTTGTAAATGGTGCAGCAATGAACATTGGAGTGAAAGTATTTTTTTGAATTATGGTTTTCTCCAGATATATGTCCAGGGGTGGGACTGAAGGACCATATGGTAGCTCTAGTTTTAGATTTCTAAGGAACCTCCATACTATTCTCCATAGTGGCTGTACTGATTTACATTCCCACCACAGTGTAGGAGGGTTCCTTTTTCTCCACACACTCTCCAGCATCTATTTGTAGAATTTTTGATGATGGCCATTCTGAGCAGTGTGAGGTGATACCTCATTATAGTTTTGATTTGCATTTCTCTAAAATTAGCGATGTTGAGCATATTTTCATGTGACTTTTGGCCATCTGTATATCTTCTTTGGAGTAATGTCTCTTTAGATCTTCTGCCCATTTTTTCATTGGGTTGTTTGTTTTTTTGATAGTGAGCTGCATGAGCAATTTGTATATTTTGGAGATTAATCCCCTGTTGGTCCCATTGATTGCAAATATTTTCTCTGATTCTCGGGCTTGTCTTTTCCTTTTTTTTATGGTTTCCTTTGCTGTGCAAAAGCTTTTGAATTTAATTAGGTCCCATTTTTTGGTTTTTGTCTTTATTTTCATTCCTCTAGGAGAAGGATCCAAAATGATATTGCTGCGATTTATGTCAAAGATTGTCCTGCCTATGTTTCTGTCTAAGAGTTTTTTAGTATCTGGCCTTACATTTAGGTCTTTAATCCATTTTGAGTTTATATTTGTGTATGCTGTTAATGCGTGTTCTAATTTCATTCTTTTACATGTAGCTGCCCAGTTTTCCCAGTACCACTTATTGAAGAGACTGTCTTTTCTCCCTCATATATTATTGCCTTTTTTTGTCATAGATTAATTGGCCATAGGTGCATGGGTTTATTTCTGGGCTTCCTATACTCCTCCATTGATCTATATTATTGTTTTTGTGCCAGTACCATACTGTTTTGATGGCTCTAACTTTGTAGAATAGTATGAAGTCAGAAAGCATGATTCCTCCAACTCCGTTCTTCTTTCTCAAGATTGCTTTGGCTATTCAGGGTCTTTTGTATTTCCCTACAAATTAAAAAAAAATTTTGTTCTAGTTCTGTGATAAAAGCCATTGGTAATTTGATACGGATTGAATCGAATCTGTAGATTGCCTCGAGTACTATAGTCATTTTGAAATTATTGATTCTTCCAATTCAAGAACATGGTATATCTTTCCATCTGTTTTGTTATCTTCCATTTATTTCATTAGCTTCTTATAGTTTTCAGAATACAAGTCTTTTGCCTCCTTTCGTATGTTTATTCCTAAATATTCTATTCTTTTTGATACAAAGGTAAATGGGATTGTTTCCTTAATTTCTCTTTCTGATCTTTTGTTGTTAGAGTGTAGAAATGCAAGATATTTCTGTGTATTAATTTTGTATCCTGCAACTCTACTGAATTCATCGATGAGCTCTAGTATTTTACTGCTAGTGTCTTTAGGATTTTCTATTTATAGTATCATGTCATCTGCAAACTGTGACAGTTTTACTTCTTCTTTTCCATTTGGATCTCTTTTATATCTTTTTCTTCTCTGTGATAAGATTGCTTTGGCTAGGACTTCCAAAACTATGTTGAAAAGAAGTGGCGAGAGTGGACATCCTTGTCTTGTTCCTCATCTTAGAGAAAATGCTTTCAGCTATTCACCACTAAGTATGATGTTAGCTATGGGTTTGTTGTTTATGGCCTTTATTATATTGAGGTATGTTCCCTCTGTGCCCACTTTCTGGAGAATTTTTATCATAAATTATGTTGAATTTTAACAAAAGATTTTTCTGCATCTACTGAGATGATTATATTGTTTGTATTCCTCAGTTAGTTAATGTGGTGTATCACACTGTTTAATTTGTGGATACTGAAGAATCCATGCATTGCTGGGATAAATCCCACTTGATTATTGTGTATGGTCCTTTTAATACATTGCTGGATATTGTTTGCTAGTATTTTGTTGAGGATTCTTGTGTTTATGTTCATAAGTGGTTTTGGACTCTAATATTTTTTTTAGTGGTATCTTTGTCTGGTTTTGGTATCAGGGTGATGGTGGCCTCATAGAGTGTGTTCCAAAGTGTTCCTTCCTCTGCAATTTTTTGGAAGAGTTTGAGATGCATATGTGTTAACTCTTCCCAAATATTTGGTAGAATTCCCCTGTGAAGCCATCTGGTCCTGGACTTTTGTTTGTTGGGAGTTTTCAAATCACAGATTCAATTTCAGTACTTATATTTGGCCTGTTCATATTTTTTATTTCTTTCTGTTTCTGTTTTGGGAGATTTTACCTTTCTAAGAATTTGTTCATTTCTTCTAGGTTGTCCATTTTTATTGACATATATTTGCTTATAGTAGTTTCTCATGATCCTTTGTATTTCTGTGGTGTCCGTTGTAACTTCCACATTTTCATTTCTAATTTATTGATTTCAGCCCTCTCCCTTTTATTCTTGATGAGTCTGGCTAAAGGTTTATCAATTTTGTTTGTCTTTTCAAAGGTCAAGCTTTTAGTTTCAGTTATCTTTTCTATTGTTCTCTTAGTTTCCATTTCATTTATTTCTTCTCTGATCTTTATGATTACTTTCCTTCTATTAAATTTGGGTTTTATTTGTTCTTCTTTCTCTCGTTGCTCTAGGTGTAAGGTTAAGTTGTTAACTTACGATTATTCTTGTTTCCTAAGGTAAGATTGTATTGCTATAAACTTCCCTGTTAGAACTCCTTTTACTGTGTTCCATAGGTTTTGGATCATCATGTTTTCATTTTCCTTTGTCTCTAGGTATTTTTTTGGTTTCCCCTTCGATTTCTTCAGTGATCCATTGGGCGTTTAGAAACATATTGTTTGACCTCACGTGTTTGTGATTTTTGCAGCGTTTTTCTTGTAGTTAATTTCTAATCACATAGCATTGTGGTTGGAAAAAATGCTTGATAGAATTTCAATTTTTAAAAATTTACCCAGACCTGCTTTGTGGCCCAGCATGTGATCTATCTCGGAAAATGTTCCATGTGTACTTGAGAAGAATGTGTATTATGCTGCTTTTATATGGAATGCTCTATAAGTGTTAATTAAGTCCATCTGGCTTAAGGTGTCATTTAAGGCTTTTGTTTCCTCATTGATATTCTGTCTAGATGATCTATCCATTGATGTAAGTGGGGTGTTAAAGTCCTCCCACTATTATTGTGTTACTCTCAATTTCTCCTCTTATGTCTGTTAACATTTCCCTTACATATTGAGGTGCTCCTGTGTTGGGTGCTATTTATATTTACAATTGTTATATCTTTCTCTTGGATTGATTCCTTGATCATTATGTACTGTCCTTCTTTGTCTATTGTAACAGTTTTTATTTTAAAGTCTGTTCTGTCTCATATGTGTATTGCTACTCCAGCTTTCTTTTGATTTCCATTTGCATGGAATATCTTTTTCCATCCCCTCACTCTCAGTCTATATGTGTCTCTAGATCTGAAATATTTCTTTTGTAGACAACATATATACAGGCCTTGTTTTTGCATTCATTCAGCCAGTCTATGTCTTTTGGTTGAAGAATTTTATTTTTTGATTGGAGCATGTAATCTGTTCACATTTAAGGTAATTATCAATATGTATGTCCTTATTGCCATTTTGTTTTGGATTTGTTTTTATAGCTCTTTTTTTCTTCCTTTCCTCTTTTGTTTTCTTTTGTTATTTGATGACTACCTTTAGTGTTGTGTGTGGGTTCCTTTTTCTTGTTTTTTTAATATTAGTTTTTTAGTAAAGAATAGTTGCTTTACAATGTTGTGCCAATCTCTGCTGTACAGTAAAGTAACTCCTTTATACACATGTATACATTATTTTTTAATATTCTTTTCCATTATGATTTATCACAGGATATTGAATATATTAGGACCTTGTTGTTTATCCATTCTAAATGTAATACTTTGCATCTACCAACCCCAAACTCCCAGTCCATTTCTCTCCCTCTCTCCTTCCCCCTTGGGAACCACAAGTCTGTTCCCTATGTCTGTAAGTCACTTTCTGTTTTGTAGATAGGTTCATTTGTGTCATATTTTAGATTCCACATATAAATGACATCGTATGGTATCTGTCTTTCTCTTTCTGACTTACTTCACTTTGTATAACCTTTAGTTGCATCCATGTTGCTGCAAATGGCATTATTTTGTTCTTTTTTATGGCTGAGTAGTATTCCATTGTTTATATTACCACATCTTCTTTATCCACTCATCTGTTGATGGACATTTATGTTGTTTCCATGTTTTGGCTATTGTGAACAGTGCTGCCATGAACATAGGGGTGCATGTATCTTTTTGAAATATAGTGTTGTCTGGATATACTCCCAGGAATGAGATTGCTGGATCATATGTTAATTCCATTTTTAGTTTACTGAGGAAACTCCATACTGTTTTCCACAGTGGCTATACCAATACATTCCCATCAACAGTGTAGGAGGGTTCCCTTTCCTCCACACCCTCTCCAGTATTTGTTATTTTTAGACTTTTTAATGATGGCCATTATGACTAGTGTAAGGTGGCATCTCATTGTAGTTTTGATTTGAAATTCTCTAATAATTAGTGATGTTGAGCATCTTTTCATGTTCCTACTGACCATCTATATGTCTTATTTGGAGAAGTGTTTATTAAGGTCTTCTCCCCATTTGTCGACTGGGTTGTTTGTTTTCCTTTTGTTGTTGTTGAGTTGTATGAGCTGTTTGTATATTTTGGAGATTAAGCCCTTTTGTGTCACATGATTTGCAAATATTTTATCCCATTCTGTAAGTTGTCATTTCTTTTTCTTTTCTTTCCTTTTTTTTTATAGTTTCCTTTGCTGTGCAAAAGCTTGTATGTTTGATTAGGTCCCATACTTTTATTTTTGTTTTTATTTTTATTGCCTTGGGAGACTGACCTAAGAACACATTGGTACTATCTATGTCAGAGAATGTTTTGCCTATGCTCACTTCTTGGAGTTTTATGGTGCCATGTCTTATATTTAAGTTTCTAAGCCATTTGAGTTTATATCTGTGCATGGTGTGAGGGTGTGTTTTAACTTCATTGATATACAGGCAGCTGTCCAACTTTCCCAGCACTTCTTGCTGAAGAGACAGTCTTTTCCCATTTTATATTATTGCCTCCTTTGTTAAAGATTAATTGACTGTAGGCGTGTGGGTTTATTTCTGGGATTTCTATTCTGTTCCATTGATCCGTATGCCTGTTTTTGTACCAATACCACACTTTTTTGATTATTATAGCTTTGTAGTATTGTCTGAAGTCTGGGAGAGTTATGCCTCCTGCTTTTTTTTTCCCCCACAAGATTGCTCTAGCAATTCTGGGTCTTTTATGGTTCCATATAAATTTTTGGATTATTTTTTCTAGTTCTGTGAAAAGTTTCATGGGTAATTTGATGGGGATCACATTAAATCTGTAGATTGCTTTGGGTAATATACCCATTTTAACAATATTAAGTCTTCCAATCCAAGAGCATGGGATACCTTTCCATTTCTTTGAATCCTCTTTTATTTCCTTTATTAATGTTTTATAGTTCTTTTTTTTAAACATCTTTATTGAAGTATAATTGCTTTACAATGGTGTGTTACTTTGTGCTTTATAACAAAGTGAATCAGCTATACATATACATATGTTCCCATATCTCTTCCCTCTTGCATCCCCCTCCCTCCCACCCTCCCTATCCCACCACTCTAGGTGGTCACAAAGCACAGAGCTGATCTCCCTGTGCTATGCGGCTTCTTCCCACTAGCTATCTATTTTACATTTGATAGTGTATATATGTCCATGACACTCTCTCACCCTGTCACATCTCACCCCTCCCCCTCCCCATATCCTCAAGTCCATTCTCTAGTAGGTCTGTGTCTTTATTCCCGTCTTGCCACTAGGTTCTTCATGACCTTTTTTTCCCCCTTAGATTCCATATATATGTGTTAGCATACTGTATTTGTTTTTCTCTTTCTGACTTACTTCACTCTGTATGACAGACTCTAACTCCATCCACCTAATTACAAATACCTCCATTTCATTTCTTTTTATGGCTGAGTAATATTCCATTGTATATATGTGCCACATCTTCTTTATCCATTCATCTGATGATGGACACTTAGGTTGCTTCCATGTCCTGGCTATTGCAAATAGAGCTGCAATGAACATTTTGGTACATGACTCTTTTTGAATTATGGTTTTCTCAGGGTATATGCCCAGTAGTGGGATTGCTGGGTCGTATGGTAGTTCTATTTTTAGTTTTTTAAGGAACCTCCATACCATTCTCCATAGTGGCTGTACCAATTTACATTCCCACCAACAGTGCAAGAGGGTTCCCTTTTCTCCACACCCTCTCCAGCATTTATTGTTTCTAGATTTTTTGATGATGGCGATTCTGACTGGTGTGAGATGATACCTCATTGTAGTTTTGATTTGCATTTCTCTAATGATTAATGATGTTGAGCATTCTTTCATATGTCTGTTGGCAATCTGTATATCTTCTTTGTAGAAATGTCTATTTAGGTCTTCTGCCCATTTTTGGATTGGGTTGTTTGTTTTTTTGATATTGAGCTGCATGAGATGCTTGTAAATTTTGGAGATTAATCCTTTGTCAGTTGCTTCATTTGCAAATATTTTCTCCCATTCTGAGGGTTGTCTTTTGGTCTTGTTTATGGTTTCCTTTGTTGTGCAAAAGCTTTTAAGTTTCATTACGTCCCATTTGTTTATTTGTGTTTTTATTTCCATTTCTCTAGCAGTTGGGTCAAAAAGGATCTTGCTGTGATTTATGTCATAGAGTGTTCTGCCTATGTTTTCCTCTAAGAGTTTGATAGTGTCTGGCCTTACACTTAGGTCTTTAATCCATTTTGAGTTTATTTTTGTGTATGGTGTCAGGGAGTGTTCTAATTTCATACTTTTACATGTACCTGTCCAGTTTTCCCAGCACCACTTATTGAAGAGGCTGTCTTTTCTCCACTGTATATGCTTGCCTCCTTTATCAAAGATAAGGTGACCATATGTGCGTGGGCTTATCTCTGGGCTTTCTATCCTGTTCCATTGATCTATATTTCTGTTTTTGTACCAGTACCAAACTGTCTTGATTACTGTAGCTTTGTAATATAGTCTGAAGTCAGGGAGCCTGATTCCTCCAGCTCTATTTTTCGTTCTCAAGATTGCTTTGGCTATTCGGGGTCTTTTGTGTTTCCATACAAATTGTGAAATTTTTTGTTCTAGTTCTGTGAAAAATGCCAGTGGTAGTTTGATAGGGATTGCATTGAATCTGTAGATTGCTTTGGGTAGCAGAGTCATTTTCACAATGTTTATTCTTCCAATCCAAGAACATGGTATATCTCTCCATCTATTTGTATCATCTTTAATTTCTTTCATCAGTGTCCTATAATTTTCTGCATACAGGTCTTTTGTCTCCTTAGGTAGGTTTATTCCTAGATATTTTATTCTTTTTGTTGCAATGGTAAACGGGAGTGTTTTCTTAATTTCACTTTCAGATTTTTCATCATTAGTATACAGGAAGGCAAGAGATTTCTGTGCATTAATTTTGTATCCTGCTACTTTACCAAATTCATTGATTAGCTCTAGTAGTTTTCTGGTAGCATCATTAGGATTCTCTATGTATGGTATCATGTCATCTGCAAACAGTGACAGCTTTACTTCTTCTTTTCTGATTTGGATTCCTTTTATTTCTTTTTCTTCTCTGATTGCTGTGGCTAACACTTCCAAAACTATGTTGAATAATAGTGGTGAGAGTGGGCAACCTTGTCTTGTTCCTGATCTTAGTGGAAATGGTTTCAGTTTTTCACCATTGAGGGCAATGTTGGCTGTGGGTTTGTCATATATGGCCTTTATTATGTTGAGGAAAGTTCCCTCTATGCCTACTTACTGCAGGACTTTTATCATAAATCGGTGTTGAATTTTGTCGAAAGATTTCTCTGCATCTATTGAGATGATCATATGGTTGTTCCTATTCCCATTTTCTTAAATATTTTGGGTTTGTTATTGTAGGTGTTTTCCTTCTCTTGTGTTTCTTGCCTAGAGAAGTTCCTTTAGCATTTGTTGTAAAGCTGGTTTGATGGTGCTGAACTCTCTCAGCTTTTGCTTGTCTGTAAAGGTTTTAATTTCTCCATCAAATCTGAATGAGATCCTTGCTGGGTAGAGTAACCTTGGTTGTAGGTTTTACTCCTTCATCACTTTAAGTATATCTTGCCACTCCCTTCTGGCTTGCAGAGTTTCTGCTGAAAGATCAGCTGTTAACCTTATGGGGATTCCCTTGTGTGTTATTTGTTGTTTTTCCCTTGCTGCTTTTAATATGTTTTCTTTATATTTAATTTTTGAGAGTTTGATTAATATGTGTCTTGGAGTGTTTCTCCTTGGATTTATCCTGTATGGGACTCTCTGTGCTTCCAGGACTTGATTAACTATTTCCTTTCCCATATTAGGGAAGTTTTCAACTATAATCTCTTCAAATATTTTCTCAGTCACTTTCTTTTTCTCTTCTTCTTCTGGGACGCCTATAATTCGAATGTTGGTGCATTTAATGTTGTCCCAGAGGTCTCTGAGACTGTCCTCAGTTCTTTTCATTCTTTTTTCTTTATTCTGGTCTGCAGTAGTTATTTCCACTATTTTATCTTCCAGGTCACTTATCCGTTCTTCTGCCTCAGTTATTCTGCTATTGATCCCTTCTAGAGAATTTTTAATTTCATTTATTGTGTTTTTCATCGTTGCTTGGTTCCTCTTTAGTTCTTCTACGTCCTTGTTAAATGTTTCTTGCATTTTGTCTATTCTATTTCCAATATTTTGGATCATCCTTACTATCATTTTTCTGAATTCTTTTTCAGGTAGACTGCCTTTTTCCTCTTCATTTGTTAGGTCTGGTGTGTTTTGACCCTGCTCCTTCATCTGCTGTTTGTTTTTCTGTCTTCTCATTTTGCTTATCTTACTGTGTTTGGTGTCTCCTTTTCATAGGCTGCAGATTCGTAGTTCCCATTGTTTTTGGTATCTGTCCCCAGTGGCTAAGGTTGGTTAAGTGTGTTGTGTAGGCTTCCTGGTGGAGGGGACTAGTGCCTGTGTTCTGGTGGATGAGGTTGGATCTTGTCTTTCTGGTGGGCACGTCCACGTCTGGTGGTGTGTTTTGGGGTGTCTGTGGCCTTATTATGATTTTAGGCAGCCTCTCTGCTAATGGATGGGGCTGTGTTCCTGTCTTGCTAGTTGTTTGGCATAGGGTGTCCAGCACTGTAGCTTGCTGGTCGTTGAGTGAAGCTGGGTCTTGATGTTGAGATGGAGATCTCTGAGAGATTTTCACCGTTTGGTATTATGTGGAGCTGGGAGGTCTCTTGTGGACCAGTGTCCTGAAGTTGGCTCTCCCACCTCAGAGGCACAGCCCTGATGCCTGGCTGGAGCACCAAGAGCCTTTCATCCCCACGGCTCAGAATAAAAGGGAGAAAAAATAGAAAGAAAGAAAGAAAAAAGATAAAATAAAATAAAATAAAGCTATTATAATAAAAAATAAGAAAAAAAATTATTAAGAATAAATTTATTAAGAAAATTTTTTTGTAATTTTTAAAAATAGATTTATTAATTTTTATAATAAAAAAGAAGAAAAAAATTATTAAGAAAAAAATTTATTAAGAAAAAAATTTTTAATGTTTTAAAATAAAAAATATGAAAAAACTTATTAAAATTTTTTTTAATTTTTAAATATAGAAAATAAGGAAAAAATTATTAAGAAAACATTTATTAGGAAAAAAATAATTTTTAAAGTAAAAAAAAAAAACAAAAAAAAGGACGGACTTAACCCTAGGACTAATGGTGAAAGCAAAGCTATACAGACAAAATCTCACCCAGAAGCATACACATATACACTCACAAAAAAAGGAAAAGGGGAAAAATTAATATATCCTGCTCCCAATGTCCACCTCCTGAATTTGGGATGATTTGTTGTCTATTCAGGTATTCAACAGATGCAGGCACATCAAGTTGTTTGTGGATCTTTAATCCACTGCTTCTGAGGCTGCTGGGAGAGATTTCCCTTTCTCTTCTTTGTTCCTACAGCTCCCGGGGTTCAGCTTTGGATTTGGACCCGCCTCTGCATGTAGGTCGCCTGAGGGTGTCTGTTCCCCGCCCAGACAGAACAGGGTTAAAGGAGCAGCTGACTAGAGGGCTCTGGCTCACTCAGGCCGGGGGGAGGGAGGGGTATGGATGCGGGGCGAGCCTGCGGCGGCAGAAGCCGGCGTGACGTTGCAGCAGCCTGAGGCGCGCCGTGCGTTCTCCCGGGGAAGTTGTCCCCTGATTACGGGAGCCTGGCCGTGGCGGGCTGCACAGGCACCCGGGAGGGTCGGTGTGGAGAGTGACCTGTGCTCGCACACAGGCTTCTTGATGGCGGCAGCAGCAGCCTTAGCATCTCATGCCCGTCTCTGGGGTCCACGCTGATAACCGCGGCTCGCGCCCTTCTCTGGAGCTCGTTTAGGCGGTGCTCTGAATCCCCTCTCCTTGGGCGCCATGAAACAAAGAGGCAAGAAAAAGTCTCTTGCCTCTTCGGCAGCTGCAGACTTTTTCCCGGACTCCCTCCCGGCTAGCTGTGGTGAGCTAACCCCTTCAGGCTGTGTTCACGCAGCCAACCCCAGTCCTCTCCCTGGGATCTGACCTCCGAAGCCCGAGCCTCAGCTCCCAGCCCCCGCCCTCCCCGGCGGGTGAGCAGACAAGCCTCTCAGGCTGGTGAGTGCTACTTGGCACCGATCCTCCGTGCGGGAATCTCTCCGCTTTGCTCTCCGCACCCCTGTGGCTGCGCTCTCCTCCATGGCTCCGAATCTTCCCCCCCTGCCACCCACAGTCTCTGCCCGCGAAGGGGCTTCCTAGTGTGTGGAAACCTTTCCTCCTTCACAGCTCCCTCCCACTGGTGCAGGTCCCATCCCTCTTCTTTTGTCTCTGTTATTTCTTTTTTCTTTTGCCCTACCCAAGTACGTGGGGAGTTTCTTGCCTTTTGGGAGGTCTGAAGTCTTCTGCCAGCATTCAGTGGGTGTTCTGTAGGAGTAGTTCCACGTGTAGATGTATTTCTACTGTATTAGTGGGAAGGAAGGTGATCTCCTCGTCTTATTCTTCCACCATCTTGCCCAGACCTGTTTTATAGTTCTTAGCATATAAATTTTTCACTTCCTTGGTCAGTTTTATTGCTAGGTATTTTATTTTATTTTATTTGGTGCTATTTTATTTTATTTATTTTTATTGGAATAAAATTGCTTTACAATTTTATGTTAGTTTCTGCTGTACAATGAAGGGAATCAGCTATATGTATACCTATATCCTCTCCCTCTTGGGTCTCCCTCCCATCTCCCCAATTCTACCCATCTAGGTCGTCACTGAGTACCAAGTTGAACTATCTGTGCTATACAGCAGGTTCCCACTAGCTATCTATTTTATACATAGTAGTTTATTAATGTCAAACCTAATCTCCTAATTTGTTCCACCCTTCCCCCCCATGTCCACATGTATGTTCTCTACATCTATGTCTTTATTTCTGCCTTGCAAACTGGTTCATCTATACCATTTTTCTAGATTCCACATATATGCGTTAATATACAATATTTGTTTTTCTCTTTCTGGCTTACTTCGCTCTGTATGACAGACTCTAGTTCCATCCACATCTCTACAAATGACTCAATTTCGTTCCTTTTTATGGTGGAGTAATATTCCATTGTATATATGTACTACATCTTCTTTATCTATTCATCTATCGTTGGACATTTGGGTTGTTTCCATGTCCTGGCTATTATAAATAGTGCTGCAATGAATACTGGGGTATATGTGTTCTTCTGAATTATGGTTTTCTCATGGTATATGCCCAGTAGTGTGATTACAGCATCATATGGTATCAGAAAAACAAATAACCCAATTAAAATGGTCAGAAGACCTAAATAGGCATTTCACTAAAGAAGACATAGAGATGGCCAAGAGGCACATAAAAAGATGCTCAATATCACTAATTATTAGACAAATGCAAATCAAAACTACAATGAGTTATCATCTCACACCGGTCAGAATGGCCATCATCAAAAAATCTACAAACAATAAATGCTGGAGGGGGTGTGGAGAAAAGGGAACCCTCTTGCACTGTTTGTGGAAATGTAAATTGATTAAGCTACTATGGATAACAGTATGGAGTTTCCTTAAAAAAACTAAAAATTGGTGCAATTATAAAAGATATTGTTTTTTTACATTCTCATTCTGATATTTCATTGTTAGTGTATAGAAATGCAACCAATTTCTGAATGTTAATCTTGTATCCTATTACTTCACTGAATTCGTTTATTAGATCTAATAGTTTCTGTGTGGAGTTTCTTTTCTGATTGCTGTGTCTAAGACTTTCAAGTGACAAAGTGAGAGAGTGGCATGGACATATATACACTACCAAACATAAAATAGATAGCTAGTGGGAAGCAACCGCATAGCACAGGGAGATCAGCTCTGTGCTTTGTGACCACCTAGAGGGGTGGGATAGGGAGGGTGGGAGGGAGATGCAAGATGGAAGAGATAGGGGAACATATGTATATGTATAACTGATTCACTTTGTTATAAAGCAGAAACTAACACACCATTGTAAAGCAATTATACTCCAATAAAGATGTTAAAAAAAATACTATGTTGAAGAGAAATGGTGAGAGTGGACATCCTTGTCTTGTTCCAGATCTTACTGAGGAGACTTTCAGCTTTTCACCATTGAATATTATATTGGCTGTGGGTTTGTCATAAATGGCTTTTATTATGTTGAGATATGTTCCCTCTAATCCCACTTTGGTAAGAGTTTTCTTTATCATGAATGGATGTTGAATTTTGTGAAGAGCTTTTTCTACATCTATTGAGATGATCATGTGGTTTTTGACTTTTCTTTTGTTAATGTGGTGTATTACATTGATTGATTTGCATATGTTGAACCATCCTTGTGAACCTGGGATGAATCCCACTTGGTCGTGGTGTATGATCTGTTTTATATGTTGTTGGATTCTGTTTGCTAATATTTTGTTGAGAATTTTTTGCATTTATATTCATCAAATATATTGGGCCTGTAATTTTCTTGTTTGGTGGTGTGTTTGGCTGGTTTTGGTATCAGGGTGATGGTGGCTTCATAAAATATCTTTGGGAGTGTTCCTTCCTCTTCAACTTTTGGAAGATCTTGAGAAGAATCAGTATAAGCTCTTCTTTGTATGTTTGGTAGAATTCACCTGTGAAGCCATCTGGTCTTGGACTTTTGCTTGTAGGAAGTTTTTTTTTTTAAATTACAGATTCTATTCCACTTCTAGCAATCAGTCTGTTCAAATTATCTATTTCTTTTGTTTTTTAAAATAAATTTATTTATTTAATTTATTTTTGGCTGCATTGGGTCTTTGTTGCTGTGTATGGGCTTTCTCTAGTTGCGGCGAGTGGGGCTACTCTTCATTTCAGTGCGCAGGCTTCTCATTGTGGTGGCTTCTCTTTTCATGGAGCATGGGCTCCAAGCACCTGGGGTTCAGTAGTTGTAGCTTGTGGGCTCTAGAGCTCAGGCTCAGTAGTTGTGGCACACAGGCTTAGTTGCTCAGTGGCATGTGGGATCTTCCTGGACCAGGGCTCGAACCCATGTCCCCTGCATTGGCAGGCAGATTCTCAACCACTGTGCCACCAGGGAAGCCCCTATCTATTTCTTCTTGATTCAATTTTTGTGGTCTCTATGTTTTTAGATAGTTGTCCTTTTCTTCTAGGTTGTCAAATTTGTTGGCATATAATTGTTCATAGTATTCTCTTATGTTTTTTTGTATTTCTGTGGTATCAGTTGAGATTTCTCCTTTTTCATTTATTATTTTGTTTATTTGCATCCTCTCTCTTTTCTTCTTGGTAAGCCTCACCAGAGGTTCTCATTTTGTTTACCCTTTGAAAGAACCAGCTTTTGGTTTTGTTTTTTCTATTTTTTTTTTTAGGGTTCCTTTTTCTTTCTGTGTGTACATCTATTATAGATTTTTCATTTGCTGTTACCATGAGGATTTGATATAGCAGTCTATATGTAAACATGATTGTTTTAAGCTGCTCATCTCTTAATTTCAATTGAATTTCAAGTATTCTGCATTTGTTCTCTCCTCCTCTCACTATTATTCATTTTGATATATTTGCGTGTGGATGATTTTCTACCTTTACTGTATGTTTTCCTTTACTGGTGAGATTTTCCTTTTCATAATTTTCTTGTAACTAGTTGTGGCCTCTTCTTTTCCACTTAGAGAAGTTCCTTTGGCATTTTTTATCAATCTGGTTTGGTTTTGCTGAATTACTTAGTTTTCGTGTGCCTGTAAAGCTTTGGATTTCTCCCTCAAATCTGAATGATAGCCTTGTTGAGTATTCTTTGTTGTAGGTTTTTCCCTTTCATCACTTTAAATATATAGTGTCACTCCCATTTGACCTGCAGTGTTTCTGCTGAAAAACCAGCTGTTAGTCTTATGGTGTTTCCCTTGTATGTTATTTGTTGCTTTTCCCTTGTTTGCTTTTATTATTATTTTTTTGCCTTTAGATTTTGTCAGTTTGATTACTATGTGTCTCAGTGTGTTCCTCCTTGGGTTAATCCTGTATGGGACACTCAGCTCTTCCTGAACTTGGGTGACTGCTTCCTTTCCTATGTTAGGGAAATTTTCAGCTATTATATTTTCAAATTGTTTCTTAGGCCCTTCCTCTCCCTCTTCTTCTGGGACCCCTATAAAGTGAATGTTGGTGCATTTAATGTTGTTCCAGGGGTCTCTTAGGCTGTCTTCATTTCTTTTCATTTTTTTCTTTATTCTGTTCCATGGCAGTGATTTCCACCAGTGTCTTCCAGCTCACTTACCTGTTCTTCTGCCTCATTTATTCTGCTCTTGATTCCTTCAAGTGTATTTTTCATTTCAGTTATTTTATTCTTCAACTCTGTTTGGTTGTTCTTTATATTTTCTAACTCTTTGCTAAAAACTTCTTGTAACTTCTTACTCTATGCATCCATTGTTTCCCTGAGTTCTTTGATCATTTTTATGATCATTACTTTGAATTCTATTGGGTAGATTCCCTATCTCCACTTCATTTAGTTGTTTTTCTGGGGTTTTATTTTATTTCTTTGTCTGGAACATATTCCTTTGTTATCTCATTTTGTTTAAATTTCTATTTGTATTTTTATGTATGTAGTAACTTATTTACATTTCTCAACGTGGCAGAAGTGGCCCTCTGTCGGGGATGTTCTATTTGTCCTAGCACTATACTCCCCTCTGTCACCCAAGTGCCAGGGACCACCTGATCCCAGTGTAGTTTCTGTCCTATATTTGTGAATTCAGTTCTGCTGGCTGCAAGATTATAGTTTTCTTGCTTCTTGTGTCTTCCCCTGGTAGGTGAGGCTGGTCTAGATGCTTGTGCAGGCTTCCTGATGGGAGGGCCCAGTGCCTATGCACTGGTGTGTGGACCTGGGTTCTGGCTTTCTGTTGGGCAGTGCCATGTCAAGGGGTGTGTCTAGAGGTGTCTGTGGGCTCAGGACGTCTTTAGGCAGTCGGTCTGCTGATGGGTGGGTCTATGTTCTTGCCCTGTTGGTTGTTTAGCCTCAGGTGTCCCAGAACTGGAGCTTACAGGATGTTGGGTGGGGCCAGGTCTCAAGGCCAAGGACCCAAAATGTCTGCCTCTAGCCAGAGTTCACATAGGTCTCTGTTATGTCTGCCACCAGCTTTTTGACCCCAGCCAGAGCCACAGCCTCCCCCCTGCCTCTTCAGGATTCCCTCCAAGACCATCAGGTAAGTCTGGCTCTGGGTCTTATGGAGTCACTGAATTTGCTCTTGGTCCCTGTGTGCATGAGAACTTGTGTACACTCTCCATGATTGGAGTCTGCTTCCCTGAGTCCTGTGGAGCTCCTGCAAAAAGCCCCACTGGCCTTCAATGCCAAATGTTCTGAGGATTCCACCTCCTGATGCCAGACCCCTAGGCTGGGGAGCCTGGAGTGTGGCTCAGAGCTCTCACTCCTCTGGCAGAATCTCTGCAATATTATTATTTCTAGTTTGTGGGTCACCCACCCAGTTAGTATGGGATTTGATTATGTCCCAAGTGTGTCCCTCTTACAGTCTCATGGTTTCTTCTTTATGTCTTTGCATGTAGAATATCTTTTTTTTGGTAGATTCAAGTATTTGTTTTTGATGGTTGTTCAGCAGTTTGGTGTGCTTGTGAGAGGAGGGGAGCTCAGAGACTTTTCACTCTGCCATCTTGTCTCACAATCTCCCGTATACTTTTCTTCAACTTCAAGAACTGCTGTTTCAGTAGTTATAGCAAACTCCACTTGCTCAAGATAGTCTCCTTTTAGAGTGTTCCAGTCTCTCCTGACAGATAGTCTTTATACAAGTACACCACCACTCCCTGCAAAAGGCTGCTAACAGGAAGGCTATCAGCCCCAGAAAAAAATGGTTTCAGCAAGCTGATTTCCAGTAAAGATGACTCGGCTTATTCTTGAAAAGAAACCTGGGAAGTTCAGAAGTGCCAGATGCAACGGTTGTGAGCTGATTCTGGCTCAGACAAGAATAGAAAAGATGATAGAAGTATGGTGGTACAAGGATCACAACATCAGTCAGACAGAAGGAAATCTATAGTACTATGGCAATGAGAGATCCTCGGGATGTTCTTCGAATAAGGCTGCACCAAGACCAATCCAACTGAGCATCCGCTCTAGGCTCCTTGTGCACCACAGCCACTGTTGCTACCACTGCTGGGAAGATGTGGTAGTGGCTGTGCAGCTTGTGCTTCCGCAACCACCTTGCCTCGCTTCATCTCTCCTCTAGTTTTGAATGCTTACATTAAAAAAGAAGTATCCAAAATTAAAAACCTAACTTCACATCTCAAGGAATTGGAAAAAGATGAGCAAGCTGTACCTAAATTTTGCAGAAAGAAGGAAATAATAAGAGTAGAGTGGAAGCAAGTACAATAGAGAATAGAAAATAGATAAAATCAATGAAATAAAAAACTGGTTCTTTGATCAATAAATAAAATTAACAGAAGTTTAGCTCATGTGACAGAAAAAAATTACAGAAGACTCAAATTTCTAACATTAGGAATGAAAGAGATGACATTACTACTAGCCTTACAAAAATAGAAAGAAAATACTATGAGCATTTGAAAGTCAACAAGTTAAATAAACAAGATGAAATGGGAAAATTTCTAGGAGGTCACAAACTACTGAAACTGACTCAAGAGGAAATCAAAATATGAATATATCTATACCAAATAGAGATTGAATAAGTAATAAAAAAAACTTTCCATTAAAAAACTGCAGAAGAAGATGGCTCACTAGTGAATTCTACCAAGCAGTTAAAGAATTAACAACAATCATTCACAAAATCTTCCAAAAACTAGAATAGAGACTAGCTTCCAATGCATTTTATGATAATAATATTACCCTGATACCAAAACCAGACAAAGACATCATAAGGAAAAAAAATACAGATCATATCTCTTATGAATATAGATGAAAAAATTCCTCAACAAAATGTTAACAAGTCAAATCCAGCAACATACAAAAAAAGAACATATACCATAACCAAATGGGATTTATCACAGGTATGCAAGGTTGAGTAAATATATGAAAATCAATCAATGTAATATACAATAATCATAGAATAAAGGACAAAGGCCACAATGATCATCTCAATAGATACATAAAATACACTTGTCAAAAACCCAACACCTATTATGATAAACACTCATTGAACCAGTAATAGAAGGGAACTATTGATAAAGGTAAAAGGCATCTATGAAAAACCTACAGCTAACATAATACTTAATGTGAAAGAGTGAAAATTTCCCCCTAAGATTAGGAAAAGGCACATATGTCCCCTCTTGCCAATTTTATTAAACATTGTACTGGAGATTCTAGCCATTGCAGTTAGGCAAGCAAAAAATAAATTGATTAAAATAAATTTTAAAATTTGCATCCAAATTGTAAATTAAGAAGTAGAAGTATCTTTATTTTCATATGACATGATCTTTATATAGATCACACACACACAAACCTATTATAATGAAAGTATTTCAGCGAGGTTTCAGGATACAAGATCAATATAAAAGAAACAATTGTATTTCTATAACATCTGCAATAAACAATATGAAAATTAAATTAAGGAAACTATTACATTTGTAATAGGAACAAAAGAATAAAATGCTTAGGAAAACTGTGAAACTCTTAGAAAAAAGTTGGCATAATTATTTGTGACAGTGGATTATACAATGATATTTTAGATATGACAACAAAAGTTAAAGCAATGAAGAAAGATATAAATAAATGACTACATAAAATTCAAATATTTTTTTGCTTAAAATGACATTTTGATGAAAGTGAAAAGACAGCCTACAGTATGGGAGAAAATATTTGTAAATCATATATCTGATAAGTGTCTGGTATACAGACTATATAACAAACTCTTACAACTCAGCAGTAAAAAGACAACATAATTTAAACATGAAGGGTCTGAACAAACATTTTTCCAAATAAGATCTACAAATGTCCAAGAAGCACGTGAAAAGATACTCAATATCATAAGTCATTAGGAAAACACAAATCAATACCACGATAAAATACTTCAAACCTACTAGGATGGCTGAAATGGAAACAGAAAAAATAAAAGAGAAAATACGTTTTGTCAAGGATTCAGAAGAATAGGAGCTCTCATATATTGTTGGTGGGAATGTACAGTGATGCAGCCACTGTGAAAACCACTTTAGTGTTTCCTTCAAAAGTCAAATAGAGTTACAATATGGCCCAGCAATTTCATCTGTAGGGATATACACAAGAGAATTGAACACTTACGTCCACACCAAAACTTATACATGAATGTACATAGCATTATTATTCACAATAGTCAGCAAGTGAAATAACCCAAATATCTACCAACAGATGAATAGATAAATAAACTGTGGTATATCCATACAAATGAATATTACTTAGCCATAAAAAGGAATGAAGTACAGATGCATGCTACAACATAGATGAACCTTGAAAACATTATGCTAAGTAAAAGAACCTAGGCACAAAAGACTATATTTTATTATTCCATTTGTATGCAATCTCCAGAATAGGCAAATTCTTTGAGACAGAAAGTAGATTATTAGTTGCCAGGGGATAGAGGAATAAAGAATGGGGAGCTACTGCTAATGCGTACAGTTTCTTTTGGGGGTGATGAAAATGTCTGGAATTATATAGTAGTAATTGTTGTACAATTTTGTGAATTGTATGCTTTAAAGTGTAGATTTTATTGTATGTGAATTAAGCCTCAATAGTAAAAAAAAGTACGTGTGTTGGAAACAAAAGTGTCAGCTTATGCTTAGGAGCCATTATTATATTATAATCAAAACAAGAAAGCCTTTAATATCTCTTCCCAAAGGGTATATATATATATATATATATATATATATATATATATATATATATTTATAATTTATACACTTATGTACTTTCATATTTCATAGAAGGTTTGAAATGATTTACAATAATGACACATATTATAATGAACATTTAAAACTAAATTTAAGGGACTGAAAATATAAAGAAGAATGGGAATTTTTGGCAATTTTGCATCGGTTTCAGTTCTGAGATTTCTAGCAACCAAGACACAAAGGGAAATATTAAAGGCTATTATAGTTATTATATTCAATACAAAGAATCATACCACTCATTAAAAGTGAGAAAATATCTCCTGGGTTCTCCTAAGGCAAATAATGGATCCTTATATTAGGATCACAGAGTGTTACAATAAATAGCTCATGTAATGGAGATTTTCAATTGAGTTGCAAAATTTTTCAAGTAACTATTTTTTTGCATTGATCCTTGATAAAAGCAGTTTAAATGGGTGAAATCAGATCAGCACATGAGTGGGTATTAGGCAGAAAAACAGTTGAATTGGAAAGTTCGGTTTGTACAGAAAGTGTCAGGTTGGGTAGTATGTGTATATAGCTGGGACCCAGGCTGGGAATGCTGGTCAGTTTGTTCTGCCAGGTCCACTAGAGCCTTGAAGCACTGGTCTCCTATTTATTCATGGCATGAAGAGTGTGCCAGGGAGAGTAAGGCTTTCAGCAAACAGGCCCCCTGCCTTTGGGAGGTGTCAGTTACAAGCTCCAAGTGTGTTATAAAGAGAGACGACAAGGGAACCACTTCTCTTCCAGAAACCCTCTTAGTTCTGATAATTAGGAAAGCAAGGGAGCTAGAAAGACCTGCCTATGAGGAAAACTGAGTCCTTTGAAGTTTGTCTTGCGGGGAGGAGAGATCGTTGAATCCAGGTTACTTTGATTCTTCCTTAAAGTTAAACTAATATCACTAAAGGGACCTTCCCACTAACTTGCTGAAGTAGCCTCCCACTGACTTCCTTCTCCTGCAACAAGCTGAGCTATTTGTTCCCCTGAGTAACATCTAGATGTTGGATAAAAAGAATTTGTGCACAGATAACTTCTTCTGGAGACTGATTGCTCCTAAAAATCGAGGTAACCACATTGTTCCAGAAGTTATCTGGAGTGGTTACTGAGGAAGACTTAGTAGTTTATTGAGAACTAGGCTTAGCCCATGATTCTCCCAAAATTACCCAGCTTGGTGGGTTCTAGTGGAAAGCTGATAGCCTTTTCCAGTGAGCTGACATGAATAGCAAAACTTTCTTCTGGGACTGGAATGGGACCTCTGTTTGGCAACTCCTAGAAGGGTCTTTGCAAAGTTGATAAAAGAAAAAACTCAATACTCCTGAGGGTTTTTTTTTAAATGTCTGAATAGATATGCATTTTCTACTTCATATATGCATACCCAGCTAAATATAGACAACTATCAAACTTTAACCAGTTACATACAGACTAGACTAAGCCTGTATTATTTTTTACAACAGGTAACAGTGGTGATTTCAAAAACTTTAATATATCTCAATAATTTCATCAAAAGTTATTCGTGGGTGGTGTTAGAAGTTTATATGCAAGTTGGTCTCATTCTGCTGCTTGGATTCCTAGTGATAGTGTCATCAACAAGTGGTCACTGAGATCCATGAAGCAGATTTCATCCCAGGTGTTGTTCTTCAATGGCTGACAAGGTGTCATTTTCATGTGAAAATTCTCTAAAAGCCAAGTTGACATGTGAACCAGGAGTAGCTTTCTGAAAACCCTCCTCCATGCATCTCTCTTGCTATTGCTCATCACATTGTACATGTGAATACAAGGCTCTGACCCTTTTTTTTCTCAGAATTGAAAAATGCAGTGAGGAACTTGGAAAGACGAGATCATCTCTCCCATTGAGACAACAAACAGGTTTGGTTCGTACTTCAAAGAAACTGAAATAAATTCCACAACCTCAGCATTCCTCTCCTGTAAGACAACCCAGCGTATGTGCAGACTCCACGTGGGCCCTCTGTGTCACCCCCGAGAGACTCAGGGACAAAGAGAACCAATACAAACAGGCTAACTTTCCTTGAAGAAGGGAGTAGTCAAGTCACAGGTCCAACAGTTTTGGTGACGGAGATGTGGCTTTCTGGAAGAGGTAGAACAGTAGTGGCCAGGCTGGGTGGAAAGACAGAAAAGCATCTGGAAGCCAGTAATGAAAACTCTTCCCCTAGACATTTGCAAGAAGAGGGAACAAGGATCCCTGCTGTCCTACTTCTTCTTTTCTTTTTTTTTTTAAACATCTTTATTGGAATATAATTGCTTTACAATGGTGTGTTAGTTTCTGCTTTATAACAAAGTGAATCAGTTATACATATACATATGTCCCCATATCTCTTCCCTCTTGTGTCTCCCTCCCTCCCACTCTCCCTATCCCAGCCCTCTAGGTGGTCACAAAGCAGCGAGCTGATCTCCCTGTGTTATGCGGCTGCTTCTTACTAGCTAACTATTTTACGTTTGTAGTGTATATATGTCCATGCCACTCTCTCACTTTGTCCCAGCTTACCCTTCCCCCTCCCCATGTCCTCAAGTCCATTCTCTAGTAGGTCTGCATCTTTATTCCCATATTGCGCCTAGGTTCTTCATGACCTTTTGTTTTCTTTTTAGTTTCCATATATATGTGTTAGCATACGGTATTTGTTTTTCTCTTTCTGACTTACTTCACTCTGTATGACAGTCTCTAGGTCCATCCACCTCACTACAAATAACTCAGTTTTGTTCCTTTTTATGGCTGAGTAATATTCCAATGTATATATGTGCCACATCTTCTTTATCCATTCATCTGTTGATGGACATTTAGGTTGCTTCCATGTCCTGGCTACTGTAAATAGAGCTGCAATGAACATTTGGTACATGATTCTTTTTGAATTATGGTTTTCTCAAGGTATATGCCCAGTAGTGGGATTGCTGGGTCGTATGGTAGTTCTATTTTTAGTTTTTAAGGAACCTCCATACTGTTCTCCATAGTGGCTGTATCAATTTACATTCCCACCAACAGTGCAAGAGGGTTCCCTTTTTTGTACACCCTCTCCAGGATTTATTGTTTGTAGATTTTTTGATGATGGCCATTCTGACTGGTGTGAGATGATATCTCATAGTAGTTTTGATTTACATTTCTCTAATGATTAATGATGTTGAGCATTCTTTCATATGTCTGTTGGCAATCTGTATATCTTTGGAGAAATGTCTATTTAGGTCTTCTGCCCATTTTTGGATTGGGTTGTTTGCTTTTTTAATGTTGAGCTGAGTGAGCTGCTTGTAAATTTTGGAGATTAATCCTCTGTCAGTTGCTTCATTTGCAAATATTTTCTCCCATTCTGAGGGTTGTCTTTTGGTCTTGTTTATGGTTTCCTTTGCTGTGCAAAAGCTTTTAAGTTTCATTAAGTCCCGTTTGTTTATTTTTGCTTTTATTTCCATTTCTCTAGGAGGTGGGTCAAAAAGGATCTTGCTGTGATTTATGTCATAGAGTGTTCTGCCTATGTTTTCCTCTAAGAGTTTGATGGTGTCTGGCCTTACATTTAGGTCTTTAATCCATTTTGAGTTTATTTTTGTGTATGGTGTTAGGGAATGTTCTAATTTCATTCTTTTACATGTAGCTGCCCAGTTTTACCAGCACCACTTATTGAAGAGGCTGTCTAAGGCTCATCAGTAAATGTATCAGTAGTTATGTCAGTTTGCTTTTCCTTAATTTCTCAACCTTATACAACCCTTACTTTTTTAATGTCACTTTATACACAGTGGACATTATGTGGAGTTTTAAAATACCTAAGTTTTTGCTATCCAATCTTAAAATTCTTTTCTTTTACTTGGAACATTTACTCTATAATATAATAAATTACTAATAAATTTGAAAAAGAAAGTTATTTATGGTAATAGCCTAATATCATGATGTTTTGATAAACACAGATTAAATAACTGCATTATCTATGCCAAACTCAGCACAGTGTTGATACCCAACTCTGCTTAATTATAGTATAAGTATCTGAACACAACAGAGCAGACTGGCAACCAGCAAAGGACATTTAACATATGCCCATGCTTATCAATCCTGTTAACATTAGTGTTTAAAATTTTCAAATCTAAATATAGAGGGGCATTTATAAAGTTGCAGAATATAATATAAGAATTATAATTATATACAATCCTGTTTGAGGACAACTTGCTTTAGCTGGCATATGTAGTGGGATTCTTCAGTAGAGTATTAGTAATGATAACAATGACAATAAACTGTGTGTTTTAATAGTCTTTACAGTATAAAAGTGATGGAAAACAGCAGGTCAACACTTGTTCATCTTTATTGCCGTAAACACACACACACACATATCTTCAGCAAGACTGAAGGGCTTGTGGTAGGCTGAATAATGGTCCCCAAAAGTTATCCACTTCCTAATCTCTGGAACCTGTGAATGTTACTTTATATAGCAAAAAAGACATTTAGATGTGATTAAGGATCATGAGATGAGGGGATTATCCTGGACTATCTGGGTGGGCCCAAGGTATCACAAAAGTCTATGAGAAGGGTGCAGAAGGAGATTTGAGTACAAGAGAGGAGAAAGCAATGTGACCACAGAGGCAGAGATTGGGATAATGCAGCCAGTAGAAGAGGCAAGGAACAGACTCACCCTGAAGCTGCCAGACAGCTGACCCAGATGACCCCTTACTTTACCCTCATTAACACTCATTTTTTTACTTCTTCCCTTTAGAACTATAGGAGAATAAACTAGTATTGTTTTAAGCCACTAAGTTTATGGTAATTTGTTATTGCTTCGACAGGAAACTGATAGGAGGCTCAAGATCACAGTACCTATATTGCTACTTGCCCTTCAATCCTTTAACTTCAAATTCTACCTTCTGCAGTATCCATCACACCAGGCACTTGACACAAAGCAAGCCAATATAAGAACACTAATAGATAAATCTGCACAAATTTAAAATTCACTTCTAATCCATTGGTAAGTATTGTTTAAGGAATAGCTATTTGGTCTTCAAAAATTTTAGAATTAAAGGGTTGAAAACATGTTCATCCCTTGATACATTGTAGCATTTGAAATTAAGAAGCAGGGCAACTTGAATTTGTTTTGCTCATACATGCTGAAGTGTATATGCTTTTAAAGACAGCTTAGAATTAAGAGTTAACTTCTAATAAGTAGTGGTAAGGGCTATCCAACCAGTTTTCTATGGTACCACATATCAAAGTCTCTACAATATGACAGTCTTATTTAGCACTCAGCACTTTAGGGTGAGGGAGAGAGGCATGGCAAAAAGCCATTGCAAGTTATTTTTTAATAGCAGAAAAGCTTTAAAGACCTATACAATTTTTCATCATCTCATATTCTATTCCAGAATACTTGGAACAAAGTCTTATTTCAATCAGCTCAATCTATACAAGCTAAAAAATTCAAAAACAGTCCAAACCCTATAGTGTACAGAATATGCACTATTTAACACTCATTAAATGAAGTACTGTTAATGAAGATTATCAAATAAGAAGTACACACAGTATTCTAAATTTTTAAATCACCTTAAGGTCACTAACCGGAGATTGTACAAATTACATGTGCAAGACAAAAAGAAAAAGAAAAAAACAAAGAAACAAACTTCTCAGTGCATCACACCAATCAGGATAAAATGTATGGCATTTTTATGATACTAATATTACATTACAACTGTCAATTTTAACTGGGAATGACAAAGAAATGAAATTCATATAAGAGCAAGAACCAGCCAATTAAAATGCTAAAATAAAACAGATCACCTGCTTTCTTTGTAAAAAAACACTGAAAATGTAATGTGTGCAGGTAACTCACTAAAATTTTTCTCATTCATTTGCCCCCTAATAGAAGTGTCTTAACTTTTTTCCTGTAAATATTCTACCTGTTATAACAGTCTGATCTTAAGGCTTGTGTAAACTCTAATATGTTATTGAAACATACTATTTTTTGTTTGATAAGAATGTCTTTATGAATAAAAAACATATCTGGTTATACTTCATAGAATAAAACCCCCAAAACAAAAATGTGACATTTTCTAAGCTAGTGAGAAATAAATTAAACCATGATGTATCAGTTTAAAATTATATCAATATTAAATGACATTTCTATGTTCGATTTTTTCCCATAAAATCAAACAGTGCAGAATAGGGCTTGGGCTACAATTAATCACTTTTGGTTTTCTTAAAAACAAAATTTTATTTGCTATAAACAATTAAAAGGCAATTATCTTCCTTCACAACACATGTGGACATTAAATGTAAGGTTTTAAAAATATCCACAACCTAAAAGAAAAGTACTTTTAAATGGCTAAAAGGAATCAAAATTCCAAAGTTTAGTGTACAGAAGAGTAGATATAAACACCACCAACATCATTGGTGTTGAATTTTGAATAGCTCAAAATAAGTTCCAAAGTTTTTCTACCTGTACAAATAAAAAAAAGTGTCCTTTCCAAAGTTTGAGGCTATGCACTGCACATCATCCCCCAACAAGTGTATGAATAAGGTTTTAAAAATGTTGCCAGTATTAAGTTCTTCTGTACCTAAAATTAGAGGACAGCAATAGTACAGTGATTAGGGTGCATCAATTCTCAAAACGTAGTTATGATCCAACACGAGTTATGGTGGTTCTTTTAACTGAGAAAAACTTTTCAGAAGAAATACCAGCCCTATGCTAACCAGCAGAAGAATGCGGGCTTCTACTGACCAAGGCCACTCTTATATTTAGATCCTTGGCTGGCTTAGGCCTTGAGCTTCTCTCAAACGGAAATGAGTCTGAAAGTTGATGACAGACTTCAAAGTTACGTGAATTGAAACACAGGCAGATTCCATCTGGGTAAGAGCCCTGACTCAGTTCTCAGTAGGAAACAAAGGTGGGTCTTCTCCAACTTCAAAATTAAAATGTATGATTTTATGGATTTTATGTGTGAAAGCAGAATATTCATTGCTGACACAAAATTTGTATGTCCCAGTTTTGGAGGCTGTTTCTTCATCTTTTTGTATAACACATTGCCATCAGGATCGTCAGATCGGCAATCTACATCATAGTGACTGACAGTAGTCACCTGGAACTCGAGGGTGTACTTGGTGACAGGCGTAATGTCCTAGTAGAAGCACTGCTAGGCATAGTCGGGCAGTTTGAAGCTGATCTCAGTGCCACCAGGTGGGCACCAGCAGCAGCAGTGGCCCAGTGACCTGCGGCGTCCGCCCAGCTCTGCGCTGACACCATCCGCGGCATCTGGAGAGGCTGTGGCGGCTGCCACTACAGAGCTGTGGGGAGACTAGGGTCAGGTCTGCACCGACTCAGGGCACGCACTGCAGAGTCTCTCTGAGCCTAGGAGAGATTAAGGATGAGCAGTGATCCGCTGGGTGTTGGTGAGGGGTGCTGAGCAACCAGGGCCTAGTGCCGGGGATGATCCGGGAAACAAGACTCCTGAGTTTTTAAAATGGATAATGTCCCCAAATTTATGCTGACAATATGTACTCCATTTAAGAACCTAAAGGAAAACCATTTGTCAGTGAAGTCTGCTGAAACACAGAATACTGCAAGGGATTATATATAAATTGTTAAAAAATAAACACGGAACATTTTAAAAAATAGGTCTCAAATTCAAATCCAATCACTTATAATATACTGGAAATGAAATAGCACAGCTTTGAATCCAAAGTGGTTGGGTTTGAATCCAAGCTACATATAACTTTACCCTTATACCCACAGTGTCTTTGTAAAATGAAAACAATAACATCTACCTTGTAGAGCTGTTTTGAATATTAAATATGAAGTGCTTATAATATTACCTGGTACTCAATATATGGCAATTATTAATATTACTAAAAGATGAAAAGATTAACTTGTTACTGCAACCAGGTAAGGTACAGAAAATTCCATATACAAACAGACACATCCACAATTGTCAAATGAAGTTTCTGGTCTTGGCTAGAGCCTATTTGCAAGAAAATTTATCAGAGGGCAACATTGCAACGAGAAGCTTAAGGTTAAGTCCAGAAAACTCTAAACTTTAAACTACTTCAATTATTTGCTGTCCTCCCTACCCAGCACCAAGAAGCCAGACAAATTAACTCCAACAATGTTCTTTCTGGTGCTTTCTGCAGGAGTGTACCTAGAGAGAAGCAAGAAAAGTCAATGTGTGTTCTGACTATTGAGTGATAGATTATCTGGAATTCACCAACTTGCTCAGTATCCTTTGACCTGTATTGTCCCTTTCAGGAATGTTCTTAGATAGTTTGTCATCAAACTTTGTCCTACATCCTAAATTGCCTTCAACCCACTCCAAACTTCTCCTTCCCAAGTCTATTCAGCTTAAAGGTTTACTAACAATTTCGGTGGTTGCTGATTAAGAACATAAAGTGTGACCTCCCTGAAGTATTTGCATTTCTACAGTGGACAATATAAGACACTCTTACACACACACACACACACACACACACACACACACACACACACACCCCTACAAAATTTCAGCATTTAACAGAATGATATTATACTAATGAAATGGCATATAATATGTATGGGTATATGTAGGCATATGAAATTTTATAGATATGTCTACTTGCATTTCTGCTTTATAATTATACCTGATATTTGCATTATTGCTTAGAAATGTACCTGAATTTTGATAGAAAAAAAAAAGAATTTCTAACTTGAGTGCTATCTCAAAGAATCTCCCCTGAATAACTCAGAAGTCATTTAATCTATAGTAATGTCAATGTTTTGCTGTCAAATGTATCCCTTCCTCCTCTCCTTATCCTTAAGGAGCAGCTGGGGTTCAAATTGCACACTTGCTGGCTGACTGGAATTTTGCTGTTAAAAAATTTCATGTCCCCATGCATGGATTACACATGGGCCGGAGAAGAACATAGCCATGAGAATGCCATTCCCAAAACAGCCAGCACGTTGGGTCTGTTGTAGCATTTGTCCATTTTCATTTGTTCTTCATAATGTTCTGTTTTTTGTCATTCACATACAACTTCAGTAACTGTCCAGAGTGATTTGGCATTGATAATACAAACCATTTCTCGACCTGCTTCAATATAGTTGTTTTTTATCCCTTTATAGAATTAGATTCATTGTTAATTTTTGCTGAAAAATAAAATGGTAGTGTTAATTTTTAGAAACATGCTAATTAGTTCTGCCTTAAGTTACCTCCAGGTGTATTTATGTGTGTGTGTGCATATACACATGTTGTGTACATACTTCTAGGTAGGTTGAAAATTTAGGCTTCCATATAATTATGAATTGTTAAATTGACTGTATTAGTTTCCTAGGGTTTCTGTGACAAAGTACCATAAACTGGGTGGCTTAAACAACAATTTATTGTATCAACAATTCTGGAGATTAGAAGTCTGAACACAAGGTGTCAGCAGGGTTGGTTCCTTCTGAGGGATGTGAGGGAAGGATCTGTTCCATGCCTCTCTCCTTGGCTTATAGATGGCTGTTTATATGTCCACATAATGTTCTCCCTGTGTATTTAATCCTGTCTCCAAATTTCACCTTTTTATAAGGACACAAGTCATATTAGATTGGGGCCAACTGCAATGGCCTCATTTTAACATGGTAAAGACCTATCTCCGAATAAGGTTATATTATGAGGAACTGCAGGTTAGGACTTGAACATATAAATCTTAGAGGAATACAGTTTGGCCCATAACATTGAGTGAGATCTTCTTTTCAAAAATTATTTCAATGTCTTTAAGCAAAATTGAATAAACAGTTAGCCAGATTATTTAAGTCTGAGTTCCATTTTTACTCTTAGGAGGTAGAGATTATGAACTCAGTTGGCTGATCAGTGTTTTGAATACAATAAATATTCAATAAATATTTGGAGAAGGAATGAAAGCATCATAGTCCAGGAGAAGTAAATGGTGACATCATGAGCTTCCTTGATTTGCTTTATTTTTTTTTGAACCTGAGGGTATAGGTTGTTGATATTCTGCTATGGGGGTTTAAGATAGGATTCATATTCAATTACCAAAACTCCTATTTGGAATCATTTTCCCACAGAGTTCCCTAGTGTAGGGCTTAGAACAAGAAGCTTAACAGTTTCCCTGGACTTATGGGTAAATTGGGTTTTGAAATGCTTTATTTTAGCTTCTTTCTTTGTTTTGTCTTTGACTGAAAGTGGAGTGGACAATGTAGGAGGGTCTTGAGACTTATGGAGAAAAAGTTGGCAATTTGGCTGAAAAACTGAGGCAGCCAATTTTTGATTCCTGATCTTGCAAATGGTAGACGGAGGCACTGCTCTAATATTTATGAGCCAGGAACAATTTGAAGATAGAAGCTCACATTCAACCAATTAAAGTTTAATTTTGACTGAGAGTAAAGCCAAGTGGTCATTTGCTCCTCCCTATGAAATACTTTAAAGTTACTCAATCAATCCAAAGGGAATGGGAGTACAGTGATCCCTTCTACTATAGCCTCTCCTTGCCTGCTTGCTAAAATATGGAATATCCTTTGGAAAGTATGAGGCTTGTATGTTTGCCTGCAGATCTATTCTATGTCTTCTAAAGAGAAAACCCTCTTCTCTAAGATCTGCTTTCATCTGAAGTGGAACTATTATATCACTAAAGTTACTATATATATACATATTTATTTTATATTTTTATTTTTTTATAAATTTATTTATTTATTTTTGGCCGTGTTGGGTCTTCGCTGCTGTGTGCGAGCTTTCTTTAGTTGCAGCGAGTGGGGACTACTCTTCGTTGCGGTGCATGGGCTTCTCATTGCGGTGGCTTCTCTTGTTGTGGAGCACAGGCTCTAGGCACGTGAGCTTCAGTAGTTGTGGCTCGCAGGCTCTAGAATGAAGGCTCAGTAGTTGTGGCGCACAGGCTTAGTTGTTCCGTGGCATGTGGGATCTTCCCGGACCAGAGATCGAACCCGTGTTTCCTGCATTTGCAGGCAGATTATTAACCACTGCACCACCAGGGAAGCCCTATATTTTTATTTTAATATTTAGACATTCATGTGTTTTCCAAAACCCTCCAAATCTTCCTCTGCATTCTCATGTTTCTGTCATTCAAGATGATTATTGTCGGGCAGTTTTTTAGACTAAGCAAATTAAAGAAAGTAGTATTGGTGGTGGTGGTGGTACATGATGTTAGAAGTACATGCTTATTTGACATTAAACTTTTAAATATCTTCTCAATTTGAAATGAGACTTTAAAACAAAGAACAAAAAATGTTAGGTCTAACTCAATACAACCCTTTCATTAGAATCCCTTAAAACTCTTAAGAAAGTTTGTGGGTACAGGCCAAATTAAAATTTTCCTTATGCTGTATTTGCTGTTTAAAGTTAGAATAACAAGTCTGATAAAATGGTCTACCTAGCATATTTACATATAATACTTGGATGTCACATGCTGCTCCCACCTCACTAACCTAGTACAAAATGGGATTGCACCTGGCTCTATTTAGAGGTGGAAAGGCAGTCTTGCATGAAAGTTTTAGAAAGTTGTCTGACAGCCTGAATTTTTATGCACCCACCTTCTTCTGTGGAAACACAGAGACAGGGAAATAGGTAAAATCCCATTTATTTTTTCCGATAAAACTCTGCTTTATGAGCATGTGTTAGAAATAACAATAGCTAAGATGTATATGGCACTCACTATTTGTCAGCAGAGCCACCATACTGTCCAAATCAAGGCGTTACCATTCACACTGCATTCTATGTTAATGGCATCCACTGGAGTTATACAATGCAGAGGTACTGAATTTCAGGCTCTGTTCTAAGCACTTTACATATATTACCTCAATATAATACTCATAACAACACTAGGAGGTAAGTACTATTATGTCGACTCATCAAATGCAGAAACTGAGGTACAGAGTACGTAAATACTTTGTTCATGGTCACATAGTAAGTGACAGAAAGTAGATTCAAACTCAGGCAATCTAATTGTAGAAGCCATGGTTGTAACCACTACACATACTGACTCTGTGAAGCTTGGAAAGAGTATATCGTTTTGGAAATGAGGAGATAGCAGTGACTGAATAAAGAATGTCTGAATGCAGTTAGCATGCAAACTGCAAGCTTGAAAAGTTCTTCACATTTGCTAAACATGAGCTACAAATTTGATTCTGAACTTTTAAGCTTTCAATGCAAAGAAGGAAACCTTATCAGTTGTATGATTCACATTATCTAAATGACAAATATAGAAGCAGAGTTATTGCTACTGAGATCAGAAAACTATTGCTACGAAGATCAGAAAACTAGTCTTTTTATGAGCAGTCTTGAAGAGTATGTTGTGAGCGATATCATCAACAGCACCTCCATAGTAAACACAGTAACATGTTTCTTAAGGCCTATTTCTATTAATATTGCTTACTGTAAATTGATGCCATAAAGCCAAAGTGATCTTCCCCCCAAATTATTATTGAGCTATACTTGGTCAAAATAAAGTAACCCTGTAGTCCATATTCACATTTCTCTGGAGGTCTTGCTTAAGCCAGAAATAGACTGCAAAGCATCCAAGGGAAAAAAAAGGGACTTCTAGGGACTTCTCTGTAAGTATAAGCTCTTTCCATTCAGAATTTGAAAATGTTGAGCAACACTAAGTTCCTGGTTATACTCTGTGATGAGAATCTGATATGCAGGTAAAACATGTTAATTATATGCAGGTCCACCTGCTTTAAAAGTTGATGACCACTTTATCATGGACTAGTGCTGCTACCAAGAATTCTGAGTGTGTAATCCAAGGAGAATCAGTGCAGTATCAGTTAAGGTTAAGCATCTGAACTTTTGAGCAACTCATACCTGATCCCAAGCCACTTAGTTACTATGTGACCTGGGATAAGTTACCAATCTCTTTAAATTTCCTTCTTCACTGGTAAAATAAAGATAATAATGCCTATCAATACCTACCATTAAGTACTTAAAATTGTAGGGATATAAATATTTTTGTGTCAGAAATTTATGATTATTGATTACTTTTTCAATATTCTGCACAAACTTTATATATAACAGGTAGAATCAGGCTTAGGAAAAATAGAAAAAAAGAGCATTACCTTCAGTTCCCCACCCTCCTTCTTTCTAGTCCTATTTATAGTAATCCTCTTTGCTTCTACCAGGAAAAAGCAGAACAAAACTCATTAATACTGAGGCATCAGTGAGTAAATGTGGCAGTATAGAAGAGAGATTTTTCTTTAGTCCAACAGACACATCCTCAAGCTCTGACACTTACTTTTGTTTTGTAAGCCCCAAATTTCTCATTTAGTAAACAAAGGCAATAAATCCTTCCCCACAGGTTTGTTGAAAGGATGGGAGGTAACCAATGTGAAAGTATTAATACAGTGGTGCCACATATAAGGTGTTCAATAAATGGTAGTTATTACTGGTATTGTTATTACCCTGCTATAATATTTAGCCTTGGAGACATGAACTTTAGACACAGGTGTTATCCTAACTCATGGCGTGATCTTGAGTGATATATAAAAGTACTTGATAAATTACAAAGAATTATTTAAATAGTAGTAGTAGTAGGTAGGATGTAGTATGTAATAGTAGTAGTATTTGTATACATTCATTTTTTAATATTCTTTTCCATTATGGTTTATCACAGGCTATTCAATATAGTTCCCTGTGCTATACATTAGGACCTTGTTGTTTATCCATTCTAAATGTAAAAATTTGCATCAACCAATCCCAAATTCCCAAACCATCCCTCCCCCTCGGCAAACACAAGTTTGTTCTCTATGTCTATGAGTCTGTTTCTGTTTTGTAGATAGGTTCATTTGTGTCATATTAAAGATACCATATATAAGTGGTATCATATGATATTTGTCCTCTTTCTGACTTTTGCATCCATGTTGCTGTAAATGGCATTATTTCATTCTTTATTATGGCTGAGTAGTATTCCATCGTATATATGTACCACATCTTCTTTATCCATTCATCTGTCAATGGACATTTAGGTTATTTCCATGTTTTGGCTATTGTGAACAGTGCTGCTATAAAAATAGGGGTGCATATATCTTTTTGAATTATAGTTTTTTCTGTGTATATTCCCAGGAATGGGATTGCTGGAACATATAGTAATTACATTTTTAGTTTTCTGAGGAAACTCTATATTGTCTTCCATAGTGGCTGTACCAACTTACACTCCCACCAACAGTGTAGGAAGGTTCCCTTTCCTCCATATCCTCTCCAGCATTTTCTATTTGTAGACTTTTTAATAATGGCCATTCTGACCCGTGTGAGGTGTTACCTCATTGTAGTTTTGATTTACATTTCTCTAATAATTAGTGATGTTGAGCATCTTTTCATGTTCCTACTGGCCATCTGTATGTTTTCTTTGGAGAAATGTATTATGGTCTTCTGCCCATTTTTCGATTGGGTTATTTGTTTTTTTGTTGTTGAGTTGTATGAGTTATTTGTATATTTTGGAGATTAAGCCCTTGTGTGTCGCCTCATTTGCAAATATTTTCTCCCATTCGATAGGTTGTCTTTTCTTTTTTTTAATTGTTTCCGTTGCTGTGCAGAAGCTTGTAAATTTGAGTAGGTCCCCTTTGTTTACTTTTGTTTTATTTTTATTGCCTTGGGAGACTGACCTAAGAAAACATTGGTACTATCTATGTCAGAGAATGTTTTGCCTATGTTCTCTTCTAGGAGTTTTATGGTGTCTTGGCTTATGTTTAAGTCTTTAAGCAATTTGAGTTTATTTGTATGCATGGTGTGAGGGTGTGTTCTAACTTCATTGATTTACATACAGCTGTCCAACTTTCCCAGCACCACTTGCTGAAGAGATTGTCTTTTTCCCATTTTATATTTTTGCTTCCTTTGTCGAAGATTAATTGACCGTAGGTGTGTGGGTTTATTTCTGGGCTCTCTATTGTGTTCCATTGATCTATATGTCTGTTTTTGTACAAATACCACACTGTTATGATTACTGTAGCTTTGTACTATTGTCTGAAGTCTGGGTGAGTTATGCCTACTGCTTTTTTTTTTTTCCTCAGTATTGCTCTAGCAATTCTGGGTCTTTTATGGTTCCATATAAATTTTTGGATTATTTGTTCTACTTCTGTGAAAAATTTCATGGGTAATTTGATAGGGATCACATTAAATTTGTAGATTGCTTTGGGTATTATGGCCATTTTAACAATATTAATTCTTCCAATCCAAGAACATGGGATACCTTTCCATTTCCTTGAATTCTGTTTTATTTCCTTTATTAATGTTTTATAGTTCTTAGCGTATATGTCTTTCACCTCCTTCATCAGTTTTATTCCTAAGTATTTTAATTTTGGGGGTGCAATTTTAAAAGGTATTGTTAATTTACATTCCCACCAACAGTTCAAGAGGGTTCCCTTTTCTCCACACCCTCTCCAGCATTTATTGTTTGTAAAAATTTTTATAGAGGTTCCTTAAAAAACTAAAAATAGTACTGCCATATGACCCAGCAATACCACTACTGGGCATATACTGTGACAAAACCATAATTCAAAAAGAGTCATGTACCACATGTTTATAGTAAAAAGAGTTATGTACCTAAAAAACTAAAAATAGAACTACCATATGTCCCAGCAATCCCACGACTGGACATATACCCTGAGAAAACCATAATTCAAAAAGGGTCATGTACCAAAATGTTCATTGCAGCACTATTTACAATAGCCAGGACATGGAAGCAACCTAAGTGTCCATTGACAGATGAATGGATAAAGAAGATGTGGCACATATATACAATGGAATATTACTCTGCCATAAAAAGAAATGAAATTGATTTATTTGTAGTGAGGTGGATGGACCTAGAGTGTGTCATACAGAGCAAAGTCAGTCAGAAAGAGAAAAACAAATACTGTATGCTAACACATATATATGGAAGCTAAAAAAAAATAGTTCTGATGAACCTAGGGGCAGGACAGGAATAAAGACACTGGCATAGAGAATGGGCTTGAGGACACAGGGATGGGGAAGCGTAAGCTGGGACAAAGTGAGAGAGTAGCATTGACATATATACAGTACCATGTGTAAAATAGATAGCTAGTGGGAAGCAGCTGCAGAGCACAGAGAGATCAGCTCAGTGCTTTGTGACCACCTAGAGGGGTGGGATAGGGAGGGTGGGAGGGAGGTGCAAGAGGGAGGGTATATGGGGATATATGTATACATATAGCTGATTCACTTTGTTATATAGCAGAAGCTAACACAACACTGTAAAGCAATTATACTCCAATAAAGATGTTAAAAAAATAAAAATAAATTATTTATTTAAAAAAAGGTATTGCTTTTTTACATTCCCTTTCTGATATTTCATTGTTAGTGTAAAGGAATGCAACTGATTTCTGAATGTTAATCTTGTATCTTGCTACTTTGCTGAATTCATTTATTAGATTTTGTAGTTTTTGTGTGGAGTCCTTAGGGTTTTCTATATATAATATGATGTCATCTGCATATAATGACAATTTTACCTCTTCCCTTCCAATGTGGATAGTTTTTATTTCTTTTTCTTGTCTGATTGTTGTGGCTAGGACTTCCAATCTATGTTGAATAGAAGTGGTGAGAGTGGGCATTCTTGTCTTGTTCCAGATCCTAGTGATAAGGCTTTCTGTTTTTCACCGTTGCATATTATATTGGCTGTGGGTTTGTCATAAATGGCTTTTATTATGTTGAGATATGTTCCCTCTATTCCCACTTTGGTAAGAGTTTTTATCATGAATGGATGTTGAATTTTGTCAAATGCTTTTTCTGCATCTATTGAGAAGATCATGTGGTTTTTGACTTTTGTTAATGTGGTTTATTATATTGATTGATTTGCATATGTTGAACCGTCCTTGTGAACCTGGGATGAATCCCACTTGGTTGTGGTGTATGATCTGTTTTATGCATTGTTGGATTCCGTTTGCAAATATTTTGTTGAGAATTTTTTGCATCTATATTCATCAAAGATATTGGCCTGTAATTTTCTTGTTTGGTGGTGTCTTTGTCTGGTTCTGGTATCTGGCTGATGGTGGCTTCATAGAATGTCTTTGGGAGTGTTCTCTCCTCTTCAGTCTTTGGGAAGACTTTGAGAAGATTCGGTATACCTTCTTCTTTGTATGTTTGGTAGAATTTACCTTTGAAGTCATCTGGTCCTGGACTTTTGTTTGTAGGAAGTTTTTTGTTTTTTTATTTTATTACAGATTCTATTTTACTTCTCGTGATCAATCTGTTCAAATTATCAGTTTCTTCTTGATTCAATTTTGGTGGTATGTATGTTTCTAGAAAGTTGTCCATTTCTTCTAGGTTGTTAAATTTGTTGGCATATAATTGTTTATAGTATTCTCTTATTTTTTTTTTTTTGTATTTCTGTGGTATCAGTTGAGATTTCTCCTTTTTCATTTTGTTTATTTAGGTTCTCTCTCTGTTCTTCTTGGTGAGCCTGGGCAGAGGTTTGTCAATTTTGTTTACCTTTTCAAAGAACCAGCCCTTGGTTTTGTTAATTTGGTTATTATTTTTTTAATCTCAGTTTTATTTATTTCCTCCCTAATCTTTAGTATTTCCTTCCTTTGGCTGACTTTAGGTTTTTTTTTTTGCTTCTTCTTTTTAAATTCTTTTAGGTGATAAGTTAGGTTGTTTACTTGAGATTTTTCTTGTTTTTTGATGAAGATCTGTATCGCTGTGAACTTCCCTTTAAGAACTACTTTGGCTGCATCCCATAGATTTTGTATTGTTGTGTTTTCATTGTCATTTGTCTCAATGTATTTTTTTTTAATTTTTTGTTTTATTTAATTTATTTATTTATTTATGGCTGTGTTGGGTCTTCGTTTCTGTGCAAGGGCTTTCTCTAGTTGTGGCAAGCGGGGGCCACTCTTCATCATGGTGTGCCGGTCTCTCACTATCGCAGCCTCTCTTGTTGCGGAGCACAGGCTCCAGACGCGCAGGCTCAGTAATTGTGGCTCGTGGGCCTAGTTGCTCCGTGGCATGTGGGATCTTCCCAGACCAGGGCTCAAACCCGTGTCCCCTGCATTGACAGGCAGATTCTCAACCACTGCGCCACCAGGGAAGCCCTCTCACTGTATTTTTTAATTTCCTTTTTGATTTCCTCGTTGACTCATTGGTTTTTTAGTAGCAAGTTATTTAGTACCCAGGTAATTTTTTTTTCATTTCTTTTCCTGTTGTTGATTTCTAGTTTCATGCCATTGTGGTCAGAGAAGATGCTTGAAATAATTTCTATACTCTTAAATTTGTTGTGGTTAGTTTCATGCCCTAGGATGTGGTCAATCCTAGAGAATGTTCCGTGTGCACTTGAAAAGAATGTATATCCTGCTTTTTTTTGGATATAGTGTCCTGAAAATATCAATTAAGTCTCACTGTTCTATTGCATCATTTAAGAGCTTTGTTGCTTTATTGATTCTTGGTCTGGAAGATGTGTCCATTGATGTGATTGGGGTTTGAAAGTCTCCTACTATTATTGTATTCCATCAATTTCTCACTTTATGTCTGTTAGTATTTGTTTTATGTATTTTTGTGCTCCTATATTAGGTACATATATATTGATGAGTGTAAAATCCTCTCCTTGTATTGATCCTTTTATCATTATATACTGTCCTTTTTTTAAAATTTTTTTATTGTGGTAAAAGTCACATAATATAAAACATACTATTTTAATCATATTTAACTGTACAGTTCAGTGGCACTAAGTATATTCACATTGTTGTGCAACTCTCACCGTCATCCACAAATTTTTCACCTTCCTAAACTGAAACTTTGTCCCCATTAAACACTAACCCCCGATTCCCCCTCCCCACAGCCCCTGGCCCCTGGCATCTACCAATGTTCTTTCTGACTATGAATTTGACTATTCTAGGTACCTCGTATAAGTGGAATCAAATGGTATTTGTCTGCGCCTACTGTATATTGGAATGCATTTTTAAGGTTAACTTAATATATCTCCTACAAACAGACTGTACCTTCTTTTTTTTCCCCTGTGCTATACAGTAGGTTCTCATTAGTTATCTATTTTATACATAGTAATGTATACATGTCAATCCCAATCTCCCAATTTATCCCACCCCCCCTTTACCCCCTTGGTGTCCATACATTTTTTCTCTACGTCTGTGTCTCTGCTTTGCAAATAGGTTCATCTGTACTATTTTTCTAGATTCCATATGTATGCATTAATGTACGATATTTGTTTTTCTCTTTCTGACTTACTTCACTCTGTATGACAGTCTCTAGGTCCATTCACGTCTCTGCAAATAGCATAATTTCATTCCTTTTTATGGCTGAGATTAGTGCCCTTCTTTATCTTTCTTTATAGCCTTTGTTTTAAAGTCTGTTTTGTCTGAATGAGTATTGCAATTCCCGCTTTCTTGTCATTTCTGTTTGCATGAAATTTCTTTTCCCATCCCCTCACTTTCAATGTATGTGTGTCCTTTGCCCTAATGTGGGTCTCTTGTAGGAAGCATATTGTAGGCTTTTGTTTTTTTAGCCAGTCTGCCACTCTATGTCTTTTGATTGGAGCATTCAGTCCATTGACACTTAAGGTAATTATTGATACATATGTATTTATTGCCATTTTGAACATTGTTTTCCAGTTGATTCCTTGTTTCCTCTTTGTTCTTTTCTTTTTCTGGTTTGATGATTTCTTTTTATTTTATGCTTGTGTTCTCTTCTTTTAGGTTTTTGTGAATCTATTGTATGTTTTTGATTTGTGGTTGCCCTGTTTTTCAAGTATGTTAACCCCTTTCTATATCTGCTTGCTTTAGACTGATAATCATATAGGCTCAAACACATTCTAAAAAAAAAGAAAAAAAATCTTCATTTTCTTACTCTCCTTCCCCACATTTTATGATTGTGGTGTCACTTTTTATATATCCGTGTTTATCCCTTTGCTGTTCCTTGTGTTTATCATTGCTTTCACATAGAGGTTTTTTTTTTCTCTTTGATCTACATACTGGATAACTTAAGTGATTTACTTTCCAATTGTGATTTCCTCCTTCCTATTTCTTCTTGATTCTTTTCTATTTGGAGATGCCCTTTAAATATTTCTTTTAGGATAGGTTTAGTATTGCTATTTTTTTTAGTTTTGGCTTGTCTGAGAAATTATTTCTCCTCCTATTCTTAGTGATAATCTTGTTGGGTAGAGTATCCTAGGTTGCAGATTTTTCTCTTTCAAGACTTTGAATATATTTTCCCACGTGCTTCTGGCCTGCAGTTTTCTGTAGAGAAATGGTACCTTACTTCTCTGGCAGGCCCAGGCTTCTTCCTGGACTCCCTCAGTTGTGGCACACTACACCCTAGCCCACTCAGGAGCTCAAGCCTCAGTACCCAGCCCCACCCGCTCCAGTGAGTGAGTGGACAAACATCTCAGGCTGGGGAGTGCCAGTCAGCACTGATCCTCAGTGCAGGTCTCTCTCTGCTTTGCCCTCTGCACACCTGTTGCTGCACTCTTCTCTAAGGCTCTGAAGCTCTCTCTATCACCGCTAGTAAGGGGACTTCCTAGTGTCCGGAAACCTTTCTTCTTTCACAGCTCCCTCCTAGAAGTGCACGTCCTGTCCTGATTCCTTTTTCTCTTTTTTTTTTTGCCCTAACCAGTTATGTGGAGATTTTCTTGCCCTGGAGTCTTCTGTCAGCGTTCAGTACATGTTCTGTGAGAGTCGTTTCACATGTAGATGTATTTTTGATGTATCTGTGGGGAGAAGGTGAGCTCCGCATCGTACTCCTCTGCCATCTTGATCTGGTCTTGTAGTAGTAGTATTTGGTAAAAAGTAAGTGAATGGGAAAACCAGCAACTACTGCGTGCCGATCTCTTTAATGTAAATTATCTTATTTAATACTTACAATAAGTGAAGTTGAGGTGATTTACTGTATATCTGTTGGGAAACTCCACACAGTTTCTCTATTGCACAGCCTCAGGACTCAAACTTAGATTAAAAGGCACTGTTCCCCTTCCTATCCTTCTTCCTTTCTTGTAAGAGGCTTTAGGATGCTACATGGGGCCTACTTTCTGCTACTTTAGGGGCTAATACTTACCACTCTACCCAGCGGTGTCCTTCTCTTATTTTCTCAAGCTTAGCTCTGAAGTGGAATTCATGTCTTAGTCAGTGGAGTTTGAAGAGATAGAGGTTGTGGTACCATCTTGGAGAAACTGAGTTTCACCCCAGAGCACAGTTCACCCCAGTTCAGAGAACCACGTTCTCGAAGGAGGGAATTCACTCGTCTATATGGTGAGAAGATATAAGGTTCCTCCCCTCCTCTATTCTTTGCCTGTGCTCTAAACTTAGAAATGTTGAGGGTGGGAAAAGGGGTGCAAGGAGGATTCTCATATTTTTCTGGTGCATTTTGCTCCTCTGGCCCCTTTATGCTGCTCTCATGAACAGTATATAGACATTTTACTTTAAGGAATTTACTACAGCTGGCACTGGGGAAACCAAAGAAATAACAAAAAAGAAATAATTATGAGGAAGACTATTTTTTTTAAATTATTTTTGTGTAACAAATCACCACAAATTTAGTATCTTAAAATAAAATCCATTTATCACTTCATAGTTCTTTAAGGTAGAAGACTGGAGGGACCTGACTGAGTTTTGTTCACAGGCTGAGGTCAAGGTGTTGTCCAGACTGAGTTTTTGTATGGGAGATTTAGGGGAAATCCACTTCCAAGCTCATTCTCATTGTTGACAGAGGTCATTTCCTTGCAGTTGTAGAACTGAGGTTCCTATTTCTTGGCTGGCTATTAGCCAGAGACTGCTTTTAGTTCCTAGAGGCCACCCACATTCTATGACACATACCCCCTTCAATCTTAAAGCCAGCAAAGATACATCAAATCCTTCTCATGCTTCAAAGTTTTCACTTGCTCTGTCTATGACATATAAACTCAGAAATAAAGTGCTCATAAGAATAGATCAGGTCCATCCAGATAATCTCCGTATCTTAAAATCAATTGTGCCTTCTGTCCATTTTTGGATGGGGTTGTTTGTTTTTTTGATATTGAGCTGCATGAGTTGCTTGTATGTTTTGGAGATTAATCCTTTGTCAGTTGCTTCATTTGCAAATATTTTCTCCCATTCTGAGGGTTGTCTTTTCGTCTTGTTTATGGTTTCCTTTGTTGTGCAAAAGCTTTTAAGTTTCATTAGGTCCCATTTGTTTATTTGTGTTTTTATTTCCATTTCTCTAGGAGGTGGGTCAAAAAGGATCTTGCTGTGATTTATGTCATAGAGTGTTCTGCCTATGTTTTCCTCTATGAGTTTGATACTGTCTGGCCTTACATTTAGGTCTTTAATCCATTTTGAGTTTATTTTTGTGTATGGTGTTAAGGAGTGTTCTAATTTCATTCTTTTACATGTAGCTGTCCAGTTTTCCCAGCACCACTTATTGAAGAGGCTGTCTTTTCTCCACTGTATATTCTTGCCTCTTCTTTTATCAAAGATAAGTTGACCATATGTGCCTGGGTTTATCTCTGGGCTTTCTATCCTGTTCCATTGATCTATATTTCTGTTTTTGTGCCAGTACCATACTCTCTGGATTACTGTAGCTTTGTAGTATATTCTGAAGTCAGGGAGCCTGATTTCTCCAGCTCCACTTTTCTTTCTCAAGATTGCTTTGGCTATTGGGGGTCTTTTGTGTTTCCATACAAATTGTGAAATTTTATTTTCTAGTTCTGTGAAAAATGCCAGCGGTAGTGTGATAGGGATTGCATTGAATCTGTAGATTGCTTTGGGTAGTAGAGTCATTTTCACAATGTTGATTCTTCCAATCCAAGAACATGGTATATCTCTCCATCTATTTGTATCATCTTTAATTTCTTTCATCAGTGTCTTATAAATTTCTGCGTGCAGGTCTTTGTCTCCTTAAGTAGGTTTACTCCGAGATATTTTATTCTTTTTGTTGCAATGGTAAATGGGGGTGTTCTCTTAATTTCACTTTCAGATTTTTCATAATTAGTGTATAGGAATGCAAGAGATTTCTGTGCATTAATTTTGTATCCTGCTACCTTACCAAATTCATTGATGACCTCTAGTAGTTTTCTGGTAACATCTTTCGGATTCTCTATGTATAGTATCATGTCATCTGCAAACAGTGACAGCTTTACTTCTTCTTTTCCAATTTATATTCCTTTTATTTCTTTTTCTTCTCTGATTACTGTGGTTAAAACTTCCAAAACTATGTTGAATAATAGTGGTGAGAGTGGGCAAAATTGTCTTGTTCCTGATCTTAGTGGAAATGGATTCAGTTTTTCACCATTGAGGACGATGTTGACTGTGGGTTTGTCATATATGGCCTTTATTATGTTGAGGAAAGTTCCCTCTATGCCTACTTCCTGCAGGGTTTTTATCATAAATGGGTGTTGAATTTTGTCAAAAGATTTATCTGTTTCTAGTGAGATGATCATATGGTTTGTCTCCTTCAATTTGTTAATATGGTGTATCACATTGATTGATTTGCATATATTGAAGAATCCTTGCATTCCTGGGATAAACCCCACTTGATCATATTGTGTGAACGTTTTAATGTGCTGTTGCATTCTGTTTGCTAGTATTTTGTTGAGGATTTTTGCATCTATGTTCATCAGTGTTATTGGCCTGTAGTTTTCTTTCTTTGTGACATCTTTGTCTGGTTTTGGTATCAGAGTGATGGTGGCCTCATAGAATGAGTTGGGGAGTGTTCCTCCCTCTGCTATATTTTGGAAGAGTTTGAGAAGGATAGGTGTTAGCTCTTCTCTAAATGTTTAATAGAATTCTCCTGTGAAGCCATTTCTCCAAAGAAGATATACAGATTGCCAACAAACACATGAAAGAATGCTCAACCTCATTAATCATTAGAGAAATGCAAATCAAAACTACAATGAGATATCATCTCACACCTGTCAGAATGGCTATCAGCAAAAAATCTACAAACAGTGAATGCTGGAGAGGGTGTGGAGAAAAGGGAACCCTCTTGCACTGTTGGTGGTAATGTAAATTGATACAGCCACTATGGAGAACAGTATGGAGGTTCCTTCAATAACTAAAAATAGAACTACCATACGACCCAGCAATCCCACTACTCAGCATATACCCTGAGAAAACCATAAATCAAAAAGACTCATGCACCAAAATGTTCATTGCAGCTCTATTTACAGTAGCCAGGACATGGACGCAACCTAAGTGTCCATCAACAGATGAATGGATAACGACGATGTGGCGCATATATACAATGTAATATTACTCAGCCATAAAAGGGAACGAAACTTAGTTATTTTTAGTGAGGTGGATGGACCTAGAGACTGTCATACAGAGTGAAGTAAGTCAGAAAGAGAAAAACAAATACCGTATGCTAACACATATATATGGAATCTAAAAAAAAAAACAGAAAAAAAATGGTCAGAAGAACTTAGGGGCAAGATGGGAATAAAGACACAGACCTACTAGAGAACGAACTTGAGGATATGGGGAGGGGGAAGGGTAAGCTGGGACAAAGTGAGAGAGTGGTATGGACATAAATACACTACCAAAAGTAAAATAAATAGCTAGTGGGAAGCAGGTGCATTGCACAGGCAGATCAGCTCGGTGCTGTGTGACTACCTAGAGGGGTGGGATAGGGAGTGTGGGAGGGAGGAAGATGCAAGAGGGAAGAGATATGGGGACATATGTATATGTATAACTGATTCACTTTGTTAGAAAGCAGAAACTAAAACACACCATTGTAAAGCAATTATACTCCAATACAGATGTAAAAAAAAAAAGAAAGCAGAAACTGACACACCATTGTAAAGCAATTATACTCTAATAAAGGTGTTAAAAAAGAAAGAAAAAAAACACCTGGCGCAACCAAATAAAAAAAAAATTACAAAGAAAGCATTCACAGTTTGGGATGATGAAAAACTCTGGAGATGGATAGTGGTGATGGTTGCACAATAATGTGAGTGTACCTAATGTCACTGAATTGTTCAATTTTGACCCAGCTCCTAGAGAAATGGAAATTAAAAAAAAAATAAACAAATGGGTCCTAATGAAACTTAAAAGCTTTTGCACAGCAAAGGAAACCATAAACAAGACCAAAAGACAACCCTCAGAATAGGAGAAAATATTTGCAAATGAAGCAACGGACAAAGGATTAATCTCCAAAATTTACAAGCAGCTCACGCAGCTCAATAACAAAAAAACAAACAACCCAATCCAAAAATGGGCAGAAGACCTAAACAGACATTTCTCCAGAGAAGATACACAGATTGCCAACAAACACGTGAAAGAATGCTCAACATCATTAGTCATTAGAGAAATGCAAATCAAAACTACAATGAGATATCATCTCACGCTGGTCAGAATGGCCATCATCAAAAAATCTAGAAACAATAAATGCTGGAGAGGGTGTGGAGAAAAGGGAACACTCTTGCACTGCTGGTGGGAATGTAAATTGATACAGCCACTATGGAGAACAGTATGGAGGTTCCTTAAAAAACTAAAAATAGAACTACCATACAACCCAGCAATCCCACTACTGGGCATATACCCTGAGAAAACCATAAATCAAAAAGAGTCATGTACCAAAATGTTCATTGCAGCTCTATTTACAATATCCAGGACATGGAAGCAACCTAAATGTCCATCATCGGATGAATGGATAAAGAAGATGTGGCACATATATACAATGGAATATTACTCAGCCATAAAAAGAAACGAAATGGAGTTATTTGTAGTGAGCTGGATGGAGTTAGAGTCTGTCATATAGAGTGAAGTAAGTCAGAAAGGGAAAAACAAATACAGTATGCTAACGCATATATATGGAATCTAAGGGAAAAAAAAAAGGGTCATGAAGAACCTAGTGGCACGACGGGAATAAAGACACAGACCTACTAGAGAACGGACTTGACGATATGGGGAAGGGGAAGGGTAAGATGTGACAAAGTGAGAGAGTGGCATGGACATATATACACTACCAAACGTAAAATAGATAGCTAGTGGGAAGCAACCACATAGCACAGGGAGATCAGCTCTGTGCTTTGTGACCACCTAGAGGGGTGGGATAGGGAAGGTGGGAGGGAGGGAGACGCAAGAGGGAAGAGATATGGGAACATATGTATATGTATAACTGATTCACTTTGTTATAAAGCAGAAACTAACACACCATTGTAAAGCAATTATACTCCAATAAAGATGTTAAAAAAATAAAAAATAAATAAATAAAATGCTTAAAATGATAAATTTTGCTATGTATATTTTACCACAATAAAAAAAAGAAGAAAACGTTAAAAAAAATCAATTGTGCCATATAACACAACTTAATCATAGGAGCAAGATCTATCATAGTCCCTGGAATTATTCAGGACCTTACATAAAGGAGCAAGGGTCTTGGGGGCCATCTTAGAATTCTGCCTAGAATAAAATGTTAATAAATCCTTATAGGTGTGTCTCTTAGTTACTACTACTACTACTACTACCATTCTTCCTTCTTCTTCACCTCCTCATACTACTGATAACAACAACAACAACTAACTTTTCTTCAGTGTTTACTATGGGTTCAGGCACAGTTGGAAGCACTTGGCGTGTATTAACTTTTGCAATCCTCACATAACCTTATGAACATTGAGGTGCTGGTAAATACTTAACAACCAGCTGTCTGGGAGAGAAAAAGACCCCTGATATGTAATGTTTCTGGTTTCTGTGGTACAAATATTCCACTATGGTCAATTTCAAGCTAGCAGCATGGTGTCGTTGAATTCAGATTTGGGAAGACATGTGCAGTAGCACACCATCGTATAGTATTTCCATCATACGGATAGAATAGATGACCTTATGAACATAGATAATAGTAAAATAATTAAGAAGTGTAGAAAATAAACATTAACTTGGACTATAAAAATCCTCCCTGCTATTCATCATGCTGGAATAAAAGACAGAGATAAAGCCAGCTACAATGTTAAGAGAAATCAATGCTTTTCCCACCAACATCTGCAACTGTAAAATGTCATATCATCCCCCTTCTTTGAGTGTCTACTGCTGTCTTACTCACTAGAGAACACTGTCCCCTAAAAGACTTTAGAAACTTGTTTGTTTGTAATTATATCATTAATAATGAAATATCCTACTCTTGTCTATGAAATCTAAGTCACTTTGACCCAGAGAAGCAACCTTGATTTCCAGCTCAGGTAAAGAGATTCAGATGAAGAGTTTCTAGCATAACATCCCACATCTATCTTAACATTATATTTCTAAGGAAACAGGACCCTGAGTCCACTTTGCTGTCCATACATGAGGTTGGTCCCTTTACATGCAACTCTGCTTTGCTTTGAGACTCTCAAAACACTTTTTCATTTAAATTTCACTTAAGCTCCATAAATCTATCTCCAAAATTCTGTAACTCCATCTTCTCCTTTGTTTGGGAGATGCCCCATGATTCCTCTGGTGTGTGATCTCTTTCATTGCAATGGGCCAGGAAGTCTGATTTTGTCAGACTGCAGGTTTATTCGTGGTGTCCTTTGGCTTATTGTACTAGGAAAAAGTGATGAGTTTTAAGTATTTATTCACTTTTTCTTTAATACAATTTATTTTAGATTAAGTTTAAATGATTCAGTTTTTAATAATGGCTATGTTTAACCTCCAGTTCACAAAATAACTGAAAATCAAATATTGATTCCTTGTGAGCAGGTATTATCCAGCTATATCACACTATGAGGTAGATTTTATCATCTCCATTTTACCGGTGAAGGAACTGACACTCAGACAAGTTAAGTAATATGACCTGTGACCTGGGTCACACAGCTAATAAATGGAAGAGCTGGAATTTCAACGCAAAATTTTAGCTCCAGACTCCGTGCTTTTAATCACCTGTTTCCTCTAATATGTTAAGTTAAAGTTGCATGAGGATTTTGCCCTTTGTTTTCATCTGTGAGAATGGAGCCTGTCAACTTTGTGGCCTCCTTTCTCGAGGAAGACTTTACTGTAGACTGGGTAGTCTACAGATGCAATTCTTCCAGAATATGAGATATCATCTTTGCCCCAAGTGGGTGATTTGCTGCCATTAGGCTTCTGTCAAGTTCAAAACAGTGCTCTCTAGGAATTTACTGCCACTTTAAGCATCGATTTATTTATCTTTAAAAGGTAGCCTGTAATGCTAAGCCCAGAAAGAACCTTGATTCTAAAATGGTGCATTTTTGAAGGCCCACTAAATGCCATGTGTTTTGTGTACATTATATCAGGGAAGCAGATATCATATCCCAATTTAAAGATTAGAAAATTCAGCATCTTGCTCAATATCAACCATTTAGCAAAATGGGGAAATTGGGATTCAAACTTGGGTCTAATTAACTCCAAAGCTCATGTACTTTCCACTAGTTCAGATTTGGGAATATCTGACTGATTTCCCTCTCAGCAAAGCATACTGTAAAGAAAAACATAAGGAAAAAAAATAATGTGAACCTTCCTGAAAGGCTTGGAGTTTTCTGCAATGTAAATTGTGCCTACAGTGGAGTTAGTCCCCTAGTTAGACTTTTTAGCACTGGTCCACTATAGTCACACCCATCAGTCAACCGATTCCTTTTTTACCTGCAGCCTGAGCTTTAGCCTTGAGAAAGGAAAGGGTAAAATCAGACTCTGACTTTTGTTGCAATGTGAACTTGAACATGTATTAGTCATACTCATCTCTTAATACTTTTAGTCGCCTGAAGAGGAAACAATTATCTTTTAAGTTGAACACTTACCCTGTGTACAAAGTTCTGGCCCAAGCAGGGAAAAACAGAATCCTAGTGTTTGAATGCTGACTGCTTCACTGAGGTGCAATTTCATTATATGCTTTTGTTTGTACACTTTGGAACGGTTTTGGGCTGCTAGTTAAATTCAGCTTTCTCTAGCCAGATTTTAGAGCAGAACCCTCTTTAAAAGAAATGATTGCTTTTAAAATTTAGTATCAAAGTACCCAGACCTCAGCCATGATAATCTCAGCCTGATGGAATTCTGGGAACACGCTGTCATCACTGCCTTCCATTTCTCCTGAAAGGTTGATTGCTCAAAGATTCCAGTAATAACACACTGCTGCCTGGAGACTTAGGTAATAACATATTTTAAATTTTGGTCTGAAAGCTTAGTAATGTTAGTGATCTCATTCATTACTCAGCATTGTGATGTATTAGGGGATGAGGTTAGCATAATCCAAAAGGTGGTGAATTGTGGTTTGTCACCATTGCATTTTAATAAGGAAGAAATATAAAAGTGGGCTTTTGCATTGCTTCATTTGCTCCATGAGTCTCCTGAAAATGATTCCTTTAGTGTTTATCCCCTTTGAAAATCCAAAGATCTATTAATAAAATGAGTTCTACTTCCAGTTTTAGGCATTGGTCTATTTAACATCCATTTCTCTTTAAGTCAGTACCCAGTTACTGTGATCAATATTTTCAACTAAGGAAGGATGCATAATTGAATGATTAGAGGTTTGATTGAGAAACCTAAGACTGAAGTCCCTGGCTGCAGCTCTGATTGATAGAAGCAAAGTTTGGGAAGCCTTGCTTCCCATTTTTCTAAAATGACAATAACTTCTATGCACCTATGTTGTCAGAAATATTTTTAGGATGTTATTGAGTGGGTTTACAAGGTGCACTGAGATCCTACATTGCTAAGAACGTTCTATGTGTGAAATATTTTTAAATGGTCTGATGGAGAAAATCCAAGCCACAGATAGATTTTATTTGAAACCCAAGTATTTTATTTTGAGCAGTTTCATAACTCATGTGTAGTTGAAGCTTTGATTGAGGTAATGTGTCGTGAGAACAAGACCATGAGGCCCCAAATTCTCCTAGCTTCATGCTGTTCTGCAGTTCTGGAGCCAAATTATTTAAGTCTGAGAGTCCTGGTAAGGCTTCTAAGCTTTGTGCTAAAACAAATGTGCTACTGATCTTTAGAAATGAAAAAAAAAACAAAACTCAGCCCTGTAAATAAGGCCCTAAATCTACCTAAGTCATAAATTTGCAACCCAAATGCAAATACGAATAATGATAAATGTCTACAGAAGGGTGAACTATTAGTCAACATTAAGAGGAGGGAAAGCTGAATGTACTACTCCCAGATAGCACTTCCAGGAGCAAGAGGTCATCTACAACAAAGTTTCTCAACATTGGTACTACTAACATCTTAGATTGGATAATTCTTTGCTGTAGGAGCTGTCCTGTGCATTGTAGCATGTAGCAGCTTTCCTAGATCTCTACCAACTAGACACTATTACCACCACCCCCGTGAGTTGTAACAACCAAAATGTCTCCAGATATTGCCAAATGTCCCCTGTGTGTGTGCAGTCTCTCCAGGTTGAGAACTACTGATTTATAACATATGAATAAGATGTTCTTGCTTCCCTGCCCCACTGTCTTAAATTTCAGCTATTAGAGATTCCTTTCTTCAGAATAAAGCATTGTTTCATGGGTAGTCCTCTTTTAAAATACAGATAATACAGACACACTTAGCAAAATCAGTAAATTAAGCTCTAAGTGGCCATTGGCACATAGCAATGATCTATTCATAAAAATTATAATAGCTAACACCCTTTCATATCTTATACAGTTAAGAGTTTGAGCCCTAGGAGCAGACAGACCTGAATTCCAGTTTGAGATCTAAAACTACCTAACTGACTTGGGACAAAGTTCACTTAAACTCTTCTTCAGTTTCTTCATTTGTAAAATGAGACACGAATAGTATTATATTGTTTTTTTACAAGTATAAATATTACACAATGAACTTAAGGTGTTTTGCACAATGTATGGATGAATACATTTTACTTCTGATGTTATTAGTTTCATTTTTTTGTTTAATAGGGACCTTGTGAGGAAAAGATTAATATTATTTCCATTTGATATATATGACATATATGATGATATATCAGGAAACACTTTGCATGTAGTAGGTTTTTACTTAGAGAGGTAAAACTTATTCAAGGTTACAATTAACTATGAACCTGGGCTCAAATGTAGTTCCTCTGATTTCAAATCATTTTCTCTTACTTAACAGAACTTACAAATTTTAGGGAATGTAAACTTTGACTCAGAGAGGTGAAGGAAGATGGAGGCATAATTTGTAGATCTGAGAAAGACCTAGATAAATCAGCCCTGTTAGGAGCCCTGGGTATTGGGTAGCCAAGGGGAAGCACAGAGGAACCTAGTTAGGTATCCTATGAAGGTAAGGTGAATAATACATTACAGTTAAGCCAAGTCAATTCTCTGCTCTCTGATTGGCTAGCAAAACTACATTGGCTCCTGAAGGTCCATCTTTAACATTGTCCAGGTCTAGAAAAGGAGTATAAATGGAGGCATTTTGAGGCACACAGTCCACCTTCCTTCTTTTCCCACCTCTATCTCTGCCTTGTACCAAAAATATCTCTTTGGTGTGTGTGTATACACAACTTCCATATATTCAAGTCCATCCATCTCTTACAACTTGCAAACAGCTGCCTCTTGGCCATCTCCAGGTCTAAGGTTAAACACACTTGTAGATCAGTCTGTTCTTGGAATGATGGACCCAAGCAAGAGATGGCTTTTGTCCTTGACAGCAGATTCTGGACCATTTGAGCAGGAAATTTTGTGTAATTGAAGCCTGATTCAGAAAAGAGAGTTAAGTCTTCAATTGGAGTACATACCAGTGGACTTGTAGAGGAAAGTAGCTGGAGAAGAACTAAAAGCAGGACATTTTAAAGCACAAGGGGAATACTGAGCTTCTGTGCCTGGAGTTCTGTCTGTCTTTAATTTTTCCTCAGCAAATGCTGTATGTCTGTCAAAGTCTTACATTCTCTTGTGATATCTAGCTAATCTGAAAAATAAACCTCTATTTTTCGGGGAAAGGGAAGTCGGACACAGAATTGCTAAAGGTTTACTGACTCTCAGTTGTCAGGAACTGTATTAGAACAGCAACCTTCTGGGTCCCAAATGAGTGCTTCAGATAGTGGACATTTAAATTCCTTAATGTCCACTATCAGGAGAAACACATTACTGGGAAGAAGAGAGCAGTTAATAATTCGCAGATCTGGAGAGATTAGTTCAAGATGGCAGAGTAGAAGGACATGTGCTCACTTCCTCTTGCAAGAGCACTGGAATCACAACTAACTGCTGAACAATCATCGACAGGAAGACACTGGAGCTCAACAAAAAAGATACCCCACATCCAAAGAAAAAGGAGAAACTGAAATGAGATGGTAGGGGGAGTGCAATCACGATAAAACCAAATCCCATAACTGCTGGGTGGGTGACTCAGAAACTGGTAACAATTATACCACAGAAATCCACCCACTGGAGTGAAGGTTCTGAGCCCCACGTCAGGTTTCCCAACCTGAGAGTCCGGCAATGAGAGGAGGAATCCCTAGAGAATCAGACTTTGAAGGCCAGTGGGATTTGACTGCAGGACTTCAACAGGACTGGGGGAAACAGAAACTCCACTCTTGGAGGAGATACACAAAGTCTTGTGCAGGACCCAAGGGGAAGAAGCAGTGACCCCATAAGAGACTGAACCAGAAATACCTGATAGTGTTGGACAGTCTACTGCAGAGGGGGTGTGGTTGTGGCTCACCATGGGGGCAAGGACACTGGCAGCAGAAGTTCTGGGAAGTACCCATTGATGTGAGCCCTCATGGAGTCTACCATTAACCCCACCAAAGAGCTTGTAGGCTCCAGTGCTGGTTGCCTCAGGCCAAAGAACCAACATGGAGGGAACTCAGCCCCACCCATCAGCAGAGAAGTGGATTAAAGTTTTACTGAGCTCTGCCCTCCAGAACAACATCCAGCTCTACCCACCACCAGGCCCTCCCATCAGAAAGCTTGCACAAGCCTTTAGATAGCCTCATCCACCAAAAGGGCAGACAGCAGAAAGAAGAAGAATTACAATTTGCAACCTTCAGAATGAAAACCACAATCACAGAAAGACAGACAAAATGAAAAGGCAGAGGATTTTGTCCCAGATGAGGTCACAAGGTAAAACCCCAGAAAAACAACTAAATGAAATGGAGATAGGCATCCTCCTAGAACAAGAATTCAGAATAATGATAGTGAAGATGATCCAGAACCTCAGAAAAAGAACAGAGGCAAGGTAGGAGAAGATGAAAGAAATGTTTAACAAAGACCTAGAAGAATTAAAGAACAAACAAACAGAGATGAACAATACAATAACTGAATTGAAAAATGCACTAGAAGGAATCAATAACAGAATAACTGAGGCAGAAGAACGGATAAGTGACCTGGAAGACACCAGGAAGAATGGTGGAATTCACTGCCTCAGAACAGAATAAAGAAAAGAGAATGAAAAGAAATGAAGACTGCCTAAGAAACCACTAGGACAAATTTAAAGGCACCAACATTCGCATTATAAGGGTCCCAGAAGGAGAAGAGACAGAGAAAGGACCCAAGAAAATATTTTAAGAGATTATAGTCAAAAATTTCCCTAACATGAGAAAGGAAATAGGCACCCAAGTCCAGAAAGTGCAGAGACTCCCAGGCAGGATATACTCAAGGAGAAACATGCCAAAACACATAGTAATCATATTGACAAAAATTAAAGACAAAGAAAAATTATTACAAGCAACAGGGAAAAATGACAAATAACATACAAGGGAACTCCCATCAGGTTAACAGCTGATTTCTCAGCAGAAACTCTGCAAGCCAGAAGGGAATGGCACGATATATTTAAAGTGATGAAAGGGAAGAACCTACAACAAAGAATACTCTACCAAGCAAGGATCTCATTCAGGTTTGATCAAGAAATCAAAAGCTTTACAGACAAGCAAAAGTTAACAGAATTCAGCAAGACCAAACAAGCTCTACAACAAATGCTAAGGGAACTTTTCTAAGTGGGAAACACAAAAGAAGAAAAGGACCTACAAAAACAAACCCAAAACAATTAAGAAAATGGTAATAGGAACATACATATCACTAATTACCTTAAATGTAAATGGATTAAATGTTCCAACCAAAAGACACAGACTGGCTGTATGGATACAAAAACAAGATCTGTATATATGCTGTCTACAAGAGACCCACTTCAGACTTAGGGACACATACAGACTGAAAGTGAGGGGATGGAAAAAGATATCCCATGCAAATGGAAATCAAAAGAAGCTGGAGTAGCAATTCTTATATCAGACAAAATAGACTTTAAAATAGACTATTACAAGAGATAAAGAAGGACACTACATAATGATAAAGGGATCAATCCAAGAAGAAGATAACAAAATTGTAAATATTTATGCACCCAACATAGGAGCACCTCAATACCTAAGGCAAATGCTAAGAGCTATAAAAGAGGAAGTCTACAGTAACACAATAATACTAGGGGAATTTAACATCTCATTTACACCAATGGACAGATCATCCAGGCAGAAAATTAATATGGAAACACAAGCTTTAAATAACACAATAGACCAGATAGATTTAATTGATATTTATAGAACATTCCATTCTAAAAGAGCAGATTACACTTTCTTCTCAAGTGCACACTGAACATTCTCCAGGATAGATCATATCTTGGGTCACAAATCAAGCCTCGGAAAATTTAAGGAAACTGAAATCATATCAAGTATCTTTTGCAACCACAACACTATGAGATTAGAAATAAATTACAGGAAAAATAATAAAAACAAAAACACATGGAGGCTAAACAATACGGTACTAAATAACCAAGAGATCACTGAGGAAATCATAAAATACCTAGAAACAAATGACAACAAAAACATGATGATCCAAAACATGGGATTCAGTAAAAACAGTTCTAAGAGGGAAGTTTATAGCAATACAATCCTACCTCAAGAAACAAGAAAAATCTCAACTAAACTATCTAACCGTACACCTAAAGGAACTAGAGAAAGAAGAACAAACAAAACTCAAAGTTAGTAGAGGGAAAGAAACCATAAAATTCAGAGCAGAAATAAATGAAATAGAAACAAAGAAAACAGTAGCAAAGATAAATAAAACAAAAAGCTGGTTCTTTGAGAAGATAAACAAAATTGATAAACCATTAGCCAGACTCATCAAGAAAAAGAGGGAAAGAACTAAAATCAATAAAAATAGAAATGAAGAGTAAGTTACAGTGGACCCCGCAGAAATATAAAGCATCATAAGAGACAATTACAAGCAACTATATGCCAATAAAATGGATAACCTGGAAGAAATGGACAAATTCTTAGAAAGGTATAACCTTCCAAGACTGAACCAGCAAGAAATAGAAAATATGAACAGACAAATCACAAGTAATAAATTGAAACTGTGATTAAAAATCCTCCAAAAAACAAAAGTCAAGGACAAATGGCTTGACAGGTGAATTCTATGTAACATATAGAGAAGAGCTAACATCCACCCTTCTCAAACTGTTTTTAAAAATTACAGATGAAGAAACACTCCCAAACTCATTCTACAAAGCCACCATCACCCTGACACCAAAACCAGACAAAGATACTGCAAAAAAAGAAAATCACAGATGAGTATCATTGATGAATATAGATGCACAAATCCTCAACAAAATACTAGCAGACAGAATCCAACAGCACATTAAAAGGATCATACACCATGATTAAGTGGGATATTTCTGAAGGATGCAAGGATTCTTCAATATACACAAATCAATCAATGTGATACACCATATTAACAAATTGAAGGATAAATTCCATATGATCATCTCAATAGATGCAGAAAAAGCTTTTGATAAGGTTGAACACCCATTTATTATAAAAACTCTCAGAAAGTGGGCTTAGAAGAAACCTACTTCAACATAATAAAGCTCATATATGACAAACCAACAGCAAACATCATTCTCAATGGTGAAAAACTGAAAGCATTTCCTCTAAGATAAGGAAAAAGACAAGGATGTCCACTCTCCCCACTATTAATCAACATAGTATTGGAAGTCCTAGCCACAGCAATCAAGGAAGAAAAATAAATAAAAGGAATACAAATTGGAAAAAAAGAAGTAAAGCTCTCACTGTTCACAGGTGACATGATACTATACATAGAAAATCCTAAAGATGTCACCAGAAACCTACTGGAGCTAATCAATGAATTTGGTAAAGCTGCAGGATACAAAATTTATGCACAGAAATCCTTTGCATTCTTATACACTAACAATGAAAAATCAGAAACCAAAATTAAAGAAAGAATCCTATGCAACAGTGCAACAAAAAGCATAAAATACCTAGGAATAAACCTACCTAAGGAGGTAAAAGACCTGTACTCAGAAAACTATAAGACACTGACGAAAGAAATCAAAGATGATACAAAGTGATAGAGAGATATATCATGTTCTTGGATGGGAAGAATCAATATTGTGAAAATGACTATACTACCCAAAGAAATCTACAGATTCAATTCAGTCCTTATCAAATTACCAATGGCAATTTTTTACGGAACTAGAACAAAAAAGTCTTAAAATTTGTATTGAGACACAAAAGACCCCAAATAGCAAAAGCAATCTTGAGAAAAAAAACGGAGCTGGAAGAATCATACTCCCTGACTTCAGACTATACTACAAAGCTACAGTAATGAAGACAATATGGTATTGGACCCAAAACAGAAATATAGATCAATGGAACAGGATAGAAAGCCCGGAGATAAACCCACGCACATATTGTCACCTAACCTATGACAAAGAGGCAAGGATACTCAATGGAGAAAAGACAGTCTCTTCAATAAGTGGTGGTGCAAAAATTGGACAGCTACATGTAAAAGAATAAAATTAGAACACTCCCTAACACCATACACAAAAGTAAACTCAAAATGGATTAAAGATCTAAATGTAAGACCAGACACTCTAAACCTCTTAGAGGAAAACATAGGAAGAACACACTATGACATAAATCACAGCAAGATCTTTTTTGACCCACCTCCTAGAGAAATGGAAATAAAAACAAAAATAAACAAATGGGACCTAATGAAACTTAAAAGCTTTTGCACAGCAAAGGAAACCACAAACAAGATGAAAAGACAGCCCTCAGAATGGGAGAAAATATTTGCAATGAAGCAACTGACAAAGGATTAATTTCCAAAATATATAAACAGCTCATGCAGCTCAATATCAAAAAAGCCAAACAACCCAATCCAAAAATGGGCAGAAGACCTAAATAGACATTTCTCCAAAGAAGACATACAAATGGCCAAGAGTCGCATGAAAAGCTGCTCAAGATCACTAATTATTAGAGAAATGCAAATCAAAATGACAATGAGGTGTCACCTCACACTGGACATCATCAGAAAATCTACAACCAATAAATGCTGGAGAGATTGTGGAGTAAAGGGAACCCTCCTGCGTTGTTGGTGGGAATGTAAATTGATCCAGCCACTATGGAGAATGGTATGGAGGTTCCTTAAAAAACTAAAAATAGAACTACCATATGACCCAGCAATCCCACTGGGCATATACCCAGAGAAAACCATAATTCAAAAAGACACATGCACCCTGATGTTCACTGCAGCACTACTTACAATAGCCAGGTCATGGAAGGAACCTAAATGTCCATCGACAGATGAATGGATACAGAAGATGTGGTACATATATACAATGGAATATTACTCAGCCATAAAAAGGAATGAAATTGGGTCATTTGTAGAGGCGTGGATGGACCTAGAGACTGTCATACAGAGTGAAGTAAGTCAGAAAGAGAAAAACAAATATCGTATATTAATACATATATGTGGAATCTAGAAAAATGGTATAGATGAACCGGTTTTCAAGGCAGAATTACAGACACAAATGTAGAGAACAAACGTATGGACACCAAGGGGAGAAAGCGGGTGGGGGTGGATGGGCTGAATTGGGAGATAGGGATTGACATATATACACTAACACATATAAAATAGATAACTAGTAAGAACCTGCTATATAGCACAGGGAACTACACTTCACTGTGCAGTAGAAACTAACACAACATTGTAAAATATCTATTTCCCAATAATAAAAAAATAAATAAGTATAATTCTCAGATCTGCCTAAATAAAAATAAACCACAGATTTATAGGAAGCCTACTCAATTAATTAATTCAACACACATTTAAGAAGCTTATACTTTATCAAGCACTGTTCTAGATGTTGGTCCCGCATGGAACAACAGAAGATGTTTAAGTGGAGTGGGGGAATGAGGATCACAGTTTTCAGAGGATATGATGTTTAAAATGATATTTTAATAGATGAACTAACCAAGGGGAGTATTTGTGTGTGTATGTACGTGTGTGTGTGTACGTGTGTGTGTGTGTGCGTGTGTGTATGTGTATGCATTCTTATTAACTAAGGGAAAGGATAAGACATTCCAGGTAAGTGGACCTTAACTTAAAATATTGATATTAATAGAAATACTTTTAATTCCATTTTCCAGATGCAGAAACCAAGGCTGAAGTGATTATTGGACTTTCTCAAGGCCACATAGCCACTACATTTTGGCGCCCAAAATCAAACCAAACAGGTCTATATAACTCCAAATTTGATCTTTCTATATTATACATTGTCCTTCCTCCAGCCAAGTCTTGTTATTCAAGGGATCCTAAGCTAAAAAATATATTTCTGGGAAATTTTCGGTGGCATTTTCATGTTGGATTAAATCCTATCTTGTTAAGAACACACACACACATACATACACACAGAGCCACTTAATTCATATTTATTAAATTAACGAATGAACAAATGAATAAATAAAATATTTGAGTTAGCAAACATTTATTAAAGTCTGCTGTCTGCAAATCAATGTGCTTCTGATACATGCTGTGGGGGAAGCAGACACTGTTCTTACTATTAATGGGTTTACTATCTAATTAAGGAAATTACATATTTTCAAAATAACTGAAATATAAGGTAGAATATGATAAACTACACAAGAAAAGTCCAAAACACTCAGACGATTAAAATATAAATAAATAAAGGTACAGGGTAAAATTTTTCTAGAAAATGTGCAATTTAATCTGGACTGAGAAGGTTATATAGACCTTCTCTAGTCAGATATTGAGAAATGGACAATCCAGAGAGAGGGAACAGTCTGGTGGCAATTACAAAAGTGAGAACAAAAGAAAGTAGCATAGAATAATAACTAAGCCCTCAAAGACTCTGAAGTTCGATCGGACATGTGTTAAATTTCTAGTTCTGCCATTTACTAACTACATGACCAGTGGATAATTACTTAACCTTTCGACAGTTTACCTTTTTTATCATTAGCGATATAAGAATGAATTTGATATTACCTGAAAGGCACTTAACATGGTGTCTGGCACCTGGCAGTTGGTAAAAAATTAGCTAGTTTATTATAAAACATAAAGTATATAGAACATAAAGTATTTTATTTGGGATAGAAATAGTATTAAAGGGATGGGGATGAGAATAGTACATATATTTAATTTGGTCTTATAAGTTATTTGTAGTTTGTCACCTACCCTAATATTAATTACATTCTGAGTACACCCTGAAATTGAAGGCCTGGGCTACGAGATAAACTGTTTTACACAGGATAGTTAGTTATGAGGTGTCAGACAGAAGGAAAGATCCCTAAGGTCTGTCTTAAGCATTGAAGAGAAACAATAATTGCTTACTGCTTTGAAACCAAAGTGTCTTGTGTATTAGAAATGGAGACAAAAACTTTATTTTATATTTCAGTCAGGAAGGTTCATGAAATCCTTTGGCCCACAAAACCTCCCAAGCAACATGCAAGCACCAGCTCTTCCGAAGTGTCAGAAAGTGATGTGTCATAAATAGCTTGAGGATACATTTTGCATTTTTATCAAACTGACTAGACTCTAACCAGGCTACTCTTCTGGACATGGGCCAACATTCATTGACAACTGGTTCCAGCCGTTGGCAGCAGTAAGTTATTCATCTCTTTAATTCTCTTACTTCTTGTTTCAAACTATCTCTCCCTTTCCTGGATGACATCAGCACCACTCTTCTTAGTCTAACTTCCCTCCTTTAAGCAATATCATGTTGTGGTATTACCACATGCAGAGGCATTTATAATTTAAAAAAAATAAAGAAAAAAGAAAGAAAAAGACAAACGATTTTTGCAATGAACAAACTCTTTAAAATCTAAAGGAAGAATCTTATATAGTAGATCTTCAGGGGCCTTTGCAGTGTCTTGTCAATCACACCATTTAGATGTAGTTCTCTACACCTTGCTAGATTATATAAAGTAACAGCATTGTTTGTAGGGGCAAACTTGTTCATAAAATGGTAGGTGTGTTGCATAGACTTTATTTGCTTTCTACTCCCCCAATATCTACGTTCCACCCTCCTCTACACTGCTCTATGCCACAGGAGAGTGATCTGTATGGACTGTATAACCAAGAGTCCCTTGACTTCTGATTTCAGTTGGATTAAGCAATAAGAGGCAAGGGATTGGGGTACAGGAAGAGAGAGAGATGTCATGACATATCTTTACCTCTCTGCAACAACTGTGTGACCAGAGTTCCTGTTGGTCAGCTCCTTTCTTATAGCTTTAGTTCTTGCTATATTCTAGTAACACAGTTCTTTCTGAGGCCCCTTCAGGCCTGCAAGTACTAAAGGCTTATTACTGCTGCTAGACACTATATATCTCATCATTCCTTATTGGTTCTTTAATCCTGTTCACAACTCTGCAAAAAGTACCTTCATTAAATATTTTAAACCATTTTGTGTATGCTATTTGTTTCCTACTGAGATACTGAATGATACAGTAAAAATTATCTTGGCTTCTCTATTTTCTAGGAATATGGGCTTGGATAACAAGAAAAAAATAACAGAATTAAAAAAGCCTATACATGTTTTATAAATTTTTCTAAATATCATAAGTCTCAATCTGCCTGTTTAAGGCAAAATAAGATCACACATGTGAAAGTGCTCTATAACCTACAAAGTATTGTGCAAGTCTAAAAGGATAATGATGATGATGATGCCCCCTCAGATTTAATTGTATTTTAAAATTTAAAACCATGTTTAGATTTAGTCCCAAGATGGAAGAGTAGAAAGACCCTGAGCCCCCCTCTTTTCATGAACACACCTAAATCACAACTATTTACAAAACAACTATTGATAAAAATATTGGAACCTACCAGAAAATATCTTCTATGATTAAAAATATAAAGAAGGAACCTCAACTGAGATAGGTAGGAGGGTTGGAGTTGCAGTATAGTCAAGACCCATACCTCCAGGTGTGCAAACCCCAAATAGGAGAATAATTACATTGCAGAAGTTCTCCCCAAACAGTAAGCAGTCTGAGCCACACATAAGCCTCCCCAATCCGGGGTTTCTATGCCAGGAAGATGAACCCCCAGAATGTTTGGTATTGAAGGCCATCAGGGTTTACTTTTGGGAGACCCAGAGAGCTGTGGGAAATAGAGACTCCGCTCTTAAAGGGCACACACAAATTATCACATGTTCTGGGACACAGGGCAAAAGCAGTAATTTGAAAGGAACCTGAGTCAGACCTACCTGCTGATCTTGGAGAGTCTCCTGGAGAGGCAGGAGGTAACTGAATGTCATCCTGGGGACAGAGACACTGGTGACAGCCATCATGGGAGCTCTTTCTACCATGTGGACATTGTTGCTGGCAAACACCATTTTTAAATTCTTCCTCTAGCTTATTAACCTCAGGACCAACCCTGCCCCTGCCCACCATCCTGTAGGCATTAGTGCTAGGATGCCTACACACAGCTCCACCCAGCAGCAGACAGGCTGCCTAAACACCTCCTGAACCCAGAGCCACTCCTGGACATTGCCTGCCCACCAAAGGGCCCAAGACCCAGCTCTAAACACTAATGCACAGGCACTATAACTGTTACACCCAGGGCTCTACAGCCAGAGACACTGGGATCCAACTCTACCCACCAATGGGTAGTCAAAAGCCCCAAAATTCTCTGGGCTCCATTCTCACAGACCAGAGAGTCTGCTTTAGCCTGGATCAGCCCCAGGATCTTCTGAACCATGACTCTGTCCATGAGTGAGCCAGAACTAAACCTGGCATACCCTGGGATACCTCTGCCAGCTGACTTGTAACCCACTTCCACCAACCAGTAGCTGGCAACCTCCACAGAAAGCAGGGCTTGACAATCAACCAGACCCAGGACCAGCCATGACTATGAGACAACCCACAGGAGTCAGACCACCAAAACAGAAGGACCCACAAACCCACATAGGGAGCACACCTATAGCATATAGCTCTGATGATGAGAGGGGCCTGTGCTGCTGGGACACATATGATGTCACCAACAAAGGCCACTTCTCCAAGGTTGGGAAATGTACCTACCAGATACATAGAAATAAAAGCAGCAAGTTAGGCAAAACAAGGCAACAGAGAAACATGTTTGAAATGAAGGAACAAGATAAAACCTCAGAAGAACTAAGTGAAGTGGAGATGGGCAATCTACCTGAGAAAGAGTTAAAGGTAATGATTGTAAAGATGATCAAAGAACTGAATGGATGAATAGAGTGAGATATTAGAAGTTTTAAACAAAGACTATGAAAATATGAAGAACAACCAAACAGAGATGAAGAATACAATAACTGAAATGAAAAACACATTAGAAGGAGACAACAGTAGACTAAATGATTCAGAGAAACAAATCAGTGAGCTTAAAGATGGAGAAGTGGAAATCACTGAAGCTGAATAGAAAAAAGAAAAAAGAATAGAGAGAAATGAGGACAGATTAAGAGACTTCTGAGACATCATCAAGCATACTAACATTCACATTATATGGGTACCAGAAGGAAAAGAGTGAGAGAAAGGGGCAGAGAACATATTTAAGGACATAATAGATAAAAACTTCCCTAACCTGGGAATGGAAACAGACATCCTAGTCAAGAAAGCACAGAGAGTCCCAAACAGGATCAGCTCAAAGAGGAACACACCAAGAGACACTGTAATTAAAATGGCAAAAAATAAAGATAAAAAGAGAATTATTTTTTTGGGGGGGTGCTGAACTGCATGGATTGAGGGATCTTAGTTCCCTGACCAGGAATTGAACCCGGGCTCACAGCTGTGAAAGTGCCAAGTCCTAACCACTGGAACACCAGGGAACTCCCCATATGAAGGAACAAGATAAAACCCCAAAGGAGATTGATTCAAGATGGAGGAGTAGAAGGATGTGTACTCATTCCTTCTTGCAAGAGCATTGGAATTACAATGAACTGCTGAACAGTCATCGACAGGAAGACACTGGAACACACTAAAAATGATACCCCATATCCAAAGACAAAGGAAAAGCTGTGATGAGGTGGTAGGAGGGGCACAATCATGATAAAATCAAATCCCATAACTGCTGGGTGGGTGACTCACAAACTGGAAAACAATTATACCATGGAAGTCCACCCACTGGAGTGAAGGTTCCAAGTCCCACGTCAGGTTTCCCAACTTGGGGGTCTGGCAATGGGAGGAGGAATCCCCAGAGAATCGGACTTTGAAGGTCAGCAGGATTTGATCACAGGACTTTGACAGGACTGCGGGAAACAGAGATTCCACTCTTGGAGGGCACACACAAAGTCCTGTGCACACCAGGCTCCGGGGGAAGAAGCAGTGACCCCATAGGGGACTGAACCAGACCTACCTGCTAGTGTTAGTGGGTCTCTTGCAGAGGCGGGGGTGGCTATGGCACACCATGGGGACAAGGACACTGGCAGCAGAAGTTCTGGGAAGTACTCCTTGGCGTGAGCCCTCCCGGAGTCAACCATTAGCCCCGCCAAAGAGCCTGTAGGTTCCAGTGCTGGGTCACCTCAGGCCAAACAACCAACAGGGAGGGAACACAGCCCCACCCAACAGTAGACAAGCAGATTAAAGTTTTGCTGAGCTCTGCTCACCAGAGCAACACTCAGCTCTACCCACCACAAGTCTCTCCATCAGGAAGCTTGCACAAGCCTCTTAGATAGCCTCATCCACCAGATGGCAGACAGCAAAATCAAGAAGAACAACAATGCTTCAGCCTGAGGGAAAAAAAAAAAAAAAAAACACAATCACAGAAATATAGACAACATGAAAAGGCGGAAGATTATGTCTCATATGAAGGAACAAGATAAAACCCCAGAAAAACAACTAAATGAAGTGGAGACAGGCAAACTTCCAGAAAAAGAATTCAGAATAATGATAGTGAAGATGATCCAGAACCTCGGAAAAATAATGGAGGCAAGATGGAGAAGATGCAAGAAATGTTTAACAAAGACCTAGAAAAATTAAAGAACAAACAAACAGAGATGAACAATACAATAACTGAAATGAAAAATACACTAGAAGGTATCAATAGTAGAAAAAATGAGGCAGAAGAATGGGTAAGTGATCTGGAAGACACTGGTGGAAAACATTGACATGGAACAGGATAAAGAAAAAAGAATGAAAAGAAATGAAGACAGCCTGAGACCTCTGGGACAACATTAAATGCACCAACATTGAGATTATAGGGGTCCCGAAGGAGAAGAGAGAGAGAATGGACCCAAGAAAATATTTTAAGTGATTATAGTAGAAAAATTCCCTAACATGAGAAAGGAATTAGGCACCCAAGTCCAGTAAGCAAAGAGAGTGCCAAGCAGGATAAACCCAAGGAGAAACACACCAAGCCACATAGTAATCAAATTGACAAAAATTAAAGACAAATTAAAAATTATTAAAAGCAACAAGGGAAAAACAACAAATAACATACAAGGGAACTCCCATAAGTTTAACAGCTGATTTCTCAGCAGAAACTCTGCAAGCCAGAAGGGACTGGCACAATATATTTAAAGTGATGAAAGCAAAAAACCTACACCAAAGAATACTCTACCCAGCAAGGCTCTCATTCAGATTTGACAGAGAACTCAAAAGCATTACAGACAAGCAAAACCTAAAAGAATTCAGTACCACCAGAACACCTTTGCAACAAATGCTAAAGGAACTCCTCTAGGCGGGAAAGAGAGTAGCAACTTAAAACAACGTTGTACATATACAGACTGCTATATGAAAACATTATGGGAACAGCAAACACCAAAACTACAAAAGATACACATACAAAAAAGTAAAAGCAACTCAAACACAACACTGAACATGGTCATCAAACCACAAGGGAAGAGAATAAAAGAGGAAGGGAAGAAAAAAAACCTACAAAAACAAACCCAAAACAATTAAGAAAATGGCAATAGGAACACACATATTGATAATTACCTTAAATGTAAATAGATTAAATGCACCAACCAAAAGACATAGACTGGCTGAGTGGATATGAAATCAATACCATATATATGTTGTCTACAAGAGACCTACCTCAGATCTAGGGACACATACAGACTGAAAGTGAGGGGACAGAAGTTATTCCATGCAAGTGGAAACCACAATAAAGCTGGAATACCAATACTCATATCAGACAATATAGACTTTAAAATTAAGACTGTTATAAGAGTCAAAGAAGGATACTACATAACAACCAAGGGATCAATCCAAGAAGAAGATATAACAATTGTAAACATATATGGACCCAAGATAGGAGCACCTCAATATATAAGGCAAATACTAAGAACCATAAAGGGAGAAATCAACAGTAACACACTAATAGTGGGGAAATTTAACAGCCTAGTTTTGTCAATGGACAGATCGTCCAGACAGAAAATCAAGAAGGAAACACAGACCTTAAATGACACATTAGACCAGATAGACTTAATTGATATTTATAGAGCACTCCATCCAAAAAGAGAAGAATACACATTCTTCTCAAGTGCGCATGGAGCATTCTGCAGGACTGACCACATACTGGGACACAAAGCAAGCCTCAGTAAATTTAAGAAATTTGAAATCATACCAAACATCTTTTCTGACCACAAGGCTATGAGATTAGAAATGAAATACAAGAAAAAAAAAACTATAAAAAACACAAACATGTGGAGGCTAAACAATATGATACTAAACAACGAATGTATCACTGAAAATATCAAAGACGAAATAAAAAATTGCTAGAGAAAAACGAAAATGAAAGCACAACAATCCAAAATCTATGGGATACAGCAAAAGCTGTTCTATGAGGAAAGTTTATAGCAATACAATCTTACATCAGGAAACCAAAAAAACTCAAAAAAAAAGCTAAACCTACACCTAAAGCAAATAGGGTAAGAACAACAAACAAAACTGAAAGTTAGTAGAAAGAAATCATAAAGATTAGAGCAGAAATAAATGAAATAGAGACAAAGAAAACAATAGCAAAGATCAATAAAACTAAAACCTGGTTCTTTGAAAAGATAAACAAATTTGATAAACCTTTAGCCAGACTCATCAAGAAAAAGACAGAGAGGACTCAAATCAATAAAATTAGAAATGAAAAAGGAGAAATTACAACTGACACACAGAAATACAAAGGATCATACTATATGCAACTGTATGCCAATAAAATGGACAACTTGGAAGACATGGAGAAATTCTTAGAAAGGTACAATCTACCAAGACTGAACCAAGAAGAATTAGAAAATATGAACAGTCCAATCACAAGCACTGAAATTTAAACTATAATTAAAAAACTCCCAACAAAAAAAGTCAAAGACCTGAGGGCTTCACAGGAGAATTCTCTCAAACATTTAGAGACAGCTAACACCTATCCTTCTGAAACTGATCCAAAAAATTGCAGAGGAAGGAAAACTCTCAAACTCATTTTATGAGGCCACCATCACCCTGATACCAAAACCAGACAAAGATACCACTAAAAAAGAAAATCACAGGCCAATATTGCTGATGACCATACACACAAAAATCCTCAACAAAATACTAGCAATTTGAATCCAACAATACATTAAAGGAATCATACACCATGATCAAGCAGGATTTATCCAGGGATGCAAGGATTTTTCAATATCTGCAAATCAAACAGTGTGATACACCATATCAACAAATTGAAGAATAAAAACCATATGATTATCTCAATAGATGCAGTAAAAGCTTTTGACCTAATTCAACACCCATTTATGACAAAAACTCTCCAGAAAGTGGGCAAAGATAGAACCTACCTCAAAATAATACAGGCTATATATGACAAACCTACAGGTAGCATCATACTCAATGGTGAAAAGCTGAAAGCATTTCCTCTGAGATGTGGAAGAAGACAAGGATGCCCACTCTCACCATTTTTATTCAACATAGTTTTGGAAGTCTTAGCTACGGCAATCAGAGAAGAAAAATAAATAAAAGGAATCTAAATTGGAAAAGAAGTTAAACTGTCACTGTTTACAGATGACATGATACTATACATAGAAAATCCTAAAGACGCTACCAGAAAACTACTAGAGCTCATCAAAGAATTTGGTAAAGTTGCAGGCTACAAAATTAATATACAGAAATGTGTTGCATTTCTATACACTAACGATGAAAATCAGAAAGAGAAATTCAAGAAACAATCCCACTTACCATTGCATCAAAAAGAATAAAATACCTAGGAATAAACCTACCTTAGGAGACAAAAGACCTGTACTCTGAAAACTATAAGATGTTGATGGAAGAAATAGAAGAAGACAGAAACAGATGGAAGGATATACCATGTTCTTGAATTGGAAGAATAAATATTGTAAAAATGATTCTACTACCCAAGGCAATCTACAGATTCAATGCAATCCTTATCAAATTACCAATGGCATTCTTCACAGAACTAGACCAAAAATCTTAAAATTTGTACAGAGACACAAAAGACCGTGAATAGCCAAAGCAATATTGAGAAAGAAAAATGGAGGAATCATGCTCTCTGAGTTCAGACTGTACTACAAAGCTATAGTCATCAAAACAGTATGGTACTGGCACAAAAATTGAACTATACATCAATGGCACATGATGGAAATCCCAGAAATAAACCCACGAACCTATGGTCAATAAATCTGTGAAAAAAGATGCAAGACTATACAATGGTAGAAAGACAGTCTCTTCAACAAATGGCACTGGGCAAACTGGACAGCTACATGTTTAAAAAAAAGCAATTAGATCATTCTTTAACACCATAAACAAAAATAAGCTCAAAATCGATTAAAGACCTAAATGTGAGGCTGGACACTACAAAACTCCTAGGCTAAAACTTAGCCAGAACACTCTCTGACATAAATCGCAGCAATATCTTTTACAATCAGTCTCACACAGTAATGGAAATAAAAACAAAATAAACAAATGGAACCTAATTAAACTCAAAACTTCTGCACAGCAAAGGAAACCATAAACAAAGTGAAAAGACAACCCACAGACTGGGAGAAAATATCTGCAAAAGATGTGACTGACAGGGATTAGTTTCCAAAATTTACAAACAGCTCATGTAGCTTAATATCATCAAAACAAACAACCCAATCAAAAAATAGGCAGAAGACATAAATAGACATTTTTCCAAGGAAGACATATGGATGGCCACGAGGCACATGAAAAGATGTTCAACGTCGCTAATGATTAGAGAATTGCAAATCAAAACTACAATGAGATATCAACTCACACCAATCAAAATGGCTATCATAAAAAAATCCACAAACAGTAAATGCTGGAGAGGGTGGGGAGAGAAGGGAACCCTCTAACACTATTGGTGGGAGTGTAAATTGGTACAGCCACTATGGAGAACAGTATGGAAGTTCCTTAAACTAAAAATTGAGCTAACATATGACCCTGCAATCCCACTGTTGGGCATATATCTGGAGAAAAACATTGTCCAAAAGGATATATGCACCCCAGTGTTCATTGCAACACTGTTTACAATAGCCAAGACATGGAAGCAACCTAAATGTCCATAGACAGAGGAATGGATAAACAAGATGTGGTATATATATACAATGTAATATTACTCAGCCTTAAAAAAAATGAAATAATGCTATTTGCAGCATCATGGATGGACATAGAGATTGTCATACTGTGTGAAGTAAGTAACACAGAGAAAGAGAAATATCATATGATATCACTTATATGGAGAATCTAAAAAGAAATGATACAATGAACATATTTACAAAACAGAAACTGTCCTGCAGACTTAGAGAATGAACTTATGGTTACCAGTGGGGGAAGGGTGGAGCAAAGGGATAGTTAGGGAGTTTGGGATTGACATGTACACACTGCTATATTTTAAAAGGATAATAAACAAGGACCTACTGTATAGCACTGGGAACTCTGCTCAATGTTATGTGGTAGCCTAGATGGGAGGGTTTTCTGGGGAGAATGGATACATTTATATATATGGCTGAGTCACTTTGCTGTGCAGCTGAAACTATCACATTGTTAGTTGGCTATATTCCAACATAAAATAAAAAGTTAAGAAAACAAAAAAACAGAAAAACAACTAAGTGAGGTGGAGATGGACAATCAACTGGAAAAATAATTCAAAGTAATGATAGTGAAGATGGTCCACGGTCACAGAGAAAGAATGCAGGAACAGATTGAGAAGATACAAGAAATGTTTAACAAAGACCTAGAAGAACTAAAGAACAAACAAACAGAGATGAACAACACAATAAGTGAAAAAAACGCTAGAAGGAATCAAAAGCAGAGTTACTGAGGCAGAAGAATGGATAAGTGAACTGGAAGACAGAATGGTAAACATCACTGCCCTGGAACAGAATAAAGAAAAATGAATGAAAAGAAATGAAGACTGTCTAAGAGACCTGTGGGATATTAAATGCACCAACATTCACATTATAAGCATCCCAGAAAGTGAAGAGAGAGAGAACAGACAGGAGAAAATATTTGAAGAGATAATAGCTGAAAACTACCCTAACATAGGAAAGGAAACAGGCACCTAAGTTCAGGAAGTGCAGAGAGGCCCATACAGGATTCACCCAAAGAGGAACATGTTGAGACACATGGTAATCAAAGTGACAAAAATTAATAACAAAGAGAAAATATTAAAAGCAATGAGCGAAAAACAACAAACAATATACAAGGGAATCCCCATCAGGTTAACAGCTGGTCTTTCAGCAGAAACTCTACAGGCCAGAAGGGAGTGGCAAGATATATTTAAAGTGATGAAAGCTAAAAACCTACAACCAAGATTACTCTACCCAGCAAAGATCTCATTCAGATTTGATGGAGAAATCAAAAGCTTTACAGACAAACGAAAGTTAAGAGAATTCAGCACCACCAAACCAGCTTTACAACAAATGCTAAAGGAATTTCTCTAGGTGGAAAACAAAAGGCCACTTCTAGAAACAAGAAAATTACAAATGGAAAAGCTCACTAGTAAAGGCAAACATAAAGTAAAGGTAGGAAGCCATCTGAACACAGATATGATATCAAAACCAGCAATTGTGAGAAGAGGAGAGCACAAGTGCAGAATATTGGAAATGCATTTGAAATTAAAAGACCAGCAACTTAAAACAATCTTGTTTACATATAGACTGTTATATCAAAACCTCATCATAACAGCAAATGAAAAATATACAATAGATACACACACAAGAAAAAGGAATCCAAACACAACACTAAAGTTAGTGATCAAATCACAAGAGAAGAGAACAAAAAAGGAAGGGAAGAAAAAAGACCTACAAAAACAAATCCAAAACAATTAAGAAAATGGCAATAGAAACATACATATAGATAATTACCTTAAATGTAAATGGACTAAACTTTACAACCAAAAGACTTAGACTGACTGAATGGATACAAAAACAAGACCCATATATATATGCTGTCTACAAGAGACCCACTTCAGACCTAGGGACACACACAGACTGAAAGTGAGGGGATGGAGAAAGAAATTCCATGCAAATGGAAATCTAAAGAAAGCTCTAGTAGCAGTACTCATATCATACAAATTAGACTTTAAAATAAAGACTGTTGGAAGAGACAAAGAAGAATACTACATAATCATCAAGGGATCAATCCAAGAAGAAGATATAACAATTTTAAGTATACATGCACATAACATAGGAGCACCCCATTATATAAGGCAAATACTAACAGCCTTTAAAGGAGAAATTGACACTAACACAATAACAGTGGGGGACTTTTACACCCTACTTACATCAATGGACAGATCATCCAGACAGAAGATCAATAAGGAAACACAGGGCTTAAACAGCACATTAGACCAGATGGACTTAATTGCTATTTATAGAGCATTCAATTCAAAAGCAGCAGAATACACATTCTTCCCAAGTGCCCATGGAATATTCTCCAGGCTTGATCACATGCTGGGCCACAAAACAAGCTTCAGTTAATTTAAGAAATTGAAATAATATCAAGCATCTTTTCTGATCACAACTCTATGAGATTAGAAATCAGCTACAAGAAAAAACTGTAAAAAACACAAACACCTGGAGGCTAAACAATATGCTACTAAATAACCAAAGTCTATTCCAACATAAAAAAATATTTAATCTATGAAAATTTATCTTATTAATCAGCTGTGCTTCATGTGATCTGAATTTTAATGTGTCCTACAGGGTGTGTGTCCATACTCCTTCGAGCAGTAAAAAAAAAAAAAAAAAGAATATAAAGATCTGTTACTTGAAGTAAAGGAGAGAATATTAAAGGCAACATGGGAAAAGAAACAAGTTACATACAAGGGCACTCCCATAATGCTATCTGACTACTAAGCGAAAACTATGCAGGACAGAGTGGAATGGCACAATGTATGAAAAGTGATAAAAAGGAAAAACTTAAAACCAAGAATATTCTACCCAGCAAGGCTCTCATTCTGATTCAAAGGAGAGATCAATGTTTTAGAGAAAAGCAAAAGCTAAGAGTTCAGCAACACCAAAACAGCTTCATAAGAAATGTTAAAGGGACTTCTTTAAGCTAGAAAGAAAAGGCTACAACTGGAAACATGAAAAGTATGAAAGGAAAATCTCATGAGTAAAAACATATACAAAGTCAATGTAGTACATTACCCACATTCAAAGCTAGTAGGAAGGTTAAAGGACAAAAGTAGTAAAACTGTCTATGTCTACAATAAGCAATTAAGGAATACACAAAACAAATAGATGAAAAATATGTCAAAAACAGTAATCACGAGGGGAGGAGAGAAAAAATGCAGGGTTGTTAAAATTCATTTGAAATTAAGAAGTCAGCAACTTAAAAAGTCATGTATACATATATGGATTGCTATATATAAACTTCATGGTAACCACAAACCAAAAATCTATAACAGATATATACACACAAAAAAGAGAAAGGAATTCTAACATAACACTAATGATAGTCATCAAATCACAAGGGAAGAAGACAAAAGAAGGAGAAAGGAACAAAAAACGAATTGCAAAAACAACCACAAAACAATTAACAAAATGGCAATAGTACATACATATGAATAATTACTTTAAATGTAAATAGAATAAATTTTCCAATCAAAACACATAGGATGGCTGAATTGACAATAAAACAAGACCTGTATATATATTGCCTACAGGAGACTCACTTCAGTTCTAAAGACACACACAGACTGAAAGTGCAGGGGTGGAGAAAGTTATGCCATGCAGTTGGAAATTAAAAGAAAGCTGGGGAAGCAATATTTATATCATTTTATACCAAATGGACCTAACAGCCATATAGAGAAAATCCATCCAACAACAGAGAATACACATTCTTCTTGAGCACACACGGAACTTTCTACAGTATAGATTATATGTTAGTTTATAAAAAATCCTTAGCAGGCTTAAAGTTATTGAAATCATCCTAACTATCATTTCCAACCACAAAAGTATGAAGCTAGAAGTCAGTAAGAGGAGAAAAAGTGAAATTTTACTAATATATGAAAATTGAATAGCACATTTCTGAGCAACAAATGGGTCAATGTGTCAAAGAAAAAATCAAAAGGAAATTTAAAAAATCTTGAAATAAACAAAAATCGAAACACAGCATACCAAAACTTATGGAATGCAGCAAAAACAATTATAACAAGGAAGTTTATAACAATACACATCTACATTAAGAAAAAAGAAAGATCTCAAATTAACAGCATAGTTTAATAATTCAAGGAATGAGAGAAAGAAAATCAAACTAATCCAAAAGGTAGCAGAAGAAAGGAAATAACAAATATCAAACAGAAATAAGTGAAATACATACCAGTAAAACAATACAAATGATGAATAAGACTAAGAGCTTGTTACTGAAAAGATAAACACAATTGACAAACATTTAGTGGACTAAGAAAAAAAAGACTCAAAAAATTATAACTACTAGAGGAGATATTATGATTGATATCAGAGAATTACAAAGGATTATATGAGACTTCTATGAACAGTAATACTCCAACAAATTGAATATCCTATGAGAAATGGATTAATCCCTAGAAACAGAACCAACCAAGACTGAATCATAAAGAAATATAAATTCTGGACAAATCAATAACAAATAAGGAGATGGAATAAAAAAATTATAAATTCCGCAACAAAGAAAGGCCCAGTACGACATGGCTTTAAAGCTTAATTCTACCAATTAAAAATGAATTAATACCAATCCTTATCAATCTCTTCCAAAAAATTGAATAGTAGAGAACATGTACAAACTAATTTTATGAGGCCAAAGTTACACTGAGAACAAAACTTGAGAAGGACACTACAAGAAAAAGAAATTTCAAGCCACTCTCCCTGATAAATTTATATGCAAAAATTCCCAATATGATAGTAGAAAATATTATTCAACAGAACATTAAAATGATTCATACACCATGATCAAGTAAGATAATCCTGGAATTCAAGGATGTTTCAATATATGCAAGACAATCAATGCAGTACGCCACATTAACAGAATGAAAGATAAAAATTGTATGTTCATCTCAATAGATGCAGAAAAAGTATTTGACAAATTCAACATCCTTTCATGGTAAAACCTCTCAACAGATTAGGTACAAAAGAAATGTACTTCAACATAATAAAGTCCATATATGGCAAACCTCCAACTAACATCATACTTAAAGGTGAAAAGCTGAAAGTTTTTCCTTAAGATAAGGGGCAAGTCAAAGTTGCCCACACTAGGCACTTTTATTCCCCATAGTACTGAAAGTCCTATCTAGAGTAATTAGGCAAGAAATAGAAATAAAATCTATCCAAATAAGAAAGGAAATAGTAAAATTGTCTCTGTTTGAAAATAACATGATCTTATATATAGAAAACCTTATATATGGCAACAAAAAATGTTAAAGCTAATAAATTCATTAAAGTTGCAGGATACAAAACTCAACATACAAAAATCAGTTGCATTTCATTATTTTAAAAATGAACTATGTGAAAAAAGAAATTATGAAAGCAATCACATTTACAATACCATCAAAACAAATTAAAATTAGAAATAAATGTAACCAAAGAGGTAAAATTTCTGTTCAGTGAAATATGTAAGACATTGATTAAATAAGTTGAATATGAACCAAGTAAATGGAAAGACATACCATACTCATGAATTGGAAGTATCAATATTGTTAAAATATCCATTCTACACAAAGAAATCTACAGATTCAATGCAATCCTTATCAAAATACCAATGGCATTTTCCCGTGAAATAGAAAAATACAATCAGAAAATTCCCTTGAAATTAGAAAAGGCTCCAAATAGTCAAAGCAATCTTGAGAAAGAACAAAGCTGGAAGCATCACAATTTCTGATTTCAACATATATTAAAAATCTATAGTAATTAAAACATTATAGTACTGGCATAAGAAAAGACACATAGACCAAATGAACAGAATTGAAACCAGAAATAAACTCATGCATATAAGGTCAAACAATCATTGACAATGGCATCAAGAACACACAATGAGGAAGTATTGTCCCTTCAATAAATGGTGTTAAGAAAAATGAGTATTCACATGCAAAAGAATAAATTTGTTCCCCTATCTTACATCACTAACAAAAATTAACTTAGAGACTTCAATCTATAAATTAAAACCTTACGTTTTTAGAAGAAAATATATGGGAAAAGATCTTTGTCTTTGGTCTTGTCAATGACTTCTTTGGATATGACACCAAAAGTACAATCAACAAAAACAAAAATAAACCAGTCATACTATATCAAATTAAAAAGCTTCTGCACAACACAAAAAATAATCAACAAATGAAGAGGTTACCTACAGAAGGGGTAAAAATATTTGCAAACAATATATATGTTGACTGCAAAAAAAATGCACAAACTAAAAGTTGAAAATTATGTTTTATTTGGTGGACAAAACTGAAAATTTAAGCCTGGGACACAGCCTCTCAGATATCTCTGAGGGATTGCTCCAAAGAGGTAAGAGGAGATCCAGGGTATATAGGGCTTTTTGCAACGAATACCAGGTAATCAAAACATCAAAAGATAACTGTTAAATAAGAAAACCAGGAAGTCTTCAAGATGGTGGAAGAGTAAGACGTGGATATCAGCTTCCTCCCCACAAATACATCAGAAGTACATCTACATGTGGAACAGCTCCTACAGAACACCTACTGAATGCTGGCAGAAGACCTCAGACCTCCCAAAGGGCAAGAAACTCCCCACGTAATCAGTAATCAAGACAGTATGGTACTGGCACAAAAACAGAAATATAGATCAAAGGAACAGGATAGAAAACCCAGAGATAAACCCACACACATATGGTCACCTTACCGTTGATAAAGGAGGCAAGAACATTCAATGGAGAAACGACAGCCTCTTCAATAAGTGGTGCTGGGAAAATTGGACAGATACATGTAAAAGAATGAAATTAGAACAGTCCCAAACACCATACACAGAAATAAACTCAAAATGGATTAAAGACCTAGATGTAAGGCCAGACACTATCAAACTCATAGAGGAAAACATAGGCAGAACACTCTATGACATAAATCACAGCAAGATGCTTTTTGACCCACCTCCTAAAGAAATGGAAATAAAAACAAAAATAAACAAATGGGACTTAGAGAAACTTAAAAGCTTTTTCACAGCAAAGGAAACCATAAAAAAGATGAAAAGACAACCCTCAGAATGGGAGAAAATATTTGCAAATGAAGCAACTGACAAAGGATTAATCTCCAAAATTTAAAAGCAGCTCATGCAGCTCAATAACAAAAAAAAAAACAACCCAATCCAAAAATGGGCAGAAGACCTAAATAGACATTTCTCCAAAGAAGATATACAGATTGCCAATACACACATGAAAGGATGTTCAACATCATTAATCATTAGAGAAATGATAATCAAAACTACAGTGAGATATCATCTCACACAGGTCAGAATGGCCATCATCAAAAAAATCTAAAAACAGTAAATGCTGGAGAGGGTGTGGAGAAAAGGGAACACTCTTGCACTGTTGGTGGGAATGTAAATTGATACAGCCACTATGGAGAACAGTATGCAGGTTCCTTAAAAAACTAAAAATAGAACTACCATACGACCCAGCAATCCCACTACTGGGCATATACCCTGAGAAAACCATAATTCAAAGAGTGTCATGTACCAAAATGTTCATTGCAGCTCTATTTACAGTAGCCAGGACATGGAAGCAACCTAAGCGTCCATCATTGGATGAATGGATAAAGACGATGTGGCACATATATACAATGGAATATTACTCAACCATAAAAAGAAACAAAATTGAGTTATTTGTAGTGAGGTGGATGGAGTTAGAGTCTGTCATACAGAGTGAAGTAAGTCAGAAAGAGAAAAACAAATACCGTATACTAACACATATATATGGAATCTTAAAAAAAAAAAAAGTCATGAAGAACCTAGGGACAAGACAGGAATAAAGACACAGACCTACTAGAGAATGGACTTGAGGATACGGGAACGGGGAAGGGTAAGCTGAGACAAAGTGAGAGAGTGACATAGACATACATACACTACCAAACGTAAAATAGATAGCTAGTGGGAAGCAGCCGTATTGCATGGGGAGATCAGCTTGGTGCTTTGTGACCACCTAGAGGGGTGGGATAGGGAGGGTGGGAGGGAGGGAGACACAAGAGTGAAGAGATATGGGGACATATGTATATGTATAACCGATTCACTTTGTTATAAAGCAGAAACTAACACACCATTGTAAAGCAATTATACTCCAATATAGATGTTAAAAAAAAAAGCCAGTTATCTCAAGTTAATCAATTTAGCACTTTTTTATGTATGTGAAGACTCAAGAGTATGGGATCATTGAAATCATTCCTTTGATATGCACCTTAGCTATCTAGGGCTAGTATCCCATGCTTTACCATCTTGAGTTCCCTCAGAGTGCACCATTGTGGGTGGTAGCAGCAGCTGAGTGCTTGGCAGTGGGCATCTTGTTTGTCTCCATGCTGAGTTTTCCTCAGGGCACACTGTCGGAGGTGGCTGTAGTGGCTTGATGGCTGTAACAACCTTTGTTTACTGATATGGCAGGCAACATTTTTCATTCACATATATGATAAGGGGTTAATATCCAAAATATATATGAAATATTTGATTTAATAGCAAAAATATATACTGTCATCTAAAAATGGGCAAAGAACTTGAATAGACATTTTTCCAAAGAACACATACAAATGGCCAACAGGTGCATGAAAAGATGCTCAACATCACGAATCATCAGGGTAATGTAAATTAAAACCATAATGAGATAGTCTTTCACACATGTATAATGGCTATCATCAAAAAGACAAGAGATAAGTGCTATGAGGATGTGGAGAGAAAAGAACCTTTGTACACTGTTGGTGGAAATGTAAATTGTTCACCCATTATGGAAAACAATATTAAATTTCCTCAAAACATTTGTAAAAGAACTACTTTATGATCTTGCATTTCCACTTCTTGGTGTATATGCAAAGGTATCAAAATGAGTATCTTGAAGATATATCTACCCACTCACTTTTATTGCAACATTATTCACAATAACCAAGATATGGAAACAACATATACATATATATATGTATATATATATGTGTGTGTATATATATTATATATATATATACACACAAATACACACACACAAACACACACACATATATATATATATATGCAGTGAAATATTTTTCAGCCAGGAGAAGGAGGTAAATCATGCCAGTTTCAACAACTTGGGTGAACCTAGAGGACATTATGCTAAATGAAATAATTCAGACACAGAAAGGCAAATGCTGTATGATCACTCTATCATGTGGAATCTAGTTCCTGGGCAGGTGGGAGTTAAGTGGGGAGCTGATAGTCAATGACTACAGGCCTTCAGTTATAAGATGAATAAGTTCTTGTGATCTAATGTACAGCATGATGGCTATAGTTAATAATTTATTTTATACTTGAAATTTGCCAAGAGAATAGATCTTAAGTGTCCTCACTACAATAAAAAAGAAATTGTAACTATGTGAATTGATAGATGCATTAGTTAACCGGATTGTGGTAATTGTTTCAGAAAAAACATGTAGAGCAAGTCATCATATTTTACCCCTTAAATACATACAATTTTATTTGTAATTGTACTTCAATTAATTGAAGAAGAAATAAACCACTAGAGCCCTTTAAAAAATGTGTTCTGCTTGACTTATTGTTGCATGAATATAATACTCCTTTATATTTTTAGCTGATAATTCCAACATATTTAACATCTCAGGGTTCAAAGTTGTTAGTTTTCTTTTCCTTTGTGAGTTAAGATTTTCCTTGTTTGGGACTTCCCTGGTGGTCCAGTGACTCCACGCTCCCAATGCAGGAGGCCCAGGTTCTATCCCTGGTCAGGGAACTAGATCCCACATGCTGCAACTAAGAGTTCACATGCCACAACTAAAAAAAGACAAGTCATATTGGGTTGTATAGTAAGCATTTCGAATATTACGTTAAGTGATTCTGGGTCTTGTTTAAATCCTTTGGCAAATGTCAGCATTTTTGTTCTAATAGACAACCAACTCTTTCAGTTCAGACTGTAAGTTATGCTTTGTCTTCTTTCGACAGTGGTTCTAATGTTTGTTAGTTTTCAAAGCCTTTGCCAATTTGTTTGGATCTCACTTGTGTGTGCACCACCTAATGATCAATCTGGGATGTAAGTGTTTGTCTTCCTCAAGAGGTCAGTTTCTTGATATGGGGTTTAGGATCAGATCCTTGTTTCCATAGTTCAAGAAAGAGCCCAAGGATCCTATACAACATGATGGGATTACTTTCTTGAGCTACTTATTTTCTGCAATCTCCATAAATTTTGCCAGTTCCCAGGGACCTTCCCTCCTTGGAACATTGTCTGGGATGCTGAATCTTTTGTTTCACTATTCTGCAGCACACTTTCTGTGAATTCTTCTGCCTCCAGGATGAAATAGCTAGAAAATATAAAAGAAAAATAAAGTAGGGATTCTACCTATGCTCTTGGAAACACAATTTCTCTGATCAGATATAAGAGTTCCCATTCCTCAGAGTTTTAGGCACATGCCTGGTCACCACTGGCGTCATTGATGCCAATACAGGAACTGCTTGGAGGCTGGGGCAGGAAGGAATATTTAAAAAATAAAATAAAAGGGGAATTTCCTCCACCCTGACGGACCTCTTTCTTGCCTTTTGGAACAGAAATAAAAGGGTTTTTTGGAGTTATTTCTGTCAACACCTGATAAATAACTAGGTTTCAGGCTACCTTGGAGTCCAACCAAGAAGAAACTAGAGGGGAAAAAACAGGACACTCATTTTGTTTCTGTGGTACTTTGAGATTTGTTTTTCTTCCTCCCATCAACATGATACCATTTACTTTTCAGAGACCTCAAATAGCTCTTCCATGTATTCAATTTATTTACTGTGAGACAGGAGGTTAAAGTGTTCTTACCTAGTCTTATCTGGAACCAGAACCCTCCAATTTAATTTTTGTTTTTTTAATTAATATAATTTAATTTTGGAATTATTTTAGATTTACAGAAAAGTTGTAATTATAGTACATATAATTCCAGCATACCCCTCTCTTAGCTTTTCTTAACCACTTTACTGAGAAAGTATTTATATATAAAATACTGTGCATATTTACTGTGTACATGTTAATGAGTTTGGAGGTAACTGCACACACGTGAAACCATCACTACTATCTATGCCATAAACATATAGATAACCTCCAAAACTTTCCTTTTTATTATTTTTTGTGAGTGATAAGAACACTTAACATATGCTATAACCTCTAGCAAATGTTTAAGTATACAATACAGTGTTATTAACTATAGGTATTATGCTATACAGTAGATCTCTAGAACTTATTAATCTTGTATAAATAAAGTATACTCAGATAAATATTTTCTCTTTACCCCTCCACCAGTTCCTGGCAACCACCATTCTACTCTCTGATTCTATGAGTTTGACTATTTTAGACAACTTTATAGGTGGAATCATGTATTATTTGTTCTTCTGTGTCTGGCTTATTTCACATAACATAATGTCCTCCAGGTTTATCTACATTGTATCATATTGCAGTATCTTTTTATTTTTAAGGCTGAATAAATTTCCATTGTATGTATATACCACATTTTCTTTATTCATTCATCCACTAAGTGTTATATAGGTTGTATTCAGGTTTTGGCTTTTGTGAATAATGCTCCAATGAATATGACAGTGCAGATCTATTCCCAAGACAATAATTTTAAAACCTTTTGATACATACCAAGACATGATATTTCTGGATCATATGGCACTTATATTTTAAATTTTATTTTAATTTAATATTTATTTTACAATTTTACTGGATTATAGTTGATTTACAATGTTGTGCTAGTTTCAGGTGCACTGAAAAGTGAATCAGCTATACACATACATATATCCACTCTTTTTTAGATTCTTCTCCCATATAGGCCATCACAGAGTATAGATTTCCCTGTGCTATACAGTAGCTCCTTATTAGTTACCCATTTTATATATATTAGTTATCCATTTTATATATAGTAGTGTGTATAGGTCAATCACAATCTTCCAATTTATCCCTATCCCTGTTTACCAACTGGCAACCATAAGTTAGTTCTCTACATCTGTAAATCTATTTCTGTTTTGTAGATACAGACTATACTACAAAGTTATAGTAATCAAAACAGTATGATACTGGAAAAAAACAAAAACATAGATCAGTGGAACAGGATAGAAACTCCAGAGATAAACCCATGCACCTCTGGTCACCTAATCTATGACAAATGAGGTAAGAATATACAATGGAGAAAAAACAGTCTCTTCAATAAGTGATGCTGGGAAAACCGGACAGCTATACGTAAAACAATGAAATTAGAACACTCCCTAACACCATGCGCAAAAATAAACTCAAAATGGATTAAAGACCTAAATGTAAGGCCAGACACTATAAAACTCTTAGAGGAAAACATAGGCAGGACAGTCTTTGACATAAATAGGAGTAAGTTCTTATTTGATCCACCTCCTAGAGTAATGAAAAGGGAAACAAAAATAAACAAATGATACCTAATTAAACTTCAAAGCTTTTGCACAGCAAAGGAAACCATAAACAAAATGAAAAGAGAACACTCAGAATGGGAGAAAATTTTTGCAAACAAAGCAACTGACAAGGGATTAATCTCCAAAATGTACAAACAACTCATGCAGCTCAATATATAAAAAAGAAAAAAAACCCAATCAAAAAATTGGCAAAAGATCAAAATAGACATTTCACAAAAAAGACATACAGGTGGCCAACAGGCACAGGAAACGATGCCCAACTTCTTTAATTATTAGAGAAATGCAAATCAAAACTACAATGAGGTATTACCTCACACTGGTCAGAATGGCTATCACCAAAAAAATCTACAAACAATAAATGCTGGAGAGGGTGTGGAGAAAAGGGAACCCTCCTACACTGTTGGTGGGAATGTAAATTGGTACAGCCACTATGGAGAAGAGTGTGGAGATTCCTTAGGGGAAAAAAAAAACCTAAAAGTAGAGCTGCTATATGATCCAGCAATCCCACTCCTGGGCATATATCCAGAGAAAACTGTAATTCAAAAAGATACATGCACCCTAATATTTATTGTGGCACTATTTACAATAGCCAGGACATGGAAGCTACCTAAATGTCCATCAACAAAGGAATGGATAAAGAAGATCTGGTACATATATACTGTGGAATATTAGCCATTAAAAAAGTAGAAGATAATGCCATTTGCAGCAACATGGATGGACCTAGGGCTTGTCATACTGAGTGAAGTAAGTCAGATGGAGAAAGGCAAATATCATATGATATTGCTTATATGTGGAATCTAAAATAAAGGTACAAATGAACTTATCTACAAAACAGAAATGCAGTTACAGATGTAGAAAACAAACTTATGGTAACCAGGTGGTAAGTGGGGGTGGGGAGGGATAAACTGGCAGATTCGGGTTGACATATACATACTACTATATATAAAATAGATAACTAATAAGGACATACAGTATAGCACAGGGAACTCTATTCAATACTCTGTAATGGCTTATGTGGGAAAAGAACCTAAAAAAGAGTGGATGCCTGTATATGTATAACTGATTCACTTTTCTGTACACCTGAAACTAACACGACATTGTAAATCAACTATACTCCAATAAAAATTTTAAAAATAAATAAATACATGTCTTTTTAATTTTATGAGAAACCTTCACACTGCTTTCCATAGAGGCTACAACAAGTTACCACAAAGAATGCACAGGAGTTCCCATCATTTGACATCTATGCCAACTCTTGTTATCTCTTTCACTTTTTGATAAAAGCGTCTTAACATATGTGAGGTGATATTTCATTGTGGTGTTGATTTGCATTTCCCTGGTGATTAGTGATGTTGAACACCTTTTCATATTCCTGTTTGGCCATTTGTAGCTTTTCCTTTGAGAAATGTCTATTCAGGTCCTTTGCCCACTTTTTGATCAAGTTATTTCTATTTTTGTTATTGAGTTTGTATGTTTTATCTATATATTTTAGATATTAACTCCTTATCTAATGTATGGTTTGTAAATATTTTCACGCATTCTGTAGATTGACCTTTCACACTGTTGATTGTTTTCTTTGCTGTGCAGAAAGCTTTTTATTTTGATGGAATCTCACTTGTTTATCTTTGCTTTTGTTGCCTGTGCTTTTGATGGCATATCTAAAAAAATCATTGCCAAGACCATCTCAAGATTTTTCCCTGTTTTCTTTTAGGAGTTTTACAGTTTCAGGTCTTGTGTTTAAGTCTTTAATCTCTTTTGAGTTGATTTTAGATTGTGGTGTGTTGTAAGTATCCAATTTCATTTTTACTCCTTTGGATTTTCAGTTTACCTACTACTATTTGTTAAAGTGACCATCCTTTCCCCATTATGTATTATTGACATTTTTGTCAAATATCAGTTTACTGTAGAGTGATGTCAGCATCATGGGAGCATAATACATTCCTCCTATTTTTTTCCCTTTTAAAATAATCAATTAGACATACAAACATAAACAAAAGTTCCTCTGTGGGAACTATGGGATTCAGCAGCATATAGTAAGGGATCTGGAATAAGTTTTTCTAATTTGTCCATCTGGTAATAGACAGACAGCCCTGGGATGCAACACAGAGGGAGGAGGAACTTTGCCAGTGTCACCGTCCTCCAAGGCAACAGAGTACATGGTTGTGTTAGCTGGAGGCAACTAATCCTGTGGAGGAAAAGTAGAGTAGTGTGTGAAAAGATGCTTCAGCTATATTGGATACTGCCAGAGTAATCAGTTTATTACCAACAACAACTAGAGAACTGATGTGGAACCTTCATGACTGGGGAGAAGAAAGAGATTGGGAAAGAAGAGGATAAGAAAATGAAATGACATTAACAGTTCATACTGATGGCACTCAGGACTTCAGCAGGAAGTCTGCCCACAAGCACCTGGGAGAACTTCACAGGAGGATCTATCCACCAGTTCCATGGATATCCTCAATGCTCAGAGTGCTAAACACACACCTCCCCCCACTCTGAAGCCAACTCCTTGAGCATGCTCCTAAGTATGATGGCAAGACTGGGTCCAGTAGACAGACTGGTATCGAAAAAGAGACCAGGATCTGTGTCAAGGGAGAAACTACAAACTTGAACTATAGCTCCACTTTTGTAAAAACAAATCAGAGGTTTACAGTAGCCAGAATGGTGAGTTGTAGGAATCAGAAAGGATATACAAACTTAAGAATTCTGCAAAAAGAGGGACAAGATGAATGCAGCAGTTGTATCCATAAAAGTTTGGAGAAAACTCAGGATATAACATGCCAAAGAACCGTGTTCCCCACATGAAGGCAAAAGGAAAAGATTTGAGGATTTGTCTGCTGCTTTAAATATGAAATCAGCAACACAAAACTCCAAGGAATAGAAAGAATCATGGAAACACGTCATCACCAAAGATAATAATCTTCCAATAACCAGGCTCAAAGGCATGGAATTTTGTGATGTAGTCAATAAATAATTCAAAATGGCTCTTTTGAGGAACCTCAATAAGCTACAAGAAAACACAGAAAGACAATTCAAAAAATTTAAGAAAACAATACAAAACAAAATGAGAAAATTTTAATAATATAGAAATAATAAACAAGAACCAAACAGAAATTCTGGAGCTGAAGACTTCAATGAATTATATGAAAAATGCAATAAAGAGCATCTACAGCAGAGCAGTGCAAAGGGAAGACAGAATATGTTATGAAAAGGAAAGGAATTTTGACATAACTCAATCAAAGGAGAACATCAAAAAAGAATAAAAAAGAGGAAAGAAAGCCTAAATGATTGGGTTCATATAGATATACAAATATTAGAATAACTGGGATTCCAGAAGAAGGAGAGATGGAGAAGTGGGCAGAAAGTTTATTTAAAGAAATAATATCTGAGAACTTTCCAAAACTTGGGAGAGACTTGGACATACAAGTTAACAAAGCTAATAAATCATCCCATTAGTTCAATGCAAATAGGCCAGGACACATTATAATGAAACTATCCAAAATCAATGACAAAGGGAGAACCCTAAAAAGCAGCCAGAGAAAAAAGATTGTAACCTACCAAAGAACCCCCATTAAGCTGTCAGCAATTTTCTCAGCAAAAACACTACAGGCCAAGAGAGAATGAAATGACACATTCAAAGTGTTGAAAAAATTGCCAGACAAGAATCTCTATCTGGCAAATATATCCTTCAGGTAAAAAGGAGAAATAAAGACATTCTTTGAAAAAAATAAAAAAACGCTGAGGGTGTTCATAACTGCTAGAACTGTCTTGTAAGAAATGCTGAAATGAGAATTCAAACAGAAATGAGAAAAATGAAATGAAAATATATAAAAGTATACAACAAAATGATAAATGTAAATATACAGTCAGATGTAGAAAACTCCAATTCTGTAATAGCATGGTGTGTTATTTCCATGGGAACCCCCCCTCCAATGTGGCAAATTTCAGTAGGGAAGATATTGCTGAGGGGTTAAAGTGCAGACTCGCTCACCCTGGGACACAACAACAACAACAAAAGCAAAAGTTTAAAGGGCACCTTAACTATATGGGAAGGAAATCCATTTACTAAAACTAGAGCTTCTGCAAAATGAGCAGGGAACTGCGGAAGCCCTCTCTGGGATCAGAGGCACAGGCAAATATCATTGATTGAGTCCCCTTGAGGCTCCCCATCCTCATGCCCACACATACTCCAGCCCCAGCTGCCCCACTGAGGCAGTCTTGGGCACAGTGCTCCTCAGGCACAAGCAGTCTACACATAGGATGCTCCCAACCAAGAACACTACTTCAAGACCAGGAGAGGTAGCTGTTTTGCCTGATTCATAGAAAAAAAGTCAAACAAAATGATGAGACAGAGGAATATGTTCAAAAAAAGAACAAAATAACCCCCCAGGGAAAACCCTAATGAAATAAAGGCAAGTAATTAACTTGGTAAAGAGTTCAAAGAAACTATCATAAGGAAGCTCACTGAACTCAGGAAAAGAATGGAGGAACTCAGTGAGAACTTCAACAAAGACTTAGAAAATATAAGAAATAATCATTCAGAGCCAAATAATACAATAACTAAAATTTTAAAAATACACAAGAACGAATCAACAGCATATTACATGTTACAGAAGAATGGATAAGCAATCTGGAACATAGAATTGTGCAGATCACCCAATCAGAAGAGCAAAAAGAAGAAAGAATTTTTTTTTTCATTCGCATTTTGGTTTTTTTTTATGTTTTATTTAACACACACAGACTATATTTTATTTTTACAAGAGATAAATCAACTGACACCAAGCATTGTAAATGGATGACCACAACAAAAGCAACAATGATTGCAATTACCAAACACGAAACACACTCATACTATGTCATAATACGGACATTCAGTCCAGTAATCCTCCACTGTAACAGCTCCTTTACTTTGCAGTGAAAATTGATTTGTATATTCTTTGCCTGAGTCCTTGTGGGATTTTTTTTTTAATTCAAACAGAAAGTCACAAAAATTATACTCATCCTCATCAGTTCACTCAGTCCCATGTAATTAATTTTTTTTCATCTTGATCTTTTGTTAACACTTTTATAAATTCATCAGTTTTTCATTAGAGTTCTGAAAATGCTTATTCATTCAGTTCAGCAGTACAGTCAGTTACCAGAAACCTGTACTTGTCAGTCTTTTCCATGAATTTCTTGAAGATGAAACCCTTTTATAGGAACGTATTTGCAAAAGCATCAGAGTACACCCAGAACTGTCTGTAAATGACAAAAGACTTAAAAATGACCACGCTTAAAGATTTGATGAAAGTTCATAATAATGCAGTTGACAAGAAAATTAGTTATTTCTGAGATATACATTTTAAAGTAATAACTAGGATTATGACTTATAACATTATACCAGAACATATAAGATTTTTAGAAATTTCATGTAATGTCTGAAACATTTATATTAACATATTTCCATACAAATAACCCAATGAAAGTTTAGTATTAGTTGTTTTGTTTTTTTGTTTTTTTATACTGCAGGTTCTTATTAGTCATCAATTTCATACACATCAGTGTATACATGTCAATCCCAATCGCCCAATTCAGCACACCACCATCCCCAACCCACCGCAGTTTTCCCCCCTTGGTGTCCATATGTCTGTTCTCTACATCTGTGTCTCAACTTCTGCCCTGCAAACCGGCTCATCTGTACCATTTTTCTAGGTTCCACATACATGCGTTAATATACGATATTTGTTTTTCTCTTTCTGACTTACTTCACTCTGTATGACAGTCTCTAGATCCATCCACGTCTCAACAAATGACTCAATTTCGTACCTTTTTATGGCTGACTAATATTCCATTGTATATATGTACCACAACTTCCTTACCCATTCGTCTGTTGATGGGCATTTAGGTTGCTTCCATGACCTGGCTATTGTAAATAGTGCTGCAATGAACATTCAGGTGCATGTGTCTTTTTGAATTATGGTTTTCTCTGGGTATATGCCCAGTAGTGAGATTGTTGGGTCATATGGTAATTCTATTTTTAGTTTTTTAAGGAACCTCCATATTGTTCTCCATAGTGGCTGTATCAATTTACATTCCCACCAACAGTGCAAGAGGGTTCCCTTTTCTCCACACCCTCTCCAGCATTTGTTGTTTGTAGATTTTCTGATGATGCCCATTCTAACTGGTGTGAGGTGATACTTCATTGTAGTTTTGATTTGCATTTCTCTAATAATTAGTGATGTTGAGCATCTTTTCATGTGCTTCGTGGCCGTCTGTATGTCTTCTTTGGAGAAATGTCTATTTAGGTCTTCTGCCCATTTTTGGATTGGGGTGTTTGTTTCTTTAATATTGAGCTGAATGAGCTGTTTATATAATTTGGAGATTAATCCTTTGTCCGTTGATTCGTTTGCAAATATTTTCTCCCATTCTGAGGGTTGTCTTTTCATCTTGTTTATGGTTTCCTTTGCTGTGCAAAAGCTTTGAAGTTTCATTAGGTCCCATTTGTTTATTTTTGTTTTTATTTCCATTACTCTAGGAGGTGGATCAAAAAAGATCTTGCTGTGATTTATGTCAAAGAGTGTTCTTCCTATGTTTCCCTCTAAGAGTTTTATAGTGGCCAGTCTTACATTTAGGTCTCTAATCCATTTTGAGTTTATTTTTGTGTATGGTGTTAGGGAGTGTTCTAATTTCATTCTTTTACATGTAGCTGTCCAGTTTTCCCAGCACCACTTATTGAAGAGACTGTCTTTTCTCCATTGTATATCTTTGCCTCCTTTGTCATAGATTAGTTGACCGTAGGTGCGTGGGTTTATCTCTGGGCTTTCTATCTTGTTCCATTGATCTATGTTTCTGTTTTTGTGCCAGTACCATATTGTCTTGATTACTGTAGTTTTGTAGTATAGTCTGAAGTCAGGGAGTCTGATTCCTCCAGCTCCGTTTTTTTCCCTCAAGACTGCTTTGGCTATTTGGGGTCTTTTGTGTCTCCATACAAATTTTAAGATGATTTGTTCTAGCTCCGTAAAAAATGCCATTGGTAATTTGATAGGGATTGCATTGAATCTGTAGATTGCTTTGGGTAGTATAGTCATTTTCACAATGTTGATTCTTCCAATCCAAGAACATGGTATATCTCTCCTTCTGTTGGTATCATCTTTAATTTCTTTCATCAGTGTCTTATAGTTTTCTGCATACAGGTCTTTTGTCTCCCTAGGTAGATTTATTCCTAGGTATTTTATTCTTTTTGTTGCAATGGTAAATGGGAGTGTTTCCATATTTTCTCTTTCAGAATTTTCATCATTAGTGTATAGGAATGCAAGAGATTTCTGTGCATTAATTTTGTAGCCTTCAACTTTACCATATTCATTAATTAGCTCTAGCAGTTTTCTGGTGGCAGTTTTAGGATTCTCTATGTATAGTATCATGTCATCTGCAAACAGTGACAGTTTTACTTCTTCTTTTCCAATTTGTATTCCTTTTATTTCTGTTTCTTCTCTGATTGCTGTGGCTAGGACTTCCAGAACTATGTTGAATAATAGTGGTGAGAGTGGACATCCTTGTCTAGTTCCTGATCTTAGAGGAAATACTTTCAGTTTTTCACCATTGAGAATGATGTGTGCTGTGGGTTTGTCATATATGGCCTTTATTATGTTGAGGTAGGTTCCCTCTATGCCCACTTTCTGGAGAGTTTTTATCATAAATGGGTGTTGAATTTTGTCAAAAGCTTTTTCTGCATCTATTGAGATGATCATATGGTTTTTATTCTTCGATTTGTTAATATGGTGTATCACATTGATTGATTTGTGTATATTGAAGAATCCTTGCATCCCTGGGATAAATCCCACTTGATCGTGGTGTATGATCCTTTTAATGTGTTGTTGGATTCTGTTTGCTAGTATTTTGTTGAGGATTTTTGCATCTATATTCATCAGTGATATTGGTCTGTAATTTTCTTTTTTTGTAGTGTCTTTGTCTGGTTTTGGTATCATGGTGATGGTGGCCTCATAGAATGAGTTTGGGAGTGTTCCTTCCTCTGCAATTTTTTGGAAGAGTTTGAGAAGGATCGGTGTTAGCTCTTCTCTAAATGTTTGATAGAATTCACCTGTGAAGCCATCTGGTCCTGGACTTTTGTTTGTTGGAAGATTTTTAATCACAGTTTCAATTTCATTACCAGTGATTGGTCTGTTCATATTTTCTGTTTCTTCCTCGTTCAGTCTTGGAAGGTTATACCTTTCTAAGAATTTGTCCGTTTCTTCCAGGTTGTCCATTTTATTGGCATAAAGTTGCTTGTAGTAGTCTCTTAGGATGCTTTGTATTTCTGTGGTGTCTGTTGTAACTTCTCCTTTTTCATTTCTGATTTTATTGATTTGAGTCCTTTCCCTCTTTTTCTTGATGAGTCTGGCTAATGTCTTATCAATTTTGTTTATCTTCTCAAAGAACCAGCTTTTAGTTTTATTGATCTTTGCTATTGTTTTCTTTGTTTCTATTTCATTTATTTCTGCTCTGATCTTTATGATTTCTTTCCTTCTGCTAACTTTGGGTTTTGTTTGTTCTTCTTTCTCTAGTTTCTTTTGGTGTAAGGTTAGATTGTTTATTTGAGATTTTTCTTGTTTCTTTAGGTAGGCTTGTATAGCTATAAACTTCCCTCTTAGAACTGCTTTTGCTGCATCCCATAGGTTTTGGATCGTCGTGTTTTCACTGTCATTTGTCTCTAAGTATTTTTTGATTTCCTCTTTGATTTCTTCAGTGATCTCTTGGTTATTTAGTAACGTATTGTTTCGCCTCCATGTGTTTGTGTTTTTTACGTTTTTTTCCCTGTAATTCATTTCTAATCTCATAGCGTTGTGGTCAAAAAAGATGCTTGATATGATTTCAATTTTCTTAAATTTACTGAGGCTTGATTTGTGACCCAAGATGTGATCTATCCTGGAGAATGTTCCGTGCGCACTTGAGAAGAATGTGTAATCTGCTGTTTTTGAATGGAATATCCTATAAATATAAATTAAATCTATCTGGTCTATTGTGTCATTTAAAGCTTCTGTTTCCTTATTTATTTTCATTTTGGATGATCTGTCCATTGGTGTAAATGAGGTGTTAAAGTCCCCCACTATTATTGTGTTCCTGTCAATTTCCTCTTTTATAGCTGTTAGCAGTTGACTTATGTATTGAGGTGCTCCTATGTTGGGTGCATATATATTTATAATTGTTATATCTTCTTCTTGGATTGATCCCTTGATCATTATGTAGTGTCCTTCCTTGTCTCTTATAACATTCTTTATTTTAAAGTCTATTTTATCTGATATGAGTATAGCTACTCCAGCTTTCTTTTGATTTCCATTTGCATGGAATATCTTTTTCCATCCCCTCACTTTCAGTCTGTATGTGCCCCTAGGTCTGAAGTGGGTCTCTTGTAGACAGCATATAGATGGGTCTTGTTTTTGTATCCATTCAGCAAGCCTGTGTCTTTTGGTTGGAGCATTTAATCCATTCACGTTTAAGGTAAGTATCAATATGTATGTTCCTATGGTCATTTTCTTAATTGTTTTGAGTTTGTTTTTATAGGTCCTTTTCTTCTCTTGTGTTTCCCACTTAGTGAAGTTCCTTTAGCATTTGTTGTAGAGCTGGTTTGGTGGTGCTGAATTCTCTTAGCTTCTGCTTGTCTGTAAAGCTTTTGATTTCTCCATCAAATCTAAATGAGATCCTTGCTGGGTAGAGTAATCTTGGTTGTAGGTTCTTCCCATTCATCACTTTAAGTATATCATACCACTCCCTTCTGGCTTGTAGAGTTTCTGCTGAGAAATCAGCTGTTAACCTTATGGGAGTTCCCTTGTATGTTATTTGTCATTTTTCCCTTGCTGCTTTCAATAATTTTTCTTTGTCTTTAATTTTTGCCACTTTGATTACTATGTGTCTCGGCGTGTTTCTCCTTGGGTTTATCCTGTATGGGACTCTCTGCGCTTCCTGGACTTGGGTGGCTATTTCCTTTCCCATGTTAGGGAAGTTTTCGACTATAATCTCTTCAAATATTTTCTCTGGTCCTTTTTGTCTCTCTTCTCCTTCTGGAACCCCTATAATGAGAATGTTGTTGTGTTTAATGTTGTCCCAGAGGTCTCTTAGGTTGTCTTCATTTCTTTTCATTCTTTTTTCTTTAGTCTCTTCCGCAGCAGTGAATTCCACCATTCTGTCCTCCAGGTCACTTATCCGTTCTTCTGCCTCAGTTATTCTGCTATTGATTCCTTCTAGTGTAGTTTTCATTTCAGTTATTGTATTGGTCATCTCTGTTTGTTTGTTCTTTAATTCTTCTAGGTCTTTGTTAATCATTTCTTGCATCTTCTCAATCTTTGCCTCCATTCTTATTCCGAGGTCCTGGATCATCTTCACTATAATTATTCTGAATTCTTTTTCTGGAAGGTTGCCTATCTCCAATTCATTTAGTTGTTTTTCTGGGGTTTTTTCTTGTTCCTTCATCTGGTATATAGCCCTCTGCCTTTCATCTTGTCTATCTTTCTGTAAATGTGGTTTTGGTTCAACAGGCTGCAGGATTCTAGTTTTTCTTGCTTCTGCTGTCTGCCCTCTGGTGGTTGAGGCTATCTAAGTGGCTTGATGGGAGGCTCTGGTGGTGGGTAGAGCTGACTGTTGCTGTGGCGGTCAGAGCTCCGTAAAATTTTAATCCACTGACTGTTGATGGGTGGGGCTGTGTTCCCTCCCTTTTGGTTGTTTTGCCTGAGGCAACCCAACACTGGAGCCTGCCTGGGCTCTTTGGTGGGGCTAATGGCAGACTCTGGGAGCGCTTATGCCAAGGAGTACTTCCCAGAACCTCCACTGCCAGTGTCCTTGTCCCCACGGTGAAACAGAGCCAGCCCCCGCCTCTGCAGGAGACCCTCCAACACTAGCAGGTAGGTCTGGTTCAGTCTCCCCCAGGGTCACTGTTCCTTCCCCCAGGTCCTGATGTGCACACTCTTCCATGTGCACCCTCCAAGAGTGGGGTCTCTGTTTCCCCCAGTCCTGTCAAAGTCCTGCAATCAATTCCCACTAGGCTTCAAAGTCTGATTCTCTATGAATTCCTCCTCCCATTGCTGGACCCCCAGGTTGGGAAGCCTGACGTGGGGCTCAGAACCTTCACTCCAGTGGGTAGACTTCTGTGGTATAAGTGTTCGCCAGTCTGTGAGTCACCCACCCAGCCATTATGGGATTTGATTTTACTCTGATTGCACCCCTCCTACCGTCTCACTGTGGCTTCTCCTCTGTCCTTGGACGTGGGGTATCCTCCTTGGTGAAGTCCAGTGTCTTCCTGTCGATGATTGTCCAGCAGCCAGTTGTGATTCTGGTGCTCTCGTAAGTGGGAGTGAGAGCACGTCCTTCTACTCCGCCATCTTGGTTAATCCCCCAAGAAAGAATTTTTTTAAATGAAGAGAGTTTAAGGGATATCTGTGACAACATCAAGGATACTAACATTCCTATTATAGGCGGTCCCAGAAGGAGAAGAGAGAGAGAAAGGGACAGAAAACATATTTGAAGAAATAATAGTTGAAAATTTCCCTAACCTGGGGAAGGAAGCAAACATCCAGGCACAGGAAGCACAAAGAGTCCCAAATAAAATACACCCAGAGAAATCCACAATAAGACATATTATAATTAAAATAGCAAAAATTAAAGATAAAGGGAGCATCTTAAAGGCAACAAGAGAAAACAGCTAATCACATACGGGGTTATCCTCATAAGATAATCAGCTTATTTCTCACAGAAACTTTACAGGATAGAAGGGAGTGGCAGGATATATTTAAAGTGCTGAAAGGGAAAATCTTACAACCTGGAATACTCTACCCATCAAGATTATCATTTAGAATTGAAAGAGAGATAAAATGTTTCCAGATAAGTAATAGCTAAAGGAGTTCACCAACATTAAACCAACCACACTAGAAATGTTAAAGGGTATTCTTTAAGTGGAAAAGAAAAGCCCACAAATAGAAGTAACAAAATATGTGAAAAGAAAAATCTCACTGGAAAAGGGAAATAAATAGTAAAGGCAATGAATCAGTCATTTAAAAAGCTAATATGAAGGTTAAAAAGACAAAAGTAATACAATCAACTATAACTATAATAAGTAGTTAAGGAATGCATAAAATAAAAAGATGTCAACTATGGAAACAAAATATAAAACATGGGGATGGGGAGTAAAAATATAATGCTTTTAGAATTCCTTCAAACTTAAAAGCTTCTACCAAATTAAAATAAATAGCTATATATGCAGGTTGATATATATAAACCTCATGGCAACCACAAACAAAAAACCTACAATGGATACACAAAAAATAAAGAGAAAGAAATCCAAATATAACACTAAAGATATCTATGGAACCATAAGGGAGAGAGAGAGAGGGGGGGGGAAAGGAGGAAGAGGAGGAGGAGGAGGAGGAGGAGGAGGAGGAGGAGGAGAAGAGGAAGGAGAAGAAGAAGAAGAAGAAGAAGAAGAAGAAGAAGAAGAAGAAGAAGAAGAAGAAGAAGAAGAAGAAGAAGAAGAAGAAGAAGAAGAAGAAGAAGAAGAAGAAGACAGGAATGGAGAACTACTACAAAAACAATCAGAAAACAACCAACAAAATGGAAATAAGTACATACCTATAAACAATTATTTTAAATGTAAATTGAATAAATGCTCCAATAAAAAGACATAAGGTAGAGGCAAGTGTTAAAAAAAAATCAAACAAGACCAATTCATATGTTGCCTACAGAGAGTCACTTAAATTCTAAAGACACACATAGATTGAGTGTAAAGGGATGGAAAAATATATTACAGGTAAGTGGAGAAGAAAACTAGGGTAGTAATATTCATATCAGACAAAATAGACTTTCAAATCAATCTATAACAAAATACTAAGAAGACCATTACAGTAAGCATTACAATAAGTCCCTTACATACAAACAAAAAGTTCTGTTCGGAGAGCATGTTTGTAAGTCCAGTTGGTTCATAAGTCCAACAAAGTTAGCCTAGGTACCTAACTAACACAATTGTCTATAGAGTACTGTACTGTCATAGGTTTATAATACTTTTCACACAAATAATATATAACAAACAAACACAAAAAGTAAATAAAACATTTCTAATCTTACAGTACAGTACCTTGCAAAGTACAGTAGTACAGTACAACAGCTGGCATACAGGGGCTGACATCAAGTGAACAGGCAAGAAGAGCTACTGACTGGAGGAGGGAGAAGAGGTGGGAGATGGTAAAGCTGAAGGATCATCAGCAATAGGAGACAGAGGGCAAGCTACAATTTCACTCACGCCTGAAGTTGATGGCACAGGTTCTGGTTTCCTGATGGAACCAGATGCTAGTTCATACCTTTGAAAGTTTGCAACTTGAAGGTTCGTATGTAGGGGACTTACTGTACATAATAATAGTGGTCATAATAAAGTGGTCAATACAACAAGTGGATATAACATTTGTAAACATTTATGCACCAAACATCGGAATATCTAAATGTATAAAGCAAATATTAACAGAAATAAAGGGAGAAATGGACAGTGATACAATAATAGTAGGATTCTTTAATATATATTATATATATAACATTAATATAGCATTAACTAATATTATATAACATTATATATATATATATATATATATATATATATATATAATAGTCCATCCAAAACTAGCAGAATACATACATATTATTTTTAATTTTACATGGGACATTCTCTAGGATAGCTCACATATTAGGCCACAAAACCAAGTCTCAATAAATTTAAGAAGACTGATATCATATCAAGCATCATTTTCAACCATGATATGAACCTAGAAATTATGTATGAGAGGAAAAGTGGAAAAAAACCCACAAACACATGGAGACTAAACAACAAGTTACTCAACAAGCAATGGATCAATGAAGAAATCAAAGAAGAAATTTTAAAATATCTTGCAACAAATGAAAATGGAAACCCAAATTTCCAAAATCTATGGGATGCAGCAAAAGCAGTTCTAAGAGGGAAGTTCATAACAATAATACACTTAAAGGAACTATAAAAAGAAGAACAGCAAAGACCAAAGTTAGTAGAAGGAAGAAAATAATAAGCAGAGAGGAAAAAATTGAAATAAAGACAAAAAAAAAATAGAAAAGATCCATGAAACTAAGAGTTGGTTCTTTGAAAAGTTAAAAAAAAATTGGCAAATGTTTAGCCAGACTCATCAAGAAGAAAAGAGAGAGCCCAAATAAATAAAATCAGAAATGAAAGGGGAGAAATTACAACTGACATCACAGAAATACAAAGCATCATAAGAGAACACTATGAACAACTATATATCAACAAATTAGACAACCTGGAGTAAATGGATAAATTTCTAGAAATATACACTCTTCTAAGTATGAATCATGAAGAAATAGAAAATCTGAATAGACAGATTACTAGTAACAAAATTCAATCAGTAATTTAAAAAACATCCCAACATATAAGTTAATGTACAGATGGCTTCACCTGCAAATTCTACCAAACATGTAAAAAAGAGTTAATATCCATCCTTCTCAAAGTATTCCAAATAATTTAAGAGGAAGGAACACTTCCAAACAAATTTTAAAGGGCTAGCATTTCCCTAGTACCAAAACCAGACAAGGACAATACACACACACACACACACACACACACACACACAGGAAAATTGTAATACAAGCTAATATCCCTGATGAATATAGATGCAAAAGTTCTCAACAGAATATTAAGCAATCCAAATTCAAGAGTACATTAAAGGAGTCATACACCATGAACGAATGGTATTCATTTCAGGGATGTAAGGATGGCTTAACATCCATACCTTAATCAATGTGATACACCACATTAACAAAACAAAGGATAAAAATCACATATTATCTCAATAGATGTAGAAAACACATTTGACAAAAATCAACATCCATTTCTGATAAAAACTTTCAACAATAGAGGGAGTTTACCTCAATATAATAAAGGCCTTATATGATAAACCCATAGCTAACATTATACTCAAAGGTGAAAAGCTGAAAGCTTTTTCTCTAAGATCAGGAAAAAGACAAGGATGTCCACACTTGTCACTTTTATTCAACATAGTGTTGGAAGTTATAACCACAGAAATTAGGCAAGGAAAAGAAATAAAGGAATCCAGGATGGAAAGGAAGAATTAAAACTGTCACTATTTGCAAGTGACATGATACTATATATAGAAACCCCCAAAGCCTCCTGCTGCCAAAAAAAAAATCTCTTAAAAAGAACTAGTAAATGAATTCAGTAAAGTTGCAAGATACAAAATTCGTGTACAGAAATCTGTTTTGTTTCTATGCACTAATAATGAACTATCAGAAAGAGAAATTAAGGAAATGATCCCAATTACATTGCAAAAGGAATGAAATACCTCAGAATTAATTTAACCAAGGAGGTGAAAGACCTGTATTCTGAAAACAAGGTGTTGAAGAAAGAAATTAAAGATGACACAAATAAATGGAAACATATACCATGCTCATGCATTGGAATAATTAATATCATTAAAATGTCCATACTACCCTAAACAACCTACAGATTCAATGCAATCCCCATCAAAATAGCAATGGATTTTTTTTCCACAGAAATAAAATTTTTATGGAACCACAAGAGACCTCGAATAGCCAAAGCAATCTTGAGAAAGGACAAAGGTGGAGGTATCATGCTCCCTGATTTCAAAATATACTACAAAGCAATAGTAATCAAAACAATATTGTACTGTCACAGACAGACACATGGATCAATAGAACCGAATAGAGAACCCAGAAATTATCTCACACTTACATAGGCAATTAATCTACAACAAAAGAGACAAGAATATACAATGGGGAAAAAGACAGTATCTTCAATAAACGGTTTTGGGAAAAATGAACAACTACTTGCAAAGGAATCAAACTGGACTAATTTCTCACACCATGTAAAATTAAACTAAAAATAAAGACTTAAATGCAAGATGTCAAACCATAAAACTTCTAGAAGAAAACAAGGAAGAAGCTCCTTGAAATTGGTCTGGCAATGATTTTGTGCATATGACACCAAAAGCAAAGGCAATAAATTAAAAAATCAACAATTGGGACTACATAAAACTGAAAATATTCTGCACAGCAAAGGAAACATTCAACAATATGAAAAGGCAAGATAAAGAAAGGGTAAAATATTTGCAATTCTTACATTATATAAGGAATTAATAACCAAAATATATAAAGAGCTTATTCAACTCAATATGCAAATAGGTTTGCCCCTTATGGAAAAAGTATGAAAATTCCTCCAAAAATTAAAAATAAAACTCCTACGTCTGAGTATATATCCAAAGGAAATGAAAACATGATGTCAAAATGATATCTGCACTCCCATGTTTATTACAGCATTGGTCACAGTAGCCAAGATATGGAAACAACCTGGGTGTCTATCAACATATGAATGTATAAAGATATGTGATATATATTTAAACACACAATGGAATATTATTCAGCCATGAGAAATAAAGAAATCCCACCAATTGGGACAACATGAATGGAACTTATGGACATTATGCTAAAGTAAGTGAGACAGTGTAAGACAAATATTGTATGGTATCACATATATGTGGAATGTAAAACAGCCGAATTTGTATAAAGTGAGAATAGAATGGTGATGACCAGGGGCTAAGGAATAGATAATTGGAGATATATATTTAAGGATACAAAATTACAACTAGAAGATAAATAAGTCCTGGAGTTTGAATGCCCAGCATAGTGATTATAGTCAGCAATACTATATTACAGACTTCAAAGTTGCTAAAAGAGTAGATCTTAATCATTCTCACCACAAAGAAAGGAAATGATAATTATGTGACCTGATAGAGATGTTAGCCAACACTGTGATGGTACTCTTATTGCAATACATAAAAGTGTCAAATCAACAAGTTGTACACCTTAAACTTAGAAAATATCATTATCTAATCTATATGTCACTTAAGAAAAGGAGATCAGTTGACTATAGGTGGGTGGTTTCACTTCTGGGCTGTCTATTCTGTTCCACAGGTATATATGTCTTTACACCACCACCATACTGATAATTTTGTAATATATTTGACATATCGGATATACGTATACATTGTGAAATGATTGCCATAATCAAGCTAATTAATGTATCCATCTCATCACATAATTTTCATTTTTTTTGTCATGAGAAGACGAGATTTGCTCTCAGCAAATTTCAAGTATACAATACTGTATTATTAACTGTAACCACATGGTGTTCCATAGATGAATAGATGATAGATAGATGATAGATAGATAGATAGATAGATAGATAGATAGATAGATAGATAGATAGATAGATGATAAGTAAATAAATAGATGATAGATATATTCCTTAAACATTTTGGATAAGATCCTTTTATCAGATATATAGTTTGCAAATATTTTCTTCCATTTTGTAGATTGCCATTTCATTTCACTTTATTTATTTATTTATTTGCTTTTAAATTTGATGTAATCCCACTTGTCTATTTTTGACTTTTGGTGCCTGTGTTTTAGATGTCCTAGCCAATAAATCATTTCCAAAGCTAATGCTAAGAATCTTTTCCCCTATGTTTTTTTCTACAAATTTTACGTTTCTGGTCTTTCATTTAACCCTTTAACCTACTCTGAGTTTATTTTTATGTTGTAAGGGTCCAATTTCATTCTTTTACATGAGGATATACAGTTTTCCAATACCAATTATTGAAAACATTATAATTTCCCCATTTTGTGTTCTTGGCATCCTTATTGAAGATCAGTACCTTATTTGCATGGGTTTATTTGGGGGCTTTCTATTCCATTCCACTGGTCTAAACATCTGTTATATACCAGTCCCATGCTCTTTTGATTACTGTTGCCTTGAAATATATTTGGAAATCAGGAAATATGAGGTCTCTAGCTTTATTCTTCTTGCTCAAATATACTTTGACTATTCAGGGTCTTTTCCAGTTCCATATAAATTTTAGGATTATTTGTTCTAGTTCTGTGGAAAATGTTATGTGTATTTTGATAAGGGTTGCATTAAATCAGTAGATTGCTTTGGGTAGTATGGATATTTCAACAATATTAATTTTTACAATCCATGAACACAGTATATCTTTCTATCTGATGGTGTCATCTTTAATTTTTTTCAACAATGTCATAGTTTCCTGAGTGAACGTTTTTTTTTCCAACTTCGGGAGTTTTATTCCTAGGTATTTTATTCTTTTTGTGGTGATTGTAAATGGGATTATTTCCTTAATTTCTTATGCTGATAGTTGGTTGTTAGTGTATAGAAATTCAACAGGCTTTTGTGTATTACTTTGTATCCTGCAACTTTACCGATTTCATGGATGAGATCTAGTATTTCTCTGGTGGCATCTTTAGGATTTTCTCTATATAATATTATGTCATCTGCAAAGAGTGACACTTTTAATTCTCTTTTTCCAATTTGGATTCTTTTTATTTGTCTGATTACTGTAGCTAAGACTTCTAACACGATGTTGAATAAAAGTGGCAAAAGTGACCGTTCTTGTCTTGTTCCTGAATATAAAGAAAACACTTTCAGTTTTCACTGTTGAGTATGACGTTAGCTATGGGTTTGTCATATACGGCCTTTATTATGTTGAGATATGATCCTTCTATATCAAGATTGATAATAATCTTTTATAATGAATGGATGTTGAATTTTGTCAAATGCTCTTTCTCTATTACAATTATCATGTGATTTTTATTCTTTTTTAAAAATTGAAGTATAGTTGATGTACAATATTATATGTTATGGCTATACAATATAGTGATTCACAATTTTTAAATGTTATACTCCATGTATAGTTACTATAAAATATTGGATATATTCCCTGTGTTGTACAATATATCCTTGTAGCATAATTTATACATAATAGTTTGTACCTTTTTTTTTAAACATCTTTATTGAAGTATAATTGCTTTACAATGGTGTGTTAGTTTCTGCTTTATAACAAAGTGAATCAGTTATACATATACATATGTTCCCATATCTCTTCCCTCTTGCATCTCCCTCCCTCCCACCCTCCCCATCCCACCCCTCTAGGTGGTCACAAAGCACAGAGCTGATCTCCCTGTGCTATGCGGCTGCTCCCCACTAGCTATCTATTGTACATTTGGTAGTGTATATATGTCCATGACACTCTCTCACCCTGTCACATCTCACCCCTCCCCCTCCCCATATCCTCAAGTCCATTCTCTAGTAGGTCTGTGTCTTTATTCCCATCTTGCCACTAGGTTCTTCATGACCTTTTTTTTTTCCCTTAGATTCCATATATATGTGTTAGCATACTGTATTTGTTTTTCTCTTTCTGACTTACTTCACTCTGTATGACAGACTCTAACTCCATCCACCTGAATACAAACACCTCCATTTCATTTCTTTTTATGGCTGAGTAATATTCCATTGTATATATGTGCCACATCGTCTTTATCCATTCATCCAATGATGGACACTTAGGTTGCTTCCACGTCCTGGCTATTGTAAATAGAGCTGCAATGAACATTTTGGTACATGACTCTTTTGAACTATGGTTTTCTCAGGGTATATGCCCAGTAGTGGGATTGCTGGGTCATATGGTAGTTCTATTTGTAGTTTTTTAAGGAACCTCCATACTGTTCTCCATAGTGGCTGTATCAATTTACATTCCCACCAACAGTGCAAGAGGGTTCCCTTTTCTCCACACCCTCTCCAGCATTTATTGTTTCTAGATTTTTTGATGATGGCCATTCTGACAGGTGTGAGATGATACCTCATTGTAGTTTTGATTTGCATTTCTCTAATGATTAATGATGTTGAGCATTCTTTCATGTGTCTGTTGGCAATCTGTATATCTTCTTTGGAGAAATGTCTATTTAGGTCTTCTGCCCATTTTTGGATTGGGTTGTTCGTTTTGTTGTTATTGAGCTGCATGAGCTGCTTGTAAATCTTGGAGATTAATCTTTTGTCAGTTGCTTCATTTGCAAATATTTTCTCCCATTCTGAGGGTTGTCTTTTGGTCTTGTTTATGGTTTCCTTTGCTGTGCAAAAGCTTTTAAGTTTCATTACATCCCATTTGTTTATTTCTGTTTTTATTTCCATTTCTCTAGGAGCTGGGTCAAAAAGAATCTTGCTGTGATTTATGTCATAGAGTGTTCTGCCTAAGTTTTCCTCTAAGAGTTTGATAGTGTCTGGCCTTACACTTAGGTCTTTAATCCATTTTGAGTTTATTTTTGTGTATGGTGTCAGGGAGTGTTCTAATTTCATACTTTTACATGTACCTGTCCAATTTTCCCAGCACCACTTATTGAAGAGGCTGTCTTTTCTCCACTGTATATGCTTGCCTCCTTTATCAAAGATAAGGTGACCATATGTGTGTGGGTTTATCTCTGGGCTTTCTATCCCGTTCCATTGATCTATATTTCTGTTTTTGTGCCAGTACCAAACTGTCTTGATTACTGTAGCTTTGTAATACAGTCTGAAGTCAGGGAGCCTGATTCCTCCAGCTCCATTTCTCGTTCTCAAGATTGCTTTGGCTATTCGGGGTCTTTTGTGTTTCCATACAAATTGTGAAATTTTTTGTTCTAGTTCTGTGAAAAATGCCAGTGGTAGTTTGATAGGGATTGCATTCAATCTGTACATTGCTTTGGGTAGTATAGTCATTTTCACAATGTTGATTCTTCCAATCCAAGAACATGGTATATCTCTCAATCTATTTGTATCATCTTTAATTTATTTCATCAGTGTCTTATAATTTTCTGCATACAGGTATTTTGTCTCCTTAGGTAGATTTATTCCTAGATATTTTATTCTTTTTGTTGCAATGGTAAACGGGAGGGTTTTCTTAATTTCACTTTCAGATTTTTCATCATTAGTGTATAGAAATGCAAGAGATTTCTGTGCATTAATTTTGTATCCTGCTACTTTACCAAATTCATTGATTAGCTCTAGTAGTTTTCTGGTAGCATCTTTAGGATTCTCTATGTATAGTATCATGTCATCTGCAAACAGTGACAGCTTTACTTCTTCTTTTCCAATTTGGATTCTTTTATTTCTTTTTCTTCTCTGATTGCTGTGGCTAACACTTCCAAAACTATGTTGAATAATAGTGGTGAGAGTGGGCAACCTTGTCTTGTTCTTGATCTTAGTTGAAATGGTTTCAGCTTTTCACCATTGAGGACAATGTTGGCTGTGGGTTTGTCATATATGGCCTTTATTATGTTGAGGAAAGCTCCCTCTATGCCTACTTTCTGCAGGGCTTTTATCATAAATGGGTGTTGAATTTTGTCAAAAGCTTTCTCTGCATCTATTGAGATGATCATATGGTTTTTCTCCTTCACTTTGTTAATATGGTGTATCACGTTGATTGATTTGCGTATATTGAAGAATCCTTGCATTCCTGGGATAAACCCCACTTGATCATGGTGTATGATCCTTTTAATATGCTGTTGGATTCTGTTTGCTAGTATTTTGTTGAGGATTTTTGCATCTATGTTCATCAGTGATATTGGCCTGTAGTTTTCTTTCTTTGTGACATCTTTGTCTGGTTTTGGTATCAGGGTGATGGTGGCCTCGTAGAATGAGTTTGGGAGTGTTCCTGCCTCTGCAATATTTTGGAAGAGTTTGAGAAGGATAGGTGTTAGCTCTTCTCTAAATGTTTGATAGAATTCGCCTGTGAACCCATCTGGTCCTGGGCTTTTGTGTGTTGGAAGATTTTTAATCACAGTTTCAATTTCAGTGCTTGTGATTGGTCTGTTCATATTTTCTATTTCTTCCTGGTTCAGTCTCGGCAGGTTGTGCATTTCTATGAATCTGTCCATTTCTTCCAGGTTGTCCATTTTATTGGCATAGAGTTTCTTGTAGTAATCTCTCATGATCGTTTTTATTTCTGCAGTGTCAGTGGTTACTTCTCCTTTTTCATTTCTAATTCGATTGATTTGAGTCCTCTCCCTTTTTCTCTGGATGAGTCTGGCTAATGGTTTATCAATTTTGTTTATCTTCTCCAAGAACCAGCTTTTAGTTTCATTGATTTTTGCTATTGTTTCCTTCATTTCTTTTTCATTTTTTCTGATCTGATCTTTATGATTTCTTTCCTTCTGCTAGCTTTGGGGTTTTTTTGCTCTTCTTTCTCTAATTGCTTTAGGTGCAAGGTTAGGTTGTTTATTCGAGATGTTTCCTGTTTCTTGAGGTAGGCTTGTATTGCTATAAACTTCTGTCTTAGAACTGCTTTTGTTGCGTCCCATAGGTTTTGGGTCGTCGTGTCTCCATTGTCATTTTTCTAGGTATTTTTTGATTTCCCCTTTGATTTCTTCAGTGATCACTTCGTTATTAAGTAGTGTATTGTGTAGCCTCCATGTGTTTGTATTTTTTACAGATCTTTTCCTGTAATTGATATCTAGTCTCATAGCGTTGTGGTCAGAAAAGATACTTGATATGATTTCAATTTTCTTAAATTTACCAAGGCTTGATTTGTGATCCAAGATATGCTCTATCCTGGAGAATGTTCCATGAGCACTTGAGAAAAATGTGTATTCTGTTGTTTTTGGGTGGAATGTCCTATAAATATCAATTAAGTCCATCTTGTTTAATGTATCATTTAAAGCTTGTGTTTCCTTATTTATTTTCATTTTGGATGATCTGTCCATTGGTGAAAGTGGGGTGTTAAAGTCCCCTACTATGATTGTGTTGCTATCGATTTCCCCTTTTATGGCTGTTAGTATTTGCCTTATGTATTGAGGTGCTCCTATGTTGGGTGCATAAATATTTACAATTGTTATACCTTCCTCTTGGATCGATCCCTTGATCATTATATAGTGTCCTTCTTTGTCTCTTGTAATAGTCTTTATTTTAAAGTCTATTTTGTCTGATATGAGAATTGCCACTCCAGCTTTCTTTTGATTTCCATTTGCATGGAATATCTTTTTCCATCCCCTCACTTTCAGTCTGTATGTGTCTCTAGGTCTGAAGTGGGTCTCTTGCAGACAGCATATGTATGGGTCTTGTTTTTGTATCCATTCAGCCAGTCTGTGTCTTTTGGTGGGAGCATTTAATCCATTTACATTTAAGGTAATTATTGATATGTATGTTCCTATTCCCATTTTCTTAAATATTTTGGGTTTGTTATTGTAGGTGTTTTCCTTCTCTTGTGTTTCTTGCCTAGAGAAGTTCCTTTAGCATTTGTTGTAAAGCTGGTTTGGTGGTGCTGAACTCTCTCAGCATTTGCTTGTCTGTAAAGGTTTTAATTTCTCCATCAAATCTGAATGAGATCCTTGCTGGGTAGATAAATCTTGGTTGTAGGTTTTTCTCCTTCATCACTTTAAGTATATCCTGCCACTCCCTTCTGGCTTGCAGAGTTTCTGCTGAAAGATCAGCTGTTAACCTTATGGGGATTTCCTTGTGTGTTATTTGTTGTTTTTCCCTTGCTGCTTTTAATATGTTTTCTTTATATTTAATTTTTGAGAGTTTGATTAATATGTGTCTTGGAGTGTTTCTCTTTGGATTTATCCTGTATGGGACTCTCTGTGCTTCCAGGACTTGATTAACTATTTCCTTTCCCATATTAGGGAAGTTTTCAACTATAATCTCTTCAAATATTTTCTCAGTCCCTTTCTTTTTCTCTTCTTCTTCTGGGACCCCTATAATTCGAATGTTGGTGCGTTTAATGTTGTCCCAGAGGTCTCTGAGACTGTCCTCAGTTCTTTTCACTCTTTTTTCTTTATCCTGCTCTGCAGTAGTTATTTCCACCATTTTATCTTCCAGGTCACTTATCCGTTCTGCCTCAGTTATTCTGCTATTGATCCCATCTAGAGTATTTTTAATTTCATTTATTGTGTTTTTCATCGTTGCTTGGTTCCTCTTTAGTTCTTCTACGTCCTTGTTAAATGTTTCTTGCATTTTGTCTATTCTATTTCCAAGATTTTGGATCATCCTTACTATCATTTTTCTGAATTCTTTTTCAGGTAGACTACCTATTTCCTCTTCATTTGTTAGGTCTGGTGTGTTTTGACCCTGCTCCTTTATCTGCTGTGTGTTTTTCTGTCGTCTCATTTTGCTTATCTTACTGTGTTTGGGGTCTCCTTTTCACAGGCTGCAGGTTCATAGTTCCTGTTGTTTTTGGTATCTGTCCCCAGTGGTTAAGATTGGTTCAGTGGGTTGTGTAGGCTTCCTGGTGGAGGTGAGTAGTGCCTGTGTTCTGGTGGATGAGGCTGGATGTTGTCTTTCTGGTGGGCACGTCCACGTCTGGTGGTGTATTTTGGGGTGTCTGTGGCCTTATTATGATTTTAGGCAGCCTCTCTGCTAATGGATGGGGCTGTGTTCCTGTTTTGCTAGTTGTTTGGCATAGGATGTCCAGCACTGTAGCTTGCTGGTCGTTGAGTGAAGCTGGGTCTTGATGTTGAGATGGAGATCTCTGAGAGATTTTCACCATTTGGTATTATGTGGAGCTGGGAGGTCTCTTGTGGACCAGTGTCCTGAAGTTGGCTCTCCCACCTCAGAGGCACAGCCCTGATGCCTGGCTGGAGCACCAAGAGCTTTTCATCCTCACGGCTCAGAGTAAAAGGGAGAAAAAATAGAAAGAAAGAAAGAAAGAGGAGAAAATATAGTGAAGTAAAATAAAGCTATTATAAAGCAAAGCTATACAGACAAAATCTCACCCAGAAGCATATACATATACACTCACAAAAAAAGGAAAAGGGGAAAAAGTAATATATCCTGCTCCCAAAGTCCACCTCCTAAATTTGGGATGATTCGTTGTCTATTCAGGTATTCAACAGATGCAGGCACATCAAGTTGTTTGTGGAGTTTTAATCCGCTGCTTCTGAGGCTGCTGGGAGAGATTTCCCTTTCTCTTCTTTGTTTGCACGGCTCCCGGGGTTCAGCTTTGGATTTGGACCCGCCTCTGCGTGTAGGTCGCCTGAGGGCGTCTGTTCCCCGCCCAGACAGAACGGGGTTAAAGGAGCAGCTGCTTCGGGGGCTCTGGCTCACTCAGGCCAGGGGGAGGGAAGGATACGGATGCGGGGCGAGCCTGCGGCGGCAGAGGCTGGCATGACGTTGCACCAGCCCTAGGCACACCATGCGTTCTCCTGGGGAAGTTGTCGCTGGATCACGGGAGCTTGGCCGTGGCGGCCTGCACCGGCTCCCGGGAGGGGCGGTGTGGAGAGTGACCTGTGCTCGCACACAGGCTTTTTGGTGGCGGCAGCAGCAGCCTTAGCGTCTCATGCCTGTCTCTGGGGTCCGCGCTGATCGCTGCGGCTCGCGCCCTTCTCTGGAGCTCGTTTTGGCGGCGCTCTGAATCCCCTCTCCTTGCGCGCCGCGAAACAAAGAGGCAAGAAAAAGTCTCTTGCCTCTTTGGCAGCTGCAGACTTTTCCCCGGACTCCCTCCCAGCCAGCTGTGGTGCGCTAACCCCTTCAGGGTGTGCTCACGCCGCCAACCCCAGTCCTCTCCCTGCGATCCGACAGAAGTCCGAGCCTCAGCTCCCAGCCCCCGCCCGCCCCAGCGGGTGATCAGACAAGCCTCTCGGGCTGGTGAGTGCTGCTCGGCGCTGAGCCTCTGTGCAGGAGTCTCTCCGCTTTGCCCTCCGCACCCCTGTGGCTGTGCTGTCCTCCGTGGCTCTGAAGCTTCCCCCCTCTGCCACCTGCAGTCTCTGCCTGTGAAGGGGCTTCCTAGTGTGTGGAAACCTTTCTTCCTTCATGGCTCCCTCCCACAGGTGCAGGTCCCGTCCCTATTCTTTTGTCTCTGTTATTTCTTTTTTCTTTTGCCCTACCCAAGTACGTGGGGAGTTTCTTGCCTTTTGGGAGGTCCGACGTTTTCTGCCCGTGTTCAGTGGGTGTTCTGTAGGAGCAGTTCCACGTGTAGATGTATTTCTCATGTATCTGTGGGAAGGAAGGTGATCTCCGCGTCTTACTCTTCCGCTATCTTCTTCTCCACCCTCTCAACCCTCTTTAAGTAAGAGAAAGTGACAGTCTGCTTCTGGGGAAGACAATTAGTTTATCTGGATCTCAAACAATGCAAGCAGCTCTTTGCTTTGGTGTCGGCCTCATATTTGCTGAAGTCTTCAAGAGGACAAACATGATGGAAATGCAGGTTCAGCTTGCAGGGTTTCACCACCAGGAGTGGGAGGAGATGAGGGTGAGAGAGAGGAGGTCTAGTTTGTACCTTTTAATACCCTACCTCTATATTTCTCCTCACCCTTTCCCTCTCCCTGCTGGTTAACACTAGTTTGTTCTCTATATCTGTGAAGCTGTTTGTTTTTTGTTATATTCACTAGTTTATTTTATTTTTTAGATTTCACATATAAGTGATATCATATGGTATTTGTCTTTGTCTGACTTATTAACTTAGCATAATACCTTTTAGGCCCATCCATTTGGCTGCAAATGGCAAAATTTCATTCTTTCTCATGGTTGAGTAGTATTCCATTGTGTGTGTGTGTGTGTGTGTGTGTGTGTGTATATATATATACACATATATATATGTATATATATGTACGTACACATATATGTATATATATATACATATATGTGTGTATATATATATGTGTATATATATGCTATGTTTTCTCTTTGTTAAAAATTTCTATTTTCTAACTCTATGCATCCATTCTTCCCCCAAGTTCTTTCATCATCTTTACAGTCACTATCCTGAACATATTCTCTATTAGATTGCCTATCTCCACTTCAGTTAGTTCTTCCTTTAGGGTTTTATCTTGTTCCTTCGTCTGGAACGTTACTGTCACTTCATTTTGCCAAAGTTGCAGTTTGTATTTTTATGTATCTAGTAGGATAGTTATACTTCCCAACCTTGGAGAAGTGACCCTCTGTAGGAGACACCCTATGCAACCCAGCAGTGTACTCCCCTCTCATCACTCAAGTTATATGCTCTAGTGTTTCCCCCTATGTGGGCTGTGTAGGTCCTTCTCTTGTCTTGGGATGACTATGTAGGCTTGGCTAGCCCATGGTCTGGTTGGTTGCCAGGACCTGCCTTGTTCAAGGGCTGCAGGCTGTTGGTTGGCAGGGCCAGAGAATCCCAGGGGGCCCTGGGGCTACTGCTGTCTCACTGGTCAGCAGAGTCAGGATCCAGAAGACTCCAGGACTTTTACCTGCCCTGTGGTGGGTAAAGCCATTCTGGAGTTTGTTTGCAGGGCCCTTATTTTATATTCCTTGTATATCATATTCTTTGTACTTTATATTCTTTGTATATTATATATAATGTATATGTATATATATATAAAGTATATATGTATTATTTTTATATTATATTCATTGTATATTCCCCGTTGTATATTCTTGCTTCCTTTGCTGTAGATTAAATGACCATATGTGTGTAGTTTTATTTCTGGGTTCTCTATTCTGTGCCATTGATTTATGGTCTGTTTCTGTTCCAGAACCATACTGTTTTGAATATTGTAACTTTGTAGGATAGTCTGAAATCAGGAACCATGATACCTTCAGCTCTGTTCTTATTTCTCAAGATTGTTTTGGCTGTTCGGGGTCTTTTGTGTTTCCACACAAATTTTAAAATTATTTGATCTATTTCTGTGAAAAATGCATTGCTATTTTGATAGGAATTGCATTGAATTTGTAGATTACCTTGAGTATTATGGTCATTTTAACAGCATTATTTCTTCCAGTCAATAAATACAATATATCTTTACATCTGTTCATGTAATCTTCATTTTTTTTCTCATCAGTGTCTTCTGAGTACATGTCTTTTACCTACTTTGTTAGATTTATTCTTAGGTGTTTTATTGTTTTTGAAGTGATTGTAAATAAGATTGTTTCCTTAATTTCCCTTTCTGATAGCTCATTGCTTGTGTATAAAATTGCAACAGATTTATTTATGTTAATTTTGTATCCTGCAACATTGCCAAATTCATTGATGAGCTCTAGTAGGTTTTGCTGGCATCTTTTGGGTATTCTATGTATAGTGTCATGTCAACTGCAAATAGTGACTTTTTTAATTCTTCCATTCCAATTTGGATTCATTTTATTTCTTTTACTTTTCTGATTGCTGTGCCTTGGACTTTCAAAACTATGTTGAGTAAAAGTGGCAGGAGTGGGCATCCTTGTCTTTTTCCTGATCTTACAGGAGATGCCTTCAGCTTTTAACCACTGAGTGTTATGTTAGTTGTGGGCTTGTTGTATATGGCCTTTATTATGTTGAGATATGTTCCGTTTATACCCACTTTTTGAGAGATTTTATTTTTAATGTATCTTGAGTTTTTTCAAAAGCTTTTTCTGCATCTGTTGAGATGATCATGTTTCTAGTTGTAGCCTTTTCTTTTTCACTTAGAGAAGTCCTTTTAAATTTCTTGTAAAGCTGATTTGGTAGTGCTGAACTCTGAGTTTTGCTTGTTTGTAAAACTTTTGATTTTTCCATTAAATATGAATGAGAACATTGTCAGTTATAGCATTCTTGATTCTAAATGTCCCTTCTAGCCTGCAGAGTTTCTGCTGAAAAATCAGTGAAAGTTTTATGGGAGCTCCCTTGTATGTAACATATAACCTGTTGCTTTTCCCTTGCTGCTTTTCTTTTTTTTTTTTGGCTGTGCTGTGTGGCATGTGGAATCTTCGTTACATGGGTTGTGAGATCTTAGTTCCCCAACAAGGATCAAATCTGTGCCCCCTTCATTGGAAGCACAAAGTCTTAACCACTGGACCACCAGGGAAGTCCCCTTGCTGCTCTTAAAATTTTCTCTTTATCTCTTATTTTTGCCATTTTAATTACAATGTGTCTTGGTGTGGTCCTCTTTTGGTCGATCCTGTTGGAAACTTTGTGCTTCCTGGACTTGGAACACTGTTTCTGTTCCCATGTTATGGAAGTTTTCATTTATTATGTCTTCAAATATGTTCTCTGCTCCCTTTCTCTCTCACTTTTCCTTCTGCTACCCATATAATGTGAATGTTAGTATGCTTGATATTGTTACCAAGATCTCTAAAACTGCTCTTATTTTTTAAATTCTTTTTTCTATTAATCATCAGTGACTTCCATTATTCTATCTACTGAATCACTGATCTCTTTTCTGTATCACTTTATCTACTGTTGATTCCTTCTAGTGTATTTTTCATTTGTTATCGTATTCTTCATCCCTGGTTCTTTTTTATATTTTCTAACTGTTGAATTTCTCACTGTTTTCATCTGTTCTTCTCCTGAGTTCTTTGATCATTTTTATGATCATTACCTCGAAATTTTTTCAAGTGGATTGCCTATCTCCTCTCCAGTTAGTTCTTCTTATGGGGTTACATATTGTTCCTTAGATTGGAGCATGTTCCTCTGTCACTTAATTTTGCCTAATTTGCTGCTTTATTTCTAAGTGTCTGGTAGGTTGCCTATGTTTCCCTATATTGAAGAAGTGGCCTTTTCTAGATAACATCCTATACGTCCAAGCAATGCATACTCTTCTGGTCACCAGAGCTATATGCTCTAGGTGTTCCCCCTATGTGAGCTGCATGGGTCCTTCTGTTGTGGTGGGATGACTACTGTGGGTGGTATGTTAGGTGTGACTGGACCCTGGCCTGGTTGCTTGCCAGACCCTGCTTTGTGCAGAGGCTGCTGGCTACTTGTTGGTGGGGCTGGTTCATAAGGTGATGGGGTGTGGAACCCTGGGAAGTCCCAGGTCTCATGATGGATTACTGGTTGGCAGAGCCAGGTTCTTTGGTCAGTGGTTGTGGGTCAAGTGTTTCTGGATTTAGTGTCAGCCTGCTGATGTGTGGGGCTGATTTCTGACATGGCTGGCTGCAGGTTCTGATATGTCGCAAAGCTGGTGTTGGCCTGCTAGTGGTTGGGGTTGGATCCTGGGGCTGTTGGTTGAGGGCAAGATGTCCCAGAGCTGGAGTTAGACTCCTGGTGGTCAGTGCTGTGGCCTGGAGCATTCTGGGGCTGATGTTGGCCTGCTGATATCTTGAATGGGTCCTGACAAGACAAGCTATGGGGATGCAGTGGTTCTGGAGCTGGTGTTCATCAACTGGTTAGCAGGGTTGTGATCCAGGAGACACTGGGTCAGGTGCCCATTCACAGTAGGTGAAATTGGTACCTGATGCTAGTGCCAGGCCACTGACAGGCAGATCCACGTCCTGGATTCCCTGGCTGTAGGTCCCAGGTGTCCCATAACTGGAGTTGAAATGCTGTTCATTGGAGTCAGACTCTGGGGTGGTTGGCTGAGGGATTCATGGGGTCTCAGAGCTGGTGTTGGGCTGCTGGTAGGCAGGGCCATTACCCAGCATGTTCTAGGGCTATTGTCTGCCTGTTGGTGAGTGTGGCTGTTCCCAAAGCTGGTGGTTGGCATTCTGGAAGGCAGAGTTGGGGCCCAAGTTGTCCTGGGGCTGCTGCCTTTGCACCAGTGGGTGAGGCTGGTCCTGAGGCTACAGCTCTCTCACTGTCAGGTAGGGTTGGGGCCGGGACTTCCTGGGGCTGGTGCCTGCCCACTGGTGGGTGTATCTTTGTCCTAGCATCTCTGGATGCAGGGCCATAGAGGTCCAAATTTTAATGCCTGCACACTGGTGTGTGGGGCCAGATCTTGGGCCCCCCTACTGGACAAGACTCTGTCGAGGGATGACTGTACACTCAGGGAGTCTTAAAGCAGCCTGACTGCTGGTGGGTGGGGCTGCCCCACATGGCTATTTGCTTGGCCTGAGGCATCCCAGTACTGGTGTCTATAGGCTGGTGGGCAAGGGAAGAGCAGGGTCCTGGGCTAATAAACTAGAAGGAGGATTCCAAAATGGCACTTGCCAGCACCAGTGTCCTCGTGGTAGAATGAGCTCCCAAAAATGGCTGCTGCCAGTGTCCATGTCTCCAGGGTGAGTTCCACTTACCTCCTGCCTCTCTAGGAGACTCTCCAAGATCACCAGCTGGGTGTGACCCTGGCTCCTTACAAATTACTGCTTCTGCCCTGTGTTCTGCAGTGTGTGAGATTTTCTTTGTACCTTTTAAGAATGGAGTCTCTATTTCCCTTAGCCCTCTGGATCTCCAAAAAGAAAGTACCACTGGCCTTCAAAACCAAACTTTCTGGGGGCTCGTATTCCCAGTGAAGGACCCCAGGCTGTAGAGCTCGATGCTTGGTTCAGATCCCTCACTCCTTGAGGGGAACCTTTGCAATTATAATTATCCTCCCATTTGTGGATCACCCACCAGGAAGTATGGGTCTTGACTATACCGCAACCCCACCCCCCCATCAGCCTCATTGTGGTTCCTCCTTTATACCTTTAGTTGTAGAAGATCTCTTTTGGTTTATTCTGATCTTTCTCATCAATAGTTGCTCTGTAACTAATTGTAATTTTGTTTTTCCCGAGGGAGGAGATGAGCTCAAGATCATTCTACTCCACCATCTTGCAGCAATCTATGACTTGTTTTCAGTTAATCTCTGTAAAATTATGCTGGAACACAAAGTACAGTCTTTAGATTTACAACTTTAGTTCTTCCATTACCTTGGGAATTTTCTGCTGTTATATTATCCAATAGTTTCCCTGTTCCATTTGTAGAGCAGAAGTTGTTCTACTTCAGGATTATTTTTACTACATCACCTGTGATCTCTGTCTCTATTATTTTCTTTCTAACTGCTTTAATTTTTAAAACTCTTTTTCCCTGCATTCACTGTGATTATATTAGAATTTCTCTCCATTTCTTTAATTTGATTTTTAACATTTCTATGGAGTTCTGTGCATTTTGTAGTTTGTTATTTATCAAATGGAGTTTTATTGTTTTGTTTCCTTAGCCCCAAATCCTTCCTTTAAACTTATATTTTGATATTTACCTGTTCATTGAGTTCCTTTTATAAGTAATTCATATTTTTAATAAGCTCTTTTCTTCACTAAACATTCATGGGTAATTTGAATTGTTTTTTTCCCTTGCATTGTGCATTCTTCCTGAGTGGATTCTTCATCAGTCTTTTGCCTCCTATGCTCAATTTTGTTTCTTACTTTACCTCCCATTTTTTTCTGTGGTATATTTTTATTACTGTAATGCAGTTTTATTTTGTCTTATCTTGCTTATGGTTAATAGAGTCAGGTTTTGTAACTCTTATATTTACCTTTATATAGTATAGTTATGTTTACTTGACACTATTTATTTATTTTCTGATACCCTTCCACTTCCCTTCTCTTTTAAGGTATATTTTAAGGGTTGATTATTGAAATTCTGTTCAATACTTTTGTAACATACTGACTGGAGAGTGAGGAGTAGGTGTGAGCTACTCTGAAGCTGCCTGAAACTTTTGTTTCAGAACTTGGTCTCTGCAAATCTTTCTGATATATTAAAAAAATGTCCTGAATCATGATACACTCCACTTGTGTCCTTTTCCCATGAGATATTCTTCTTCATTTTGGCTTATTTCTCAAATTCAGCATTGAAAAATGATAGTTTCTAGATTTTCCTACCTCTCCTGCTATCCTAAAAAGCTGTGCCTGTAATTGAAATCTTGTCAAAGAATTTTCATTACTTTTGTGCCTCTACATCTTCCTCAGTTTCCTTCTCTTTAAATTATTCATGAAAATTCTCAAGATTCTGAGATGTACGCTCTCCCCAGTACAATTTCTCAGTGTAAATGATTTGTATAAGAAACACTCATGACTGAGGTGGCAGCTGTAGTGTCAATGACTGAGACTAGATGTGAGAGGCCAAGAAATGCACCAAAATCCAGCCAAGTAGACACAAGGAATGAACGTCAAGCATACTTCCTGCACCATTTCAGCAACCCACACACTGCACATAAGGGAACATAAAATTATTGTTCATCCAACACTAAATTAATATTTTAACAACAACAACATAAATGAATTACAAAAATGACTCTGAGAATAATGTCACATAAGATGGCAGATTGGAAGCTCCAGGATCCTATAACTCCACTGAAACAATTTTATTGGCAAAAAAAAAAAAAAATCTCAGAATGAAATATATTAGAACTCTGGAATTCAATCAAACAATTGCATCATCCATGAATGTGCTAGATGAATTAAGATGCTGGTAAATTGCAGTAAATTTTGACATTTTCATAACAGCTACCATTCCACATCACCATAGTGGGCACACATGGAAAGGATGGACCAAATTTCTGGTGTGGCTTTCTGGTACAAAGGCAGGCAAAAGAACTTTGTCCTACAAAAGTCAGAGCTGTGTGTTTTTATGGGCCTGCTGGATTACTGAGGGACAATCACAGGGTGGCCATTATTTTAATTCCCTCAGGCTGAAGTAATTTTTCCAGATAATATCTGTTGAAAGAATTTAGAGTGATCAAATATCTTTTTCTTCTTATTTGATCCAGGCTTTCAAGGAAATTTCTGTAGGGTCACAGGTTGAGTGTGGGGATAATGGAACAGGGACTTCAATAACCACACACAACAAATATTATAATCTTTGCAAAAATAGTTTGATGATGTCACTCACAAAATAGAAGACTACAGCACTCAATAAGCAAAAACAGCAATCCTGGGGAAGATGAGAGAACCTGATTTCCTGAGTTACCACATTGCAATATTCAAAATATCCAACTCTCTGAAAAAAATATGAAGCATAAAAAGAAACAGGAAACTGTGATCATTTTATAAGATAAAAGAAATAAGCAGAAACCATCATTAAGGAAGCTCAGACTTTGGACTTACAAAACAAAAACTATAAATTAACTGCCTTAAATATGCTCAAAGAGATAAAGAAACAATGGACAAGTAATTAAAAGCAATCAGGAAAATGATGTGTGAACAAGTAGGGAAAATCAAAACAGAGATAAAAGTTATAGAAAGAACGAAATACAAATTATGGAGCTGAAAAATATACCAGGTGACATGAAAAAAATCACTACAGAGGTTCAAAAGCATATTTCAGCAGGTAAAGGAAAATAATCTTAAAAAGGCTAATAAAAATTACCCTGGGCTGACGATCAGAAAGAATAAAGAAAAATGAACAAAGCCTAAGCTACAAATTTGATACAATCAGGTAAATCAATGCATGTATTATGGGAATCCCAGAAGGAGAGGAGTAAAAAGGGTCAAAAAAATTTTGAGGAAAAAATAGCTGCAAGTTTTTCAAATTTGATTTAAAGACACAAATTCATACATCCAGGAAGCCCAATAAACACCAAATAAGATAAACTAAAGAGATTTACATTGAGACACATTATAATCAAACTGTTGAAGGCCAAAATGAAAGTAGGTTTTTTGAAAGCAGCAAGAGTGATGCAACCTGTCATATACATGGACTCCTCAATAAGATTAATAGAAAATTTCTCATCAAAAAACACAGAGGTCAGAAGGCAGTGGGATGATATATTTAAGGTGCTTAAATAAAATTAAAAGAAAAACTTCTCAAAAGTTCAATATGGCAATACTATCCTTCAAAAATGAAGAGAAATTAAGATCTTCACAGATAAACAAAAGCTAAGTGCTCTTGTTGCTAGTATACCTGCCCTACAAGAAGAGCTAAAGGGAGTTCTTAATGCTTAAGCAAAAAGACAATAAATGGCAATGCAAAGCTACATAAATATCTCTGTTAAAAATAACATAGATTAGTATAAAATTTAGTGTTTTTGGATTTGGGGTTTGTAATTTCTCTTTTTACTTACTATGTGAGTTAAAAAGAAAAATGCATAAGATAATAATTATAAATCTGTATTAATGGGCACACAACGTATAAAGATATAGTTGTTAACAATAATGACATAAAGGGGAGAATAGAGATGCATAGCAGCATAGGAGCTAACTTATGCTATTGAAGCTAAATTGGTATAGTTCAACTAGATTCCTAGAAAATTTAGGATACTAATGGTAATTCTCATGATAACTACTAAGAACATAAATTTAAAATAGAAATAAAGAGGAAATAAAAATGTACACCAGAAAAAAATCAAATACAAAACAAAGAAGTACAGGAGGAATTGAACAAAAAAAGACATGTAGAAAAAAACAGAAAAGTGGCAGAACTAAATTCTTCATTAATGATAATCACTTTAAATGTAAATAGATTAAACTCAATAATTAAAAGAGAAAATTGGCAGACTGGATTAAAGAATAAAAACGTGATCTACCTATATGTTCTTTAAAAGAGACTAACTTTATATGAAAAGACACAAATATGTTGAAAGTGAAAGAATATAAAAATATCCCATGCAAATAATAAGCAAAATAGTTCTACAGTGAATATACTAATATAAGACATTACAAGAGACAAAGAGAATATTGTATGTTTATTAAAGGGTGAATTCATCAAGAAGATACAACTATAAACATTTATAAATCAAATAACATAGCCCCATTATATATGAAGAGAATATTGACATAATTGAAGGGATAAATATAAAATTCTACAATAATATTTGGAGACATCCACACATCACTTTCCATGATGGCTAGAACATCTAGAGAGAAGATTAATAAAGAAGTAACTTGAACAATATTATAAAATAACTAGACTTAATGTATATGTATAGTACACTCCATTTAACAATAGTAGAATATTCATTTCAGAAGGAAATATTTTTAAATTAATTAATTAATTAATTAATTTTTTTTAATCAGTCATCAATTTTATACACATCATTCTATACATGTCAATCCCAATCACCCAATTCAGCACACCACCATCCCCACCCCACCGCAGTTTTCCCCCGTTGGTGTCCATACGTTTGTTCTCTACATCTGTGTCTCAACTTCTGCCCTGCAACCCGGTTCATCTGTACCATTTTTCTAGGTTCCACATACATGCGTTAATATACAATATTTGTTTTTCTCTTTCTGACTTACTTCAGAAGGAAATTTATAGCATCTAATCACTACGTTAGATAATAAAATCTCAAACCAACAAATTAACTTTACAATTTTAGGAACTAGGGAATAAATTGCAAACTGAACTGAAAGGCAACAGAAGGAAGGGAATGAAAAAGATTAGAGCAGAGATTTTAAAATCAAAGAGAGATTAGAAAAAAAATCAAGAGAATCAACAAAACTAAAACTTGGTCCTCTGAAAAGATAAAACTAGCTAGATGAAGAAAAAGAGAGAGAAGACACAAACCACTAAAATCAAAAATGAAAGTGGGAACATTACTACTTACCTTAAATTAAGTGTAGTATAAAAGAATAGCATGAACAATTGTACACCAGGTAATAAGATAATCTATAGGAAATGAGAGAATTCCTAGAATCAAACAAATTACCAAAACTGATGCAGGAAAAAATAGAAAATATAAACAGATATTGATCAAATGCAATTTTCCCAGGAATATGAGTGCATTTCAACATAAGAAACATAAGAAACATAAGAAAATCAATCAATGTAATATACCATAATAATAGAATGAAGGGGAATAAACAGTATGAACATCTCAATAGACGCAGAAAGCTTTTTGACACAATTTAACACTCTTATTCTTTCAGTGATAAAATCACTCAGAAAACTAGGAATAGAAGGAACTTCCTCAGCATAGTAAATGACATATATGAAAAACCCCCAGTTCACATGACACTCAAGAGTGAAAAATTGAAACCTTTCCCCGAAGATCTCGAACAGACAAAGATGTTCACTTTAACCAGTGCTATTTAACATTGCATTGGAAGTCCTAGTCAGAGAAATTAGGCAGGTTGGGGGGAAGGAAGTAAAATGCATCCAAATTAGAAAAGAAGAAATAAACTACTTGTATTTGCAGATGACATGATTCTATATATAGAAAAATCCCCCCCAAGACAAATCCACAATAATACTAGAGATAACTAAAAAATTCAACGAAGACACAGGTTAAAAAATTAACTTATGAAAATCAGTTATGCTTCAATACACCACCAACAAACAATCTGAAAAAGAAAGTAAGAAAATTATTCTGTTGACAATAGCATCAAAAAAGATAAACTATCTACAAATAAATCAAACTAAGAAGGTAAAAATCTGTGCTCTAAAACTACAAAAGCAGCCTTGCAGGCAGTTGGCTCTCATCAGCAAGCTGTGCCAGTGCTCACCTGAGCAGCACCTGGCAACCCATGGTCCACTGGCCACTCAGTAGCGCTGCCTTCATGACCCTCCAAAGAACGGGCAACCATGCCCTCTCCACAGTTTATGGGTGGTGAGCAGCTTTGAGAGATAACAGAGTCTGAACCCTTCTTTGCACCAAGAAGTTGAGCCCTGGCTCTGACATTCTGTGAGGACTTCCAATACCATATTGAATGAAAGTGGCAATGACTGATCACAGACAAGATGGCAGGGTAAAAGGATGTGAGCTCACCTCTTCGTATGGAAACACCAAAACACAATTAACTTGAACAACCATTGACAAAAAAAAAAGAAAAAAAGAAAAGGAAAAAAAAAAAGCTAGAACCTACCAAAAAACGATACCATATATCCAAAGATAAAAAAGAAGCCACACCAAGACAGGGGCAGACAGCAGAAGCAAGCAGAACTACAACCCTGAAGCTTGTGGAATGGAAACCACAATCACAGAAAGTAAGACAAAATGAGATGGCAGAGGAATACATCCCAGATAAAGGAACAAGACAAAACCCCAAAAGAACTATGTGAAGTGGAGACAGACAGTCTACCTGAAAAAGAACTCAGAGTAATGATAGTAAAGATGAGGCAATATCTCAGAAAAAGAATGGAGGCACAGATGAGAAGATAAAAGAAATGCTTAACAAAGACCTAGAAGAGCTAAAGAACAAAGCAACAAGGAAAAAGCAAGAAATAATGTATGAGGGAACTCTCATAAGGTTATCAGGAAGAATCCTGTTCCATTGATTTATGTCTGTCTTTGTGCCACTACCATACTCTTTTGATTACTGTAGGTTTGTAGTATAGTCTGAAGTCTGAAAGCCCTATTCCTCCAGCTCCATTTTTATTTCTCAAGATTGCTTTGGATATTTGGGGTCTTGTGTGTTTCCATAATTTTTTTTAAATTTATTCCAATTCTGTGAAAAATGCCAATGGTAATTTGACAGGGATTGCATTGAAGCTGTAGATTACCTTTGGTAGTATAGTCATTTGACAATATAGGTTCTTCCAATCCAATAACATGGTATATCTTCCCATCACTTTGTGTCATCTTCTATTTCTTTCATTAGTGTCTTATACTTTTTGAAGTACAGGTTTTTGCCTCCTTAGGTGATTTTATTCCTTGGTATTTTATTCTATTTGATGAGCTGGGATATGGGGTTATTTCTTTAATTTCGGTTTCTGATATTTATTTGTTAGTGTATAGAAATACAACCAATTTCTGTGTATTAATTTTGTATCTGGCAAAATTACCGAATTCATTGATGAACTCTTAATATTTTTCTGGTAGCATCTTTAGGATTTTCTCTGTATAGTATCATGTCATCTGCAAGCAGTAACAATTTTACTTCTTCTTTTCCAATTTGGATTTCTTATATTTAATTTTCTTCCTGATTGGCATGACTAGGACTTTCAAAACTATCTTGAATAAGAATGGTGAGAGTGAACATCCTTTCCTTGTTCCTGATCTTAGGGGAAATGCTTTCAGCTTTTCACTGTTGAGTATGATGCTAACTGTGGGTTTGTCATATATGACCTTTATTAAGTTGAGGTAGGTTCCTTCCATGCCCACTTTCTGGAGCGCTTTTATCATAAATGGGTGTTGCATTTTGTCAAAAGATTTTTCTGCATCTATTGAGATGATCATATGGTTTTTAGTCTTCAATTTTTTAAAGAGGTGTATCACACCGATTCATTGGCAGATATTGAAAAATACTTGCATCCCTGGGATAAATCCAACTAGATCACGTTGTATGATTCTTTTAATGTATGGTTGGATTCAGATTGCTAATATTTTGTTGAGGATTTTTGCAACTATGTTCATCTTGATATTAGTCTGTAATTTTCTTTTTTGTGGTATCTTTGGTTTTGGTATCAGGGTGATGGTGGCCTCATAAAATGAGTTCTGAAGTGCTCCTTCCTCTGTCATTTTTTGGAAGAGTTTCAGAAGGGTACGTGTTAACTCTTCTCTAAAAGTTTCATAGAATTCGGCTGTGAAGCTTCCAGGTCCTGGGCTTTTGTTTGTTGGAAGTTTTTAAATGAGAGTTTTAATTTCAGTGCCTGTGATTAGTCTGTTCATATTTTCTATTTCTTCGTGGTTCAGTCTTGCAAGGTTGTACCTTTCTAAGAATTTGTCCATTTCTTCTAGGTTGTACATTTTATTGGCATACAGTTGTTTGTAGCAGTCTCTTATGATTCTTTGTATTTCTATGGTGTCTGTTGTAATTTCTTTTTCATTTCTAAATTTATTTTATTTTAATTTTTTTAACATCTTTATTGGAGTATAATTGCTTTATGATGGTGTGTTAGTTTCTGCTTTATAACAAAGTGAATCAGCTATACATATACATATATCCCCACAATTCCTCCCTCTCACCCTCCCTATCCCACCTCTCTAGGTGGTCACAAAGCACCGAGCTGATCTCCCTGTGCTATGTGGCTGTTCCCACTAGCTATCTATTTTACATTTGATAGTATATATATGTCCATGCCACTCTCTCACTGAGTCCCATCTTACCCTACCCCTCCCCATGTCCACAGGTCCATTCTCTATGCCTGCATCTTTATTCCTGTTCTGACCCTAGGTTCTTCAGAAACGTTTTATTATTTTAGATTGCATACATATGTGTTAGCATACGATATTTGTTTTACTCTTCTTGACTTACTTCACTCTGTATGACAGTCTCTAGGTCCATCCACCTCACTACAAACAACTCAGTTTCATTCCGTTTTATGGCTGAGTAATATTCTATTGTATATATAGGCCACATGTTCTTTATCCATTCATCTGTCGATGGACACTTAGGTTGCATCCATGTCCTGGCTCTTGTAAATAGAGCTGCGATGAACATTGTGGTACATGAATCTTGTTGAATTATGGTTTTCTCAGGGTATATATCCAGTAGTGGGATTCCTGGGTAATATGGTAGTTCTATTTTTAGTTTTTTAAGGAACCTCTATACTGTTCTCCATAGTGGCTTATCAAGTTACATTCCCACCAACAGTGCAAGAGGGTTCCCTTTTCTCCACACCCTCTCCAGCATTTATTGTTTGTAGATATTTTCATGATAGCCATTCTGACTGGTGTGAGGTGATACATCAATGTAGTTTTGATTTGAATTTCTCTAATGATTAGTGATGTTGAGCATCCTTTCATGTGTCTGTTGGCAATCTGTATATCATCATAGGGGAAATGTCTATTTAGGTCTTCAGCCCATTTTTGGATTGGGTTGTTTGGGTTTTTGATATTGAGCTGCATGTGCTGCTTGTAAATTTTGAAGATTAATGCTTTGTCAGTTGCTTCATTTGCAAATATTTTCTCCCATTCTGATGGTTGTTTCTGTCTTCTTTATATTTTCCTTTGCTGTGCAAAAGATTTAAGTTTTATTAGGTCCCATTTGTTTACTTTTCTTTCATTTCCATTTCCCTAGGAGGTGGGTCAAAAAGGATTTTGCTGTGATTTATGTCAGAGAGTGTTCTGCCTATTTTTTCCTCTTAGAGTTTTATAGTGTCTTGCCTTACATTTAGGTCTTTAATCCATTTTGAGTTTATTTTTGTGTATGGTGTTAGGGAGTGTTCTAATTTCATTCTTTTACATGTAGCTATCCAGTTTTACCAGCATCACTTATTGAAGAGACTGTCTTTTCCCCATTGTATACCCTTGCCTCCTTTGTAAAAGATAAGGTGAACATAGGTGTGTGAGTTTACCTCTGGGTTTCTATCCTGTTCCATTTATGTATATTCCTGTTTTTGTGCCAGTACCATACTGTCTTGATTACTGTAGTTTTATAGTATAGTCTGAAGTCTAGGAGCCTGATTCCTCCAGCTCCATTTTTCTTTCTCAAGATTACTTTGGCTATTCGGCGTCTTCTGTGTTTCCATACAAACACTGAAATTTTTTGTTGCAGTTCTGTGAAAAATGCCATTGGGAGTTTGATAGGGATTACATTGAATCTGTAGATTGCTTTGGGTGGTATAGTCATTTTACACAATGTTGATACTTCCAATCCAAGAACATGGTATATCTCTCCAACAGTTTGTATCATTTTTAATTACTTTCATCAGTGTCTTATAGTCTTCTCCATACAGGTTTTTTGTGTCCTTAGGTAGGTTTACTCCTAGGTATTTTATTTTTTTGTGGCAATGGTATTTGGGAGTGTTTCTTTAATTTCTCTTTCATATTTTTCATCATTAGTGTATAGGAATGCAAGAGATTTCTGTGCATTAATTCTGTATCCTTTACTTTACCAAATTCATTGATTCACTCTACTAGTTTTCTGGTAGAGTCTTTAGGATTCTCTATGTATTGTAACATGTCATCTGCAAACAGTGACAGCTTTACTTCTTTTCCGATTTGGATTCCTTTTATTTCTTTTTCTTCTCTGATTGCTGTGGCTAACACTTCCAAAACTATGTTGAATAATAGTGGTGAGAGTGGACAACCTTGTCTTGTTCCTGATCTTTGAGGAAGTGTTTTCAGTTTTTCACCATTGAGAATGATGTTGGCTGTGGGTTTTTAATATATGGCCATTATTATGTTGAGGTAAGTTCCCTCTATGCCTACTTCTGGAGGGTTTTTACCATAAATGGGTGTTGAATTTTGTCGACAGCTTTTTCTGGATCTATTGAGGTGATCAAATGGTTTTTCTCCTTCAATTTGTTAATATGGTTAATCACATTGATTGATTTGCGTATATTGAAGAATCCTTGCATTCCTGGGATAAACCCCACTTCATCATGGTGTATGATCCCTTTAATGTGCTGTTGGCATCTGTTTTATAGTATTTTGTTGAGGATTTTTGCATCTATGTTCATCAGTGATATTGGTCTGTAGTTTTCGTTCTTTTTGACATCTTTTCTGGCTTTGGTATCAGGGTGATGGTGGCCTCGTAGAATGAGTTTGGGAGTGTTCCTCCCTCTGCTATATTTTGGAAGAGTTTGAGAAGGATAGGTGTTAGTTCTCCTGTAAAGGCTTGTGGGAATTTGCCTGTGAAGCCATCTGGTCCTGGGCTTTTGTGTGTTGGAAGATTTTTAATCACAGTCTCAATTTCAGTGCTTGTGATTGGTCTGTTTATATTTTCTATATCTTCCTGGTTCAGCCTCGGAAGGTTGTGCTTTTCTAAGAATCTGTCCATTTCTTCCAGGTTGTCCATTTTATTGGCATAGAGTTGCTTGTAGTAATCTCTCATGATCCTTTGTTTTTCTGCAGTGTCAGTTGTTACTTCTCCCTTTTCATTTCTAATTCTATTGATTTGAGTCTTCTCCCTATTTTTCCTGGTGAGTCTGACTAATGCTTTATCAATTTTGTTTATATTCTGCAAGAACCAGCTTTTAGTTTTATTGATATTTGCTATTGTTTCCTTCATTTCTTTTTCATTTATTTCTGAACTGATCTTTATCATTTCTTTCCTTCTGCTAACTTTGTGGTATTCTTGTTCTTCTTTCTCTAATTGCTTTTGGTGTAAGGTTAGGTTCTTTATTTAAGATGTTTCTTGTTTCTTAAGGTAGGATTGTATTGCTATAAACTTCCCTCTTAGAACTGCTTTTCATGCAAACCATAGGTTTTGGTTTGTTGTGTTTTCATTGTCATTTTTTTCTAGGTATTTTTTGCTTTCCTCTTTGATTTCTACAATGATCTCTTGCTTATTTAGTATCGTATTGTTTAGCCTCCATGTGTTTGTATTTTTTACAGTTTTTTTTTCTGTAATTGATATGTAGTCTCATAGCGTTGTGTTCTGGACAGTTACTTGATATGATTTCAATTTTCTTAAATTTACCAAGGCTTGATATGTGACCCAGGATATGATCTATCCTGGAGAATGTTCCATGAGCACTTGAGAAGAATGAGTATTCTGTTGTTTTTGGATGGAATGTCCTATAAATATCAATTAAGTCCACCTTGTTTAATATATCATTTAAAGCTTGTGTTTCCTTATTTCTTTTCATTTTGGATGATCTGTCCATTGGTTAAAATGATTTTGCTACTGTTGATTTCACCTTTTATGGCTGTTAGCATTTGCCTTAAGTATTGAGGTGCTCCTATGTTGGGTACATAAATATTTACAGCTGTTATATCTTCTTCTTGGATTGATCCCTTCATCAGTATGTAGTGTCTTTCTTTGTTTCTTGTAATAGTCTTTATTTTAAAGTCTATTTTGACTGATATGAGAATTGCTACTCCAGCTTTCTTTTGATTTCCATTTGCATGGAATATCTTTTTCCATCCCCTCACTTTCCCTCTGTATGTGTCCCTAGTTCTGAAGTGGGTCTCCTGTAGTCAGCATTTATATGGGTCTTGTTTTTTTATCCATTCAGCCAGTCTATGTTTTTTGGTTGGAGCTTTTATTCCATTTACATTTAAGGTAGTTATCGATATGTATGTTCCTATTACCATTTTCTTAATTGTTTTGGGTTTGTTATTGTAGGTCTCCTTCTCTTGTGTTTCCTGCCTAGAGAAGTTCCTTTAGCATTTGTTGTTAAGCTGGTTTGGTGGTGCTGAATTTTCTTAGCTTTTGCTTGTCTGTAAAGTTTTTAATTTCCCCTTCGAATCTGAATGAAATCCTTCTTGTGTAGAGTAATGGTTGTAGGTTTTTCCCTTTCATCACTTTAAATATGTCCGGCCACACCCTTCTGGCTTGCAGAGTTCTTTTGAAAATTCAGCTCTTAATGTTATGGGAATTCCCTTTTATGTAATTTGTTGCTTTTCCCTTGGTGCTTTTAATATTTTTTCTTTGTATTTAATTTTTGCTAGTTTGTTTAATATGTGTCTTGGCATGTTTCTCCTTGGATTTATTCTGTGTGAGACTCTCTGTGCTTCCTGGACTTGATTAACTATATTCTTTCCCATATTAGGGAAGTTTTCAACTATAATCTCTTCAAATATCTCTGATATTTTCTCAGTCCCTTTCCTTTTCTCTTGTTCTGGGACCCCTAGAGTCCGAATGTTGGTGCATTTAATGTTGTCCCAGAGGTCTCTATGAGTGTCCTCAATTCTTTTCATTCGTTTTTCTTTATTCTACTTTGCAGTAGTTATTTCCACTAGTTTATCTTCCAGGTCATTTATCCGTTCTTCTGCCTCAGTTATTCTGCTATTGATTCCTTCTAGAGAATTTTAAATTTCATTTATTGTGTTGTTCATCATTGTTTGTTTTCTCTTTAGTTCTTCTAGGTCCTTGTTAAACTTTTCTTTTGTTTTCTCCATTCAATTTCCCAGATTTTGGATCATCTTTACTATCATTACTCTGAATTCTTTTCCAGGTAGACTGCCTATTTCCTCTTCATTTGTTTGGGCTGGTCAGTTTTTACCTCGCTCCTTCATCTGCTGTGTGTTTCTCTGTCTTCTCATTTTGGTTAACTTACTGTTTTGTGGGTCTCCTTTTAGCAGGCTGCATGTTCGTAATTCCCATTGTTTTTGGTCTCTGCCTCCAGTGGCAAATGTTGGTTCAGTAGGTTGTGTAGGCTTCCTGGTGGAGGGGACTAGTGCCTGTGTTCTGGTGAATGAGGCTGGATCTTGTCTTTCTGGTGAGCAGGACCACAACCGGTGGTGCTGTTTTGAGGTGTCTGTGGCCTTATTATGATTTTAGGCAGCCTCTCTGCTAATGTGGGGTTGTGTTCCTGTCTTGCTAGTTGTTTGGCATAGGGTGTACTGCACTGTAGCTTGCTGGTCATTGAGTGGAGCTGGGTCTTAGCATTGAGATGGAGATCTCTGTGAGATCTTTCACCATTTGATATTACATGGAGCCTGGAGGTCTCTGGGGCACCAATGTCCTGAACTCAGCTCTCCCACCTCAGAGGCACAGGTCTGACACCTGGCCAGCACCAAGACCCTGTCAGTCATACAGCTCAGAAGAAAAGGGAGAAAAAAAGGAAAGAAAGAAAGAATAAAATAAAATAAAATAAAAGTTATTAAAATTAAAAACTAATTATTAATTTTTTTTAAAATTAAAAATCATAAAAAAAGAAAAAAAAAGAATGAAAGAAGAGAGCAACCAAACCAAAAACAAATTCACCAATGATAATGAGCACTAAAAACTATACTAAAAAAAAAAAAAAAAGGTACAGACAGACCCTAGGACAAATAGTAAAAGCACAGCTATACAGACAAAATCACAGAAAGAAGCATATACATACACACTCACAAAAAGAGAAAAAGGAAATATATATATATATATCGTTGTTCCTAAGTCCACTGCCTCAATTTTGGGATGATTCATTGTCTATTCAAGTATTCCACAGATGCAGGGTACTTCAAGTTGATTGAAGAGACTTAATCTGCTGCCTCTGAGGTTGCTGGGAGAGAATTCCCTTTCTCTTCTTTGTTCGCACAGCTCCTGGGGTTCAGCTTTGGATTTGGCCCCACCTCTGCATGTAGGTCACCTGAGGGTGTTTGTTCTTCGCTCAGACAGGACGGGGTTAAAGGAGCAGCTGCTTCGGGGGCTCTGGCTCACTCAGGCCAGGGGGAGGGAGGGATACGGATGCAGGGCAAGCCTGCGGCCGCAGAGGCAAGTGTGACGTTGCACCAGCCTGATGCACACCGTGCATTCTCCAGGGGAAGCTGTCCCTGGATCACAGGACCCTGGCAGTGGCGGGCTGCACAGGCTCCCAGGAGGGGGGTTGTGGATAGTGACCTGTGTTCGCACAAAGGCTTTTTGGTGGCTGCAGTAGCAGCCTTAGCATTTCACGCCTGTCTCTGGGGTCCGCGCTGATAGCCGTGGCTCGCGCCCTTCTCTGGAGCTCGTTTAGGCAGTGGTCTGAATCCCCTCTCCTCACACACTCAGAAACAATTGTTTCTTGCCTCTTAGGCAGGTCCAGACTTTTTCCCAGACTCCCTCCCTGCTCTCTGTGGTGCATTTGCCCCCTTCAGGCTGTGTTCACACAGCCAACCCCTGTCCTCTCCCTGGGATGTGACCTGCAAAGAGGTAGCCTCAGCTCCCAGGTCCCACCTTTCATGGCAGGTGAGCAGACAAGCCTCTCAGGCTGGTGAGGGCTGGTTGGCACAGATCCTCTTTACGGGGATCTCTCCACTTTGCCCTCTGCACCCCTATTGCTGCACTCTCCTCCGTGGCTCCGAAGCTTCCCCTCTCATCACCCCCACTCCGTCTCCACCAGTGAAGGGGGTTCCTAGTGTGGCAACTTTTCCTCCTTCACAGCTCCCTCCTAGTGGTGTAGGTCCCATCCCTATTCTTTTGTCTCTGTTTTTTCTTTTTTCTTTTGCCCTACCCAAGTATGTGTGGAGTTTCTTGCCTTTTGGAAAGTCTGAGGTCTTCTGCCAGCGTTCAGTAGGTGTTCTGTAAGAGTTGTTCCACATGTAGATGTATTTCTGATGTATTTGTGGGTAGGAAGGTGATCTTCACCTCTTACTCTTCTGCCATCTTGAAGGTCTCTCTCTCTAACCCCTTTTTAAAAACATTGTTAAGATTCAATAATATCTTTTTTTTAACATCTTTATTGGAGTATAATTGCTTTACAATGGATATATACAATGGAAGATTCAGTAATATAAAAACAGTTTTCATAGGTTATAAAGAAATTTCCCAGCACCACAGGTGATAAAACACTGCTGTTCTATTTGGAGAAATAAGAAAAATTGTAAATTAAAAGAGCTTTTAAATATTTTAAATACAATGAAAACAATCAACAAGTTATGAGCTCTTTCCTTGACCACTTAGAAAAGAATTTGACTTTACATTTTATTCAAAAAATATTAGGCTTATTTTCAGTTTTTAATTAAAAAAAGGTATTGCTTAAAGAAAGCCTTTTGTTTGATAATAGTCAATACAATATTCATTTACTTTTCTCCACGCATGCAAGATTTCAATTATACAAGGTGAATATTGCCTAAATATTTTGAAAAATTCTGATTTTAATAGCTGTCCCCTAAACAATTTCTTCCTCTTCATATGTAAATGGTCCATGGCTATTTCCCTATCATTACAAGTTCTGGACATTATTCCTATCAAGGAATATATGGCTTGATGGATTTCATCTCTGATTATCACTGTGAAAACATAAATTTAATAAATATATTTTAAGTAGAAAAAGTCTCATAAGCTTCTGAGTCTACTCTTCCAATGTAAGGATATCTGCTACAGATTCTCTGACAGATTTTTCTGGCCTCTGCTTGAACACCTCAGTGAATTCTAGTTTATTCAGTTCATTGCAGCCCTTCAGTCAATTAAACACTTACTAAGCATCCACTCTTGGAGTATATAAAAATTAATAAACAGAAACCTCAATTAAAATAGAGTCAGGAGGACAGAAAAGAGATCTCTCAAGCTCTACAATAATAGCTGAGCCCAACAGGAAAAAAGAAAGTCTTCCTCTTCTTGCCAGGCAAGAGCTCAGATAATGAGAGAATGTCACAACTCAGCAAATGAAAAGCCACTATACTTTGAACTCTCAATTCTCCCAATGAACTCTTTGTTCAATATAGCCTTTCCAACCCTCTTTTCTGCTCTTTAAAAGAGTTCTCCTCTCTTGGCTGTGTGGGGACTTGCACATTGCTCACCATGGTCGCAGACCCCTAATCGCCATTCTTTGTCGATCCGGAGTAAAACTATTTTTTTCCTGGAGAAATAACTCACTATTTTTTTTAAGTGAACAAAGAGCACGATGTGAGTAAAAGCCTATCTAAATCTAATCAGGGAGACTGACACACATGTCATTTTCATACAAAGGTGAGTAGGATTAATGATATTTCAGAACTAAACAATGTGATTGGGGAGCTGTTTTAGAAGGAAAGATTCAATCTGACCAAAAAATCTGGGTTAGATTTTGAGGGAGGTGGGATTGAAATGGGGTGTTTGTTATAAGGAATGGAGATATTTAAATTAAGTCAAGAATTAAGGGAGTATGACTGCATGTGGATTAAAGTGGAGAAGTCATCAGAACAGAAGCAGCTCTAGGATCTAGCTACAGGCATACATCAGAGATTTTGCAAGTTCAGTCCAGAGCCAGCAATAAAGTGAATATCATAATAAAGTGAGTCACATGAATTTTTTGAGTTTCCAAACATATAAAAGTTATGTTTACACTATATTGTAGTCTATTAAGTGGGCAATAGCATTATGTCTAAAAAATGTACATACTTAATTAAAAATGCTCTATGCTGAAAATTATCTGAGCCTTCAGCCAGTTGTAATCTTTTTTCTGGTAGAGGTTCTTGCCTCAATGTTGACAGCTGCTGACTGATCAGGGTGGTGGTTGCTAAAGATTGAGGTGGCTGTGGCCATTTCTTAAACCAAGACAACAATAAAGTTTGCCATATTGATCAACTCTTCCTTTCATGAATGATTTCTGTGAGCATGAAATGGTATTTGATAGCATTTTACTCACAGTAGAACTTCTTTCAAAATTGGAGTCAATCCGCTCAAATCCTGCCACTGCTTTATCAACCAAGTTTCTGTAATATCCTAAATCCTTTGTTGCCATTTCAACAATCTTCACAGCATCTTTTCCAGGAGTAGTTTCCATTTCCAGAAACCACTTTGCTCATCTATAAGAAGCAATTATTCATCTGTTAGTTTGAGATTGCAGCAATTCAGTCACATCTTCATGCTACACTTCTAATTCTAGTTCTCTTGCTATTTCTACCACATCTGTAGTTACTTCCTCCACTGACATAACCTCTTCCCATGAATCAGAAGTGTTCTTAATGGTATCTAGAATGGTGATTCTTTTCCAGAACCTTTTGTATTTGCTTTGCCTAGATCCACCAAAGGAATCACTATCTATGGCAGCTATAGCCTTATAAAAGGTATTTCTTAAATAACAATACTTGAAATTTGAAATTACTCCTTGATCCATGAGCTGCAGAATGGATGTTGTGTTAGCAGACCTGAAAACAACATTAATCTCATTTTATATCTCCATCAGAGTGCTTGGGTGACCAGGTGCTTTGTCAATGAGCAATACATAATATTTGGAAAGAAATATTTATTTTTTCTGAGCAGTAGATCTCAACAGTGGGCTTAAAATATTCAGTAAACTAAGTTGTAAACAGATGTGCTGTCATCCAAGCTTTGTTGTTCCATTTATAGAGCATGGCAGAGTAGATTTAGTATAATTCTTAAAGTCCCTAGGATTTTCTGAAAATAAAATGAATATTAGCTTTAACATTAAATCACCAGCTGCATTAGCCTGTACCAAGAGATTCAGTCTGTCCTTTGAAGCTTTGAAGACAGGCATTGACTTCTCTCTAGCTTTGAAAGTCCTAAACAGCATCTTCTGCCAATAGGAGGATGTTTGTCTACATTTAAAATCTGTTGTTTAGTGTAGCCACTTAGTTAATTATCTTAGCTTGATCTTCTGGATAACTTGCAGCAGCTTCTACATCATCACTTTCTGCTTCACCTTGCACTTTTATGTTATGGAGATGGCTTCTTTCCTTAAACCTCATGAGCCAACCACTGCTAGCTTCAAATTGTTTCTCTGCAGCATTCTCTCTTCTCTCAGCCTTCATAGAACTGAAGAGAGTTTGGGTCTTGCTCTGGATTTGGCTTAAGGGAATGTTGTGGCTGGTTTGATCTTCTCTCCAGACCACTAAAACTTTATATCAGCAATACGGCTGTTTCGCTTTCTTATCATTCATGTGTTCATTAAAGTAGCACTTTTAATATTCTTCAAAAACTTTTCCTTTGCATTTACAACTTGGCTAACTATTTGGTGCAAGAGGACTAGCTTTCAGCCTATCTTAGCTTTTGAATACTTTCCTCACTAAACTTAATCATTTCTAGCTTTTGATTTATAGTGAGAAACATGGCACTACTGCTTTTACTTGAACACTTAGAGGCCATTGTAGGGTTATTAACTGGCCTAATTTCAATATTGTTTTGTCTCAGGAAATAGGGAGGCTTGAGGAAAGGAAGAGAAACTGGTGAATGGCTTGTCAGTAGAGCAGTCAGAACACACAAGATATTTATTGATTAAGTTCACCATCTTATATGGATGTGATTTGTGGCCCCCAAAACAATTACAAGAGTAACATCAAAGATCGCTGATAACAGATCACCATAACAAATATAATAATAATAAAAATGTTTGAAATATTGTAAGAATTACCAAAAGGTGACACAGAGACATGAAGTGAGTAAATGCTGTTGGAATAATGGCATTGATATGCTTTCAGGGTTGCCACAAACCTTTAATTTGTAAAAAGCACAATATCTTTGAAGTACAATAAAATGAAGCAAAATAAAACAAGTTATTCCTGTACTGTTTAAAATTCTCTAAGGAACCAGTTGGTCCTGGTTTCTTATGGCATATCTCCTCTCAGTATAAATGGTCTTTTCTTTGCTTTCCATCCCAATCAACTAATTTTTCTTCTGCTTAGTTTTTGCTCACATCTAACTTCATCTTTCATATGGCTCATCATGGCTACTCATGTTTATTTCTCCCTTCATTATCAATTTTTCCCCTTCTTACTGCCAGCTGGGAAATTCTCCACCATTTTATTAGTTCAAATTCTTAAGAAAACTAAAATTATATTTTGGACCTATTTATTTTTTTGTGATAGGCCATAAGATATAATTGATAGCCCTACTGGATGCTCTGAAATATGACGGATACCTAACCATCACACAAATAACTATGGTATGGTGGGAGATGGATGAGGAGAATAGGGTCACTTGACATGAATAAAATAGTGGCCACAGACTGGATAATTTCCCCTTAAAATGGATATGTGTGAAAATAAGGCAATTAAATATTTTCCTGTCCAGTGAGATATTATACATAATACAACTGGACAGATAAGCTGATATCAAACTGTAATGATTATTAAATGCTAATCTAAGAAACATAGACTTTTTCTCTGTATATCAAAGGAAGTTTTCAAAGTTATTTGTGAACGGGAATCATAATAATAGCCAACATTTATATAGCACTTAATTGTGCTACAGGAACAATTTTAAGTGCTTTTTGAGTTGTAATTCATCAAATATCATTAAGCTTGCATCAAAGGAAGTTAGTTCTAGCTGCAACAAGGCATGGCTTGAAAGAAAGAGCTAGAGATCTGGGGTGGGGGTGGGGCAAAGGGTGGAGAGTAAAAAACTGTTTTAATAGTTTTGAACACTAGTACTTAAACATGAGTACCTAAACCAGATCACTGACAAAACAGTAATCGTACGAATACAAGAAACTTTCATAGTTAAACCTGAAACAATTACTATTTGACTTTATGTGAAAAGAGAATGGAAGATAGTGCTGAGTTATAGACCTTAAGAGGCTTGATCTGGAGAAGATTATGGTATTACTAAAGAAACAAGGGGATGTGGGAAGAAGAGTAAGTTTACAGATAAGATGAGTTTATTTGAGGTGTCTATGGGACATCAGGTGGAGAGGTTTGTATAAAGAGGTCTGGTATTTGGGAGAAAAGGTGACAGACAGAGTTTGGAAAGTCATACCTTGTTACCAAATGAAAGCTTTCAGTGTGAGCTAAGAAATCCCAGTAATAAATGCTGATTTAAGGTTGGGAAAATTATCATTAAAGGAAGTGATTATAGAATCATGGTTCTCTAGAACTGGAAAGGCCCTTAAACATGCACTTTGACATTCTAATTTTGAAGAATTCATTTCAGAGAGAAATGACTAGTCCAAGGTCATAGCATAAGTTACTGATAAAACTAAGGCAAGTGTCCTTATACACTGAAGAAGAAGAGCCAGAAAAGTCCCATATCACAGAAAAGTAGGGAGAACAAGATTAATTACAAGGATATTGAGCAAATTTGAAAAGGACTTCTGCTTGACGAAAACTCAAAAAAGGCCACTGAATTAGGAAATTAGGAGTATACTGTTAGAAACTTTTCATTACTGAAATATTCTTTCTTGAACAAAAGTCACCCTCCACCCAGTAACTTCAAACCACCTGTCCTAGGTTTTCGTCCTTGAGCCAATATTGCTCCCTTTTTTTCTCTTCTTATCTTATATTTTTTATCTTTTCCTCCTCTCCCCTGTTTCCAACCCACATCTTTCTTTATCTTTTTCACAACATAAAAGCGAGTGCAGTTTCGTGTTTTTCAATGCCTTATACTTTTAAAAGATGTGATTAATATATTATTTTTCTTTGTTTTTCATCCAAAGCCCGAACTTCAAAACTTATTGCTCCATTTGATTTCTGTTGATGATGTTATGCATAGTTCTTCTATTGCAACAGGTTTCTTTTCTTTTTGCCATTTAATATAATTTGCCTTGTTTTATTTTATTGATTATCTTCCTCTATTAGGCAGAATGGTTTAAGTGCAAATAACACAGAACATTTATTCTGAGTCCTGACCCTATCAACTATATCTCTGTGAGATCTTTAGTAGGTCACTTGACTTCTCTATCTCTTAGGGTCCTAATCTGTCAATCGAGGATATTGACTTCCATGTCTATTTTTAGGAAGAAATTGTTGGGAATGTTTGGGGGTGGTTCAGATAACATTTGTATGTAAAATTATATGAAAATAGTTTGGAAAATAAAACAATACTATGCAAAAAGTAGTTCTTAGATTTATATAGAATTACATAATGGGAAAAACATGGCATTTGGAGCCACATAGAGCCTAGTTTGAATCCTAACTCTAGCATTTACTAGCTTTATGATCTAGTGCAAGTTACTTAACTTTTGTAGATTTCAGTTACCTTATCAGAATAAAGGGGATAATAAGAGTATTAACCTCCTAAAAAGTTGTTGTAAGGATTACAAATTGTGTATAAAGTGGGCAAAGTGCTAGGTATATAGTAACTGTTCTATAAATATACTATCGTTTTTTCTTTTCTTTCCACACCAAGATGATCTGCTTACACATAAAAGCTTTATGTCAAATCTTCTTGCAATTATCCCTCTTGGAAAGTAGCATAATCAAAGAGACCAGTATATCCAGGAGTCTAATGAGTGTTCCATTAAATAGGTTAGATACAGATAATTGACTCAGCAAAAGTTAAGATGAAAGCTTTTTCTAAATGTGTTTAATCTACAGAGGGTAGACCCTGCCACTCCTGATGCACTTTTTTTAATAGTTCATGTTTTGTTTTTCTTTTTCTAACAAATTTATTGTAGTATAATTGCTTTACAATGTTGTGTTAGTTTCTGCTGTATAACAAAGTGAATCAGCTATACGTATACATATATCCCCTTATCCCCTCCCTCTTGCGTCTCCCTCCCACCCTCTCTATCCCACCCTTCTAGGTGGTCACAAAGTACCGAGCTGATCTCCCTGTGGTATACGGCTGCTTCCCACTAGCTATCTATTTTACATTTGATAGTATATATATCTCAATGCCACTCTCTCATGTAGTCCTGGCTTACCCTTCCCCCTTCCCATGTCCTCAAGTCCATTTTCCACGTCTTCATCTTTATTCCTGTCCTGCCCCTAGGTTCTTCAGAACCACTTTTTTTTTTTTTTTAGATTCCATATATATGTGTTAGCGTATGGTATTTGTTTTTCTCTTTCTGACTTACTTCACTCTGAATGACAGACTCTAGGTCCATCCACCTCGCTACAAATAACTCAATTTCATTTCTTTTTATGGCTGAGTAATATTCCATTGTATATATGTGCCACATCATCTTCAGCCATTCATCTGTTGATGGACACTTAGGTTGCTTCCATGTCCTGGCTATTGTAAATAGTGGTGCAATGAACATTGTGGTACATGACACTTTTTTTTTTTTTTTGCTTTTATAAAATTTTATTTTTGTTTTTAAATTTTTAATATTTTCTTCCAGTTTTATTGACATATAATTGGTGTACAGCACTGTGTATGTTTAAGGCATACAGCATAATGATTTGACTTACATAAATCATTTAATGGTGATCACAATAAGTTTAGTGAGCATCCAACATCTCATACAGAGACAAAATTAAAGAAGTAGAAAACACATCCTTTTCCTTGTGATGAGAAATTAGGGTTTACTCTCTTAACAGCTTTCATATGTAACACACAGCAGTGTTAAGTATCTTTCTCAGGTTGTACATTACATCCCTATTACTTATTTATCTTATAACTGGAAGTTTGTACCTTTTGACCACCTTCATCCAATTTCCTCTCCCCACAGATAGGCTGTTGCTTTTTGAATATCTAAATGAAGGGCATAATTCCTTATCTCCCAAAATAAACGGAATAATTTGCCCAAGAAGAGATAGACACTAATTTTAGAAGATATTGAGGAGTTTGTCAAAGACCTACCTCCTCCAAAAGAACCTAATAAAAGACAGTTTTCGAGCAGTTTCTTTATAAGTTTTTTTTTTTTTGAAACTGATAATTCCTATGTCAAGGAGATACACAGACATGGAATACTTTTCCATTTATTCTGAGTTGGCATGACTGTGATATTGCAAGTGGACTGGAGTAGTCCTCAAAAAAACCTAGGACCCTTACAGATTAGAAAGGCTCATCTCTATTCCTTGAACCCCAAATTTCATGGCCCTTTAAAGTGAAGTGAAGAGAAAGGGTAAATATTTAGTCAATCTTGTAATTGGTGTGGCTGGGAATTTGGATAAGTACTAGACAAGGGGTAGCTGCCAAAATTAATAACAGAAACCAGCAGCAGCCCACCCAAATGTAAGGCACATACACCAGGACACATCTCCCTAGGGAAAAACCAGGATCGCAAAAATAAACACTTACAAGGTATCACTGACACTTGTCTCTGCCCAGGATATCATATCTTCCACTTCCATGAAAAAGAATATTCTTCACATCCCTCATTATTTCTTGCATCACACAGGCATCTCATGAGGGATCACACTCACCACTGCACTCTCCATGATTAACAAGTGTCTGGCATACACTTAGTGTCCAATACATGTTTACCCAAATGAATGAGTGTTATGAACAAGGATTGTTCAGCAGTCACATGGTACTTGCTGTTTGCTCCTTTTTTGCTTTGGTGCGTCCTCTGGTGAGCACATTCGGTAATTTCTGAAGCCCTGAAAACTGCTGCTTTTATTTTTTATTTTTTTAACATCTTTATTGGAGTATGATTGCTTTACACTGGTGTGTTAGTCTCTGCTTTATAAAAAAGTGAATCAGCTATACATATACATATATCCCCATATCTCTTCCCTCTTGCACCTCCCCCCCACCATCCCTATCCCACCACTTTAGGTGGTCACAAAGCACAGAGCTGATCTCCCTGTGCTATGTGGTTACTTCCCACTAGCTATCTATTTTACATTTGTTAGTATATATAAGTCCATGCCACTCTCTCACTTTGTCCCATCTTATCCTTCCCCCTCCCCGTATCCTCAAGTCCATTCTCTAGTAGGTCTGTGTCTTTATTCCCGTCTTGCCACTAGGTTCTTCATGGCCTTTTTTTTTTTTTTCCTTAGATTCCATATATATGTGTTAGCATACTGTATTTGTTTTTCTCTTTCTGACTTACTTCACTCTGTATGACAGACTCTAACTCCATCCACCTCATTACAAATACCTCCATTTCATTTCTTTTTATGGCTGAGTAATATTCCATTGTGTATATGTGCCACATCTTCTTTATCCATTCATCCGATGATGGACACTTAGGTTGCTTCCATGTCCTGGCTATTGTAAATAGAGCTGCAATGAACATTTTGGTACATGACTCTTTTTGAACTATGGTTTTCTCAGGGTATATGCCCAGTAATGGGATTGCTGGGTCATATGGTAGTTCTATTTGTAGTTTTTTAAGGAACCTCCATACTGTTCTCCATAGTGGCTGTATCAATTTACGTTATCACCAACAGTGCAAGAGGTCCCCTTTTCTCCACACCCTCCCCAGCATTTATTGTTTGTAGATGTTTTGATGATGGCCATGCTGACCTGTGTGAGGTGATACCTTTTTGTAGTTTTGATTTGCATTTCTCTAATGATTAATGATGTTGAGCATTCTTTCATGTTTTTGTTGGCAATCTGTATATCTTCTCTGGAGAAATGTCTATTAGGTCTTCTGGTCATTTTTGGATTGGGTTGTTTGTTTTTTTGATATTGAGCTGCATGAGCTGCTTGTATATTTTGGAGATTAATCCTCTATCAGTTACTTCATTTGCAAATATTTTCTCCCATTCTGAGGGCTGTCTTTTCGTCTTGTACATGGTTTCCTTTGCTGTGCAAAAGATTTGTTTCATTAGTTCCCATTTGTTTATTTTTGTTTTTATTTCCATTTCTCTAGGAGGTGGGTCAAAAAGGATCTTGCTGTGATTTATGTCATAGAGTGTTCTGCCTATGTTTTCCTCTAAGAGTTTTATAGTGTCTGGCCTTACACTTAGGTCTTTAATCCATTTTGAGTTTATATTTGTATATGGTTCTAGGGAGTGTTCTAACTTCATTCTTTTATATGTAGCTGTCCAGTTTTCCCAGCACCACTTATTGAAGAGGCTACCTTTTATGCATTGAATTTTCTTGCCTCCTATATCAAAGATAAGGTGACCATATGTGCATGGGTTTATCTCTGGGCTTTCTATCCTGTTCTATTGATCTATATTTCTGTTTTTGTGCCAGTACCATACTGTCTTGATTACTGTAGCTTTGTATTATAGTCTGAAGTCAGGGAGCCTGATTGATACAGCTCCATTTTTTGTTTTATTTTTTCCTCTAAAGATTGCTTTGGCTATTCGGGGTCTTTTTTGTTTCCATACAAATGGTGAAATTTTTGATTCTAGTTCTGTGAAAATTGCCATTGGTAGTTTGATAGAGATTGCATTGAACCTGTAGATTGCTTTGGGTAGTATATTAATTTTCACAATGTTGCTTCTTCCTATCCAAGAACATGGTATATCTCTCCATCTCTTTAATTTCTTTCACCAGTGTCTTATAGTTTTCTACATACAGGTCTTTTGTCTCCTTAGGTAGGTTTCTTCCTAGGTATTTTATTCTTTTTGTTGCAGTGGTAAATGGAAGGGTTTCCTTAATTTCTCTTTCAGATTTTTCATCATTAGTGTATAGGAATGCAAGAGATTTCTGTGCATTAATTTTGTATCCTGCTACTTTACCAAATTCATTGATTAGCTCTAGTAGTTTTCTGGTAGCATCTTTAGGATTCTCTATGTATAGTATCATGTCATCTGCAAAGAGTGGCAGTTTTACTTCTTCTTTTCCAATTTGGATTCCTTTTATTTATTTTTCTTCTCTGATTCCTATGGCTAAAACTTCCAAAACTATGTTGAATAATAGTGGTGAGAGTGAGCAGCCTTGTCTTTTTTCTGATCTTAGTGGAAATGGTTTCAGTTTTTAACCATTCAGAATGATGTTGGTTGTGGGTTTGTCATATATGGCCTTTATTATGTTGAGGTCAATTCCCACTATGCCTAATTTCTGGAAGGTTTTTTTCATAAATTGGTGCTGAATTTTGTCAAAATCTTTTTCTGCATCTATTGAGATTATCATATGGTTTTTATCCTTCAGTTTGTTAATATGGTGTATCACATTGATTGATTTGCATATATTGAAGAGTCCTGCAATCCTGGGATAAACTCCACTTGATCATGGTGTATGATCCTTTTAATTTGCTGTTGGATCCTGTTTGCTACTATTTTGTTGAGGATTTTTGCATTTATGTTCACCTCTCCTGATGCATTTTTTGACTATCTGCAGATCCTCAGATTCACCTCACACTCCTCTGTAGTGAAATACATAGAGCACAGGGCATGTTATCATAAAGCCTGGATTTGAATATTCATTTTACAATTTAACACAGGTTTCCTTGGGAAAGCCATGAGGACTTTCTCAGGCTTAATTTCTTTATTGAGAAATTAGGGTAATCCCTCTTTCTATCTCTACCTTGTGGAGTTGTGCAGAAAGTATAGAGAAATGTAGGTGGATGTGTCTTGGTAAAATGTAAAATATAATAATGTGATGTAGTGTTATTATTTGGGGGTCTTTATAGTGGTTTTGGATACTTTTTTAGTCTGAGGATCTAAGTAATCTGGATTCTTTAAGACCCATGTTTGAGGTTTCCATGGGTAAAATCAGAATCAGGTCTTATAAGGTCTGTGAGGTGTGTTACAGTGAGTCTCTAGAGTTCCAGCATTTTCCTCATTTTTGCCACATATTCCTCATTTTTCCCTTTGTTTATAAACATGGCTTCTGAGAAAACCAGAGACCCTGGCAGTCACTTAGAATTTAATTTATCTTCAATTATTCATCTTGTGAATCATCCACACTAATGTTTCAATAAAACTGATCACTCTTCGTTTTTCCTGATTTTATACATTGAGGTATATTGTTCCACAAAAATCAAAAGGCGTAGGGAACATTAATGTTTTTTTCATTTATACTTTCAGCTTTTGAGACAGGGAATGTGTATTAGTAAGAATAGAGAGTATTGCTGAAACAGAACTGCAGATGATTCCCTTATAATTGAATATTTTTGTTAAGTAAATCACTTCTTGTCTTGCCCTTTTTAAAAAAAGTGGTTTCTTTGGTGTCACTAAGCAGGGGAATAGATACTCATATTCCCTTATAATCTCTCTCGTTGGTATGATTTCTTCTCCAATTAAGAGAAAAAAAAACATAAAGAAAGAAGCATATTACAAGATTATTTTCTTTGTAAGAAACTATACTGTATATGCCTGAAAAGATAATTTTGTAAAATATGGCCCTATAATTACTATAACTTCACTCTACCTCAACCAAGATTACTGTATAAGAAACTATGTGTATTGAGGGGAAATTTTAAAAGCCTCATTACATAGTACGACTCCATGTTTACAATTGCTTCAGTTTTACTTTTTAAAATAATAATTCTTACTATAAAAATAATACCTGTACACACTACAAAGATTGAAGTAAAATTAAGAAATGTATTAAGGTATAATATAGAAAACAAAAATAAGTTATAATCCGATGACATACTGTGCATATTTTTCTGAGATTTTTTTTAGACATCAGCCATTACACAGAATTTCAAACTCAGTCAAAGTTATTCTCAGACCACAACAAAATAAGGCAAGTAAAGGCCATTTAATAATTTTGCCTGAGAACAGACAGACTCAAGTTCATTGTGCCACACACAAAATACTAACTACCCATTTCTCAGCCAAAATAAGTGACTACCACTTCTTTACCAATTACAGCTTTGTCTTCATATTGGTCTCTCTCTTCCCTATAGGTAAGACTTACTGAGATACCTAATCATAGAATGCCCCTCTTCTGCTTTCTGCCAGCATCTAATCTGGAGCAAAATTCCTTAAATACTCCCCCAAATTACCCAACCAAAGCCCAAACCCTATAATATGTTGTGTTTTTTTTTTTTAATACCCTATTCCTGAGACACTCCATGCTTCTTCATGATGTATGTTCTCTCTTGCTGCAATGAGAAATAAATCCAACATGTTTAATTGCAGGCATATATATTATCCATGTTTTTCTGATGCTTTGACATCTGGAGCCTTACTGATTTTGGAGGAATTATCCCCCAAATGTTAGTCAATTTGTAGAGATAGTGAACAACTCAGCTGTGAGTGTGCATTTCAGATACAAACCAAACAATCTAAAGCCTATATCCTAACCACCTCCTTTATTGGGTTTTCACACTCTGGGTCTCTATTCAACTGCCCTAAACACATCAGGGACAGGTACCAGACAGCTAGGGACAGCTCATAAACCCCTCTATACTCCAGAGCCTGCTGAAATTTTTCTAACTGATCCTTAACCTGCTTACTCTGCCTTGCCCATTCCTTCCCACAGAAAGCATGATAAAGGTTCTTGCCCATGTTTCCCCATTACATTTGTCTCCTGACTGACCCTGGTGCTTACCTGGGTGTCCACCTCTGGTGGCATACCATGTCACCTGTTACTAGGAATTTGTAAATATAAAAACTTCTTCCTTCATGACAGTTATTTCAGTGCCTGCATGTCTTGCCATACCTGATTAAAATAAATCTCATGTATATTTTAAAACACTGTGTCCCTTTAGCTGGAGGGCAATATATATATTTTTAATTATTTCTGCCCGATGGCCTTCCTCAAGTGTCAGGGCAAACCTAGGGGGAATGATGACCACATGGGCTGCTGTTAGGTTCTAACTCCAGTGGCTGGGCTTTATTGGATGAACTGCATCTCCTAGTTGCTAAAAACACAAAAACATTGGTAATTTGATGCGAATTGCATTGAACCTGTAGATTTCTTTGGGTAGTACAGTCATTTTCACAATATTGATTCTTCCAATCCAGAAGCATGGTATATCTCTCCGTTTCTGTCATCTTTGGTTTCTTTCATCAGTGTTTTATAGTTTTCTGAATACAGGTCTTTTGCCTCCTTAGGTAGGTTTATTCCTAGCTATTTTATACTTTTTGTTGTGATGATAAATGGGAGTGTTTCCTTAATTTCTCTTTCTGATCTTTCATTGTTAGTGTATAGGAATGCAAGAGATTTCTATGCATTAATTTTGTATCCTGCAACCTTACCAAATTCATTGATTAGTTCTAGTAGTTTTCTGTTGGCATCTTTAGGATTTTCTATGTATAGTATCATGTCATCTGCAAACAGTGAGAGTTTTATAACTTCTTTTCCAGTTTGGATTCCTTTTATTTCTTTTTCTTCTCTGATCACCATGGCTGGGACTTCCAATACTATGTTGAATAATAGTGGTGAGAGTGGACATCCTTGTCTTGTTCCTGATCTTAGAGGAAATGCTTTCAGTTTTTCACCATTGAGAATGACGTTTGCTGTGGGTTTGTCCTATATGGCCTTTATTATGCTGAGTTAGGTTTCCTCTGTGCCCACTAAATGTCCATCAACAGATGAATGGATAAAGAAGATGTGGTAGGTATATATAATAGAATATTATTCAGCCATAAAAAGAAATGAGATTGGGTCATTTGTAGAGACGTGAATGGACCTAGAGCCTGTCATACAGAGTGAAGTAAGTCAGAAAGAGAAAAACAAATATCATATATTAATGCATACATGTGGAATCTAGAAAAATGGTACAGATGAACCTATTTGCAGGGCAGAAATAGAAAGGCAGATGTGGAGAACGGATGTGTGGACACTGGGGTAAGGGGAGGGTGGGATGAATTGGGAGATTAAGTTTGACATAAATACACTACCATGTGTAAAATAGATAGCTAGTGGGAACCTGCTGTATAGCACAGGGAGCCCAGCTTGGTGATATTTGATGGCCTAGGGTATGCATATGTTTGATTCACTTTGCTATGTGACAGAAATTAACACAACATTGTAAAACAATTATACTCCAATTAAAAAAATAAAAACATCAAAACATAGTTAGCTATGGGCGTCAAATTCAAGCCAAGAAAGGGAGTCAAGGTCAGTCTCAGAAGAGCAGTGTCAAGATCAGAAATAAGGCTAAAGTGCTAGAGATGAAGCACTCAGGGTTCAGGAATGCACTGGAAAAAAAAAAAAAAGAGAGAGAGGAACCAAAAGGGTTCAGAACATTAACCATGAGCGAAGCAGCAGTGCTCATTATCTGGGGTGGGAGCTAAGGAAGTGTAAATAACCTACATCAATTTAAAAAATATTAATATGCTTCAACATATAGTGTATACTTATTGTTTGACTTTGCAGATTTCATAGCTTTACTTTAGGAAGAGTTATTTTATTTCCTAATAAGTTAAATGTACAATTATCTAACTTTTAATTTAAAGTTTTGCTTCTACTAATAAAGTGAGAATACTGAACTGTCTACTTTAATACTGAATACATGACAAACCTGATGGCATGAGATTGGGGGGTCTGGCATAAAACTGTAGAGCTGAGCCAGATCAGATACCCTCAAAAAAATGGTGCAGGTAACTTATTCTCCCCATACTGGCTAGAACAGGAAACTCTGAGGCTCAAGAAATGTTTGATTACAAATGAAATCATTTCCAAGCAATAGTCCATATACGAACACGTTTAGTATTGCTTCTACATACACAAGACTCAAAACTGAACTGTTACTCATACTTCTATTTGGGACTATGGGAAATAGTGGGTTCTGGTAATTTATTTGAATTCGTGAGTTTTATTAATCTTGATTTTCAAGTTACTGAAAGTGTTTTTTCTTACAAATAATATGGATATATACTTTTCAGGTTAAGAATTTTGTCTATAAAATCCTGAATAACATTGCCAAGCTTTTTTCCGTTAGTTCCTTAGCAATTCTTCTGTTAATGGTGACTGTGTTGAGATATCATATACAGTAATTAATCTAAGCTCATTATTGTATCTCTCACATGAAAAATGGTAGAGAATGTCATGTCAGTTGATTTGAATGAAATATAAGCTCTTTTGTATTGAAGTATAGTAGATTTACAACATTGTGTGTTTCTGGTGTACTGCAAAGTGATTCAGTTATACATATATATATTATTTTTCATATTCTTTTCCATTATGGCTTATTGCAGGATATTTAACATGGTTCTCTGTGCTATACAGTAGGACCTTGTTGTTTATCTGTTTTATATATAGTAGTTTGTATCTGCTAATAACAAACTCCTAATTTATCCCTCCCCCACCACTTTCCCTTTGGTAACCATAAGTGTGTTTTCTATGTCTGTGAGTCTGTTTCTGTTTCATAAATAAGTTCATTTGTGACATATTTTAGATTCCACATATAAGTGATATCATATGGTATTTGTCTTTCTATTTCTGACTTAATTCACTTAGTATAATAATCTCTACGTCCATCCATGTTGCTGCAAATGGCATTATTTCATTCTTTTTTATGGCTGAGTAGTATTCCAATGTGTATATATACCACATCTTCTTTACCCAAAATATAGGCTCTTAATAATTAAAAGCATGTTCCACAAATTTTTCATTTGCTGCCCAGAAATCTGTAGTGAGAAAGACGTTCTCTAAGGCCCCTTTCTTTCTTTAATATTGGGTTAGCCAAAAAGTTCGTTTGGGTTTTTCCATAAGATTTTACAGAATAACCTGAATGAAATTTTCGGCCAACCTATTATATTAAAATAAAATAAAACTACCTCTCTCTTTTCTTCTCGTCGTCTCTCACTTGCACTCTTTCAACTGTAAATACTTTTAGATTTCACGGAACTGAGCGTATTTCTTTAGGATATTTACACAGATCGATGGTTTTAATAAATATCCTAAACTCCAAGAGGAAATATCATGTCAGGACAGTCCCACTATCTATTTGCTTAACATATAGGATCGTTGACTCCCTGAGTAAGAAGGCTGGCTGAAAAATTAGTGGAACATGCTGTATATCATCTAGTCTAGTTCATATTTACATCCCAGTCCCTTCTGCACAAGCCAGTCTTTCAAAATTTGAAGACAGTTTTCACAGTCCCTCATGCAATTTAGGTACAGATTATTTTTGACGAACCCAGCTACCTATCTTTGGTTGTTTCAGTTTATTTATTTTTAATTAATTTATTTATTTATTTTTGGCTGTGTTGGGTCTTCATTGCTGCGTGTGGGCTTTCTCTAGTTGCGGCGAGCAGGGGTTACTCTTTGTTCTGGTGCGTGGGCTTCTCACTGCAGTGACTTCTCTTGTTGAGGAGCACGGGCTCTAGGGGCCTGAGCTTCAGTAGTTGTGGCATGCGGGCTCAGTAGTTGTGGCTCGCAGGCTCTAGCGCCCAGGCTCAGTAGTTGTGGCACACAGGCTTAGTTGCTCCGCAGCATATGGGATCTTCCCAGACCAGGGATCGAATCCATGTCCCCTGCATTGGCAGGCAGATTCTTAACCACTGTGCCACCAGGGAAGTCCTGTCTCAGTTTATTAATGTCCTTTTAAAAATGTGGCACAACATTCCAGATTTGATCTGAATTTTATACTTCTATTTATGTACCCTAAGATAGCATGAGCTTTGTAGAAAGCCATGATATGCTGCTTGGTTCATATGAAGCTTGCTGTCAACTAAACTCCCCAATGGTTTTATAATGTCACTTCAATTCTGTTCTTGTAAAATTAATCTTTTTGAATTTAAATGCATGACTTAATTCCATTAAGCTTCATATTTTTAGTGTTAGCCCAGTATTTATTATAAATAATAACAATAATAATAATCTGATAATTATCTTCTTTTAGTCAGTAAACATTTTCTCGGGCCAGATGGTAAATGTCTTTAACTCTACCACCTATAGGGTCTGTGTTGCAACCCCTCTGCTAGCATAGTGCAAAAGTAGCCATATACAATTCATAAACTATTGGCTGTGACTGTGTCCCAGTAAAATTTTGGTTACAAAAACCAGTGAACAACATTTGACCCATGGAATTTAGTTTGTCACCCCCTACTCTAACATGTACATATAATCCTGTCTTCAGTCTTCTGAGAGGAAGGTCTATAGCTTTCCTCAGATTCTTAATGGAATTGAGGTCTTCAATTATGATGATGAACATATGCTTTGGGGACTCTGTCTATGTTCTTGCTAAGTTTATATTCATTTACATATAGAACAACTGTCCCAGTTTATGTCTATTGTCTCAGTGTTCTGTCTGGTTAGTGCTATCTTTCACTCTCAAAAGTCTCCTAGTTTGGTTAAGAACTGTATGGTTACTCTACTAATATGCCATATGGATATGATCTTTATTAGGTCCAGAGACATTTCTAAAACTTGGAATTACTTCAAATTCTTTCTTCTAACCATTCAAGTAAGTAATCTTCCAAAGACAAGTACTTTGCTATTTTTTCTCTATTCAGTTTTAAAATGGTAGATTAAAAAGATGAAAAACAAAGGGCTATTTTGCTGAACTGAAGACGGTTTAAATTAGTAATATGTTGAGAACAATTTAGGGGCAGACAATAGCACCATAAAGAGGAAAACAGGCACTGTGGTCAGAAAAATAATACTGAGGCAGGAATAGAGAAGAGCATGCACACATGGTCCCTCTTTGAGAACACTACCACAAAATTCATGATTTTTTAGTCTCCTGATTTTGTGTGCTAGAGAAGAAAATGCTTAAAATTTTTGAGATCCTCCTGAGAACTTCAGAAATTAAAAACAGAAGATTGCCAAGACTTTGAGGTGCAACTGTGGTGGGGGGATGGACTACTTGGGCCTTTACACTTTTTTCAACACTACAACTCAATAATTCCTCTAGAAATTTGTTTTCTAAATAGAGGTTGAGATAAATCTGCTTCTAAGATTAATAGGGTTCTAGATCTGTTCTTCTATTAGCTAGCTATGTTGATTTCAAGTCATTTCCCCTCTCTGGGCATTTGCTGTCCCTTTTTTATTTTTCAAGTGGGATAATAATCTGTGTTCTGCCAGTAGAGATTTTGGGAAAAAAATATATATATATACATATATATATATATAATTTTAACCTCTATTTATCTATTTTCCTGAGTTTTGTGGGACTAAACTTATGGCAATGTCCTTAATTGCATATCTGACATAACTGCTGTTATTCTTTTTTATCCCCAGAAAGTAATGCTCAGTATAATCTGTTTGAGAGTCCCTCCCTTACTTCAGATTGTAGGACAGTCTGGCCCCCGACTTCATGGAGCCATTCAAGACTATGAATCTTCCACTTTATGATGAAGACACATTTTTAAGACTTGAGTAGGTGTCTTACTCTCTTTTACAAAAGGAAATAAATACAGTATGCCCTAGAATGCATGGACAATTTCTTTTCTTCTACCAGGTACTTGTGAATGTGAACTTGATATAAGCAGCTCTTTCCAGGTGGAGCTTAGGTGTGATTTTTTAAAGCATACATGCAGGGGCTTTTCATCCCAATATAACTATTCCTTGACTGATATCTATCTGAACTTTAAAAATTAGATGTTCCCCTAAAGACTTGAAATATTAGAGATGGGTTTAATGAAGAAATAATGTTAATTCCTTCTGTGTGTACTATGCTTTATCATTTACAAAGCCCTCTGAATCAGGCAGGGCAGGTGGTAGCATTCTCTCTTTACAGGTGGAGAAACTGAGGCTTTAAAAAATGAATAAGATTTGTCTAAATTTAAACAGATTAATGGAGTCACTAACACTAAAACCAAGATGAATTTTAAGGTATTTTAAAATGTCTTTTCTTTCTTTTGCCTGATTCAGATAAACTTTACCCTCACGGCAACTTGGTGATGTAAATAAGAGTAATTTAAAAATAAAACTGTTAATTGTTACTATAATTAAAAATAGATACCCACATTTCACCTGATATTCTGCATTAAAAAAAAAAGATGGAATTTTTGCCTTAAAAAAAGTACCTGCTAAAACATCCAAGGTAAAGAGTTATTTATACATATCTTAATCAACTCAATACTTCATGACTTGTCAGTAGTGATACCATAGTTTAAGGCCCAAAACTCAATAAATTACAAAGCCTTGCATCAGGGAATCAGTGTTTAAAAAAAATATTTAAGTATTAACACTAACGTTATGATAATTGCTGCCACCGATTTAGTCTTCTGTGGAGATTTTTAAAAGAAGCTTTGTACCCATTGAAAAGAAATCAGTCATGACAGTTTGTTTCTTGGCATACTTCTCTCAACAACTAGTTATTGAGAATCAACACTGTGCTAGTCTCTCTGGGGTATAGAAAACAAGTAGAAGTCACAATCCCTGACCTAGAGAAGCATATATCCTAGTTGGAAATTTATATAACCCCTAGGGTGCAAAACAAAATGTTACAAAGCAGAATATTATCACTTTTTAGTATGTACTCTAAGGAATATCATCTTTGGATAATATAGCCATTGTCCTGGTATGCACTGAGTAGCATGGATTTCTGAAGATAGAAATGGACATTCCATTGTATCACAGTCCAAAAGGAATGTACACCATTAGGTTTTCAGGAGGATATAATCGTTAATAATAGAGGTTCTGGTAACTTTACCCAGGTTTCAATCTTGGCTCAGTTACTTGCTAATTTAGGTTCAAGTTATTTGAGTCTCAGTACTTCATTCATAAGAAGTGACAATTAATAATACCTTATAAAGGTTTTTACAAATTAAATAAGATACTCCATAGAAATGTTTTAGCATAGGGCTTGGGACATAGTAAATGCATGGTAACTATTATTACTATTTCCTAAGGTTACGTATTGAATTTGTTATGTTACTTTTAATTCCTTCACCAAATTTAATTCCCCTTAAAATTTGAATATCGAACCTCGAACCCACGGTATTTAGAATATGACTTGATTTAGAAATATGGTCATTGAGATATAATTAGTTAACTTATGATGAGGTTATATGGGGTAGGATGGGCCCCTAGTTCATTATGACTGGTGTCTTTACAAAAGGGAAGATTTGGACTCAGACTTGCAAACAGGAGAATGCCATGTAACTATTGGGGTTGTGTTGCCATAAACCAAGAAACCACCAGAAGGTAGGAGACAGGCCTGGAATAGAAATTTCCCTAGTGCCTCTAGAGGAAGTATGGCCATCACAACACTTTGATCTTTGACTTCTAGCCTCCAGAAGTATGACACAATACATTTCTTTTGTTAAGCCACTCAGTTCGTGGCACTTTGTTACAGCAAACCTACAATATGAATATACTACTTTATAGTGTTAGAACATTCATGAGTCAGGTCTATTACTCCTTGTAACCTGTAAAATACATATCAACACCTCATCTCTGGACAGCGGGAATGAGGTAAACGAAGGAAGAAAAATTTTCTTTCCCTTTCTGTTCTCCAGATCCAGTTTTTTTCTCAAAGAATATGTGTCTCTTATAGTTAAATGAAATATAGCAGTATCCTCAGGTCAATACCAGAAAAAAATCTGTGCTCCTGAAGGACAAGGGTAACAGGAAAACAGAGAGAATGGTCATTCAAGGTATGCAAGTGGTCATTCAAGGTATGGCAAAGTGGCATAAACTTGAGCAAGAAAGCGTGTTGTATAATGGTGCATTCTTTTTGGCATGGCATTTGGTATAAGGATACCTTAATGCCTGTATACCAAGTACTTGCCTGCTGAGTGTCAGTGCCCTTGGCCAAATAAAGTATGCTTACTCACACTTTAATTCTGTGAAATGGCAGCATGTAATCTGACAAGATCTTCATATACAACTGTAAATGGAAGACCATATAATTAATAAATTTGTTAATTCATATACTAATTTCATATACAATATTTGAAGACTGATGAAGACAACTAATCTTTCTTTCATTGTTTATAATTGAAACAATATGTAGTGGCTATTTTTAATTGACTGATTAAATTAGCATTTAAATTCTCAAGAAAACTGAAAACAATTAAAATATATATTCCCTTCTTTGTGTTTTATGATATTTATTCTTCTTTTCTACTTGGAATTTAACATGGTCTTTTAACTAAAATCTTAGCATTTATTCCCAAAATTATTCATAGTAAAATCTTCAAACCTTTAAACACATACACATTTTAAAGTTCATTTATATGAAGGGGAGATGACTCATGTTTTATAAATGACTTATAGGGTATATATGATTTTAATGTTGCTTATTTTTAACATTAATGTAACATCAACACAGTGCCAACTTTTATATAAATTGGAACCAATAGGGTGTCAAATTTACCAATTCATTCATTGGAAAATGAAATAAGAAAATAACAAATTGGTGTTAATGTCACATATCCAAAATCAGTTGTAATTAACAATTTTTTCCCTATAACAAATAGATGTCATATAGTATAACAAAGATATTGTGAGTTACTGATTGCATTCTGACACTAATTCTCACATACCGGCTGGGTGTCCTGTAATTTAATTCAATGCTGACACTATCTGAGTATCAGATCCCAAAGGTGAAAGGGCAAGATCCCCAATAAGGCTGCCTTTACTTCAGATGCCAGCCATAAGAAGGGTCCCCAGGATACCCTCAGTTCTGCCCAGCTGACTACAAATTTGCAGTTTCCAACAAGTTTGATAATTTGTTTGATAATTCACTAGAAAGATGCATAGAACTCAGGAAAACACTATCTTTATGATTACCATTTCATTATAAAGATTACAAATGAATAATCAGATGAAGAGATACATAGAGCAAGGTCTAGGAGGGTCCCGAGTACAGAAGTTTATGTTTTCTTGGAATCAGACTGTGTCACCCTTTCAGTATATTGACATATTCACCAACCAGGAAGCTCCCCTGAGCTTCAATGTCCAGACATATTATATGGGGTGTCATTACATAAGCATGATTGATTAAATAACTGACCATGTAAGTGAACTCAATATCCAGCCCTTCTCCCCTCCTTGGATGTTGGGCAGCTGAAAGTTCCAACACTCTAATTATGCATTTGGCTTTTCTGATGACCAGCTCCCATCCTGAAGCTATCTAGGGGCTACTATAGGTCATTTCATTAACATAGCAGACATAATCCTATCACTCTGAAAATTCCAAGGGTTTTTGAAGCTCTGTGCCAAGAACCAGTGACTAGAAAATCAGATATAGTCTTTAGTACCTCACATTGATTTTCTAGTGCCCAAAGTAGGACATAGTGGTAGTGTCTCTTCAACACCAAACTTCTGCTTCCTCTTGAGTATAGCCCCTCAACCCACCCAGACTCAAACTTTTTCCTTCTTTCTGTCCCTAAATTCTCTATCCATTCCACCATCTTGAAGTGGATATGACTAATATCAGCTTCAAGTATGATAATCTCCCTTGGTGTTCATTGATTCGTTTGTTAACCGAAAATAATTATTTAAAAAGTGATATATGTATATAATGGGATATTACCCAGAAATAAAAAGAAGGAAATCTTGCCATTTGCTACAACATAGATGAACTTTTAGGACATTATATAAGTGAAATAGGTTAGACAGAGAAACTCAAATACTGTATGATCTCATTTTCATGTGGAATCTAAAAAAACTGAGCTCATAGAAATGAAATAGTAGATTCTAGGGGCTGGAGGGTGGGGGAAATGGAGAGATGTTGGTCAAAAGTACAAATATCCAGTTAGAAGATGAATACGTTCTGAGGATCCAATGTACAGCATGGTGACTATTGTTAAAAATACTGTATTATAATTGAAAATTGCTAAGAGAGTTCATCTTAAATGTTCTCACTACACACAAAAGTAACTCTGTGAAGTGATGGATGTGTTAACTAACCTTATTGTGGAAGTCATTTTACAGTATATACATATACCAAATTATCACATTGTACACCTTAAACTTACACATCATATGTCAATTATATATCAATAATGCTGAAAAAATAATAATTATTTTTATAATACCTACTATGTATTAGGCATTATTCTTTGCTTGTGTCTCACAGCACTCTTCACTCTCTGCCTTATAAGATAAAATTTTATGCATATCTTAATCTATCTTTGTATATTTATTTAACTTGGAGCTTGGTAATTATTTGTTATTGAATGTTGCCATCTACGTACTAGATGTTGCCATCTACCTATGAATTAATATATTAATTAAACAAATATTTATTGCTTATCTATAATATGCTGTGGGACATGGCAGTGAATAAAGTACATGCTTTTTGGAGCTTATAATCTACAGGATATACAGACAATTAACAAATAAATATAAAATATTAGGTTAAAATATAGGAAAAGTACAAGTGATAATGTGTGTCATTTTAATTAAGGAGGGTCATAAGAAAAAGCTCTGAAAAGATAAAATTATAACAAAGGAAGGAAGCCACTGGATCAGGGAATGAGACATGAAACAATCTGGGAGAAGAATGTTATAGCAAGGGCAAAGACCTAGAAGTAAGAATAAGTTTGTGGGTTTTAGCAACAGCAAGGTTAATGTAGTTAAGTCATAGTGAGTTGGAGGATGGTAGGAGATGAGGTCAGTGAGCTAAAGAAGGGCCATATCATGTAGGACCTTGTAAGCCATGACAAAGAGTTTATATATTTTTTCTCAGTACAGTAGATAACCACTTGGTTTGATCTTTGAAGAATTTTGAGCATGGAAGTGACACAATTTAATGTATATTTTAAAAAAATCCCTCTACCAGCACTGTGAAAGACTGACTATATGGGGGCAATAATGGAGCCATGTAGACCACTTAAGACTATTATTATAGTTTAGACCAGAGATCAGTGGCTTGGATAAGGTAGCAGTTGAGGAGGTGAGAAAATATACTTGAGATATATTTTTTAAAAGAAGAGTGAATAGAATTTGATAATGGATTAGATGTAGAGTGGAAGGGAAAGAGAAGAATAAAATATGACCTCTGGGGTTTTGACCAAAGCAACCAAGTGAATGGTTTACTGACATGAGGAAGGCTTGGTAAAGAACAAGATAGATGGAGAGTGGTGATGTAGTCAAGAGTTGTATTTTACACATGTTAAATTTGATATGTTGTTAGGCAACAAGTAGTGTAGTCCCAAGGCAGTTGGACATAGGAGTTTATAGCTTATGGAAGTTCAAAGGCTGGACAAATTTGGGGTCATCAGAATATAAATCCTATATAAAACCATTAAAAATTAAATCACCAAGAATATGAAACTAAATAGAGATAAACAGAAAATGTACAGTATTTAATAAATGGGAAAGAAGAGTAGGAAAACTAAAATAAAGCTGAGAAGGAGCTTCTAATGAGGTATGATGAAAACAAAGAGAATATCCTGCTCTAGAGGAAACCAAGTCACAACAGTGCTTCAACAACAGAAAAGTGATCAACTGTGTTAAATACTGCTGAAAGATCAAATAAAATACAGATGAAAACTGACCATAGATTTGAAAAATATGGAGGTCACTGGGAATCACAATACAAGATTTCAGTGGAGTTATGAGAACAAAATCTAATTAGAGTGTGTTTGGAAGACAATGAGATGTGGAAAATTTGAGAGAGTAAGTGTAGACAACACTTTTGAATGGAGATTTGCTGCAAATATTTTCATAGAAAAGGAGTAAGATGTGGTAAATTATAAGGGATTTGGGACCTATGGAAATTGCTTTTGTTGTTGGTAGTGTTGTTGTTTAAGATGTGAAATATTTCAACATGTTTGTTGGTTGAGAACCTAGTGTACAGGGATAAATTGACGATGGAGGAAATAAGTTATTTTCAGGAGCAAAGTACATAATTGGAGTAAAGCAGATTGTGTGGGTGCAGATACAGTGAGATGGGTAAATGTTTTGGTAGGAGCTTGTGGTAGGCCTCTTCAGATACCTTCTATTTTATCAGTGAAATAACAGGCCAGTTAATCAGTTAAGGTGAGGAGAGGGAAGGCAATATTGGATGTTTGAGAAGAGGAGGTGTGAAATAGTTGCTGGGGCCAGAGGAACAGAGGATAAAAATGGACTTGGAATTAAAGTAGGATCACCTGGAAGTACTGAAATATCACTTCAAATTTTAGTCATAAACTTAAAATGAGACCACACATGGAAGTCTTAAACAAATAAGATGTAAACTACATTTGGAATTACTTGACTTCAGCAAACAGAAGATTTGGTATCAAAGAGCTACCTTCCAGTCATAATATTAAGCCAAAATGGTCAATAAAATATACAGAGGCCAATGGGCACAAAAGGGTCACTATTTGGGAAATTAGCTCTTGACACGAGCTTACTGCTTTTGGATACAGGGCTGGTGCTGTTGAAGGCAATAGTGATGGTGATGGTGATGATGTTGATGTTTGTGTTTCAGGATATAGGTCCAGGGCCTCCAACCTCCTTCACAGAGGTAGAGAAGATACAGAGACAAGTTATTATGAGTGTCTCCATTTCATAGCATACAGTTTTTGAGCTTCAAAGATGATAAATTCCATCTATTTGTCCTCCTATTTCCACATTATCCATTCTTCCTCACAAAAGACACTCTATTTGCTTAGCTAAATCCATTACTCATAAAAGAAAGAGGAACACTCTTTTATTTTATTCAGAGATTTACTCTGAAGTGTGAGTGGAAGTGCATATCAAATTTTGTATTAGGCCTTATTTTTATTAGTATCAACTCTGCTGCCTTCACAATGTCACTGAAACCATGCCAAGCAGATAAAGCCTCATAATGAGATCAGTTGTCAGCAAACTGCTCTACTTGATATTGTAGGAAGGATTCTGGTGGAACTCTACGTGTTGCTTTGCTGATGCAACAAGACTATCCTGATTAGATCTCAGTAAACCAGAAAAATACTTGCCTTGATGCCATTTCTACATGAGGCACCTATGATAACACTCAGCAGGACTTGTTATTCCTTGGCACTATATATTGTATCTGGTTTTAGCTTTAACACACAGCAGGGAATTTACAGCCAGAGATTTGTTGCAAAAAAGTGGTCAAGAGGAGGGAGACCAAGATAGTAGAGTAGGAGGATGCTGAGCTCACCTCCTCCCTTGAACACATAAGAAATAAATCTACATGTGGAGCAACTTTCATTGAAAACAAACTGGAGGCTGGCACAAAGATTCACACAGAGTTGGGTAGGAAGGGAGGTGAAGCAATCAGGTAGGGACCTGCACCCCTAGCAGGGGAGACAGAAGAGAAGGGACTATCACAGGCTTGGAGATCCCCTCTGGGGGGTGAGAGGCTGGAGCCAAATATCAGCACACCAGCTCTGGGGTCTGACAACAGGAAGACAAGTCTCCTTAGCTGGTTTGAAAACCAGTGGGACTTAACAGGAAGGCTGTAAGAAACTGAGACTCCACTCATGAAGAGCACACACACACACACACACACACACACACACGTTTGCTTACTCCCTGGAACAAGAGGAAGAAAGTTGAAAATGACCCAGGGCTCTGGCAAGATTCCTTCAATTGCTCCAACATTCACCCCAGCCCACACCGGGTGCTTGCTCCAGCCCCTCTAGCTCAAGCACAGCTCTCCACTAGGATGAAAGCTGCCTTTGCCAAGGAGAATGTGCACATGGGTGGAATGCAGTCAGCTTGGACCTGGACCTGCATTTGAACACAGTGAAAACAACCATTATCAGAGTACACACAGAGGTGGCAGATAGAGAGCTACCTGAGGATCTGACTGGAGTGCCAGGACCATCCCAGTGGGTGCCCTGGTTTGCACTAGGCATCTGCTTCATCCCTATTGCTCTGGCACTGATTTGTACTAGAGAAGAAGTGCCATCACTGGAAGGAGAGCACACACTTAGAGGGAGTGGAACCAGCTTGGGCTGGAACCTTAGGGCTTCTGCTATGGCAACATGAACCCAATCCCACTGTTGATAGGGCAGTGATGGCCACTGAGCATAGGAGAAACCGTGGATTCTACCTGGTTCTGGCTCTAACCCCTCCATATCCAGCCCCACCTCCCACCAAAGTGGTAGATGCTAGCATACAAATGGGGAAGATGTGACCCATGCTCACTTTAGATACAACTCTCCCACCAAAGCCACTGGGCACATGCAGACTGCATAGGAGCACTCCCCCACAAAGACACACCTTCAAGACAGGGATAGATAATTGTATCACACAATTCCATAGAGACAAAGAAAATTAAACAAAATGGGAAGACAGAGAAATTTGTTTCAAATGAAAGAATACAAAAAAAAAAAAGCAAACCTGAAAAAGTCCCTAATGAAACAGAGATAAATAATTTATTAGATCATGGGTTCAAAGCATCAGTAATAAAAATACTAACTGAACTTGGGGCAAGAATAGATTAACATAGTAAGAATTTTAGCAAGTAACTATAAAATTCAAAAAGAATCAGTCAGAATAGAATACAAAAATTAAAATGAAAAATACACTAGAAGGCATTAGTAGCAGACCAGGTGATACTGAAAAAGGCATAAGTGATCTGGAAGACAGAATAATGGAATTCATCCAATCAGAGCAGCAAAAAGAAAAACAAATTAAAAAAATGAAAATAGTGTAAGGGGCCTCTAGGACAATGATAAGCATAATCACATTCTTATTATAGGACTTCCAGAAGGAGAAGAGAGAGAGAAAAGAGTTGAAAATTCATTTGATGAAATTATAGCTGAAAACTTTCCAAAGATGAAGAAGGAAATGGATTTCCACATCCAAGAATCACAGAGAGTTCCAAACAAGGTGAACCCCAAAAGAACCACACCAAGACATATCATCATTAGAATGGTAAAAGATAAAAAGAGAATTTTAAAAGCAGCAAGAGAAAAACAAAGAGTTATATACAAGGGAATCCCCATAAGGCTATCAGCTGAATTTTCTGCAGAAACTTTTCATGCCAGTAGGGAGAGGCATAATATATTTAAACTGCTGAAAGGGAAACCTACAACCTAGAATATTCTACCCAGCAAGGTTATCATTCATAGTTGAAGGAGAGATAAATAACATAGACAAGCAAAAACTAAGAGTTTATCAATACTAAACCAACCCTACAATAGGCATTAAAGGTTCTTCTTTAAGTGGAAAAGAAAAGGGTACAACAAGTAAAGAATTTATGGAAAAGGAAACTCCTACTAACAGAGGTAACTATTTAGTAACGTCTGTGGCTCAATCAATTAAATAAGCTAGTACAAAGATGAAAAGACAAAAAATTGTAAAATCAACCATAACTACAATAAACAGTTAAGGGTTAGACAAGGAGATGTAATATATGACATCAAAAACACAAAATGTGGGGTAAGAGAGTAAAAAATGTAGATCTTTTAGAATGTGTTTGAAAGATTATCAGTTTAAAATAAGTTGATATAGTTATAGATCAACATATATGAACCCCGTGGTAATCATAAAAAAAAAACTATAATAGATACACAAAAACTAGAGAGAAAGGAAAACAAGCGTACCACCAAAGAAAATCAGCAAGCCACAAAGGAAGAAACTAAAAGAAGAAGAAATGAACAGAGAAGAAAAAAAAAAAAACCCAGAAAACAAATAACACAATGGTAATGTGCACATGCCTCTCAGTAATCACTTTAAATGTCAATGAACTAAATGCTCCAATCAAAAGATATATGGTGGCTGATTGGATAAAAAAACAAGACCCTTTCGTGTGTTGTCTACAAGAGACTCACTTCAGAGCTAAAGACACACACAGACTGAAAGTGAGGGAAAGGAAAAAGATATTTCACGCAAATGGACATGACGAGAAAGCTGGGGTAGCAATACTCATATCAGACAAAGTAGACTTTAAAACAACATCTATTACAAAAGACAAAGATGGGCACTTTATAATGATATAGGGATAAACTCAAGAAGAAGATACAATATTTGTTAACATAGGCACACCTAATATAGGAGCACCTAAATATATAAAGCAAATATTAACAGACTTAAAGGGAAAATGACAATAATACAATAATAGTAGGGATTTTAACACCACACTCACATCAATGGACAGATCATCAAGACAGAAAATTAATAAGGCAGCAGTGGTCTTAAATGACATATTGGACCAGTTGGACTTAATAGATATCTACAGATATTCCATCCAAAAACAGCAGAATACATATGTTTTCAAGTGCACATGGAAAAATCTCCAGGATAGAACACATACTAGGTCACAAACCAAGTCTCAACAAATTTAAGAAGATAGAAATTATATCAAGCGTTTTTTTCCTAATCACCATGACATGAAACTAGAAATCAATGATGGGAATAAAAATGGGAAAAACACAAATTTGTGATGAGTAAACAACATGCTACTAAAAAAAACTTAATGGGTCAATGAAGAAATCAAAGAAGAAATCAGAAAATACCTTGAGACAAATGAAAATAAAAATACGACTTTATAAAATCTCTTGGATGCAGCAAAAGCATGCTAGGAGGAAGTTTGTAGCTATACAAGCCTAACTCAAGGAGCTGGGAATATCTCAAATAAACACCTAACTTACCATCTAAGTAAATTAGAAGTAGAAAAATAAAGGCCAAAGTTAGCAGAAGGAAGGAAATAATAAAAATCACAGAGTAAATAAATGAGATAAAAATAGAAAAGATCAATAAAACCAAGAGCTGTTTTTTTTAAATATAAACAAAATTAATAAGCCTTTAGCCAGGATCATTAAGAGAGAAAGAGAAAGGACCCAAATAAACTAAATAAGAAATGAAATAGGAGAAACTACAACTGATATCACAAAGATACAAAAAATAAGAGAATACTATGAACAGTTATATGCCAATAAATTTGACAACCTAGAAGAAATGGATAAACAAGTAGAGACATACAATCTTCCAAGACTGAATCAGGAAGAAAAAGATAAACTGAGAAGACTGATCACTAGTAGTGAAATTGAAGCAGTAATCAAAAAACTTCCAGCCCACAAAAGTTCAAGACTGGAGAGCTTCACAGGGGTATTTTACCAGACATACAAAGAAGACCTAATACCCATCCTTCTCAAACTATTCTGAAAAGTTGAAGAAGAGGGAACACTTCCAAATGCATTCTATGATGCCACCATTACCATGATACCAAAACCAGGCAAAGAAACTAAAAAAAAAAAGAATATTGCATGTCCTCTACAAACAGTGTCAGTTTTCCTTCTTCCTTTCCAATTGGATTCATTTTATTTCTTTTTCCTCTCTGATTGCTGTGGCTAGGAACTCCAAAATTATGTTGAACAAAAGTGGAGAGAGTGGGCATCCTTGTCTTGTTCCTGATCGTGGAGGAAATGCTTTCAGCTTTTCACTGTTAGTATGATGTTAGCTGTGGGTTTGTCATATATGGCCATTATTTTTTTGAGGTATGTTCCCTCTATGCTCACTTTCTGGAGAGTGTTTTTGTTTTTAATCATAATTGGGTGTTGAATTTTATCAAAGGTTTTTTCTGCATCTATTGAGATCATTATATTGGTTTTTATTCTTCAGTTTGTTAATGTGGTGTATCACATTGATTGATTTGCAGATATTGAAAAATCTCTGCATCCCTGGGATAAATCCCACTTAATCATTGTGTATGATCCTTTTAATGTATTGTTGCATTCTGTTTGCTAGTATTTTGTTGAGGATTTTTGCACCTATGTTCATCAATGATATTGGCCTGTAATTTTCTTTTTTTGTGATATCTTTGTCTGGTTTTGGTATCTGGGTGGTGCTGGCCTCATAGAATGAGTTTGGGAGTCTACCTTCCCCTGCAAATTTTTGGAATAGTTTCAGAAGGATAGATGTTCAGAAAGATAGATTTTCTGCCTATGTTCCTAGAGGAAACAGGCAGAACATACTTTGACATAAATTGCAGCAATATTGTTTTGGATCTGTCTCCTAAAGTAAAGGAAATAAAACTAAAAATAATTAAATGGGACCTAATTAAACTTAAACGGTATTTCACAGCAAAGGAAACCATGAACAACATGAAAAAACAACCTACTGAAAGGGAGAAAATATTTCTAAATGATATGACTGATAAAGGATTAATATCCAACCTATATAAACAGCCACTGTGGAAAACAGTATGGAGGTTTCTCAAAAAAACTAAAAATAGAGCTACCATATACCCAGCAATTCCACTCTTGGGTATATATCCAATAAAAACATAGACACTAATTTGAAAAGATATGTGCACCCTAATGTTCATAGCAGCATTATTTACAATTGCCAAGATATAAAAACAACCTAAGTGTCCGTCAACAGATGAATGGATAAAGAAGATGTGAGATATATATATATATATGTTATATAACATATATATGTTATATATATAACAAATGAATATCACTCAGCCATATAAAAGGACAAAATGTTGCCATTTACAGCAACATGGATAGACTTGGAGAGCATTATGCTAAGTAAAATAAGTCAGACAGAGAAAGACAAATACTGTGTAATATCACTTATATGTGGAATCTAAAAAATACAACACAATGATCTAGTGAATATAAGATAAAGAAGCAGATTCACAGATATAGAGCACAAAGTAGTGGTTACCAGTGGGGGCAGAGAGGCAATTTAGGGCTGGAGGAGTGGTAGACACAAACTATTCGGTGTAAGATATGCTCAAGGAATATTGTACAACACGGGGATTGTAGCCAATATTTTTTTTTAATAACTGTAAATGGACAACAAACTTTAAAAATTGTATAAAAGTAAAAAAAAAATAAGTAAAATAAAATAAACATAAAAAAGAATATGTGGGAAAAATTACAAAAAATTATTACAGGCCAATATCTCTGATAAATATAGATGAAAACAACCTCAAATAATAGTAGCAAACAGAATCCAACAATATGTAAAACGGATAATACACCATGATCAAGTGGGATTTATTCCAGGCATGCAAGGGTGGTTTAATATCCACAAATCTATCAATGTGGTACACCACAGTAACAAAAGAAGGAATAAAAATCACAAAATCATCTCAATAGATGCCAAAAAAACATTTGACAAAGTTAAGCATCCATTTATGATAAAGTCTCTTATCAAAGTTTGTGTAGAGGAAACATATCTCAACATATCTCAATATAATAAAGGCTATTCATGAGAAAACCACACCAAACAGTATACTCAATGGTGAAAGGCTAAAATCTTTCCCTCTAAAATCAAAAAAGAGAAAAGGAGCCTACTCTTGCCTCTTCTATTTAACACAATATTAGATGTCTTAGCCACAGCATTTAGAGATGAAAAAAATTAAAGCCATACAAATTAGAAAGAAAAAGTAAAATTGTCACTATTTGCAGATGACATACTACATATAGAAAATCCTAAAGTCTCTACCAAAAAAACTATTGGAAGTAATAAAAAAAAATTCAGTAAAATTGTAGGATACAAGATTAACATACAGATATCTGCTGCTTTTCTATACACTAATAATGAGCTATCAGAAAGAGAAAGCAAGAAAAAAATCCCATTTAAGATCACATCTAAAATAATAAAATAACTAGAAATAAAATTACCAAGGAGATGAAAGACCTATACTCTGAAAACTATAAAAAATTGATGTAGGAAATTGAGGATGATGATAAAAAGGAATTAAAATGTATTCTGTGTTCATGAATTGCAAGATTTAATATTGCTAAAATGTCCATACTACACAAAGCCATCTAAAGATTTAATGCAATCCATATCAAAACATCCATGACATTTTCCACAGTACTAAAACAAATAATCAAAAATTATATAGAACAATAAAAGACCTTGAATACCCAAAGCAAAAGAGAAAAAAGAACAAAGCTGGAAGTATCCCACTCCCTGACTTCAGAATGTACTACAAAGCTACAGTAATCAAAGAATTATTTTACTGGCAGAAAAAGTAGTCACATAGATCAATGGAACAAAATAGAGAGTCCAGAAAAAAATCCATGCACTTATGGTCAATTAAATTATGACAAAGGAGGCAAGAATATACAATGGAGAAAAGACAGTCTGTTCAATAAGTGGTGCTGGGAAAAGTGGACACCTATATGTAAAAGAATAAAATTAGTACATTTTCTTAAACCATTCATGAAAATTAACTCAAAATGGATTAAAGACCTAAATGTAAGACTGGAAAACATAAAATGTCTAGAAGAAATCATAATTAGGACAATCTTTGACATAAATTGTAGCAATATTTCTTTGGATCTGTCTCCTAAGGCAAAGGAACAAAAGAAAAATAAAATGACGTTACCTAATTAAACTTAAAAGGTTTTGCAGAGCAAAAGAATCTGTCATCAAAACAAAAGCACAACTCACTGAATGGAAGAAAATATTTGCGAATGATATGACCAATAAGATGTTAACATCCAAAAATATATACACAGCTCATGCAAATCAATATCAAAAAAAAGTCCAAGTTTTAAAAAAGCAGAAGGCCTGAATAGACATTTTTCCAAAAAGACATGCAGATAGCTAATCGTCACATGGAATAATTCTCACTAATCATCAGAGAACTGTAAATAAAAACCACAATGACCTAGGGGCAGGACAGGAATAAAGCCATAGATGTAGAGAATGGACATGAGGACATGGGGAGGAAGAAGGGTAAGCTGGGACAAAGTGAGAGAGTGGCATGGACATATATACACTACCAAACATAAAATAGATAGCTAGTAAGAAGTAGCTGCATAGCACAGGGAGATCAGCTCAGTGCTTTGTGACCACCTAGAGGGGTGGGATAGGGAGGGTGGGAGAGAGATGCAAGGGGGAGGAGATATGGGGATATATGTATATGTGTAATTGATTCACTTTGTTATAAAGCAGAAACTAACACACCATTGCAAAGCAATTATACACCAATAAAGATGTTAAAAAAAACACAATATAACCTCACACCTGTCAGAATGGCTACAGTCAAAACAAAACAAAAAATGAATAAATACAACAAAACAAACAGACTCACAGATATAGGAAAACAAATAAAACCAGTGCTATCCAGGTGGAAGAAGAATTGGGAGAGGGGCAAAATAAGGGTAGAAGATTTTTTTTTAAACTTTTTTTAACATCTTTATTGGAGTATAATTGCTTTAAAATGGTGTGTTAGTTTCTGCTTTATAATAAAATGAATCAGTTATACATATACATATGTCCCCATATTTCTTCCCTCTTGCGTCTCCCTCCTTCCCACCCTCCCTATCCCACCCCCTAGGTGGTCACAATTCACCGAGCTGATCTCCCTGTGCTATGCGGCTGCTTCCCCCTAGCTATCTATTTTACATTTGGTAGTGTATATATGTCCATGCCACTCTCTCACTTTGTACCAGTTTACCCTTCCCCCTCCCCATATACTCAAATCCATTCCCTAGTAGGTCTGCATCTTTATTCCCATCTTGCACCTAGGTTCTTCATGACGATTTCTTTTTTAGATTCCATGTATTTGTGTTAGCATACGGTATTTGTTTTTCTCTTTCTGACTTACTTCACTCTGTATGACAGACTCTAGGTCCATCCACCTCACTACAAATAATTCAATTTCATTTATTTTTATGGCTGAGTAATATTCCATTGTATATATGTGCCACATCTTCGTTATCCATTCATCTGTTGATGGACACTTAGGTTGCTTCCATGTTCTGGCTATTGAAAATAGAGCTGCAATGAACATTTTGGTACATGACTCTTTTTGAATTATGATTTTCTCAGGGTATATGCCCAGTAATGGGATTGCTGGGTCGTACAGTAGTTCTATTTTTAGTTTTTTAAGGAACTTCCATACTGTTCTCCATAGTGGCTGTATCAGTTTATATTCCCACCAACATTGCAAGAAGGTTCCCTTTTCTCCACACCCTCTCAAGCATTTATTGTTTGTAGATATTTTGATGATGGCCATTCTGACCCGTGTGAGATGATATCACATTGTAGTTTTGATTTGCATTTCTCTAATGATTAATGATGTGGAGCATTCTTTCATGTGTTTGTTGGCAATCTGTATACCTTCTTTGGACAAATATCTATTTAGGTCTTCTGCTCATTATTAGATTGTTTTTTTTTTTTTTTTGATATTGAGCTGCATGAGCTGCTTGCAAAGTTTGGAGATTAATCCTTTGTCAGTTACTTTATTTGCAAATATTTTCTCCCATTCTGAGGGTTGACTTTTCATCTTGTTTATGGTTTCCTTTGCTGTGCAAAAGCTTTTAAGTTTCATTAGGTCCCATTTGTTTATTTGTGTTTTTATTTCCATTTCTCTAGGAGCTGGGTCAAAAAGAATCTTGCTGTGATTTATATCATAGACGGTCCTACCTATGTTTTCCTCTAAGAGTTTGAGAGTGTCTGGCCTTACATTTAGGTCTTTAAACCATTTTGAGTTTATTTTTGTGTTTTTTGTTAGGGAGTGTTCTAACATCATTCTTTTACATGTAGCTGTACAGTTTTCCCAGCACCACTTATTAAAGAGGCTGTCTTTTCTCCACTGTATATTCTTGCCTTCTTTATCAAAGATAAGGTGACCATATGTGTGTGGGTTTACCTCTGGGCTTTCTATCCTGTTCCATTGATCTATATTTCTGTTTTTGTGCCAGTACAATACTGTCTTGACTACTGTAGCTTTGTAGTATAGTCTGAAGTCTGGGAGCCTGATTCCTCCAGCTCCGCTTTTCTTTTTCAAGATTGCTTTGGCTATTCGGGGTCTTTTGTGTTTCCATACAAATTTTAAAATTTTTTGTTCTAGTTCTGTGAAGAATGTCAGTGGTAGTTTGATAAGGATTGCATTGAATCTATAGATTGCTTTGGGTAGTAGAGTCATTTTCACAATGTTGATTCCTGCAATCCAAGAACATGGCATATCTCTCCATCTACTTGAATCATCTTTAATTTCTTTCATCAGTGTCTTATAATTTTCTGCATACAGGTCTTTTGTCTCTTTAGGTAGGTTTATTCCTAGATAATTTATTCTTTTTGTTGCAGTGGTAAATTGGAGTGTTTTTTTAATTTCACTTTCACATTTTCATCATTATTGTATAGGAATGCAAAAGATTTCTGTGCGTTGATTTTGTATCCTGCTACTTTACCAAATTCATTGATTAGTTCTAGTAGTTTTCTGGTAGCATCTTTAGGATTCTCTATGTATAGTATCATGTCATCTGCAAACAGTGACAGCTTTACTTCTTCTTTTCTGATGTGCATTAATTTTATTTATTTTTCTTCTCTGATTGCTGTGGCTAAAACTTCCAATACTATGTTGAATAATAGTGGTGAGAGTGGGCAACCTTGTCTTGTTCCTGATCTTAGTGGAAATGGTTTCAGTGTTTCACCATTGAGGATGATGTTGGCTATGGGTTTTTCATAGATGGACTTTATTAATTTGAGGAAAGTTCTCTCTAAGCCTACTTTCTGGAGCGTTTTTATCATAAATGGTGTTGAATTTTGTTGAAAGCTTTTTCTGCATCTATTGAGATGATCATATGCTTTTTCTCCTTCAATTTGTTAATATGGTGTATCACAGAGCTTGATTTGCGTATATTGAACAATCCTTGCCTTCCTGGGATAAACCCCACTTGATCATGTTTTATGAACCTTTTAATGTGGTGTTGGATTCTGTTTGCTAGTATTTTGTTGAGGATTTTTACATCTATGTTCATTAGGGATATTGCCCTGTAGGTTTCTTTCTTTGTGACATCTTTGTCTGATTTTGGTGTCAGGGTGATGGTGGCCTTGTAGAATGAGTTGGGAGTGTTCCTCTCTCTGCTATATTTTGGAAGAGTTTGAGAAGGATAGGTGTTAGCTCTTCTCTAAATGTTTGATAGAAGTCGCCTGTGAAGCCATCTGGTCCTGTGCTTTTGTTTGTTGGACGATTTTTAATCGCAGTTTCAATTTCAGTGCTTGTGATTTTTCAGTTCATATTTTCGATTTCTTCCTGGCTCAGTCTCGGCACATTGTGCATTTCTAAGAATTTGTCCATTTCTTCCAGGTTGTCCATTTTGTTGGCATAGACTTGTTTGTAGTAATAACTCTTGATCCTTTGTACTTCTGTAGTGTCAGTTGTTACTTCTCCTTTTTCATTTGTAGTTCTATTGATTTCAGTCTTCTCCCTTTTTTTATTGTTGAGTCTGGCTAATGTTTTATCAATTTTGTTTATCTTCTCAAAGAAACAGCGTTTAGTTTTGTGATCTTTATTACTGTTTCCTTCATTTCTTTTTCATTTACTTCTCATCTGATCTTTATGATTTCTTTCCTTCTGCTAACTTTTGGGTTTTTTTATTCTTCTTTGTCTAATTGCTTTAGGTGTAAGGTTAGGTTGTTTATTTGAGATTTTTTTGTTTCTTTAGGTAGGATTGCTTGCTAAAAACGTCCCTCTTAGAACTGTTTTGGTGAATCCCATAGGTTTTGGGTCGTCGAGTTTTCATTGTTATTTGTTTCTATGTATTTTTTGATTCCCTCTTTGATTTCTTCAGTGAGCTCTTGCTTATTAAGTAGTGTATTGTTTAGGCTCCAGGTATTTGTATTTTTTTACAGATTTTTTTCCTGTAATTCATATCTAGTCTCATAGAGTTGTGGTCGGAAAAGATACTTAATACAATTTCAATTTTCTTAAATTTACCACGGCTTGATTTATGAACCAAGATATGATCTATCCTGGAGAATGTTCCATGAGCACTTGAGAAGAATGTGTATTCTGTTGTTTGGTGATGGAATGTCCTAAAAATATCAATTAAGTCCATCTTGTTTAATGTATCATTTAAAGCTTGTGTTTCCTTATTTATTTTCATTTTGGATGATCTGTCCATTGGTGAAAGTGGGGTGTTAAAGTCCCCTACTATGATTGTGTTACTGTCCATTTCCCCTTTTATGGCTGTTAGTATTTGCCTCATGTATTGAGGTGTTCCTATGTTGGGTGCATAAATATTGACAATTTTTATATCTTCTTCTTGGATTGGTCCCTTGATCATTATGTAGTGTCCTTCTTTGTCTCTTGTAATAATATTTGTTTTAAAGTCTATTTTGTCTGATATGAGAATTGCTACTCCAGCTTTCTTTTGATTTCCAGTTGCATGGAATATCTTTTTCCATCCCCTCACTTTCCCTCTGTATGTGTCCCTAGGTCTGAAGTGGATCTCCTGTAGACAGCATACATATGGGTCTTGTTTTTGTATCCGTTCAGCCAGTCTATGTCTTTTGGTTGGAGCTTTTAATCCATTTACATTTAAGGTAATTATCGATATGTATGTTCCTATTACCATTTTCTTAATTGTATTGGGTGTGTTATTGTAGCTCTTTTCCTTCTCTTCTGTTTCCTGCTTAGAGAAGTTCCTTTAGCATTTGTTTTAAAGCTGGTTTGGTTGTGCTGAATTCTCTTAGCATTTGCTTGTCTGTAAAGGTTTTAATTTCTCCATCAAATCTGAATGAGATCCTGACTGGGTAGCATAATCTTGGTTGTACGTTTTTCTCCTTCATCACATTAAATACGTCCTGCCACTCCCTTCTGGCTTGCAGAGTTTTTTATGAAAGATCAGCTGTTAACCATATAAGGAATCCCTTGTGTGTTATTTGTTGTTTTTCCCTTGCTGCTTTTAATATTTTTTCTTTGTATTTAATTTTTCATAGTTTGATTACTTTGTGTCTTGGCCTGTTTCTCCTTGGATTTATCCTGTATGGGACTCTCTGTGCTTCCTGGACTTGATTAACTACTTCCTTTCCCATATTAGGGAAGTTTTCAACTATTATCACTTCAAATATTTTCTCAGTCCCTTTCTTTTTCTCTTCTTTTTCTGGGACCCCTATAATTCAAATGTTGGTGTGTTTAATGTTGTCCCAGTGGTCTCTGTGAGTGTCCTCAATTCTTTTCATTCTTTTTTCTTTATTCTGCTCTGCAGTAGTTATTTCCACTATTTTATATTCCAGGTCACTTATCCATTCTTCTGCCTCAGTTATTCTGCTATTGATCCCTTCTAGAGAGTTTTTAATTTCATTTATTGTGTTGTTCATCATTGTTTGTTTGCTCTTTAGTTCTTCTAGGTCCTTGTTAAACGTTTCTTGTATTTTCTACATTCTGTTTCCAAGATTTTGGATCATCTTTACTAACATTATTTTGAATTCTTTTTCAGGTAGACTGCCTATTTCCTCTTCATTTGTTAGGTCTGGTGGGTTTTTTCCTTGCTCCTTCATCTGCTGTGTGTTTCTCTGTCTTCTCATCTTGCTTAAGTTGCTGTGTTTGCGGTCTCCTTTTCTCAGGCTGCAGGGTCATAGTTCCCATTTTTTTTGGTGTCTATCCCCAGTGGCTAAGGTTGGTTCAGTGGTATGTAGGCTTCCTGGTGGAGGCGACTTGTGCCTTTGTTCTGGTGGATGAAGCTGGATCTTGTCATTCTGGAGGGCAGATCCATGTCTGGTGGTGTGTTTTGGGGTGTCTGTGGCCTTATTATGATTTTAGGCAGACTCTCTACTAATGGATGGGTTTGTGTTCCTGTCTTGCTAGTTGTTTGGTATAGGTTGTCCAGCACTGTAGCTTGCTGGTCGTTGAGTGGAGCTGGGTCTTGGCATTGAAATGGAGATCTCTGGGAGATTTTTGCCATTTGATATTACATGGAGTTGGGCTGTCTCTTGTAGACCAGTGTCCTGAACTTGGCTCTCCCACCTCAGAGGCACAGCTCTGATGCCTGGCTGGAGCACCAAGAGCTTTTCATTCACATGGGTCAGAATAAAAGTGAGAAAGGAAAGAAAAAGAATATAAATAAAATAAAATAAAAGTTATTAAAATAAAAAATAGAAAATAATTATTAGAAAATTTTTAAAGTAATAAAAAAAATGAAAGAAAGAAGAGAGCAACCAAACCAAACAACAAATCCACCAATGATAACAAGTGCTAAAAACTGTATTAAAAAAAAAAAAGAGAGAGACAGAACGCAGGAGAAATGGTAAAAGCAAAGCTATACACACAAAATCACACAAGGAAGCATACACATACACACTCACAAAAAGAGAAAAAGGGAAAAAATATATATACATAGATATCATTGCTCCCAAAGTACACGTCCTCAATTTGGGATGATTTTTGTCTATTCAGGTATTCCATAGATGCAGGGTGCATCAAGTTGATTGTGGAGATTTCACCCACTGCTCCTGAGGCTTCTGGGAGAAACTTCCCTTTCTCTTCTTTGTTTGCACAGCTCCTGGGGTTCAGCTTTTGATTTGGACCCGCCTCTGTGTGTAGGTCGCCTGAGGGTGTCTGTTCTTCGCTCAGAGAGGACGGGGTTAAAGGAGCAGCTGATTCAGGGGCTCTGGCTCACTCAGGCCGGGGGTAGGGAGGGTTGCGGAGTGCGGCGCGAGCCTGCGGTGACAAAGGTCCCTGTGACGTTGCACCAGCCTGAGGTGCACCATGCATTCTCCCGGGAAAGTTGTCCCTGGATCATGGGACCCTGGCAGTGGCATGCTGCACAGGCTCCCAGGAGGGGAGGTGTGGATAGTGACCTGTGCTTGCACACAGGCTTCTTGGTGGCTGCAGCAGCAGCCTTAGCATCTCGTGCCTGTTTTTGTGGTCCACGCTGGTAGCCACGGCTCGCGCCTGTCTCTGGAGCTCTTTTAAGTGGCACTCTTAATCCCCTCTCCTCACGCACCAGGAAACAAGGAGGCAAGAAAATGTCTCTTCGCTGTTCAGCAGCTCCAGACTTTTTCCTGGACTCCCTTCCAGTTAGCTGTGGTGCACTAGCCCCTTCAGGCTGTGTTCATGCAGCCAACCCCAGTCCTCTCCCTGGGATCTGACCTCTGAAGTCCGAGCCTCAGCTCCCAGCCCCCACCCGTCCCGGCAGGTGAGCAGCCAAGCCTCTCGGGGTGCTGAGTGCTGGTCCTCTGTGTGGGAATCTCTCCGCTTTGCCCTCCGCACCCCTGTTGCTGCACTCTCCTCCATGGCTCTGAAGCTTCCCCCATCTGCCATCCGCAGTCTCCGCCCATGAAGGGGCTTCCTAGTGTGTGGAAACCTTTCCTCCTTCACAGCTCCCTCCCACTGGTGTAGGTCCCATCTGTATTCTTTTGTCTCTGTTTTTTCTTTTTCCTTTTGCCCTACCCAGGTACGTGGGGAGTTTCTTGCCTTTTGGGAGGTCTGAGGTCTTCTGTCAGCGTTCAGTAAGTGTTCTGTAGGAGTTGTTCCACTTATAGATGTATTTCTGATACATTTGTCAGGAGGAAGGTGATCTCCACATCTTACTCTTCTGCCATCTTGAAGCTCCCCCTTTTTTTTCCCTTCTCTTTTTCTTTGTGCTTCCTCTAGTTTCACTTGCTGACAGGATGCCACATGCAGAGGCCTTGCACCAGGCTGGCCCTTCAGACCAGAGTTCTTCCAACCAAATGGATGCTCTGGACACCTGCAGGGTAGAGGATTAAGAGGTATGATCTGCTATGTTTAAAATAAATAAGGTACAAGGATATATCGTAGAGTGCAGGAAATATAGTCAATATTTTATAACATTAAATGGAGTATAATCTTTAAAAATATTGAATTACTAATTTTTATGCCTGAAAGTAATATAATTTTGTAAATCAACTATGCTTTATTTTTAAAAGTGGGCATAATGACAAGAAGATGAATGAACTACTATGCAACTGGGTATACTTTTAATATTATACTGCATTTTATAGTATTTTATTGTTTCCCAAGCATGTTTGTATACATTTGATTTTCACAGTCTTATAAGTTTGTCAGGAAAGTTTATCATTTATATTTTTCAGTAAGAAAATTGTAGCTTAGACTGAATTTCTGAAAACTACATAAATAGTAGATAGCAGAGCCCTAGTAAACTCACTTCTCCCAAAAGAGTGTTTTATCCACCACTATACAATTTTTTTCAAATGACCCCAATTATATTTCAACCAGTTTTTCATGAATGCCTAATCTGTGCCAAGCAATATATTATATGTTAGGGATACAATTATTTTTACTTTTAATTCATTTGTTAAAAGTTTATTAGTTCATTTTTATTATATAAAAATGAATAATATGTATGAATTACAGGAGATTTGGGAAATACCAAAGTTATAGAAAAAATAATATACAACAGTTCCATCATAATTTCTAGTATCATATAGCAGCTGTCCCCAACTTTTTGGCACCAGGGACTGGTTTTGTGGAAGATAATTTTTCCACAGACCAGGACGGGGGGATGGTTTCAGGATGATTCAAGCACATTATATTTATTGTGCACTTTATTTTTATTATTATTACATTGTAATATATAATGAAATAATTATACAACTCACCATAATGTAGACAGGAGGCAGAGCTCAGGCGGTAATGCCACTGATGGGGAGTAGTTGTAAATACAGATGCAGTTTCGCTTGCTCACCCACCACTCACTCCCTGCTGTGTGGCCTGGTTCCTAACAGGCTACAGACTGGTACTGGTCCGTGGCCCAGGGGTTGGGGATCCCTGTCATATAGTTCCATCTTCTTTCTCTTAAACCTTAAAAATTTGGCATGCCTACTTGAATGATGTGAGCAAAATCAAATGGAAAATCATAGAAAAGCTTTAGGATGGGTTATTGAAGAAGATGTGTTAAAATATACCACTATGATTGTGGGTTGTCATACTCTACTTGTAATTATTTCAATCTGCTTTAGATACTTTGTGGCTATGCTATTAAGTGCACTCAACTTTAGAACTGTTATCTTCTTGGAAATTGTTTATTTTATCATTCTGTACTGACCCTCTTTATTACTAATAATAGTTTTGCCTTTTAATCTGTTTTGTCTGATATTAACATAAACACATTAGATTTCTGTTCCCATCTCTTTGCTTTGAATCTTTCTGTGTGCTTATGTTTTAGATGTATTTCTCACAAATAATTTATAATTATTTTTTTAAAGTTTTCTATCCAGTCTATCTTTGCCATTTAATTGGTAAGATTAGTCCACTTATATGTGTTGTGATGACTGACATGTTTAGATTTATTTCTACTGTCTTATCTTGTATTTTTAATAATTCTGCCTTTTCTATGCTTTCTTTAACTTCTTTTTCTGCCTTATATTACATGATTTTTCCTCTACTGGTGTTGATATACATTCTATTTACATTTTTCTTTTGATTACCCTTAAAAATTGGCTTACCTACTTGACTTAACAATATCTAAAGTCATTCCATATCTTTATTTTCTACTCTTCTTCTGAATATTATGAGTACCCTATAATAATTTAACTCCAGTCTTCCTTTACCATTTTACCATATTTTCCAGTACTTTTGTTTTGTCTTGTTTTTATACTAATAAGTTGTTCTTTTTGCTCTTGTTTCTGTTCTTTTTGTTGTTGCTGTTGTTGTTGTTATACAGTTAATTCTTGTCTTCACTCTTGAATAATGATTTACCTGGACATAAAATTCTACATAGGAAATTATTTTCTCTGAAAGCTGATTTATTGATTAATTTCTATTATTGCTACTAATGAAGTCCCCTGTCTATTTTTATTCATGAGTACTCTGTCTTTTCTCTCTGATTGCTTTTAAGATCTTCTTTTTATATTTTATGTGCAGTTTCTCTATAATGTGTATAGCATTGAGTTAGTTCTATTTATCCTTCTCTGTTTTAACTCTAATTTTTTTTCTGTGTATATTTGTCTTTCTTCAATTCTGGAAAACTCTAAGTCACTCTTTTCTTTGAATATTGCTTCTCCCCTATTTTCTCTATTCTCTCCTCTGTAACTTAGAACACATATATGCTAGACTTTTCAGTTCAATTTTCTATGTATCTGAACTTCTCTTTCATATTTTCCTTCTGTTTATTTACCTATACTACACTATGGATAAATTTATTAGATTTACCATTGAGATCATTAATATTCTCCTCAGTGGTTGTGATGCAAGGAACAGGATTGTATGGCACAGGATTATAAAATCTCCCTTAGCAATGCACTAGAGGTTTCTTTTATATAAAATCTCTGAGGATTCTCACTGTTTCATGATTGTATTTTGATTTATTTTTCTTCCTCCTACTCTTTCACTTCCTCTCTCTTTCCTCTATTTTATTTTTTTATATTTTTAAAAATTATTGATTTTATAAAGTAAACATTGGTTTGGAGGAAAAACTTGGAATCATGTTTTTGTCAGTTGTCAGATTTCAATTTGATTTGAAATTCAATTTTCCTGTAGAAAAAAGTGAATAAATTGAGTGAAAATGACTCTGCTTTGACAAACAGCTCATTGGAACCAGAGACTCCCTCTATTCCCAGAAAGGGAGTTTGCATCCAAGCCCAGCTTCCCCCTGGACCTGTGCTTCCTTCCACCAAACAGGGATCCCACTGACACCAAGTTCTTCATATTCTGGGAATATAGCATTACAAACAGCTCTTGCATACAAAAGACCCCCTAAATCAAGACTGCCTAGTTTCTAGCAGTCTATGTATTTAGTTCTCCGCTGACAAGACTGCTTTTTTCACACTGGTCCCACAGGAGAACTATGTTCATTTATTGGGTCACAGACCCATACTATTGGATAATATGTGCCAGCCCTACTAAACTTTTCTAGGTGATGCTAGATCAAGGAGGCCTATTACTTTAGTTCTCTTGCATATGTAAATGTCCTTGGTTCATATAAGTCCTCTTAATAAAATCTATTCTTTAACTCACGCAGTGGGAAATTATGTTTTCCCCAAATCCTGATGTACAATTAATGGATTTGAGTTGCTTATCATATATTGTTTTCTGGAAAGCTTTATGACTTTTAATTGCAGGGATTTTGAAGCTAAATCCAGTTTACTGTGAGAAATATTTATATTTTTCATAATAACAACTATTAACAACTAATATTTTTATGTTTACAATGTGCCAGTCACTGTGATATGTGCTTTACATACATTATATTTCATCTTCACAACAACCCTGTGAGATCAATACTATAATTACTCCCACTACACAGATGAGGAAACTGTGGGTTATAAATGTTAAGTTGTCAAAGGTCACACAACAAGTTAGTGGTAAAACAATGATTAGAACTCAAATCTATATGACTCTATACCTCAAACTACTAACTGTCATGCCAAGATTTCTCAAACTTGACAAATGGTCCTTTTCAAAATCTCACATTACAGAACCCCAATGTTTATTTAAATGATTTTCCCCTTTACTTTAGTACTTAAATGAACACAAACATAAAGTATAAATTCCTTATTTTTATAACTTATAGAAATAATACAAAATTGCAAGACAAATTTTAAAATTAATTACAAACAAAACTATGAAATGAATTGAATAAAGTTAATACTATTAATTTAATGTCATAGATGATACTATTATCTTAAACTAAAAAATAAACTTGTTTTTAACAATAAATCCTCTTTATTGAAGAATTAATCGATTAGTATCATAAGATGTAATACTAAAAACTATAAAAATAACATTTAATGAAGCATTCTTTATTGAATAATTTCTAAGTAGTTAATGCTTCATTACTTATTGCAAGTGAAGAATGGCTAGTTGGTATAGACAAAAATGATTGTATAATTTGAATATGTTAGTAAAAGATACTACCCAGCATTATTCAATTTTAGCATTCCAATATTACTATGTGCTGTGAGATTATTCAGTTCTCCCATAAATTTTCTTTAATTGAACTGCAATAAAACCTTCATTTGCCATGAGGTCATTGGACATTCACTTGTGTAAATACATCATTTATGCATGAAGTTCTCTCTGTTATTAATCTCATTACCTCCAGCAATTTTTATTGCTCCATTAGTTCATTTTTAGGGCATTGAATCAAAGTCTTATTTTACTGATAAATAAAACAATTGAAGCTCATGTTTTATGAAAATGTCCCTCAGTGGTGACACATCATACCAAAATAAAGGTTTTATTTAAACAATAATTGAAACAAAACCTCAAATTCTCTTGGAAATTTAAAGCACACCAGTGATCTCAAGATTCAGTTTGAGGGGGACCTTCAAGATGGTGGAGGAGTAAGAGGTTGAGATCACCTTCCTCCCCACAGATACATCAAAAATACATCTACATGTGGAAGGACTCCTACAGAACACCTACTGAATCTGGCAGAAGAACTCAGACTTCCCAAAAGACAAGAAAATCCCCACATACCTGTGTAGGACAAAAGAAAAAAGAAAAAACAGAGGCAAAAGAATAGGGACAAGACCTGCACCTCTGGGAGGGAGCTGTGAAGGAGGAAAAGTTTCCACAACTAGGAAGTGCCTTCACTGGCAGAGACAGGGAGTGGGCAGGGGAGAAGCTTCAGAACCACAGAGGAAAGCACAGCAACAGTGTGTAGAGGGCAAAACAGAGAGATTCCCACACAGAGGATTGGTGCAGACCAACACTCACTAGCCTGAGAAGCTTGTCTGCTCACCCGCTGGGGCAGGTGGGGCCTGGGAGCTGAGGCTCGGGTTTCAGAGATCAGATCCCAGGGAGAGGACTGGTGTTGGCTGTGAGAATACAGCCTGAAGGGGCCTTTTGCCTCACAGCTAGTTGGAAGGGAATCTGGGAGTCCAGCAGGTCTGGACCTGCCTAATAGGCAGAAGACCATTGTTTCAGGGTGCGTGAGGAGAGGGGATTCCTTCGCTGTCTGCCCACAGAAGGCAGAGCACCACTTAAATGAGTCCATAGATGGGCATGAGCCACGGCTATCAGCTCGGACCCCAGAGATGGGCATGAAATGCTAACACTGCTGCTACAGCCACCAAGAATCCTGTGTGCAAGCACAGGGCACTATCCACACACCCCTGGGAGCCTGTGTAACACACCACTGCCAGGGTCCCAAGATCCAGGTACAAGTTCCCCAGGAGAACACACGGTGCACCTCAGGCTGTTGAAATGTCACACCAGGTTCTGCTGCCACAGTTTCCCCCTGCATTCCAATTATAACTACCATGCCCCTCCCACACCCAGGAATGAGCGAGAAAGAGCCCCCTAATCAGCAGCTGCTTTAACCCCATACTGTCTGGGCGGGAACAGATGCCTGAGGACGACCTACAAACAGAGGTGAGGCCAAAACAAAAGCTGAACCCCAGGAGCTGTGCAAACAAATAAGAGAAAGTGAAATTTCTCTGTGCAGCCTCAGGAGAAGTTGATTAAATCCCGCAATCAACTTGATGCACTCTGCAAATGTGGAATACCCTGAATAGACAATGAATCATCCCAAAATTGAGGTGGTGAACTTTGAGAGCAACTGTAGACTTGGGGTCTGCTGGCTGCTACTGATTTGTTTCTGATTTTTATGTTTATATGAGTATAGATTTTAGCACTTGTTATCATTGGTGGAATTGTTTATTGGTTTGGTTGCTCTCTCCTTCTTTATTATTATTTTTTAGTAACATTTTTATTAATTTTTTTTCTTTCTTCTATTTCTCACTTTTCTTCTGAGCCACATGGCTGACTGGGTCTTGGTGCTCTGGCCTGATGTCAGTCTGAGTCTCTGAGGTGGAAGAGGTGAGTTCAGGACATTGGATGACCAGAGACCTCCAAGCCCCATGGAATATCAATCTTCAAGAGTTCTCCTAGAGATATCCATCTCAATGCTAAGATCCAGTTCCACCCAATGGCCAGCAAGCTCCAGTGCTGAACACCCCATGCCAAACAACTAGCAAGACAGGAACACAACCCCACCCATTAGCAGAGAAGCCGCCTAAAATCATACTAAGTTCACAGACACCCAAAAAAGCACCACTGGGAGTGGCTCTGCCTACCAGAAAGAAAAGATCCAGTCCCACCCACCAGAACACAGGCAATAGTCCCCTCTACCAGGAAGCCTAAACAAGCCACTGAACCAAACTGACCCACTGGGGGCAGACACCAAAAACAATGGGAACTATGAATGTGCAGCCTGTGAAAAGGAGACCCCAAACACAGAAAGCTAAGAAAATGAGACCATAGAAAAATATGCAGCAGATGATGTAGCAAGGTAAAAACCCACTGACCAAACAAATGAAGAGGAAATAGGCAGTCTACCTGAAAAAGAATTCAGACTAATGATAGTAAAGATAATCCAAAATCTTGGAAATAGAATGGAGAAGATACAAGAAATGTTTAACAAGGAACTAGGAGAACTAAAGAGCAAACAAACAATGATGAATAACACAATAAATGAAATGAAATATTCTCTAGAAGGAATCAATAGCATAATAACTGAGGCAGAACAACAGATAAGTGACATGGAAGATAAAATAGTGGAAATAACTACCACAGAGCAGTATAAAGAAAAAAGAATGAAAAGAATTGAGGACAGTCTGAGAAACCTCTAGGACAACATTACATGAACCAACATTCAAATTATAGGGGTCCCAGAAGACGAAGAGACAAAAAACGTTTCTAAGAAAATATTTAAAGATATTTGAGTTGAAAACTACCTTAACATGGGAAAGGAAATAGTCAGTCATGTCCAGGAAGCACGGAGAGTCCTATACAGGATAAATCCAAGAAGAAACACGCCAAGACACATATTAATCAAACTATCAAAAATTAAATACAAAGAAAAAATATTAAAAGCAGCAATGGAAAAACAACAAATAAGATACAAGGGAATCGCCATAAGGTTAGCAGCTGATCATTCAGCAGTAACTCTACAAGCCAGAAGGGTGTAGCAGGAAATATTTAAAGTGATGAAAGGGAAAACCCTACAACCAAGATTACTCTACCCAGGAAGAATCTCATTCAGATTTGATGGAGAAATTAAATCATTTACAGAAAAGCAAAACCTAAGAGAATTCAGCACCACCAAACCAGCTTTACAACAAATATTAAGGGACTTGCTCTAGGCAGGAAACACAAGAGAAGGAAAAGACCTAAAAAAAAAAACCCAAAACAAGGAAGAAAATGGCAATAGGAACATACATATCGATAATTAGCTTAAAAGTAAATGGATTAAATGCTCCAACCAAAAGACATGGACTGGCTGAAAGGATACAAAAACTAGACCCATATATATGCAGTCTACAAGAGACCCACTTCAGACCTAGGGACACACACAGACTGAAAGTGAGGGGATGGAAAACGATATTCCATGCAAATGGAAATCAAAAGAAAGCTGGAGTAACAATTCTTATATCAGACAAAATAGACCTTAAAATAAAGACTTTTACAAGAGACAAAGAAGAACACTACATAATAATTAAGGGATCAATCCAAGAAGAAGATATAACAATTGTAAAAATTTTTGCACCCAACATAGGAGCACCTCGATACATAAGGCAAATGCTAATAGCCATAAAAGGGGAAATTGACAGTAGCACAATTATAGTAGAGGACTTTAGCACCCACTTTCACCAGTGGACAGATCATCCAAAATGAAAATAAATAAGGAAACACAAGCTTTAAATGACACATTAAACAAGCTGGACTTAATTGATATTTAAAGGACATTCCATCCAAAAACAACAGAAGACACGTTCTTTTCAAGTACTCATGGAACATTCTCCAGGATAGACCATATCTTGGGTCACAAATCAAGCCTTGGTAAATTTAAGAAAATTGAAATTGTACCAAGTATCTTTTCTGACCAAAACACTATGAGACTAGTTATTAATCACAGGAAAAGAAAACTGTAAAAAATACAAACACATGGAGGCTAAACAACACACTACTAAATAACCAAGAGATTATTGAAGAAATAAAAGAGGAAATCAAAAATAAATTAGAAAAAAATGAAAATGAAAACAGGATGTCCCAAAACCTATGGGATGCAGCAAAAGCACTTCTAAGAGGGACGTTTATAGCAATACAATACTACCTCAAGAAACAAGACAAATCTCAAATAAATATCCTAACCTTACACATAAAGCAATTAGAGAAAGAAGAACAAAAAAACCCCCAAAGTTGGTAGAGGGAAAGAAATCATAAAGATCAGATCAGATATAAAGGAAAAAAAAATGAAGGAAATGATAGCAAAGATCAATAAAACTAAAAGCTGGTTCTTTGAGAAGATATAAACAAAATTGATAAACCATTAGCCAGACTTATCAAGAAAAAAAGGGAGAAGACTCAAATCAATAGATTTAGAAATGAAAAAGGAGAAGTAACAACTGACACTGAAGAAATACAAAGGATCATGAGAGATGACTACAAGGAACTATATGCCAATAAATTGGACAAACTGGAAGAAATTCTTAGAAAAGCACAGCCTTCTGAGACTAAACCAGGAAGATAGAGAAAATATAAACAGACCAATCACAAGCACTGAAATTGAAACTGTGATTAAAAATCTTCCAACAAACAAAAGCCCAGGACCAGATGGCTTCACAGGCGAATTCTATCAAATACTTAGAGAAGAGATAACACCTATCCTTCTCAAACTCTTCCAAAACATAGCACAGGGAGGAACACTCCCAAAATCATTCTACGATGCCACCACCACCCTGATATCAAAATCAGACAAATATGTCACAAAAAAAGAAAACTACAGGCCAATATCACTAATGAACATAGATACAAAATTCCTTGACAAAATAATAGCAAACAAAATCCAACAGTACATTAAAAGGATCATACACCATGATCAATTGAGATTTATCACAGGAATGCAAGGATTCATCAATAGGCAAATCAATCAATGTAATACACAATACTAACAAATTGAAGGATAAAAAACATAAGATAATATCAATATATGCAGAAAAAGCTTTCAACACAATTCAACACCAATTTATGAAAAAACTCTCCAGAAAGTAGGCATATAGGCTACCTACCTCAAGTTAATAAAGGCTATAATATGACAAACCCAAAGCCAACATTGTTCTGAATGGTGAAAAACTGTAACCATTTCCTCTAAGATAAGGAACAAGGCAGGGTTACCACTCTCACCGCTATTATTCAACATAGTTTTGGAAGTTTCAGCCACAACAATCAGAGAAGGAAAAGAAATAAAAGGAATCCAAATAGGAAAAGAAAGTAAAACTGTCACTCTTTGCAGATGACATGACACTATACATAGAGAATCCTAAAGATGCTACCAGAAAACTCCTAGAGCTAACCAATGAATCTGATAGAGTAGCAGGATTCAAAATTAATGCACAGAAATCTCCTGCATTCCTTTACACTAATGATGAAAATCTGAACGAGAAACTAAGGAAACACTCCCATTTCCCATTGCAACAAAAAGAATAAAATACCTAGGAATAAACCTACCTAAGGAGACAAAAGACCTGTATGCAGAAACTATAAGACAATGATGAAAGAAATTAAATATGATACAAATAGATGGAGAGATATACAATGTCATTGGACTGGAAGAATCAACATTGTGAAAATGAATGTACTACCCAAAGCAATCTACAGATTCAATGCAATCCCTATAAGGCTAGCAATGACACTTTTCACAGAACTAGAACAAAATTTTTCACAATTTGTATGGAGACACAGAAGACCCTGAATAGCCAAAGCTATCTTGAGAAAGAAAAACGGAGCTGGAGGAATCAGGCTCCCTGACTTCAGATTATACTACAAAGCTACAGTAATCAAGACAGTATAGTACTGGCACAAAAACAGAAATATAGATCAATAGAACAGGATAGAAAGCCCAGAGATAAACCCACACACATATGGTCACCTTATCTTTGATAAAGGAAGCAAGAATATATAAGAGAGAAAGATAGCCTCTTCAATAAGTGGTGCTGGGAAAACTGGACAGCTACATGTAAAAGAATGAAATTAGAACACTCTCTAACTCCATATACAAGAATAAACTCAAAATGGATTAAAGACCTAAATGTAAGGCCAGACACTATAACTCTTAGAGGAAAACATAGGCATAACACTCTATGACATAAATCACAGCAAAATCCTTTTTGACCCACCCCTTAAAGAAATGGAAATAAAAATAAACAAATGAGACCTAGTGAAACTTAAAAGCTTATGCACAACAAAGGAAACCATAAACAAGACGAAAAGTTAACCCTCAGAATGGGAGAAAATATTTACAAATGAAGCCACTGACAAAGGGTTAATCCAAAATATACAAGTAGCTCATGCAGCTCAATATCAAAAAAACAAACAACCTAATCCAAAAATGGGCAGAAGACCTAGATAGACATTTCTCCAAAGAAGATATACAGATTGCCAACAGACACATGAAAGGATGCTCAACGTCACTGATCATTAGAGAAATGCAAATCAAAACTACAATGAGGTATCACCTCACACAGGTCATCATGGCTATCATCAAAAGATCTACAAACAATAAATGCTGGAGAGCGTGTGGAGAAAAGGCCACCCCCTTGCACTGTTGGTGGGAATGTAAATTGATACAGCCACTGTGGAGAACAGTATGGAGGTACCTTAAAAAACTAAAAATAGAACTACCATACTACCCAGGAATCCCAGTATGGGGCATATACCTTGAGAAAACCATAATTCTAAAAGAGTCATACCAAATGTTCATTGCAGCACTATTTACAGTAGCTAGGACATGGATGCAACCTACGTGTCCATCAACAGGTGAATGGATAAAGAAGATGTGGCTCATATATACAATGGAATATTGCTCAGCCATAAAAAGAAATGAAATAGAGTTATTTGTAACCAGATGGATGGAAATAGAGTCTGTCATACAGAGTGAAGTAAGTCAGAAAGAGAAAAACAAGTATCGTATGCTAACACATATATATGTATTTAAAAAAAATGGTTCTGAAGAACTTAGGGCCAGGACAGTAATAAAGATGCAGATGTAGAGTATGGACTTGAGGACATGGGGAGGGGGAATGGTAAGCTGGGACAAAATGAGAGAGTGGCATGGACATATATACACTACCAAATGTAAAATGATAGCTAGTGGGAAGCAGCCACATGGAACAGGGAGATCAGATCAGTTCTTTGTGACCACCTAGAGGGGTGGGTTAATGAGAGCGGGAGGGAGATGGAAGAGGGAGGGGTATGGGGATATATGTATACATATAGCTGATTCACTTTGTTATACAGTAGAAACTAACACAACTTTGTAAAGCAATTATACTCCAGTAAAGATGTTAAAAAACAAAAAAAGATTCAGTTTGAATTTAACTTAGGGAGTGACATCAGCAAGATGGCAGAGTACAAGATACAGACATTTAAATACCCACAAAAACAACAATTAAACAGCTGTTCACAAAATAGCCCTTGGAGGTCAGAAGTGTTCAATTAATAATGTATGACAACATAGTTTTCAGTAACCAACCACAAAATAGTGAAGATTTACAAATTGCCAGAGAAAAAGAAATCAATATAATTGTTATAAAGAAGTTCAGCAAGTTATAAGAGAACACAGATAGACAAAGCAGTGAAATCAGGAAAAGAATACACGAACAAAACTAGAAGTTTAACATGGAAATAGAAATAATAAAAAATGAACCAAACAGATTCTGGAGCTCAGGAATAAAATGAATGAAATGAAAATTTTAATAGAGAGCATTAACCTCAAACTTGGTCAAGCAGAAGAAAGAATCTGTGAACTCAAAGACAGGTCTTTTGAAATTATACAGTCAAAGGAGAAAAAAAAAGAATAAAGAGAATGAATGCTTACTTGAATTATGTGTCACCATCAAGCAAAAATATAATTAGTATTATAGAAGTGCTGGAAGAACAAGAGAAAGAGAAGGGACAGAAAGATTATTGAAAGAAATAAAGACTGAGATCTTCCCAAATCTGAGAGGAGATATAGACAGCTAGGTACATGGAGCACATATGTCCTCATCCAGATTTAACCCAAAGAAGACTTCACCAGTATATATTATTAAAAAACAATTGACAATCAAATACAAAGAATTTTGAGAGTAGCAACAGAAAAACAGCTCATCTCATACAAGGGAACTGCTATACGGCTATCAGAAAACTTCTCAGTAGAAACCTGAAAAGCCAGGAGAGAGTAGGAAGATACATTCTAAGTGGTGACAGAAAACAAACAAAAAACACTTTATCTGGCAAAGCTGTCCCTCAGAGATAAAGAAGAGATAAAGACTATCCCAGACCAAAAAATAAATAAATAAAAAGCTGAGGAAGTTCATCACAACTGATCTCTTTACAAGAAATTCTGAAATGAGTCCTTCATGCTGTAATGAAAGGACACTAATTAGTAACACAGAGACATACAAAAGTATAAAACTCACTAGTAAATTTCAGTATATAGTCAAATTCAGAATATTCCAATATTGTAAATGTAGTGTGTAAATCACTAGTTCTAGTATAAATGTTAAAAGACAAAAGTATTGAAAATAAATTTAGCTACAATAATTTGTTAATGATGCATCCATTAAAAAGATGAAATTTTTATATCAAAACTATAAAATGTGTGTGGGAGGGGATAAAAGTGTACAGATTTTTATGTGATTGAAGTTAAGTTGTTATCAGTTTAAAATAGATTTATAATATGTATTATGTAACTTTCATGGTAAAGAGAAAGCAAAACTTATAGTAGATACAAAAAAGATTAAGAGAAACAATCAAAGCATACCACTACGGAAAATAATCAAATCACAAAAGAAGATAGTAAAAGGGGAAGAAAAGAACAAAAGAATTAAAAAGAGCCAGGAAAAAATGATCACATTGACAATAGTGAGTTTCTACCTGTTAATAATTACTTTAAGTGTAAATGTATTAAATTCTCCAACCAAAAGGCTTAAAGTGGCTGAGTGAATAAAAACACAAAACCCAACTATATGCTACCCAGAAGATTCTCACTTCAGCTTTAAGGACACACATAGGCTGTGGCCTCACATTTAGGCCTTTAATCCATTTTGAGTTCACTTTTGTGTATGATATTACAGAGTGTTCTAATTTCATTCTTTTACATGTAGCTGCCAGTTCTCCCAGCACCACTTATTGAAGAGACTGTCTTTTCTCCATTGTATATTCTTGCCTCCTTTGTAACAGATTAGGTGACCACAGGTGCATGGGTTTATCTCTGGGCTTTCTATCCTGTTCCATTGATCTATATTTTCTGTTTTTGTGCCAGTACCATACTGTCTTGATGACTGTAGCTTTGTAGTATAGGGAGGGGTGTCTGATTCTTCCAGCTCCATTTTCCTTCCCCAAGACTGATTTAGCTATTTGTGGTCTGTTTGTGTTTCCATAGAAACTGCAATTTTTTTTTGTTCTAGTTCTGTGAAAATTGTCATTGGTAATTTGATAGGGATTGCATTGAATCTGTAGATTGCTTTGGGTAGTATCGTCATTTTCACAATATTGATTCTTCCAATTCAAGAACATGGTATATCTCTCCATCCGTTTGTGTTGTCTTTGATTTCTTTCATCACTGTCTTATAGTTTTCTCACCCACATCCTAGAGTAATGAAAATAAAAACAAAAATAAACAAATGGGACCTAATTAAACTTAAAAGCTTTTGCACAGCAAAGGAAACCATAAACAAGATGAAAAGACACCCTCAAAATTGGAGAAAATGTTTGCAAATGAAACAACGGACAAGGGATTAATGTCAAAAATTTACAAACAGCTCATGGAGCTCAATATCAAAAAACCAAAAAACCCAATCCCAAAATGGGCAGAAGACCTAAATAAACATTTCACCAAAGAAGACATACAGATGGCCAACAAACACATGAAAAGATGTTCAGCATCACTAATTATTAGAGAAATGCAAATCAAAACTACAATGAGGTATCATCTCATACTGGTCAGAATGGCCATCATCAAAAAATCTACAAACAATAAATGCTGGAGAGGGTGTGGAGAAAAGGGAACCCTCTTGCACTGTTGGTGGGAATGTAAGTTGATACAACCACTGTGGAGAACAGTATGAATGTTCCTCAAAAAACCAAAAATAGAACTACCATATGACCCAGCAATCCACTACTGAGCATATATCCAGAGACACATGCACCGCAAAAGACACATGCACCCCAATGTTTATTGCAACACTATTTACAATAACCAGGACCTGGAAGCAACCTAAATGTCCATCAACAGATGAATGGATAAAGAAGATGTGGCACATACATTCAATGGAATATTACTCAGCCATAAAAAGAAACGTAATTGAACTATTTGTAGTGAGGTGGATGGACCTAGAATCTGTCATACTCTAGAGTGAAGTAAGTCAGAAAGAGAAAAGCAGATACCGTATGCTGACACGTATATATGTAATCTAAAAAAAAAAAAAAATGGTTCTGATGAACCTAGGGGCAGGACAGGAATAAAGACGCAGAAGTACAGAATGGACTTGAGGACATGGTGTGGGGAGGGGAAGCTGGGACAAAGTGAGAGAGTAGCATTGATCAAATGTAAAATAGATAGCTAGTGGGAAGCAGCTGCATAGCACAGGGAGATCAGCTCGGTGCTTTGTGACCACCTAGAGAGGTGGGATCGGGCGGGTGGGAGGGAGGTGTAAGAGGGAGGGGATATGGGGATATATATATACATATAGCTGATTCACTCTGTTATGCAGCAGAAACTAACACAACATCGTAAAGCAATTATACTCCAATGAAGATGTAAAAAAAAAAAGAGTATAGTACAACATTACTGATAAAAAAATATATATATATATATATATAAAGGACACATCTAAGTTTTTTCTCTTCAAAAAAAAAAAAAAAAGAAAAGAAAGTTGTGGTACATATATACAATGGAATATTACTCAGCCATTAAAAGGAACAAAACTGGTTCATCTGTAGAGACGTGGATGGAACTAGAGACTGTCATACAGAGTGAAGTTAGTCAGAAAGAGAAAAACAAATATCATATACTAATGTATGTATCTGGAATATATAAAAATGGTATAGATGATCTTATTTGCAAAACTGGAATAGAGACACAGACATAGAGAACAAACGTATGGATACCAATGGGGAAGTGGAGGTGGGATGAATTGTGAGATAGGAATTGACATATATACACTATTGATACTATGTATAAAATAGATAACTAGTGAGAACCTACTGTACAGCACAGGGAACGCTACTCAGTGCTCTGTGGTGACCTAAATGGGAAGGAAATTGAACAAAGAAGGGATATATGTATACATACAGCTGATTCACTTTGCTGTACAGTAGAAACTAACACAACATTTTAAAGCAACTATACTCCAATAAAAAAATAGTATATAAAGAATGAGAACAAAGGACACACACATGCTCAAAATAAAGGGATGGAAAACAATATTCCATGCAAATGAAAATGAAAAGTGAACAGGGTAACTATACTTATATCAGAAAAAAAAGATTTTGAATCAAAAACTTTAATAAAATACAAAGATCATTATATAATAATAAGGAAAAATTCATCAAGAAAGGATAGTAATTGTATATATATCCAACACCAGAGTAGCTAAGTAAGAAAGTATTAACATATCATTAGAAAGAATCAGCCAGGTATACAATAGTAAGGGACTGCAATATCCAACATTCAGCCATGGATAGGTTATCTAGACATAAAATTAACAAGGAAATACTGGACTTACATTACAATTTATACAAGATGGATCTAATAGACATATAGAGAACATTCCATCCAACAGCAGCAGTATACATGTTCCTTTTGTGCACAAAGGGAAGTTTCTTCAGGATAGATTATATGTTAGTTTATAAAACCGGTCTTAACAAATTTAAGAGGATTGAAATAATATCAAGCACTTTTTCTAAACACAGTGATAAGAAACTGTAAATAAATAACAGAAGGGAAACTGAAAAATTCACAAATATGCAGAAATTAAACAACACATGCCTGAACAACCAATAGGTCAAAGAAGAAATTGAAAGGGAAATCAAATAGTATCTTAAAGCAAATGAAAGTGGAAACACAACATACTGAAATGTATAAGATGCCGGCTAAGCACTTCTAAGAAGAAAGGTTTTAGTGGTAAATGCCTACATTAAGAAAAAACAAGATCTTGAACAACCTAACTTTACACCTCAAGGAATGAGAAAAATAAGAACAAACTAAGAAAAAAGCAGAAAGCAGGAAATAATAAAGATCAGAGCAGAAATAAATGAAATAAAGAATAGAAAAACAGTAAAAATGATCAAAAAAACTGAGTCACTTCTTTGAAAAGAGAAATAAAATTAACAAATGTTGGTGAAGATGTGGAGGAAAAGGAATGCTTGTACACTGTTGATGGACATGTAAATTGGTACAGCCATTATGGAAAACAGTATGGACGTTCCTAAAAAAATAGAATCACCCTATGATCCAGCAAGTCCCCCTTCTGAGTATACAGGCAAAGGAAATTAAATCAGGGTCTCAAAGAGATATCTGCAATAGCATGTTGATTGCAGCATTTTCCCTAATATCCAAGATATGAAAACAATGTAAGTGTCCATTGGTGGGTGAATGAATAAAGAAAATGTGAGATCTACATAAAAAGAAGGAAATTCTGCCCTATGTAACTAAATGGATGATTTGGAGGACATTATAGTATGTGAAATAAGGCAGACAAAGGCAAAGACTGTATGGTATCACTCATATGTGGAGTCTTTTTTAAAAAGTTGATCTCAGAGAAGCAGAGTTGCTGGTTTCCAGGCGCTGGGGGTTGGTTTGCTAAATGGTATAAACTTTCAGTTATAAGGTGAAAGAGTTCTGAGAATCTAACGTGCAGCATGGTGAGTATAGTTAAAAACACTGTATTATGTACTTGAATTCTGCTAAGAGATTACATTTTAAGCATTCTCACAAAAAAGAAAAGAAAAGAATAATAAGGTAAGTATGTGAGGTGATGGATGTGTTAATTAACTTGATTGTGGTAATCATTTCCCAATGTATGTGTATAACAAATTATCACATTGTACACTTTGCATATTTACAATTTTATTTGTCTATTATGTCATAATAAAGCTCGGGGCAGGAGGGAGTAAATGTTGACTGTTATTATGATCTGCAGAAAAAAGCAGCTTGAGAAATAGTGCTTTAAACATTCTTTCTTGTGTGGAAAGTAGATTAAGTCAGATTTTCCACTAAGTTCAACTTTTTTCCAAGGTAAAAACTTGATTTAAAAATCACAATTCATAAACAAAAGTTCCATGCACAAAAGCTGCTATGCTCTCTGTATTATCAGATTTGGGAGGAGGTCAGTTATAATAAAAACTATTTTTATTGACCTAACCAAATTCTAGGTAATGTATAGTAAATTTCCATGAATTTTACATTTAAATCCTGACAATACTTGACACAGGTACAGTTATCCACATTTTACAGATAAGGAAAATGAGGCATAAAAAGATTAAGGAACACATCCAAAATTATGTGGCTGATAATGGAACTAGATGTAGTCTGAGTCCAGTCAACCTCCCTAACCCCTCTGCTATACTACCTCAGGTGGTCCACCTCAGTTTGTCTTTTGGACCTCCTAAACATTGTCTTATATTACTATTAGTATTATTCTTATTCCTATTAACTTTCTATGATCATTTAGAGAATAAAGGAATGCTGAGACCAAAATCATGTTTTAATTGCTTTTTTCACCTTCTTGGTAATAAGAATTGTGCAAAACAAATGTCTTGGAAAATTGTTGATGGCTCTGTGAATTCTTATGTATTACAATTCTATTCTATTTTATGCACTGCACATGTATAAAAACATAATTTGTGACAACAGCATAAAAGGGGAGGGATGGAGTTATATAGGAGCAGAGTTTTTTATGATATTGAATTTAAGTTAGTACTAAATCAAACTATATTTTTATAAATTTAGTATGTTAAATGTAATCCCTAGTATAACTATAAAAATATTTTTAAAGTACACAAAGGAAATGAGAAAGGAATAAAGAAATGTCACTACAAAAATACTTAACCAAATACAAAAGAAGGTATTAATGGAGAAAATTAAGGACAAAAAAGATATAAGACTTACAGAAAACAAAATGAAAAATGGCAGAAACAATTTCTTCCTTATCAGTAATTACTTTACTGATGCAAATGGATTGAAGTCTGAAATAAAAAACAGGAATTGAAAAATGGATTAAAAATATATGACAGAGCTATATCCTGTCTATAAGAGATTTACTTTACATCCAAAGGTTCGAACAGGTTGAAAGAGAAAGAATAAGACAAGATATTGCATGCAAATAGTAATAAAAAAGAGGTTTGAGGCAGCTGTATTAATATCAAACAAAATAGTTTTAAGTCAAAAACTGTTACAAAAGACAAAGAAAAACATTATATGTTGATAAAGGGTCAAATCCTCAAGAAGATATAACAATTATAAACATGCACCAAACAACAAATCCCCCAAATATATGAAGCAACATTGACCAGATTGAAGTGAGAAATAGTTCTACAATAATTGGAGATGTCAAAGCATTAATTTAAATAATGGGTAGAACATCTAGCTAGATGATCAATAAAAAAACAAAAGACTTGGACAGCACTCTATACTATTAGACCTAATAGATATGTATAAAACAATTTACTAAACAATAGCAGAGCACACATTTTTCTCATGTGTACATTGGACATTCTCTAGGATAGACCATATGTTAGGCCACAAGTATCAATAAATTTTAAATGATTGATATCATACAAGCATCTTCCAGGACGACAATGGAGTAAAGCTACAAAAATAACAGAAAAATGAAAAACATTTTAAAATGTGTGGAAATTAAATAGCAAACAATTAAATAACAAATAGGTTAAAAAAGAAATCACTAGATAAATTAGAAAATAATTTGAGGTGAATAAAGCTGAAAACACAACATATCAAAACTTATGGGATGCAACAAAGGCAGGGCTCAGAGGGAAATTTATAGCAGTAAATGATTACATTATAAAAGAGAAAAAATCTCACATCAAAAATGTAAATTTATACTTGAAAGAACTAGAAAAAGAAGAGCAAACTGAAACTAAAACTAGCAAAAAGAAGAAAATAATTAGATCAGAGATTTTTAAACTAGAGAATAGAGAAAATCAACAAAATCAAAGATGCTTCTTTAGAAAGATCAACAAAAATTGACAAATCTTTAGGCAGACTGATTAAGAAAAAGGAGAGAATACACAAAAAACTAAAATTAGATATAAAAGTGGACATTACTACCAACCTTAAAGAAATAGAAAAAACTATAAAAGAACACTATAGTTTTACACCAACAAGTCAGATAACCCAGATGAAATGGACAATTTCCTAGAAACATTCAAATTACCAAAATTGACTGAAGAAGAAATAGAAAATCTGAACAGACTTATAACAAGTAATAAGATTAAATTAGTAGTCAAAAACATCCCGACAAAGAAAAACTCAAGGCCATGTGGCTTCACTGTACTGTTAAATTCAACCAAATATTTAAAGAAGAATTAACATTAATTCTTCCCCAACTGTTTCAAAAAATGGAAGAAGGAGGAACACCTCTTAACCAAATACATGTATAAAATGTATAAAATACATGTATAAAATGTATAAAATTCTATAATGCATGCATTACTCTGATACATCAAAAAAAAATCACAAGGGAAGGAAATTTCAGACCAATATCCTTTATGAATACACAGCAAATATTCTCAACAAAATACTAGCAAACTGAATCCAATAGCATATTTAAAGGATTATACATCATGACCAACTGGTATTTGTCACAGGACAGCAAGGGTGGTTCAATATAATAAATCAATCAACATAATACACCACATTCATAGAATGAAAAAAATCCACATGATTATCTCAATTGCTGTAGAAGGGCACTTGACATAATTACACCTTTTCATGATATAAACATTCAGAAACCTAGGAATAGAAGGAAACTTCCTTAACATGATAAAGGACATTTTTGAAAATCCCAGAGCTGACATTATACTTAATGATGAAAGACTGAAAGCTTTTCCCCTAAGATTAGGAACAATTCAAGTGTGCCCGCTTTCACTGCTGTTATTCAACATTGTACTAAAAGTTCTAACCAGAGCAATTAGGCAAGAAAATGAAGTAAAATTTACTCAAATAAAAAAGGAAAACTTAAAACTATATCCATAGATGATGTAATCCTATATATAGAAAATCCCAAGGAAGGTACAAAAAAGCTACTAGAGCTAGTAAACAAATTGAGTAAAGTTGAATGTTACAAGCTCAACACATTAAAAAAATCAGTTGTGTTTTCATTCAACAGCAATGAATAATCCCAAAAAGGATTTAAGAAGTCAATTTCACTTACAATTGCATTTAAAAGAAAAAAATCCCTAAGAATAAATTTAACTAAGAATGTAAAAGGCTTGTATACTTAAAACTATAAAATATTGCAGAGAGAAATTAAAGAAGACCTAAATAAATGGATAGACATGGGGCTCTGCAGAGCCAAAACAATATTTTAAGTGACAATAAATTTAGAAGACTCACTATTCAGATGCAGGAATGAAATCTGTGGATAGATATGAAGACAAATGGAATGTAACTGAGAATCCAGAAATCAACCCATATATCAATGGCCAACTGACTTTTGACAAGGGTGCCAATACCATTCAATGGAGACAAAAGAGTTTCTTTAATAAATGGTGTCAGGACAACTAAATTTCCACATGCAAAAGACTGAATTTGGACCCATAAACTCAATTGATCATTGACCTAAATATAAGAACCAAAAACTAATATTTCTTATAAGAAAACAGGGGTAAATATTCATGGCTTTGGATTTGACAATAGATTCTTACATATGACATCTAAAGCACAAGCAACAACAACAAAAAGATAAATTGTACTTCATCAAACTTAAAAATTTTGTGTAACAAAGCACATTATCAAGAAAGTAAAAAGACAATTTACAGAATGGGAGAAAATTTAATAAATCATATATTTGATGTGGGGCTAAATACAGAATATATAAAGAACTCCTACAGCTCAACAATAGCAACAACAAAAAGATTTAAAGTGGACAAAGGACTTGAAAAGATATACAAATAGCCAATGAGCACATGAAAAGATGTTCAACATCATTAGCCATTAAGGAAATTCAAATAAAAAACACAATTAGATACCATTTCACATCAAATAGGATGTAATTAATTTTTTAAAAATTGAAATCAACAAGTGTTGGCAAGGAGGCGGTAAAATTGGAACCGTCATACATTACTCTTGGGAATGTAAAATGGTTCAGCTGTTGTAGAAACGGTTTTGGGGTTCCTCAGAAAATTAAACAGAAATTATATGAACCAGCAACTCTGCTTGTAGATATATATGTAAGGAAATTGAAAACAGGCATTCAAACAGATATTTGTATGCCAATGTTCATTGTAGCCTTACTCATGTTAGCCAAAACAACTCAAAACAACCCAGGTGCCTGTCATCAGATGAATGGATAAACAAAATATGGTATATACGGTCAATGGAATGTTGTTCAGCCATTAAAAAGAATGATGTTATGGTCATTTAAAATACGGATGGGGCTTCCCTGGTGGCGCAGTGGTTGAGAATCTGCCTGCCAATGCAGGGGACACGGGTTCGAGCCCTGGTCTGGGAAGATCCCACATGCCGCAGAGCAACTAGGCCTGTGAGCCACAACTACTGAGCCTGCGCGTCTGGAGCCTGTGCTCCCCAACAAGAGAGGCCGCGATAGTGAGAGGCCCGCACACCGTGATGAAGAGTGGCCCCCACTTGCCACAACTAGAGAAAGCCCTTGCAAAAAAAAAAAAAAAAAAAAAATACGGATGAACCTTGAATACATTAAGGTAAGTGAAATAAGCCAAGCAGAAAAAGATAAATATTGTATGATTCCACTTGCATGAAATATCTAAAATACACAAGTTCATAAAAATAGAATATAGATTAAAGGTTACCAAAGACAACAGGGAAGGGGAAATAGAGAGTTTTTAATGGTACAAAGTATCTATTTGGAGTAACGGAAAAGTTCTGAAAATAGATAGTGGTGATGGTTGTACAGTATTGTGAATGTAATTAATGCCACTGAATTGTGTACTTAAAATGGTTAAAATGGGAAGTTTTACATTATACAATGTACCCACAAAATTTGAAAACTTTGCACTGTACCCAATTATTATTTAGTTCTAAGAATTAAAAAAAAAAAAACTAGTTATAGGATAAATCCCATGATTGAAATATGTGCTAACAAAGTTTCTACACATTGGAATTCTGCTTAGTGAAAAATTTAATTTGATTTTATATATCAAATCAGATAAATATTGCATTGTAGATACTTGTAGTTAGGCTAGTATATAAAATCACTCTTAAGATATAGTACTCATGTCAATGATATTCATCTCTAAGGAAAATTATAAATTTCTATCAATAATATAGTTGTACTTAAAATAAATACCATTGGTGTAACATCACCTTTTACAAAATTAAAATAATAAAATTGAAAATATAATATAAGATGTAAAAAAGTTAATGGCCTGGAACCAAAAATTTTTGCTGCACTAAGTTTTGGAGACAGGTGAATAGCTATAAACACATTAATAATAATAAGTAGAGAAAATGATACCCAAACCCCCAAGGTTTCTGGGGTTAAGTATATATTCAAACTTTTTCTGTATATATTTATATCTATTGTCTTCTGCAATTAAAATTAATTTTTTCAAAATAGTATTCTGAGGGTCTGTAAATCTTCAATTACAAAGAAAGATTTAACTATAATTTATTAGACTCTACTCAATAATGTTGGAAAGGGGACTCATGCATTCTGGAAAGATTCTCAACAACAGGTATTGAGATAAAATGGATTTTCTGTTAAATCTATTACCTGAAAATTCAATTAACTTCAAAGACATCTTTCACCTCTTCTTTCTCTCAAATCTCTCACTAAATTGGTCAACTAGTCCTGTGAATTCTCCCTTCAGATTTTCTTCTATTGATCTCTTGCTTTCCATTCCCACTGCCATTGCCCATAGTTCAGGTCCTTATTATCTTTTCTCTAGACTATCACAATAGCTTCCATTTCCTCTCCTTATAACTGATCTTTCCCACTGGAATTAGAGTTATCTTCATAAATCAACCATCTGAACATGTTGCTCTGATGATTAAAATTCAGCAACTCAACTGCCTAGCATGGTATGCAAAGCTCTATCAATTTGGACTCAGTTTATATTTCTTTTGGTATCTTTGTTATGCACTGAATTTTTGTGTACCCCCAAATTTATACATTGAAGTGTAATAGTATTTGGAAATGAAGCCTTTGGAAGGTAATTTGGTTTAGATAATATCATTAAGGTGAGGCTCTCATGATGGGATTAGTACTCTTATAACAAGAGACCCAGAGAAATTGCTTGCTCTCTCTCTCTCTCTTTCTCACCCCACCATGTGAGGAAACAGCGAGAAGTAGCCATCTACAAGCCACGAAGAGAGCCCTTATTAGGAATTGAATTGACCAGCATCTTTATCTTGGACTTTCCAGCCTTCAGGACTTTGAGAAAATAAATTTCTGTCATTTAAACCACCCCATCTATGGTATTTTGTTATAGCAGCCTGATTTGACTAATACAGATTTCAGTACCAAAAGTGAGCTGCTGCTGTAACAAATACCTAAATGTGGAAGAGTCTTTGGAACTAGGTAATGGTAAAGGCTGGAATGGTTTTGAGGTGCATGTTAGAAATATGGATATTAAGGGCAATTTTGGTGAGGTTTGCAAATGAAGAACATGTTTTTAGAAACTAGAGGATAGGTGATCCTTGTTATAAGGTGGCAAATAACTTGGCTGAACTCTGTCCTAGCATTTTGTGAAAAGCAGAAATTTGAGCAATAAAATTGGATATTTAACTGAGACTTCAAAGCAAAATGTTGAAGGAGTGGGTTTGTTCCTTCTGATTGCTTATAGTAAGATGTAGAACTGAAAAAGGAATTGCTAAGCAAAGAGGAACCAGAAATTGAAGATTTGGAAAACTCAGCTTATCATTATTGCAAAAAATCTTGTTCTGAAGAGAACACTAAGAATGTGGCTGAACTACAATTTGATAGGGAGATCATGCATGTGACTCAGAGACTTAATAAGCCATCTTAGAAGAAGCCAGGAATAGAGATGGAATTATACCAGCAAAGACACTATCAGTTTGAACTAAAGGAAATGGAGAAAACAGGACAGAAGAAAAAGATGATTCTGAGATCATCAGTGCTGCCACTTCCTCCAGAGGCATTTGGGAAGGCTGTTTCCTCCTTGGTTTCAAAATGTGGAGCCACTTCTCCTGTTTCAGTGCATCAGGAAGATATCACCCAAGTGCCCCAATGATGGGACCTCCCTGGCATATAGCCATTTGGGTGGGGCCTATGCAGAAAAGAGAAGGGATGGAGCCTTCCCATAGAGCCATAGGGGTAACACTGCTGCTCCAATGGGCCTACAGTACAGAGTAACACACCAAAGAAGATTAGTCTTGAGTCTTAAGATCTAATGTGGGAGGAGCAGCCAAGATGTTGGAGTAGGAATACCCTGAGCTCACCTCCTCCTACAGGCACACCAAATCACAACAATTCACAGAGGAGCTATCAATGAGAATGACCTGAAGGCTAACAGAAAAGATCTTCTACAACTAAAGATGTAAAGAAGGAACCATAAGGACATATGTAGGAGGGACAGTTACATGGTATAAGCAAGATCTATACCATCAGGTAGGTGACCCACAAACAGGAGTGTGATTACAATTGCAGAGATTCTTCCCAATGAGTAAAGGGTCTGAGCCCCACATCAGACTCCCCAGCTTGGGGGTCCTACACTGGGTAGACATGCCCCCAGAATGTTTGGCTTTGAAGGCCATTGGGGTTTGAGAGACAGCCAGAGGGCTGTGGAAAATAGATCCTGCTCTAAAAGGGCAAATAAAAAATTTCCCATGCTCTGAGACCCAGGGCAGAAGAAGTAATTTGAAAGAAGCCTATGTCAGACCCACTTGCTGATCTTGAAGAGCCTCCTGGAGAGTTAGGAGGCAATTGAAAGTCACCCTGGTGACATAGATGCTGGAAGCAGCCATGTTTTGGAGCTTATCCCACCACAAGGTCACTGCTACTCCCAAGCACCGTTTTGGAACCCTCCCTCAAACTTATTAGTGCCAGGACCCAGCCCCACCTGCCAGACAGTCAGTACCAGTCCTGGGATGTGACAAGCCAAGCAGCTATCTGAGCAGGGACACAGCCCCACCCACCAGCAGGCTGGCTGCCATAGGACCAGCTGGGCCTCCAGTCACTCTGCGACCTGGCTCTACCCACCTCAAGGCCCAGCCCCCTAACAGGGGATTGGCACCAGAACTGGGATACCTTGGGCACTGGCCCCACCAACATGTGGACTGAAACCAACTCTGGCATATTCAAGACCCTGCAGTCAAAGAACCCATGACCCGAATCCTCACACCAGTGGCCCAGCACTAGCTCTGGAACTGAACCTCACCCAGCGGGCAGGCACTAGGCCCAGAACACCCTGGTCCCTGGCCCTGCCCACCAGCAGGTAGATACTGGCCACAGGGCCAGTGCAGCACTGCAACAAACATTGTCAGTATGTGACCAACTCACCAGTGGACTGGCACCAGCTCAGGACCCCATGAGCCCTGGCCCTACTCACCAGCAGGCTGGCACAAGCTCCTGGACAGCCAGGCCTGACAGTCAGAGAACCTAAGACATAGCTCTGCCCATCAGTGGGCCAGCACTAGCCCCAGGACCTGGCCTCACCCATTAGTGGAAGGACACCAACCCTTAGACAACCTAGGCTCGAGTCCCACCTACCAGCAGGCATGGAGACCACTGTGGCCCTGCAACAAACTGTCTCATGAAATAGCCCTGCCAATCAGCAGGGTGACACCAGCCCTGGGATTCTGCCCCTGAGGTCATGGACCCACACACTGGTGAGCTATCATTAGCCCCAGGACCCCACAGGGTTCCATAGACAGCTGCCTTGTGATCTAACCCCACCCACCAGAAACCAAGAGGCTTCTCACAAGGCAGGGCCTGGCAACCAACTGGACTGTGGGTCAGCCACGCCCATTACCATGCCAAGGGTAATTAGTCTACTGAAACAGAAGGACACATGCAGCCCACATAGAGAGCACAGCTAGAGCTTACAGATCTGGTGAACAGAGTAGAGTGCACTGTTGGGCCACATAGGAATTTTCCTACATAAAATCACTCTTCAATGATCTGGAAACGTAACCAACCTACCAAATGCGTAGAAACACAGAGAATCAGGCAAAATTTGACAACAGAGCAATTTGTTTCAAACAAAGGAGCAAGATAATATCCCAGAAGTTGAACTAAGCTAAGTGAAGATAAACAATCTACCTGATAAAGAGTTCAAGGTAATGATCACAAAGATGCTCAAAGAACTTGTGAGAAGAATGAATGAACAGAGTGAGAAGTTATAAGTTTAAAACAGAGAGTTAGAAAATATGAAGAAGGACCAAACAGAGCCGAAGAATTATCATACTAAGTGAAGTAAGTCGGATAGAGAAAGACAAATATCATATGATATTGCTTATATGCAAAATGTTAAAAAAAATGATACAAAAGAACTTATTTACAAAACAGAAACAGACTTACAGACTTAGAGAAGGAACTTATGGTTACTTGGGGGAAGGCTGGGAGGAGGGATAGACTGGGAGTTTGGGATTGACATGTACACACTGCTATATTTAAAATAGATAACCAACAAGGACCTACTGTAAAAAGAAATAAAGTATAATTAAAAAAGAATGAACGAACAGAGTGAGAAGATATAAGTTTAAAACAAAGAGTTAGAAAACATGAAGAAGGATTAAACAGAGCTGAAGATTACAATAACTTAAATAAAAAATACATTAGAAGGAATCAACTATAGATTTGATGACAGAGATGAATGAGTCAGCAAACTGGAAGACAGAGTAGTGGAAATCACTCAAGCTGAACAGGAAAAAAAAATGATAAAAAAGAGGACATTTTAAGAGACCTCTGGGAAAACATCAAACATTCTAATATTTGCAATATAGGGGTCCAGAAGAAGAAAAGAGAGAGAAAGGAGCATAGAACATATGTGGACATAAGAGCTGAAAATTTCCCCAACCTGGAAAGGAAAAGGAAACAGACATCCAGGTCCAAGGAACACAGAAAGTCCCAAGCAGGATCAACCCAAAAAGGACCACACCAAGACATATTGTAATTAAAGTGGCAAAAATTAAAGAGAGAATATTAAAAGCAGCAAGTGAAAAAAAACCAGTTACATACAAGGGAACTCCCATAAGGCTATCAGCTGAATTTTAAGCAGAAACTGCAGGCCAGAAGGAAGTAGGATAACATATTAAAAGTTATGAAAGGGAAAAACCTACAACCAAGAATACTTTACCAGCAAGACTTTCATTCAGATTTGATGGAGATATAAAAGTTTTACAGAAAAGCAGAAACTAAGAGTTCAGCACCACCAAATCAGCTTTACAAGAAATGTTAAAGGGACTACTCTAAGCTAAAAAGAAAAGGCCACAACTAGAAGTACAAAAATATGAAAGGAAAAAGCTAATTGGTAAAAGTAAATACAAGGTATGTGTAGTAAATCAATCATGTACAAAGTTAGTAGGAAGTTTAAAAGACAAAAGTTGTAAAATCATCTATATACACAATAAGTAGTTAAGGATACACAAAACAAAAAGATATAAAATATGATGTCAAAACAGTAAACAGGTTGGTGGGGGACAAAAATGCAGGACTGTTAAAATGCATACTAACTTAAGAGATCAGCAACTTAAAATAATCACACATATAGACTGCTATATACAAGCAACATGGTAGCCAAAAGCTAAAAATATATAATAGATACACACACAAAAATGAGAAAGGAATCCTTTAAAGGAATGACTTTAATGACACTAATTAAATCACAGAAGAAGAGAGGAAAAGAAGAAGAAAGGACAAAAATGAATTACAAAAACAACCCAAAAAGAATTTAAAAAATGGCAATAAGTACATACCTATCAATAATTACGTAAATGTAAATGGACTAAATGTTCCAATCAAAAGACATAGAGTAGCTGAATGCATACAAAAAACAAGACCCATCTATCTATCTATCTATCTATCTATCTGTCTATCTATCTATCTATCTATCTATCTATATATATATATATATATATATTTATACTGCCTACAAGAGATTCGTTTCAGGTCTAAAGACACACAGACTGAAAGTGAGGGGACAGAAAAAGGTACTCCATGCAAATGGAAACAAAAAGAAAGCTGGGTTAGAAATACTTATATTAGACAAAATATACTTTAAAATAAGGACTGCAACAAGAGACAAGGGTATTACACAATGAGGGGGAGATTAATCCAACAAGAAGATATAGCAATTATAAATATATATGCACCCAACATAGCTTTACCTAAATACATAAAGCAAATATTAACAGACATAAACAGAGAAAGTGAAAGTAACACAATAATAGTAGGAGACATTAACAACCCACTTACATCAAAGGACAGATCATACAGATAGGAAATCAATAAGGCAACACTGGCCTTAAATTACACATTAGGCAGGATGGATTAATAGATACACATAGAACATTCCATCCAAAAGCAGCAGAGTAAAAACATTCTTTTCAAGAGCACATAGAACATTCTTCAGGATAGATAACATGCTAGGACACAAAACAAGTCTCAATAAATTTAAGAAGTTTTAAATTATACTAAGCATCTTTTCCAACCATAATGCCTTGAGGCTAGAAATCAACTACAAAAAGAAAACTGCAAAAAAACACAAAAATATGGAGTCTAAACAATATGACACCAAACAACCAATGGGTCACTGATGAAATAAAAAAGAAAATAAAAAATATCTGGAGGCAAATAAAAACAAAAACAAAATGATCTACGACCTATGAGACCCATCAAAATCAGTTCTAAGAGATAAATTTATAGCAATACAAGCCTACCTCAGGAAGCAAGAAAAATCTCAAATAAATGACCTAAACTTACACCTAAAGTAACTAGAAACAGAAGAACAAACAAAACACAAAGTTACTAAAAAAAAGAAGAAATCATAAAGATCAGAGCAGAAGTAAATGAAATAGAGATGAAAAACAATAGAAAAGATCAATGAAACTAGACCTGGTTATTTGCAAAGATAAAGAAAATGGATAAAACTTTAGCCAGTCTCAATAAGAAAAAAGAGTGAGGAACCAAATGGATAAAACAGGAAATGAAAAAGAAGTTACAACCAACACCACAGAAATAATCATGAGATTATTATTAAGTTATATGCCAATAAAATGGACAACATAAAAGATATGAAAAGTTTCTTAGAAATGTACAATCTCCCAAGACTAAATTAGGAAGAAGTAGAAAATATTAGCAGGCAATTACCAGTAATGGAACTGAATCAGTAATTTTAAAAACTTTCAAACAAATAAAAGTCCAGGACCAGATGATTTCAAGGCTGAATTCTACCAAATATTTAGAAAAGAGTTAACACTTATTCTTCTCAAACTATTCCAAAATATGAAAGAGGAAGGAACACTTCTGAGCTCATTCTATGAGGTCACTATCACGCTGGTACCAAAACCAAAGACACTACTAAAAAAGAAAATTTCAGGCAAATATCACTGATAAATATAGATGCAAAAATCCTCAAAAAAATATTAGCAAAACAAATTCAACAATATGTTTCAAGGATCATACACTCTCATCAAGCTGGATTAATCCCAGAGATGTAATGTGGTTCAATATCCATAAATCAATCAATGTGATACACCACATTGACAAATTGAAAAATAAAAATCATGATCATCTCAATAGACACATAAAAAGTTTTTGAAAAAAATTCAACATCCATTTATGATAAAACTCAACAAAGTGGGTATAATAAAGATCAACATAATAAAGATCATCTATGACAAGATCACAGCTAACATCATACTCAATGGTGAAAATTTGGAAGCATTTCCTCTAAGATCAGAAACAGCAAGGATGCCCACGGTCACCAGTTTTATTCAACACAATAATGGAAGTCATACTCACAGGAATCAGAGAAGTAAAAGAAATAAGAGGAATTCAAAATGGGAAAAGAAGTGAAACTGTCACTGTTTGCAGGTGACATGATACTATGCATATAAAATCCTAAAGAGGCCACCAAAAAACCCCTAGAACTAATCAATGAATTCAGTAAAGTTACAGAATACAAAATTAATATACAGAAATGTGTTGTGTTTCTATACATCAAAAACAAACTGTCAGAAAGATAAATTAAGAAATGATCCAATTTACAATTGCATCAAAAAGAATAACCTGTACTTGGAAAAATGTAAGACACTTATGAAATAAATTGAACAACCCTAACAAATGGAAATATATACCCTGCACATGGATTGGTAGAATTGATATTGTTAAAATGACCATACTACCCAAGGCAATCTACAGATTCAGTGCAATTAATATCAAAATTCCAATGGCATTCTTTAGAGAACTAGAACAAATAATTCTAAAATGTATAATATGGAAAAACAAAAGATCCTGAATAGTCAAAACGACCTTGAGGAAGAAGAACAAAGTTGCAGGTATCAATTTCAAACTGTACTACAAAGCTGCAGTAATAAAAAATATGATACCAGCACAAAAACAGGTACATAGATAAATAGAACCAAATACAGAGCCCAGAATTGAACCCACACTTAAATGGGCAATTAATCTATAACAAAGAAGGGAAGAATATATAGTGGGGAAAAGAAAGCCTCTTTAATAAATGATGTTGGGAGAACTGGACAGTATATGCAAAGAATAAAACAGAGTCATAGATTCAGAGAACAAACAGCTGATTGCAGAGGGCGAAATGGTGGGGGGAGGAGAGAAATAGGTGAGGGAGATAGAGGGACATAATTTTAGATAGAAAATAAGTGAGTCATCAGTATGAAATGTACAGTGTGGGGAATATATTCTACAACGTGTAATATCTTTATAAGTTGACAGATGGTAGCTAGAATTATGCGGATCATTTTGAAATATATTGAAATATTGAATTGCTATGCTGTGTTTTATAACACAGTGTGGTAAGTCAGTTATAATTTAAAAAAATAAATAAACTCATAGAAAAGCAGATCAGATTTGTGGTTACCAGAGGTGGGGATTGTGGGGAGGAAGAATTGGATGAAGGTATTCAAAAGTTACAAACTTCTAATTATAAGATAATTTCTGGGATGTAATTTACAATGTGATAATTATAATTAACACTGCTGTATATTATATAGGAAAGCTGTTAAGAGAGTAAATACTAAGTGTTACCTTCGCAAGGAAAATTTTCTCTTTTTCTAAAATTTTGTATCTATATGAAATGATAGATGTTCACTAAGTTTATTGTGGTCATCATTTCATGATACACATAAGTCAAATCATTATGCTGTATACCTTAAATTGACACAGTGCTGTATGTCAATTATATCTCAATAAAAATTGAAGAAAATAAATGATCCAATGGAATTTGCCTTGTTAGGTTTGAGACTTGCTTCGGACCCACATTCCCTTTCTTCTTTCCAATTTCTCTCTCTTGGAATGGAAATTTCAATCTTATGTCTATCCACCAATATACTATGGAAGCACATGGCTTATCTCATTTCACAGGTTCATAGCTGAAGAGAAAAAAAAAATTTAATAGGGAAAGCCATATTGCATTTGCTTTACTAATTGTTATTCATTTTTTTAAATAACTTTATTGGAGTAAAATTGCTTTACAATGGTGTCTTAGATTCTGCTTTATAACAAAGTGAATCAGTTACACATATACATATGTCCCCATATCTCTTCCCTCTTGAGCCTCCCTCCCTCCCACCCACCCTATCCCACCTCTCTAAGTGGTCACAAATCACGGAGCTGATATCCCTGTGCTATGCGGCTGCTTCCCACTAGCTATGTATCTTACGTTTGGTAGTGTATAAATGTCCATGCCACTCTCACACTTTGTCCCATCTTACCCTTCCCCCTCCCCGTATCCTAAAGTCCATTCTCTAGTAGGTCTATGTCCTTATTCCCGTCACGCCCATAGGTTCTTCATGACGATGTTTGTTTGTTTGGTTGTTTTTTTTTCTTTTTTAGATTACATATATATGTGTTATCATGTGGTATTTCTTTTTCTCTTTCTGACTTACTTCACTCTGTATGACAGACTCTAGGTCCATCCACCTCACTACAAATAACTCAATTTCATTTCTTTTTATGGCTGAGTAATATTCCATTGTATATATGCACCACAGCTTCTTTATCCATTCGTCTGTTGATGGACACTTAGGTTGCTTCCATGTCCTGGCTATTGTAAATAGAGCTGCAATGAACATTTTGGTACATGACTATTTTTGAATTATGGTTTTCCCAGGGTATATGCCCAGGAGTGGAAATGCTGGGTCATATGGTAGTTCTACTTTTAGTTTTTTAAGGAACCTCCATGCTGTTCTCCATAGTGGCTGCATCAATTTACATTCCCACCAAAAGTGCAAGAGGGTTCCCTTTTCTCCAAACCCTCTCCAGCATTTATAGTTTGTACATGTTTTGATGATGGCCATTCTGACGGGTGTGAGATGATATCTCATAATAGTTTTTATTTGCATTTCTCTAATGATTAATGAGGTTGAGCATTCTTTCATGTGTTTATTGGCAATCTGTATATCTTCCTTGGAGAAATGTCTATTTAGGTCTTCTGCCCATTTTTAGATTGGGTTGTTTGATATTTTGATATTGAGCTGCATGAGCTGGTTGTACATTTTGGAGATTAATCCTCTGTCAGTTACTTCATTTGCAAATATTTTCTCCCATTCTGAAGGTTGTCTTTTCGTCTTGTTTATGGTTTCCTTTGCTCTGCAAAAGCTTTTAAGTTTCATTAGGTCCCATTTGTTTATTTTTGTTTTTATTTCCATTTCTCTAGGAGATGGGTCAAAAAGGATCTTGCTGTGATTTATATCATAGAGTGTTCTGCCTATGTTTTCTTCTAAGAGTTTGATAGTGTCTGGCCTTACATTTAGGTCTTTAATCCATTTTGAGCTTATTTTTGTATATGGAGTTAGGGAGTGTTCTAATATCATTCTTTTACATGTAGCTGCCCAGTTTTCCCAACACCACTTACTGAAGAGGCTGTCTTTCCTTCACTGTATATTCTTGTTTTCTTTATCAAAGATAAGGTGACCATATGTGCCTGCATTTATCTCTGGGCTTTCTATCCTGTTCCATTGATCTATATTTCTGTTTTTGTGCCAGTACCATACTGTCTTGATGACTGTAGCTTTGTAGTATAGTCTGAAGTCAGGGAGCCTGATTCCTCCAGGTCCATTTTTTGTTCTCAAGATTGCTTTGGCTATTCGGGATATTTTGTGTTTCCATACAAATTGTGAATTTTTTTGTTCTAATTCTGTGGAAAAAGCCAGTGGTAGTTTGATAGGGATTGCATTGAATCTGTAGATTCCTTTGGGTAGTATAGTCATTTTCACAATGTTGATTCTTCCAATCCAAGAACATGGTATATCTCTCCATCTATTTGTGTCATCTTTAATTTCTTTCATCAGTGTCTTATAATTTTCTGCATAAAGGTCTTTTGTCTCCTTAGGTAGGTTTATTCCCAGATATTTTATTCTTTTTGTTGCAATGGTAAATGGGAGTGTTTTCTTAATTTCACTTTCAGATTTTTCATCATTAGTGTATAGGAATGCAAGAGATTTCTGTGTATTAATTTTGTATCCTGCTACTTTACCAGATGCATTGATTAGCTCTAGTAGATTTCTGGTAGCATCTTTAGGATTCTCTATTTATAGTATCATGTCATCTGCAAACAGTGACAGCTTTATTTCTTCTTTTCCGATTTGGATTCTTTTTATTTCTTTTTCTTCTCTGATTGCTGTGGCTGAAACTTCCAAAACTATGTTGAATAATAGTGATGAGAGTGGGCAGCCTTGTCTTGTTCCTGATCTTAGTGGAAATAGTTTCAGTTTTTCACCATTGAGGACGATGTTGGCTGTGGCTTTGTAATATATGGCCTTTATTATGTTGAGGAAAGTTCCCTCTATGCCTATTTTCTGGAGGGTTTTTATCATAAATGGGTGTTGAATTTTGTCAAAAGCTTTTTCTGCATGTTTTGAGATCATCATATGTTTTTTCTCCTTCAATTTGTTAATATGTTTTATCACATTGATTGATTTGCGTATATTTAAGAATCCTTGCATTCCTGGGATAAACCCCATTTGATCATGTTGTATGATCCTTTGAATGTGCTGTTGGATTCTGTTTGCTATTATTTTGTTGAGGATTTTTGCATCTAAGTTAATCAGTGATATTGGCCTATAGTGTTCTTTCTTTGTGACATATTTGTCTGGTTTTAGTATCAGGGTGATGGTGGCCTCATAGAATGAGTTTAGGAGTGTTCCTCCCTCTGCTATATTTTGGAAGAGTTTGAGAAGGATAGGTGTTAGCTCTTCTCTAAATGTTGATAGGATTCGCCTGTGAAGCCATCTGGTCTTGGGCTTTTATTTTGTTGGAAGATTTTTAATCACAGTTTCAATTTCAGTGCTTGTGATTGGTCTGCTCATATTTTCTATTTCTTTCTGGTTTATTCTCAGAAGGTTTTGCATTTCTAAGAATTTGTCCATTTCTTCCAGGTTGTACATTTTATTGGCATGTAGTTGCTTGTAGTAATCTCTCATGATCCTTTGTATTTCTGCAGTGTCAGTTGTTACTTCCCCTTTTTCATTTCTAATTCTATTGATTTGAGTCTTCTCCCTTTTTTTCTTGATGAGTCTGGCTAATGGTTTATCAATTTTGTTTATCTTTTCAAAGAACCAGCTTGTAGTTTTATTGACCTTTGCTATCATTTCCTTCATTTCTTTTTCATTTATTTCTGATCTGATCTTTTGATTTCTTTCCTTCTGCTAACTTTCGGGTATTTTGTTATTCTTTCTCTAATTGTTTTAGGAGTAAGGCTAGGTTGTTTATTTGGGATGTTTCTTGTTTCTTAAGGTAGGATTGTATTGCTATAAACTTCCCTCTTAGAACTGTTTTTGCTGCATCCCATAGGTATTGGATCATCATGTTTTCATTGTCATATATTTCTATGTATTTTTTGATTTCCTCTTTGATTTCATCAGTGAGCTCTTGGTCATTTGAGTAGTGTATTGTTTAACCTCCATGTGTTTGTATTTTTTGCAGATTTTTTCCTTTAATTGATATCTAGTCTCATAGCGTTGTGGTCAGAAAAGATACTTGATACAATTTCAATTTTCTTAAATTTACCAAGGCTTGATATTTGACCCATGATATGATCCATCCTGGAGAATGTTCCATGAGCACTTGAGAAGAATGTGTATTCTGTTGTTTCTTGATGGAATGTCCTAAAAATATCAATTAAGTCCATCTTGTTTAATGTATCATTTAAAGCTTGTGTTTCCTTATTTATTTTCATTTTGGATGATCTGTCTATTGGTGAAAGTGGGGTGTTAAAGTCCTCTACTATGATTGTGTTACTGTTGATTTTCCCTTTTATGGCTGTTAGCATTTGCCTTATGTATTGAGGTGCTCCTATGTTAGGTGGATAAATATTTACAATTGTTATATCTTCTTCTTGGATTGATCCCTTGATCATCATGTAGTGTCTTTCTTTGTCTCTTGTAATAGTCTTTGTTTTAAAGTCTATTTTTTCTGATATGAGAATTGCTACTCCAGCTTTCTCTTGATTTCCATTTGCATGGAATATCATTTTCCATACCTTCACTTTCAATCTGTATGTGTCTCTTGGCCTGAAGTGGGTCTCTTGTAGACAGCATATATATGGGTCTAGTTTTTGTATCCTTTCAGCCAGTCCATGTCTTTTGGTTGGAGCATTTAATCCATTTACACTTAAGGTAATTATCCATATGTATGTTCCTATTATCATTTTCTTAATTGTTTTGAGTTTATTATTGTAGATATTTTCCTTCTCTTCTGTTTCCTGCTTAGAGAAGTTCCTATACCATTTGTTGTAAAGCTGGTTTGGTGGTGCTGCATTCTCTTACCTTTTGCTCATCTGCAAAGCTTTTAATTTCTCTGCCAAATCTGAATGTGATCCTTGCTGGGTAGAGTAATCTTGGTTGTAGGTTTTTCTCCTTCATCACTTTAAATATATCCTTCCACTCCCTTCTGGCTTGCAGAGATTCTGCTGAAAGTTCAGCTGTTCACCTTATGGGGATTCCCTTGTGTGTTATTTGTTGTTTTTCCCTTGCTGTTTTTAATATGTTTTCTTTATATTTAATTTTTGATAGTTTGATTAATATGTGTCTTGACGTGTCTCTCCTTGGATTTATCCTGTATGGGACTCTCTGTGCTTACTGGGCTGGATTAATTATTTTCTTTCCCATATTAGGGAAGTTTCAACTATAATCACTTCAAATATTTTCTCAGTCCCTTTCTTTTTCTCTTCTTCTTCTGGGACCCCTATAATTCGAATGTTGGTGCATTTAATGTTGTCCCAGAGGTCTCTGAGATGTTCCTCAATTCTTTTCATTCTTTTTTCTTTATTCTGCTCTGCAGTAGTTATTTCCACTATTTTATCTTCCAGGTCACTTTTCCGTTCTTCTACATCAGTTATTCTTCTATTGATCCCTTCTAGAGAATTTTTTTTTTCCTTCTAGAGAATTTTTAATTTCATTTATTGTGTTGTTCATCACTGTTTCTTTGCTCGTTAGTTATTCTAGGTCTTTGTTAAACATTTCTTCTATTTTCTCCATTCTACTTCCAAGATTTTGGATCATCTTTACTAACATTATTCTGAATTCTTTTTCAGGTAAACTGCCTATTATTTCCTCTTCATTTATTAGGCCTTGTGGGTTTTTGCCTTGCTCCTTCATCTGCTGTTTGTTTCTCATTTTGGTTAACTTACTGTGTTTGGGGTCTCCTTTTCACAGGCTTCAGTTTCGTAGTTCCAGTTGTTTTTGGTGTCTGTCCCCAGTGGCTAAGGTTGTTTCAATGGGTTGTGTAGGCTTCCTGGTGGAGGGGACTGGTGCCTGTGTTCTGGTGGATGAGGCTGGATCTTGTCTTTCTGGTGGGCAGGTCCACATCTGGTGGTGTGTTTTGGGGTGTCTGTGGCCTTATTGTGATTTTAGGTAGCCTCTCTGCAAATGGATGTGGTTATGTTCCTGTCTTGCTGGTTGTTTGGTATATAGTGTCCAGCACTGTAGCTTGCTGGTCATTGAGTGGAGCTCAGTCTTGGCATTGAGATGGAGATCTCTGGGAGATTTTCACCGTTTGATATTACGTGGAGCTGGGAGGTCTCTTGTGGACCAGTGTCCTGAACTTGACTCTCTCACATCAGAGGCACAGTCCTGATGCCTGGTTGGAGCACCATGAGCCTGTCATCCACACAGCTCAAAATAAAAGAGAGAAAAAGAAAGATAGAAGAAGGTAAATTAAAATAAAATAAATAAAAGAATATAAAGTTTTTAACATAAAAATAATTATTAAAATAATTTTTCTAAGTAATAAAAAAAAAGAAAGAAAGAAAAAAGAGAGCAACGAAGCCAAAAACAAATCCAGCAGTGGTAACAAGTGCTAAAAACTATAGTAAAAACAAAAAAACAAACAAAATAACAGACAGACAGGATGCTAGGTCAAATTGTAAAACAAAGCTATACAGACAAAATCACACACAGAAGCATACACATACACACTCACAAAAAGAGAAAAAGGGGGAAAAAATGTATATATATATATTATTTTTTTTCTCCCAAAGTCTACCTCCTCAATTTGGGATGATTCGTTGTCTATTCACGTATTCCACAGATGCAGGGTACATCAAGTTGATTGTGGAGATTTAATCCGCTGCTCCTGAGGCTGCTGGGAGAAATTTCCCTTTCTCTTCTTTGTTCACACAGCTCCTGGTGTTCAGCTTTCGATTTGGACCCATCTCTGCGTGTAGGTCACCTGAGGGCATCTGTTCTTCCCTCAGACAGGACAGGGTTAAAGGAGCAGCTGATTCGGGGTCTCTGGCTCACTCAGGTCGGGGGTGGGAAGGGTATGGAGTGTGGGGCGAGCCTGCGGCAGCAGAGGCAGACATGATTTTGCACCAGCCTGAGGCACGCTGTGTGTTCTCCTGGGGAAGTTGTCCCTGGATCACGGGACCCTGGCAGTGGCGGGCTGCACAGGCTCCCGGGAGGGGAGGTGTGGAGAGTGACCTGTGCTTGCACACAGGGTTTTTGGTGGCTGCAGCAGCAGCCTTAGCATCTCGTGCTTGTCTCTGGGGCCTGCGCTGATAGCTGGGGCTCATGCCTGTCTCTGGAGCTCCTTTAAGTGGTGCTCTTAATCCCCTCTCCTCACGCACCAGGAAACAAAGAGGCAAGAAAAAGTCTCTTGCCTCTTCGGCAACTCCAGACTTTTTCCCAGACTCCCTTCCAGCTAGCTGTGGCACATTAGCCCCTTCAGGCTGTGTTCACGCAGCCAACCCCAGTCCTCTCCCTGGGATCTGAACTCCGAAGCCCCAGCCTCAACTCCCAGCCACTGCCTGCCCTGGTGGATGAGCAGACCAGCCTCTCTGGCTGGTTAGTGCTGGTGGGCACCGATCATCTGTGCGGGAATCTCTCCACTTTCCCCTCTGCACCCCTGTTGCTGTGCTCTCCTCCATGGCTCTGAATCTTCCCCCATCTGTCACCCGCAGTCTCCACCCACGAAGGGGCTTCCTAGTGTGTGGAAACCTTTCCTCATTCACAGCTCCCTCCCACTGGTGCAGGTCCCATCCCTATTCTTTCGTCTCTGTTTTTTCTTTTTCTTTTGCCCTACCCAGGTACGTGGGGAGTTTCTTGCCTTTTGGGAGGTCTGAGGTCTTCTGCCAGCATTCAGTAGGTGTTCTGTAGGAGTTGTTCCACATGTAGAGGTATTTCTGATGCATTTGTGGGGAGGAAGGTGATCTCCACATCTTACTCTTCTGCCATCTTGAAGCCGTCCTGGTGAAGAGAAATTTAAAGTAAGGATGAATCACCCCTCTACTCTCACCCACGGTTTGTATGAGGCTTGAATGAGACTTTGGGCTTTAGACTTTAGATATGATGCTGGAATCAGTTAAGACTTTCTGGGCTGTTGGAATGGAATTCATGTTTTTGCATATGACAAGGACCTGAAATTTAGGAGGCTAAAGAATGAAGTATTATGGACTGAATATTTGTGTTCCTGCAAAATTCATATGTTGAAGCCCTATGCCCCAAGTGACGATATGGAGATGGGGATCTTTTGGAGGTAATTAGGGTTAATTGAGGTCATAAGTGTGGGACTTTCATGATGGGATTAGTGCACTTATGAGAAGAGACACCAGAAATGTTGCTCACTTTCTCCCTCTCTAGTCAAGAAGACAGCTCTCACCAGGAACTGAATTACCTGGCACATTCATCTGGACTTCACAGCCTCCAGAACTGTGAGAAAACAAATCTGTCATTTAAGTTGCCTGTCTACAGTATTTTATTATGGCAGTCTGAGCTGACTAGCATGCTCCACTGCACTACATACCTCTTGTCACATAGATTGATGTTCCATTTTCCACCACATGATGTCCCTTTATTCATCCTCTTCTGTTGACTCAGAATGCATTCCATTAACTCAGTTTATCCAAATCCTTTAATGTTACCTCAAATATTGCACCTCTTCTATGAAGCTATTCCAATCCACAAATTCAGAATTTATTTATTTATTCTTGTAATAAATATTATTTGGTGGTTTCACATCTCTAGAATAACATTCAGTTTGTTCTGTTTTGTATCCAAGACGTTTTAAAGAGATCTGGCAGACCCATTAAACTATAAGCATCTTGAGGGAAGAATGTTATATCTCTGTGTCTCCCTATAATTTGTAGCATAGAGCATATTTACGAAAAGTAGGTACAAATATTTGTAGAATGACTAGATCCTTTATTTCCTGAATTTGGAGATTAATCTATATTTAATTTATTCTTCTGTCATTTGTCCAGCATAGAAGTTGTGAAACTAATGATAAAGCCATAAAGAGCTCTAACCCCAAATTCTTCTAAGAGAAAGTTATTTCTCATGGTTGCATACATACACACAGTTTGCATCATGGGTGTGCAACCTATGCAGTTGCACAGGGCTCCATGCACAGAAGGATCCTATAGTTGATTTAAAGTTCTGCTATCAGTGACTTAATAATTTTATCTCAGAATTGTGTTTTCTAAGTGAAGTTTAATAAGACAATAGAGCATATTTGTAAGCAGAAGAAATATGCACAATATTCGTGTTTACTGTTTCTTGCCAACCCTTTTGCATATAGCTATTGTGGTACCTCATGAGTACAGAATTCTGGTGGACCCACAATGTGTGGGAGGTCAGTAATTCTCAAGGAAAGTATAAGGTAAGTGAGCTACATTACTATGAATGAGTAAACTTGGCCACAGACAGACCCTAAGGACCACACTTTCCTTTCACACCAGAACTTGCTTCAAACACAGAAAGAAGGAAATGATGTTCTATGAAACAAGAACAACCATAGAACCTTATATTCTTTCTTACTCATGTTATTTCCTTGTATTAGCCACCCACACTTACTGAAAATGATGACATAGGTTAAAATGGAAAGATAGGGCAATCCATAGATCCTTATCTTTTCAGTCCTTTCTTATGCATCAGGAAGCCCGAAATAGAGTGTTGGTAGAATGTATGCCTATCAGAAAGTCAAATCAAAGCATTTAAGTTAGTTTTGTGCAGTATTTCCACTGCTCTGTTAAGAAAAAAATACAAATGTCTGTACAAGATATAAAATAATAACTGAGTAATATATATGATTCCACATAAAATTTATATCTCTATTTAAACTGCCTTGCACAATACAAAAATGAATGGTGTAATTTATGCTAATAATTTAAACATAAATTTTTCTTTACTCATAACGACAACAAGTAGCAGATAAAAAACACCTAAACAAGTCCAGAGAGAGACCACAGAAGAAAAGAAAAAAATATATATTTTAGTAAATTTAATGGTATATTTTCCCTTGAAATTTGAACTAGGAACCCCCAATTTTTATCTTTTACTGAGCCTTGAACATTATGTAGTAGTATAAAATGCCCTTTGTTTTGTGGTTACATGGCTAAAACTACTATTCGGTTAATTTGACCCTTATTTTTACAGGCAACTCAAAATATGATTTTTCTCAAAAAGAAAGTACAATCATCCAATTAAAAATATCTGCCAGTACATCTTCTCACTTCCTCTAGTAGTGAAGTAATGTTTCGGACTAGGACTGATTTTTTTCCCTGTCATTTTGAAACAGGAGGGAAGGAGGCAGGGCACAACTTTTGAAAGAATGACATAGCCCAAGGACATGACATAAACTGATTAGAACCAAATGGATCCAAGATGGCAGACAAATTGACTTTTTCCACTAGACCTTGAGCCTCAGTATCAGCAAGCTCACATCAGCAAGCTAAATGACACACCCACAGTTGCCATGAAAGTTCCAAGACTGACCATAAGGATAAAAAGGGGGCAGTGGCCCTATTCCGGGAAATCCCTGCCTCTTCCTAAAATAACTGGAATACTCCCATTCATGAGCCTATGAATTTACCCACGCTTATAAAAACTGACAACCTCATACCCTGGTGCCTTTCTCACCTTCTGAGATGGCCCACACTCTGTGGAGTTTCTCTCTAAATAAATCCACTTCTTACCTTTCACCTTGTCTCTCACTGAATTCTTTCTGTGATGAGCCATCAAGAACCTGAGATTCATTAAGTCCTGAAACCAGGTGTGTGATCTCAGTTGGAAGACTGTGGGTTCTGGCTAGGTTCGAGTCCTGGCTACGTGGGTTCAAGTCCCAATCTGGGTTTTGGCTGGGTTCGAGTCCCAATCTGGGTTTTGGCTGGGTTTGAGTCCTGGCACATGGGTTCAAGTCCCAATCTGAGGTGCACAGTTTCAATTTCAACTCAGGCCTGCCCCATTTAATTTAGCTTGTGGCAATCATTTCTGCTGACACTATAATAAGGTTAGTAGTGTAAGCTTTGCAGTCAACCGGATCTGAATTTGAATCTTGTTTCCACTCATTTTCTGGGACATTTTGAGAAAGTTACCTATCCTCTTTAAATGTTTGCTAAGGCCCATCCTCAGAGATTCTTATTTAATAGATCAGTATGGAGGAATAAGAATCTGACTTTGTAACTAATTACCCATGTGACTCTGATGTAGCTATTCCACATACTGTTATTTGGGAAGCCTAGGATTAGATAATTTTTATGAAAATTATCTTTTGCACAATACAAAATGAAGTATACAGGCTCCTCAGATCCTTGCTGCACATGTGCCTTAGAATGATGTCCTTTTTGTCTCCTTGACAGGAGACAAATGCTTCATTATAACACAATCCTCAATAGAATGGTATGCAGGAAGAATCAGGCATTTCTTGACCTGACTCAAAAGCAAAAAAATTGATCTTATTATAGGGTTATAGAATTTCCCTGTGGTAGCAAGAAACACTACATAGTTCTTGTACCCAGTGCTATAAAAAAAGATAAATATGTAACCTAAGGAAAGCACTTTTCCAAAAATAGTTACCAATATATTGAGCCCTATTCTTCTGGTATACGAAGATGATGAAACAGTCATAAAATACAAAAGGCAAATTTGCAAGTGTGAGTGTGCAGACAAGTGGAGATTAGTGAAACATAATTAATTTGGATCTGTCAGTTATCCTTTAAAATAAAAAAAAAACACGGAGGAGGATGAAGATGGTGGAGTAGCAGGATGTGGAGCTCCCCTTCCTCACAAACACATAAAAAAATACATCTATAAGTGAAACAATTATCACAGAAAACCAAGTTTAAAAAAGGCCTCAGGATGGGATCAGCACACCTGGGAGGGATCAGTGAAGAAGGAAAGGTCCACACAGGGGAACAACTTTGCATGCTGGGGGGTCTGCTGGGATGAATAGAGGGGCTGGAGGGCCCTGGACTCTGCTCAAGAGGAGTGCACATGTTCTGGCTTGTTAGAAATCAGGGTGGAGAGAGACCACCGCTGGCAGCTACTGCCTCACTGCACTTCCCAGTCCCAAGTACACACTGGGTGGGGCTACTAGTATGTGAAGTGGCTAGGTGCTGAATCTCCAGTGAACAGGACCTGGAAGAGGACTCAGTATAGCTGCACTGACACAGCCTGGTTGCCCTGGGCTGAACCTCAGAGCCTATTTTCAGCATGCACAGAAGGGGCGGGTCCAGCTGTGGTGGACTTTGTTGGGGCACACAGCAGGGTAGGGCCACAGAAATGTATGTCTTTGGTGGACAGCCACTGGGGAGGAGTATGCAGTGATTCATTTCCCAGTGGGAGCCCTCTGGCTCTGCCCAGTCCATACCGCAACTTGAACCTGGATCTGGGGTGGACAGGTCCTGGGAGAAGTCTGCCACAGGGACAGCCCAGGTCCCAGGATACAGCACAACTACCTCAATTCCTGCAGCTACATCACAGTTGTACCTGCCACCAGCCCACTCTGCACCACAGCCTAACGTTAGGTCTTGGAAAAACACAACAGAGAAAAGGACATGACTGTGGGCTGCTCATGGGTAGAACTGCAGATGCCTGAGTGAGCAGTGCATAGATATGCTGTGAACACATGGGCCTCAATTGCTTCAGCAGTTACTTCCTTTGGTACAGAGCATGCACTCAAGGGCAATGGAGACATCAATTCAGACCCTCAGGGCACCTACTCCAGCAACTGGGGAGCAGACCTTTCCCCTGCCAGGGCTGTAACAGCCATGAAGCAAAGAGGATACCCTACCCAACATCCAGCTCAGGCTCTGGACACAACACCAACCACACGCCCCATCAAGGGGATAGTGGTCAGCACTTTCTGAAGAAAGACATGGCTGACAACCATTCCAAAATCAGCCCTCATACCAAAAATATTGGACTCACACAGTCTACACAGAGATGTTCTCACATAAAAACATCCCTTCAAGACCACAGTAGATAACTGTTTCTCCTAACTTCAAAGAGACAGAGAAAATTAAGTAAATTAAAAAGCAGAGGGACTACTCTCAATTTAGAGAACAAGAGAAATCCCCTGAGATTAAAAAAAAAAAAAAAAATGACAAATAGCTCACCAGTCTACTAGACCCCAAGTTCAAAAAGGAAGTAATAAAAACACCAAAGGTATTAAGAAAGATTATTGATAGAAATGCAGATCACTGTAACAAGGAACTAGAAAATATAAAGATGAACAAATCAAAATTAGACAATCAATTGCCGAGGTAAAAACCAATCTAGAAGCAATGAATAGCTGACTAAATAATGCAGGAGAACAAATAAGTGACCTGAAAGATAGAATAATGGAAATCACTTAAATAGAACAGCAGACGGAAAGACAAATGAAAAAAATAAATAAATAAATAAAAAAGAAAGCAACATACATTAATCTATGGGATAATATGAATCATGACACCTATGCATAAAAGGGGTTTCAGAAGAAGAAAGAAGGCACTCAGAAATGTATTTGAAAAAATTATGGCTGAAAAATTCATTCCCAAACCTAAAGAAGGATACCAGACACCAGGTACCAGGTACCCAGGTACAGGAATCTCAAAGGGTCCCAAACAAGCTGAATCCAAACAGACAAACACCAAAACACATCATAATTAAAATGGTAAAATTTAAAGATACAGAGAAGATTCTAAAGTTGGCAAGACAAAAACAAAGTGTCAGTTACAAGGGAACCCCCATAAGGCTATTGGATGACTTCTCTGCAGAAACTTTGCAGGCCAGAAGGGAGTGTCCAGAAGGGAGTCTTGAAAGGGAAAAACCTGCAATGTAGGATACTCTACCCAGCAAGATCATCATTTAGAATAGAAGGAGAAATAAATAATTTCTCAGACAAGCAAAAACTAAAAGAATGCAGCAATACTAACCCTACTCTAAAAGAAATATTGAAAGGTAGTCTCTAAATAGAAAGAAACAAGAATCTACAGGAAAGGAACAATCACAATAGGAAAGGCAAATATATAAAAGAATTGAAGAGCACTTAAATAAACCAGTACATAGATTAAAAAACAATAAAAATGTTTCAGTAAAAGCAATTATAAATATCAACAAGAAAAGGATAGACATGAAGATATAAAATAGGATATCAAAATCACCAAATGTGGGGGAGGGAAGTAAAAATGTGCAAATCTTTTAGAATGTGTTTGAACTCATATGACTATCAGTTTAAAGCAAGTTAGTTTAGTTATGGTTTAACATACTTGAAAACCAGGGTAACCACAAACCAAAAAGAAAGGAACTCAAGCATAAAAAAAAAAAGAAAAAATCATACCACAAAAGGAAAAATAAAAAGAAGAAGAAAGGAACAACAACAACAACAAAAAACCCTACAAAATCAACTAGAAAACAAGGTTTAACATGCCAATAAATACACACTAATCAATAGTTATTTTAAGTCAATGGACTAAATGCTCTGATCAAAAGATATAGAGTGACAGATTGGCAGATTGGAGGAAAAAACAAGAACCTACATTATGCTGCCTACAAGAAACTGACTTCAGGGCAAAAGATAAACACAGATTGAAAGTAAAGAGATGAAAAAGATATTTCATGCAAATGGAAATGACAAGAAAGTGGGGATAACAACACTCATACCAAACAAAATAGGCTTTAAAACAAAGCCCATAAAGAAAGACAAAGAAGGACACTATATAATGATAAAGGGATTAATACAAGAAGAGAATATTACACATTTTAACACATATGCACCCACTATAAAAGCCCATAAATATATAAAACAAATACTAACAGATATAAATGGATAAATGGATAATAATACAACAATAGTAATAGACTTTAACACACCACTAACATCGATGGACAGATCTTCCAGACAGAAAATCAATAATGGAATAGAGGTCCCAATGACACAATAGACAAGTTAGAATTACTTGATATCTACAGGACAATATATCCAAAACAAAAAACAAAAACAAAAACAGAATACACATTATTTTCAGGCACATATGGAATGTTCTCTAGGATAGACCACATACTAGTTCACCAAAAATGTCTCAACCAATTTAAGAGGATAGAAATTATTTCAAACTTCTTTTCTGACTACAACGGTAAGAAACTAGAAATCAACCAGAAAAAGAAAAACAGGGGAAAAAAGAACACATGGAGACTAAACAACATGCTACTAAAAAGCAAATGGGTCAACAATGAAATCAAAGAAGAAATCAGAAAATACCTTGAGACAAACAACAATGAAAACAAAACCTTACAAAATCTATGGGATACAGCAAAAGCATTTCTGAGAGGGAAGTTCATAGTAATACAGGCCTTCTTCAAGAAAAAAGAAAAACCTCAAATAAAAAAGCCTAACCTACCACTTAAAAGAATTAGAAAAAGAAGAACAAACAAAACCCAAAGTAGGCAGAAGAGGAAATAATAAATATCAGAGAGGAAATAAATAAAATAGAGATACAAAATAGAAAAGATCAATAAAACTAAGAGGTGGTTTTTGGAAGAGATATAAAAAATTGACAAACTTCCAGCCAGGCTCACCAAGAAGAAAAGAGAGAGGAAACAAATGAATAAAATAAGAAATGAAAGAGAAGAAATAAAAACTGATACAACAGAAATACAAAAAAAAAAAAACCATAAAGCAATGCTATGAACACTTACATGTCAACAAATTAGAGAACTTGGAAGAAATCTACAAGTTTCTAGAAACATACAACCTGCCAAAACTGAGTCAAGAAGAAACAGATAATTTGAAGAGAATGATCACTAGAAGTGAAATAAAACCTGTAATTAAAAAAAAAAAAACAAAAAAACTCTTTGCCAGCAAAAGTCCAAGACTACATGGCTTCACTGGGGAATTCTACCAAACATATAAAGAACTTGCACCTATCCTTCTCAATTTATTCCAAAAGACCTAAGAAGAGTGAACACTCCCAAAATCATTCTATGAAGCCACCATCAACATGATACCAAAACCAAAGACACTACAAAAAATTATAAGCCAATATCTTTGATGAAGATAGAAGCAAAAATCCTCAACAACATATTAGGAAACAAAATCCATCATTACAGTAAAAGGATTATATACCATGATCAAGGTGGATTCATTCTCAGGTCACAGGGATGGTTCTACACATGCAAATCAATCATTGTGATACACCACATTAACAAAAGGAAAGACAAAAACCACATGATCATCTCAATAGACATAGAAAAAGCATTTGACAAAATTCAACATCCATTAATGATAAAAAGTCTTAGCAACGTGGGTATAGAGGGAATATATCTCAACTTAATAAAAGCCATTTATGATAAACACACAGCAGACCTAATACTCAAAGCTGATGAAAGCCTTCCTGCTAAGTTCAGGAAGACGACAAGGATGCCCATTCTCACCACTTCTATTCAAAATGGAATGGAAGTCCTATCCACAGCAATCAGACAAGAAAATGAAATAAATGGTATCCAAATTGTAAGGGAAGGGATAAAACTTTTACTATTTGCAGGTGACATGATACTCTATATAGAGAACCCAAAAGACTCCACACAGCTATTATTAAAACTAATAAATGATTTCAGTAAAACAGGATACAAGATTAATATACAGAAATCTGTTGTATTTTTTTACACTAACAATAAAATATCAGAAAGAGAAATTTTAAAAAAATCCTTGTGGGGAGAGAGGAGAAGATGGCGGAAGAGTAAGATGCAGAGATCACCTTCCTCCCCACAGATGCATCAGAAATACATCTACACGTGGAACTGCTCCTATAGAATACCCACTGAACGTTGGCAGAAGACCTCAGACCTCCCAAAAGCCAAGAAACTCCCCACGTACTTGGGTAGGGCAAAAGAAAAAAGAAAAAACAGAGACAAAAGAATAGGGACGGGACCTGCACCAGTGGGAGGGAGCTGTGAATGAGGAAAGGTTTCCACACACTAGGAAGCCCTTTCGCGGGTGGACACTGCGAGTAGCGGAGGGGGGAAGCTTCAGCGCAACAGAGGAGAGCACAGCCACAGGGGTGTGGAGGGCAAAGCAGAGAGGTTCCCGCACAGAGGATCGGTGCCGACCAGCACTCACCAGCCCGAGAGGCTTGTCTGCTCACCCGCAGGGGCGGGCGGGAGCTGGGAGCTGAGGCTCGGGCTTCAGAGGTCAGATCCCAGGGAGAGGACTGGAGTTGGTGGCGTGAACACAGCCTGAAGGGGGCTAGTGCACCACAGCTAGCGGGGAGGGAGTCCGGAAAAAGGTCTGGACCTGCCGAAGAAGCAAGAGACTTTTTCTTCCCTCTTTGTTTCCTGGTGTGCGAGGAGAGGGGATTAAGAGCACTGCTTAAAGGATCTCCAGAGATGGGCACGAGCCGCGGCTATCAGCAGGGACCCCAGAGACGGGCATGAGATGCTAAGGCTGCTGCTGCCACCACCAAGAAACCTGTGTGCAAGAACAGGTCACTATCCACACCACCCATCCCAGGAGCCTGTGCAGCCCGTCACTGCCAGGGTCCAGTGATCCAGGGACAACGTCCCAGGGAGAACGCACAGTGCGCATAAGGCTGGTGCACCGTGACGCCGATCTCTGCCGCCGCAGGCTAGCCCCACACACTGTACACCTCCCTCACCCCGGCCTGAGTGAACCAGAGCCCCCGAAGCAGCTGTTCCTTCAACTCCGTCCTGTCTGAGCAAAGAACAGACGCCCTCAGGTGACCTACGTGCAGAGGCGGGGCCAAATCCAAAGCTGAACTCCTGGACCTGTGCGAACAAAGAAGAGAAAGGGAAATTTCTCCCAGCAGCCTCAGAGGCAGCAGATTAAAACTCCACAATCAACTTGATGTACCTGCATCTGTGGAATACCTGAATAGACAACGAATCATCCCAAATTGAGGAGGTGGACTTTGGGAGCAAGGTATATTATTTTTTACCCTTTTCCTCTTTTTGTGAGTGTGTATGTGCATGCTTCTGTGTGAGATTTTATCTGTATAGCTTTGCTTTCACCATTTGTCCTAGGGTTCTGTCCATCGGTTTTTTTTGTTTTTTCTTTTTTTTTCTTACTTTAAAAAAATTTTTTTAATAATTATTTTTTATTTTTTATTTTAATAACTTTATTTTACCTTACTTTATTATATTTTATTTTACTTTTTTCTCTTTCTTTCTATTTTTTCTCCCTTTTATTCGTGCCGTGTGGATGAAAGGCTCTTGGTGCTCCAGCCAGGCATCAGGGCTGTGCCTCTGAGGTGGGAGAGCCAACTTCACAACACTGGTCCACAAGAGACCTCCCAGCTCCACATAATACCAAATGGGGAAAATCTCCCAGAGATCTCCAACTCAACACCAAGACCCAGCTTCACTCAACGACCAGCAAGCTACAGTGCTGGACACCCTATGCCAAACAACTAGCAAGACAGGAACACAGCCCCATCCATTAGCAGAGAGGCTGCCTAAAATCATCATAAGGCCACAGACACCCCAAAACACAGCACCTCACATGGACCTGCCCACCAGAAAGACAAGATCCAGCCTCATCCACCAGAACACAGGCACTATTTCCCTCCACCAGGAAGCCTACACAACCCACTGAACCAAACTTAGCCACTGGGGACAGATACCAAAAACAACAGGAACTACGAACCTGCAGCCTGTGAAAAGGAGATCCCAAACACAGTAAGATAAGCAAAATGAGAAGACAAAAAAACACACAGCAGATGAAGGAGCAAGGTAAAAACACACCAGACCTAACAAATGAAGAGGAAATAGGCAGTCTACCTGAAAAAGAATTCAGAATAATGATAGTAAAAATGATCCAAAATCTTGGAAATAGAATAGACAAAATGCAAGAAACATTTAACAAGGACCTAGAAGAGCTAAAGAAGAAACAAGCAATGATGAACAACACAATAAATGAAATTAAAAATACTCTAGAAGGGATCACTAGCAGAATACCTGAGGCAGAAGAATGGATAAGTGACCTGGAAGATAAAATAGTGGAAATAACTACTGCAGAGCAGCATAAAGAAAAAAGAATGAAAAGAACTGAGGACAGTCTCAGAGACCTCTGGGACAACATTAAATGCACCAACATTCGAATTATAGGTGTCCCAGAAGAAGAAGAGAAAAAGAAAGGGACTGAGAAAATATTTGAAGAGATTATAGTTGAAAACTTCCCTAAAATGGGAAAGGAAATAGTTAATCAAGTCCTGGAAGCACAGAGAGTCCCATACAGGATAAATCCAAGGAGAAACACACCAAGACACATATTAATCAAACTATCAAAAATTAAATATAAAGAAAACATATTAAAAGCAGCAAGGGAAAAACAACAAATAACACACAAGGGGATCCCCATAAGGTTAACAGCTGATATTTCAGCAGAAACTCTGCAAGCCAGAAGGGAGTGGCAGGACATATTTAAAGTGATGAAGGAGAAAAACCTACAACCAAGATTACACTACCCAGCAAGGATCTCATTCAGATTTGATGGAGAAGTTAAAATCTTTACAGACAAGCAAAAGCTGAGAGAGTTCAGCACCACCAAACCAGCTTTACAACAAATGCTAAAGGAAATTTTGTAGGCAAGAAACAAAAGACAAGGAGAACACCTATAATAAAAAACCCAAAATATTTAAGAAAATGGGAATAGGAACATACATATCGATAATTACCTTAAATGTAAATGGATTAAATGCTCCCACCAAAAGACACAGACTGGCTGAATGGATACAAAAACAAGACCTGTATATATACTGTCTACAAGAGACCCACTTCAGACCTAGGGACACATACAGACTGAAAGTGAGGGGATGGAAAAAGATATTCCATGCAAATGGAAATCAAAAGAAAGCTGGAGTAGCAATTCTCATATCAGACAAAATAGACTTTAAAATAAAGACTATTACAAGAGACACAGAAGGACACTACATAAAGATCAAGGGATCGATCCAAGAAGAAGATATAACAATTGTAAATATTTATGCACCCAACATAGGAACACCTCAATACATAAGGCAAATACTAACAGCCATAAAAGGGGAAATCGACAGTAACACAATCATAGTAGGGGACTTAACACCCCACTTTCACCAATGGACAGATCATCCAAAATGAAAATAAATAAGGAAACACAAGCTTTAAATGATACATTAAACAAGATGGACTTAATTGATATTTATAGGACATTCCACCCAAAAACAACAGAATACACATTTTTCTCAAGTGCTCATGGAACACTCACCAGGATAGATCATATCGTGGGTCACAAATCAAGCCTTGGCAAATTTAAGAAAATTGAAGTTGTATCAAGTATATTTTCCGACCACAATGCTATGAGACTAGATATCAATTACAGGAAAAGATCTGTAAAAAATACAAACACATGGAGGCTAAACAATACACTACTTAATAACGAAGTGATCACTGAAGAAATCAAAGGGGAAATCAAAAAATACCTAGAAACAAATGACAATGGAGACACGATGACGCAAAACCTATGGGATGCAGCTAAAGCAGTTCTAAGACAGAAGTTTATAGCAATACAATCCTACCTTATACACAGGAAACATCTCAAATAAACAACCTAACCTTGCTCCTAAAGCAATTAGAGAAAGAAGAACAAAAAAACTCTAAAGTTAGCAGAAGGAAAGAAATCATAAAGATCAGGTCATAAATAAATGAAAAAGAAATGAAGGAAACAATAGCAAAGATCAATAAAACTAAAAGCTGGTTCTTTGAGGAGATAAACACAATTCATAAACCATTAGCCAAACTCATCAAGAAAAAAGGGGAGAAGACTCAAGTCAATAGAATTAGAAATGAAAAAGGAGAAGTAACAACTGACACTGCAGAAACACAAACGATCATGAGACATTACTACAAGCAACTCTACGCCAATGAAATTGACAACCTGGAAGAAATGGACAAATTTTTAGGAATGCACAACTTGCCGAGACTGAACCAGGAAGAAATAGAAAATATGAACAGACCAATCACAAGCACTGAAATTGAAACTGTGATTAAAATTCTTCCAAAAAACAGAAGCTCTGGAACAGATGGCTTCACAGGTGGATTCTATCAAACATTTAGAGAAGAGCTAACACCTATCCTTCTCAAACTCTTCCAAAATACTGCAGAGGGAGGAACACTCCCAAACTCATTCTATGAGGCCACCATCACCCTGATACCAAAACCAGACAAAGATGTCACAAAGAAAGAAAACTACAGGCCAATATCACTGATGAACATAGATGCAAAAATCCTCAACAAAATACTAGCAAACAGAATCCAACAGCACATTAAAAGGATCATACACCATGATCAAGTGGGGTTTATTCCAGGAATGCAAGGATTCTTCAATATACGCAAATCAATCAATGTGATACACCATATTAAGAAACTGAAGGAGAAAAACCATATGATCATCTCAATAGATGCAGAGAAAGCTTTTGACAAAATTCAACACCCATTTATGATAAAAGCCCTGCAGAAAGTAGGCAACGAGGGAACATTCCTCAACATAATAAAGGCCATATATGAGAAACCCACAGCCCACATCATCCTCAATGGTAAAAAACTGAAACCATTTCCACTAAGATCAGGAACAAGACAGGGTTGCCCACTCTCACCACTATTATTCCACATGTTTTTGCAAGTTTTAACCACAGCAATCAGAGAAGAAAAAGAAATAAAAGGAATCCAAATCGGAAAAGAAGAAGTAAAGCTGTCACTGTTTGCAGATGACATGATACTATACATAGAAAATCCTAAAGATGCTACCAGAAAACTACTAGAGCTAATCAATGAATTTGGTAAAGTAGCAGGATACAAAATTAATGCACAGAAATCTCTTGCATTCCTGTATACTAATGATGAAAAATCTGAAAGTGAAATTAAGAAAACACTCTCATTTACCAATGCAACAAAAAGAATAAAATATCTAGGAATAAACCTACCTAAGGAGACAAAAGACATTTATGCAGAAAATTATAAGACACTGATGAAAGAAATTAAAGAAAGATGATACAAATAGATGGAGAGATATACCATGTTCTTGGATTGGAAGAATCAACATTGTGAAAATGACTCTACTACCCAAAGAAATCTACAGATTCAATGCAATACCTATCAAACTACAACTGGCATTTTTCACAGAACTAGAACAAAAAATTTCACAATTTGTATGGAAACACAAAAACCCCGAATAGCCAAAGCAATCTTGAGAACGAAAAATGGAGCTGGAGGAATCAGGCTCCCTGACTTCAGACTATACTACAAAGCTACAGTAATCAAGACAGTTTGGTACTGGCACAAAAACAGAAATATAGATCAATGGAACAGGATAGAAAGCCCAGAGATAAACCCTCGCACATATGGTCACCTTATCTTTGATAAAGGAGGCAAGCATATACAGTGGAGAAAAAACAGCCTCTTCAATAAGTGGTGCTGGGAAAACTGGACAGGTACATATAAAAGTATGAAATTAGATCACTCCCTAACACCATACACAAAAATAAACTCAAAATGGATTAAAGACCTGAATGTTAGGACAGACACTATCAAACTCTTAGAGGAAAACATAGGCAGAACACTCTATGACATAAATCACAGCAAGATTCTTTTTGACCCAGCTCCTCAAGAAATGGAAATAAAAACAAAAATAAACAAATGGGACTTAATGAAACTTAAAAGCTTTTGCACAGCAAAGGAAATCATAAACAAGACCAAAAGACAACCCTCAGAATGGGAGAAAATATTTGCAAATGATGCAACTGACAAAGGAGTAATCTCCAAAATTTACAAGCAGCACACACAGCTCAACATTAAAAAAGCAAACAACCCAATCCAAAAATGAGCAGAAGATCTAAATAGACATTTCTCCAAAGAAGATATACAGATTGCCAACAGACACATGAAAGAATGCTCAGCATCATTAATCATTAGAGAAATGCAAATCAAAACTACTATGAGATATGATCTCACACCAGTCAGAATGGCCATCATCAAAAAATATACAAACAATAAATCCTGGAGAGGGTGTAGAGAAAAGGGAACCCTCTTGCACTGTTGGTGGGAATGTAAATTGATACAGCCACTATGGAGAACAGTATGGAGGTTCCTTAAAAAACTAAAAATAGAATTACCCTACGACCCAGCAATTCCACTACTGGGCCTATACCCTGAGAAAACCATAATTCAAAAAGAGTCATGTACCACAATGTTCATTGCAGCTCTATTTTCAATAGCCAGAACATGGAAGCAACCTAAGTGTCCATCAACAGATGAATGGATAACTAAGATGTGGCACATATATACAATGGAATATTACTCAACCATAAAAAGAAACGAAATTGAGTTATTTGTAGTGAGGTGGATGGAGTTAGAGTCTGTCATACAGAGTGAAGTAAGTCAGAAAGAGAAAAACAAATACAGTATGCTAACACATATATATGGCATCTACGGGAAAAAAAAAGTCATGAAGAACCTAGTGGCAAGATGGAAATAAAGACACAGACCTACTAGAGTATGGACTTGAGGATATGGGGAGGGTGAAGGGTAAGCTTTGACAAAGTGAGAGAGTTGCATGGACATATATACACTACCAAATGTAAAATAGATAGCTAGTGGGAAGTAGCCGCATAGCACAGGGAGATCAGCTCGGTGCTTGTGACCACCTAGAGGGGTGGGATAGGGAGGGTGGGAGGGAGGGAGATGCAAGAGGGAAGAGATATGGGAACATATGTGTATGTATAACTGATTCACTTTGTTATAAAGCAGAAAGTAACACACCATTGTAAAGCGATTATACTCCAATAAGTATGTTAAAAAAAAATCTTTGTTAACATTGTGTCAAAAAATTTAAAAAACCTAGGCATAACCTTAATCAAAGGGTGAAAAACCTATACACTGAAAAGAATAAGACATTGATAAAGGAATTTGAAGATTATTCAAAGAAATGTAAAGATATTCCATGCTCTTTGATTGGAAGAGTAATTAAAATGGCCATATTACCCAAAGTGATCTATAGATTTAATAGATCCCTGTCAAAATACCCATGAAATTTTTCACAGAACCAGAACAAATAGTCCTAAAATTTATATTCAACCACAAAAGGCCCAGAATTGCCAAACCAATCATCAGAAAAAAGAATAAAGCTGGAGGCATAACCCTTCCAGACTTCAGACAATACTACAAAGCTACATTAATTGAAACAGTGTGGTATTGGCACAAAACTAGACATATAGATCAATGGAACAGAACAGAGAGCCCAGAAATAAACCCCTACACCTGTGATCAATTAATCTATGACAAAGGAGGCAAGAATATACAATGGAGAAAAGATAGCCCCTTCACCAAGTGATGCTGGGAATGTTGGACAGATACATGTTAATCATTGAAATTAGAACACTCACATCGTATACAAAAATAAAATCAAAATGTTTTAAAGACCTAAATATAAGGCCTGAAACCATAAAACTTTTAAAAGAGAACATAAGCAAACTTTCTTGGACATAAATCATAGCAATATATTTTTAGATCAGTCTCCCAAGGCAAACTAAATGAAAGCAAAAATAAACAAATGGGACCTAATCAATCTTAAAAGCTTTTCTTCATAAAAATAAAATCATTAACAAAACTAAAAGACAACCTACAGAATGTGAGAAAATGTTTGCAAATGATGCGATCGACAAGGGGTTAATATCCAAAATATAAAACAGTTCATATAACTCAATATCAAAAACAAAAACAAAACAAAACAGTCCAATCAAAAAATAGGCAGGGACTTCCCTGGTGGTGCAGTGGTTGAGAATCTGCCTGCCAATGCGGGGGACATGGGTTCGAGCCCTGGTTTGGGAAGATTCCACATGCCGCGGAGCAACTAGGCCCGTGAGCCACAGCTACTGAGCCTGCATGTCTGGAGCTTGTGCTCTGCAACAAGAGAGGCCGCGACAGTGAGAGGCCCACGCACCGTGATGAAGAGTGGCCCCCACTCGCCGCAACTAGAGAGAGCCCTCGCACAAAAACCCAACTCACACAGAAGACCCAACACAGACAAAAATAAATAAATAAATAAATAAATGTTAAAAAAAAAAATAGGCAGAAGACATAAGTAGATATTTCTCCAGAGAAGACATACAGGTGACCAACAGGCACATGAAAATATGCTCAGCATCACTAATTATTAAAGAAATGCAAACCAAACTCACAATGAGGTATCACCTCACACTAGTCAGAATGGCTATCATCAAAATGTCTACAAATAATCAATCCTGGATAGAATATGGAAAAAGGGGAACCTCCTACACTATTGGTGAGAATGTAAATTGACATAGCCACTATGAAGATCTATATGGAATATTAGCCATAAAAAGAATGAAATGTTGCCATTTGCAGCAACATGGATGGACCTACAGAATATTATACTAAGTGAAGTAAGTCAGAAAGAGAAAGACAAATATTATATGATATCACTTATATGTGGAATCTAAAATAATACAAATAAATCTATATACAATGCAGAAACAGGCTCACAGACATAGGAAACAAACTTATGGTTACCAAAGGGGAATGGGAGGGGAAAAATTAAGTGTATGGGATTAGAAGATACAAACTACTATATAAAATGGATAAGCAATAGAGATGTGCTGTATAGCACTGGGAGCTATATTTAATATCTTGTAATTATCTATAGTGGAAAATAATCTGAAAAGCATATATTATATGCTTTTTAAATTATACATATAATATATGCTTTTCAGATTATATATATATATTATATATATGTTATGTATATATTTATATATATATATATCTGTATCACTTTGCTATATACCTGAAACTAATGCAATATGGTAAATCAACTATCCTTCAATAAAAATGGAAAAATACACATCTTAATAAAAATTAAGCAAATTTCTATTCTTCTGGAAAAATCCAGCCTTACAGGATGCAAATGAAGCTATGTGGGTCGGGATGGGAGAAAGAATGGTGAAGACTTGAAATAGAGCTGAATTGTGCATGGGGAAAGACAATATAATGGTAAATTGGTGTTGGTAGAGAGAATTCAGACAGCCAGAGAACAATCTGTGGAGCTCTGATGTGAGAAATGGGCACAAAAAGTAAAGTGGGGATGTACCACTGCAATTTAAGCAAAGGCCCTTGCAGTAGGAAGCCTGTGAGTGCTCCTCTTACCGTTCCTTCCATGACTTACTGTTAACCAGATGTGATTGCTGCATTAATTAAAGAGCATTACAAGAACACATGGAGTACTTAATTGTGCTTGTTCCTGTTCTCTAATATTTCCACCTTTACCATTATGGTCCCAAACAGTTCATTACTGATAATTAATATTTATTTAATACTTTCTAATTGAAACTATTGTCAGGGGGTTGGTAAGGTTGAGTTTCAGTATCAAATCATTTTTCCAATTTGTCCTGCTCTGCTTATTGCTCTGTTGGTTTCCCAGTTATTTCAACTTTCCTGAAGCTATACTCCCATGGTAGAGGAATCAGAGCAGCTCAAATATCAATAAATCAGCATCTCAAATAAATAGACATCAGTGGCTTTATTGTGTGACTGTGTATTCCCTGTGTGGAAGAGCAATGTGATGAATGTAATAGATATACTTCTGTCTCAAAAAGCAGATGGGCTGGTCGGATACAAAAAACGGAGCTACCATTTGGATATTGCCCCTTTTGCATGTCTTTTTTTGTACCAAAACTATTTAATTGTATATTTTCTCTCTCAGTATGTAATTATAAACCTTCTCATTTAAAATATTACATGAGAGTAAGTCATTATGACAATACATTTAAGAAAATAATTCAGAACCACCAATGTTAATCTCTGTCCAAGTTTGTAATCAAGAAGCTATATTTTAAAGAGACTAAGACAGATGCCCTATCTTATAAATTGGTAAGCTGGATCTCAGATTAAGGAACATTTCATTCAAGGCAAACTTAAAAGCTTAATATGTGAAGTGGACATTTTTAGTATTTTGTATCAATGTAACTATTAAAAGTTCTTGATTACTATTTTTCTTTTCTTTTTGATTTTTAATAGTTGATTTACAATGCTGTGCTAATTTCTGCTGTACAGCAAAGTTATACACATATATACATTCATTTTTATATTCTTTTCCACTATGATTTATCCCAGGATATTGAATACAGTTCTCTGCTACTGCTATGCAGTAGAACCTTGTTGTTTATCCATTCTAAGTGTAATAGTTTGCATCTACTAACCTCAAACTCCAAGTCCATCCCTCTCCCTCCCCCCTCCCCCTTGGCAACCACAAGTCTGTCATCTATGTTTGTGAGTCTGTTTTCCTGAATTTTTTTTTTCTGAAAGACTTAGGGCCATAGAAACCTGAGTTAGATACTAATATGAACATGCATTCCTCATTATGAATTTTAAAGATCTGAAGATGAGAGCCTGACAGCTCTGGAAAGTCATAGTATATTTATAACATAAGTAGGGGAGAAGCATGATATTAATTAATATTGGTTTCAGATTTGTATCCTTAGCCCCACTAACTCTTCTTTCTTCTATACCACTTTCCTGGATACAAGGAAAGAAAAGAAGGTGGGACATAATTTACAGGTGGCTGAACATTACTTTAGGCTCTTTACTAATGTTTGATCATTTAGCTGCTTTATCCTTCCTGTCAGATTCATTTCCAGTCCATCTGTGTTGCAAAGCCATGGAAGTTTTAAAATATTTCTTAAGCGAAGTGTTGAAAGATGATAGTTTTTCTCTTGTGTTACTTTCTAGAAAGTCGGGAGAAATTGGTTTCATTATAAAGTGTACTGCATAGGAGCAACTCTTTTTTCATCTTCTTTTTCTTTCTTACTCTCACTTACCTTCTTTCTTTCTCATTTGCCCTCTTTTCTTTTCTTCTTTTCACTTTTGTTTCTTTCCTTCCTTCCTTTTTCTTTTCTTTCTTTTTTTTCTTTCTTTCTTTCTCCCTTCCTTCCTTCCTTCCTTTCTTTCTTTCTTTCTTTCTTTCTTTCTTTCTTTCTTTCTTTCTTTCTTTCTTTCTTTCTTTCTTTCTTTCTTTCTTTCTTTCTTTCTTTCTTTCTTCTTTCTTTATTTTTCTTTTACTCCTTCCTTCCTTCCTTTCTCTCTGTCTTTTCTTCTTTCTTTTTTTATTTTCCTGGAGCCACTTCTACATGCCATCAACACATGACAATCACAAAGGAGAATAGGTATGAAGTGGAAAGTGGCTTCACATTAAGAGTTTTCCCTCTCGAACAGATGTCCTGATTTTCTATGAGACTGCTACTCCTAAACATTTCTTCTTTTTTTTCTTTATTTTGGTATTTTTCTTGATATCACATTTTCATCTATAACATCATTAGGGACTGGCAGAAGAAGAAACGTGATGCTGATAACGTTCAGATTTCCAGTGTGAGGGGAAGACACCTTGCAAAAGACCCTTTTACTTGGCAGGAAGAGGAATTCAGAGACTTCTGTGACTGTAGTTTTCCATTTTAAACAGATGTTCTAGTTTCTGTTCTTGATACCTATTTCCCCACTTCCTTTTTACCCCCTTCTGTGTTGATTTTATTTTCATTAATGATTTAAAAAAGAAAGGGAGGGAAACAGGTCTGCCTTCTCCATTATTTATTCCTCTCTTGGCTATCAGGTGGCTTGCTTTTTAGAGGCATGTGTAATGCATCCTTTTCCTTGATGCAGTTTTGTGTACCATGGTTGCAATATCCAATCTCCCACCATATCTTTTGCTCTGAGGAAAAGAAATATTTTACTTAAATATTAAAAGGTATATTAAAGTCTTTCCATATGTATGTTTTTCATCCATTTTTATATGGAAATATGACCTCTTAGTTTCAGAAGATTTGTCTCTTTACAAATGAGCAGAAATGACCTGTCAAGATGATTTTGGCAGTGTCTCCATTAGTGGAACTGAAAGTAAAAAGAAAAAACAAATAAAACAAAATAAAGCATGTAGTTTGATAAATTTTGTCCAAAAGAGGTACATGTCCAAATACTGATAATACTTTAGTCTCACCTTTTCCAAGAAGCCTTCCCTAACCACCCCAGCCTTCACTAATCTCTGCTTCCTCCAAGTTCCTGTGCTGTCAGATGTTTATGGAAAGCAATTTTAGGACAACATAACTTGCCCACGGTTACAAAAAAATAAGTGACAAAGCTAGGATTTTAACTCAGGCAGTATGGCTTCAGAGGTTGCCTGTACTTTTAGTCAACATTCTATACCACCTTCCTTGACAGACCCTATGATATGAGAAAAAACATTGATTAGGTAAATGTATAGCTCTGGAAGAAAGAAAGTAGAGGATGTTGTACATGTTGGTTTGCTTTCATCACATAATTTCCTTTTACTCAAAGTATGCTATACTGTTAATGACTGTAAAATGTGTTGATTTAAAGGAAGAGGAGAGCATCTAAGAAGTCCTGAAATGCTTATTCTTTAAACTGACTCTTAAATTTTCTTGACATGTGCTGGAGGTGGAGAGATTAGGGAGAAGGGTGGAGATAGGAATTGGAAAAGTGTTCCTGGTCAGCGTTATTTTGGAAACCTCAAGGGCAGAAGAGAGTGAATTAACTATATAAGCCTAGCTGAAAACAGTACTGGGCCATAGAGAAATCCAATTCTGTAGCTTACTGTAGCTTGGTTAGTGGGCTTGGTCCTCATTAGCACTGTTGTTGTATTGATACTTTCCAATTCACGGATATTTGTGTATGTGTCTTAATCTAATCCCCCCCCCTCCTACTTCACTTCTTAGGATACCACAATGTTTCTAAAATGCCTTCAGGTTTTTAAATGATTGCCCCAAGGAATATCTCTCAACTGTCACCTCTTTACTTTTCCCAACCCTCTTACAGGAGAAAAAGAAAAGATTTAAAAAATTGTGAAGTTTTAAATAAAAGGAAGGAAGAGGAAATGACCATATACAGGTTAATGCTTATATATGCTGGGTAACAGAAATGAAAAGCATATTTCTTTTATAAAATTCAAGATGGTCACTTGACTTGAGCTTTTCTAGGTCTCAGCCATCTGGTTCAGCTCCGCTGCTTCATAACTGTGTGACTTTGAGCAAATTCACTCCTCTTCTTTAGGCTCTTTTCCTCATTGATGAATGAGATTGTTAGATCAGCCAATCAAAGAGCTTCTCAACTGCATCGATGTGGTGGTTCTTTAATGCTAAGGTAAGCTCCAGCAGGGAATTATCCATGAATATCTCTGACTTGTATCGACTTCCACCTTCTAATGTCAATCTATGCCCTTAAACACACATATCACCAAAGAAAATGATATCATAATAATAGCTAATAATTAGAGTGGTTTTCACTATGTAGCAGGCATCATTTTAATCAATTCCCATGTATCTGGTCTTCACAACCACCCTAGGAGATAGGCACCATCATTATCTTCATTTTATAGAAAAGGAAACCCACCCCCATAAGAGAGGTTAAAACACTTGGCCAAATTCACATAACTAATAAGTGGAAGAATTATAATTTGAACTCAGCCGACCTGGCTCCAGAGACCATACACTCAACTACTATACTACATTGATAACACAATAGTATTTGGAAAAATAATAAATGTTGATTTTAAAAATGCAAAATGAGACATCAAATAGCAAATATTTACAAACCCTCTTCTCTTCACATAATTCCAAAGGATACACAAATATCCAGCTATTTATGCATTGCTTTCCCTTCCCTAAAGTTAAAAAAACGATCAACATTATTGAACTTTTCATATACTTGTTTTACATTTTCAAATCTACCTTAATGGGAACACAGTAAAACTCATAAGGGACTGGATTGAGCAAAGCAGATTCCATCCATCCATTTATAAATAGCCACATCCTTGTATGGATAAGAGGTTTACTCTTTAGATATGACTAATCTGCCTATTTGCAGCTGAGTTCTTGTCTGAAAATGGGCCACAATGTAAAATGTGTGATGTGTAAAAGTCACATATCTTTAACCACTTATAAAAACCTATTGGCCTTGGCTGTTCATAACAGAAAAAAATATATATTTGCAACTAAATTAAATCCCTTCGATCAAAGAACATACAAAGCCATCTTGCTCTCTTGTACTTAGGTAATGCCCAGTCCCTGATGGCAGATTTTGATGACAGGTGTAACTGCTTAATTCAAATTGATTTCATACACACACAATTCACACACTCCATTTCACCATTTTCTATTTCTTTCTGGAGATACTTAAAGGGCACTCTTTACTGCACCTCTCCCACGTTGCCTTTAGGTACACATTTACTGGTAACTATTTTACAAAGGAAGAGATCACATTAAGGTCAAGTAGTGATTATTATGATCTCTCTAGTTGACTGAGTCTACACACACACAGTGAAGTGGATAATTGAGACAACTATCAAGATAATTCGAGGCAAAAAAGAATTATTGCTTCAATTATCTGACTATTTCAGATGAGTGTGTTTTGAACTGAATTACCTACCTAATTGCTTCAATTTTCCACTTCACTTTGTGTGGGTGCCACCAAGTTGCTAGGGTGCTAAGCTGATGAAAATCTACTGTTTTCCCCATTTAATTAAACTATTTTTACACTAGTCTGCCTTTTTAAAAAATAGTCTTCAGGAGGAATTCTAGGTTGTTTCAGACTTAGAGAATTGAATTCCAATATGACCTTGGGTAGTTAATGGTACCTCTCAAGACGCTATGGAAAATTTAATAATCTTATAGGACTCTTCCACGTCTGACATTCTATGAATGATTTTGTTTAATCAAACCAGTCTTAGAGACGTCTGGAAAAACAGTAAAGCTTAATGTCAGGCCACTTCTATCCATACAGCTGACATTCATGTTGATGATGATGGACACTGACAGCCTGTGGCTGGATCCTCATCTCCAAAGCTGCTGTTCCAGGAACAATCTTCTTTTTGCTACAGAACTTTGCTGGTTGCAGCCTTGCTCTGAAAATTTGGCTAGAAAAGCTCTATCATTTTCAAGAGAAAAATATCTTGTGTGTTTGTGCATACATGCATTAGAGTGTCTGCTGCTGCTACTGCTCCTGCAAAGCATTTCCTCACCAGAGCAGTGACTGTTAACAGGCAGCAGAGACTGGCTGCAAGGAACACCAAGAGGAAAGTGAAAGGTGAGTCTAGTGGAGTTGCCTGGAGGCATCAAATACTTATTAAATGAAACTGTCAAGCTGATTTTCAGAGGGCTCTGTTTCAGAGACCTGTAAATGAGTTGAATTCATTTTCCATGCCAATTACTTGGAGTCCAAGTTTCTACAGTAGCCTGCTATTAGCCTCTTATGTAAACACTATCAAGTGCTTATGTATCTCTTATGGAACCAAGCAGACTCAACAGCTGAGCTAAGTTTTACTTGCAAGTAGAAGACTGTATTGGTAGATTTTCACCCTTACTCTGGAAAGATAGTCATCAAACCAATTCTGTCTCCTTAGGTTCAACTTGTCTAAATAATATGTTAATTAACTTGTTGATGAGCTATAATCATATTGATAGAATTTCCTGAACTGAGTTGACAGCCATATCTGTAGGCAGTCTTAACCATCTTAGAATCATTTGAATGTGGAAGGGAAGTTGATGAGACATCCCCAGACCACATTCAAACGATTCACAATGCTGTCTGAACAGATTGTTGAATATATGATCACATTTTCCAAACTTCTTGTTCTTTTTATATTTTCTCCATGGTAAATTGAAGTTCAGAGGTAAATGCCAGATTAGAAAAGGCAAAAATACAGCTTTTCCTATTTCCTGCCCTATGCTCTCACCATGAGACCCAGAGTTTGAAATATTTTTCTTATTACAAATTCATAAAATATAATGTATTCCTTTACTGCTAGAAAAAATAAAGACATCCATAATTGTGTGTGATATATAGTGGTATTTGGTGTATTTTCTCAGAGTTCAAAATCTTGCAAGAAATCATTAATGACACAGTAAAACTGTTTTTCAAAAAATCTCCTCAATGCCTTTAAAGATCAACATGACTACAGAGTGAATAATCATGAGAAAGTAGCAATAATCATTTTCCTTTAATGAAGTATAATGTTGATGAGTTTTCTTTTTATAATTGTCACTTTAGGCAGCTATGTGTTGGTAAATTTTGCATTCTGATTCTGGGAAGAGGGAAAGCTTTATGGGCGTGTTACTAGTGCAGTGGTACAGGACACCACACTCAGAAGGGTGTCCAATGCTTAGGGTTTAATGCTCTGAAGTAACTGTCTTAAACTTCTTAGTAATTTTATCTTTGAATTGTGTTTGTACATAAAGTCCAAAGAGACAATGGGTTATGTGACAGGATTTTGGAGCTTGGCTTCATGTTGTAATCCTTCCTCTCACTGCTTCTCTGCCTCCCCAGGATGAGTTCTCAGTGCCCATGGCTGCCGAACAACCATTGTTGCCCTCTGACCCTGTGGAAAGAATTGAGGTCCCTGTAAGTCTTGGACTAGGGCATGGTGGTAGCCATACCTTCCCTGGGCTGATGGTGTCATGACCTCGGTGAGAGTGAGCCTTTAGCCCATCCACCCCTCCCAACTCAGGAGTAAGTCCTAATGTTCAGTCACTTTTGGAGGTCCTTCATTCACTGCAGATAGGATTTTAGGAAATAAAAATGCCTTGCTAGACTCCACCCTCTCTCCAAAAGGGTATGGCACATTGATCTAGCAGCTGGCAGAGGGTAGAACCCTGCGGCTGATGGGCATGCACCAAGTAGTGCACTTACCCCACAAGTATCCTTATCTCTGAGGGATTGCAACATTAGAAGTCAAATAAAAAACACTGACAGGTCAAGAAAGAGAAAGAAATAAGCTTTAACAACATATTTTTCTGCTTTTAAAATAAGAGTTCCCACATTTTAATTTTGTACTAGGACCCACAAATTATGCAGCCTGTCCTGCAGAAGAGGTAGTCAAACCAGCAAATTTTAGGTGGCAATCTAAGTGGCCAACTAGCAAGCTTTGACCATGTTAACAAGATTTCCTAATGTGAGCATGCTATGGTGGTTCAAACCCTATATAGGGGTCATGAAATCTGTATATGAGACAACTCTGTCAATGACCTCATTCTGTGATTGTGAAAAAGATTATTCTCTGAACTTTAATTTCTTCATTAGTAAAATGAGAGGGTTATTTTCTGTGCTTTTCAAGTCCTTCCAATGTTAACATTCTGTGCTGTGAACATTTTGTCAGAAATAATTTTGCTTTAAGAGCTAAAGGACAGTATAGTAATTATATCCTCTCTGTATCAGTGGATCTCAACAGGGGCAATTTTGCCCACCAAGGAATGTTTGGAAATATCTGGAGACATTTTTGATTGTCACAGCTGGGATGAGGGTGCTACTGGCCTCTAGTGGATAAAGGCCAGGAATGCTGCTAAATATCCTACAATGCACAGGGCAGCCCCACACAACAAAGAATTTTCCAGCCCACAATGTCAGTAGTGCCAAGGTTAAGAACTCCTGGCCTATATGAAAGACATACTTTCGCTTTAGGATTTGTATAAATGTCCCATTCTTTTCTTTAACAATGGGTTAAGGCATGATAATGTTAGAATCAAGGCTTAATAACCAAATCAAACACAAAAGATGTTGACTAATGTTGCTATTGGATTCTGGTCTCTGGAAACAGGAACATCTGTCTGCTGTAATATTTTGTTTGCCAAGATAGGAAGAGAATAATTAACTGTAGTTATAAAACTCTCTCACGCATAAAGTCTGTAGAAGAATAAAAAGTTAAGACTGCTTTATTAGGCTAATAATTGAGCAATTTTTCCACTGGTGAACTTTATTGTGTTGGTAGAATGTTGAAGATGATGATTTCTTTGCAGCCGCCATATTTTCACACAAGAAATAAGCAGAGAGCTTTCTAACAAAGCTAGTGATCGCTATCACTAATAACACAAAGAATTATAAGGAGGATGTTACTGGCTAACTCCAAGATTTATTTATTCATTAATTCATTAATGCATTCATTTATTCAATAATTTTAATTAAAATTTTACAGTTTGCCATGATTTCATAGAATATAGTGATTAATACTACTACTACTACTAACTCTAGATAGGTCCTTGTTTGCATCCCAATAGTTGTTGTGAGGCATACTCAAATAGCTAAACCAAATTTGTAATATATAAAGTGATAGCTACAAAGAAAGTGTAGAGTTAAGTGCCATAGGTTGTAAAACAAAAGAGAGAGAGTTCTTTAGGAGTTCAGGGAAGAGCGAGGTTGTTTTTGACTGGTGTGGTCAGGAAGTCTTTGTGTAATTGGTGATTATTGAACTGGATTTTATTCACATAACAGAATTTGAATAACTGCATTATCTGTCGTATAGTGAATACCCAAGTGAGGAAGGTAAAAAATACAAATGCATTCTTATGATCAGATTTCTGTAATGAGATTGTGTATAGACAGAGCTTTTTTGATTGCAAGTATCAGAAGCCCAAATCAAACTAAATTAAGACAAAAAAGCAGTTTGTATTAGGAATCCTGGGGTATCTCAGAGAAACTGGGGACAGAAATTAAAGAAGAAAAATGAAGAATGTGTGCAGAAAGAAGCAGATTGTAGAGGAGGAGCATCCTGATTGAGTTTCAGACTCCAGTTCCAGTGATTCATGAAACCTCGCTGCATTTCCTCTGAATCCCCGGAACTGACAAGGGCCTTGGTTTTGGTGCCCACCCTACACTAATCAAGTATGGCTAGAAATGGAGATGCATATTATACTCACAAGTCAGCACTCTCAGTTGCTATGAAAGGAGTTGGAGTGTGGTAGCAATTTCCAGAAGGAAAGCATTCTACAGGAATAAGGGAGAAGTATCTTGGGAAAAAGGTGTCTACCAGACATAGATAGTTCTAAGGCCCTTTGAAATTAAATGACATACCTTACATTTATAGAATGATAAATGCAAACCGATGTGTACAAACATGAATTGTCTCACCTAAACTTCAACAGAGTCTTATGAGGAATGTTCTTTTATAACCACAATACTTACAGATGAGTAAACCCAGTCTTTAATGGGTAAAAATAACTTTATCAAGGTAATATATAAATCTGATAAGCTAGGGAGCCAAGATTAAAACACAGATACGCTAACTCAATGACTACACAATACGGCCTCAAACATTTTTGTGAAATAGTTGCAAAGCCAGCTTCATGGTTATATGATCAGCACAGTCATACAAGGCCGCATGCTCAGAAGGGCCTCATGCTTGGGGTTTAGTGTTCTGTGATACTGTCTTGAAATTCTTAATACCTTTATCTTTGAATTTATGCTTTGTAAGTGATGTCCAATGGGACAATGGAGCTTGTACTAGGGGCTTGGAATCTCGCCTGGTGTGCAACCCAGCCTCCCCCACTTCCCCGCTTCCTTACAAATGTCCCTGTGCTTAAGGTAGTGTGACATTCAATAACAAATCAAAAATATCAAGTCATGTTGTGGGAGAGACTGTAAAAGAAAAAAATGTATATGTTAGTGTCCTTAAGAAAACTTTTCCCCTTACTGTTTGAACAAGGAGTCTTTCATCTTCATTTTTCATTGATCACTGAAAATTATGTAGCCAGCCCTGAACAGTTGTTAGGAATGCTGTCTATGGCCAAATAGAGTTTCTGCGGGCCAAAACCAATTGCCTAACAAAGAGATAAAAACATTATCTGTAGTCTAGCTATCTCAGATCACCATCCAAGAAAAAAGTAACTAATACCATCAGATATGATTAAAGCAGGTGCATTAGGCCCCCATAACTAACTATCCAGAAGCATCATGGCATAGTGATTTTGAGTGCAGATTATAGAACCAATTGCCTCAGTTCATATCCTATCTTCCTTGATGTGTGTCCCCAAGTAAGTTAGCATCTCTGTGTTTCCACTTCCTTATGTGTAAGGATGATGATAATAATACTAATACCTATTTATAGAATTTTTATGAGGATAAAGTGAGTTGATATATGTAAATATATGTAATATATATAAAATGTGCTTTGAACATTGCCTGGTACTTAATAAGTACTCAGTAAATTTCGCTATTCTGAATAGCTATGGACCCAATATATGAGGACAATTCTATAGCATAATTAATAAATGTTATCACAGAGCTTGTGTCCAAAAAAAATTACTAACTTCAACTTGAACTTTAATTATCTCAAATATACAAGCTTACTAACATTGTTAGTTTCCCAGAAAACGTTTCCAGTGCTTAATAAGTCATGGAATACACAGTTCAATGTAATAAAATTTCATTCCATGAGGAAATATAATGAGGGCACTGTGTAGAACATGTGCAATCTTGAAAAGTATTTGGATTTCAAGCAAAAATATTCTAAATTAAGTTGAACTTTAGTAGTAAGTTCAGCATACAATGTTTTTGTAATTGTATGCCTTTAGTCTTGCAGCCCAAGAGGCCATGACTATAAATACACACAGAAGAGACCATTGCTTAAATGAAATTACATATATAAATCATCTAGCATAGTTCCAGGCATAAAGTAGATGTTCAATAAATGATAGCTATTATCATTAATATTGAAGTCTTTTGAAACCTCAGTGACTAGAATGTAATTTGACTCTCTGACCACTGGGTCATCTTTCTGAAGTGATTGAAACTGAGCTCTTTTAAAGGATTTCAGATCGTCTATTATAATGCTGCATTTTATGGTTGAATAAATCAGTGGCTATTACCTTTTGGAGAAGAAAATGAAGAAAGGAATGTTATGAGAAATGTCACAAATGTGAATTTTATGGACAGTTTTATGAAAAAGCCATTAGACGGCAACAGTAGTTCACAAAGATGTTATGCTATTTAGTATTGTTACCTACAGGTGCTGACTGACAGTGTAAAATCACAGAAGCATCAACTCCCAGAGCTTCGAGTACCTGTGGAAACATATAACACAGTGTCAGGCATATAGAAGGCACTCAATAAATGCAAGCATCCTTGTCTTCTTCCTTTGAGATTGTATAGTTCAACGCACCCCCCGCCTCAGTTTTGCAAATGAGGAAATGAGAGGGAATAACCTGACAAGATTATACAAGTAATTTTCTGATTGAATAGGAAGTAGAATGTCTATAAAATGTCTCAGAAGACTCAGATCATGTTCTTCTCCATTTTGAAACAAACCAGTGAACCCTGAGAGGAGAGCTTGCTATACATAACAACATGAGTAGTGAGAGCTCCCATTCTCTTAAAAGCAAAGCAACCCAAAGCAGCAGTTACAACTCATAGAAACTCTATCCTATGAACAAAGACTCAGCTATCTCTGTCCCAGCAACTCCACACCCCCTTCTCCCCAGTCTGCTAAACAATATTCCCTGCAAAAAAATGGCTAAAATAATCATACACTCTCCTAGAGCTAGATGAGACTTTATCCAAACTTTTCCCCAAAACAGGAATTCCTTTTCTACCATCTCTAACAGGTTTTATCTTGTGAAGACTAAAAAAAAGTCCAGTTCTTTCAACAATCCCTTGTATGGTTATTTTCTGAAACTTCCAGAGACACTGTAATTAAGCAGAGTCAATATTGATGTACCCAACTATAATAGATTTGATTATTGGTTCCGATTTTTCCCTCCCTCGTTAACAGAGTTATGCATCCACATACTTTGCCAGGTACATTTGTAGTATCCTCCCAATACGGGTGAAGTATACTTGGCTTTGTGACTTGCCTTGGCCAATGAAAGTTTACTGGAAATGATGTCAGTGAATGTTTAAAATGTACTGGCATGTATTGGCTTGTCCTTTTGCCCTCCAGTGATACGTCTTGAGAAGTATACTTCCTGAGTAGCTGCTAGTCCAAGAAGAAAAACAGGGAAAATGAGGAACAGACTTAAATCCAATTCATGATGTATCTGAACCCAATCAACCCGAAGTCTTAGTCAGAGATTGGCAAATGAGTCACAAACTCATGAGTGGGAAATATAAATGCTTGCATTGTAATTCACTGAGTTTTGGGGGCAGTTTATTACATAATATTGTTTGAAACAGTAGCCAGCCAAGACTTCCCATGATTGACTGCTGAGCATAGCCACAGTAGTCAAGAACCTAGGTATGGTATATGCCAGTAGATTTCTTTATTATTTTACTGAAAGCTTTTTTTCTTTTACAGAAGTCACTCTTAATGTGTGGCATCCTTTAGTTTTTTATCTTTCATTTGTTAGAGGTATGATTGACATACAGAAAACGCTGTACATATTTAATGTATACTTCATGATGAGTTTAAAGATAAATATCCATTTTGCAGCAAACGGCAGGATTTCCTTATTCTTAAGGCTGTATAATATTCCACTGTATGTATATACCACATTTTCCTTATCCACTTATCTGCTGATGGATATTTAGGTTGTTTCCATGTCTTTGCCATTCTAAATAAAGCTGCAATGAACACAGGTGTGTAGATATTTCTTTGAGATACAGAGTTCAATTTTTAGGTGTATGGAACTAAGGGGAAATTTTAAAGAAGATTTGATGGCTGTGAGAGTTACAATACCACGAGCCAAATTATTGTGGGATCACAATTAAGCTTCTATTTTCTTTTTCTGCATTTATTTTTCAGCTGCAACTAGTTATGGGTCCCAAAATTGTACCTTCATTTTGCCACTGAATATCCTAAAAAAAAGGCAAGTGGCCAATTATGTTAGCATGTGGCTAATTATGCACACAAGGAGCCAATTGCAAAAGTAAAGATGTACACCCCAAAACAAGAAGAGTTCTTTAGCACCTTAAGTCTTAGTAGCTTACACGTACTGTGTGTTTATCACTTAATAAAGGAGGTAGGAATCATGATCAGATAACAACAAACATTTATATGTATGTATTTATAATTTTTTGAATTAATCACTGCGTTATGTGTTCTGGAAGATATTGAGATGAAATAGACTCTGTTTCTATTTTTTTTTTAATTAATTAATTAAATTATTTATGGCTGCATTGGGTCTTCAGTGCTGCACGTGGGCTTTCTTTAGTTGTGGTGAGCAGGGGCTACTCTTCGTTGTGGTGCATGGACTTCTCATTGCAGTGGCTTCTCTTGTTGCAGAGCACAGGCTCTAGGTGTGTGGGCTTCAGTAGTTGTGGCACACAGCCTCAGTAGTTGTGGCACATGGGCTTAGTTGCTCCACAGCATGTGGGATCTTCCTGGACCAGGGCTCGAACCCATGCCCCTTGCATTGGTAGGTGGATTCTTAACCACTGAGCCACCAGGGAAGTCCTCTGTTTCTGCTTTTAAGAAACATAGGGATTTGCTGAGATAAGACTTCTACACATGAAACAAAGCCAATAATTAAAGACATTATACTAGAGGTTGTCTCTACAAAGTATGCTTAAAATGCAATAAGACAAACTGCAGTGTCTTAAATCAACACCTTTCAATGTCCATTATTAGTTTAAGGATAATATACTGCCCCAAATCATGCATAGGTTCCATGAGTAAACTGAAAGTAATATTTATTTATTTATTTATACAAAATGAGATTGAAAAATTCATGAGAGTTTGCAAGAGAAAGAAGGAGATTGGGTGGCCTCTATTTAATATTTAATTCTGTTGGAACTTTCCCTATATTTGTTATTGCTCTAGGATTTATGGCTTTATAAAACAATAGAGAGATATTAAGGAGTATGAAGGAGAAAATAAAAGTCTTATTTTACTTATTTAACTACTTTTTATTTTTTTATTTGTTTTTGTTTATCAAAGTATAAACAAATTATTATGTACAATACTATGTTAGTTTTGAATGTACAACATAGTGGTTCGACCACTTAATGTGAAATGATTACTTGAAATGAAATGATTATGAAATGATCAGGCATCATGAAATGATCACCATGATAAGTTTAATAGCCATCTGTCACCATACAAAATTATCATGTTATTGATTATATTTCTTATGGTATATATTACATCCCATGGGCTTATCTTTTTAATAAGTGGAAGTTTCTACTTCTTAATCCCCTTCACTTATTTCACCCAATCCCCCACCTCCCTCCCCTCTGGTAACCACCAGTTTGCCCACTGGATCTGAGGTCTCTTTCTGTTTTGTTTCATTTATTCATTTGTTTTTTGTTTTTAGATTCCACATATCACTGAGATCATATGGTGTTTGTCTTTGTCTGACTTATTTCACTTAGCATTATATATTCTAGGCCAATCCATGTTGTTACAAATGATAAGATCTCATTCTTTTTCATGGCTGAGTTTATTTATTTATATTTATGTTTATGTTTATATATCACATCTTCTTTATCCATTCATCTATCAGTGGACACGGCTTGTTTCCATATCTTGGCTATTGTAAACAATGCTGCATTGAACATAGGGGTGCATATATCTTTTCAAATTAGTCTTTTTGTGTTCTTCAGGCAAATACCCAGAAGTGGAATTGCTGGATCACATGGTAGTTTTACTTTTAGTGTTTTGAGGAACCTCCATACTGTTTTCTATAGTGGTTTCACCAATTTACATCCCCACTAATAGTGCACAAAGCTTCCCTTTTCTTCACATCCTCACCAACACTTGTTATTTGTTGTCTTTTTGATGACAGCCATTCTGATAAGTGTGAGATGATATGTCATTGTGGTTTTGATTTGCATTTCCCTGATAATTAGTGATGTTGAACATCTTCTAATGTGTCTGTGGCCATTTTTACGTCTTCTCTGGAGCAATATCTCTTCTGGTCCTTTGTTCATTTTTAAATCAGACTTTTTAATATTGAGTTGTATGATTTCTTTACATAATTTGGATATTAACCCCTTATCAGATGTGTCATTTGCAAATATTTCCTCCCATTTAGTATGTTGCCTTTTCATTTTGTTCATGGTTTCCTTTGCTGTACAAAAGCTTTTTAATTTGATGTTGACTTGTTTATTTCTGCTTTAGTTGTCCTTGTCTGAAGTGACAGATCCAAAAAATGTGTTTCTGAGACTGATGTCAAAGAGCATAGTGCCTATATTTTCTTCTAGAAGTTTTGTGGTTTCAGGTCTTACATATAAATCTTTAATCCATTTTGAGTTCATTTTCCTATATGGTGTAAGAAAATGGTCCAGTTTCATTCCTTTTCCTGTAGCTGTCCAGTTTTCCCAACACCATTTGTTGAAGAAGCTGTCTTTCCTCCATTGTATATTCTTGCCTCCTATTCCTGCCCCATTTGATATTGAATAAAACCTATTTTCCATGCCATTTAGAAGGTTTGAAAATATTTAAAATGTCATATACAGCACAAAACTGAAAAAGCACTTGAGAAACCATGGGTTTCTTTAAAATTTAATTTTTAAGTGTCAGAAACAAAAGTTACTTTGCTACTTGTCCCTTCATTGATTTAATCTAAAGTCTTGATTAATGTGACAACTAACCTGTAATTACAAACAGTGCTTCTAAATCTTCTGGGTTATTAGAGGTGTCACCTACAAATTGGCACTTGCCATCTACCTCTACAAGGATTAAATTATGAGCTGCTGCAGCTGTTGGTCTTCAACACCCCCTGAAAGGAGTTCAGGGTGGAGATCAGAAATGAGGTACTCTGTGGTCTGGAAAAAACTGGCAGAACAGGTCTTCAGATCTTTAGATATTTTCAGGAGAAGATTTTATGAGTCCAATTCTTGCATCTCCTCATATCTAGAAAATCACTAAAATCTGATGTCTGCTCCTCATGAATAGCAGTAACCTTCATAACTAGCAGAAACCATCTGCAAAATATATGTACTTAATTGCGTGTACTCCCCCTTCACCAAAATCATATATATACTGACCTTCCCCCCTACCTCTTTGGAGCAGTTTCCTCAGAGCTATCTGAAATGTTGTCTCCCTGGCTATAGTCCTCATTTTGCCCCAAATAAAACTTAACTCACAACTCTCACATTGTGCATTTTTTTAATCAGCAGAGGGTAGATTATCATGTAATTCTGAATCACTCTGTTCTGTTCATAGCCCCCAGCATTCAGAGAGACTGTATTATAATGCTAATAGCACAAGGACAGTCTCCTGGAAATGGAATATCTTCAACCATTCTCCCAAGTCATTTGCTCTTCTTTAAAAGTGTAAATAGGACAGGGGAGAGAAATGTTTTTAAAGACCTTAGAGTGCATACAAGTATTTATTGAGCTGCTGCTACTTACAAGTCATTGCTGTGGAAAAGAGGAAATGAAATGTAAAGTTCAGGATTTCAGAAAATTTAACACAGTGCTGTCATTCGTATATTTAGCCTGAATTGCTTTATTCACATGGCCAAACATTTTTTATATTCAGGTTAGAGAATGCATAACAGTTTGATTAAGGGGGGCTTGAGTAGAAGACAAGTTGAAGCACGTCTGAAGAGTGAAAGCCTAGAAAGTGATTTAAGACAGCAAGAGGTGAGCATGAGGCTGGAGGATGATGGAAGAATGATAGTCTAGAGTGGGGAACTGGAGAAAGAGAGAAAGGAAAATGATAAAGATAGACTTTTGAATACTATTTTAGCAAGGCTTCCATGTCTCCTAGACTATAAACTGTGGGGAAAGACCTGTTTGTTCTGCTTGCGTATCTCCTTTAGTAGATTGTGAGGGCAGATTACCATTTTATTTCCAGGGCCTAGCCCAATATCTGCACAGAATAGACACTCAAGAAACATTTTTTAAATGGAAATGATTTCAGAGTCTCTTCAAATGATGGATACCTGTTATTTTTGCATCAATTTCTATTCATATTTAAGTCATTGGGGGCCAGAGTCTTATACTGCCCTGTACTTCCTTAGGCAAATCCAGCCCGTAAACACAATTTGTTTAGTCAATATGTAGTTTTATTTTTTTCTTTTATTAAATGCCCTAAGAAGGAGCATACATTCACAAGTTCACCTCAGCCATTACTACTGTATAATGCCCAGCATTCATAGTTCTCTTAAATAACTTGCATTGGCCTGAAGGCATTTGAGTTTGTGAACTGTTAAGTACTTGCTCCAGAATTGTTCTTATTTATCTTGCCTTCTCTTCTTGTCTCTCCCAATTTACGCAGTCATTTATTCCACAAACATTTTTTGACAATTTACTATGTACCAGACCCTGTGATAGGCAATACTATGATGAATAACAGATACATTCCTGAACTGGGACAGCTCACAGTATAGTTGGAGAGAGGACAAGTAAATAACCTATTATAATACAGCATTGATAGAATTATGGATAGCATGACATAGGATTATATAGCTACTCATTCCCTTTATCTGTCGTATTTTCCTCTTTATCCCTTTCTCTTTTCATCTTTCATATCTATTTAGAGCTAAGAAGTATTTTAAACTCAGAACTAAGACAAGAATCTTGGTCAAAATTTCTGCTCATCCAGATTGGAGGAAAATTGATCATCTAGACATTCACCCATCTTTGCAAAATAATGTCATGAAAAGCACATAGACTTTGGAATATAATGTAAGTTTGAATGATGATTCTGTCAATTTATAAATTGTATATATAAATTAAACTCTCTGAACCTCAATTTTTCAATTTGTAAAATGAGGATAATGATACTTATCTTATATTTGGGTTATCAAAGGATTCGATATAATATACCTAAGGCATGTTGCACACTGCCTAATACTTGGTAGGTAATCATTACTGGTAGTTTTTGTTATTCACTCATTCAGTGTACTTATTGAGCATCCATTATGTATATCTTTTGTTTCTCATCCATGCCTCTAGATTCTGGGGAAATTAGGTACTTCAGGGTCTAGTATTGACTATTTAATCTAAGACAGATAACTGAAACTATTGTTTTAATATTGCATCACAAGATAAAAATAATTCTGTAACAAAATAAAATTAGATTGTATTTACTTAGTTATTATAAGGATCAAAAATGATTTATTAAATGTTGTAATGTTTGTATCTTCCAAATCTAAAAATTCAAATGAAAGCTTTACATTTGTTAAATTATAGATATAACACATATAGACTTTGGGAAACCCCCAACTTCTAGGCTTTGGCTGTCATCATGGGTCTCAAGCACTGGAACTTTCTAATTTTTAATTCATTATGTCATTTCTTGATCCTGGAAACTTAGGATACCCTATTATAAGAAACACACATACTCACATAATGTGCATGTATGAGGGAAATACTACCACTCAAAGAAAAAATCAACAAGGACAGGTGAAGACTCAAACCAAACTCATCTAGTTTGTGGGGGTACACTTACTGTAGGGAGGCAGAATAGTACAGTGTTTAAGAGTACTCACTCTAGAGCCAGATGTCCAAGTCTGAAGCTCACTCTAGCATTTATTAGCTATATGACCTTAGGCATTTTCAACAGCCTCTCTGACATAATTTTCTGTATCTGTGAAATGAGAATGGAACTAATAATTCCTACATTTTAGGATTATTATGATGATTAAATGAGTTAGTATATGTAAAGTACTTAAAATAATGGTACATATTGTGTTATATAAGCACCAGCTATTATTGTTGGTTATATAAGAAACATAAGGTAAGTATGACTTAATTAAATCCACAACCCTCTGATAAATATAAGTGGAAAAGTTGGAATCTTTTCTGACTATTTCTAATTGGAGAGCAGGTGGGCTTGTGAGGCAGGAGCAGAAAGATATAGGAAATCTTTCTTGTAAATGGGCACAATACTAAGAGGATATCTGATTCATAGATGGTGAGTAGATCCAGTGAGGGAATGGTCTTCCAATGGAGCGGTGAGGAGAGGGGAAGAAACATTTAGGTGATAAGCCTTGGTAGGTTGCTATAGGGCTTGGGCAGCCAAGAGTAATTATGCAACAAGCCCAGAGATAAGTACCTAACATGAATTTTACCCTCTTAAAAATGTTTTTCATTTTTTTTAAATTGAAGTATTGTTGAGTTACAATATGTTAGTTCCAGGTGTACAGCATAGTGGTTCAGTATTTTTACAGATTATGCTCCATTAAAAGCTATTATAAGATAATGGCTATAATTCCCTGTGCTGTACAATATATCCTTGTGGCTTATCTATTTTATACATAGTATTGTGTATCTCTTAATCCCATATCCCTATATTGCCCCTCCCCCTTCCCTCTCCCCACTGGTAATCACTATCAGGGGAATCTATTGGCTTTTAGTATGAAAATTTTGTTATTCATTCATTCAATATACTAAATATTTTTCTATTAGAGTGAAGCTTCTAAACTTGGAGGTGTTCTAGAAAACGGCTATGAGTTAAAATTAAGTCATTATGATAGTCATAGATTAATTTTCATTTTCTTTCCAACTTCTATTCTGACTTGAGTGGTTGCTTTCTCCAAAACTGCTGGAAACAGAAAAAAATTGACATAATTTAAAAGCAGCTTAGAATACTATCTTTTGAAATTATGTATTAATCATTAGATTAAATTGTGTTAAATACTCAGTACTCATTTTTTTCCAAAATGAAAGAGGATAGCAAAGATGATTCTCAAAATGATATAATTTTAAATGTGAGTGTTGGTCAAACTGCTAATAGATATTTTTCACTAGCTTTATATAATAGAAATCATAGTTCCAGAGAACCTAAAATGTCCCTTCATTTCTCTTTCTCTCTGGCAGAAGAAACCTCATTTGTAACAGTAGTGTTCTATTGCTGTTTTTGCTGGGGTTTGTAGTAATACTGAAAAATCTTACCAAATTCACTTTCAAAACAAAAGAGATGGATTAATATCTTTTAACCAAGGCCAGTATGACGACAGTTGACATCTAGCAGTCTGTTTGATTTATAAGATGTTTTAGCTTTTCTTGAAGGAGAAATTCTAAATATAGTTAATTTAGATAAGGATAATATATAATAAGGACTAATATCTGACCTAATGATCAGACAAAAACAACATGCTTTTACATAACATATAATTGTGTTATAAAACTCTAGATGCTTCAAGATATTATCCAAGCAAATAATAATATTTTTCAAATATAAAAGAGACATGTAAATAATAGCACATGTAACTATATCAGTTACATGACAAAAGAAAATCAGATCAATTATCAGTCTGGCTATAAAGGGGTCAGTTGGTTCATGGTTATGCACTTATGGAAGTGCAGAAGTATCTAACTTTTCTCCAAAGCATCAAAGGTAAGTTGTCACTAGTGACTAAACTAGACTCTATGAGTTTCTTACAATTCCTTAATAATTTCTGTCTCCACCATAATCAGTGTTTAGGTTTGTACTATTTTCCATTTTTCTTATAGTTGTTGTCATGGGAACAAATTAATACATATTATATCATTTTATTGTCTTATTACAAATTTTGCCTTAAGAATGGAATCGTTTTGCCCACTTCTTTCTTTTTGCAATATTAATTGCCAGAATGAGATACACTAGTTTTAATGCCCAGTTCAGTCTGTGAAAGGCTATAAACATTTAATAGACTCATAAACACAGACTTTAACCTTTTCAATATTCTGCATTTTGATTGGCTGCTCATACTGCTTTATCCTTACAGGTTACTGAGACTGTATACAGGAAGAATAGGAATGGATGGTGAATCATACTGCACAAACCCTGAAAAGGTCAAAGTTATTCTTTCACCTGGAATATATAAGGTTTCATAATTTCAAGGAAACTTTCTTGGATTTAATTGGTGATGAGTATAGACATAGGATAATATGTTTTTTAAGTGGTGGTGAGCACAAAGGAGATATTTAACCCTCTTTTCTAGGAGTTCCTGCATTATTATAGTGGAGTTACTTTTGGATTCTCTTAATGAGGATAAGACATATTAATGGTTAAAATGCTTAAGCCAAGAGAATAGTAGTACTATTTGCCTACGCTTTAGGTTAGGAAATCCTGGCACATCTTTGTGTGCCAGCAATTTTCAAAGTCGTTGTGACAACATGTTATTGTGTTTTTATGTATTGTGAAATGTGTCACAAAGAATGTTACTAACGGTAACATTATTTGCCTCTTTAAAAAATAAATAAAAAATAAATCAGAATAGATTCCAGGTTGTCTTGATGATATCACTCTCAAGTTCCTGCATTATAGTTAATGTCCAGGGAATTGTACATAATCCTGGCAAAAACCATTGAGTTTGTTGCTCGTTTAAGTGTCAACTGTCATGTACATTGCAGTAGAGAGAAAAGGTGCTGTGAAGCACTGCAATAGTATATACTAAAAAGGGAATTTTCTTTTCACTCTGTTTAGATACATTTCAACCATATTAAAATGTTCCTTGTAGTATAGAATATGGAAAAGGAGGAGAGATGAACAAAACAATAAGAGCTAATATCAAATGAGTACTTCCTATGTGTCAGGCACTAAGGTAAGCATTTAGCATGAGTTGTATTTTTAATTTTTACAGCCTTATTAGATATGTGCAATTATTATCATTCCCATTTTACAAATGAGAAAATTAAACACAGAAGTTAAAGGACTTGTTCAATGTCCCACAGGTAGTTAAGCTGCAGACCTGGAATTCAAAACCGGGTCAAAATCCAGAGTACAAAAAAAAGATCTCTAAAAGCTGTAGTGATTTTAAAATTCTTGGATGTGGCAGGTACTCAATAAATGTTTGTTCAACTAGTTAATAGCTCTTGAATCATTAAAACCATATCTCCCCAGGAAGTCCATGCCTAGTTTTTAGGGGATTATCCCTTGGTACTCACTTAATTGCATTGTCTTTCCCTGGGTGGATCTGGGGCTGGCTTTGTAAACAAGCATCTTACAGGAGAAGACTATAAAACAAACCAGAAAGCAACCCAGGTGGATAACCAGAGTTTCCATAGTCACAGTGTGGGTTTAGGGGCGCTATAAGCACCAGAGACAGGAGATTAATTCTAGTTAAAGAAAAACTCAGAACAGGCTGGGTTTATTCAGACACTGCTACTCCCAATGCCGGAAAAAAAGAAAAAAAGAAAAAAAACAGAAAGTCAAACTTTAGATTCATGAAAATTACTGAATGACAGGAATAGAATTTGTACCAGCTTTTTAATTATTAAAATTGTGCCTTGGTTTTTGAAATTAAAATTTTAATGGAGATAATTGTAGATGTATATGAAGTTGTAAGGAATAATATAGAAAAACTGGTGTACCCTTAACCCGGTTTCATCCAACAATATGACATAAATACATCTGGGTTGGCTTTTGACAAACTCAAAATGCATTTGATCAGTCAATTAAGGTCCCTTTGGAGCATTGCTTGTTATTGCACTTATATGACTCTACCTAAGGTGTATCTCTGTTCCCTGAAGAGCATGAGTGACAGCAGTGGCAGTGTGCCCTAGAAGACTTTTAGGTAGGAAAAGAACATGGTCATATGATTGTCCACTGTGTTTCTAACCCCTTCCCCTAAGATAATCATGCTCCTGCCTCCCATTACTCTGTGCTTATGAATGCAAATGCAGGACCACTGGGAAAAATTTTCTTAGTCCCCTGATTATTTTATCAGTGCTAGGGAATGTATTTTACACCGACCATATTTCCCCCCAGAAAATTGGAAATTTTGAAGTAGTGCTACAAGCCTCACTTTGTTGAATGCATTTGGAAGAGGGAAAACTGCATTAAAGAAAAAAGAAGACAGTGTACATTCCACACTTAATGAGTTTTTGTTAGAGATTCAGATTCCTTCAACTCTGAAAATTATCCTAACAAGTCAACTAAACAGTCACACTTTAAACATCAATGCCATTTTCCCACAGGTTTCTGAATTTATAGAAATTATTTCATCCATTGCTTGTCAACAAAAAGGCACTGCAGGAAATCTCAATGAGGCTGGCTTTTAGCTGGGAACAATTTGGTTACAAAAAGTGCTTGCCACACTCGTGGGGTTTTTTCCTTCCCTGTTTAAATCGCCATACCCTTAAGCTTACCAACAGAAATTTCCGGTCTGGAAATGTATTTTCCATGTTCTTCTTTGCCTATTGTTTTTACCATGTCATTAATCTCATACAATGAAATCCATAGTGGGAGCAGAACAAATACACAGAAACTCATTTTGGAGTATGATTCTCAGCACCTGCTGGTGAGACTTTCACTCCTTAACTCAAGTACAATTACTAGTTGCAGAACTGTGGATAGACTAATCCTCTAATAGTGGAAGAGGTGAAAATAAGAGGAGGGAAGTATTTTGCATTACTCATGTTACCTGCCATTTATCCCAGGTTTTTAAGTGTGGAGAGGAGGGACAGGAAGAGGGTTTTAGAAGCTTGCAATGTGTTTTTTCTTCTGCACTTTATCCCTGTATAAAATTTTCCTTACAAAAATAATTCAAGCTCATCAGAGCTGAATTTAGTTTTAGGAATTTGCAAATACTGCTATGACACTCAGTGTCTATACACATAAGTCAACTAACAATTGCATCTACTGGGGTTCAACGAAGATATGCAATATTATCAAAATAGCACAAACAACTGCTGTGTTTGAGTATGAAAGTGTATTACAAAGAAGGAACAATAAAAATATAGAGTAGTGACACCCAATTTGGCAAATAGTACATATCTCCAGCACTCCCAGTTCTCATTTAATTAACAGTTAGTTGTGTATATCTCTATCTTATTCCTATTTTCCCTAGGGATTATTAGCTCCTCAAAGCAAGGTACATACTCCACACCTTTCACTCCCCACCCCAATAATGTCTTGAAAATTGTATGCACTCAATAAATATGTTTGTTAAATTGGATGTTATTACTATTTCTGTTCTACCAGTTACATATAAAATCTGAACATATTTATTCAGTTAAAAAATTACTGGGTTTTGAAATTCATATGTTTGTATGTGGAAAGGTGGAGAATAGCTTTAAGCTATTATTATGCTGCCTCATTCTTGTCACTTTTTAATTTGACATTGAGCTTTGAGCAGGCACTGCACAATTCTGACAGCCAGAGGCATGGAATAGGGTCAGGGCAGGCACAAAGAGTTTAAAATAACACATATTTTCCAGGAAATACACAGCTTCTTTGCAGGTAGGTTGATTTTTTTGGTGTGTTTTCCAGAAAATTTAAAAGAAAAATGCTTTCATACTATCAGGAGGTAATGATAATATAGTTTGTGCTGCTTTTACTAAAAAAGGGGTTGCCATTTACATCATATATCTCCTTGTCAAAAGGGTTAAAAGTGAGCCAGAAAATAAATTACTTTCTATTTAAGTATTAATGGTCTCTCTCCTGAAAGTCCCCTTCACCTTAATATATTTGGTTGGCCAAAAAGTTCATTTGGGTTTTTCCGTAACATCTTATGGAAAAACCTGAACGAACATTTTGGCCGACCCAATATTTAAGACCTATCAAATCCACTTCTCTTCATCTGAACAGCTTGGTCATTTTTACAAAATACAGACTTATATGTGGGTGGTGTTAGTGGAGGCATGGGGGGAGTTACTGGCATGGTGATTATTAGCTTAAAAACCATTCAATGGTTACTTTTAAAATAGTTACTCCAGAGTGTGTGTTGTGCGTGTGTGTGTGTGTGTGTGTGTGTGTGCACTTGCACGTGTGTATAATTAAAAGCAGCCAAGAGACTGTGATTTTAAAATTGGCTATTCTTCTATTTAAGCATTTTTAACAGATATGTGTAACAATTTTAATTTTAAATATTACATAATTTAAATGCACAATTACTTTTGAGTATCACTGGTCTGTCACTTACTGAATAGCTTATTTTTCTACAAAAGTCTTGAAGACAAATTTAAGCAACAATTATCAAATGTATGAGAATTCATTTTATTTCTTTTTTTCCTCTTATAAGACACGAGTTTAAAATGTAAGACTTTATTCCTTTACAATGTGAGCCCAGATACTTTCATACTCTCCTACAGCAATGAATGAGACCCATGGCATATACTGCCCTTCAATTGTCCACAGAACTCCTATTGATATTAATGAGTTTTTGCTCAAACTGATTGTGGTCATTTTATGTGGCCTGAAGTGGTCATTTTGTTGTGATTTGCATATTGGTCGCTGCAGGGTATAGTGTATATATCATTTCTAAAGTGCCTAGGGATCTTTACAGAGGAAAGGTGGTGCATAAATTGAAAAGATTATTATTGCCTTTATTTTAAATTCTTCTATTTGTGAGTTCTCTAAATCATGCAAAAATACAGCACAAAGTGCAAATCAGATGTGCAGAGAAAACTCCAAAAATAAAATTTTTTAAACCAGCAATTTTTAAATTATCCACTTGTAGAAGTATTTTTAATCCATTGAAAACAAAGCTAGTTCATTTTCTAATTTGACAGACGACATCAAACCAGGACTTGCAGAAGCATAGCACTAAGGGGTAGAAGGGAGTATAGGATTTGAACTTCCACTATGGGTGCAATCCCTTCTATAACTACTCCTTAGTTCTGCTCTAAGGAGGTCAGTGAGGAGCACCTCAAGAGCCAATATCATCAACGAATCCATGGATAGTGATGGAGGGAGGACTCAGGGTGGATGAAAGAGCTACTTTGAAATGTTACTTTAGTTTCACTTTTAATGTAAAATCTGGAGAAGTTAGGCTTTTCTCTCCCAGGATAAAACATGAAAAATGAAAGTTATTAAGGAAAATATGTTTATCTAGAATTTCAATTACTCTCACCCTCAAGGCTCAGCATTCAGAATTTTGGGTTAAACATACTTGGCTCTTCTTCCTATGATGAAAGAAATTCATCCGTAGAAAATTGCTGTTTACTGTTGAGCAAGTCAACCCCTATCCCTTAACAGTGGCTATTATACACTATTTTGAGCACAGTCCCTGATTATGACAATAGATATCACAAATCCGATTTTTTTTGTTATTTTTCTAGGCCACCACAGGTTCAAGACAGACCTCTGTCTTTGATTCTTATATTTTCTACATGTGTATATACATGCAATTCTGTGGGAACAAAGAAAAAAAAAACTGATGTTAATTAAACATGAATATTACCAACACCACCACAGGTAGACTGTGAATAGTAAAACATTGAAACAATATATACCTCTGTGCAACATGTCCACCTAGATAACTTTTTTCTGCAGTTTTGAATCATGTGCCATTTGAAGCCAAATAAGCTACTGCCCCTGGTCCATAATCCTCTATTTTCTGTGCTTTAAAAATATGACATCAAGCAGTGATTTTAGCAGGTAGAATGGGTATCTATGTGGTTTTCTGTGCTCAAAATGCAAGTATTATGGAAGAAATAATCTTTTACCAGATATACATTCTGTGCAACAAATCTCTTTTTAATATTGGTCTGGTGGGGAGATACTAACATTACTTTCCATGCTCACTTTTATAGGAGGCTTTTCCATGTCTATGAAAGGGGGGCAGAGCAAAGACTGATCTCAGATCTAGTCAAATCTGGGAGATAATCAGCCACATTATAATGAGATTCTCCTGTATGTGAAAAATAACTGGGAAGATAAGAAGAAATCAATATTAAAAACACTTATGACCCCCATTCCTGCCAAAAATCTATGCTGATAGACATTTTTTACAAGATGACAATGCATGCAAGCAGTCAGTTCCGTGTGTGTGTGTGTGTGTGTGTGTGTGTGTCAGAGTTTGGGGGAGGATCTCTCAAAGTAGTTTTTTTTTTTTTTTTTACATTACATAGTAAAAAGACAAAAGTTTGATAATAGTGATTTTTTTTTTCTTTACAACTGGCTATACCAGAATAGTATGGGCACAGTCTGTGTAGCTGGAAAGATGAAAAGACATACTTAATGAATTGGTCAATGAGTTGATTTCTTTCCTGTCTTTGAGCACAGTCTGCTTTCTGTTAAATCATCTAGTCTGTGTGCAAGTGCAGGGATAGAGGGAGGGTATGGGGAGAGGGGGCATGTTTACAGTTGTGAGTGTGTCTATGCACATATATTAAATAACGTAGAGTTTCACCCAAAAGCAAGTTGTCCCATGATTCCCTTAGAGAGTGAAGCCACCTCATAATAAGGCCTTTTTGATAGTTAACAAGCTCCCTTGGAAAGCATCCAAGATGAACCCATCTTATACTAAATCTTCCTTGATAAGGGAACCCAGTGTCCCAGCTAGTGAGTAAGGTAATGTGTGCATAGGTATAAGTTCTACAATCATATTTATGAAAGAAAGCATAGTGATCTAATGTATTTTTCACTGGAAGGCGCAAGGGTTTAATTTTGTGGGTTCTGTTTACTAGAAAAATAGTCTAGGGTCATTGTATGTGATCCTTCTGTCTCCACCTTTTTAGAGGTAACAGAAATTAACTGGATTTTGTTTTGGAGACTGCATTTCTTTAAATAATCCTCTAATTTTTGAAATGTTCTACTAGCAGGGCTCTTAAGAGGAGATACTTTTATTTCATCTTAAAAAAATTGATTTCAAATATATTTTATATTCATTTTTCTTAATGCTTAAAAAATTAACATCTACAAATGAGTAAGTTGGAGGATTGCTATTTTTAAAACTACTGTCTGGGGGTATGTATAAAAATGTTTTATCCTTTTATTTCACAGAATGGATGAGTATTGAGTGGTATCAATTCACAAGGTATTGTTTTGCATTGTTACTTTTTCTTTCTTTCAAGACTTTTTTGAAAGGGTCACATGTTTGGATTTTTAAATACCAAATCATAGAAATAACTTTCACAATTCTGAGGTGCCATATGCATCTTTAAAAATATCTGACAGGTGGAAAAAATACATTCTTTTCTTTGGAAAACTATGTTTTAACCTCTAATCATTTTTTACTTCTCCATTCTCCCCCTTCTTCTCCTCCCTCCTTACTAAAAAAGATATTTTGAATAAAAACAGAAAATTATTTTTGCTTTCACACCATTAAATATGGTTAAGTATTATTTTTCCTTTTGAACCCACGGAATCTTTTTATGGGAGAGAGAGATACTGCTGTGAAGGACTGAGAGAAACTGAGGCCAAAGCTGCTTCTCCTACAAAGGAGTTGGTTGAGAATTGGGTGGTGACAACCTCAATACAAAGAATGTCCCAGGCAGAGGCACCAACATCCCCTGAATTTTAATGAAAATGTCATGGTAATGATATAACAAGGTTGATAAGGAGGTCATCATAAAAGCCAACTAGGCCTTGGTTATATATTAAGACAAAGAAAAGAGACAGTAAAGGAAACGAGTCTCATAAATATGTATAAAATATATGTAGTCAGTAATACATAGTAAAATACTGATAGAGAGGTGTCTATATGTATATATTTATACAAGTAGTATCTCCTAAAATATCCACTTATGGTTCCATTAAAGAATGGAGAATACACTGTTAGTTGGTTTCTGTGTGCTTTAGTAAGAAAAGGTATAACTTTTTAATCAATTCAAATTTTTTCATAGGATACTGAAAGAGAAAGAGATTAGGTGATATGAATGGAAACAGAAACAGTGGGTTTAAGACTATGGCTTTTGTGCTTGTAGATACATCTCTATAAAATCAGTATTACTTATAAAGAGAGAGAGGCCCATGAGTACGCACACAACATGTAGCATATTTCATACACAACACTCACATGTGTATGGTGCACTGTGCAACTGTAAATTATTAGACAATCTGAAAAAATGATAATCATTACCTTTTAAAATAATTAAATAATTTTGCTTTGTCTAACAAAAAACACTTCAGAGTATAAATTGAAGAGAGTTTTACTATTGGAAAATTATACTTAAATTTATTTTCTGTTACTAAAAATACATCTACAAAAAAAGTTGGTTAAGGCATGTGTGTACATACAAAGCTTTAAAATATAACTGCTTCTGTTTTAGTAAATTACTCCTCAGCCATCACTACAGGTAACTGTCCCTTATTTTATTTAGGGTCTTTGATAAAATAATAGAGGTGAAATTGTATGTAGGAGTGGGAAGAAGAGTAATACATCAAACTTTTACTCCAAATGTCTCCATGTAATCTATTTTTCTTCCCCCAAAACTCAGATAGGAATGGACAGAATTCAGCCTTATTGGGCAACACTAAGTGGACAAGAGTTTACCCAAGTTTATGGGCCTTGGAAGAGCCTTAAGAAGTAGAGCACTTCTCCTTGCATATAGTCATCTTTCCATTCCTCATCAGGGGAATGGGGCAGGGGAATGGGGGCTCACCTACCAGAAGGGCATCAGCTGGGAATGGGGAAGAAGAGGAAGGAGGGTGGTTGCAGCTAGTTGAGATGAAAGCCTCAGCGAAGATCTGGGCCCAGTTTCAAACGGAGCAGTTCCAGAGAAGGGTCTAACTGCTGGACTAGAGTGAGACACACTCCTTTTGGAGAACGTTAATAAGACTTCACCTCCTGAAATGAACACCCTGCCCCATCAGCCTTCCCCAACATTCCGGGTGTGTTTTGCATGATCGTGGGTGTGATAACAAGCCATGCTGTGTGAGTGTATGAAAGGCCAAAAGTCAGTGAGAGAAAATCAAAAATTAATACAATGACTAATGATTTCTAACCTGAAGCAAAGCACATGCAATGCTCACCCGGAACCTGCCTCTGTTTAAACGCTTCACTTCACACACCACACAATAAAGCCAGGAGAAGAAGACAGATTTTTTTTTTTGGAAAAATGTTTTATTTAAACCTTTTTAATCTTTTACAACAATAAAATATTGCGTCAATATAAACCCCTTGACTAAAACTGTTCACATCAAATATTACAGTGAATTGTTTTACTTTTGACACCCAACTCATCTTTGAAAGAGTTTCCTTTTAAACACAATGCAGAATTTATTGAAAATAAATAATTGCTGGCAACTGCAATAGGCAATTTGAATAAAATAGTTGAAAAAGCAACTCTTAATGAAAATAGCGTTTATTATACATCGGTTACTAAATGAATAAACTAAATGATCTTTCTTTAAATTAATAACTTCAAAAACGTTTTATACAAAACTGTACAATTATAAAGTCGGCAGAAATATTTGGGTTAACTCAGGTTTGAATCATAGCGCTTAACTGCAAAGAAAAAAAAATCGAAACAAACAAAGAAAACCCTAACAGTTGTAAAACATGAACTCCTTGTGGGGGGGAAAAATCCCAGAACTGAAACCCAACTACCAACAGAATGCAGAAGCTTGGCAAAAAAAGAAAAAGGATCTGGGATTTGAATTAACACATGCTCTTCGACCGACAGCTGGGGGAGACACAGTGTGGTGGACCGGGGCCCTGGCAGCCCTTAATAGCGCATCCTCAAAAAGCGGCCATAGGCTTTCAGGTCCTTATAGGTAGTTTGAAGCTTTGTCTACCGCAGCTGCGTCTGGAGGTCGGGACAGGCGGCCGGCCCGGGCTTACGGAGCCCCCAGCCAGGTCTGGCGAGCAGCGACTGAGTGTTTGGGTGCATGTCCGGCCCAGCAATGTGTGCTCCTTGGGAATGAGGTGAGCCTCCGGACCTGGCATGTGGACATGAGAGCTAGCAATAAAGCCACAGCAACTGCATAAATTTTGGTTCTCTACACAGACTAGCGAGATTTTTTTGTAGTTTCTTTTTTTTTTTGTAAATAGTAAGACGATACACACAGCTATCTACACACACACGTTTGCACGCGCACGCACACACGCACAGAGACACATACACACAGAGAGATATAAAAAGAAGAAGAGGAAAAAAACCCAGCCACCCGGGCGCTCGCTAGCTAGCTCAGTCTTCGCCATGGGCTTCTACCAGCTGTGTTTGTTGGAGGCGCGGAGATGGCTCCCCATGAGCCCACTCAGGGACAGCCGTATATACGGGAGAGGAGGTGGTACGCGGCTAGACCAGAATCCCTGCGACCTTTGCCAATCATTTCATTGTCCTTCTGCACAGAGCAGAGAACGCCGGTCCACCACCCCCTCGCCACCCTTCCCGGAGGGTTTCTCACTCACGGAACAGGCAGTGAACTGGAGGTGAAACGAACTGGAAAGCGTTGACCCAGTCTGTCGCCAGCGTCTCCGGGTCGGGTCGTCGTCTCCAGCTAAAGCAATCGGGTGTGAAGGCAAAGTCCTTCGCCTAGAAAGGCCAAGGTGGGATCGAGCTGGCAGTCGGCCTGGCAAAGCGCGGGGCGGGTGGAGAGCTCCGAGTGCAGGCATTAAGGACTTCGGGAGGTGAGGAGCACTCTCCGCTCCTCAGGAAGACTTCTTTCGCCCGGTGCAGCTGCGGAATCCTTCCAGGGCACCCAGATGCGCTGTGGAAGCCTGTGGGGGCTCCACAGTTGCGGGAAGGAGGGCAGAAAGCTTCGAAATCGCCTCTCCTCCTTCGTACTAGTTTGCAAACAGAATCGGCTGCCTATTGTGCCTACCCTAGGCACTCGGCTACCCCCCGGAAAAAAAATTTTATATATATGTGTGTGTGTGTGTGTATATATATATATATATACACACACACACACACATATATATGTATGTATCTCCAATATCATCAACAAACTCTCTCCACTGTACCCTCTCTTCTCCATACAGATTTGGGATAGGGGATCGGTGGATGGGTAGGCATCTCTCCCCCTCTTCCTTTTCTAAGCAATTAAAAAACCATCAGCTCAATGAAGGAATAATAGTAGCAATAATAATATGGAGTGGTCGATTAGATACAAATTGTCTCACAAATATTGTGTACAGCTTATAGTAAAACACCGCAGACATTTAGAAACGCTATAGAAGTTTTAAAAAATGCAAAACTAGTCTATTGTAAAACAGATTTCACCTGAAATACAGCTGCTATAACCAAGGCGCTGAAAGGTTATTCAGAGGCACACATCTGTCTTCCCACCCCCCTCCCCCATCCCTACCCCGCCCCCAAGTTACCCCACTCCTTTCTCTTCCTAGAGAGGAGCGACCAAAAACAAAACAAAACAAAAACAAAAACAACAAACAACCTTACTCAAAGTAAACAATATATATTGATCAGCAGAAAAGGTTGGAGGGAGCTGTTGCCTGGCGCAGGGGATATGAGGTCCCCGCCTGGATCGCTTAAGGCAACTGTGTATCCGCGTTGAGAAGCCTGAATGCGTGTGTGTGTTTTCTTTCTTAATATGTTAGAATCCCCTGTTTAAAAAAAAAAAAAAAAAGTGGAGGGAGGGGGAAAAGAAAGAACGAACAACAAAAAAGAGAGAGAGAGAGACAGAGAACTAGAGAAATAGCAATTAAAAAGCTGGAGTAAAAGGAAGAGAGTGGAAGAGAAAGAGAAATCCGCGCTGCTCCCAGTGCGGCCGGTTGCTTCCTCGCTTCCTGCAGTCAGAGATCGTGGCAGGACGTGTCTGTTTTCACCGTGTGCGTGTGCGAATAAACCTCATGTGGCTGCTGATCCCCTGGTGGAGTCATTCTTTTCTCTTTCTGTCTTCGATTACAGAACCAGACACGCACCACTTCTTTCTCCAACTGGAGGCTGTCTGCCAGCGAGGAAATCTCCTGCGCGGCAGGCTTGGGACACTTGAGGAAATGCGTCTCCAGTACGCCCTTGACACTCACCTCGATAGAGGTTCGCTTCTTGCGCTTGCGGCCCTGCGCCGCGATCTTGTCAATGCTGGTCGGACTCCCTGTGGACGAATCAGCCTCCTCCAGCCACTTGTTCAGCAGCGGCTTCAGCTTGCACATGTTCTTGAAGCTCAGTTGTAAGGCCTCGAACCTGCAGATGGTGGTCTGAGAGAACACGTTGCCGTACAGTGTGCCCAGCGCCAGCCCCACGTCAGCCTGCGTGAAGCCCAACTTGATTCTTCTTTGTTTGAACTGTTTGGCGAACTGTTCCAACTCATCCGAGGTTGGTGTCTCCTCGTCCGAGTGGTCCTGGCAGTGGTGCGAACCTAGGTCGCCGTGGTCTGGGGGTTCCCGGAGCACTGGGTGTAAGCTCTGCGTGGAGGCAGAGGCCGGCGGTGGAGTGAGCCCCCCGTGCTCCAGCATGCCGCTCACTGTGAAGCCCGGCTGCGAGTACACGTTAAGGGGTTGGCTGCTCGACGTGATGGACGGATTCGGAGCCGGGCTCGCCCCCCAGGCATTCGGATGGTTAGTGTGCGGAGAGTGGTGGGCGACGTGCGGAGAGCGGTGATGGATGATTGCGCCCAACTGTAGGTCTTCGCGCCCAGGCTTCACGTCTTGCTGTTCCAGGGGGCTGGTGGCCAGTGTGGAAGACCATGGGCCTCCATCGCTCAGACTGGTCACCCAGTGATGCCCGAGGGGATGCCCATTGCTAGGAACTCCCTGCAAGTAATCACTTTGGAGAAGTTTCTGAGGGTTTCGGAAAGGACTCCCCTGCTGCATGCCCGCAGAGTCCGCATGGACCATAGAGCTGGAACTGAGAATGCTGTAGGGATTCGAGGCAGCTGTGGCCATGGTCGGTGAGGATCCCCTACTAGTTATAATGTGGCAAAGGGAACAGCTTCAGCCTTTGACATCTATGGTACAGGGGAGCCAAAGCCGCGAAAGCGAGTTACCGGCACCCGCCGAGGCCAATTGCAGCGCGTCTCGGCCTGGCCTTCCGCGGACTCGGCCAATGGCGGCGCGGGAGGCCGGGCTAGCTTTCCAAATTAGGCTGGCGAAGCTCGAGAGTTTCTGTGAGACCCAAGCAGGAAGTGAATCAATCTTTCGGCTCCATTGGCTGCCTAGTGCTGAGTGACAGGAGCTCATTTGGTTAACCCTTCCCCCCACCTCCCACCGCTCTCGGACGTCGCGGATGTTAGTAGAGGAGGGGGAAGGATGAGAGGGATGTGCGTTCGTGTGTGTGTGTGTGTGTGTGTGTGTGTGTGTGTTTGGTGGGGGATAGGGGTGAGGCGGCAAACTGGTTTTAGAACTCTTTTTAGGTTATTTAGATTAACCTAAATAAAGAAGAATATTAAGAAAACAATATAACCAGTTTAAATGTCTTGTAGATTTTAGCGGATAGGGATTTTCCTCAGGTTAATTTGGCGTTCTCGGTTAGTTGTGTGCGGGGGAGTGAAAAATAAAATGCCACTACAAACTTTGAGCAAAGGAACGTCTTCGATAGGACCCTAAATCTGTGAGACTGAAGCCCACGATTCCAATAAGAGCTATTTCAATGTGTTTAATTTCATTTTATCACTTATAAGAAACTCGATACCAAGGTCAGAAAGCATCTAAGAAAGAGATGCCCAGATCCTTCTGAAAAGATTGATTTAGGGCATGAAGCACTGGAAAATTCTGAGAAAGTATTGTAAAATCTAATGTGATACTGGCAAAATCCAGTTATTTTGAAGTTTGTCTCCCAATTCAGTTGGTTAATTGGTAGACTTGCGTTTTTTTTTTGTTTGTTTGTTTTTTTTGTTTGTTTACTGCTCCGTGTCAACTCCCATCAGAGGTCCCACAAATTTTGTCAGGGGCAAGTCTTGCTGAAGTGGGTAACCCTCCTACGCACTCACCCCAGACACTCAGCGAACCTAGTCCCAATAGGTACACAGGAGAATATTCATGACTACCTGCGCCCAGTGTTGTCCCCTAGGAAAATTGTTTTTAACACACACTTCTTCAACCCACCACCAATCCCACATAAGTTGAAGAAAATGGGAAACATTTAGTGTGCCCTGGAAATTCAGAGAGAGAGAGAGAGAGAGAGAGATGACTGGAGGGCTGTTTGGCATTAAGTACCGCCTCCCCCAACCCCAACCCCCCCACCCCCCGCCCCATTCCCATCAAGCTTGAATTTACTTTCAGTTTGGGAAGACGGGACTGTTTTTACATTTTGGTTAAAGGAAAATAGAGCAAAGACTTGTATTCCGCCTAAGCTTTTATAAGTTCGGGAAGGACAAGTCTATGTGCTCCACAGCCCCGTGCAAATGCGTTGCTTGTAAGCAGAGTGGGTGAAATGCAAAGATTTTAGATTTGCTCTAGCTGGGAAAAGGCAACATCGGATACCTAGCACGATCTCTGAAGTCAAAAAATGACCTTTCATTGCATAATTTTGAAGATAACCTAGTTGCATAATTATATTTGCACTTACAGAAGACGGCATCAGAGTTCCCTTATTGGTTTAAAATTCCATTAAATATATTGCAAGAGCTCCTAGGTTAAGCTTGATTTAAATTTGCATACATTTTCATATATTTAGCAGAAATAAAAGAAGGCTTGCAGCTACCAGAAAGTCATTAAGGCATTAGTTTCTCTAAGAAGACAGATCTGAAGAAAATGCAAGAAAATGAGAAAAAAATAAAAACAAGGTGAGCTTATTCTGACATTCCTTTATATAGCTAAAGAGCGTATATTTCCTGTGAAATGAGTAATTTCTTATGAGAGCACAGAGCAGAAAGAGCTTATGTTGGTAAATGTAAACTGTGTCTATTATGCAGGAAAGTCAGGCATCTGGTTGAGATCTATTTCTTTCTCTCCCTCTTAAAAAAAGGATAAACACTTAGTAATTATTGGTAGAGAGGATCATTTGCCATCTTCTGCCCTCCCCCTTCTCCCTCATTGAAACTGCTTTCATTTGCTGGTGTCCTATTGTAAAGGTTTATCTGCTTTTAACCTAGAAATTGATTTTTCCTCTCTCCCTTCCCTTTCCTCCCCTCCCCTCCCCTCCCCTTCCCTTGCCTTCCCTCCCTTCCCTTGCCTTCCCTCCCTTCCCTTGCCTCCCCTCCCTTCCCTTCTCTTCCCTTCCCTCCCTTCCCCTCCTCTCCTTTCTCCTCCTCTCCTCTCCTCTTCTGTCCTGTCCTCTCCTCTTCTCCTTCTGCCCAGGAACGTCCTTTCTTTACTGCCAACTGTGTGTATCTTCCTTTGCAAGAATGCAATCTCATTTGTGCCCGAAATTTTGCTTCATGAAGAAAAAAATAACTTGTTAAAATTAAACAAAAATAAAAGTTTTCCGGCTCTCTGTTAGACTGTCTGTTCAAGGATCCATTTGCCAGTCTGCGTTGGGTCAGTTTAGAGGTCAGAGGGAAACACATTGAAGAAACTATAGGAGCAAAAAGATCATGATCATTGCCATGTTGTTGTTGTCGGTGGGTTCCCCACCCCCACCATTGCAGCTGCGTTTGGTTGAAAGAGTTGTTAATCTTAGCCTGGCCATTCAGGGAGTTAAGGCAATTATCAATTGATAAGACTTTTGCATGAAGAAGAAGTGGATCCTCTTCCAATTCTGACTTGCCTGAGTTCTTAAAAAAAAACCTTCCTCTTGCCTGTGGCTTCGGCTCTGGCTCTGAGCGAAGAGGTAAGGCCAGCCGTGGAAAAGTGGTTCAGACCTTTTGCCCCGAGGCTGGTTGGGGGGGGCGGTGGTGTTGAGGACGGGGCATCTGCACCCAGCGACAGGCTTTTCCACACCGTTGCTTTGCAGTCTTTTAATATAAGAATAGCTTCTGTCAGGAACAAAAACCGATGTTAGTTGTCTTTTTCCTTTCCATTATTTCCTTTCCTTTTTCTTTCTTCCTTCCTCCTTTCCTTCTCTTTCTTTCTTTCTTTTTCTTTCTTTCTTTCGTTTTAATAATTAGTTCCCATGAATATAGATACTGCCTATTGAATTCAGGTGGAATCATGTCCTTTACCAGCTGAGATAGAATCTCTTGCACGTTAGGTGCTTTGTTTTTGAAGAAAATATCTGCATATAGTCAAATCTTCTTGCTGTTCTAACTAATCTGCTGGAGAGGTTTCCTTCGCCTTCTCCTGTCAGTCTAACTTCCCAAGTGTAACAGATGCCGCTCTCAAGCGCTCCTTTCTGCGGCTTCTCTTTATTCAGCCTTGCATATTTCTCCCCATGATCTGGGTTTCCATAGAGAGAGGAATAAAAGGGGGGACCATGGTCACAAATCCCCTGCCCCATGCAAAATAAAAGAGCCTCATTCAATATACGACCCTGTCTGGACATGGGAGAAAAATAAGTCCATGAGAAGCTACTGTTGCAAAGAGCTTGTAACTTATTTTTCATAGACTGCATTTTGCCTTAAACTCAAAAGTTACCACTGGTAAACCTGCTATCTTGGGTAGCTGGGCTAAATACACAGCTTCGTGTTCTCCTCACTGAGATCTTGAAGTCCACTACCAGATCCTCAGATCTGATTTACCCCACCCCCTTCAGAGCTATGGTTTGAATATAATAATAGCTGTCGAACCCTGCCAGGCTGGGGCAGCTAAAAGTTGCCCTGGAGGGGATCCAGACTTAGAATTGGAGAAACTAATTTTAGCAAGTCTGCACACCTATCTCCAGCAAGGCAACACAGGTTTCGATTACCATGCCTGGCCAGCACACAGCACCAACTTCATTCCTCCTAGGGTTGCCTCCACACCCCAACTCGCTACCCCTCCCTACTCATCACTTTGCTTGATTTCTAAGAGGACAATTCAGTTAATTTCCAAAAGCAAGTCAGATCAGCTTGATTTACTTGTACTCATTTATTTGTAACCTGGGGGTTCACAGTGGCTTTCCTCCCTCACAATATTTAAGGATATAAAACAACTCCTGAGAGTCTTCGCAGACCTTACGCCCCCCTCCCTTCCCTTTCGAAGCAAGAAAGGACTCACAAAAGAAATTAAGCAGTTTAATGTAGTTCATGTCGCCCGTTCCTGTGGAAGCCCCCAAGCGTGGTCGCAGTTGGGCAGCCTGTGCCCAGGCTGGTTCAGAAAGTGCCCCGGCCATGGGGATTATGCTGCTTGTAGATTTTATATTTGAGTGTAGATTACGAAGTGTTCTCGCGGCACAAATTGGAAGAGGGGGAGACCGTCTGTGGCTGGGGATGGCTGGGGTTGAGGAGGGGATTAAGGAAAGAAGTCCAAACGGCCAGATTTGAATGTGTATAATGCAGCATGAAGCTCCAGACGGTAGGACATGGCACATAGGCGTGACCTCAAAATTGGAAACTTCACCTTCAACACAAGTTCACTTTGGAAGCAGGATGAGTTACGTTGGGCTTGGTGGGGACAAGTACACATTTTCTTTTTATAACCAGGGAGCTCATGAGGGAAGGGAAACAATTGAACAGCCTCTGAAAGGAAATGAGAAAGAAACCTTTTCCCTGATGTCTGTACACTGAGCTCATGAGACATTCTCAGCGTGAGACACAGCTGCCCTACAAAGCGCCAGTCTACTGTAGCTGCTCTTATAGTTGTTGTTGTTGTTGTTGTTGTTGTTCTTCTTCTTCTTCTTCTTCTTGGCAAACTGCATGGGGGAAGGTTAAGGGCTCAATATTCTGAGGGAGAATTAAAAAAAAATTAGATGGCATTAGCAGACATTAGCCAATACCGATTCAAGCTCAATTAGTTCATTTTAAAAAGATCTCTGTTGGCTTTCCTTGAACGTGAAGAAAAGGATATTTAGAGAAAAGGGGAGAGGGAAGAGTGACAGCATATAGCAAATGCCGCAGCATAAACAGGGTTATTTATAAAGTAAACTATTCATCATGAAAAATTTAATACAAATACCACAATCTTTGAGAACACTAGTCATTTGTTAGCAAAATCCACTGTCAGTGGGGAAGTGCTGAGGCATTGTGTGGCTGGGGCCTCAACAGGAGGGTTAGAGGATAAGGACAATAGAGACCTTCACTGCGGAGGGAAAGGATGCTGGCTCCCACCCTGCCACTGCGTAGGCAAGGTCGAGTTGATCCCGGCTCAGTTTCTCTTCCGAGTTTAGAGTTTACTTCTTCCCTTGCCATTGCTCTATCTTACAGTGTCCAGGGAAAGAACTCTACCGGGACAGAGCTATTGTGCAGTATTCTACGTGGCTATCATTTTTCCCGGTTCTAGGATCTAGGGTGTTTAGAAATCATTGTGGGCATTTGCCAGTCACTTTTTTTGCACTGCAGATAGAGACTAGTTTCTAGGAATCCAGTTAACAGTTCTACAAAATACAGACCCAGTGTGGAATTACCTCTGTGTGTGTCTGTCTCCCTCTCTCTCTGTCTCTCTCTGTCTCTATAATGGAGTAGCAGAATGTTTATAAATTTAAATTGCAGTGGTGGTTTTTAGTTTTACTTTGACTTTTTTTTCTTAAAATCAGAAGTGATGGGAGCATTTAAAAACAAGAAAAAATATTTCCAGCCGCATAATTGATCAGACGGCTTGTAGAGATGATCTATTACTTTAAACTCTGCAGATCTGTGTTCGGGGCATCAATAAGTCCATCTAGTTTACCATTAGACGCTGTTTATAAATCACTGCCTTGGTTAATAGATCCACCCCAAATTGCAATTCACTTCCTTCTTCATGGACGGATTAAGGTTTTAACATGCAAAATTGTAAGAATGCTCCGGCTTCATTCATAACTGAGATCGTGTTTTCCCTGCACTCTTGTTCTCCGTCTCCCTTCCTTAGTGAGTAGTACTTATCTGAAATGGCTAGCATTCTGAGTCCCCGTGCGGTAATGGGACTACGGGAAACTTGATTACAGATCAAAATATGCGCTCTTTCTAGGAAAAGACTTTTAGTAAGTAATCAGCTGAGTATTCGGGGCTCACGTTACTATTTGTGGGTCCTATGGTGGGCAAGAATCTATGTCATATTTGAAAATAAGCAAGCGACCAGATTTAACCTGCTATCATTATTCAGAAATTTCTATTATTTTTTTTCCCAGAGGGATACAGTAGGTAAGCAGGCTGATGATTGTGAGAAAAATGTACTAAAACGTATTTTAAAATCAAGTTTTATAAATCAAATATAAATGTATAATTGATATATGTGAGAGAGAGAAGTATTTGGGGAATAGTCCACTTTGCAAGGACATTTGGGAAACCCATTTTTTACAAGAATATAAGCGCTTCCTCTGTTGTGATTGTTGTGCTAGTTCTGGGGGGAGGGGTGTTTGTTTCCTGAGTGCTCTTAAAAATCTACATATTCTGTAACTTTGGGCCACTTCTTTTGCACTTTGCCCCATTCTCGATTGGGGGAATCAATTTGGCTTGCCTGCTTGGGGAAGAGATCTATTTGATCTGGTATTTCAGTTTCCAGCTGCCTGTGGATACATGCCATAGTGTGTGTGTGTGTACATTTTATATCCAAGAAATTTTTTGGAGTCTCTTTTCAATGCACAAGTGCTCAGGCGGTCAGCCAAAGAACCCAGCCCCCCACCAGGTCTTTCCTCTTGGTGGGTCCGCTCCCCTAACCACGAGTCTGCAGCTAGCCCGCTCTCAATTCTGGTGTTGCTACAAACCCAAGTCCCTTAGCTACAACCTGCAGAAAGTCAGAGCCAGAGAGAATCAAAGAGCTGTCCCAAAGTCCTGTACACGATCTTGGTGGGAGGGAGCGTGATCTGGGCAGCAACATTATCCCTAACCTCCGGGGTAGCCTGGCTGAGATGTTTGGATGAAGCCAAGCAGCTTGACCTGAGATATCCTCTGAGATGCATCCTGAAAAGAGGCGGTTGGGCCAGGACAGGGGTGGGGGCATTCAAATGAGAGATTCTGTGTTAAGATAACTCAGTGGATGATAATTCCTTGGGCTGAATGGGTCCTGTTCGGACAACTGAGCAGCCAGTGAGAGGGACTTATTTTGCCAGCCTCCTGGCATTCACTGTCCTGCTCTCCCCAAGCTCTCGTCCTCTATTTGGAACAGGTTCCATAGGATGGAGACGGCTGAATTTCCCAGGTTGGAAGTAGAGGGAGGTGGCCAGGATCTAGAAGAGCCGGCGCCAAGGCAACTGTGTGAGCTGTGTGAGCCTGGGGGCCAGCCAGCAGTTAGTTTTCCGGGATCCCCTAGACCCAGGTTGAGCACCCTTGTCCCTTAATAGCCACAGTTCCTTGCCCTGTGGGCCCCTTAAACATTTCTAAGTCCAATGTCTCCCTCTCTAGGCCTGCACAAAGGTAAGATGATTAAGGTAACCCTTTCCTGGGAGGCAAGACCCAGCCCCTTTACTGCCAAACACTTTATATTATCACAATTCTGCCTCAGTGACACTCTCCCTTGGAGGTGTGCTTAGGAGAGCAGTGACCCCATGATTCTTCTTGTGTGCATATGTGTTGGGGGTGATAGTCACCCTAAAATATTTTATCCAGGCACTAAGATGTTAACTCAGATCACACTGAAGGCAGCAGGATTTAAACCTCCCTAATCCTCTTTAAAAAGAACAAATTTCCTGTTTATAACAATTGACAGGGGCAAGAGAAACCTTAGGCTTCTAAGGAAACACACAGGGCAATCTAAATATCAACACTCAAATTTTTCTTTTACATCCTAAATATTCCTTTTAACTTACTCAAATAATAGTGAGAATGAGGCTCTCTCATTTCCCCCACCTACCCTCTTCTTACTACTTATACTTTCAGAGAGAGATTGGGGTTCCTGTTTGCAGTTAAACTATAATTCAATCATATCTGTTCTCATCTTTACCTTTAAATGCAATATTTCCCCAGGTGCTTGATGTAAACATTAGAGATGCACTCCCCCTTAAATAGACCACATACACCTTTGTGTGTGTGTGTGTGTGTGTGTGTGTGTGTGTGTGTGAGAGAGAGAGAGAGAGAGCAAGAGAGAGTTTACAAGGCTGAACTTTGCATATTGAAGTACAACTTTATTTGAGTGTATATTGCATTCAAAAATGATCTGAGCTCTGTGTCTCTGTGTATGGATCTCGGCTCTGCAGAAGCTGAGTCTTAGAACTGTGGAAGTTTGGTTTTCCTTTAACTGCTAGTTGACAGCTTTGTAAAGAACTGAAATTTGTCCTATACAAACACCCACACTGGTGACAGAAAGAAGCATTTGAGTCCTCCCCCCTTTCTTTGCCCCTCAAAGTAGAAGAACTGAATTTTCAAACACATTCTGTATGTTTTCAATATTCTTGAGGAGTCTGAAAAGTTTTCTAAAGAGGAGGAAAATAAGTCACAACACACAAATAGAAACACTTCGGGAAAGATATAATATGCTTTTTTTCTGAAATTTTACTACTAAAAATGGAAAGAGACCAAGCTTTCTAAAAACACTTCTAGTGAGATGATGACTTGCATTATAAACAGATTTACTCTTCTCTTTTCATGTCTTTAGAGCAAGTCTCATCCCAGACAACTGTATTTAAAACTCTATTTAATTATCCATCCTACCATATTTTAAAAGGTGTGATATCTGTACCTGCTATGGAAGGAAATCAGAATACAGTTACTGGAAATTGTGGGGGATGTTGTAGAACAATACAATGAAGTTAGAGTAGAAAGAAGTGTCGTTAACTTTTCAGTAGCCTTTAAGCATTTTTTATAAACTCTTCCAAATACTTGTTTGGAAATAAAAATTTTCTCTGCCATGTACAACATATCAGAAAGCACTGTGTCTTCATGGGATAATACTTTTGGAGGTGATTATTGGAAGTAAATAATGATCATAAATAAGCTAGCTCTGATGAATGATGAAGGTTTGCTGAGAAAGATATATTAAAGTGTTCTTAGCTTACATACTTACAGCTGGACCCTCTGTTTTCAAACGCTTTGGAGTATTTCTGGTTTGGTGGATCTGCAAACTGCTTTGAAATGACTAGTAGTGTGTAAGTAGATTGCAAGTAAACCTAGTGAATTGAGATCATTCTCTATCAGTTTAATATATGTTTTATAGTTAGTTTAGCATTCTGATTTGATTGCCTTAGTAATGTGAATTGCCTACAGCTACTGATGATACAGCTTTAATTCTGTTTTAAAGGTCATGTAAACATGTGCCTGTAGCATAAGGAATGCAAATTCAATTCCCTTTTAATGTTTCCTCACATTTACTTCACAGCCTTCACCTAGAAAATAAGCAGGATTTAATATAAAATTATTTTAATGTTATGATTTCATTAAGATCCTTTTTCAATGTTTTACTTTTCCTTTTGCAGGGTAAAGAAGTCTTCCTCTGCTTTGCAGTGCATAGCTCATGCAACATACATCACTCATACTGGAGGCAGAAAGATATTTTTGTTAAGATCTTTTCACTTTTCCAATGCTTTTTACTAATAAAGAGCTGAGAACTTCATTTCAGTCTCCCTGTAGCTGCGGGTAAAAAGGACACAAAACAAGCTAGATAATCTAACCACGTTTTAGATTGCAGTGGAGAGAGAATATTGTGCACGTGTTTAGGAGGCTCTAGTCACAAGCAGTTTTACAATATGAACATATGATCAAAAATGAACTGTGGAAAGCATATTATCAAAAAGAAAAAAAATATTTAAAATAGAATTGACACAGAGAAGAATGCTTTAGTTGTTCCAAATTAATATAAAAAGCATATAAATTATGGCTTCAAAGTTCTATGACTTAAATATTGGTTGTTATGCAGTTATTTTTTACACTGCTTTCTAAAATATATTAAGACCTTGAGATTAATGCAAGATTATGCCAATAGATTACATTGAAACTTTTTCTTTGAAACTTTTAAAAATGTGCTTTAAGAAATTGAGTAAATCTTTACAAAACAGGTAATTGTTAGTGTTAAGAGATAGTCATGTGGGGTTAAGAGCAGTGAGGATGTAAACATACAGGTTGAAATGAAGTGGAAAGCTGAACTTAATGCTTGTGGTGATGCCATTTTGCTCTATATATCTCTGTTCATATATCTCTAAACTAAAACTTGTTCACACTGAAATTAAGTTGTAGATAATGTTTTCAAATATCTTTTCCTTAAATTGAATTGTCCAATTGATGGAAGTGTTAAAAAATAAAATAGAAAATATATATACATCAATTGATTTGTTAGCATATTTTTAATATAACAAAAATAAAAATGCATAAATGAAGCCTGAATGTCACCAGTCTCAAATGTAGTTTCATTTGCTATTGAGGAACAATGATTCAGAAGTTTGGAATTCAAATTTGGAAGATGACTGCAGTTATAGGGTAGGAAATGTGTTTTGTTCTGTGTTTATGTTGTAAAATTGAGTGTTATCCACCACAGGTGAATAATCATGAATGCCCATAGTGGAAAAGAGCTATGGGCATGAAAACCTTAGGTGCTGATCTAAGTGGTTGATTTTTAAAAATTTTCCTCTGGTTTTCAGCTTACACTTTTCAAGCACTTCTTGTTTTTTGTTTTTTGTTTTTTTCCTTTTTCTTAGTAGCAGGGAACTCAACATACAAAGTTTATGTTTAAAGCCTGGAAAATTTTCTACATATTCATTAACACCTTGGACTCTAACAATATAATACCGCAGAGACAGCTGATTGGTGATAAAAATCAGTATGAAAGTAGACTCTACTTTCTGTGAATTGGCCCTGCTGCCTTTTGTCAGTATAACAAAATTGAAATTTCATGAAAATGGCTTTGTTTTTTGTTGTTATTTTTACATAATCTTAGTGCTGTACACATGTTCTTAGAATGAAACCTACAACTGGGAAATCTCTGTCACAGACAAATTGTAAAAATTCCCAATGTGATTTGCCTTTGATAGGAGACCCTTAGTTACATGACTATTTACTTGCTTAAGGAAATTTAAAATGTACAATGATGCAAGTCTTACATTATTTTGGAATTTGCATTTTGAGCAATAGATCCTAAGGAGAAAATTTCTGGTTTTTTCTCCTGACTTTAAGGACCTTGTTCACAGAAGTGCTCCTTTAAATAGAAATGGACAGTAAATAATATAGAACTCCAAATCTAGATCACTGCATGGTCTATATGTTGTGTCTGAGCTGAATGTTCATCACTCACACATATGGTTGTATGTATTTGATGTCACCTTAGTTAGAAGATACTGCATCCACAGGTGTCAGTTTCAGTGTAGATACACGTTTTCCTTTGATGGTGCTTTCAGTGCTATTTTCCTGTCAAAAAGATACAGAGATACTTCTCACAGTTGAAATTAGCTGTTTCATGACTGCATGCTCTTTCACCAAAAGAGAGAAACTTGTTCATGTGTGAGTAGCATGTATCTCAGGTGCTTTACCTGGAGTAGTTGCACTAAAAATAACATTTAAAAATGGGAAAAAGCCCCAAACCTCAGCATTTACATCTCATCCAGGCATGCTGTAATCCACTTGCTAGATAGTTAGTGGCCATGCTTCTTTAAGTTGCATGCATACATACACATAATTGAAAAACAGGGTGCTTTTTAATGCAGTTAAACCTACCATCTTTATTTTCAGAATCCTTTCAACTGAAGCCTATTTCCACAGTTTTCCAATATCCTATAGTTTTCTTCATTGAGCAATGGCACCTTCTGTGTTGTGAGAATGAGTGGTTTGAACACAAACAGGTTATATAGAAGCAGTTTGTGGCTGATTCTATTAATATTGCCCTTATCAGTAAGTACCTTCAAATATGAAGAGGTGTAAGTGACTTTATTAAATTAAATATGGCATTACAAAGCACGTGTCTCTTGTCAAATCACTACTTTATATAGTAATAGAGATGGAAATTCTTTGTTATACCTATTCAGAAAAAGTTTACATATTCACTTAAAATCAACTTTATTATAACTGAGAGAAATACAATTTGTTTCAAACAGTGAACCACAATTCAACATTTCCTAATAATGTATGTTCTTGTATGTTCTACTGTGTGTTTTTCTTCGTTATCTTCTTATATCTGAAGTTCTATTCCCACCCCCTTCCCTCCACCCCATGTATTTGATCATTTCTCTAAGTCCCTTGGCTGAACCAATCTCTTTTCATGCAGAGGATAAAAAGAGAACAACTTCAAAGTAGGTTCAGGTAATTAACAGCTGAGGGGAATATAATCTAAACCATAGGCCCTGCTTTGCACCCAGGCTGGCTCTCTGAGCCAGCCGGCAAGGGAGTGCCTATTCCCTATAGCATCTAAATCTGCTTCCTCTGAACAGTACTGCCAGGCCTCCAGTTATCACATCTGCATTTCAAACACCATGGCTCTGGCATTAATTATTAATTAGCCTACAGTCACCCTAGAGGATTCAAGTTCCAGTTTGCACATACTTATTCATTGACCTCTATCTTAGTTTTTGTTGGGGGTAAAAACTCAGTAGAATGCTTAATAATTTCCTTTCTCTCAGACCTTCTGTTCTAGTTTCATGGAGGGGAAACAGAATATTTTCCAAGTGAGAATAATCACACAATGGTCCCCAAATTTGTTTACAGTAAAATGTTTTGTCAAATATTGAGGGGCATAGAAGGAATGAAATGATTTATAGACAGTATTGAGTATTGAAATGTACTTTTTACTGTTCAACACATTGACTGACTAGTTTCCTCAAATTGGGAGATATGATCATGTGAAAAAGCCATATACTTCTTTCTCAGTGAGAACAACTGCACAACGTGTAAACTAGATTTCACCCTTGAAAAATACATGTACATGATCAATGAAAATATTGGTAGGTGCATCTGAAAGCAGGAATGCCTAAAAAAACTAAAAACACAAAAATGATTTTTAAAAAAGACAGATATTCTAATTTTGGTTTATTTCAAATAGAAATCTAAAGATTTTTTTTTATTATCAGTAAATATTTCAATGTGTAAATTAAATTATTATGCTATTTGTGATAAGCCTTTGGGCCTAAATATGGAAGCCTTTAAAGAATAGAGTTTAACTGAGTTGAGCTGAGAGTTAAGCAGACTTGGGTATGTATCTCAGACCCGCCACTTAATAAGTGACCTTAAATCTCACATCATTTGAGATTCTGACTACCGTTTAGGAAAATGAGGATAGCATTAGAACCCACCTCATAGGATTGTTATGAGAATTAAATGACAATATATATAAAATTCTTATCATAGTAGCTGACTTATAGTAATGCTCAATAAGTGTTAATTATATTAGTAAATATTTGTTCTATTATTTTATTGTGAGATTTCCATAGTTTGTCTTAATTTGGTTTTATTTAAACATCAGTTCCACACTGCATGTCTCTCCCAATATGGAGTTTTTGAACAACTATGTATGAGCATGAACCCTGTTGTACTACTCAGAAACTACTATCACTAGTGTCCTTTTACCACTCACTTGCCACCTTAATTGTCCCTTCTGCATCCCAAATCCTGTTTTCTTGTTTTGTATTCTGACATTTCTTCTGGAATCTAGTCATCACTGATCAAAATCTCTCCCCTTAATACAAGAACCCCTGTGGGCTTTTCCCAAACATTTCAACTTGTATCCTTGGCATGTGGACTCTCCTCTGGAACCACAGCACCTGTATGCTGTTTCCTTTTCCTGGAATTCGTCCAGGAACCCCTTTCAGAGAAAATGTGACAAGAGTAAGATCTGAGCACAGGTCTTGCTACCTCTGCCAAAACTGAGTCTGTTTCTAATACTGAAGCGGAAAGAAATGTTGTCTTGTTGTCCTGAGTTTAAATTCAGAAATATTGTTCCATACAAATAAAGTTATAAATGGTAGTTAAAGCCTGGTACTATAAACAATGTGCAGTGTTTTGATTATTTTGCTTTTTATGTAGGAAAAATGTGTTTTTATTAAAGATTTATACATTTTAAAATTCTTATTTTACCATGGTTTTCATTGTTACCATTCACATTGGCAGAAAATTAGTTTAGTCAAATAAATGGATCAGATGAGGTGAGAACGTTAACTTACCTGATAATGAGGTCAAAGTGAATTTTAAACAAATAACACAGGTACAGGTATAGAGAACCAGCAAAAATAGTCACCTACAGAACAATCATACCACGTAAAAGATTAAGGATTAGTGAATCAGAGTTTTCTAAGAATGTGGGGTAGAGCTCTGTATCAGGTCTTGCTCCATTTTTCATTTTTAATGAATGACTAAAATGAAAGCATAGAAACCGTACTAAGAGAATTTTCAGGGATAATTAATATATTGTATGGGAATTAAAATTTTGAAAGATTTCAACTGTGGAATGTTAGATAGAGAAAGTTGGAGTTAAATGAGACTTCAAAAGTCATCTAAATTAATACAGAAATCTCTTCTATAGCACTCCTGAACAATGGTCTTCTATTCTTTATTGGGACAAGTCTACTGGTAAGTTCACCATGTCGAAAAACAGCTCATTCCATTTTGGCAGAGCTTTGTTAGAAAGCTATGTCTTATATTGAACCCAACTTCTTCTATCTTAGTTTGGGAAGACTGTTTCCACATGACATCTCTTTAAATATCTGAAAACAATTTCTTTGCCCCACATTATTCCTTTTTTCCATTCTTAATATCCTCAGCTACTCCACCTATTCATCACTGAAGTGGTTTTAAGATCAGTCACTGTATTAGTCGGCTTGGTCTGCCATAACAAATACTATAGACTAGGTGGCTTTAACAACAGAAAGATTTTTCTCACAGTTGTGAGCAGAAGCCCAAGATCAGGGTGCCAATATGGTTGGGTGCTGGTGAGGCCTTTCTTCCTGACTTGTAGATGGCCTTCTTTTCACTCTGTGTGTGTGTGTTTGTGCATGTGTGTGAGAAAGAGAGAGAGAGAGAGAGAGAAAGAGAGAGATCTTCTTCATAAGTCCTATCAGATTAGGGTCCCACCTTTATGACCTCATTTAACCTTAATCACCACCTGAAGACCATATCTCCAGATATAGTCACATTGGAGGACTGGGCTTCTACATATGAATTTGGGGGTGAGGGGAACAGAATTCAGTCCATAGCATTCACAATCCTGGATTCCATAAACTTAGCACTCTTGTTATAGTCAAAATTACTCTTAAAATGTAGTGAACTAAAGTAATCCAGATGAGATCTGAGCAGTGCAAAGCACAATGGGACTATTTTGGACAATACGCCATTATTTTGCTGATATGACCTAAGACTGTATTTAGTTATTTTGTAGCTATTTATGTTGTGTACATAATGCCTAATGAAAAAAATAATAACCCACCACTCACATTTAAACTTTTGGTGACTTTTCTCCATTTTTTTCCTTTGCTTTTAAATGTCTATAAATGTAATTGTAATAATACTTTATAAGCAATTTTATGTGCTGCAATTTTCAACTTAACATTATATTACATGAATTTCCTATGTTATTAAAACTCTTCATAAATATTTTTAAATGTTGCATATTATTTCTTCTTAAGGATGTGCCATAATTTACATAAGCATTCTTTTTTTGTTGATTTTTCAAATACTGTAAACACAGTGAGATTTATACTTGAACCCAAAGTTATTTGTAAAATGTTTTGATTTTTTTGTTCTTAAATTCATCTTGTGGGCACGCACGCATACACACACACACACACACACACACACACACCATGGTTTCGTTATCTCAAATAATAGCTATCCTTCTTAGGATTGTGTCATTAACAAATTTAAGATCCTTATATATCTTGGTCTGCTTTGAAAAAAATTGTTGAAAAGGATAAAGGTCAAAGACAGAGCCACAGTTTTACCACTTGAGATTTCTGTTCTGGTTTACAAAGATCCATTAATCAGCACTCTTTAAGAAAACTTGTATATCAAATTACGAATCCATTATCATACAGCAAAAATTTACCTTACGTCTATCAGGTGAAACACCTGGGATTTTAAAGCCAAAAGGGACCTTAGAGGATCATATATTCCAGGTCCCTAACATGAAAAGTTTTTAATCACTTTATTTTAATTTATTTTGGGGGGGCTGTGTTGCAAGGCATATGGGATCTTAGTTCCCAGACCAGGGATAGAACCCGTGCCCCTGCAGTGGAAGCATGGAACCTTAATCACTGGACCACCAGGGAAGTCCCTGAAATTTTTAATGACGCTTAAAAAGCCACGTTGTGTGTGGCAATCTCATCTAGTAATTCTATCAGAAAAAAAAATGGGATTGGTTCAACATAACTTGTTTTTGGTGAACCTATGATGACATAATCATGCTGTTTTGTTTTTTTTTATTTCTCACAAAAGTTTTTAATAAACTATTTGAGAATTTTACTGGGCATCAATGTTAAGCTTATGGTCTATATTTTCTAGAATCTATCTTTGCTCTCTAGTTAAGATTCAGTTGTTATCTGCCAGTTGACTGGCTCTTACTTACAATAATAATATGCTGAAATTACAGAATTATAATTTTATATGCTAATAAACAACAATGTTTTGGTGTAAAAATATTACAGAGTTAGCAATAAGAGTAAATCTACAAAAATTGCTGCCTCCTTCATTTGAGATACTATAATGACGAGATGTGTGAAGCCTGAATAGAAATAGGGGAGGGTGGGATGAGATTAGACCAGATGACTTTTAAAATATTCTTCAATGCTATGATTCTCTAAAAACTATTTGCTAAAATTTTTCTCAGATTAAGACATGTTATTCTATTATAGATTGTTACAAAATGAATTTTAAGGATTTTGCCTTTAGAAATCTTTTAAAGTGCCAAATTCAGGTTTTATCAAAAAATAAATAAATTTCTATATATCCATTGTTTTAAAGCAGCAGTATTTAGGATATAAAATTCAAATTGTAAAATAATTATAATGTTAAAAGATCCCAAATGTATTTTTGAAAGCCGCTTAAAACTTTATCCACTAAAATTTTAATTATTTTATAAAAAACTAGAAATATCTACAAACATATGTGCTGATTGACATACCTATGGAAATGATGGACTTGGATTTTAAGTTGCCTGGAGAAAATGCCTTGTGTGGCTCACTTTAGATGATAATGACATATCTGCAAGTAACAAAAGAATCAATGGTTTAAGAAGTGAAGACTTTAATATGACTGATAAAAAGCTTGTGTGATCACATTGCTGTATATAGCTAAATGAATGTAGAAGCAATTGATTTTGTGACTGGCCAAAAAAATATTTGCTCCACCATATTTATCTATCATCCTAAATAATGAAAGAGAGCTTTTACGATAGTAGAAGGAGTCCAGGATTTGGAATGAATCATATTTGCGTTCAAATCTCAATTCTGCCCCTCCTCAGATGTATAGGAAAACCATTGAAACCCCCTAAGCCCCAATTTCCTCATTTGTAAAATGGAGATAACAAATGGACCTGGTTTGCATGATTATCTTAAATATTAAATAATGTAATATCCAGATAGTTTCTAGATCTGTACCCTGCAGTAAAAGGTATTTTTATTAATATAACTTTTTCCATATAAGTGTATTTGCCACATTAACAGTTTTACCTCTAGATGGAAAAATACTTTAAAAATTTATCTATTTTGGATGGAAAAATTTGTATTTCATTCTCTGATTCTTTCAGTAGACCATACTGAACATAACTGACATGTTTCTTAATGGTCCTAGGTAATCACAAGGAATTCTCATATTTATGTTTGCACTTATGTGGTGATGCCCTTGGGCTACTGATGTATTAAGAGCAGTGTTTGTCCCATCCTCTAAATTGTTCCAAGCTGTACTTTTTCAGATCTTACCTGACTTTTCTGGTTATTTTTTTAAACTTTTATGCTTAAAAGATGCTGTAAATATACTTGCCTGTAGTAGGTAGCCTGGATTTCATTTTCTTTCTTCTTTTTCTCTAACCTACAGTAGTCTCAGAAAACAGATAACTATGGCTGCTGATATGTACTGTGCTTTATAGTCTACAGTGCAATTTTATAAACAAGATCTCATTTGACACTTTGGTAAATAAACGTAATTATTCTCAGTTTAGAGCCAGAAAAATGGAGGTGCAGAAAAGTTAAGAAAGTTCCAAAGGTTTTACAGTCCATATTGAAGCCTAAATGTTTTGAACGAAGATTTTGTAAAATTTATTCTGGCTAATCAAATAACCTGTATTTACACTTTTATTATAATTTATAACTTGAATACCATATATAAAATATAAATATACAACTTTAAAACGATTGTGAAGTAAATTCACGTGTAATTTTTCCAAGGTCAAGAAATAAAACATTGTCAATATTCTAGAAGTCCCTGGTGTATTCTTTCTGGGTTATAGCCCTCTACCCAATTAAGAGATTACTGTTCTTCTGACTTCTGTGGTTTCTTTAGTAATTTTACCACACAAGTCTACTTCCTAAATAGCTTCATTTTGTCTCTTTTTGAACATTATATAAGTGGAATCACACAGTATGTGCTATTTTGTGTCTGGCTGCTTTTGCTCAACATAATATTGATGAGATTCAGTCACCCTATTTTATTAGTTGTAGAATATTCATTGACGTTGCTGTATAGTATTCCATTGTGTGACTATACTATTATTTATTTATCTCTGTATTGTTGTTGGACATTTGTGTTGTTTTTAGTTTTGGCTATAAGCAACAATGTTATAGAAATTCTTACATGTATCTTGGTACACATAAACTCATATTTCTGTAAGGCATAGACTGGAATTGTTGAATTGTAGAATATCTCCAATTTTACTATATTATTCCAAATTCTTTTCCAGAATGGTTATACCAATTAACACCCCCACTCCATACCACATTTAGGGTGTGTGATTTCTCATTGTTCCATATTGTTGACAATACTTGATTTCTTTAGACTTCAATTTTAGCCAATTTGGAGGATGTGTAGGGGTAATTAATGGTTTTAATTTGCATTTACCTAATTGCTACTAAGGTTAAGGGACTTCTAATATATTTATTGGCTAGGTAAATTTCCTTTTTTGTAAAGTTCTCATTAAGTCATCTGCACATATTTATTGAGTTTCCTGACTATTTCTTATGGCTTTATAGTAATTCTTTTTGCATTCTGAAAAGGATCCCATTTTTAGTTTCCCATTCTTTGCCTTTCCTTTTCACTCTTTAATGTATCTTTTAATGAATATAAATTCTTAATTTTAAAAGTCAAATTTATTCATTTTTTCCTCTTATGGTTCGTGCTTTTTGTGTATTAAGACATTTTCTTTTTTGAAGGGCATAAAGATATTCTCTTATATAATTATCTGAAAACTGTATTGTTTGTGCTTCACATTTAGGTCTATAATCTACCTGGGATTAATTTTTGTGATGGTATGAGGTAGGGCTACAATTTCCTTTTTTCTAATATGGATACTTGATTGACTCACCATTAAAAGACTACTTTACAGTGCTTACGTTGCATAAATCAGAAGGCCTTATAAGCATTGGTCTATTTCAAGATTCTCAAATGTGTCTCATTGGTCTATTTGTATATTTCTGTGCAAATACCATATTCTTTTTATTACTATAACTTCATAAATCTTGTCAATACTCTTGTTCCAATGTGTTCTCCTTCATAAAGGATGTCTTGCCTATTCTTAGCCTTTTGCATTTTCATATAAATTTTAAAATAAACTTATCAATTTTCACAAAAAGACCATTGGCATATTAATTGGAATTTTGTTGAATTTATACATGTTTTTATTATATGGGGTCTTTTAATCCATAAACATAGTATCTCTATGTATTTTTATGTCTTTAATTTCCATCAATAAAGTTTTATATTTTTCCATAGAAATTTTGCTTTTTATTTGTTGACTTTTTGTATAGGGCACTCTTTTATAAAAATTATTTTATAAACAATTGTTACTGTTGTTGAGAAATATAATTGATTTTTTCAATTTGTTGTATTTTCATCAAAGTTGCTGAACTCTTATGAATTTTAATATTTTATACATAGATTCTTTTGAATTTTCTAGGAACACAATCATATAACCATATAACATATAAATAATGTTTTATTTGTTCCTTTCAAATCTGTAGAACACTGGGTTATTTTTGCCAACTACTCACTACCTCTGTGCAATAAGATTATACAACCTATTCTATTGTCATGTGACTTGCTTGTGTATCTCTTTCCATCCTTTAATACCTGTGGGATGGCTACACTTCTCACATCAATGACTTGGGAATTGGACATGTGACATGCTTTGGCCAGTGGCATGTGAATTAATATGTTTGCCATGTTTGGACCAAAGCTTTAAATGCCACCTTGTGGATTGGCTTAGGCTTTCTTTTATTTACTTATTTTTAAAATTTTTATTGGGGTATAGTTGATTTATAATGTTGTGTTAGTTTCTGCTGTATAGCAAAGTGAATCAGTTATACATATACATATACCCAATCTTTTTTAGATTCTTTTCCCATATAGGTCATTAGAGAGTATTGAGTAGAATTCCCTGTGCTATGCAGTAGGTCCTTATTAATTATCTATTTTATACATAGTAGTGTGTATCTGTCAAACCCAATCTCCCAATTGATCCCTCCCACTATCCCCCCTGGTAATGCTAAGTTTGTTTTCTACATCTGTGACTCTATTTCTGTTTTGTAAATAACTTCATTTGTACCATTTTTTAGATTCCACATATAAGTGATATCATATGATATTTGCCTGTCTCTGTCTGACTTACTTTGCTCAGTATGACAATCTCTATGTCCATCCATGTTGCTGCAAATGGCATTGTTTCATTCTTTTTTATGGCTGAGTAATATTCCATTGTATATATGAACCACATTTTCTTTATCCATTTGTAGATTTTTGATGATGACCATTCTGACTGATGTGAGGTGATACCTCATTGTAGTTTTGATTTGCATTTTTCTATGGGTGGAAGACCTAAATAGACATTTCTCCAAAGAAGACATACAGATGGACAAAAAGTACATGAAAAGATGCTCAACATCACTAGTTATTAGAGAAATGTAAATCAAGCCTTAAACTTTCTTGCACTGGTGTGACCTCTGTCTGAACAAGAGTATATTCTAGATAGGAGTGGGTGCTTAACCTGGGATTAAGAATAAGAAGACATGTGAAGCCAAGCAGAACTGGGTAGAACTATACCCAACCCACAATCTTCACATAATGTAAGAAATAAATGTTGCTGAAATATTGGAGTTATTACCATAGTAAAATCTGAAATAAAAATAATCTTTATACCTTTCACTGTTTGCCAATTATTAAGCTATTGCCTTTCTGTTCCAAATTCACCTTTCTATAATCTGCTTTGTGGTGCTGGGGCTAAAACACAGTACATTTCTCTTTGCAAACTAGTTCTGCATTAGATGGTTTCTTTTTTTTTAATTTTTATTTTATATTGGAACATAGTTGATTAACAATGTTGTGTTAGTTTCAGGTGTACAGCAAAGTGATTCAGTTATACATGTATCTTTCAAATTCTTTTCCCATTTAGGTTATTACAGTGTATTGAGTAGCGTTCCCTGTGCTATACAGTAAGCCCTTGTTGCTTATCTATTTAAATCTATTTAAATATAGCAGTGTGTACATGTCAATCCCAAACTCCCTCTACCCTCTTTCCCACCCTTCCCCCTGGTAACCATAAGTTATTTCTCTAAGTCTGTGAATCTGTTTCCATTTTGTAAATAAGTTTGGCATTAGAGGGAGATTTTAAGGTTAAGGAGGGGTAGAAGGAATTTTCCCTTTACTTCCTGTTCCTGTGAGCATCACTCCAGCAATGGTATTTTACCCCAGCAGTAGCATTTGGTTCCAGTAGCAGTTGGTTCCAATGTCCAGTAGTTTTCCAAAGTCCCCAAACCAGCCTCATTGTGCTTCCTTGGACGCATTAACAAAAGTTGGAGATATTAGCAGTAACCCTTCACCAAAGTCTGAATCCCAGCTCCAGGAGGCCCCACTTCAAGCTCCTGAGTACCATCATTAGCTAAGCAGCAGCCCTCATAGATATCTAGGTCCCAGCTTCTCAAGGTTTTCCCTCCAAGCATCTAAGTTCTGATAACCCTAAACTCTTTCCTTTGTCTCCCAGACCTAAGGGTGGTATCTGTTCCTAAAATTATTTTCTTTTTACTTCAGTGTTCCTAATTTGCCTTTTCAGTCTTCTAATACCTATTTAACCAATTCATATTACTAAATTATCTCTAAGTTAACCATCTTCTTGACTTACTGTGCTGTCTAGGACCTCTAGTTTAAGGCTTCATCCCCATCTCAAATTGAAACCATTCACTGTGTCATAAAAGTGTAATTTTGAAGTAGATTTTGGTATTTCCTTTCTAATAAACATTATGAAAGTTTCTTTTTACTCCTAGTTTACTAATTTTTTTTTTTTTTATCATTAAAGGAAGTTGAATTTTCTCCATATATTCAAATAATCATATGATTTTTTCTTCTTTAGTCTGATGCTGTGGGTATCTGAGTGTTAAAACAACATTGTATCCCTTGGATAAAACCAACTCAGTCATTATATAGTATCCTTTGTATATATTGTTGGAATTAGTTTGCAAATATTTTGTTTAGGATATTTGCATATACTTTCATAGGTGAGATTAGCTGGTGATTTTCTGGCTTTCTGTCTTTGTTTTCTGTGTGTCTGTGTGTGTGGTAATAAAAACATAACATGAGATCTACCCTCTTAGCAAAAATTTAAATGTACAATACAGTATTGTTAACTATAATCACTATGTTGTACATTAGATCTCTAGAATGTTTTCATCTTTCATTACTGAAAGTCTATGCACATTGAACAGCAACTTCCCATTTTACCTTCCACCTAGCCCCTGGGAACCAACATTCTACATTGTTTCTGAGTTTGAATATTTTAGATACCTCATATAAGAGGAATCATGCAGTATCTGTTCATCTATGACTGGCTTATTTCATTTAGCATAATGTCTTCAAGATTCATCCATGTTGTAGCGTGTGGTAGGATTTCCTTCTTTTTTATGGCTAATGTTCCAGTTATGCATATATGACATTTTCTTATCCATTCATCCACAAATGGACATTTAGGTTGTTTCCACCTATTGGCTACTGTGAATAGTTCTGTAATAAACATGGGAATGCAACTATGTCATCAAGATATCCTGATTTTAATTATTTTTTATAAACACCCAGGACTGAATTACTGGATCATATGGTAATTCTAATAAAATTATTTGAAGACCTACATACTGTTTTCCATAGTGGCTGTACCACTTTACATTTCTACCATCAGTGCACAAGAGTTCCAATTTCTTCACATCCTCATCAACGCACTTTCTGTTTACTTTTCTTTTTTTGAAATAATGGCCAGCCTAACCAATGTGAGGTGATGTCTCACTATGGTTTTGATTTTCTTTTCCCTGATTATTAGAGGAATTGAACATATTTTCATATACCAATTGGTCATTTGTATGTCTTCTTCAAAGAAAGGAATATTCAAGTCCTTTGCCCATTTTTAATTGGGTTATTTGTTTCTGCTATTGAGTTATGAGTTCCTTATATATTTTGGATATTAATCCCTTATCAAATATATGTTTTGCAAATATTTTCACCCATTTCATAGCTGACTTTTTTACTCCACTGTTTGCTTCATTTATTGTGCAGAGGCGTTTTAGTTTGAGGTAGTCCCCACTTGTCTATTTTTGCTTTTGTTGCCTGTGCTTTTGTTGTTATATCCAAGAAATCATTGCCAAATCCAATGTCACGCAACTTCCCCCTATGTTTTCTTCAGGGATATTGTAGTTTCATGTCTTATGTTTAAGTTTCCAATCCTTTTTTGAGTTTATTTTAGTGTGCCATGTAAGATAAGCATCCAATTCTATTCTTTTGCATGTGAATATTCAGTTTTTTCATCACCATTTGTTGAAGGTATCATCTTTTCCTCATTATTCAGTCTTGGCTCCTTTGTGGAAAATCATTTTATCATATATGTATTGGTGAACTTCTGGCCTCTCTATTCTGATCCATTGGTCTATATGTCTGTTCTTATGCCAATACCATACAATTTTAATTACTGTTGCTTTGAAATATTCTTTGAAATGCAAGTATACAGACTACAGCTTTGTTTATCTTTCTCAAGATTGTTTTGGCAATTTTGGGTCCTTTTTCATTCCATACAAATTTTAGGATTTTTAAATTCCATTTCTGTCAAAATTCCACTGGGATTTTGATAAGAATTGCATTATATCAGTATATTACTATGTGTGGTATGGGCATTTTAAAAATATTAAGTCTTCCAAGCCATGAAAATGGGGTGTCTTTCCATTTATTTGTGACTTCTTTATTTCATCAATGTTTTGTAGTTATTGATGTATAAGTTTTTTGCTTCCCTAGTTAATCTTATTCCTAATTATTTTATTCTTTTGAGCCTATTATAAATGATTTTTTTCTGAATTTTCTTTTTGGATTTTTTGTTGTATCAATGTACAGAAATATAACTGATTTTTGTATATTGATTTTGTATTCTGCAAGTTTGCTAATTATTTTTTTAATTTTTGTTTTTAATTTATTTATTTTTGGCTGCGCTGGGTCTTCATTGCTGCACGTGGGCTTTCTCTAGTTGTGGTGAGCGGGGGCTACTCTTCGTTGTGATGCATGTGCTTCTCATTATGGTGGCTTCTCTTGTTGTGAAGCACAAGCCCTAGAACATGTGGGCTTCAGTAGCTGTGGTGCATGGGCTCAGTAGTTGTGGCTCATGGGGTCTAGAGCACAGGCTCAGTAGTTGTGGTGCACGGGCTTAGTTGCTCCGCAGCATGTGGGATCTTCCTGGACCAGGGCTTGAACCCATGTCCCCTGCACTGGCAGGCATGATTCTTAACCATTGCACCACCAGGGAAGTCTCAAGTTTGCTACATTTTTTTGAACAGTTTTTTTTGGAATCCTTAGTTTTCTACAAATCATGCCATCTGTGAATAGATAATTTTACTTCTTCCTTTCTGATTTGGATGCCTTTCATTTATCTTTCTTTTCTAATTGCTCTGGGTAGAACTTCCAGTTCTATGTTGAATAGAGGTGGTGAGGGTGGATATTGTCAATTTTGTTTATATTTTAAAAAAACAGTTATTTTGTTTTCTTGATTTTTGTATTGTTTTTCTTCAATTTACATTATTTCTTCTCTAATCTTAATTATTTCCTTCCTTCTTATAAATATTGGGTTTAGTTTGTTTTTCTTTTTCTAGTATATTGAGTTGTAAAGTTAGATTGTTCATTTGAGATTTTCCTTTTTTTTTTAAATGTAGGTGTCTAACACTATAAACTTCTCTCTCAATATTGCTTTTGCTGCATCCCATAACATTTGGTATGTTGTGTTTTCATTTTCATTTGTCTCAAGATATTTTCTAATTTCCTTTTTGATTTCCTCTTTGACTCATTAGTTATGAAGAGTGTGTTGATTAATTTCCACATATTGCTGAATTTTCCAGTTTTCCTTCAGCCATTAATTTCTAATTTATTCCATTGTGGTCAGAAAAGATACTTGATATAGTATCAATCTTCTAAAATTTGTTAAGATTTGTTTTGTGACCTAACATGCAATTTAGCTTGGAAAACGTTTCATGTGCGCTTGAGAAGAATGTGCATTCTGCCTCTGTTGGGTGAAAATTTTTGTATATGTCTGTTATGTTCTTATGTTCTATAAAGTTGTTCAAATTTTCTGTTTCCTTATTGATATTCTGTTTGGATACCTAATTCATTATTGAACATGGGCTATTCAAATCCTCTAGTACTATTGTGTTGTTGTTTATTTTTCTCATCAGTTCTTTCAATGTTTGCTTCATATATTTGGGTGTTCTGATGTTGAGTGCATATATATTTATAATTATTATACCTTCGTGGTGAATTCACCCCTTAGTCATTATATTATGTCCTTTGTGTCTTTTAACACTGACTTAAAGTTCCTTTGTTTGATATAAGTATGGCCACTTTTGTTTTTTGGTTTTCACGTGCATGGAATATATTTTCCTGTCCTTTTACTTATTGCCTATGTGTGTCCTTAAATCTAAACTGTCTCTTCTAGACAGTAGATACTTAGAAGAGATCTACTTGTTTTGTTATCCATTCGACAACTTTATGTCTTTTGATTAGAGAGTTTAATCCATTTAAATTGAAAATTATTACTGGTACATAAGGACTTACTCGTGCCACTTTGTTAACTATTTTCTTTATGCCCTGTAGCTTATTTGTCTTTCTTTTCCTCTCTTGCTGTTTGCCTTTGTGTTTTGTTAATTTTTTGTTGTTGTTGTGACATGCTTTGATTCCTTTCTGATTTTCTTATGTGTGTCTTCTATAAGTATTTTTTTTATGGTTGCCACAAGGCTTACATAAGACTTCTTATAACAACATACTTTAAGCTCATATCTTAACTTCAGTCACATAAAAATACCGTACGTTTTACTTCTCCCCTGCTTTTTGTTATTGATGTCACAAATTACATCTTTTTATATTGTGTATGTATTGACAGATTTTGTTGGTTTTAATTATTTTTTATACTTTTGTATCTTTACTTCTATACCATAATTAAAGTAATTTTTGTGCCACAACTTTGGTAATACAGTATTCTGTGATTGTCCATATATTTACCTTTACCAGCAAACTTTATAATTTCATATGCTTTCCCATTGCTGTTCAGCATCTTTTCATTTCAGCTCAAATGACTTCCTTTAGCATTTCTTTTAAGGCAGGTCTAGTGGTGATAAAATCTCTAAGCTTTTTTTTATTTTTATTTTTTTGTCTAAGAAGGTCTTTATCGCTCATTGTTTTAAGGACAATTTTTTTTTTTGAGTCCAGTATTCTTGGTTGCCAGTTTTTTCTTTCAGCACTTTAAATAAGTGGTCCAACTCCCTTCTCTACTGCAGTGTTTCTGCTGAGAAATCATTGAGCGCTTTATGGGTTTTGTTTTGTTTGTATGTGGTGAGTCACTTTTTTCTTGCTGCTTTCAAAACTCTGTCTTTTTCTTGGACTTTTGACAATTTGATTAGAATATATTTGGGCATGGATTTCTTTGGATTCCTCCTAGCTGGAGTCTGCATATTCTCAGCTATGGACTTCTACTTTCTTTCTTGGATTTCAGAAGTTCTCAGCCATTATTTCCTTAGGTAAACCTTTTAACCACATTTCTTTCTTTTGAGAACTTCTGTAGCTCCCATGATGCTTCTGAGATGAGATGAGATCGGGCATGTTCAGGGTGGTATGGCCGTAGATGCCCTTTAATGCTTATATTGATCAGCTTATAGTGTCCCATAAGGCCTTTGGCCTTTCTTCATTTTTTTCATTCTTTTTTTTTTTTTTAATTCCTTTGACTGAATAATTTCAAATGTCCTCTTTTCATGTTTGCTGATTCTTTCTTCTGTCGAATCAAGTCTACTGTTGAACTCCTGAGAATGAAATTTAGTTTTTTTTATACCTCAGCTCCAAAATTTGTTAACTTGTTTTTTTAATATTTTCTATCTTTGTTTATATTTTCATTTTATTCATGTATTGTTTCCTTGTAAAAAATCTTGTACACCATCTTTATGACAGTTATTTTGAATTCTGTGTCTGGTAATTCATATTCTTCTGTTCCTTTAGGGTCATTTTCTGGAGATTTATTTTGTTCCTTTATTTGAGACATATTTCTCTGTTTTGTCATGTGTCTTTTAACTATGTGTTGGAATTTGTCCATTTGAAGAGCCATCTCTCCCAGTCTTTATTGAGTGGCTTCATACAGGAGAAGACTCTCACTAATCACCCTGGCTAGAGATTCTGAGGGACACTGGAACCATTTGGGGGGTTGCAATTTCCTAATTATAGGAGCTTTCCAGCTTCTTTTTCTTTTTAATAGATCTTTATTGGAGTATAATTGCTTCACAATACTGTGTTGGTTTCTGTTGTAGACCAAAGTGAATCAGCCATATGCATACATATGTCCCCATATCCCCTCCCTCTTGAGCCTCCCTCCCATCCTCCCTATCCCACCCCTCTAGATCATCACAAAGCACCAAGCTGATCTCTCTGTGCTATGCTGCTGCTTCCCACTAGCTAATCTTTTACATTCGGTAGTGTATATATGTTCATGCTACTCTCACTTTGCTCCAGCTTCCCCCTCCTACCCCATGTCCTCAAGTCCATTCTCTATGTTTTTGTCTTTATTCCTGCCCTGCAACTAGGTTCATCAGTACCATTTTTTTTTCTTTTTAGATCACATATATATGTGTTAGCATAGGGTATTTGTTTTCCTCTTCCTGACTTACTTCTCTCTGTACGACAGACTCTATGTCCATCCACCTCACTACAAATAACTCAATTTCATTTCTTTTTATGGCTAATATTCCATTGCATATATGTGCCACTACTTCTTTATCCATTCATCTGTCCATGGACATTTAGGTTGGTTCCATGTCCTGGCTCTAGTAAATAGTGCTGCAATGAACATTGTGGTGCATGTCTCTTTTTGAATTATGGTTTTCTCACGGTTTATGCCCAGTAGTGGGATTGCTGGGTCATATGGTGGTTCTATTTTTAGTTTTTTAAGGAACCTCCATACTGTTTTCCATAGTGGCTGTATCAATTTACATTCCCACCAACAGTGCAAGAGGGTTCCCATTTCTCCACATCCTCTCAAGCATTTACTGTTTGTAGAGTTTTTGATGATGGCCATTCTGACCAGTGTGAGGTGATACCTCATTGTAGTTTTCATTTGCATTTCTCTAACGATTAGTGATGTTGAGCATCTTTCATGGGTTTGTTGGCAATATGTATATCGTCTCTGGAGAAATGTCTATTTAGGTCTTCTGCACATTTTAGGATTGGGTTGTTTGTATTTTTTATATTGAGCTGCATGGGCTGCTTGTATATTTTGGAGATTAATCCTTTGTCAGTTGCTTCATTTGCAAATATTTTCTCCCATTCTGAGGGTTGTCTTTTCGTCTTTTTATGGTTTCCTTTGCTGTTCAAAAGCTTTGAAATTTCATTAGGTCCCATTTGTTTATTTGTGTTTTTATTTCCATTTCTCTAGGAGGTGGGTCAAAAAGGATCTTGCTATGGTGTATGTCATAGAGTGTTCTGCCTATGTTTTCCTCTAAGAGTTTTATAGTGTCTGGTCTTACGTTTAGGTCTTTAATCAATTTTGAGTTTATTTTTGTATATGGTGTTAGTGAGTGTTCTAATTTCATTCTTTTACATGTAGCTGTCAAGTTTTCCCAGCACTACTTATTGAAGAGGCTGTCTTTTCTGCATTGTATATTCTTGCCTCGTTTATCAAAGATAAGGTGACCATATGTGCGAGGGTTTATCTCTGGGCTTTCTATCCTGTTCCATTGATCTATATTTCTGTTTTTTTGCCAATACCATAGTGCCTTGATGACTGTAGCTTTGTAGTATAGTCAGAAGTCAGGGAGCCTGATTCTTCTACCTCTTTTTTTTTTTTTTTTTCTCAAGATTGCTTTGGCTATTCATGGTCTTCTGTGCATCCAAACATACTGTGAAACATTTTGTTCTAGTTCTGTGAAAAATGCCAGTGGTTGTTTGATAGGGATTGCATTGAATCTGTAGATTGCTTTGGGTGGTATAGTCTTTTTCACAATGTTGATTCTTCCCACCAAGTTCATGGTATATCTCTCCATCTATGTGTGTCATCTTTAATTTCTTTCATCAGTGTCTTATAGTTTTCTGCATACAGGTCTTTTTTCTCCTTAGGTAGGTTTATTTCTAACTATTTTATTCTTTATGTTGGAATGGTAAATGGGAGTGTTTCTTTAATTTTTCTTTCAGATTTTTCATCATTAGTGTTTAGGAATGTAGGAGATTTCTGTGCATTAATTTTGTATCCTGCTACTTTACCTAATTCATTGATTAGCTGTAGTAGGTTTCTGGTAGCATCTTTAGGATTCTCTGTGAGTAGTATCATGTCATTTGCAAACAGTGACAGTTTTACTTCTTCTTTCCCAGTTTGGATTAATTTTATTTCTTTTTCTTCTCTGATTGCTGTGGCTAAATCTTCCAAAACTGTTTTGAATAATAGTGGTGAGAGTGGGCAACCTTGTCTTGTTCCTGATCTTAGTGGAAATGGTTTCAGTTTTTCACCATTGAGAACAATGTTAGGTGTGGTTTTGTCATATACAGCCTTTATTATGTTGAGGTAAGTTCCCTCTATGCCTACTTTCTGGAGGGTTTTTATAATAAATGGGTGCTGAATTTTGTCGAAAGCTTTTTCTGCATCTCTTGGGTTGATCATATGGTTTTTCCCTTTCAATTTGTTAATATGGTGTATCACATTGATTGATTTGCTTATACTGAGGAATCCTTGCATTCCTGGGATAAACCCCACTTGATCATGTTGTATGATCCTTTGAATGTGCTGTTGGATTCTGTTTGCTAGTATTTTGTTGAGGATTTTTGCATTTATGTTCATCAGTGATATTGGCCTGTAGTTTTCTTTCTTTGTGACATCTTTGTCTGGTTTTGGTATCAGGGTGATGGTGGCCTCATAGAATGCATTTGGGAGTGTTCCTCCCTCTGCTATATTTTGGAAGAATTTGAAAAGTATAGGTGTTAGCTCATCTCTGAATGTTTGGTGGACTTCACCTGTGAAGCCATCTCTTCCTGGGCTTTTTTTTGTTGAAAGATTTTTAATCACAGTTTCAATTTCAGTGATTGTGATTGGTCTCTTTATATTTTCTGTTTCTTCCTGGTTCTGTCTCATAAGGTTGTGCTTTTCTAAGAATTTGTCCATTTCTTCCAGGTTGTCTATTTTATTGGCATATATTTTCTTGTAGTAATCTCTCATGATCCTTTGTATTTCTTCAGTATCAGTTGTTACGTCTCCTTTTTCAATTCTAATTCTGTTGATTTGAGTCTTCTTTTTTTTCTTGATGAATCTGGCTAATGGTTTATCAATTTTATCTTCTTAGAGAACCAGCTTTTAGTTTTATTGATCTCTGCTATTGTGTCATTCATTTCTTTTTCATTTCTTTCTTTTTTTTCTAATGCAAATATATCTGAGAATTTAGTACATGATAAAAGAGATATTTTATATTATTGGAGAAAATGTAAATTAATTAGCAATGTTTTAGGGCAATTGACTAGGCACATTAAAAAAAGTTTATACTGCAACCTCATTTCTTATTATCAATTCCAGTTGGAACAAATAATTAAATTAGGAAGATGAATGAAGAGGAGCAGAAGGAGAAGAGAAAGAGGAAATTATAAAATTATTAGAAAAAAATGATTTTTTAAATATTTGAAAAATAGTTTTAAAATGGGAAAGGCCTCTAAAATTATTAAACAAAATTGTAAGAACTGAGACCACCTGTGTCAACATAATTTAACTGTTTGCTCCATAAATTTCTTGCCCAGGAAGATAAAGCTAAAAATCAATAAATAACTTTACTGTTTGCTTTAGGAAATTCTTACAAATCAATTCATCTGGGCAAACAGTTTGCTCACCTGGATGAACAGCTTACTTATCAGTACAGTAAGTTGCTTGCCAAGAATTGTTTCAATAGCCTTGCTTCAGTATGTCGACCAATCCTATACCATTATGTCATGAACTTTCATTTATTTCTGAGCTGATTTTTATGATTTCTTTCCTTCTGCTAACGTTGGTGTTTTTTTGGTCTTCTTTCTCTAATTGCTTTAGGTGTATGGTTAGGTTGTTTATTTGAGATTTTTCTTTTTTCCTGAGGTAGGATTGTATTGCTATAAACTTCCCTCTTAGAACTGCTTTTGCTTCATCCCATAGGTTTGGGTCGTCGTGTTTCATTGTCATTTGTTTCTGGTATTTTTTGCTCTCCTCTTTGATTTCTACAGTGATCTCTTGGTTAATTAGTAGCGTATTTTTTAACCTCAATGTGTTTGTATTTTTTACAGCTTTTTTTTTCTGTAATTGATATCTAGTATCATAGTATTGTGGTCAGAAAAGATACTTGATTCGATTTCAATTATCTTAAATTTACCAAGGCTTGATTTGTGACCCAAGATATGATCTATCCTGGAGAATATTCCATGAGCAGTTGAGAAGAATGCGTATTCTGTTGTTTTGGGATGGACTGACCTATAAATATCAATTAAATCCATCTTATTTAATGTTTCAGTTAAAGCGGTGTTTCCTTAATTATTTTCATTTTGGATGATCTGTCCATTGGTTAAAGTGGGGTTCTAAAGTCCCCTACTATGATTGCATTACTGTCAATTTCCCCTTTTATGGCTGTTAGTATTTGCTTCATATATTGAATGCTCCTATGTTGGGTGCATAAATATTTACAATTGTTATATCTTCTTCTTGGAATGTTCCCTTGATCCTTATGGAGTGTCCTTCTTTGTCTCTGTAGTTGTCTTTATTTAAACTCTATTTTGTCTGATATGAGAATTGCTACTCCAGCTTTCTTTTGATTTCCATTTGCATGGAATATCTTTTTCCATCCCCTCACTTTCAGTATGTATGTGTCCCTAGGTCTGAAGTGGGTATCTTGTAGACAGCATATATACGGGTCTTGTTTTTATATCCATTCAGCCAATCTATGTCTTTTGGTTGGAGTATTTAATCCATTTACATTTAAGGTAATTATCGATATGTATGTTCCTATTACCATTTTCTTAATTGTTTTGGGTTTGTTATTGTAAGTCTCTTCCTTCTATTGTGTTTCCTGCCTAGAGAAGTTCCCATAGCATTTGTTGTGAAGCTAGTTTGGTGGTGCTGAATTCTCTTAACTTTTGCTTGTCTGTAAAGGTTTTACTTACTCTGTCCAATCTGAATGACATCCTTGCTGTGTAGAGGAATCTTGGTTGTAGGTTTTTCCCTTTCATCACTTTAAATATGTCCTGCCACAACCTTCTGGCTTGCAGAGATTCTGATGAAAGTTCAGCTGTTAACCTTATGGGGATTCCCTTGTATGTTACTTGTTACTTTTCCCTTGCTCTTTTAATATTTTTTCTTTGTATTTAATTTTTGATAGTTTGATTAATATGTGTCTTGGCATGTTTCTCCTTGGATTTATCCTGTATGGGTCTCTCTGCATTTCCTGGACTTCACTGACTATTTCCTTTCCCATATTAGGGAAGTTTTCAGCTATAATGTTTTCAAATATTTTCTCAGACCCTTTGTTTTTCTTTTCTTCTTCTGGGATCCCTGTAATTCCAATTTTGGTGCATTTAATGCTGTCCCAGAGTTCTATGAGACTGTCCTCAAATCGTTTCATTCTTTTTTCTTTATTCTGCTCTGCGGTAGTTATTTTTAAAAAATATTCCATGTGTTCTTGAAAATGATATATAGTCTGCAGTTTTGGGTTCATGGATATAAACATATCAGCATTAAGTCAGACTTTTTCCATTATAATATTCAATTCTGTATCCATAATTTTTGCCTATTTTATCAATTCCACATATAGGTGTGTTAAAAATCTCTAACATGGTTGTGGATTTGTCAACTTATCCTATAGTTTTATCAAGTTTTGCTTTATGGTATTAGGCACACACTTATTTATAATTTTTATTTCATCCTGATGAAATAAAGATTCATCATTAAATATTGACATTTTGGTTTCTAGTAATCTTTTTCCTCTAAAGTTTATTTTGTCTGATATTTTTATAGCCGCATCTGCTTTCTTTTGTTTAGCATTTTAAATATCTGTTTCTATCTTCTTATTTTAACATTTCTGTATGCTTATAGGATCTCTCTTTTGAAAACAGCATATAAGTCAAACAGAGAAATGCATGATTTACTCATTTGTGGAATATTAAAAAAATAAACTGTTAAAGAAAAAAACAGGGGGGATAGGGCAAGATGGAGGAAGAGTAAGACACGGAGATCACCTTCCTTCCCACAGATACATTAGAAATACATCTACACATGGAACTTCTCCTACAGAACACCCACTGAACTCTGGCAGAAAACGTCAGACCTCCCAAAAGGCAAGAAACACCCCACGTACTTGGCCGTGTGGATGAAAGGCTCTTGGTGCTCCAGCCAGGCATCAGGGCTGTGCCTCTGAGGTGGGAGAGCCAACTTCAGGACACTGGTCCACAAGAGACCTCGCAGCTCCACGTAATACCAAATGGGGAAAATCTCTCAGAGATCTCCATCTCAACATCAAGACCCAGCTTCACTCAACGACCAGCAAGCTACAGTGCTGGACACCCTATGCCAAACAACTAGCAAGACAGGAAAACAACCCCATCCATTAGCAGAGAGGCTGCGTAAAATCATAATAAGGCCACAGACACCCCAAAATACACCACCAGACGTGGACGTGCCCACCAGAAAGACAAGATCCAGCCTCATCCACCAGAACACAGGCACTATTTCCCTCCACCAGCAAGCCTACACAACCCACTGAACCAACCTTAGCCACTGGGGACAGATACCAAAAACAACAGGAACTACGAACCTGCAGCCTGTGAAAAGGAGACCCCAAACACAGTAAGATAAGCAAAATGAAATGACAGAAAAACACACAGCAGATGAAGGAGCAGGGTCAAAACTCACCAGACCTAACAAATGAAGAGGAAATAGGTAGTCTACCTGAAAAAGAATTCAGAATAATGATAGTAAGGATGATCCAAAATCTTGGAAGTAGAATAGACAAAATGCAAGAAACATTTAACAAGGACGTAGAAGAACTAAAGAGGAACCAAGCAACGATGAAAAACACAATAAATGAAATTGAAAATACTCTAGACGGGATCAATAGCAGAATAACTGAGGCAGAAGAACGGATAAGTGACCTGGAAGATAAAATGGTGGAAATAACTACTGCAGAGCAGGATAAAGAAAAAAGAATGAAAAGAACTGAGGACAGTCTCAGAGACCTCTGGGACAACATTAAACGCACCAACATTCGAATTATAGGGGTCCCTGAAGAAGAAGAGGAAAAGAAAGGGACTGAGAAAATATTTGAAGAGATTATAGTTGAAAACTTCCCTAATATGGGAAAGAAAATAGTTAATCAAGTCCTGGAAGCACAGAGAGTCCCATACAGGATAAATCCAAGGAGAAACACTCCAAGACACATATTAATCAAACTGTCAAAAATTAAATATAAAGAAAACATATTAAAAGCAACAAGGGAAAAACAACAAGTAACACTCAAGGGAATCCCCATAAGGTTAACAGCTGATCGTTCAGCAGAAACTCTGCAAGCCAGAAGGGAGTGGCAGGATATACTTAAAGTGATGAAGGAGAAAAACCTACAACCAAGATTAATCTACCCAGCAAAGATCTCATTCAGATTTGATGGAGAAATTAAAACCTTTACAGACAAGCAAAAGCTGAGGGAGTTCAGCACCACCAAACCAACTTTACAACAAATGCTAAAGGAAATTCTCTAGGCAAGAAACACAAGAGAAGGAAAACACCTACAATAACAAACCCAAAACATTTAAGAAAATGGGAATAGGAACATCCATATTGATAATTACCTTAAATGTAAATGGATTAAATGCTCCCACCAAAAGACACAGACTGGCTGAATGGATACAAAAACAAGACCCATATATATGCTGTCTACAAGAGACCCACTTCAGATCTAGAGACACATACAGACTGAAAGTGAGGAGATGGAAAAAGATATTCCGTGCAAATGGAAATCAAAAGAAAGCTGGAGTAGCAGTTCTCATATCAGACAAAATAGACTTTAAAATAAACACTATTACAAGAGACAAAGAAGGACACTATATAATGATCAAGGGATTGATCCAAGAGGAAGGTATAACAATTGTAAATATTTATGCACCCAACATAGGAGCACCTCAATACATAAGGCAAATACTAACAGCCATAAAAGGGGAAATCGACAGCAACACAATCATAGTAGGGGACATTAACACCCCACTTTCACCAATGGACAGATCATCCAAAATGAAAATAAATAAGGAAACACAAGCTTTAAATGATACATTAAACAAGATGGACTTAATTGATATTTATAGGACATTCCACCCAAAAACAACAGAATACACATTTTTCTCAAGAGCTCATGGAACATTCTCCAGGATAGATCATATCTTGGGTCACAAATCAAGCCTTGGTAAATTTAAGAAAATTGAAATCGTATCAAGTATCTTTTCTGACCACAACGCTATGAGACTAGATATCAATTACAGGAAAAGTTCTGTAAAAAATACAAACACATGGAGGCTACACAATACACTACTTAATAACGAAATGATCACTGAAGAAATCAAAGGGGAAATCAAAAAATACCTAGAAACAAATGACAATGGAGACACGACGACCCAAAACCTATGGGACGCAGCAAAAGCAGTGCTAAGAGGGAAGTTTATAGCAATACAAGCCTACCTCAAGAAACAGGAAACATCTCGAATAAACAACCTAACCTTGAACCTGAAGCAATTAGAGAAAGAAGAACAAAAAAACCCCAAAGCTAGCAGAAGGAAAGAAATCATAAAGATCAGATCAGAAATAAATGAAAAGGAAATGAAGGAAACAATAGCAAAGATCAATAAAACTAAAAGCTGGTTCTTTGAGAAGATAAACAAAATTGATAAACCATTAGCCACACTCATCAAGAGAAAAAGGGAGAAGACTCAAATCAATAGAATTAGAAATGAAAAAGGAGAAGTAACCACTGACACTGCAGAAATACAAACGATTATGAGAGATTACTACAAACAACTCTATGCCAATAAAATGGACAACCTGGAAGAAATGGACAGATTCTTAGAAATGCACAACCTGCCGAGACTGAACCAGGAAGAAATAGAAAATATGAACAGACCAATCACAAGCAATGAAATTGAAACTGTGATTAAAAATCTTCCAACACACAAAAGCCCAGGACCAGATGGCTTCACAGGGGACTTCTATCAAACATTTAGAGAAGAGCTAACACTTATCCTTCTCAAACTCTTCCAAAATATTGCAGAGGCAGGAACACTCCCAAACTCATTCTACGAGGCCACCATCACCCTGATACCAAAACCAGAGAAAGATGTCAAAAAGAAAGAAAACTACAGGCCAATATCACTGATGAACATAGATGCAAAAATCCTCAACAAAATACTAGCAAACAGAATCCAACAGCACATTAAAGGGATCATACTGCATGATCAAGTGGGGTTTATACCAGGAATGCAAGGATTCTTCAATATATGCAAATCAATCAACGTGATACACCATATTAGCAAATTGAAGGAGAAAAACCATATGATCGTCTCAATAGATGCAGAGAAAGCTTTTGACAAAATTCAACACCCATTTATGATAAAAGCCCTGCAGAAAGTAGGCATATAGGGAACTTTCCTCAACATAATAAAGGCCATATATGACAAACCCACAGCCAACATTGTCCTCAATGGCGAAAAACTGAAACCATTTCCACTAAGATCAGGAACAAGACAAGGTTGCCCACTCTCACCACTATTATTCAACATAGTTTTGGAAGTGTTAGCCACAGCAATCAGAGACGAAAAAGAAATAAAAGGAATCCAAATCGGAAAAGAAGAAGTAAAGCTGTCACTGTTTGCAGATGACATGATACTATACATAGAGAATCCAAAAGATGCTACCAGAAAACTACTAGAGCTAATCAATGAATTTGGTAAAGTAGCAGGATACAAAATTAATGCACAGAAATCTCTTGCATTCCTGTATACTAATGATGAAAAATCTGAAAGTGAAATTAAGAAAACCCTCCCGTTTACCATTGCAACAAAAAGAATAAAATACCTAGGAATAAACCTACCTAAGGAGACAAAAGACCTGCATGCAGAAAATTATAGGACACTGATGAAAGAAATTAAAGATGATATAAATAGATGGAGAGATATACCATGTTCTTGGATTGGAAGAATAAACATTGTGAAAATGACTCTGCTACCCAAAGCAATCTACAGATTCAATGCAATCCCTATCAAACTACCACTGGCATTTTTCACAGAACTAGAACAAAAAATTTCACAATTTGTATGGAAACACAAAAGACCCTGAATAGCCAAAGCAATCTTGAGAACGAAAAATGGAGCTGGAGGAATCAGGCTCCCTGACTTCAGACTATATTACAAAGCTACAGTAATCAAGACAGTTTGGTACTGGCACAAAAACAGAAATATAGATCAATGGAACAGGATAGAAAGCCCAGAGATAAGCCCACGCACATATGGTCACCTTATCTTTGATAAAGGAGGCAAGCATATACAGTGGAGAAAAGACAGCCTCTTCAATAAGTGGTGCTGGGAAAATTGGACAGGTACATGTAAAAGTATGAAATTAGAACACTCCCTAACACCATACACAAAAATAAACTCAAAATGGATTAAAGACCTAAGTGTAAGGCCAGACACTATCAAACTCTTAGAGGAAAACATAGGCAGAACACTGTATGACATAAGTCACAGCAAGATCCTTTTTGACCCAGGTCCTAGAGAAATGGAAATAAAAACACAAATAAACAAATGGGACCTAATGAAACTTAAAAGCTTTTGCACAGCAAAGGAAACCATAAACAAGACCAAAAGACAACCCTCAGAATGGGAGAAAATATTTGCAAATGAAGCAACGGACAAAGGATTAATCTCCAAGATTTACAAGCAGCTCATGCAGCTCAATAACAAAAAAACAAACAACCCAATCCAAAAATGGGCAGAAGACCTAAATAGACATTTCTCCAAAGAAGAGATACAGATTGCCAACAGACACATGAAAGAATGCTCAACATCATTAATCATTAGAGAAATGCAAATCAAAACTAAAATGAGGTATCATCTCACACCGGTCAGAATGGCCATCATCAAAAAATCTAGAAACAATAAATGCTGGAGAGGGTGTGGAGAAAAGGGAACACTCTTGCACTGTTGGTGGGAATGTAAATTGATACAGCCACTATGGAGAACAGTATGGAGGTTCCTTAAAAAACTGAAAATAGAACTACCATATGACCCAGCGGTCCCACTACTGGGCATATACCCTGAGAAAACCATAATTCAGAAAGAGTCATGTACCAAAATATTCATTGCAGCTCTGTTTACAATAGCCAGGACATGGAAGCAACCTAGGTGTCCATCATCGGATGAATGGATAAAGAAGATGTGGCACATATATACAATGGAATATTACTCAGCCATAAAAAGAAATGAAATGGAGGTGTTTGTAATGAGGTGGATGGAGTTAGAGTCTGTCATACAGAGTGAAGTCCGAAAGAGAAAAACAAATACAGTATGCTAACACATATATATGGAATCTAAGGGAAAAAAAAAAAAAAAAGGTCATGAAGAACCTAGTGGCAAGACGGGAATAAAGACACAGACCTACTAGAGAATGGACTTGAAGATATGGGGAGGGGGAGGGGTGAGATGTGACGGGGTGAGAGAGTGTCATGGACATATATACACTACCAAATGTAAAATAGATAGCTGGTGGGAAGCAGCCGCATAGCACAGGGAGATCAGCTCGGTGCTTTGTGACCACCTAGAGGGGTGGGATAGGGAGGGTGGGAGGGAGGGAGATGCAAGAGGGAAGAGATATGGCAACATATGTATATGTGTAACTGATTCACTTTGTTGTAAAGCAGAAGCTGGCACACCATTGTAAAGCAATTATACTTCAATAAAGATGTTTAAAAAAAAAAAAAGAAAGAAAACACTCCCGTTTACCATTGCAACAAAAAGAATAAAATATCTAGGAATAAACCTACCTAAGGAGACAAAAGACCTGTATGCAGAAAATTATAAGACACTGATGAAAGAAATTAAAGATGATATAAATAGATGGAGAGATATACCATTTTCTTGGATTGGAAGAATCAACATTGTGAAAATGACTCTACTACCCAAGGCAATCTACAGATTCAATGCAATCCCTATCAAACTACCACTGGCATTTTTCACAGAACTAGAACAAAAAATTTCACAATTTGTATGGAAACACAAAAGACCCCGAATAGCCAAAGCAATCTTGAGAACGAAAAATGGAGCTGGAGGAATCAGGCTCCCTGACTTCAGACTATATTACAACGCTACAGTAATCAAGACAGTTTGGTAGTGGCACAGAAACAGAAATATAGATCAATGGAACAGGATAGAAAGCCCAGAGATAAACCCACGCACATATGGTCACCTTATCTTTGATAAAGGAGGCAAGCATATACAGTGGAGAAAAGACAGCCTCTTCAATAAGTGGTGCTGGGAAAATTGGACAGATACATGTAAAAGTATGAAATTAGAACACTCCCTGACACCATACACAAAAATAAACTCAAAATGGATTAAAGACCTAAGTGTAAGGCCAGACACTATCAAACTCTTAGAGGAAAATATAGGCAGAACACTCTATGACATAAATCACAGCAAGATTCTTTTTGACCCAGCTCCTAGAGAAATGGAAATAAAAACACAAATAAACAAATGGGACCTAATGAAACTTCAAAGCTTTTGCACAGCAAAGGAAACCATAAACAAGACGAAAAGACAACCCTCAGAATGGGAGAAAATATTTGCAAATGAAACAACTGACAAAGGATTAATCTCCAAGATTTACAAGCAGCTCATGCAGCTCAATAACAACAAAATGAACAACCCAATCCAAAGATGGGCAGAAGACCTAAATAGACATTTCTCCAAAGAAGATATACAGATTGCCAACAGACACATGAAAGAATGCTCAACATCTTTAATTATTAGAGAAATGCAAGTCAAAACTACAATGAGATATCATCTCACACCGGTCAGAACGGCCATCATCAAAAAATCTAGAAACAATAAATGCTGGAGAGGGTGTGGAGGAAAGGGAACCCTCTTGCACTGTTGGTGGGAATGTAAATTGATACAGCCACTATGGAGAACAGTATGGAGGTTCCTTAAAAAACTAAAAATAGAACTACCATACGACCCAGCAATCCCACTACTGGGCATATACCCTGAGAAAACTATAGTTCAAAAAGAGTCATGTACCAAAATATTCATTGCATCTCTATTTACAATAGCCAGGACATGGAAGCAACCTAGGTGTCCATCATCGGATGAATGGATAAAGAAGATGTGGCACATATATACAATGGAATATTACTCAGCCATAAAAAGAAATGAAATGGAGGTATTTGTAATGAGGTGGATGGAGTTAGAGTCTGTCATACAGAGTGAAGTAGGTCAGAAAGAGAAATACAAATACAGTATGCTAACACATATATATGGAATCTAAGGAAAAAAAAAAAAAGACCATGAAAACCTAGTGGCAAGACGGGAATAAAGACACAGACCGACTAGAGAATGGACTTGAGGATATGGGGAGGGGGAGGGGTGAGATGTGACAGGGTGAGAGAGTGTTATGGACATATATACACTACCAAATGTAAAATAGATAGCTAGTGGGAAGTAGCCGCATAGCACAGGGAGATCAGCTCGGTGCTTTGTGACCACCTAGAGGGGTGGGATAGGGAGGGTGGGAGGGAGGGTGATGCAAGAGGGAAGAGATATGGGAACATATGTATATGTATAACTGATTCACTTTGTTATAAAGCAGAAAGTAACACACCACTGTAAAGCAATTATACTTCAATAAAGATGTTTAAAAAAAGAAAAGAAACAAACAAAATAAATAAATAAATAAATAAACCAACTAAACAAAAACAAGCACTTAGATACAGAGTTTCCAGAAAGGGAGAGGTTGGTGGAGAATAAAGTGGGTAAATGGGATCAACTTTATGGTGATGCATAGAAATTGAATTTTTGGTTCTTGAGCACATTGTTGGGTATATATAAGTAGAGATATAATATAAAATGCCGTTACTTCAAAAAATAAATTTCAATAATAAATAAAGTTAAATGAATATCAAAAAAAACCCAGCATCATATAACTGAGTTTTTCTTTTTCATCCAGTCTGACAATATATATTTTTAAATGGTAGCATTTATTCCTTTTATATTTAATGTAATAAATAATACATTTAGGTTTAAATCTATTATCTTAGTTTCTGCTTTTGATTCTGTCTTGATTCTTTGATTTTCCATTTCCTTTCCTTTCCTTTCTTGTTTTTCATTTTTTAGTAATTTTTATTATTACATTCTCCCATCTATTATTTTGGAAGTCATGCACATTTTATTTGGTTCCTTTAAAGTATAGTATGCATCCTTGAGTTATGGAAACAGAATGTTGATTGATACTTTTATCTTTCTCTAAGACAATGTGAGGATCTTATAACACTTTAATTCGATTTTCCCTCTCTGTTCTTAACTCACATGCTAATTGTGTACTGTATTTTAATCCTCCTCCTTTTTCTTCCTCTTCTTGCTTTTCTCTCTTTCCCTCCCTCTCTCTCTACACATAAATATTCCACAAAATATATTGTTTATTTTATACATCCAATATTTATATAGATTTCCCCACATATTTATCATGTTGTTTCTCTTCATTTCATTTCTTCCTGCATCTATGATCATCCGTTTGGAATTATTTTACTCCTAACTGATGAACACTTTAGGATTTCTTTTAATGTGTGCTTTCTTGTGGCAAACTTTCTCGGTTTTTGTTCAAAATTGTCATTATTTTGTTATCATTCTTTTTTTTTCTTTTTTTGGCCATGCAGCACAGCTTGCAGGATCTTAGTTCCCTGACGACAGATGGAACCCAGGCCTTCTGCAATGGAAGTGCAATGTCCTAACCACTGGACCACCAGGGAATTCCCTTGTCTTCATTCTTGAAGGATGTTTTCGTTGAGTACTATTCTAGGATTGGCAGTTATTTTCTAAAGGTACATTGAAAATAACTTTCCTTTGTTTTCTAGCTTTCACTGAAATTACTGAGAAAACAGATGTCTTCTTAGTTGCTGGTGCTTTGAAGGCAAACTGTATTCTTTATTCTGACAAATTTTAAAATCTATAATTTTTAGTTTTCTATAGTTTATTATATGTCTAGCTGTGATTTTTTTTTTTTTTTTCTGCTTGAGATTTTTGGCCTGGTTGAATTTGTGAATTGGTATTTTTTACAGAAACTTCTCTGCCACAATTTCTTCTAAAGTTGATTATGTCCCATTTTTCCTCTTCCTTCTCAGACTCCATTAAAGATATCACATTGTATCTTTTATGGTTTATCCTTTCTTCCACATTTTCCACTACAATATCTCTTTGGAATTTATCTTGGATATTTATTCTGACCTGTTATCCAGTTCACTAAGCTGATATTCAGCACCATGTAATTTATTGTAAAATTTATTCAATCAGTTCTTAATTTTGTCATAGTATTTTTCAAGTCTGGGGTTTTGATTTCCTTCTTTATATATGTGTTCTATTGTTTCATTTCCCCTGCTAAAAAATTCAAGCTTGACAGTTATTTCCTTGAATAAAATGATTGTAGTTGTTTTACAGTCTGTTTCATAAGATCAGTATCTAGAGTCTTCGTGTGTCTGTTTTGTTGTCTATTGTTTCTTCTGTTTCTAGCTTATAGGGTCTTGCTTCTTTGTGTGTCTAGTTTTCTGTGAATGTGTTCTAGACATTAAATACATTTAGTATAAATAATATGAAGTCTAACATTACTATATTTTTCTCCAATGATGTCTTTAGTTTGCTTTTGTTAGGTTCCTGGAGATAGTAGCAAATCAGCAAGTTCAAAGCTTGTTATTTTCTGGGCTTCAAATACAGAGTGCCCCAAAATTCAAATTTTTGAAAGGGTTAGTTTCCTTTGATTTGCCCTTATACCTAGGGTTTAATCTCTTGTGTTCTCAGTCAAAATCAAGAAAAAATATATTGGATCCTCATACTTTACTGTGGACCCAGGTCTTTGAATTTTTTTCTGCCTAAACTTAAGAGGCCACTGAGCACTCAGCTCTGTCAGCATCCTCTTTAAATCTGGAAATACTCTCAGGGTAAAAGTGACTTTGGTTTCTCTACCATATCTGTTCTCTCATATCTCATCTCAGTAATTCCTCATTAGCTTCCTAGGTTTTTTCATGCTTTTAAAAATATCAAAAAATATTGCTTTTCAGTTGTGATCACTAGGAGCCAGAGAGAAATTAGTCTAAATCAACTTGTCTGCCATTATAAGTAGCACAAGTCTTTAGAGAACATTTTTATTTTCACCTTTTTCCTTCTTCTTGACTATGCTCTGGAAAGATAAGACTTAACTGTTAATTGACTTTCACATAAATAAACTTAAAAAAAAGACATTTGGCTTGCTAATGTGAGCACTTTAGTATTAGACACTATGTTTTTGTATTCTTAGCATCTAGCACAGATATGGCATTTAATGCATGTTTGTTTAATGAATGAGTCAATTAATGAATAAAAACAGCCTAGCAAACAACTTTCAAATAAATGAATATTCTACTACTATTACAATAATCATATTTTATTTTTTTTGGTCTAATATAACTATAGATAATTTTTTTTCTAAAAAATGATGTAAGAGATAGAGTGATTCTATAGTGGAAACTAACATCCACCAGAATCATCTCATGATTGTAATTATGTTTTTTGGATATAAATCAAATTCTACTTCAAGTTTCTAGATTGATCATATTATTTTTGTTTAGAAAGTCCCTTGTTGCAACCTATTTTTTACATGTAGGCATTAATTTAAATTAAATAGATTATTATTTTCTCATTCACAACAGCTATCTTTCCAAAGAATATTTTGTTAGTTGCACGAATATAGGCATTGTACCCGTCAGTGCTTCCTATATGAGATGGAATGATCTTTTCAGAAATTTCATTAGGTGTTGTATAGAGTAGTCAGTAGTAACATTTTGTACAATATATAATGGGTGAGAGTAAGAGTGGGAAGGACCCTTAAAAGATTTACTCTTCTGGAATGATTTATTCAAAAGGACAGAGGGATAAAAGAGCACTTATTGATAAGTTGAAGGCAACCCATTGTTTAAAAATCTGTGTTATGTGAGATGCATTTGTAAACCATATTAATATTTAGGACAGTTTATAGTTAACAATACATACTCAATTGTATTCTTTTCATTCATGAAATTACCTTTCTGCTTGTCCTTGTGTATCTATGAGAAAAGGAATTAATTTTGGTGTGTAGGGATAAAGGAAGAGTAAGACCCAATCATGGGTCCAAGTAGGGTAGGACCAGGTAGGGATTTCTTGACAACTAAAAGTGACAACATAAGATTATTGAAAACCCACTGAAGGTAGGGAGTAGTTGATACCAGAAAGGAGAGAAGTACCAAAATGAAGGATTAGCTAGATAATAACAACTGGAACTGCAGGGGAACAAGGATGAATAACAACTCAATCCCTGCTCTCAGGGAATTCACCTTCTAATAGGAAGATAAGCAAGAACTATATTTATATATTAACAACCAGGACAACACAAGAACTGATGGATCAAAATGAATACAAGCCTTAAGTAGAGCAGAGTTCTGGAGGTTCCCTGCTGTTCCAAGTGTTAATCCCTTAGTTGCTCAGTTACTGGAAATTTGAAGCCAGCGTCTTAAGGAGAACTGAGATGGCAGGAAGTACATGAGATGAAACATGGGACACTGGATCTTTACGAAACTGTACATATTATTTCAACATTGTAACAATTAATAGGATCATATTGAGGCTTACGTAGCCCTGGATACAAGGCATGCAAAAAATTACAACATACAATAAAAGTTTGTATATCAAGAAGTGAGGTCAAAGACACAAGAGTATTGAGCTCTACCTGGAGTTAGATTTCATGAAGGAAGTATCACTTCAACTGGGTCTCGAAATATGAACAAGCATCTGACATGAAAGTAATAGAGTAAAGACATTCCAGAAACATGAACTGGCTTAAGTATGGTATGAAATAGTATGAAATGTTTAGGAAGCCTCTAATTTCTCAGCTCAACTGGAATTTAAGTTGCAAGGAAGTAAGTGACAGATGATGTTGTTGTAGAAGTAGGTAGGAGAATCGATTGGCCTAAAGTCATGAATCTCGTAAATGGAAGAGTGATTATTTAAAATTTAGTTCTTTCTGGCTCCAAAGACTATAATTTTTCACTATACTTGTGTTTTATTATGACTCTTTTTTTAAGGCAGAATATTTTTTGAAATGAAATCTTGTAATTATACATAAAATATAAGATTTAATGTGCTTTGGTTCAAGTAGGGGCTATGACTGGCAACACCTTAGATACCTCTTTGGTCAAATCCATTGCTGTACAAGCACTCCTTTTCCATCCAACAACTTCCCCACCCCACACATTTTATGGGCAAAGTTTTATGGGAGACCAGAAGAGAGAGTGACTAATTCACTAGGGAGAAGTCATAGAAAGATTCATAAGGGGGGTGACATTCCAGCTGGGCCTTGACTGAAAAACAGACATTCTTCAGGCACAGAAGAGAGGAGTGGAACTGCAGAAGTAATAGAGGAAGAAAATGATGATTGTAGAAGAGTGGTTTTGGCCTCTCATAGCGAAAGAACTTGGACATTAACCTGTGAGCCAACTGAGTCATTGAAAGATTTTCAGCAGTAGAGTGCTGCAAGCAAATTGGTATTTTAGAAAGATGATTCTGACATCAAGGTGTAGAATGGAATGGAGCATCAGAAAGGCTAGAGGAAAGTAAGTCATTTAGGAGGTTGTTGTCCCAGCAAGAAATGAGGTGGGTCTGAACTTATATTCTTGTGGCAAAGTAGCTCCTCACTATGAATTGAGGGAAGATAAAGGAAGTGATTCATTATTATCTGATTATTTGGTATTCAGGTAAGGATACCCTAATTCTTAGCAAGATAGATTATATGTTGGGATTTTTCACAGGCAAAATTAAAATTTGATTTGATACTTTGATAACTTGGCAGTCTGTTCCTGGTTGCCTTTTCAAGTATTATTAATAAACTTTAAAGGGCTCCCGATTGCTCTATGATCTTGTCCTTTGCTTTGTAATGGGTTTCTTAGAAACAACAATTCAGCAAAACAATACAGGGGTTCTATGACACACACCTTTTTTGTATTTCTCAGAAGTGTCCCACAGCATGACTAGATACAATATGTACACCTTCCTGTGTGCTAAAGCACTCTTTTTAGGTTTATTTGTTTTCCATAAGGTAAGGGATGTATATGAAGGACAGTGAGAAAATCCATTAGAATACATGATCTAATTTATAGTTTCCATAAATTAAATAACATGATTTATATATTATATATCATATATTTTATATATTATTTTCTTTGAAGTCCATATTAGTTACTACTATTTTAGGCTGTTTTATATCCTATATTATCAGAACCTTATACTTAACTAAATATATATGCTCATAATTATTTTTAGAGTTTTTAGGTTTTATTCCTGTCAAAGAAGCTTGATGCAGAAAGAAGACAAGTGTGAGGATTTCCTTGCTTTGCTGATGAATGTGGTTTAAAAATACTTGGCCACAAAGAAATTTGTACCAGACACAAAGCCATGGGTTGTTCCTGCTTTCCAAATTGAGTTGTAAAGAAAACAGAAGGAATTTAAATGTTTGCCAATAGGGCTGATTTGGTGAGAATCATTGCACTTATAAGTTCATCTGTCCAAGTTAGTCTTATATGACTGAAACATATGACAGTGCTGCATAAGAAAATAAAAGGAATTTCTTGCAAAGATCCCTTAACAATTTAAGATTGTGTTCTTTACATCCTTTGGTGTAAGATTTGACTTCCCTATGGACTTTGGCCTCAAGATAATGGTGCTATTTCTTCCCTCCCCACCTCCTTTCACCTCATTACAATCTACTTGTGTTTGGACCAAGACTATTTAGTCATCATCTCTTATTTCTTTTATTTTCCCCTTTAATGCAAAACACCCTGATTTTGTAAGCCATTTCTTTTGGGGAGATAGGTTTTTCCATGCTTCGTTTATGTAGGCATAAATACTCAGGCTACCAGTTAATTTTTTTTCCTTTATTCTTGTGATGGGATAGAAAACTTGAAATGTAGGCCTTCCAACTTTACCAGCTTTCACTTTTCTCCCTCTTCTTCTATGCTCTTTTCTTTATCTCCATTTTCCCCTTCGTCCATACTTCTGTTCTCTGTAGTCTAAAGAAGCAGGAAGTTGGTGATGAGATGAGAGGGGTATAGAAAGCACATGCAGTTTTTTTTCTCTACTCCAAGCCTTCATCTGCATGCTATTAATACAAGTAGCCAAAATATGAAAATGCACAATTAAAATCTATTTCTGTCAATTAGTTGTGTTATTGGCTCATAAGAGACAATTGTTAATTTTTCAGGAATTTTGTGAGCTAGATATTAAACCAGCCATTATTAAAAATTAAATTATATAAATTTAGAATTAAGTAAATTATATTAAAAAGGTAACAAGTATTTGTCGTTCCTTATTTTAATACATTTTACTATTATATATGTTTTTAAGGTTATTACATTTATTTCACCTGTATAGTGGGAATACTATATAATGATGTGCCACTGTACATTGCTTCCCATTTCTGCCTTTAATGATACTACATGTCTAGCTTGAAACTGGCCATGGTGGGAGTATTTGCACTATGGAAATTGGCAAGTGCTACAAATAATGATTTGATTTATTGTTTTGTTGTTTTTTTATCCTGAGTCAGTAAACTATAGTCCGTGGGCCAACTCTAGCCTGCCATCTATTTTGCTAAATAAAGTTTTACTGGAATATAGGCAGTTTCGGTGCTGCAATGATGGAGTTGAGTAATTGCAGCAGAGACTGTATGACTTGCAAAACCCAAAATATTTACTATCTCCCCCTACATAAAAAAAATTTGCCAACTCTTGGTCTAAATTTAAGAATATGGTTGAGAGAATGTTTATAAGTCAAGTTAAAATTACAGTTTGTAGCTGTGACATTATGAGTAGCACAAAAATTTTAAAAACTATTCTTTAAGTATTTGAGAATTATTATCCAACTCAGTATAGAAGTCATTCACCAGCAAACACAACAAAAAATGTACTAGCATGATAGAGTATAAAACAATCAGAATCTACTGTTGTACTGAAGAAACAATGTAAATAAAGGTACAGATTTATACTGCATTTATTTGGACCAGTTTTGAACAAAGCTGGATTATAAATTCTGAGGTCAGGAAACTTTTATTTCTTTGGTCATGCAGCATCTAGCACAGTGCTGAACACATGGAGGCCATCAGCTAATCTCTATGAATTATAAACAGTGATTCTTACCTGAAAAGAAGCCTTTACCTTATATTCATATAAAATGAATTCCCAAATATACATTTTGATCTTCCAAACTTTGAAGGATATAGGGTCAAGATTAATTGCTCTGTTTGGCCAATAAGAAAATGAGACCAATAAAGATTAAATTATATATACACTTTTGCTACTTAAAATCTGATTCTTTGATGAGCAGGAGCATCCCATCACTTTTGATCTTGTTAGAAATGCAAAATGCAGTATTTCAGGTGCATCCTAGATCTACTGCTCCAGAAACTGCATGTTAACATTTCCAGCTGATTTCTATGCATATAAAGCTAGACCAAGAAATTCTGAGAAGAGTGTTCTTGCATACTGCCTCCCTAATATACTATGCTTTCATATTTCAAAATATGAGAAATTAAGACAATATTATAGTTTTTTTTTGGATCCAAGAGATAACAGAAAAAAACCTTTGTTTATTTCAATGTGTTTTTTCTCCTTTGGTTATATTATCCAATTTTATTCTCAGAAACTTTTCCTGAGGCAAATAGAATGAGCATCGTTATGCCTTTATTAATGACAAGTTAATAAAACTACAGATAACTGATTACTGTTTTAACCAATGTAAAATTGTGTGTTAGTGACAGACTGGTCGGGTAATACTTTTATACAAGTTTATTTTCCTATAGATGTCTGTGAAGGGAAAGACAATTATCTGATTAATTCAGGTTTCTCATATGCTCTATCTGGGTATTTCAGGCTCCTGAACACCCCCCAGAGATACCCCCACCTCCATCCCACAAAATCCATGAAAAAATAGCAAAATTAGGGATTTAAACTTGAAGTGTCTGGGTAATTTTGTATAAGCCCAGTCTCTAATTATTTAGGCTTTAATCTATACAAGGACCTTTTAACCCCTAAAATTTCTAATAGCAAACAATGTCCGATTACCAAAAATAGACAAAGCAATTGCAAAAGTTTTAATTTTAGTTGAAAATTCAATAATTTAAATTAATGTTTCATAGCAAGATAAACAATTCTTTTTTATATATAATATACTGTTTTAGTCTACTAAAGAAATGGGGCCAGTAGATAATTAAACAAATATTTCATATCCATGTGCAGAGCAGTGTAACTGTGTAGATGAAATTATTGACATCTACTGCTCCATGATAATTTATTATACATGATATTTTATTATTTTATTTTGAATGTTATTACATAAAATCAAAAACATATTGATTTTATTGTATGGTAAATTTTTTACTTCTTCAAGGTACTCCTTGTTCTTCCATCTCCAGCAAGCTATACAGAGATACTTGCACAGGGTCTCCATTAATCTTCCGTTTGCTAGATGGTACGTGAGGCAGAGTGGGTTTCCACAGAAATTAATTTGTCCTGACGACAGACCTAAAACCTGGAGTCCAGGGAATCCACTTGGCAAATTCCCTTTAAACCAAGAACAATAATAAACAGAAAACTGATACTGACAGTTCTAAAAGACCACACAGAAGAACCAAGAATAGACTTGCTGTATGTATATCTGTGAATACTTCTGTTAAACTAGCTTGTAGAAGCTTTATGCTTGGTAGGATTTGTACATGCTAATTTATGAATGTTTTCACATTACATCATTCAGCAGATACTACAAACTTACGTTTCAAACCAATTATTTAAGAATAAATAATAACTTTACTTAATTAGTTAACAAGAGTCCATTACATCTATTGGGTAGTAGTTATTCATTTATTTTTATTTATTTATTTTTTTAAATTTTTATTTATTTATTTATTTATTTATTTATTTTTGGCTGTGTTGGGTCTTCGTTTCTGTGTGAGGGCTTTCTCTAGTTGCGGCAAGTGGGGGCCACTCTTCCATTTATTTTTAATATTTGAATCTTCGAGAACAATTTTTCAATATTCAATTGTTATTCAAATTTCATAACAATGTTTATCCTTATTAGAAAGGTTTAAGGGAAATTTGATGTTTGCAAATAACAATTCACAAATCACTTACTAGTAGTATAGTAGTAGAAAATAAAGAGCAACACTTATGTTCATTACACAGTTTTCCATTCAAATTTTGAATTTGATTTGAATAACTCATTTAAGTAACATTTTTTGAATACTTAGTGAGGATAAAAATAACCTGAGTGATAGCATTACTGCAGTTTTATTCTTACACTGTTTTTCACATGTTAAGCTATTAAATGGGCATTGTTTTTCTTAGGGTTCGTGTTGTTTGGACTGCATTTATACTACATGTATTATATGCTGCTTGCACTAATTTTTGCTTCTGTTTTTTAAATGGCTAACCCACCATGTGAAGGAAAAGAAAAAAACATATTCAAATTGGTAATTGGAAATATTGGAAATATGTCATTGCCATTACATGTATGAAAACACCATTCTTTGTTTATTCTGACCTCTAAGGTCCCTTTCAGTCCCGTGATTTTCTTTTTATGTGTGATAAAATTTGCCAAGAACTTTCTACTTCTTTATCCTGAACGTGTATAATAGAGTAAGTAATGATATTTGAGATTCGTGGATGATAATATTTAAAACACAAGAAGAACTTTTGATAGTAATGCCTAATTTTTATTTCAGTGACCAGGGATGTGTTCTGAGTCAGACAGTTAATGCACACAAACAGATATGTGAATGTATTTTTAGAAGCAAAGTAGAGTGTTTGACAAGCAGAAGGATGTATCTAATTCCATGAGTCATATACGATTATCTCTATCATCTCAAGTTTTTATTTAGAATGAATTTTGGTTCTGTTCTTTAACACAACCATTGTAAACCTCTCAAAAAATACTCTATCCTTCTTCACACAAACTTTTCAAGGAAAACATACATGACTTGTAAGCAAAAATATTAAATTTGCAAATCTGCAGATCCTAGGGAAAAGAGAGACTAAACCGACCCAAAGTTCCAAAACACAGCGACAACTCAGGAGGAAGGGTTATGTTGTGGGAGTTTTTATATCGCTATGTAAGGGTGGGTGGCAGTTTGCCAGCATCTCCATAGCTAAGGGCTTGAAAAGGCTGTCTCTAGCATTTGAGAAGCATGATGCATATGTTTAAATGGAAATTTATGTCTACATATTTCTAATACAAATATTTTCCATATACTGGAAAATAATGAGTGATCTACTAAATTTGAAATTTCAAGCTTAATCCATCTTCTTGGAGAAAAACAATACTGTATATTAATGACTATCAATGAATTGTGTGGAAAAGTTAATATATTTCAATTTACTTAGCAAACCATTGAAATAGTGCTGTTCATATTCATACTTTGATGTGTTTATTGTATAGGGAACAATTAAAACAATTATTTTCTGTGCTTTCTAATTAATTCTTCTATCTTTTTACACCAAATCAAATTGTATTCCCATTCCTTAACACTTATTTCTGTAACAGACCAAAAACACATAATATAAATTCCGTTATATACAATCAATGCATGCCTTTCAGCACATAAAGTGCTAAATATTTTCAGTTTAAAATAGAAGAGTCAATATACTTTTTCTGTTATGTTATTTTTCCAAGACTACTTATCTATTAGAATTGACTTTCTGTATTTTAGCTGATGGTCTTATGAGAGCAAAAAAATCAACTTTTTAATATGATTTTTTTCCATTTGTATAAAGGTTCATATATGCCTAACTCTGTGTCCTTTAATCTGGTTTCCCTGGGGAGTTATTATCATGCAGCTTACATTGTCACTCACCTACACTGTTGAACTTGTTATCAAATAACCTGCAAAACAGTGCAAGTTATTTATATGTCATAGGGTAGATTTATGATAAACTAAGTTTGAAACAAAGTAATGAATTCTTGACATTTATCCTGTCTCTAATAACATGACTACTAATTCCATCAGATTTAATTTTAAATAAGGAAGTTACATTTCCTCTCCTTATATCATATATAAATCCCTCAGACATTCCCTAGTTGAATATGGTTTATGACTATATGTGTTTTCCTATAAACAATAAAAATGAGAATATTTTTTTGTAAGCCACCAAACTAGTTACCAGAGGTCATCATGATCCTCTATTCAGATCAAATTTTGAAAGCCCTTTTCAGTCTGTGCAAATTAAAATAAATGACCATATTCTAACAACTTTCCGAGAGAGTAATTCTCTGTAAAAAATGAGAAATATTTACATTACTGCATAATATTAATGGTGCACATTGTGAAAATATACTCTACAATAGTGAAACTCAACAAATTGTAAACAGACACAGTGATTTGAAAACCTGTTTGGCTGTTGAGCCCCTTAAAGTCCTTATGAAAGTACGGTGCATCTGGGTATGCATGATAGTGGGGGGCGAGGGAAGGGCGGAGAGGGAGTATAGAGGGAGTATGGTGGCTGATAGGCATAGCTTCTGTAAAACTCTTCGCAGAAGTAGAAGAAATTAATCTTTCAAATTTGGTCACTGAGCCCTTTAAGTTGCTACCAAAAGTGAAGCCCCAGTACGTGAAGCCACAAACAGGAATAAAGTGAGGATGCAGGAAGAGAAAATAAGTTCCTACCATAGTTCAGGGATTCAGTCCTTTGAATGGTACCACTCTTTGAAGTGAGTTAAAATCCAGAAGGACTGTAGCACAGTATATATTTGAGAAGAGCTTATACTCTCATGATAGAAAAAAAGTAATAGGGATTTGATACCCTATCAAATCAGGGTATTTATAAGAATGTTTATTAATAATTCAATCTACTTGAATTCACCGATTTAACTGGATGTTTTGATATTTTTAATGCTAAAAGTGATAAGATTATAATTCTATTTAGATTGCTAACTTGACTTTTAGTATGCTTATTTTTTTGTTTTTAAGCTTTATTAAGGTATAACTGATATGCAAAAATTGCACATTTTTAGTGTATACATTGATGAGTTAGACATATGCATACACCTATGATATTATCACACCAATCAAGGTACTAAAAATATACATCACCAGCAAAATTTTTCTTTTTTTGTGTGGTAAGAACACAGTATGATTATGTTTCTGTCATCACTTTTAAGAGAATATGGCAATAGCAAAATCAGAAAATTGCTATGAAGTTTATGAAGTGTTCTCATTCATTCATCAAATATTTATACATTGCCTACTTAGTGTCATTTGCTGTTCTCTTTGTCAGAGATATAGTAGTATACAAGACAGTGGGCATTTCTTGCTCTCAACGAGTGTAATCTTAAAAGAAATGACAGACATTAAAGAACAATAACATAAATTATCAATTTAAATAAAAATTAATACCACAAAAAAGAAATATGAGGTGCTTCTCATAAGACTGTAATCTGGGAGCCTTATGTTGCTTGGAGGGTGGTCCAGTATATCTCCCATATACTGAAACCTACAAACTCTATGAGGTAGTAGAAGCCAGTACTACTATTATCCCTATTTTAAACATGTACTAATTGAGGTCAAAGAAAGTGAGTGGCAAGATAAAAATTCAAACCTAGATCTTAAAAATTTTTACTATACCATACTCTCATCCTGACAGCAATAATATGGCAATTGAATAATATGCTGTATTCCCTCTAAAATTACTACTCCTGAAAGATTTGTATGCTATCAGAAGCTGTTTTTCCATTTTTCAAATCATATCTTCAGCTTAATATCTTATGCTATAAGTAAGCTATCTTCACTTATGTTATTCAGTTACTAATAGTGTTTAATATTTAAGGAATAAATGAATGAATCTTTGGATTCATTGGATCTGGATTTGGATCTTTAAGTTCTCATATTAGGTTTTATGAAAGAAATAAAGTCCAGGTTCAAAAAATAATTATAATATTTGCATAAATGAAGTAAAATCTTTTCTTCCTGTACTTTACCTTTCTTCTCCCATGATATATAGTCTCCAAACACAGTCTCTTAAAAGTAGAACATGCAATAAAACAGAACAAAAAATGATATGATTTTTGTACCTTGTCAAAAAGCGAAAGACAACAAAACAAAACATACAGACAAAAAAACAAACCCAAAGACGTAGGGTATTTTTGTTTTGTTTTGTTTTGTTTTGCAGCACTTAGAATGGTAGACGACAGAAGTTAGGATGAGGACCAGTGGAAAGGTGCTTTCCTTTTTCTTATTCACTGCAAACTCGGCTGAAAAGTCAAAAGAGAACCCTACTCAATGAAACAATATTTCCTCCCACACCAAAGTGTTCATAGTGATGAAAAATCACCAGCAGGCCCAGAGGTAAGATAAATCAATACTACATTGAATAAAAGTTAAAGTTGAAAGTAGATTTATTCTTTTTCATAGCTAACTTTATAAAGTGGATGAAGATGAGTTATTCAGCATTTGCAAGGAATGAGACCATGGAGAAGGCTGCTACTGTGTCTTAATTATGTTACAACTGTGGCAGAGTCTGTGGATTCAAACAACTGTCCTAGTCAGTAAAAAAATTAGTCAATTAAGCTATTTGACAGACTTGACTATATTGCTGATTGGATTTACTAGTTAAGGAAACAATTTTTGGCTGTCCCTTGTAGTCAAGGCATTGTGTCTAAGGGAGGTAATATGAACTTTGTTTTGTTCCATGCATATCAGGTTACACCTTGAGTACTGGGCTCAGTTCTGGGTGCCACCATCATGTGCCTAGTAACATTTAAATTTCAGCACTCATGTAATTTTGTGTCATTTAGAAAAAATAATATTTTTCATCTCTTCTTTAGTTTTCCTTCATTTTTTATTACATACGTAGGTACAGAGGAAGGGAACCATAATTTTCTCGATAGGTAGGGTCTCTAAAGGTCTGATTCAGTTATTAGTGCCACACTTGAAGAGAGTCATTGATAAATTGAATTCTATCCAAAGGGGTATAAGTATTCAGTCAATCAGTCATGTCAGTCATTATAAAAAAGAATTGAAATGGTAAAAGAGTGAACAAGATAGTGAAGATGAAGCTAGCCCACATCACACGAGGAGCAGCTAAAGAAAATATAGAATATTTGGCTTGGGAAAATATTACTTTGTGTAACAAAGGCTAGGGTGAGGTGGGATGGAGCAAAATAGAGGTCTCCAAATGTCCAAAGGGCTATGATGAAGAGAAAGGATTAAATTGATCATTATAACTCCAAGAGGCAGAATTAAATTAATAGATGGAAGTTAAAGGGAGGCAAACATTGTATAAATTCAAGTAAGAACTTTTTAACAGTCACAGCTGATTAAAAGTGGAATGGATTGTCTCAGAAGATAGCAGATTCTCGATCAATTGAGATCTTCAAAGACCTTGGGTAACTGCATGTAGGGCTTTTAGAGAGAAGAATCAAATGTTGACGTAATAAGAAAAGTAAAATGTGAAAATGTAGCTAAATTTTCATTTAGCTAAATTTATTCACTTTTTTGGTTTTAAAATGTCTTTTCCTTTTTGAAATGATGCTGTTGGATAGAAAAAAAAAATGTTTAATGTTCTTACTTAGCAAAGCAAGTTGGCAACACTGTTAGTCTCCTGATAAACATTTACAAAATAAAAGGAAATTTACTGGTCTGTGGAATTGAAGCACTAGACCAGATGACTCTCAAGATTCTTTCCTATGTTGAGTGTCTATGATTAAAATTTTTGAGATGGTGACAGAACAAGGTGGAAGTCTCTTTACAGTCATTAATAGATTTGTATGAATGAACTTATCAGATTGTTTTTTCCTCTTCAGGCCAAGCTTGATCCATCTGCAGGCCCTAAACCTCTAGCTAGGAAAAAAGGTATTGCAAAGAGAGGCAAAGGAAGCAGGGCGTATCTAAGTTAAACATGTACTGCTTCAAAATTTTGCTATTGCTAGCTATATTCTATGTTCTTCTTCACTGTCTTACTATGTCTCTTTGAACTTCTCTGTGAAGTATTTTTCTGCATTAATGTCTCTACTATTTTAAATAATTATTTTATTAGTAGGTGTCATGAGAAAATTGGTCAGTGTTACTAGTGAGTGAATGATTTCATGTATATAATGGAGTCATTTGTGGAATTGTATTTGCAATATCAGAGTCTTACAACTGTTATTTTCCTCAGTTTTATTTAAAACCTTGTGTTCTTGCTTGGCAGTTCATTGCATTGAATGCACTGTGCTCACCAGATCATAACCATTTCCCATTTAAGAGCCCTATTTGTGGTCTACATGTAAAAATTGTTGAGAATTTCATACATGGACACAAATACTTTACTTCTGTTAAATTGTTAGTTTTCACATACAGCAACAAGAAGTTCCTTTAGAACCTCATAAATACAATACTGCTTTTATTTGTCGATTTGATTAATGATACAAAGGTAGGAGTTTTTACTGTTTCTGGTTCTTAAGTAAATGCTACCTATGATTTTAGCAAAACTTTATTTTCTTACTCAAAATGCACACAATTTAGAATCTAAGATTGTGTGATATGCTTGTGGTTGTCAGAAAGCCTCATTTAAAAAGTTCAGTTCCTTTTTTCTCCTTAAAAGATGAGGCAAAATATCTCAAGGTAGTGTCTATTAAAATATTTTTCTAAAGATAGTTTATGAAGAAAAATTATGTAATATATATTAAATGTTTCAAATATGAAAATTCTTGTCACTCAACAAAACTTAGCTTCAAAGCTATCTTTACTCATTTATTTTTAAATAGTAGACATTAAGTAAACTTAGTTTGATCCAATACATTTTATTTAATGCCTCTATTTGGACAGATAGGAATGTGACAACATCATTAAAAGTCCTATGTGTTGAGTTTCCCATGAATGAAAGAGAGGGAACTCGGTAACCACAGATGGACAGTCTAGATGCATAAAACTTCCACAGCTAAATTTACTTCCCTGAGACACTTTCCAAAAGCAGAACCTTTCCAACTATTCAATATTTTGAAGCCACCCATTTACCTTTTATTCTTCACAAAAATGCTAATGAAAATGTTTGAAAGTTAAAGTGGAAATTTTATTTCACTTATTAAAAATGTTCCCCAAATCTGATCTGTCAAAAGATGACACATTCAAGTTTTATTGTATTTTTTATCAGGTGATGATCCACCAGCTGGTAACACCACAAAGTAGTGAAAAAGCTGACCAACTGAGAATTAAGAACCAGAATGAAATTCAGTGACACTGCTGCTTTACTACACATATAATCCTTTTCTTTTTTAATTTTTTTAAATTAATGTAGTTTAAACCTCATGAGATGTCTTTTTTTTTTTTTTTTTTTTTTTTTTTTGGCTGCACTGTACTACTTGTAGGATTTTAGTTCCCTGACCAGGGATCGAACCCAAGCCCTTGGCAGTGAAAGCATGGCGTCCTAACCTCTGGACTGCCAGGGAATTCCCGAGATGTCCTTCTTATACAATTATGCTTTCAGCTCTTGCCTGAATGTTTCACATGCACAAGTAAAAAATACATCTATTGGATTGTGGTGAATTCAATATTCCGTGAATCCTTCAATAATTATCAAGCACATACTCTGTACTATGCTCCAGTCTATATACTGGGGAAACAAAGATGAATAGGAAGTGGACCTTCCCTTAGTGAGCTCAAGTTTGATGGTATAATTAGAGACATATTGATAAATAAATAGTTACCATATCTTTAATCTCTTTATTCAACAACTCTCCTTTAGAATTCTCAGAATGGTAATTGACCAGAATCTCCCGTGGGAAGTATAGGTCAACTAGAAGGCAATTTTTCTTTTTTAGACTTCCACAACTTATTGTATTTGTTGTTTCTCGGTAAATGTGATTGTTAAACTTGGGGAAACAAGAGCATTTTGTTTTAATAGCCCTCTTTTCACTTCTTGCCCCATGGCCTGCAAATAGTATCTTTTCTAATTTCATCCTGAATCTAAACTGTTGGAAACTTAGAGCTGCCGAAAGGAATTCTCTCTATTCACTCAAGTAAAATTAAGGCAGGGGACATGCCTGTTTTCCCTCTAATTGTATCAGTAGGGCTCAGCACAATGCCTAGCTCATAATAGGCACTTACTAAATGACTTTTGAATGAATGAATGAATGATTAAGTTATAATATCTAAAATGGTTAGGATTTTTTTCATTTTAAAGGAAGGGCCTTTAAGATTGTTTATCCAATTAATTTATAATTGTTTGGAAGAAATAAGGGAGCTATTTAAATGTAGGTACCTCCCTCGAGTTCTTTGCCTGTACCACCTGTCCCTGTGCATGTGCAATGCACATAAGAAGAACGAGGTTGTCGATTAGGCATCTCACTTCTGAAATATTACTGACCTCTGCTTTAGAGCATTAAAATATCTGAAATGGCTAGATTACCATTTCAGGTGTTTAATTTTTTTCATTTCTAGTACATTTTCTTCCAAAATATTTTTATGGACACTTGAAATCGATCCGAAGGATGAGTTATACATAATAATTGGGAATAGTTACAATGGGAGAGGTCAGAAAAATTATCAGCAAACCTGAAAAAATCCATTAATTTCTAAGAAAATTTATCAGAGTTCCCCTTATTTTCTTTGTCTAGAGCCCTTTGATAGAAATGTTTTGTTTCACTTCACTTTGCAACTTTAAATCCCAATGGAAGATTATTTATAATCTATCCCCCACCTCCTTTCCTCCTTCCCTCTTGTCCTCCATCCCTTTCCCTTCTTTCCCTCAAAAGACACCCCTCCTATGTATTAATAATTTAGTTCCCAAATGCTTACTTATCTTATTGTTGACTTTGTCCTTTAATGTTTACAGGACTGGGAACAACTGGTGTCTTAAAGCAACTGACTTTCTTCTCTCTAATGAAATTACCCTTTTAGCCTTTCTCATTTGGTTTTCAACAACATTAGAACACTAAGCTCAGTGTTTTCTTGCCCAGAGCTAACTTGTAGCTTCCCTCTGTCAGCCATAAGATATAGAGATACTGTTGCCTTAATTACTCAAATTTCTCCTGCTGCTCATAATTCTACTTGTCCTGCCAAAAGACCCCCATCTTCAGAGAGCTTCATGCCCACCCTGTTATTTCTATTGTTTTTATTTAAAGCTTGTCGGATGTATAAATGATCTTTGTTGTTAGGTCTGGCTTATGACTAAGTCTAGAAGGAAGCTAGTTTAGCAATTATAAGAACCACATTTGAATGCTTTGGGAATTGAACATTTACATGAAAAGAGAATATATTTCAAATACAAGGTACATGAATGGCTAATACATGTAGTACATTCTAACCACTAACAATTTTTCTATGTAGAAATCCATAAGGTGAATTTCTTGCATTTTACTTGGTTTTAAACTACTAATGGAAACCATGTAATCTATCTCTATTTTCTACTTGCAAATTAGATCTTGGCGATTTTTTTCTCATTCAATTTGTACATTTTAATTTGCTTTAAAATAGACCCTGAAATTTTATCTCACTTTAGATAAAGTCTAAGATGGTTCTTCAGTAGTCTAGATGTAGTCTTTTGGGGCTTAGGTTTTCTATTTACTAATATATACCATTATTATTGTTATCTGAATTAATTGACTAAGTAATTCTTTTGCTGATGCAACTTGAGCACCCTAGAGCAAACTGAATGCATAATGTCTCAGTTATAGGCACTAGAGTTCAAATAATTTTTTAACAGGAATCTGCTTTGTCCATTTTCAATTAAATTTATTTTAGTAACTGATCTATTACATCAGAAAGATAGAATTCAGAGGTGGGAAGTGCATTTTGTTTTTAATGCAGTCATTTTTATTTTATTCATGGATATGCTTTTTATTTATTCATTAATACCCTTTGTTTCCATAGTCATCATAATCAAGAAAAAATAATCAGGAATAAAGCAGTCCTTTTAACTGCACACAAGGGACAGAGAACAGAAGTAAAGAACAAAGGCCTAGGAATAGCTCTTGGTTAAGCAAAGCGTATCATTCCCAGAGAGGTCTGAGAGTTTGTAAGCAAGCAAGGTGTGCATCTCTTTGCCATCATCAGTTACTCTATTAAAGTTCTCAACAGTAGAAAATAGCTCTGCCTTTTATCATAATCACCAAATCTTTTAGCTTTTGTTTACAGATCAATTTTACTCTAAGGGAAGATAAGCGACTATGAGTGGGATAGGTGAAATCCACCAGTTTATACCTTGTTAAAGAAGCAAACATATGAAGCTGATAGCCGGGTAGGTAGTGACAAGCAGGTTATGAGTAAGTCATCTAGGGTAGCCATTTCCTATACAATAATTTTACAAACACATTATATATCCTGTAACTGTCCCAGGAAAAGCAGGACTATAGCTACCTGGAGATAGAAGAATGTGAAAACCAAAATGCAAGTGTGAAGCAGATCTCCAAACAGAAGTTTGAATTACAAGTAAAAAGGAAATTATCAATCTTTAGGAAAGTTTATTGCGGATATGTAATAAAAATGTCACACTTACAAATATCCAATACAAAAGGCATCCTGAATTACTAAATACACATTTCATGATTTTTTGTAAAACAGTAGACAAGCCAAGCATTAAAATGGCTGCCACAAAGTTATGACATTTACTTATATTTCTTTAAATTTAAAATCATAAATAATTTTATATTCCACACAACATGGATAAATGACCAATAACAGTGAAATTATTTACCCATGCCCAGTGTTCTCTCTTGTTGTATGGCAGTAGTCCAGCAGAGGGAGCACATGTTAGTAAATGATGACATACTAGGTGCACTAGACTGCTATGGATATCCTCAATAATGTGACTATATAAATAACAGTTAACCTGTGACTTAAATGTTGACTTATACTTCATGAAGAAATTACTATGGACATCTGTTGCTTTTAAAAATAGTGTATCTCCTTCTCGTGGTAAAATCCTTCCTATCCATACATACAGTTTCATTGAATCAAGGAGTTCCAATTTCTATCTTAGAATTTTCTCTGAAAAGTCTTAGGGAGAAGGAAAACATGGTTTTATATGCTCTTCTCTATCAAAGATGCCAGAATTTTTGTGTAATAGTTCCATTTATAATTTTGGACACATAGCACCTTTTTGAACTATTTCATCTTCTGAACCTTTCTTTATACTAAATACTAAAGATTCTATATGTTAATCTTGAAGAAGGATGGAAAATAACACAAGTATCGCTTTTATTTTGAAGGGATCATATTTGGTTCTTTGGATTTGGTGTACATTTTATGCTGCAAAAGATGGTCTCAATTCATGGAGATCAGGCCAAAACAACAGTAGAAACAGCATGGTATTGATTTTAGCTTCATGAAACTAAGTGAATACAATACAAGCCAGCTTTTTTTTTTTTTATAAATGTAGAACATCTTCAATCATTAGTTTATTAATGCAAACATATACTGTTTGAAAAAGGAAATATGTCACCAATGTCTGAAAGATTTTTACCTACTGATCTTTATTTTCCAAGATAAAATAGCTTTATTTTTAGATAACTTGTATAAAAGTTACAAATGCATAAAATCATGAAGAAAATAAAACTGTACATATTCAAAGCTAACTACTACTAGTATTTTGATGTACAGCCTTTTACATTTGTTCTAGCCATAAGTGTACATTTATGTATATATTTTCCATAAAAGGTATTACATATTATTTACAGCCTTTTAAAATATTTATTTTGTCAATCTTTTTTTAAATATATTTTACTTTTAGAGCAGTTTTAGTTTCACAGCAAAATTGAGCAGAAATTATAGAGAATTTCCACATACTTCCCTGCCCCCACACATAAATATCCTCCCTGATTATCAACATCTGCCACTAGAGTGGTACATTTGTTACACTGATGAACCCACATTGACACATCATTATCATCTATAGCCTATAGTTTAAATTCTGGTTTACTCTTAGCTTTGTATATTCTATGGGTTTGGGAAAAAATATAATTACATATAGCCACTATTATAGTAACATACAGAATAGTTTCACTGCCTTAAAAATCCCCCATTCTATTCATAACTACCTCCTCCCTCACCCCTGGCAATCACTGATCTTTTTACTGTCTCCGTAGCTTTGCCTTTTCTACGATGCGGTACATTTGGAATTATACAATATGTAGGCTTTTCAGATTGGCATCTTTCATTTAGTAATACACATTTTTTCCCTCCATGTCCTTTCATGGTGTGATAGCTCATTTCTTTTTAGTGCTGAATACTATTCCATTGTCTGGATGTACCACAGTTTATCTATTCACCTACTGAAAGGTATCTTGGTTTACTTCCAAATTTTGGTAATTATGAATAAAGCTTCTATAAATATCCATGTGTAGGTTTTTGGGTGCATATAAGTTTTCAACTCCCTTGAGTAAATAAAAGGGACTACAATTGCTCCCTTTTATTATATTGTATAGAAAGAGTGGGTTTAGTTTTGTAAAAAACAGCTAAACTGTCTTCAAAATTGGTTGTACCATTTTACATTCCCACCAGCAATGAACGAGAATTCCTGTTACTCCACATCCTCACCAGCACGTGGTGTTGGATTTGGCCTTCCTAATACGTGTGCAGGGGTATCTTGTTGTTTTGATTTGCATTTCTCTGATAACATATGATGTGGAACATTTTTTCATATGCTTACTTGGCATCTGTGTACCTTTTTTGGTGAGGTCTTTGGTCCACTTTTTAATCAAGTTGTTTGTTTTCTTATTGTTGAGTGTTAAGAGCTCTTTGTATATTTTTGATAACAACCCTTTTTCCAGATATATATATTTTGCAAATATTTTCTCCTTGTCTGTGCTTTGTCTTGTCATTTTCTTCACAATGTCTTTCACAGAACAAATATTCTTAATTTTTTTAATTAATTAATTAATTTGTTTATTTTTGGCTGTGTTGGGTCTTCGTTTCTGTGCAAGAGCTTTCTCTAGTTGTGGCGAGTGGGGGCCACTCTTCATCGTGGTGCGTGGGCCTCTCACTATCGCGGCCTCTCTTGTTGCGGAGCACAGGCTCCAGACGCGCAGGCTCAGTAGTTGTGGCTGACGGGCCCAGTTGCTCCGCGGCATGTGGGATCTTCCCAGACCAGGGCTCGAACCCGTGTCCCCTGCATTGGCAGGCAGATTCTCAACCACTGCACCACCAGGGAAACCCCAAATATTCTTAATTTAATGAAGTCCAGCTTGTCACTTCTTTCTTTTATGGATCATATCTTTGGTCTTTGTATGATATTGCAAATCCAAGGTCATCTAGATTTTCTCTTATGTTATCTTCTAGGAGCTTTATTAGTTTTGAGTTTTACATTTAGGTCTATAATCCATTTTGAGTTAATTTTCATGAAGAGTGTAAAGTCTGTGTCTAGATTAATTCTTTTTTGCAAGTGGATGTCCAGCTGTTCTAGTACCATTGGTTGAAAAGTCTATTTTTGCTCCACTGTATGGCTTTTGCTACTTTGTCAAAGATAAGTTGACTATATCCGTGTGTATCTATAGGCTTTCTATTCTGTTCCATTGATCTATTTGTCTATTTTTTCACCAAGTATTGTTGAATTATAATAAGTGTTTAAGTCCGGAAGTATCAGTCTCCAGATTTTTGTTGTTTTTCTTCAATATTATGTTGACTATTTTGAGCCTTTTGTCTCTCCATATAAACTTTAGAATTAGTTTGTCAGTATTCACAAAATAACTTGCTGGGATTTTGATTGGGGTTGTATTAATCTATAGATCAAGTTTTGAAGAAAAGGCATCTTGACAATATTGAGTCTTCCTCATGGCTCATGAACATAGAATATCTTTCCATTTATTTAGCTCTTCTTTGATTTTTTCGTCAGTTGTTTAGCTTTCTTTATGTAGATCTTCTTACATATTTTGTTTGATTTGTAACTAAGTATTTGATTTTGGGGGGTGCTAATGTGGGTGGCATCATGTTTTTAATTTCAAATTCCTCTTGTTCATTGCTAATATATAGGAAAATGATTGACTTCTGTATATTAACATTACATCCTGTAATGTTACTATTCAATATAATCACTTATTAGTTCCAAGAATTATTTTGTTGATTAAGATTTTCTACATAGGTGATTATGTCATCTGAGAACAAAGGCAGTTTTAGTTCTTCCTTCCCAGTCTGTTTATCTTTTCCCCCTTGTCTTATTGCATTAGCTAGTATTTCCAGTATGATGTTGAAAAGAAGTGGTGGCATCCTTGCCTTATTACTGATTTTAGTGGGAAAGCTTCAAGTTTCTCACCATTTAATATGATTATAACTGTAGTTTTTCTTGTAGATATTCCTTATCAAGTTACGGAAGTTACCCTTTATTTCTAGTTAGTGACAGTTTTATCATGGATGGTTGTTGGATTTTGTCAAATGTTTTTTCTGCATCCATAGATATGATCATGTGAGTTTTCTTTTTTAGCTTGCTAATGTGATGAATTACATTATTTGCTTTCAAATTTTCAAAATTTTAAATTAGCTTTTCATACCTTTGGTAAATCTCATATGGTTGTGGTATATAATTCTTTGTTTTACATTATTGGATTTGATTTGCTAATATATTGTTGAGGATTTTGCATCTATGTTCATAGAAATATTGGTCTGTAGTTTTATCCTTGTAATGTCTTTGTCTGATTTTACTATTAAGGTAATTCTGGCTTCATAGAATGTGTTAGGAAGTTTTCCCTCTGCTTCTATCTTCTGAAAAAGATTATAGAGAATTGGTATAATTTATTCATTAAATATTTCATAGAATTCACCTGTAAACCCAACTGGGCCTGGTACTCTCTGTTTTGGAATTTTCTTAATTATTGACTCATTTTCTTTAATAGATATAGATCTATTCCAAATGTCTATTTCTTCTTTGGTGAGTTTTGGCAAATTGTGTCTTTCAGAAAATTGATTCATTTCATCTAAGGTATCAGATTTGTAGCATAGAGTTGTTCATAACATTTCTCTATTATTATTTTAATATCCATGAGATATGTCATAATATTGCTCATCTACTTTTGATACTAATAATTTGTGTCCTCACTCTTCTTTTTCTTGGTTAGCCTGGCTAGAAATTTATTGATTTTATTAATCTTTTCAAAGAAAGAGCTTTGGTTTTAATTTTCTCTATTGATTTCTTATTTTTAATTTCATTGATATTGCTTTAATTTTATTATTTATTTTCTTCTGCTTGTGTTGGATTTAACTTGCTCTTCTTTTGCTAGTTTCCTAATGTGTAAGTTTAGATTATTTGATTTCAGATCTTTCTTCTTTTTTAATACATGCATTCAATGTTATAAAATTCCCTCTAAGCTTTGACTACATTCCATACATTTTGATATGTTGTGTTTTTGTTTTCACTTAGTTCAAAATATTTCAAAATTTCTCTTGAGATTTCTTCACTGACCCATGTGTTATTTGTAAATGTGTTTTTTAATCTCCAAGTATTTAGGAATTTTCCAGCTATCTTTCTGTTATTGATTTCTAGTTTAATTTCATTGTGGTCTGAGAGCAGGTATTGTATGATTTATATTATTTTAAATTTGTTAAGGTGTGTTTTATGGCTCAGAATGTGGTCTATCTTGGTGAATGTTCCATGTGAGCCTGAGAAGACTGTGCATTCTGTTTTTGAATGAAGTAGTCTTTAGATGTGCAATATACCATGTTGATCAAAGCTGTTGTTGAGTTCAACTATGTCCTTACTGAATTTCTGACTTTTGCATCTGTCCATTTCTGATAGAGGAATACTGAAGTCTCCAACTATAACAGTAGATTAATCTATTTATCCTTTCAGTTCTATCAATTTTTACCTCGCATATTTTGATGTTTGTTTCTTAGGCACATACACATTAAGAAGTGTATTTTTTTCTTGGAGAATTGAGCCCTTTATCATTATGTAGTGAGCCTCTTTTTTCCTGACAACTTTCCTTATTCTCAAGTTTGCTCTGTCTGAAATTAATATAGCTACTCCTGCTTTATTTTTTTAGTGTTATCATGATAACACTCCATCCATTTACTTTTAATGTTCATCTGTTTTTACATTTACATACATTTTTACATAACAACATCTGTTATATGTTGACAACATGTAGTTGGGTCTTGGTTTTCAATCCACTTTGACAGTCTCCATCTTTAAATTGGTGCATTTAGATCATTGGTGTAAAAAGTGATTATTGATAGAGTTGAATTAATGTCTACCATATTTGTTACTGTTTTCTTTTTGTTACTTCTGTTCTTTGTTCTTATTTTGGTTTTCCCCTTCTTTTATACCTTTTTGTGATTTTTAATTGAGTGTTTTACATGATTAATTTTTCTCTTCTTTCTTAGCATATCAGTTAAGCTTCTTTTTAAAAACTATTATTTATTGAGTGCCCTAGTGTGCAATATACATTTACAACTAATCCAAGTTCACTTTAAAATACACTATACCATTTCATGAATAGCCTTAGTACTTTAAAGTAGCAAAATAGTCCTAATTACTCTCTTGTCCCTTGTATAATTGCTGTCATTCAGTTTACATGTTCATAAGCATACAAAATAGAATATATTGTTGCTATCATTATTTTGAACAAATTTCTATCTGTTAGATCAATTAAGCATTAAAAAAATAAAAGATTTTATTTCACCTTCTTATTCCTTATCTGGTGGTTTTCCTTTCTTTATGTAGTTCTGTATTTCTGACCAATATGAATTCCCTTCTCTCTAAAGAACTTTCTAAACATTTTTTGAAAGGAAGTTCTACTGGTAACAAATTCTCTCACACAAATTTTTTTTGTCTGGGAAAATCTTTATTTCTCCTTCAGTTCTGAAGAGTAATTTCACAGGGTACACAATTCTAGATCAGTGTGTTTTTTTTTTTCTCTCAACACTTTAATATTAAATATTAAATATTCCACTATTTAATATTTAAATATTCCAATATTTAAAATATTTAAATATTTTATTCCACTCTCTTACTACTTGCATGATTTCTGAAAAATCAGATGTAATTCTTATCCTTGCCCTTCTATAGGTATTTTTTCATCAGGCTTCCTTCAGGATTTTCTCTTTATCTTTGATTTTCTGTAGTTTGAAAATTATTTGCCTAGGTGTTTTGTTTTATTTTGTGTTTGGCATTTATCCTACTTTATATTCTTTGACCTTCTGGATCTGTGGTTTAATGTCTGACATTAAGTTGGGGAAGTTCTTAGTCCTTATTGACTCAAATATTTCTTCTAGTTCCTCCTTTATTTCTTCATTTTTTTTCCTTATGCATATGTTGCTCATTTTTTAGTTGTTCCACAGTTCTTGAATATAGTTTTTTTTCCAGCCTTTTTTCTGTGGGCTTTTCAGTTTTAAAGATTTTAATTTAGATACACTCAAGTTCGAGGTTTTTTTTCCCCTTAGCTCTATCCAGTCTACTAATGAGACCATCAAAGGCATTCTTCATATTTCTGTTGCAGTATTTTTGATCTCTCACATTTCTTTTTGGTTCTTTCTGGAATCCTTTCCCCTATGCTTACATTGCCTATCTGTTTTTTCATGCTGCCTACTTTATCCATTAGATTCCTTAACATATTAATCATATGCTAAATTCCCTGTCTGATATATCCAGCATCACAGACATATCTGAGTTTGGTTCTGATGCTTGGTCTGTCTCTTCAAACTGTGTCTTTTTACCTTTCAGTATGTCTTGGAATTTTTTTCTTGATAGCCAGTCATGATGTTCTGGGTAAAAGGATCTACTGTAAATATGTCTTTAGTAATGTGGTGGTAAGATGTTGGGGAAGGAAGCATTCTATTGTCCTATGATTATGTCTTAGCCATTCAGTGAGCCTATGCTCTGAACTGTGAATTTCAGATATGCTTCTTAGGTTTTTCCCCTGTTAAAATGGGACAGGATGGATAGAGTGGGCATGCATTGGGTGTTTTCCTTCTCCCATATGGAAGCTTAAGGGAGGTGGACATATGTATGTCCCTCCCCCCAGATCAGTTAGGTTCTTCTAAAACCACTGAACATTAGGCTCTGGTTAAATTCAGCATGATGACTATAGTTAATAATACTATATTGTATATTTGAAATCTGCTAAAAGAGTAGATCTTAAGTTTTTTCACACACACAAAAAGATAACGCAATCAGAAATTGCTTTTGTTCTTATGTTGTTCTTCAAGAAACAGAACAATTCATCCCTTTTCTACATGGAACTCAAATAATAGGAATACAAAAAAAAAAAAAACTGGAAAGGAATTGTTGTCTAACCTCCCCTATCCCCACAATATTTAAGACAAGATTTAACCTTAACTCTGGGAGGGTAATTTCTGACAGGGTAATTTGAGTAGTTTTAGTCAATTGATCAAAAGCTGATGTTTTAGATTTTCCCTAAATGAGCAACATTACTTTCTCTCCTACTTTTCTGTGTTTCTCTAACTTGTACTCTGAAGCCATTTTTGATACTGAAAAAAAATACTGTGTTCCAAATAAAAGTAATAAAATATTATAGTCTTTATTAATTGAGCACTTGTAATACTTTGTCCAGACACTGTCCTAAATGTTTTATGTGCATTATCTCATATAACTCCTGCTATACTCTATACTAGATAATATTACTATTTAAATATTAAAGAAGAGAAAGCTGAGAATTCAAGATTAAGTAATTTGCGTTAAGTCAGAGAGCACAAAAATGGAAATGTGCGACTTGAACATAGGTCTTTGTAACTCCATATTCCAAGCTATTGAATATGATGCAATTCTGCATCTCGCCACTGTGGATCCATCACTTGGGTAAATGATATCAATCTCTGGACAATCTTAGTTTTTGCCCAATCAATTGTATAATACTTGAGCTTTTTCTTAATCTCTGCTGGTATGTTGTCTTCATAGCAATGTGCTCTGGATTGAAGGTCTCTGACATGACTAGTTGTTTACTTCCTTTTCTGGGCTATGTGTTCCCTGTTGTTATAACCCTTTGTTTTCTGAGAGGTTTTGCTTTTATTGGTCTACATGCCTGTTGCTTGTTTTGTCATAAATATTCCCGCCAATATTTGCTACTTATTTTTCTCAGATATAGTTGGACTCTGTCTTCCCAATCTAGACCTCAGCAAGAAAATCTTGCTCTAGTGCATTCAGTAGAATCTGATATCTATCTTTAAACACTTCCCATGGGGAAAGATGAGGCCAGTAAGAAGATGTTCAGGTTTTAGCTTTTGTCCTTCTGCACAGATGAGGATTTAGTCTTGCTAATGTCCAACCGTATGCTACAAGGTCAGCATAACTTTCCTAGATGAAGACAAGATAGAGACATTTGCTCTTCCTGAGTTTTAATTTACTTGATGTGAGAAATTAGTTGATATTAGGAAGACTTAGAAAATGTTAGGCTAGAGTATTTTTAATACCTCTTTTTCACCTTTATAAATAAATACTACAACAGGCAAGAAACTCCCTTTTCCTGTCTCTAGAAATCAGCCTTGTTCTGTGGTCCCAGACTCCTGAGGTACTATGCTAATTAGCTCATTCTCTGAGAGTTACCTTCCAAGCAGTCCAAATGGCATTCTGCAAAAGAGTTTTTTTCACCTAAAGTGTAGTGTGCTTGACACTAGTAACTTGCTTGCTAGATGATATTTTTTTGTAGTACAAAGAAAATTTTCAAAAATATTATTGATGCATTTTAATGTTATTAGAAAAATATAATTAGTATATTAAACCCATGATTGAATGGAATTTATTGCTTAGAGCATTGATAAAGTGAATAGTAATTTAAAAATATATTTGAGAAAATACAGAATATTAGGTGAAAATACTAGAAAGTAGTCTATACGAATGTAGAAAAAAGTGTGAAGTTTACATATGAATGATTGGAGTTTGGATATTAATGCCTTAAGTCTTGAGTCTTGAAAGCTCCAAGTTTAAAAAATGTTTAATATTTTAGAAGAAAATATATTTATGTGGTTCAAACATTCAACAAGATAATAGAACATCTTACTTTTTAAAGTATTTTAAAATTTCCCACAAATATAACAGATTGCCACTATTACTAATTTCCTGTGTAATATATCCTTCCAGAGATTTTTATATTTATGCAAAAGCTCATAAAATATTTATTACTTAATTATCTACTTTTTACACAAATGGAAGATTACTATACAAATTGTTTTGCCTCTTGCTTCTTCAAGTTAACAAACGTGTGGTGATTTTTCATATCAATATACAGAAAGCTTTATCATTTTTGTTTGTTTGTTTTGTTTATAAATTAATAGACTTTATTTCTTAAAGCAGTTTTAGATTTACACAGAAATTGAGCAGCAAGTAAAGCGAGTTTCCTTTTACCTCTCACCCTCCCCAGTTTCCTTATTATAAACATCTTACATTTGTGTAGTACATTTGTTACAATTGGTGAGCCAAGTTGATATATTTATTATTATTATTATTATTATTATTACTAAAGTCTATAATTTATATTAGGGTTTATTTTTGTGTTGTGCAGTTCTATAGGTTTTGATAAATGCATACTGTCATGTATACATCATTTCAGTGTTGTTCAGGATAATTTCACTGCCCTAAAAATGCCCTGTGTTCCGTCTATTCATCTCTCCTTCCCTCCACTCCCTAATAGCTCCACTGATCATTTTATTATCTATATAGTTTTACCCTTTACAGAATGTCATGTGGTTGGAATCATACAGTATGTTGCTTTTTAAGTTTGGCTTCTTTCACTCGGCCATATGGTTTCAAGGTTCCTTCATGTCTTTTAGTGGCTTGATAGCTCGCTTCTTTTTATTGTTAAATAATTTTTTTTTGTATTGATGTTGTATAGTTTGTTCATCCACTCACCTATTGAGAGACATTTTGATTGCTTCCAAGTTTGGGTAATTGTGAATAAAGCTGCTATAAACTTTCATGTTTAGATTTTTGTATGGATATACATTCCCAGCTCATTTGGCTAAATAACTAAGAGCTCAGTTGCTGGATGATATGGTAGGACTATGTTTAGTTTTGAAAGAAACTGCCAGAGTTTCTTCCAAAGTGGCTGTACCATTTTGCATTCTCATTAGCAATGAAAGTTTCTATCACTCCATATCCTCAGTATATTTGGGCTTGTTTTGGATTTTAACCATTGTAATAGATGTGTAGTGGGGTTTCATTGCTGTTATGAGTTGAAATTTCCTAATGATATAAGATACAAGCATGTTTTCCTATGCTTCTTTGTGATCTGTATGTCTGGTGAATTGGCAGTTAAGATCTGTTGCTCACTTTTTAAAATATTACTAATGTTGCAGTATTATTTATGAATAAATTCTCCTTTATCCATTGGTTTATAATATTTTCTTTATATTTATGTGCTAAAATATTAAATAGATACAGAGGTAGAAATCTTCTATTCTCTTAATTTTTATATATACATCTCTGAACCAGTGTAGTCATATTTTCAATATTATGATCTCTGTGACAATTTTTTTTACCTTCTTAACTATTTTAAGTGAATAGTTTAGTAGTTTAAAGTTACATCCATATTGTTGTGAAACAGTTCTCCGGAATGTTTTCTTCTTCCGAAACTGAAAGTCCATGTCTGTTGAGGAAAAACTCCCATGTTTCCCTCCCCCCAGGCCCTGAAGCCACAATTTTACTATTTGTTTTTATGAGTTTGACTCCTTAAGATATCTCATACAAGTGGAATCATAGAGTATTTGTCTTTTGTGACTAGGTTATTCTATTTACTATAACGTCCTCAAGGCTCTTCATGTTGTAGCATGTGACAGGACTTTTTTTTCCTGAATAAAATATATTTTTATTTAATTAATTAATTTTCTACAAGCATTTATTTACTTATATTGGCGTATAGTTGCTTTACAATGTTGTGTTAGTTTCTTGCTGTACAGGAAAGTGACAGGACTTCTTTTTTTTTTCCTTTAATGAGCAATATTTTATTTTTCAACCAGATGAATTCAAACATTCCAGAAGAATCCAACATCAAAAAAATAATATGCAGATTTAAGATTGGATATAGAACGCTGATGTTAGTAGGGAAAAAGCCTCAGAATACTTGTGAATGTCCATGGTTATGTGAGTGACTCCTTTTTTTTTGTTTTTTTTTGTTTTTCATCTGTAAAGATGCTTTCTGATTTTATTTGATTTTATTTATTTATTTTTCTTTTTTTATTGGGGTATATTTGCTTTATAATGTTGTGTTAGTTTCTGCTGTACAGCGAAGTTAGTCAACCATATGTACACATATATCCCCTTTTTTTGTATTTCCTTCTCATTTAGGTCACCAAAGAGCATTAAGTAAAGTTCCCTGTGCTATACAGCAGGTTCTCATTAGTTATCTATTTTATACATATTAGTGTATATATGTAAATTCTAATCTCCCAATTCTTCCCACCCCCCTTTCCCTCCTTGGTGACCATACATTTGTTCTCTACATTTCTGTCTCTATTTCTGCCTTGCAAACAGGTTCTTCTGTACCATTTTTCTAGATTCCACATATATGTGTTAATATACAATGTTTGTTTTTCTCTTTCTGACTTACTTCACTCTGTATGACAGTCTCTAGGTCTGTCCACATCTTTACAAAGGACCCAATTTCATTCCTTTTTATGGCTGAGTAAAATTCCATTGTATATATGTACCACATCGTCTTTATCCATCCATTTGTTGATGGACATTTAGGTTGCTTCAATAACCTGGCCATTGTAAATAGTGCTGCAATGAACATTGTGGTACATGTCTCTTTTTGAATTATGGTTTTCTCAGGGTATATGCCCAGTAGTGGGATTGCTGGGTCATATGGTAGTTCTATTTTTAGTTTTTTAAGGAACCTCCATACTGTTCTCCATAGTGGCTGTATCAATTTACATTCCCACCACCAGTGCAAGAGGGTTCCCTTTTCTCCACACCATCTCCAGCATTTATTGTCTGTAGATTTTTTGATGATGGCCATTCTGACCGGTATGAGATGATACCTCATTGTGGTTTTGATTTGCATTTCTTTAATAATTAGTGATGTTAAGCATCTTTCCATGTTCCTCTTGGCCATCTGTATGTCTTCTTTGGAGAAATATCTATTTAGGTTTTCCACCCATTTTTTTTTAACATCTTTATTGGACTATAATTTCTTTACAATGTTGTGTTAGTTTCTGATGTATGATAAAGTGAATCAGCTACACGTATACATATATCCCCATATCCGCTCCCTCTTGTGTCTCCCTCCCACCCTTCCTATCCCACCCCTCTATGTGGTCACAAAGCACCGAACTGATTTCCCTGTGCTATGCGACTGTTTCCCACTAGTTATCTATTTTACATTTGGTAGTGTATATATGTCAATGCCACTCTCTCACTTCGTCCCAGCTTACCCTTCCCCCTCCCTGTGTCCTCAAGTCCATTCTGTATTGAGCTGCATGAACTGTTTGTATATTTTGGAGATTAATCACTTGTCCATTGCTTCATTTGCAAATATTCTCTCCCATTCTGTCTGTTGTCTTTTCGTCTTGTTTATGGTTTCCTTTGCTGCTCAAAAGCTTTTAAGTTTCATTACATCCCATTTGTTTATTTTTGTTTTTATTTTCACTACTCTATGAGGTGAGTCAAAAAAGATCTTGCTGTGATTTATGTCAAAGGGTGTTCTTCCTATGTTTTCCTCTCAGAGTTTTATAGTGTCTCTCCTTACATTTAGGTCTCTAATCGATTTTGAATTTATTTTTGTGTATGGTATAGAGAACCATATGGTATGGAGAACTTCTTACTTACTAAATTTTTAAAGCTGAATTATACTAGGTTTTTAAAAATATTATTATATATTGAGTGGTCCAAAAAGTGCCTTCAGTTTTTTAAGTACAAATAAAAGACACATTTTTCATTTTCACCAAGAACTTTATTGAACAACATATTCACCCTTTTGTTCCACTGCCTTCTGCCATTTTTCAGGCAACTTGGTAATTCCATCTTCCCAAAACTTTTTATCTTTTTGAGCAAAGAACCGTTTCAGGTGCCTTTTACAGTCTTCCAGGGAGTTGTAATATTTTCCATTAAGAGAATTTTGTAAAGACCAAAATGTATGTAAATCTGAAGGTGCAATGTCTGGTGAATACAGTGGATGAATCAGAACTTCCCAGCCAAGCTGTAACAGTTTTTACCTGGTTGTGAAATAAACATGCAGTCTTGCATTATCCTGATGGAGGATTATGCATTTTCTGTTGACTAATTCTGTACGCTTTTGGTTGAGTGCTGCTTTCAGTTGGTTTAATTGGGAGCATTACTTGTTGGAATTAATTGTTTTGTTTTCTAGAAGGATCTCATAATAGAGGACTCCCTTCCAATCCCACCATATACACAACACCTTCTTTGGATGAAGACCGGCCTTTGGTATGATTGGTGGTGGTTCATTTTGCCTCTTCATTCCCCATAGTTGTACAGTACCCACTTTTCTTTGCCTGTCACAATTTGTTTTAAAAACGGAATGCTTTCATTATGTTTCAGTAGAGAAACCCATGCGGAAATACGGTCGAGGTTTTTTTCGCTTAACTTATGTGGAACCCAAACATCAAAGCGATTCACATAACCAACCTGGTGCAAATGATTTTCAGTGCTTGATTTGGGTATTTTGAGTATGTCGGCTATCTCCCATGTGGTATAAGGTTGATTGTTCTCAATTATTATTTCAATTTGATCACTATCAATTTCAACTGGTCTACCCGATTATGGAGCATCATACAGCAAGAAATCTCCAGCAAGAAACTTCGCAAACCACTTTTGACTTGTTCAATCACTCACAGCGCCTTCTCCATACACTGCACAAATATTTTTGTGTGTTTCAGTTGTGTTTTTACCTTTCTTGAAATAATAAAGCATAATATGACAAAAATGTTGCTTTTTTCTCCATCTTCAATATTAAAATGGCTACACAAAAAGTCACCAATTTTGATGTCTTTTTTAAATGCATGCTGATATGATGATAGCTGTCACATACAATCTGACAAAATTGTTTCGAATGAAGTTAAAGACAAATAGGTGCTGCTAGACCCATCTTACAGAAAAAAAAAAAGAATGAAACTTTTGGCCCTCCAATATATGTGCATATATATATATATTATTTTTCTTTATCCATTTATCCAGCAATGCGCATTTGGGTTATTTCCATATCTTGGATATTGTGGATAATGCTGCAATAAACATTGTTATGCAATATTTTCTTGATATTGCTTTCAATTATATTAGATATATATTCACAAATGGGATTGATGGGTCATATGGTAATTCTATTTTTATTTTCTGAGTAGCCTCCAAACTGTTTCCCATAGTGGCTGCACCACTTAAGATTACCACCAACAGTGTACAAGAGTTCCAATTTCTTTACAGCCATGCCATGACTTTTCTTTCTTTCTTTCTTTCTTTCTTTCTTTCTTTCTTTCTTTCTTTCTTTCTTTCTTTCTTTCTTTCTTTCTTTCTTTCTTTCTTTCTTTCTTTCTTTCTTTCTTTCTTTCTTTCTTTCTTTCTTCTTTCTTTTTATAGTGGAAATGCTAATGGGTATGAGGTGATATCTCATTGTGGTCTTGATTTGCTTTTCTCTAATGATTAATAATGTTGAGCATCTTTTCATGTGCTTATTGACTATTTATTTATCTTCTTTGAGAAATGTCTATTCAAGTCCTTTGCCCAATTTTGTTTCTTTTTGTTGTTGTTGACTTGAAGTTCTTTATGTATCTTGGATATTAACTCATTAACAGATATATGATTTACAAATTTTTTTTCCCATTCTGTGGGTTGTCTTTTCACTCTTTTGATTATTTCCTTTAATGTACACAGGTTTTTACTTTTGATGTATTCCAATTTATCTACTTATACTTTTGTTCCCTGTGCTTTGGTGTCATATCCATGAATCATTGTCATAATCCAGTGTCATGGAGATTTTTCCCTAAAAGGTTTCTAATTTTAACTCTTACATATGGGGTCTTTAATCCATTCTGAGTTAATGTTTGTATGTGGTTTAACTTAAGGGTTTAACTTAAGGGTCCAAATTCATTCTTTTGCGTGGAAATATCTTTTTTTCCCAACATCCTTTACTGTAAAGACTGTCTTTCCCCAGTCAATGGTCTTGGAACCCTTGTCAAAAATTATTTGTCCATATATACGAGGGTTTCTTTCTTGTCTCTTTATTCTATTACTTTGATCTACATGTCTGTCTTTATGTCAGTAATAAACTGTTTTGTTCTTACTGTAGTTTATAGTAAGTTTTAAAATCAGAAGTGCAAGATCTGTAACTTTGTTCTTCTTTTAAAAGAATGTTCTGGTTATTTGGAATCCCTTGCGATTACATGTGAAATTTAGTACACATTTTTCTATTTCTACAAAAAGCACCATCGGGATTTTGATAAGACTTTCACTGAATCTGTAGACTACTTTGATTAGTATTGACATCATAACAGTATTAAGTGTTCCAATCCATGAACACTGAATATCATTCCATTTATTTGTGTCTTCTTTAATTTCTTTCAGCGATGTTTTGTAGTTTTCATTATACAAGTATTTCTCCTCCTTAGTTAAGTTTATTTCTAAGTATTTTATTCTTTTTGATGCTATTGCTATTGGATTTTTTTCTTAATTCCTTTTCTGGATTTTTTATTGTTAGTATATAGAAAAGCAACTGATTTGTCTATTGATTTTGTATCTTGCAAATTTTCTGAATTTGATTATTAGTGATAACAGGTTTTTATGATTTTTAAAGTGTTTTCTAGATATAAGATCATGTCCTCTGTGAACAGAGGTAATTTTACTCCTTCCTTTCCAATTTGGATGCCTTTCATATATTTTTCTTGTGTAATGGATCTGGCTAGAACTTCCAGAAAATGTTGAATAGAGATAGCCAAAGAGGCATCCTTGTCTTTTCCCTGATCTTAGAGGAAAATATTTCAGTTCTTCACTATTGAGTATGATGTTAGCTGTTAAGCCTTTTATTTATACATTTTATTATGTTGAATAATTTTTCCAGTTCTTAAGTTGTTGAGTAATTTTACAATTAAATTTTGTTAAATTTTGTCTCATGATTTTTCTCAATCAAGTAAGATGATCATGTGTTTCTTTTCTTTTCATTCTGTTAACGTGATATATTACATTGATTTATTTTCATATTTTGGACAATTCTTTCATTCCAGAAATAACCTCCATTTCGTCATGGTATAAAACCTTTTTTATATGTTGTTGAGTTCTGTTTGCTAGTATTTTGTTGAAAATTTTTTCATCAATATCCATTACACATATTAGTTTATAGTTTTATTTTCTATAGCGTTTTTGTCTGCCTTTGGTATAATGCTTGCCTTAGAGAATGAGTTTCTAAGTGTTTGTTCCTCTTCACATTTTTTCAAGAATTTGAGGAGGATTGGTCTAAATTTTTCTTTAAATGTTTGGTAAAATTCTCTAACAAAGCCATTTGATCCTGGGTTTTGCTTTGTTGTGCTAATTCTACACGATATTCCCATGTACATATTATTCCCTATTAAAAATTTTTAAAAGGAAAGCTTCCAAGACTCATGGAAAGAATCTTTGTGTATGATACAGAGATCTTGCTTCTAGTTTAGTTCTCTCTCACAGACTGTGTGATGTCAGTAAACTATATCACTTTTGGGGTCTGGGTTTTCTAATCTGTGAAATGAAAAGTTAGACTATGTTATCTCAAAGTTTTTTTCAATTCTAATGGTTTATGACTCTATGTAGAAATATTAATATATAATGATCTGACTTCAATTATTTATCTAATCTATCATTTGTAAAATATTTGAAATGGTTGATGCACATTGTAAAGGATCATATATCTCATGTAACATTCATGTCATTACTCAGTCTTAAATTGTTTATGTTAAATGGATATATTTTAACATTAGGTCTACATTGTGTTATAATAGAAATGAATAAGTTAGTCAACCAATTGCTTCCTTACTTTTGACTAATTCCTAATTTTCCAAATATTTAGTGAATTGACTTGTTTTGGTCTGGTGGTACTGTCTTACCTTGAGGTGCTATAACAAGTTATTGTAGACTGGATGGCTTAAACAACAAACATTATTTTCTCACAGTTCTGGAGGCTGAGAAGTCAAAGATCAAGGTGCTGGCAGATTTGGTGTCTGGTGAGGACCCCTTCCTGATTTGCAGATGGATGCCTTCTTGTTGTATTTGCACATGCTAGAAAGACAGAGCTCTGGTCTCTTCATCTTCTTATAAGGTCACCAGTCCCATAGTGGGGGCTTCACCTCCATGACCTCATCCAAATCTAATTACCTCCCAAAGCCCCATCACACTGGGGATCAAGATTTCAGCGTATGAATTCTGTGGATACACATTCAGCCTATAGCAGGTAAATACTATCTTAACCTGTCATAAAATGTAATATATTAATTATATTCAATAAACACTTATTGAACACTCATTTATCAGACACTGTTTTAGTCACTATAGGAAATATATATATATATGTGTGTCTTGAGAGACTGTCTCTGCCCTCAAGCAACTTATAGTCTGTTAGTGGAGAAAAGGCAAGTATACTTTTAAGTAAACTTATGAAATTGTGTCAATTTTCAGACCTGTGTTCTCACAAATTTAACTTTGGGCACACCAAAACTTTTTTTTTTGAAAATAATCTACCTATTTTAATAATATACCAAACTAATTTTATTAAAATAGAGACTAGTTTTAGTATTTATTTTAGGTTTCATGTTTGTGGAAAAGTTGTGAGTCAAGAGATAGAGGTTGTAGTCTCAGCATGCCAGTATGATAATGAGTGAGTCTTATAACTATGTTTATCCTTAATTTTTTAAATTGCTTGTGGAAGCACTTTTATGATGGTTGGTTTATAATTTTTATAAGTAATTCCAACATTTCTGTCATTTTATAGTTGGCATCTATTGATTGCTTTTTCTCATTCAAGTTGAGATTTTTCTTTTTCTTAATATAATTAAAGATTTTAAATTATAATATGTACATTTTGGTTATTCTGAGATTACATATCCTATTTAAATTATATAATTCAGCAGAAATCCACTCATACTGCATACATGGGAGAAGTGGAGAGTGTTGTCTCATTATTGCCAGGGATGGGTAGAAGTCAAGGTTTTCCACTCAGCCTCCACTTACACTTGACAAGTTATGGGAGAGAAGAACTTTGATGATGGCTGGGCAGAGGTAGAAGGCCATACTCCCCACTCTTCTTCAACTTACAGAGGAGCAAGAATGCTTCCTCGCCACCAAGTGGGAGTGGAAGTTCAGTTTCCTCATTTGGCCTCTGCTGTCCCACAGAGAAGGGGAAGGGTGTCTTCTTACTGCTAAGTAGGGATGGAGGTCCAGACTCAAACTTGGCTTCCATTGACTGTGGGGAGGGGGGAGATGTCATTGTTATAGTTAGGTGGGGATAGAAGTTCAGGTTCCCTCTTCTGACTTTGTTGGTTGTAGGGGATGTGGAGAGCAATTGTTTTCTATGGTGTTGGCTGGAGTAGGATTGATATTGTCAAAATATTTCTTGTCTTGGTATGTTATCCTTTCCTGGTCTTTTGGCTAGAGAGAGCAGGTTTATCATGGGACAATTTTTATCTGCCCTTGTTGGTGTTTCTTGGTTGTTGACTACTCCAGCACCAAGTATGGAATACGGGAGAAAGAAAAGATAACACAGGGAACTTACCACTGTGTTGTTCCTCATATCTCAAAGTCCTTGGCCTGTGTGTCTTCTCTCCGCTTTTTAGAGTTTTCAGATGTTTATTTTATACGTTGATATTATACTCAGGGGTTTTAGCTGTTTTTAACTGGAAGAATTTGTTCCATTTTTTTTCTCAAACTGGAAGTCCTTATACTTATTTCTTAAATCTGTAAAATGAGGATAAAGTAACTGTTGTGCAGGGCTATTTAATATGCTTTAAAAATCAGTTCTATTGAGATAAAAATTTACATAGAATAAAATTCAACTTTTTTACTGTGTAATTTGATGAGTTTTAAAAATATATACTCAGTTATGTAACCATCACCACAATCGTGATATGCAACATTATCCAAAATATCCCCTGTCTGCTTTGCAGTAAACACTCCACCCCTATCTTTAGCTTCATGCAAACCTTGATATGCTTTTTACCATGGAAGATTATTTTTTTCTGTCCTAAATTTTTTAAAAAATGGAATCATGCAGTAGGTAGTCTTTTGTGTCTGGCTTATTTAGCTTAACATAAAATTTTGAAATTTATACATGTTGTATGTCAGGAGATAATTCCTTTTATTGCCAAGTAGTATTCCTCTGTATGGATATACCACAGTTGTTTTATCTATTCACTGGTTGATGGACGTTTGAACATTTTTGACAATTATAAACAAAGCTGCTAAGAATATTTCCATACTAGTCTTAGTATGAACTTAAGTTGCTGTATCCTTTGGATAAACACCTAGCAGTGGGATTGCTGTGTCATATGGTTATTATACATTTAACTTTATAAGACACTGTTCAACCATTTCCCTAATATGGATTTGAAAGTTAACACTTACTATAAGAACATACTTTATAAACTCTAGTGTTATACTACTGTAATGTATTAATAAACATTGCATTTTAAAACATTTCAAAATACAATTTCTCAATTAACTTTTATCTACTAACAAGAATAACTCATTTTCCTAAGCCTCTGCCAAGGCTTCTGGGCTACAGTGTACCAATTGAACTAAAACTTAAATTTGACTGGTTCTGCTACCTTGTTCATTGACACATGCTATGCCTACCTTGAAAAACTGGTAGGACAAAATTTCCTTTGTACTGCTTATTTTAAAATATATTATTTAGGAAATATTCACTATAAAATTGCCTACTGGGGGAATCAATATTGACAAATATAAAAGCTTTCTTACAGTTATTTCAGTTCTGGCTTGTTTGTATTATGCTTTAAATAGCTTTTTCTTTCTTGTCTATATCTTACCTACTTTCAAAAGGATTTGAAGTGCTTACAGAGTTAACTAGTGTAATACAGAAAAAAATATTATAAAAATAGAACAATATGATTTGAGAGGAATTAGGAAATACTATTCTTTAAGAGGTTGCAAAGTATATCTTATCAGCTCTTTCATTTCAACAATAGCTGTGAATTTAAGTAACTTCTGTGTGTTAATTTGCTAGGGCTGCATAACAAAGTACCACAGACTGTCTAACTTAAACAATAGAAATATATTTTGAGAAATTCTCACTTGATTGTGGAGACTGGTAATCTGAGATCTAGGGATCAGCAGTGTTGTTTTCTTCTGAGATCTCTCTCCTTGGCTTATAGATGGTCATTTTCTCCCTGTGTGTTCACATGGTCTTCCCTCTCTACCTGTCTGTATCCTAATTTCGTCTACGATAAGACACGAGTCATATGAGATTACGGTCCACCCTAATGACCTCATTTTGACATAATTACCCATTTAAAGACTCTATCTTCAAATACAGTCACTTTCTGAGGTTTTGGGGGTTAGAACTTGAACATATGGATTTTAGTAAGGCATAATTCAGCCCATTAACATCCTAATTTAAATTTTGGATAAATCATAATGCATTTTTCAGTCTTCTGAGATGTTGTTGGCTACCCCCTCAACTACTAACTGTATCATTTCTAACTGTATCATTCCCATCTGGAGGGAGTAGAGAGGTAGCTTAGCAAAATGCATGAACATTGATTTTGGAATTAGGTGAAACATGTTTTTCATGATAATGTTCATCTTGAAGAATACCTGTGAGGATTAAATGAAATAATGCATGCAAATCATCCAATACAGTGTTTGGCTCTTGGAAGGTGTCATACAAATATTTTGTCTCTTCTTATTGTGGACATAGTTTCTTTTCCTTAGTTAGGTGTCACCAGTAGACCCTGGGTCTAGTGGTACTGTTGACTCAATTCCTAAGAGTAATTTTCAAGATCTGGTCTTTACTAGCCAGTCTCTGTCTCACCGCTTATCCTTACCAGGGGCTAGTTCTTGACTTGCCTATTCTTAGAATTTTAGATCTTTGCTCTCTAGCTTGTTTGATTCTCTCTCAACCTCCTGCAACCATTATAGACTCCATTCAAAACCAAGCCTGCTTTCCTGTCTTAATTTTTGCCATGCCCTTCTTCTTACCTCTGTTATTCAGAGAGTTACTTCAGCATATTTTGTGGCCATGCATCAGATGCTCCCAAGTGAATTAAGTGTGCAATATTATTTTCAGCTGCTTCTCTAAAGTTGTCTAATCTCCAACCCATAATGTTACTTTCTTCTCTATGAACCTTCAGTTGGTATACTTATCATTCTCATATAACGTTATATTTCTGCAGCATTCCCCCAGCCTCCTTAATCCTGGAAATATGTGTGAGTACACACACACACACACACACAAAGCAACAACAATATAAACATAGAATCAAAAGACAGACGTTTATAGATAAATGGCAGATAATTTTTTTCTGGCTTTTTCTGGAACTCACTTGATGACAACTGATGATGTGACTGAGATATACTGCTTGAGATTTGAACAGACTGTAAGGTGCACTATCAATAATAATTGGTGAAAACTCGTATGACTACAGTTTGTCTTGCAGACCAGTTGGTGCCTAAAACACACAGGTATTGATATTTTTGGTCATCTCTACTTTTATTGCTAAATTAGTTTCTTTATGCCTCCTAGTAGAGTAAGCTGCTCCAAAGTATATGATTTCTCATATTCTGGTGTCCTCTGACTACATCACTATTTCTAAGACCACTAATTACGGCAGGGGTCCCCAACTGCCGGGCCGTGGACCGGTACTGGTCCGTGGCCTGTTAGGAACCGGGCTGCACAGCAGGAGGTAAGCAGCGGGCGAGCGAGTGAAGCTTCATCTGACGATCCCCATCGCTCACATTACCATCAGAACCATCGCTCACATTAATGCCTGAACCATCTCTCCTCTCCCCTGCCCTCTGTGGAAAAATTGTCTTTCACGAAACCAGTCCCTGGTGCCAAAAATGTTGGGGACCATTGAATTATGGAATCTTCTCTCACCATTTTATTTTTAATATTGATAAAGGGTTGCATGTCCATATAACAATGCAAAAAACAGTGGCTTTTTATATTTTTGGAAAATTCTGTAATCCGTGTGACCAACATAAGGCCCATGTTCTTGAATGATAATTTGTAATGATCCAGTAGATATCTAATATAGTTTCTTAAGTAGCAGATAATTTAAATTATACGTATCGTTTTTTGTTGAAAGGTTTTTGGTTAATAGTATAAAAGTAGTAAAAGGCTTTCCTGCCCCCATGCCCTGAGTAAATAAGAGGAATTATTTTTATTGAAATGTACTTTTGGTTAGGACAAGAATTATTAAAATAACAACAACAAAGAAAGGGCTTCTGATTATGAGAACGCAATGATTTCTACTTCTCTCTGATTTATCTGTGTTTGTATGTATCTATCATCTATCTAACTTAGTTTTATTGAGATATAATTGGCATACGACACTGTATAAGTTTAAGGTGTGCAGTATAATGACTTGACTTACATGTATTGCAAAATCATTATTATGACTTTTTTTTTCCTTGTGAAGAGAACTTTCAGGTTTACTCTTTTAGTAGCTTTCAAATATACCATACAGCATTGTAAACTTTAGTCATCATGTTGTATATTACATCTCCCAACACCCCACACCCACCTCTCATAACTGAAAATCTAATACTGTTTTCTATTATTGTTTTTTTTCTTATATTTCACATGTAAGATCACGTGACATTTGTCTTTCTCTCTATGACTTATTTCACTTAACATAATGCCCTCAAGGTCCATTCACGTTGTTGCAGATATTTTTTTCATGGCTGAAGAGTATTCCATTATATATATAAATATATATGTATTTATTTGTTTGTTTGTTTGTTTATTTATATTTCATTTTCTTTATTCATTTCTTTATCAATGGACATGTATGTTGTTTCCACGTCTTGGTTAATGGAAATAATGATGCAATGCACATGGGGGTGAACAAATCTCTTCAGCACAGTGATTTGGTTTTCTTTTTGATATATACCTGTAAGTGGAATTGCTGAATTATACGTTAGTTTTATTTTTAGTTTTTGAGATACCACCTTTCTTTTTTTCTCTAGTGGCTGTACCAATTTACACTCACATTCATAGTCACAAGGGTTCCCTTTTCTCTACATCCTTGCCAGTATTTGTTATCTCGTCTTCTTGATGATAGTCATTATAATAAGCATGAGGTGATATGTCATTATGGTTTTGATTTGCATTTCCCCAATTATTAGTGACATCAAACACCTTTCCGTGTACCTGTTGAAAATTGGAGTATCTTCTTTATAAAAATATCTGTTCAGGCTCTTTGCCCAATTTTTAATTAGAAGATAATGATGATGATGATTGCTACTGAGTTATATGTGTCCTTTATATATTTTCGATTTTAATCTCTTATCAAATATATGATTTGCAACTATTTTATCCCATTTGTAGGTTGGCTTTCATTTTGTTGATTGTTTATTTTGCTGAACAGAAGCTTTTTAGTTTTATCTAGTTCCCCTTGTTGAATTTTTTTCTTTGTTGCTTGTGCTTTATGTGTCATATCCAAAAAATCATTGCCAAAACCCATGACAAGAAGTTTTTTCATATGTTTGCTTCTAGGAGTTTTATGGTTTTCAGTCTTACATTTAAGTCCTTAATCCATTTTGAGTTAATTTTTGTGAGTGGTGTAAGGTAGGGTCTAGTTTCATTCTTTTATATTTGAATATCCAATTATCTTAGCACTATTTATTAAATAAACCATTTTTTCTCCATTGAGTATTCTTGGCACCCTTGTCAAGTCTTAGTTGACTGTATATGCATGGGTTTATTACTGGGCTCCTGATTCTGTTCCATTGGTCTATTTGTCTGTTTTTATGCCAGCACAACACTGTTTTGATAACAATAGCTTCATAATATGGCTTGAAATCAGAAAGTGTGGTGCCTCCTGCTTTGTTCTTTCTTAAAATTGCTTCATATATTTGGTATCCAAATACTCTGTGGTTTCATTCAAGTTTTAAGATTGTTTTATCTACTTCTGTAAAAAATGCCATTTGAATCATGGTAGGGATGACATTAAATCTACAGATAGCTTGGGGTAATATGGATATTTTTGCGATATTAATTTTCTCCAATCCATGAACATGTTTTATTTTTCCATTTATTTGTGTGTTTTTCAATTTCTTTAATCAATGTCTTTAGTTTTCAGTGTAGAGACCCTTCACCTCCTTGGTTAAATATATTCCTAAGTATTTAATTGTTTTTGATGCTATTGAAATGGGAATGATTTTTAATTTCTTCTTAAAAAATTCATTGTTTTTGTATTGAAATGCTACTGATTTTTGTATGTTAATTTTGCACCCTGTAACTTTGCTGAATTTGTTGATCATATCTAACAGTTTTCTGGTGGAGTCTTTAGAATTTTCTGCATAAAAATTAATGTCATTGCAGATAGAGACAATTTCACTTCTCCCTTTCTAATTCTGATATATTTTATTTCTTTTTCTTGCCCAGTTGGTCTGTCTAGGACTTCCACTACTATGTTGCATAGGAGTGGAGAGAGTGGACATCCTTGGCTTTTTCCTGATCTAAAGGAAAAGATTTTATTTTCACCATTGAGTATGATGTTAGCTGAGGGCTGGTCATATATGGTCTTTTCTTCTTCATTGGGAGATTTTTTAAATTGAAGTACAGTTGATTTACAATATTGTATTAGTTTCATGTGTACAGCAAAATAATTAGGTTTTTCTTTTCCATTATAGTTTATTACAAGATATTGAATATATTTCCCTGTGCTATAGAGTAAATCTTTGCTGTTTACCTATTATATATATAGTAGTGTGCATCTGTTAATCCCACATGCCCAAGTTATCCCTCCCCCTATTTTCTCTGGTAACCATAAGTTTGTTTTCTATGTCTGTAAGTCTGTTTTGTAAATAAGTTCATTTGTATTAATTTTTAGGTTCCATCTATGAGTGACATCATATAACACTTGTCTTCCTCTGTCAGACTTACCTCACTTAGTATGATAAACTCTAGCTCCAACCATATTGCTGTGAATAGCATTATTTCATATTTCAGTCTTTTTTATGGCTGGGTAATATTCCATTGTTTGTGTATATATAGATATAGATATATATATATATATTTATATACACCACATCTTCCTTATCCACTCATCTGTTGATAGACACTTAGGTTGCTTCCGTGTCTTGCCTATTGTAAATAGTGCTGCTATGAACATTGGGGTGCATGTATTTTTTGGGATTAGAGCTTTTATCTTTTACAGACATATGCCCAGGAGTGGGATTGCTGGATCATATGGTAACTCTATTTTTAGTATTTTGAGGCACTTCTTTACTGTTTTCCATGTTGGATGCACCAATTTACATTCCCACCAACAGTGTAGGAGGGTTCCCTTTTCTCCACACCCTATCCAGCATTCATTCTTTGTAGACTTTTTGAAGACGACCATTCTGACTGGTGTGATGTGATACCACAGTATAGTTTTGATTTGCATTTCTCTAATAATTAGGAATCATGGGCATCTTTTCATATGCCTGCTGGCCATCTGTATGTCTTCTTTGGAGACATGTCTATTTAGATCTTCTGCCCATTTTTTTTTTTATTGGTTTGCTTGTTTTTTTGTTATTGAGCTGTGTGAGCTGTTTGGGTATTTTGGAAATTAAGCCCTTGTTTGTTGGGTTCATTGTTTGCAAGTATTTAATCCCAGTCTGTAGGTTGTCTTTTCATTTTGTTTATGGTTTCATTTGTTGTGCAAAAACTTATAAGTTTGATTAGGTCCCATTTGTTTATTTTTGCTTTTATTTCTATTGCCTTGGGAGACTGACCTAAGAAAACATTGGTATGATTTCTGTTTTGCCTATATTATCTTCTAGGAATTATATGGTGTCATGTCTTATACTTAAGTCTCTAAGCCATTTTAAGCTTATTTTGTGTATGGTGTGCAGGAGTGTTCTTACTTCATTGATTTATATGTGGCTGTCCAGCTTTCCCACCACCACTTGCTAAAGAGACTGTTTTTTTCCCATTGTATATTCTTGCCTCCTTTGTTGAAGATCATTTGACTATAGGTGTGTGGGCTTATTTCTGGGCTCTCTATTCTGTTCCATTGATTTATCTGTCTGTTTTTGTTCCAATACCATGCTGTTTTTTTTTTAATTTTTAAATTTATTTTATTTATTTATTTTTGGCTGCATTGGGTCTTTGTTGCAGCAAGCAGGTGCTATTCTTCATTGTGGTGGCTTCTCTTGTTGCAGAGCATGGGCTCTAAGCACACAGGCATCAGTAGTTGTGGCTTGAGAGCTCTAGAGCACAGGCTCAGTAGTTGTGGCGTGCGGGCTTAGTTGCTCTGTGGCATGTGGGATCTTCCTGCACCAGGTCTTGAACTCGTGTCCCCTGCATTGGCAGGTGGATTCTTAACCACTGCACCACCAGGGAAGCCCACCATGCTGTTTTGACTACTGTAGTTTTGTAGTGTTTTCTGATGTCTGGAAGGGTTATCTCTCCAGCTTTGTTCTTTTTCCTCAGGATTGCTTTGGTAATTCTGGGTCTTTTCTGGTTTCATATACATTTTAGGATTATTTGCTCTAGTTCTGTGAAAAATGTTATGGGTAATTTGACAGGGATCACATTAAATCTGTAGATTGCTTTGGGTAGTATGGCCATTTTAACAATATTAATTCTTCCAATCCAAGAGCATGGAATATCTTTACATTTCTTTGAATAACCTTCTATTTCCTTTATAAAAGTTTTATAGTACTCAGCATATGTCTTTCACCTCATTGGTTAGGTTCACTCCTAGGCATTTTATTTAATTTATGTATTTTTTTTTACTTTCTCTTTTTGATATTTCACTGTTAGTGTAAAGAAATATTATATATTTCTGTGTATTAATCTTGTTTCCTGCTACTTTGCTAATTCATTTATCAGTTTTTATAGTTTTTGTGTGGAGTCTTTAGACTTTTCTATATATAATATCATGTCATCTGAATATAAGGACAATTTTACTTCTTCCTTTCCAATATGGATACTTTTTATTTCTTTTACTTGTCCGATTGCTATGTCTACGACTTCCAATATTATGTTGAATAGAAGTGGTGAGAGTGGGCATTCTTGTCCTGTTCCTGATTTTAGAGTAAAATCTTTCAGCTTTTCACCATTGAGTATTATGTTGGCTGTGGGTTTGTCATAAATGACTTTCGTTATGTTGAGATGTGTTCCCTCTATACCCACTTTGGCAATAGTTTTTATTATGAATGGATATTGAATTTTATCAAATGCTTTTTCTGCATCTATTAAGATGATCATGTGGTTTTTGTCTTTTCTTTTGTTGATGTGGTGTATCACATGGTTTGATTTGCATATGTTGAACCATCTTTGTGACCCTGGAATGAATCCAAATTGATCATGGTGTATGATCCTTTTTATGTATTGTTGGATTCAGTATGATAATATTTTGTTGAGAATTTTTACATCTGTCTTCATCAAAGATATTGGCCTGTAATTTTCTTTTTTGGTAGTGTCTTTGGTTTTCGTGTCAGAGTGATGGTTGCTTCATAGAATGACTTTGGGAGTGTTCAGTCCTCTTCAATCTTTTTGAAGAGTTTGAGAAGGACAGGTATAAATTCTTCTTTGTATGTTTGATAGAATTGCTGGAATATTTTTGATTACTGATTCAATCCAAGCTAGTGTTTGGTTTCTTCAGTTTTTCTATTTCTTTCTGACTTAGTCTTGGTGGGTTGAATGATTCTACGATTTTATCCATTTCTCGCAGGTTGTCCAGTTTGGTGGTGTATCACTGTTCATTAGATCTTTTTTAAAATTCCACTTAGCTATTCTATGTCTTTTGATTGGAAAATTTAATCCATTTATGATTAATCTAATTATTGATAGTAAGGACTTGCTATTGACATTTTGTTAATTGTTTTCTGACAGTTTTGTAGATCATTGTTTTTCTCTTCTTATCTGCTGCCTTCTTTTGTGATTTGATGACTTTTGACATCAATAATCTTTGACTTTTTTTATTATGTTCTTTTGTGTAACTACTGCAGGTTTTTTTCTTGTGTTTACCATGAGGCTTACATATCTTAAAAATGTCTTAAAATTGTAACACCCTATTTTAAAATGATAACTTTGACAGCATTTCTAAACTTTGTACCTTTGTTTCTCCTTTCCCTCACATGTTAGGTTACTGAAGTTACAGTTTACATATTTATCTTATTTTGTAACCAATAGCAGATTATTGTAGTTATGGTTATTTTTAGTACATTTGTTTTTAAGTTTTTAATATAAAATTAAATGAATCATGCACTACCATTACCATAGGAGATAATCTGACTTTGACTATATATTTACCATTACCAGTAAGTTTTACACTACCTTCATATGTTTTTATCATGTTAATTAGCATCCTTTTACTTCCACTCAAAGAACTCTCTTTAACATGTCTTATAAGGTAGGTAGGTCTACAGTTGATGACCTCCCTCTTCTATTTTTTGTTTGGGAAAGTCTATTTCTCCTTTATTTTTGAACTACAGTTTTGTCAGGTATAGTATTCTGGGTTGACAGTTTTGTTCTTTTTTTCAATATTTTGAATATATCATCCCATTCTCTCCGACCTGAAACATTTGTTTTGAGAAATCCACTGATGGTCTTATGGGGTTTCCCTTGTATTCATTTTTTTCTCTTTTTTCATGCCACTTTCAAAATTGTTTTTTGTCTTTGACTTCTGAAAATTTTATTATAGTGTGCCTCTATATAGCCTTATTTTGTTTTAACTTATTTGGGGTGTTTGGGCCTCATAGATATGGATGTCCATTTTTCTCCCCTGGTTTGGGAAGTTTTCCACCATTATTGCTTTAAATATACTTTCTGTTCCTTTCTCTTTATCTTCTCCTTTGGAATTCCCATAAGGTGGATATTGTTTCTTTTGATCATGTCTCATAAGTCCTGTAGGCTTTCTTCACTCTTTTTAATTCTTTTTCTTTTTGAGCCTCCGACTGCATATTTTCAAATGCCCTGTCTTCTAGGACACTGATTCTTTCTTATGCATGGTCTAGTCTGCTTTTGAAGCTCTCTATTGAATTCTTCAGTTCACTTGTATTTTTCAGCTCTAGGATTTTTTTTTTGACAGTTTCTATTTCTTTGTTGAACTTCTCATTTTATTCATGTATTATATTCCTAACTTTGTTTAGTCATATATTTGTAGTTCACAAAAGTCCTTTAAGAGGATTATTTTATATTCTTTGTCTGATAGTTTATAGATCTTCATTTCTTTTGGGTCAGTTATTGGAGTTTTATTAGTTTCCTTTGGTGGCATGATACTTACCTGATTTTTTGTGATCCTTGATTCCTTATGTTTGTATTTGTGCATTTCTGTAAGCAGTCTCATCTTCCAGACTTTACAGGTTTGCTTTTGCACTGACAGTTCTTCACCAGTTCACTTAGTGTGGAGTTCTGTACAGGTCAGCTGGTAGTGTCGTTGAGTGGACGAAGCTTGCCTTTGGGCAAGGCTGCATAATGAGCTCTGAGGTTGGGCAGATTTGTGCTGCTGGCTGAGAACTGTTGGCTAGGACTGCTGGCTTTATTCCCTGCACAAATAAGTTTAGAAGATGGGCTCCACAGTTGCCTGTGTTCTCTGGTCAAGCTTCCTAGATGGTTCAGACTGAGTACTATATTCATAAGTAGACAAGACTATGACTTAGATTTCCTGCCCTGGCAGGGAAGTAGAATGGGCCCCAAGGCCTGCATGGCTCATTGTTTGGTGACTCAAATTAGTCAAGAATGTGCATTGCATTCCCTGGCCAGACAGGTCCACCAGTTTTGTTCTGAAGATGGGGAAATCCATGGGATCTGCTCTCTGTTCATATGGGACTGTAAGCAGGGCTGTGTGGTGGGCTCCACAGCTTCCACAGTGATCTGGTTAGTTTCCCTGGTCAAGCAGACTGATAACTGGATTCAACAGTGAGCAGGGCTACAAATTAGTTTCCCTGCCCAGGAAGGTGCCCATGTATGCCCCAAGTCTGGAATGACTCTTGTTTGGTGATAAAATGTGGCAGAACTATACACCTAGATCCTTAGCCTGACAGGCCACTGTCCTAGCTCTACAGATGGGTAGGCTCACTAGCCAGGCTCTCTGCTTAAGTACTGTTGTAACTGAAGTTGCAGTATGAGCTATACAAATTTCCAGAAATTCTGGTTAGATTTCCTGGTCAGGGCTGGCTGGACCTTGTATTCCGCTTTGAGTAGGGCTATAAATTAGCTTTCCTGCTTGGGTGGGGCTGCAGAAAAAGCCATAGGGCTTTCATGGCTCTTTGGAAATCAAATTCAACAGAACTGTGTGCTAAGCTCCTTGGACATACAGGACCTCTGTCTTGGCTCTGTATATACAGATCTGTTTGCTGGGCTCTTTGGTCAAGTGCTGCTGAATCTGGGCAGCAGGATGGGATACTGAGATTCCAGGGAGCTCCATTTAGGTTTCCTGGTTGGCAGGGTCAGAGGCTGTATTCAGCAGCAGGCAAGACTACAGATTAGCCTCCCTGCCTAGGGAGGACCACAAAATAGGCCCCAAGGCTAGCAAGACTCTTGTTTCAAGAGCTAATCAGGCAAAACTGCACCAAACTCTCTGGCCATATAGGGTTGCTGGCTTGGCTCTGCAGATAGGCAAAGCTGCTGGCCAGGCTCTAAAGCAGTTCCCATGTTCTCAGTACAGGCTTCTTGGACATGTGGGCCAGGAGGTTCCCTCAGCAATGGGTAGGCCTGTGAATTAGCTCCTCTAGCAAGGCACAGTGTTAGAACTAGTTTTAGGCCAGCAAGACTCTTTGTTTGTGGTCTTGACTTAAGCAGTACTGTGATCCAAGTTCTCTAGTCAAATGGGACCACTGGCTTTGCTCTTTAGACAGTCAGCACTACCTGCTGAGTTCTCCACTCAACTGTGCTGGGCTAATCAACCTCACAAGATTTCCAACCAGGCTTCTTTCTTGAACAGGGCTGGGAGCTACACTTAACAGTGATTGGGGTTATGACTTAGCTCTCCTGCTTTGGCAGAGGGGCAGACCAGGTTCCAGGACCAAAAAGGCTCTTTGTTTGTGGTCCCATATCAAGCAGGCCTGCATCCTGCTGAGTTCTTTGGTCAGACTGGGCCACCATTTTGGTTTTGCAGATGAGCAAGTCCACTTGGTTTGGACTTCTACTTGTGTGCTGAAGCTAGAAATTCAGTCTGCCAAGGTCTGAGAGCTGGTTGCTACAAGCCACCTGCCTGCTTCTCCATCACAGTCCAGTTCTCAATGGTAAAGCTCCATAGATTCCCCCACAATCCCCATTAGGCAAGTCCAGAGTGACTCTCTTCAGAAACAACCCACAATGCTTGGGAATGTCTACCCTGGGCTCTCTTTTTCTCACTGGAGGAAAAGTAGTTCTGCCCTGGATTAGGGGAGGAGCAGTGTGGTCAAAGTGTAGCCATTCCTCTTACCCTTCTAACACAGCCCACCTGTGTTTTATATATATATATATATATATATATATATATATATATATATATATATATATATTCAGAACTAAGCAGACTCATTTTTCCCGTCTAGACACAGTTTAAGAGAAAGATGTAGGTGGGCTAATAAAGTGGGATTTTGTAAATTTTTTATTATTTTTAATTAATTTTTTACTGGAGTATAGTTGATTTACAATGTTATGTTAGTTTCTTCTGTACAGCAAAGTGAATCAGTTATACATATACATATATACACTCTTTTTTACATTCTATTCCCATATAGGTCACTACAGAGTATTGAGTAGAGTTACTTGAGCTATACAGTAGATTCTTATTAGTTATCTATTTTACCATGTCACTACAAACGACATCATTTTGTCCTTTTTTATGGCTGAGTAATATTCCATTATATATAATACCACATTTCTTTTTAAAAATTTTATTTTATATTATAGTTGATTTACAATCCACAATATATTTTTTAAAAACTCTTATGCAACTTAATAGAAAAGCAAACAAACAACCCAGTTAAAAAATGGGGAGAGGCTCTGAATAGACATTTTTCCAAAGAAGACTTACAAATGACCAACAGGCACAAAAAAATGTGCTCAACATCACTAATCATCAGGGAAATGCAAATCAAAACTACCATAAAATATCACCTCACACCTGTAAGAATGGCTATTACCAAAAAGCAAGAAATAACAAGTGTTGGCAAGGATGTGGAGAAAAGGGAACCCTTATGTACTGCTAGAGGGAATGTAAATTAGTGTAGCCACTATGGAAAATAGTATGGAGGTTCCTCAAAAAATTAAAACTAGAACTACCATATAACCCAGCAGTTCCACTTCTTGGTATTTATCCAAAGGAAACAAAATCACTATCTTGAAAATATATCTGCACCCCCGTGTTCAATGCAACATTATTTACAATAGCCAAGACATGAAAACAACAAGGGTTCATCAAGAGATTAATGGATTTTTAGAAAATGTGACATATATACAATAAAATATTATTCAGTCATAAAAGAAGGAAATCCTGCCATTTGTGACAACATGGATGGATCTTGAGGACATTATACTAAGTGAAGTCAGGCAGAGAAAGACAAATACCAATACTATATGATCTCATTTGTATGTGAAATCTAAAAAAAAAAAAAAAGTCAAAAACAAAAATATAAAACTGAAGCCATAGATACAAGAGAACAGATTGATGGTTGCCAGAAACAGTGAGTGAAATGGGTAAAGGTGGTCAAAAGCTGCAATTTTCCAATAATAAAATAAATAAGTCATGGAGATATAATGTACAGCATGGTGAGTATAGTTAATAATACTGTATTACATACTTGAAAGTTGCTAAGAGAGATTTTTTTTAACCAGTCATCTTTTATTGGGTGTTAATTCTCCGTTAGGATATGAAAGGATTCAGGGGTGCCCGGCAAAGGTCATGGTCAAGAATGCAGAGTGCACCCTCTTCAGTGGTACTCACGTGGCTGCTCATGTTCAAGTTCCTTGTAAGAACAGCAGTAGTTGAAAATCACATAAGCTGCCAGCACCATAGAAAGCCCAGCGATGCTCCCTTTCTTCACATTGAAATACTTGTTGTAATACCAGTAATAACCTCTTTGAAACGCTCCAGCAATGCCTTTAGGGATGAAACCCCACATTATTATCCAGCTAGGCAGCTCCTTTAATTTGACATCCAGGAGCTTCTTCTCCTCCAGTGGTACAACTGATGTCATCTTAGAGTCCTGGCTGTCTGCTCCAACATGAACTCTTCCATGTTGAGCAAGGTTTGAGGCATAACTAAAGGCCTTCCCACATTCTTCATCTTCATAGGGTTTCTCACCACTATGAATTCTCTGATGCAAAAAAGAGATGAATTTTTCCAGATATAAATGTCTTTCTATCACTGATTATTTTATAACTTCAATCCAAATCTGTAATCCAGCTTCTTGTCTCTTCTTTCACAACCATTCAGTGTTCTTCTCCTTGCTCCAGTAACACAATTATGTCTGGCTCATAAATGGAATGGCCCACTAAGACCAAATTACTATTGTTCTCCATCATCACATCATAGTACAACTTCTTCTGAACAGGATCAAGAAATTCCCACGCATGCTGAAAGAACTCTATGGCCACATCTCTGAAAGTTATTGCTTCATAGGCCATGGTTTTAGACCTGCAAGAGCTGATCAGTCCTCAGGGTTTATTTACCAGAAAAAAAACAGAGTCCAGAAAACCCAGACCTGAGATTGGGCAGCTTGGTCTGTTGCGAGCACATCTTCCTTCTCCCATGTCTAACTTCAAGACTGAAAAGAGGTCATATCATCCCAAGGAGAAACTCTTTTGTGACTGTCCCTCATGGGCTGTGCACAGTCATTTCTGCAGCGACTTACACGGGTTTCTCGCTTGGATGGTTGCTACTCACAAGCAGTTTGCAACAAGGAGCCTGGAAAAAGGCCCAAGGTGGAAGTTACCTCGTCAGTTGTGGTCTATACCACATTTCTTTATCCATTCCTCCATCGATGGACATTTAGGTTGCTTCCATGTCCTGGCTTTCATAAATAGTACTGCAGTGAATATTGGAGAACATGTATCTTTTCGAATTATGGTTTTCTCCAGTTATATGCCCAGGAATGTGATTGCTGGATCATATGGTAGCTCTATTTTTAGTTTTTTAAGGAACCCCCATATTGTTCTTCATAGTGGCTGTAACAATTGACATTCCCACCAACCGTTTAGGAGGGTTCCCTTTTCTCCACACCCTCTCCAGCATTTATTGTTTGTAGATTTTTTGATGATGGCCATTCTGACTGGTGTGAGGTGATGACTCATTGTAGTTTTGATTTGCATTTCTCTAATAATTAGTGATGTTGAGAATCTTTTCATGTGTTTGTTGGCCATCTGTATGTCTTCTTTGGAGAAATGTCTATTTAGGTCTTCTGCCCAGTTTTTGATTGGGTTGTTTGTTTTTTTGATGTTGAGCTGAATGAGCTGTTTGTATATTTGGGAGATTAATCACTTGTCAGTTGTTATGTTTGTAAATATTTTCTCCCAATCTGTGGGTTGTCTTTTCATTCTGTTTATGGTTTCCTTTGCTGTGCAAAAGCTTTTAAGTTTAATTAGGCCCCATTTGTTTATTGTTTTTATTTTCATTACTCTAGGAGGGGGATCAAAAAAGATCTTTCTGCAATTTAGGTCAGAGAGTGTTCTGCCTATGTTTTCCTTGAAGAGTTTTATAGTATCCAGTCTTACATTTAGATCTTTAATCCATTTTGAGTTTATTTTTGTTTATGGTATTAGAGAATATTTTAATTTTATTTTATTACATGCAGCTGTCAGGTTTTCCCAGTAACACGTATTGAAGAAAGTGTCTTTTTTCCACTGTATACTCTTGCTTCCTTTCCATAGATTAGGTGACCATAGGTGCATGGGTTTATTTCTGGACTTTCTATCCTGTTCCACTTATCTATATTTCTATTTTTGTGCCCGTACCATGCTGTTTTGATGATTAAAGCTTTGTAGAATAGTCTGAAGTCAGGGAGACTGATTCCTCCACCTCTGTTTTTCTTTCTCAAAATTGCTTTGGCTCTTCGGTGTCTTTTATGCTTCTCTACAAATTGTAAAATTTTTTGATCTATTTCTGTAGAAGAATGCTATTGGTAATTTGACAGGGATTGCATTGAATCTGTAGACTACTTTGGGTTGTATAGTCACTTTCACATTATTGAT